>NC_064632.1:114265873-115632748 GCF_023864275.1 Schistocerca cancellata
ACAGGATACGTAATGAATGCTATAAAGAAAAGTACGTAGCTTCTGGAATACTCAACTTTAATCCACATTTGTAGAACATCGCTCTTGATATACAATAATAGACTCTCAATATCTATACTGGTAATGGCGCCTTGCTATGTCGTAGCAAATGTAGCTGAAGGCTATGCTAACTATCGTCTCGGCAAATGAGAGCGTAATTCTCAGTGAACCATTGCTAGCAACGTCGGCTGTACAACTGGGGCTGAGTGCTAGGATCTGTCTCTAGACCTGCCGTGTGGCGGCGCTCAGTCTGCAGTTTTGACAGTGGCAACACGCGGGTCCGTCGTATACTAGCGGACCGCTGCCGATTTAAAAGCTACCACCTAGCAAGTGTGGTGTCTGGCGGTGACACCACAAATTCCTATACGACATATCAAAAATCTCTTTGGTCACATCTCAATGCGTTTGAAGACTCTGATTTCATCATATATAAACTTAACATCTTATTAAATTGTGTAAGGGGGGATCCTCAAAGGTTTTGTAATCAATAATATTTTTATTTTATTGTCACGTCCCTAATCTGCAGCATGAAATTGGTTTCAGCAATTTGTTACCTTTCTTGATATTACCATTTACAGGCACGTACATAGGAGAGAAAATGTATAAGAAGGGGAGAGTTAGACAGTAAAAATAGGCCATGCTGTGAAGGTGTGGGCTATGTGCTCCCCTCATGAGTGTAGCCGAGCGCACCGCAGGTTTGCGGAAGACGGGAGCGCGAGGGAAGCTGCTCAGACACAACACGTACGCGGCCGCGTCGTGTGCTGCTGTTGTGTCTGCATCCCGGGTCGCAGCTGCTGCCACCGAGAAAACACACCAAAACTGCAGCTCAGCGGATGCACAGTCAGCGACAGGAGCCTCGTAGCGCCAAGTCCAAGAGCTGCGGTGACGCCGCTTGCACGAAAACTATCTCCGCTAGCGTCGGAGTATTATCTATTTATTTTTTGTGAGAACATAATGATTAGGAGGCTAAATACTATATGATGTGTCATACATTCTATTATTAATGTCCAGTGAGCAACCATAGTTACTATAATACCCCACGGTGCAGCAAAAAGATCTGAGTATTTTAACTGATAATAAAGCACGACATTTTCATCGTTGACAACATATACTGTAACGTTGTTGCTTTATTTCTGGTGTAAGCGGTGGTGATAGACAATAAAAGCGGGTTAAAAGCTGTGAGCTGTCTGGGGAAGTTAATCTTGCATTACTGAGCAACTGTTTCACCAGGTATCCAGTTTAGCTTACCAAATTCCCAACCAGACTAACATGAATTATAATCTTTTAATAGGCATACGATAACCGGTGATATATGTTGTGTCGGCAGATTAGCCAACACAACGCACACTAATTGAGAGAGGAGGCCGAAATGCACGCGTCAACTCACGCAGGCTGGCGTTAGGTCTGAAACAGGATACGTAATGAATGCTATAAAGAAAAGTACGTAGCTGCTGGAATACTTAACTTTAATCCATCATTTGTATACAGCGTTCTTGATGATACAAGTGAGACTCTCTCTAGAAATGGTTAATGGCGCCTTGCTAGGTCGTAGCCATGGACTTAGCTGAAGGCTATTCTAACTATCTCTCGGCAAATGAGAGAAAGGCTTCGTCAGTGTAGTCGCTAGCAAAGGCGGCCGTACAACTGGGGCGAGTGCTAGTAAGTCTCTCAAGATCTGCCGTGTGGTGGCGCTCGGTCTGCGATCACTGACAGTGGCGACACGCGGGTCCGACATGTACTAATGGACCGCGGCCGATTTAAAGCTACCACCTAGCAAGTGTGGTGTCTGGCGGTGACACCATATATATATATATATATATATAAAAGAATTTAAATAAAAAAAATAAATCAGTTTATATTTGGAAATTTATTTTAACATTGATCATTAAAATTTCAGTATATTAAACGTGAGTCATAACTAAGCTGGTGCCTTATTTAGGACTGTGAAAATGTGGGTTTGTAATCTTACGGAACACATCAAATATGGAGCCAAGATTGGGAGACTGCATACAACACTGCATTCATAAAATAACACTCGAAGAACGTTGAAACATATGCAAGAGGAAATTAACCACAACCAACCGATTCAATTTTCACCCAAAGAAATTACGTTCGTAGCACAATCCTGTCCGTCATGTAATTACCACACACTGGTATACTAAATTCATACTAACTCTCTGTGAAATCTTCCCAAAAAGAATAGCTGAGGGCTACTTTGATGATTACATCACATGCTTCACGCGGTCAACTTGGTTTACACAAAGCGTGTAACTCCACAATAATTTTGATAATTAAAATAAATTAGATCGAAAAGCAATTTACAAAAGAAAAACCTCGAACTGGTTACTAACGTCTTACTATTAACCTGATGGGTCAAACAATTATATAAGCACGTGGTAGTGGTCTCACAAAGTACACCCCACGTGGGTTGAACATAAAGAAAAGTTGCTATATTGAAAAATATTGTCAAGACGAGATGTTATAATCTCACGCACACTCGCATTTAAGATTGATGATCTTAGTTACAGTTACTGATCAACACGTGGTTCCACTTTACTCACAAAGTAGTGACAAAGCAACTACTGGAAAATATTCTGAAATTCACACTCGAAATACACTGCGTTGCAATTTAAGATAACTTTAGATATTTTAGAGCTAAACCTGAAATAAAGGTGATTAAATTTTCAGTTAGGCTGAACTTAAGAAATCCATTGTCCTACGGACTTAGCAGACACGCGCTTAGCCGGAGATCTTACCACTTCAGACGCTCGCCACGGACAGACTGACATGGTCCCTTCCTGAGGGTGGCTCCCCACTACAAACGGAAGTGGCCAGAGGGGCAGCTTCCTATACCAACATGACAAGGGACAGACAGGACCATACTAAGGATAGAAACCTCTCTGCTTTTAGAAAGCGTAGCTACCTGTTCCGACGTTGGTCCTACTGTTCCCTAGCAGGCTTGTCTGCTACCGTCAAGCATGCAACTAGAAATACATTTGCTCATTCATCCTCTCACACAGAAGGGAAGGGGGTTGACAGTATCTTATAATATACAGTATATAAAGGAAAGCGGATGTAGGTTCCGTATGAGACTGTGTGACATGAGTTACATATAAACTGTGTTTTAAAGTGTAGTAGTGTGACAGATCGTTCTTGTTTATGTGTAAAAGTAACACGTTCCACTACTCAGTCTCCTCCCAGATAGTCAGAAACGCCACAGTAAATTTAGAAGAGGAATTTATGCCGTAAATGACAACAGATTTAATAAATTAACATGAAAGGAATCCAACAGAGACCTTTCGATACGCTGACCTCGATGCCATTTCTGTAGCCATGTAGCTAGAGTCGCGTGTCTGTCGTGAAATAATTTTTTAAAGTGATAGTTCTTGCGTTGCATCGCGGCGTAAATTTGGACAGCAGATCGTATCGGAGACTCAGTTTTCCACCGATATTGGTGGAAGGAGTTCACCTCTAAGGCGAAAGTCAACAGTCGTTAGCCCTCTTAGAGGGAAATTTTCTACCTGTGACAATTAACGAACTGTAGTCGCAGAACGTGTTTCACCACCATTCCCACACTCAATGGAACATGGCCCAGTTACGCAGCCTCGCGGGGTAGCCGCGCAGTCTCAGGCGTCTTGTCACGGTCCGCGCGGCTCCCCCTGTCGGGCATGGGTGCGTGTGTCTTCCTTAGCGTAAGTTAGTTTAAGTTAGATTAAATAGTGTGTAAGCTTAGGGACCGATGACCTCAGCAGTTTTGCCCCATAAGACCTTAGCACAAATTTCCAATTTTCCAATTACGCGCTTCTTAATAACTTGTAACATTATGTGATTGCCTTATCATTTTAAATCATTCACTAATCGAGCAGTCGCTCGGCAACAGCTACAGTTAGCAAATAATGTTGCGAGAATGTAAAAGGTGAATGACCTGTGACGTAACTTGTTTATTGTCGAAGCGCCGTCAGAGATGCAGTGAGTTATTGACTTTGAAAACCGCGGCACGAAAAACGGACAGAAGAAGAACACTTTTACACATTTTTTTTTTTTTTTTTTTGAGGTACGAGATATTATCGATGAACAGTTACTCATTCTTCTCTTGTCTCCTGTAACTTGTGTCGGACGCGCATGTCTTGCCGCCGTATTATTATTGTTAAAAATAATATTGTTCAAGTGTAAAGTAAATGTGTAATACTAAAAGTGCCTAGCAGTAGATTTATTGTGCGACGTGTATGTGAAGACGTCAAAGGAATTGTTTACATTAAGAGAAGTGCCAGTCAAAACGGCATCCATGTTAAATCCTTCATTGCAGTGTAAGTTCGTCTATTAATTGCCATAAATTCAGAGTTAAATGGAACTGGTGTATGGACTATTCATTTACTATAGAATCTATGTCTCACTTCATCATGAAATTATTTAATTTTCTATATGTTTCTGCCAAATAGAGAGTTCACAGTGACGAATTCTTTCGTCGAGTTCGGACGGAAGTTGCATGCGGCGAAATATTTTCTCCGCGCCATATTCTACTGGTAAATGCATGATAAACTACGGTCCCTTAGGAAATTCATGTTGAGCTATCCAAAATAATTATATTTTCAATAGGCATTTACTCTCCTCTGCAATGCAACTTCCGACTGATCTGACGATCCAACAAGAAACAGCCGCACACAATCGGCGTTCGCAAATATGTTTCCACCGCTGATTATAGCTATATGTTACAGCACAAAAGTAACATATTGTTATAATTAGCGACTACGAACGGGGACATTTATAACTCTATGTTTATGTATACACATTACGTAAACATATCGTTATAAACTGCACACACCTCCATCATTTTACATTGAAGTGACAACAAGGTTTGGATGCCTCCTAATATCGTGTCGGACCTCCTTTTGGCGGGAGTGGTGCAACAGCTCGAAGTCGTTGGTAGTCCCATGCAGACATACTGAGCCATGCTGCTTCTGCAGCCGTGCGTATGGACCTGTCCATTACGTCCCATAAATGTTCGATGGATTCACGTCGAGCGATCTGAGTGGCCAAATAACACACTCGAATTGTCCAGAATGGTCTTGAAACCAATCGCGAACAATTGTGACCCTGTAACATGGCGCATTGTCATCCATAAAAATTCCATCGTTATTTAACAACATGAAGTCCCAGAATGGCTGCAAATGGTCTCCGAATAGTCGAACATAATTTCCAATGCCAGTTCCACGTAAAAAGAGCCCATACCATTGTGGAGCCTTAGTGACAACTTGGGTTTTTGGCTTCATGGGATCTGCGCCATACTCGAACCCTATCATAAGCTCTTACCAACTGAAATCCGGACTTATCTGATCGAGCCACAATTTTCTAGTCGTCTGGGGTCCAACCGATATGGTCACGAGCCCAAGAGGGGCGCTGTTGGCGACATCGTGCTGTTAGCAAAGGCACTCGCGTCGGTCGTCTACTTCCGTAGACCATTAACGTCAAATTTCGCCACGCTCTTCGCTACACGTCTCACATCGTTTTCTGCCATTGTTTCACGTAGTATTGTTTGTCTGTTAGCAGTGACAACTCTACACGTAAGCCGCTGCTCTCTGTCGTTGAGTGAAGGTGAAGGCTGTCAGCGGCTGCGTTGTTCGTGGTGAGAGGCAATACCTGACATGGAGGTATTCTCAGCACAATCTTGACACTGTGAATCCCGGAATATTGAATTCCCTAACGATTTCCGAAATTTTAGTGGGATGTTTTTCCTTGTCTTCGTGGTTTTTACGTGACTAGCACCGTGGTTTCGGATTGTCTGTATTATGAATTTCGTAGCTCATCATGAGAAAAGATCAGTACCACGTATTTGTGCTGGCAACAATAAAATATTCGAGTAATCTTGAGCCGTTAGTTCCTGAACTACGACCACGTTGTTTGAAAAGTGTAATCGGAATGAAGCATTCGTCTCATGCTGCACCCAGAGAGATGGGTAGCAAAAGCGTGTTATGATCTGGCCAGTATAGACTAGTCTCCAAAGCGTCTCACTCGCTCGTTTTTTTGTGTAATAACCGACGATGGACTGACATCCGTTTTATAGCTGAAGCTCTTTCTCACCCGTATTTTGAGGCGCTGGAGGAACTGTTGCCAAGGAGCAACGCAGTATTAATGTATCTGAGAAATGTGGACCTATTACGATATGAACCATTTTTTTGTACTCGAAACTGAGCAACTACATTTTATTCTTACAATCGGAAATGCTCAAACTCACTAACCTAAACGGAACATTTAATTCTCCCATACAGAAGTAACGATCTTGTACCAGTATTTTCAGCTTCAACATGGCAAATTTGCTGACAGTAAAATTGAATAAGTCAACGAAACAGCTTGATTTCGTCGCGCTGTGCTTGAACGAACTGATGCAGAATGAATTCTAGGACCGGTTGACAGCCATACTGCAGGCCTCAGTACAAGAACACAAATGTTTTTGTAGGACAATAGGAAGGAAATATCGCTATGTGGTGTAAGGCAAGCAGTGGAACTTAAGGCCTAGGCAAGGCAGAAGCCATGTTACTCGGGACAGCTCACCAGCATTTCACTTGCTCTGTGGAGAATACGACACAAGTTGAGAGTAAGTAAAGCTATGCTGAAATGGAAGACACCATTGTTCACGTCCCGTAATTCTCTGATATGTCAAATGAATTTCCTTGTATTTAAAAATTACCTTTTTCATTCAAGATGGTGGCGTCTAGAACGGCCCTCATGTTGTGCCATCCCATGCTACTTCACCTTCGTTTCTGTTTATCCAATTGTTTTCATTTCGGAAGGCACCATCCTGTAGACTGAAAATTACAAATAAAGCTTTTCTGCCGGCCGGAGTGGCCGTGCGGCTCTAGGCGCTGCAGTTTGGAGCCGAGCGACCGCTACGGTCGCAGGTTCGAATCCTGCCTCGGCCATGGATGCGTGTGATGTCCTTAGGTTAGTTAGGTTTAATTAGTTCTAAGTTCTGGGCGACTGGTGGCCTCAGAAGTTAAGTCGCGTGATGCTCAGAGTCATTTGAACCATTTTTGAAGTTTTTCTACCAATGATGTTTTAAGTTTATTTCCTTTTTCTAATTGAAGAATTCACAAAGAACGTAAAATGAGGAATCGATCGTAATGAGGTGTAGGTTCTGTATTAGTGTCCCTTCAAAAAGATGATGTAAATGCATCTAGGACACCGACATGGCGTTTGTCTTCCGACAAGGGCAGTAGGCTTTAGTAGTAGCTGTCTATAGACAGTCTCATTTCGTATCAGGGACTGACTGTGCCCAATCGTAGATTTTCCTACCACAGGAAAAGAAAGATAAGGTGCTCTCTGGACATCGAACCTGAGACCTTTGCGTCATTTCTCAATGACACTAGCCGTGGAGGCGGTCGCCTTGTCAAGTGGTCAGTATCGACGGAGGCGACAGCTGAAGAAGGGAGCGTTCCCTGGAATTCGCCGCAAGGCCGGAGTTAAACTGAACGCGTCACGGCGATGCCGGGAGATCGCGTTTGTTTACCCAACAGTGCTTGAGGGGTCGATTGGATTGATTGGCGGGAATGCCCGGCCGGCCAGTGACCCGCCTGTTGATTCCAATCACCGCCTCGCAGCCTCACTGCCTCCAGACTCTAGCCGCCGCCTCCACCCGCTGTGGCCAGGCGCCGTTGGAGGACGCTGCAGCTGGTAACCCTTCTCAGCTGCTGCGCCCACCACCTACTTGATGTTCACAGTTGTTAGCCCCAGGCGTCTTGTGACTTTCGTCAGGACTGACTGATATGTCGCAGTCACAGAGAGAATGTACTTATGTTCAGGAAGTGCGTAGTCGTCTAGATTTCGGCTGCTGCGGTTTCCCTTTGTCGCTTAAGGTGAATGGTCAGGTGATTTTTTTTTTAAAGAGGATGGCTGATTTCCTTCCCATTCCGTCCTCAAAGTGAGCTTGTACTTTGTCCCTAATAATCTCTAGGCTTTCCGTGATTTCCCTAAATCGCTCCAGGATTGGTAGCTTTGGAAAAAGCATGGTCGATTTTCTTCTCCCAAGCTTTCGTATTCCGAGCTTGTGCTTCGTCTCTAATAACCACGATGTTGACCTGACGTTAAACTCTATTCGTCCGTACTTTCTTACCTCTAATGACCTCGCTTTCGATGAAATGTTTAACCCAAATCTTCTTCCTACCTTTTTACTTTCATTGGGATGTGTCATTCAGCAGATCTGTCGATAACGTGCGGGATGTCACGCTGGTTAGGAGAGTGAATTAGCATTTCGGAGGTTATTTCAGTCCTATAACTATAATTTACGCAGTTATTTAGGAAAATAGTGGTATTTTCCTAAATAACTGCAGACACATGTCAGTGCGATTTCTTGAACGACGTCGTGGTTCACTTACACTCTCGTCCCCGTCGTTAAACAACTTTATTGCGTCTCAACCAAAATGTGCAAAAAAATTACTACAGGTTTCCCTTAGCCTACCAATTTACTACAGCGTAAGATCTTGATTCAAAGTATCCATTCTGACAAGCGATCGAGTAATCTAGTTTCATCACAGTAGCCATAAATCACCATGAGAACTAAGTCATCCGTAACTTTAAGTGATTTTGTTCTGGAAACGTTACATATTTCGTGTAATCTTGAGCATTTAGTTTCTGTACCACGACCGCTGTGTGTGTGTGTGTGTGTGTGTGTGTGTGTGTGTGTGTGTGTGTGTGTGTGTGCGTGTAGTTTACGGTAAACACAAATCACAAATTTGAAAAATGCCATTGTGACAGCTTCGAGATGCTGATGAAATTCCTTATTTAACAACCATATTCTATCAACAGATCATCATCAAGTTCTTAAAGCAGTTATAGCATCATACTAGGCGAGTATAATATCATTGACGTCACATCGTAACATACATAACATCGTCAATATATAAACTGTGCAGCCGACGGCATTACCGCAGTTCACTCTTTTACGTTGACAGCGTTAAGCCGATGTAGCACGATGTAACTTCCAGGAGTACAACGCCTAGAACAGTTTGTACTGCATATTGACTACGTCATTTATATTACGAGATGACAACAGCGAGAAATTTGTCGTTCTACTATCTGACGTCAATGATATCATACTCACCTAATATGGAGATATAAATGCTGTTAAGAACCTGATGTTCTGTCCTCTGCCCTCGAACATCGAAAAGGATGCAGAAAGATCTTTTTAGAAAAAAATGACGCTCTTCGTTTTCAGAACTCGTTCTCGTCTGGAATGTTGCCCGTCCGGTTAGCAGAGTGCGTTAAGGCGATACGGGGAAGTGCGAAGGTCCTGGTTCGAATCTGCCCGGCGAATCACCAACAGCCGGCCGGTGTGGCCGTGCGGTTCTAAGCGCGTCAGTTTGGAACCGCGTGACCGCTACGGTCGCAGGTTCGAATCCTGCCTCGGGCATGGATGTGTGTGATGTCCCACATCCAGTAAGGTAGACACCGGACTGATACCCACATCCTGCCTCAGATATTCATTCAGAAAACGTTTACACACTTGAACATGAGATTTGTTCTAGACACAGACAGATGTGGTACACATCTTTATTGGGCAGTAAGCGTTCGTGTCAGGTACAGCATCCGGTCACAATCCGTTACAACCATGCCGACCCCATACGCAAAAGAACAAGAAGTAGGTCTGCTCTGGAATGCTAAAGTAAATGAAGAAGAAATAATGAATGAAAAAGGATAAAAAATCGAGACTTACGTAACTGATCTTCTACGCTGCTCCAGCAAATGTTATAGTGCAATGGTTAAGGTCTTGGATTCGTATCCATGAGAGTGGTTCACATCCGCGTATAGTCATCCATATTTACGTACCCGTGTTTTCTCTCTAAAGTTGACAGTGAACACTAGGAGGATTATTTGCGAAAACTACGACCACGCTCGTGCACCAGTATTTCCCATCTCGAGCTAGTGTTCACTTTTGGACCTCATAGTGGGCTGGACGTTAATACATACCTTCGTTCCGTCCTTCTAAACTTTCAGTTTAGTGTGGCGTCAGCCACGTTACTAATCGCTTGTCCAGAATAACAGCTAGGTTTCACAAAATGGCTTTTAGGGAATTCTACTCCGTTTCCCACGAGGACACTCCATGAAAGGCACAGAAAAAAATTACAAATACAAATGTCTTTGATATCTGATAGATCACAGTCCAGGCAACTGGGAGATGGTTGTCTAATAGACCCTTTACACGGATGATATGACAAAACGAATAGGAAAACATCTATTAATCCTCTTAAGGGTTGCTGGAAGCTGTTATCATTAATTGGAACAGTACAGGCTCTTATCACAATCATGTATACATGACTAAGCAGCTCACGGACAGGTAAACCATCACAAATAACCCAGTTTACTGCATTGAATGTTATGCGGATGAGCACAGCGGTGAAAAGGATCTAGGTGGTAGTATGAGTGATGTTCGCGTAAATTTGTTGCCCTAGTGTTTACAGGAGCTGTGTACCACTCGCTCAACGTATTAATGAGCAACACTATCGAACACGTCGTGACACAGTAAAGCCATCCTCATACGTGACGTGTTTGTTATCGTGAAGCACGCTAGATATAGGATCTGTCGTGGTTGCTGCACGCTCTGCTACATCTCACGGAACGTGCTCCTCATCGTGATTTGCGACCAAAGCCCTTTCCAGCGGCAGTTCTCGGCTTTATCTGGCGCGCTAATCACACACACATGTTTACGTAAACGGGCTGTCGTAAAATATTTGCGTCAACTCTGTTAGTGATCGTCGAAGAGCGGCGGAGAAATTCATGAGGAATATTTTGAACTCGTCGGTGGCTTGAACAGTGAATTGCTGGCAAAGAAACTCTACATAAGCTGCACAGCAATTTGACACTCATACTAGTGCTAGTAGAAGTTATTCGTTAACTGCTGAAAATCCATCATCTTTTCGGGTTTGAACTCCATATAATAAGTGTGGTGTCTAATGTCGATTTCTTACTGTCCATTTCCACATGTATAATATTCTCAATGGTGTAATGACTACTGTCAATCTGAATTAATGTATTTTATCACAAAGATGTCAAGATCGAGATTCGTTTCGCAATTTCATTCGAATGAACAGAAGATTTTGTCGAAGCAACCACCTTCAGAGACAACGATGTTTACTGGAAAGATATAAACATGAGGCAGCCCGTAAAACCAAGGGCTATCTTTTACACAAAGTTTCATAACAGCAAAAATTTCCAGTGTTTAATCTGCTGTCCACTTTCTGCTGTAGGCTGTCAGTCAAGTTTTCTGGCCACCGAGAAATATTCCAGTGTTCGCTTAGGCAGCAAGAAAGTCAACAAACATGTTATTTCTAATAAGTAACACAAACTAGTACAGATCATATTTCTGTCAAATTAATAAGAAAGTCCCAGAATTTTTTAGAAAAGAAATGGGAAAAAAGGATCACTGGTAGCCAGATACGAAGCTGCTAATTTGCACGTTTGCCGACGTCTTGCAGCCTTGTGAGCACTTCCGGTCGCTTGATCAAATTTTCACACGTCAGTGTGTAATAATCTGTATATTATGAACCTAATTCACAAGTCGTATACAACACCTCCGTAGCCAGTCAAGGCAGCCGTTTGGGGGGAAGAAATAAACTATTTGTTCCTGGTGTCCAAAATGTTAGCCTGACAGCGTTTCATATTAAGAGTTGCGACTAAACTATCGATGACCTGTTTAATTTTACCAATTTAGTTTTAGAAGCTGCTGTATCTTCCGACAGAAATGTACAATATTTTATAACATTTACGCACAAATGCTACGCAGCAAACAACTGTTCACTGGTCTGCTCTTCATATGAAAATATTTTTGCTACTCTGATTTCCTCAGATATTCAGAAACCAAGCTGACTGTGAATATCCATTCTCAAAAATCGACCATCTCACTCCCCCACATCCACCACTGCTGGCGGCTCGCCTCCAACTGCGCAACGCTACGCGCTGTTAACATCCAGCTGACCAACAGTACAATGGCAGACAACAATGCACACTAGCCACAGACTGCACACAGCACAGCCAGTGATATTCATACAGAGCGCTACGTGGCGTTACCAATAAGAAAACCTAAACAGCCAACTTACAACTGACTTATTAGTTGGGACTCCAAAGTTTACGGAACGGATGCATCTGCAGCTCAGTTATGTGTCAGATGCTTTCTTACGTAACATGCTTGTTATCTCAAACGCATACACAAAAGATTTACATTAAGGAAAGTGTGAAATAATAGACACAGCAGAGCTGGGAATTGGAAATGTGGTGGCCTGTGGTCCAGATCATGTGGAAAACTAGTTCTTATTTTGAATTATATTTTAAATTAAAAGCAAAAATTTTTATATTAAGTTTATTGTTGATCACATTTCTGCTACAACTCATGAGTTTCCTCACGTAATCCATATTCTGTACTCGTTAGACTATTCATTCCATTCAACAGGTCCTGTAATTATTTTTCATTTTCACTGACGATAATAATGTCATCAACTATTCTTGTCGTTATACCCTTTCACACTGAAATTAACCGCTGTCATTGCTTCTTCGATTTACAGATTGAAAAATAGGCGCGAATGGCTGCATTCCTATCACACTCTGGTTTTAATCCAAGCACTTCGTTCTTGGTCCTTAATTCTTGTACATATTGTATATTACACGTCTTCCCCTATAGGTTACTCCTTTACTTCGCAGAATTTCGAACATCTTGCACCATTTGACATTGTCGAACGCTTTTCCTAGGTCAATAAATCCTATGAAGGTGTCTTTATTTTTCATCAGTCTTGGTTCCATCATCAACCACAAAGTCAGAGCTGCTTCTTTACCTTTGTGCAATTCGAACTGATCAAGATCGCACAGATCCAAAAAAAAATTTCCAATCTTCTGAATTATTGGATACAGGTTCCGCCATTTATGCAAAACACTATTTTATCTTGTTACCTAAACATGTTTCGGCACGTCTGTGTTTCCACCAGAGAGTTTTGTTCATTTAAAAACTGTAAAAAGTGAACCCATTTTAGGTTGTAACTGACCCAACAAAGTGAGGCCTAAAGACGGTTTCTGTTCGTTTTTCTTCTGACCTTTTTTTTACATTATACGGTTTTGCTGGACCATCTGTATAGTGTACCGCAGTGATAGCTTATCATCTGCACACCAAATGATGTAAATGTGAATTTTATCAGCGAATTAACTCCTCCCTTGATTTTTAAAAAAGTGATTTTGGTAAGGCAAAATGTTTTGCGTATATACACTGCTGGCCACCGTACATGCAACACCCTGAAGCAAGCATCCGAATCAAGTGAAATTTACACCATGAGTTTGCAGCGATGAGATATGCAACTGATTAGAATTTCAGCGCAGACGCACATCACGCGCGCCTGTGGCGCCACCTCATAGCGCCATTTAAGGCTTGGCGATTTCGACGAGTGTACGTTTGGCACGTGTGTTTACCTTGTGGTTGTTTCACAAGACGATCAGTTATGCCTCGTAGACAACAGCGAACATCTTTTGATCAAGTATCCGAATTCGACAGAGGAAGGATAGTGGCTTACCGAGATTGTGGATTATCATACAGAGAAATCGCTAGTCGTGTTGGACGAAACAAAACAACTGTAATGCGGATATGTGACCGTTGGATGCAGGAGGGTACGACGGACCGACGTGGTCGGTCGCATTCACCTCGGTGCACCACTGCACGTGCTGATAGGCAAATAGTGCGCATGGCAGTGACGGATCGCTCAGTGACATCCCGAACCACAGCACAGCACATTGCGTCTGTAACGCATCATCCAGTGTCTGCGCGTACCATTCGACGCCGTTTACAGCAGAGTGATCTATCCGCAAGACGTCCATTGCTTCGTCTACCATTGACGCAGAACCACAGACGTCTCCGTCGCCAATGATGTGGTGACAGACGGATGTGGACGGCAGAATGGAATGACGTTGTCTTTACTGACGAGGCACGCTTCTGTCTGCAGCACCACGATGGTCGGATTCGAGAGTGGAGACACCGTGGAGAGAGGATGCTGGACAGCTGCATTAAGCACCGCCACACTGGTCTTGCACCGGGTATTATGGTATGGGGCGGTATTGGATATTACTCTCGCACGCCTCTAGTACGCATTGCCGGTACTTTAAATAACCAGATTGAATTGCTTCCCTGGCCGGCTCGCTCTCCGGATCTTTCGCCGATAGAAAACATGTGGTCCATGGTTGCTCAACGAGTGACCCAGATTACATCCCCAGCTGCCACACCAGATGATCTTCAACGTGTGGAAGCTGCTTGGGCTGCTGTACCCCAGGAACACATCCAACGTCTATTTCACTCAATGCCGAGACGTGTGGCAGCGGTGATCTCCAACAATGGCGGCTACTCTGGCTACTGATTCTGGCTGGAACCACATGTCACAGACGTCTGTAAACGTAATCATTTGATACTTGGTCAACATGTTATCTACAAAATAAATTTTGTTGTGCTACCTCTTGTCTTTCTTGGTGTTGCATTTACGGTGGCCAGCAGTGTATTTGTTATTACTCACGTTTTGTTTTGACAGATCCTTCTTCTCTCATGTTATGAGAGAACTGCACACACACACACTAAATATACTTTGTATAATTTTGGTTTAACAAACACCTTTACACTTCGCAAAACGCGGTGTAGACGATGTTGTTGTGAGTCCTAACGCCGTCGGCGTTCATTTGTTCCGAATGAGTTTGGCACCGAATTTGAATTTTGTTTACTTTTATATCTGTCTTTTTCTGTGTGTGTGTATGTGTGTGTGTGTGTGTGTGTGTGTGTGTGTGTGTAAGCTCTTTTAGCTGTTTGTGCTGCATTTTCTGTAAAGTTCCTTTGTGTTAAATAATGTGCCTTTGGAAAACGCAGTATATTTATTTAAACCTTGGTTGCCTTCTGTGTGTGGAAGATCTGTTGTGGTATTG
Organism: Schistocerca cancellata; assembly: GCF_023864275.1. Classification (NCBI taxonomy): domain Eukaryota; kingdom Metazoa; phylum Arthropoda; class Insecta; order Orthoptera; family Acrididae; genus Schistocerca; species Schistocerca cancellata. The sequence continues at coordinate 114,280,841 of NC_064632.1, forward strand.
GCTGTGGTTCGATTTCAGAGTTCTTAGATCTGTTGCTGTTGTAGTTGGATGGTGGTTGTGGGCTATTAGGTTGTCAGCAAATGTGCTATGGGTGCTGCTGCTTCTTGTTTTAAAAATACTGCATGTTTGTCCTATATATATATAGTGATTGGCAAATGTTGTATTTGAGTTCATATACTCCTAATCTGTCGAATTTATGGATATCTTCTGTGTTCCGAGTGTTTTCTATGCTGTGATGGCTTCAAAAATGATACAGTAGCTGACAAAAAAAAATTGAACGAAGTGAAAATGAGCGTAAGGAGAGCAATGAGAAGAGCATTCAGTGAGTACGAGAGTAAACGGATCAGACTAAAAACCGTAAAAAGTTTTGATCTCACGTATTGTCAGCTAGCAGAGCGAAATCATCTCTTCAGTCGGTGATCATATCACTATCACAAGGAAAGATGACAGTGAGAAGGTCGAAATACTGAATGCGGCCTTACGAAACTGTTTCGCCGCGGAAGATTATAATACGGTCCCACTTTTAAATCATCGCACGATCGCCGAAACAGGAGGTATTGAGAGAAGACATCGTGGAACAGAAATGCAATTATAATTGCTTAGTAGCGGGTTGGTGTCTGCACCAGAAGAGATATCTGTAAAATTCTACAGGGATTATGCGAAAGAAACTGCTGACCTCCTATCAGTAGTTTATCGTACGCTGCTGGAGCAACCAAGGATTCCTAGCAAGTGGAGAAACAGCTCAGGTAATTCCAGTTTCCATCAAGGACGCACACTATAGGCCTACGTCGCTGACGTTAATATGTTGTAGAATTGTAGAACATCTTTTATGCTCACGTATTACGGCGATTTCGGAGAACAAAAATCTCTATAAAAGTCAGCATGGCTACCGCAAGCAGAGCTCTTGCGTAACTCAACTCTCCCCGCCGGCCACTGTGACCGAGCGGTTCTAGGCGCTTCAGTCAGGAACTGCGCGACCGCTACGGTCGCAGGTGCGAATCCTGCCTCGGGCATGTATGTGTGTGATGTCCTTAGGTTAGTTAGGTTTAGGTAGTTCTAAGTTCTAGGGGACTGATGACCTCGGAAGTTAAGTCACACAGTGCTCAGAGCCATTTGAACCTTAGAGCTCAGAGCCATTTGAACCAACTACCTCCGTTCCTCCATGAGATCCAGAGTGCCGTAGACATCGGCTTTCAAGTTGGTGCCGTGTTCCTCGACTTCAGGAACGTATTCGATAAAGTTCTGCACTGTCGTTTAGTGACAAAAAAAAACCAGCTTACCAAGTAGCAGATCAGATTTGTGACTGTATTCTACGCTTCCTTGAAGGCATACCCAACTTGTCGCCGTTAACGGAACAGAATCGACAGATGTGGAGGTAATATCAGGAGTATCCCAAGAAAGTCCGTTAGTACCGTTACTGTCTAAATATATGATCTAGTGACAGCACCGGGAGCTCCATGAGGATGTTCTCAGATCGTGCAGTAGTCTGTAAGAAGGTAGAGGCGTCAGAAGACTGACTAAATGCAGGGGCCTGCAGAGGGTTGGTGAGCGGTGCAGGGACTGGCGATTGACCATGAAAGTAAATAAATGTATCATACTGCGCATACATAGAAGAAAAATCCCACAACTGTACAATTGCACTAATGATGGCAAATTGATGCAGACAATAACGATTATAAAACATCTAGACGTAACGCTACGGAGTGACCTTAAATGGAAGGAACACGTAAAATAAATGTTAACAAAAGCAGGTGCCAAGCTGAAGTTCATAGGAAGTATCTTGTTGTTGTGGTCTTCAGTCCTGGTTTGATGCAGCTCTCCATGCTACCCTATCCTGTGCAAGTTTCTTCATCTCCCAGTACCTACTGCAACCTACATCCTTCTGAATCTGCTTAGTGTATTCATCTCTTTGTTTCCCTCTACGATTTTTACCCTCCACGCTGCCCTGCAGTATTAATTTTGTGATCCCTTGATGCCCCAGAACATGTCCTACCGACCGATCCCTTCTTCTAGTCAAGTTGTGCCACAAACTTCTCGTCTCCCCAATTCTATTCAATACCTCCTCATTAGTTATGTCATGTACCCATCTAATCTTCAGCATTATTCTGTAGCACCACGTTTCGAAAGCTTCTATTCTCTTCTTGTCCAAACTATTTATCGTCCATGTTTCACTTCCATACATGGCTACACTCCTTACAAATACTTTCAGAAACGACTTCCTGACACTTAAATCTATACTCGATGTTAACAAATTTCTCTTCTTCAGAAACGCTTTCCTTGCCATTGCCAGTCTACATTTTATATACTCTCAACTTTGCTCCCCAAATAGCAAAACTCCTTTACTACTTTAAGTGTCTCATTTCCTAATCCAATTCCCTCAGCATCACCCGAGTTAACTGGACTACATTCCATTATCCTCGTTTTGCTTTTGTTGATGTTCATCTTATATCCTGCTTTAAAGACACTGTCCATTCCGTTCAACTGCTCTTCCAAGTCCTTTGCTGTCTCTGACAGAATTACAATGTCATCGGTGAACCTTAAAGTTTTTATTTCTTCTCCATGGATTTTAATACTTACTCTGAATTTTTCTTTTGTTTCCTTTACTGCTTGTTCAATATACAGACTGAATAACATCGGGGAGAGGCTGTCTCACTCCCTCCACAACCACCGCTTCCCTCTCATGTCCCTCGACTCTTATAACTGCCATCTGGTTTATGTACAAATTGTAAATAGCCTTTCGTTCCCTGTATTTTACCCCTGCCACCTTCAGAATTTGAAAGAGAGTATTCCAGTCAACATTGTCAAAAGCTTTCTTTAAGTCTACAAATGCTAGAAACGTAGGTTTGCCTTTTCTTAATCTAGCTTCTAAGATAAGCCGTAGGGTCAGGATTGCCTCACGTGTTCCAACATTTCTACGGAATCCAAACTGATCTTCCCCGAGGTCGGCTTCTACCAGTTATTCCATTCGTCTGTAAAGAATTCGCGTTAGTATTTTGCAGCCGTGACTTATTAAACTGTTAGTTCGGTAATTTTCACATCTGTCAACACCTGCTTTCTTTGGGATTGGAATTATTATATTCTTCTTGAAGTCTGAGGGTGTTTCACCTGTCTCATACATCTTGCTCACCAGATGGTAGAATTTTGTCAGGACTAGCTCTGCCAAGGCTGTCAGTAGTTCTGATGGAATGTTGTCTACTCCCGGGGCCTTGTTACGACTTAGGTCTTTCAGTGCTCTGTGAAACTCTTCACGCAGTAACATATCTCCCATTTCATATTCATCTACGTCCTCTTCCATTTCCATAATATTGTCCTCAAGTACATCGCCCTTGTATAGACCCTCTATATACTCCTTCCACCTTTCTGCTTTCCCTTCTTTGCTAACCGGGTTTCCATATGAGCTCTTGATATTCATACAAGTTGTTCTCTTTTCTCCAAAGGCATCCTTAATTTTCCTGTAGGCAGTATCTACCTTACCCCTAGTGATATACGCCTCTACATCGTTACATTGGTCCTCTAGTCATCGCTGCTTAGCCATTTTGCACTTCCTGTCGATCTAATTTTTGAGACGTTTGTGTTCCTCTTTGCCTGCTTCATTTACTGCATTTTTATGTTTTCTCCTTTCATCAATTAAATTCAATATTTTTCTGTTACCCAAGTATTTCTACTAGTCCTCGTCTTTTTACCTACTTGATCCTCTGCTGCCTTCACTACTTCATCCCTCAGAGCTACCCATTCTTCTCCTACTGTATTTCTTTCCCCCATTCCTGTCAATTGTTCCCTTATACTCTCCCTGAAACTGTGTACAACCTCTGGTTCTTTCAGTTTATCCAGGTCCCATCTCCTTAAATTCCCACCTTTTTGCAGTTTCTTCAGTTTTAATCTACAGTTCATAACCAATAGATTGTGGTCAGAGTCCACATCTGCCCCTTGAAATGTCTTACAATTCAAAACCTGGTTCCTGAATCTCTTTTCTTACCATTATATAATCTGTCTGATACCTTCCAGTATCTCCAGGCTTCTGCCATGTGTGCAACCTTCTTTCATGTTTCTTGAACCAAATGTTAGCTAAGGAAGTAACTGAAGGAATAGTAATTCATCCACGAAAGAAGTCGCTTACAATGCAGTCGTTCGACAGATTCTTGAGTGTTGCTCATCAGTCTGAGACAGTTACAAGTTTGCATTCATAAAAGAGTTGGGCAAGATCCAACGAGAGAGCGGCACGTTTCGTCACCGTATCGTTTAGCCGACGCGAGAACGTTACACAGATGCTGTCCGCAGCTCGTGATCGTACGATAGCGTTCTTGCTTCCCACGCCAGGTTTCCCGGGTTCGATTCCCGGCGGGGTCAGGGATTTTCTCTGCCTCGTGATAACTGGGTGTTGTGTGATGTCCTTAGGTTAGTTAGGTTTAAGTAGTTACAAGTTCCAGGGGACTGATGACCATAGATGTTAAGTCCCATAGTGCTCAGAGCCATTTTTTTACACAGATGCTCAGACACTTCCAGTGGCAGACGCCACAGGAGAGGCGGTGTTCATCACAGAGAGATATATTAACGAAGCTCCGAGAGAGTTGGACAACATGTTACCTCCTCTCGTATACATGTAGCGGTTCGATCACAAGGAGAAATTTCGAGAAATGAATACTAATATAAAGATTTATCGACGATCACTCTTCCTACTCCCCAGTCGCGAGTGTTGCGGGGGAAAAACAATCAGATAGTGGTACCAGAAGTACCCTTCGCCACACACCGTCAGGCGGTATGCAGAGCGTACAGGTAACTGAAGATGTACGTCGGAGCTGAACCACATTTTGACGCCGAGGTCATCAGATAAATGCTGAATTTGTCGCTGAGGAAAAAGTAATTGAGTGGATGCAAGTTGACTTTATTGTTCCAGTATTACGCGTTTCTGACATTGCCATCGTCATATATCCTGGGATATCATGTCGCAAGTTACATTTAGTAGTAGTAACTGTCATAAGCAGCTCCAGACGATTACAGTTGTAAAACTACCGTAGTCGGCCGCAGTTGATCATAAGTAAGCGTAGACTATAGCTGTTTTTCTAGCAGCTTTGGTCAGTTAAGGTCGTACCTGCGTTACGTGTTCATTAGGTATGTTGCATACCTATCGCGCATTACCTCATAACGACCACTTTCTTTACGTATGCGATCAATGCCCAACTAGGTTCCCCTAATAATCTAGAGCGTAGGCTGCCTAGACTCTGAGTGAAGATAGTATAAAGGGTCGTGTAACGTACGGAATGCTTTTGTTATACGTATCCCCCTCTCTGTTACTTAAGAATAAACAGTATTTATAGCAAGACTGAAGCTCAATATTTAATTCAGGTTTTATTCGAAAGTTGTTGATTTGTAACGTGAAACGGAGAGATTTTGTAGTAAAAATAAAGAAAATAACACAGTTTATCATATAGCACTAGAAAAAGCAATTTCCTGAACGAAAATGTAAAATTAAAAAAAAAAATGCAAAACAAAAATATATCAAACATTGCTTCAATACTTCGTCGAACTTATATAAATAGTGTTTCTCTTATTCGTATTTATCAATAACAAGAGGAATCATTTACCTTTGATCATAATGAAGAACATTCTGTTGATTAGAAAACAACAACTATATAATACACATACTGAAGAGCCAAAGAAACTGCGCTAATATTGTGTAGGGACCCGCGAACATACAGAGGTGCCGCAGCACGTGGCATGGACTCGACTAATCTCTGAAGTAGTGCTACAGGGGACCGACACCATGAATTTACAGGGCTGTCCATAAATCCGTAAGAGTACGATGGGTTGGAAGTGAAAGGTCTCTGTTGGATTCCTTTCATGTTAATTTCTTAAATCTGTTGTCATTTACGGCATAAATTCCTCTTCTAAATTTACTGTGGCGTTTCTGACTATCTGGGAGGAGACTGAGTAGTGGAACGTGTTACTTTTACACATAAACAAGAACGATCTGTCACACTACTACACTTTAAAACACAGTTTATATGTAATTCATGTCACACAGTCTCATACGGAACCTACATCCGCTTTCTTCTATATACTGTATATGATAAGATACTGTCAACCCCCTTCCCTTCTGTGTGAGAGGATGAATGAGTAAATGTATTTCTAGTTGCATGCTTGAGGGTAGCAGACAAGCCTGTCTGCTAGAGAACAGTAGGACCAACGTCGGAACAGGTAGCTACGCTTTCTAAAAGCAGAGAGGTTTCTATCCTTAGTATGGTCCTGTCCGTCTCTTGTCATGTTGGTATAGGAAGCTGCCCCTCTGGCCACTTCCGTTTGTATTTGTGAGCCACCCTCAGAAAGGGACCGGGTCAGTCTGTCCGCGGCGAGCGTCTGAAGTGGAAAGATCTCCGGCTAAGCGCGTGTCTGTCCGTAGGACAATGGATTTCTTAAGTTCAGCCTAACTGAAAATTTAATCACCTTTATTTCAGGTTTAGCTCTAAAATATCTAATGTTATCTTAAATTGCAGCGCAGTGTAATTCTCGTGTGAAGTTCAGAATATATTCCGGTAGTTGCTTTGTCACTACTTTGTGAGTAAAGTGGAACCACGTGTTGATCAGTAACTCTAACTAAGTTCATCAGTCTTAAATGCGAATGTGCGTGAGATTATAACGTCTCGTCTTGACAATGTTTTTCATATAGCAACTTTTCTTTATGTTCAACCCACGTGGGGTGTACTTTGTGAAACCAGTACCACGTGCTTATACTATTGTTTGACCCATCAGGTTAATAGTAAGACGATAGTAACCAGTCCGAGATTTTTCTTTTGTAAATTGATTTTCGATCTAATTTATTTTAATTATCAAAATTATTGTGGAGTTACACTCTTTGTGTAAACCAAGTTGACCACGTGAAGCATGTGGTGTAATCATCTAAGTAGCTCTCAGCTATTCTTTTCGGGAAGATTTCACAAAGAGTTAATATGAATTTAGTATACCAGTGTGTGGTAATTACATGACGGACAGGATTGTGCTACGAACGTAACTTCTTTGGGTGAAAATTGAATCGGTTGGTAGTGGTTAATTTTCTCTTGCATATGTTTCAACGTTCTTTGTGTGTTATTTTATGAATTCAGTGTTGTATGCAGTCTCCCAATCTTGGCTCCATATTTGATGTGTTCTGTAAGATTACAATCTCACATTTTCACAATCCTAAATAAGGCACCAGTTTATTTATGAATCAAATTTAATATGCTGAAATTTTAATGATCAATGTTAAAATAAATTTCCAAATATAAACTGATTTATTTCTTTTTATTTAAATTCTCTTTATATATATATATATATATATATATATATATATATATATATATATATATATATAACCGGTTGTCGTATGACTATCAAAAGATTATAATTAATGTTAGTCTGGTTGGGAATTTGGTAAGCCAGACTGGATACCTGGTGAAACAGTTGCGCAGTAATGCAAGGTTAACTTCCCCAGACAGCTCACAGCTTTTAACCCACTTTTATGGTCTTGAATAGCAGCACCGCTTACATAGCAAATTAAAGCAACAACGATACAGAAGTCTCTTATGAACACCACGTTGCAAGGCATTCCATATACGCTCAATAATCTTCATGTCTGGGGAGTTTGGTGGCCAGGGGAAGTGTTTAAACTCAGAAGCGTGTTGCTGGAGTCATTTTCTTCTATCATGTTGAAGGTTTCCTTCTGTTGTGGGTTGGTAGGAGAGCCAACACCGGTTTTGAGAGGAAGCCGAAAGGCACGCGTTTTAGCTCGCGCAGGCTGGCGTGAGGTCTGGAACAGGTCAAGGAAATTAGACTTTAGCAAAAAACGTACGTAGCTGCTGGAATACTTCACTTTAATCCATAAATGGTGAACATCGCTCTTGACGGTACATGTTTTACAACATCAATAGCAACTGGTAATGGCGGTAGCGTTCTCGCTTCCCACGCCCGGGTTCCCGGGTTCGATTCCCGGCGGGGTCAGGTGTTTTCTCTGCCTCGTGATGGCTGGGTGTTGTGTGCTGTCCTTAGGTTAGTTAGGTTCAAGTAGTTCTAAGTTCTAGAGGACTTATGACCACAGCAGTTGAGTCCCATAGTGCTCAGAGCCATTTGAGCCATTTTAACTGGTAATGGCGCCTTGCTAGGTCGTAGCAAATGACGTAGCTGAAGGCTATGCTAACTATCGTCTCGGCAAATGAGAGCGTATTTTGTCAGTGAACAATCGCTAGTAAAGTCGGTTGTACCACTGGGGCGAGTGCTAGGAAGTCTCTCTAGACCTGCCGTGTGGCGGCGCTCGGTCTGCAATCACTGATAGTGGCGACACGCGGGTCCGACGTATACTAACAGACCGCGGCCGATTTAAAGACTACCACCTAGCAAGTGTGGTGTCTGGCGGTGACACCTCACCTTCAGTCGTCGTTGGTCCCGTTCTTGCAGAATCTTTTTCCGGCCGCAGTGATGTCAGAGAGTTGATGTTTAACTGGATTCTTGATACTAACGGTACAGTCGTGAAATGGTCGTACAGGAAAAATCCCCACTTCATAGCTATCTCGGAGACGCTGTTTCCCACTGATAGTGCGCCGACTATAACACCACCTTCAAACTCACTTAAATCTTGATAACCAGCCATTGTAGCAGCAGTAACCGATCTAATAACAGCGCCATACACTTGTCCTATATAAGCGCTGCCAACCGCAGCGCATATTCTACCTGTTTACGTTTCTCTGTATTTGAATACTACGCATGCCTACACCAGTGTGTTTGGCGCAATATATGTATATGACGGGGTAGTGGCTTATCACCGATGTTATTCAATCTGTATATTAAAGAAAACAAAAAGAAAAATTTGGAGTAAGAATTAAAGTCCAGGGAGAAGAAATAAAAACTTTGGTTTGCCGACTTCATCGTAATTCTGTCAGAGACAGTGAAGGACCTGGAAAAGCAGTTGAACGGAATGGACAGTGTCTTGAAAGGAGGATACAAGATGAACATCGATAAAAGCAAAACGAGGATAATGGAATGTAGTCGAATTAAATCAGGTGATGTTGAGGGAATTAGATTAGGAAATGAGACACTTAAAGTAGTAGATGAGTTTTGCTATTTGGGGAGCAAAATAACCGATGATGGCTCAAGTAGAGAGAACATAGAGTATAGATTTAAGTTTCAGGAAGTCTTTTCTGAAAGTATTTGTATGGAGTGTAGCCAGGTATAGAAGTGAAACAAGGATGATAAATACTTTAGACAAGAAGAGAATAGAATCTTTCGAAATGTGGAGCTACAGAAGAATGCTGTAAATTAGATGGGTAGATCACGTAACGAATGAGGAAGTACTGAAAAGAACTGGGGAGAAGAGGAATTTGTGGTTCAAATGGCTCTGAGCACTATGCCACTTAACTTCTGAGGTCATCAGTAGTCTAGAACTTAGAACTAACTAAACCTAACTAACCTAAGGACATCACACACATCCACGCCCGAGGCAGGATTCCAACCTGCGACCGTAGCATCCGCGTGGTTCCGGCCTGAAGCGCCTAGAACCGATCGGCCACAGCGGCCGGCTTGGTTAGATAAAAGCGATCATCTAATTTTTATTATTTATAAAATGCAATTTATATTCTGTACGGCCGTAAAATAAACAATGGACTACCACTGAATGATGTGCGGTTCTAATTATATGCGACAGCAACAACGAAAAAAAAAGATAATAAAAAGAACAAGAGAAGGCGTCGGCTCCAAGTTCCTCTCTTGTACATTCGTTTATGTTTCCTTTCCTACCAATACCAATACTACCGGTAATCCTGCCATTTACTATGTCATTTATGTAGTTTGAACATGAGATTGTCACGGGTGGGATGAAAGCACCAGAGAGGAATCAGGGAAACTACGGAAAATCTAAATTAGAATGGCTTGAGATTCGACCTCATGGCCTTCCAAGTATCAACCCACCGTGTGAAACCGCTCCCGTGCACGGTCGCTGATCCAGCGTCTTGTCGTGAAGCCAGCTGACACTCAGCTGATGCCGCCGGCAGCGGCAGTTTTCCAGCGGACGCCGGCGCGAGCCACTGTAACTGGAGCGGCGCGTCCAGTGTGGGTGTTTGCGCGGAGACCCGTGCTGTTTACGAATCTGTCTGCACGCCGGGCGCCAGCTGTGTCGCCCGGAAGTGCCGCCCCGGGGACAATTGCCTAATGGGCGGCCGCTCGCGCTCCTAATATCCGGCAATTAACGCCATGCCGGCCAGCGCCCCCCCCCCCCCCCCCCTGCCGCTACCGCCCCTCTGCACGGTCGCCATTCACAAGTCCGGCGCCGTCGCCGTGCGTGCCTGAGTGAATGAATGGAGTGGAGCGACGCGCGGTCGCCCCGCGCCGCCGTCCGTGTTTTTTTGCGGGTGAGGCAAGGCGAAGGCCCCGGCAATTAGACACTGTGGCAGATTCGCGATGACCGCCACAATTGGACGGACCGCAGGCGACGCAACGAAAAACGCTCGCTGCCGCACGGCGACACAGGAAGAGGTCTGTTACATTAATTTGATAATGGTTGCTGTTGCCATTCTCCCAGTTTCTTCTGCACTCCAAATAAGCACCGGGAATTAACTGTCGGGTGGACATTTGCAGTTGGTCGTGCAACATTCCCACGTGCAATTGCTAAAGACCAAAAGATCGCGCTTGGGGGAAAAAAAATGCACTGCCTGAAAAAAAGGGAAGCATCCAGTACAGGATAACGAAGGAAAACGAAACTTTCAGGGTTGAAGGGGTATACGATGTTCTTACTGTGATAAAAAATAGATTCAGATTAATAGAGAACACGGCAGCAAGAGTCAACTTATTAGTACGACGTTGCACCGCAAGTGGTACGCATCCTTGCAATGACTCAATTGGAAAGGGTGTTATAAAGCTGTTGTGCGTTCTCGGGAGACAAGATCGCCAGCAAGTGTTGTATCCATGATATCCTGGGTACGGACATTCGGATGGACCTTCCACCTGGTCATAAACACCTTCGCCGGCCGGAGTGGCCGAGCGGTTCTAGGCGCTTCAGTCTGGAACCGCGCGACCGCTACGGTCGCAGGTACGAATCCTACATCGGGCATGGATGTGTGTGACGTCCTTAGGTTAGTTAGGTTTAGGTAGTTCTAAGTTCTAGGGGACTGATGACCTCAGATGTTAAGTCCCATAGTGCTCAGAGCCATTTGAACCATAAACACCTTCTATCGGGGACAGATCTGATCATAGTCACACGTACCATATGTGGAGAAGCATTGTCCTGTTGAAAAATGGCACCACGGATTGCGGCACGAGAGTGAAAACACGAGTACGCTGAATGTCCGTGACGTGTCGTTGTGCCGTCTGATTTCCCTCAATAATCACCTGAAATCATACACACTGGCTCATCACAGCGTGACGACAGACGTACACTGGGCTGTGCCCCTCCTCCCCCCCCCCCCCCCCCCCCAAAAAAAAAGATTTGAAGAATGCAACCTTTCTACAAGTCGACTACACACTCTCCATGATAATCCAAGATTATGTACGACTGCGATTAATCGCTGAACAGAATGTGAAGTCACTAATCAGCAGTCCGAACCACACGAAATGCAGTCGTTTGTGCTGTCGTGTTAACGACGGCCTGTGCACGGGAGACTAATTCCCTTGTCCGGCTGTTGATAGTCGCCGACCAATGGTGCGGGCTGACAACAGATTCTTGCAGGAAGACCCAATACATGGCCTCCGATGGCAAGTGCAGATGCGAAGGGGTAACACTCAGGTTGGTACGCCACAGCTGATCGAGACATCTCCAACCACATCTTCGCTGGTCATCGGGCTCAGTTCGAAGAGGGACTCGTTACTGTAGACAATTCTACTCCATTCAATGAGATTTTAGGACGAAGGCTTTTCTTCTGCTTCTCTTCAGGCTTGCCAAACCCTATCTTAGTTGCCAAGGTCACAGGATCTCTCGCCAAATGAGAATGTTTTGGGCATTATGGGTAGCGTTCAACAACAAGCTCAGGATTTCTACAATCTGACGCACTAGCTGGACCATTTGGTACAATAACCCTCAGGAGGCCAATCAACAACACTGTCAGTGCCAAACCGAGTAACTGTTTGCATAAGATCCAGAGGAAGACCATCGCGTTATTGACTTGCTGAATTTGTGAAGATTTTACTCTTCAATAAATCATCCACTTTCTTCCGAAATTTTGATCGTTTGTCTGTACATGTACGTCAAATATACCGATTTCCGTCCAATTCGGATAATTGATTCGTGATGCATCTTTTTTTCACTTAGCGTGTAGAGGAATTAATCAATTTATTGCGTTCTTTGCGTATATCTCACGAAAAAACTTGGTAAAACCTGACTAAAAGAAGGTTTCGGTTGACGGGATACGTCCTCAAAATCAACGAACTGCCAGTTTAGTAGTTACAAGTCTGAAGATTTCTCTACGTTAAGAACGACATAAGGTGCCGTGTAGTGTTGGAACTAAAAATTGTAGAGAAGACAAATGTTAAAATACAATTAGCAGGTTCGAATGGATGTAAGTTTCAGTACTTATACGGAGATGAAGGGACTTGCGCAGGATAGACTAACATGGAGAGCTAAAACATACAAGACCACAACAACAGCACTTTTACGCTTTCCTAAGAAATAAGAAAAACACGTGGAATTAGCAGAAGAGAAGGGAGATGGAACACACATTTGGTATTCTCTAGAAGTACGGTAAGTCTGTAAACTGCGTTTAAGACTCTACTACAAGCTTTTATGGTTCCGCTACTGCTCCAGTGCTACAGTCCTTGTCGTATAACACTAGAGATTGGAGTCAGCTCGTACGAAATTGTAATGGATATGCTGTGGAAACTCAAACGAGAATCTGTGGATCAAAGTCACTATTATCGCGAGACACTCTTACGTAAAAATAGGTAAGCAGTATTTAAGAAACGCTATACGTTGACACTTTCATAGGATTTGTCGACCTGGAAAAAGCGTTCGACAATATAAAATGGTGCAAACTGTTCGAGATTCTGAAAAAAGTAGGGGTAAGCTATAGGGAGAGACGGGTCATATACAATATGTACAACAACCGAGAGGGAATAATAAGAGTGGACGATCAAGAACGAAGTGCTCGTATTAAGAAGGGTGTAAGACAAGGCTGTAGCCTCTCGCCCCTGCTCTTCAATCTGTACATCGAGGAAGCAATGATGGAAATAAAAGAAAGGTTCAGGAGTGGAATTAAAATACAGGGTGAAGGATATCAATGATAGGATTCGCTGATGACATTGCTATCCTGAGTGAAAGTGAAGAAGAATTAAATGATCTGCTGAACGGAATGAACAGTCTAATGAGTACACAGTATGGTTTGAGAGTAAATCGGAGAAAGACGAAGGTAATGAGAAGTAGTAGAAACGAGAACAGCGAGAAACTTAACATCAGGATTGATGGTCACGAAGTCAATGAAGTTAAGGAATTCTGCTACCTAGACAGTAAAATAACCAATGACGGACGGAGCAAGGAGGACATCAAAAGCAGACTCGCTTTGGCAAAAAAGGCATTTCTGGCCAAGAGAAGTCTACTAATATCAAATACCGGCCTTAATTTGAGGAAGAAATTTCAGAGGATGTACGTCTGGAGTACAGCATTGTATGGTAGTGAAACATGGACTGTGGGAAAACCGGAACAGAAGAGAATCGAAGCATTTGAGATGGGGTGCTATAGACGAATGTTGAAAATTAGGGGGACTGATAAGGTAAGGAATGAGGAGGTTCTACGCAGAATCGGAGAGGAAAGGAATATGTGGAAAACACTGATAAGGAGAAGGGACAGGACGATAGGACATCAGCTAACAAGGGAATGACTTCCATGGTACTAGAGGGAGCTATAGAGTGCAAAAACTGTAAAGGAAGACAGAGATTGGAATACGTCAAGCAAATAATTGAGGACGTAGGTTGCAAGTGCTACTCTGAGATGAAGAGGTTAGCACAGGAAAGGAATTCGTGGCGGGCCGCATCAAACCAGTCAGTAGACTGATGCAAAAAAAAAAAAAGTTGACCTTCCTGCGATCAACGTAAGTAATTCGTAGGGTCATTAGAATAGTTTCGTAAGGAAAATTAGAAATCGTACCGAGACAGTGATTTTACTGCCGTGACTGAAGGTCACCCTTCGCCAAGCGCTTTCTGTTGACTTAAGAAGTATACTTATAGAGCTTGCTCGACACGAAATTACCGTACGCTCAAATTGAAGCCGCTTCCAAGGCATATGCCACCAACATCGAAACTTAAAGAGCTTCCCCCTGATTTAGATTCTGCTGGTAAAAATGGAAACTCCCCATCGCTTCTCCCTCAGATTTAGTGGTAAAATGGCCCAGCAGACTGCCCAACAACAACTGAAGACAGATCAAGCATAAAAACAGAAAGAAGATGCACTGAACTGAGAAAATAGAAGCAAATAGAAACAGTGAACGGTCCTGTCTAAAGATATGCAACAAAGAGCAAATTGCCAGAAATGCGCTGTCGTCGTTTTGTGGTCCCGGTGTTGGGCCACAAAGAGGGAGATACGTGTTCAAATCTCCCTCATGCCGTATTTATTATTTTTTTCACAAAATTATGACTTTCCGGTCATCGATGTGTCTGTTCTCCAGCTGTAGTATTGACAATTATTATACTAAACGTTGGTTATAGAGCATGACTCATAGGTAAGAATATATTTACGTCGCAAGTATATGTTATGAACAGTGAGAGCAGGCGAGATGCCGCGTAGACCTCTCACAGAAATCAAAACAACAAATGAACGGGTGTGAACTATGTTACAACAAATAAATTAAAGAGCCAATTCTTCCAAAACGTAACGCAAGAGTCGCAAGATGTGGTACTTGAGTGGGACAAACAGGAGGTAAATACGCTTGGAGGCTACTTCCTTACATCTCGCTGTTGCAAACGGATGTTACACCACGACACCGACACAAATTTCAGTATAGTAAAGAGACACGTCAAGACCGGAGGGACTGTCCATAATTTTGTGAAAAACAAGGGGCCGTAAGGCAGATTTGAATACAGATCTCCCCCTTCGCAGTGCAACACCGTGGCCACGTCACCACGACTATGGGGCCATTCACATTCCCTCGATGACGCACATTTTGAGCTTGGACCGTTCACTGTTTCTATTTTGCTTCTTTTTTCACAGTCCAGTACACCTTCTTCCCGTTTCCATGCTTGATCTGTGGTTTTTGACGGGATATCCACTGGGCCTTCTTACCACTAAATCTGAAGAGAAGAGTTACCCTTGTAAGGGGTTATATCGACAATACTAGATGGGGTAGACTTCGTGACGCTAATTCCAGCGAATTTTGTGAGTGAGCTGCCCGTTGTGGTAGGGCAGTCATTTTTCCGGGACGATGACGCGCCACTCTCAGCTGTTGAATCAAGCTGGCGTCTGTGACGCGAGCCTCTCAATTGCTGCGGTAGTGGCGCTTTGGCTCTTGTCTGCACTCTTCTTACTTCTTAAGGTCGAACTTCTCTGTCTAGTCAGTTCGTGTCGATAATATCAGAAGAACTAGTAATATTCACTTTTCTTAGAACGAGTGCTTTCAAAACTGTAAAACGCACCTATTGTTGAGACACAACGTTTCTTTGGCAAGACTGTGTAATGGTCGCCTGGTCGTAGATATTGCTAATTGCTATAATCGCACTATTTCACTCCCATTTACGGAGCTTGTTAGCACTTGATGTTAGGTTGGCGCCATTACAATGCATTGTAGTAATCACTGCTGCTTGCTGGATCGCTGCTGTGTCTCGATGTTGATGCTGGCTCTAAATCTGGTTGTCTAGGGTTAAAAACATGAGGTCCCGTGTTTTTTTTTGTGCTTTTGATGATAAAGAATGAACGAAACCAACAAATATGTAAACTTCAAATATTTATTTCTCTGGTGGCCATCTTAATTCCACTGTCCACCAAAGACTATGACACAACACAACTTCCTTTACATGTTCTTTGCAATGTTTATCCACCTCAAACAATAACACACCAACACACTGTACCAAAGTGACATTCCGACTGCTTTTCGACCCTTCTTGCTGCTCGTATTTATAACATTGTCAAAGAACTACTAAAAAGAGATATAGTTTACAAGTCACATGTACATCTGTTATCATAATTTGTGCAGAAAAGTTATTAATTTGCATCGAGTGACATAATTTAACATTTTATTAAAATGACAGACAGATTTGTTGACTTGACAGAATAATTCTTTGTTACAAAAAGTCCGTTTTTTAGAAGTTTGTCAATTGACTTCTCTAATTTGCATAAATAAGTAATTAACATGAATTATTAAGAAATACATTGGTTTTCGTCTAAAACAGGATTGATTTCGTGAATACTAAGTGAAACCGCTCCTAGTGAACAAATAGGTTTCACTGGGTGAATTTTATTTAAGGAGATCCAAAATACCTAAGTTGTACACTATTTTTCGTACTTCATATTAATTATTTAAGATGAACTCAGTGTTTTTACATGATGACATTTGCTGTATCAGTGATCAAGTGATATTAACTTTTGTGTGGGTTAGTTATTCAGTATCATTTAATGGGTTGACTGTTTATGGAGACATGTTACGCAATCATTGTTAACATACACAATAACTTTTCTATAATCATAAATACTCGTTAAACTGGTTGAATTTGGAGGGTATCACATACTTCGGTACAGTAAAGCCTTTGATATGTTCCGTTACAACTGCCACTACCGATTTAAGTGATGCAGTGTTAAACGAACTAAAGTCGCATGCGGAAGGACCGAGGATCCATTTCTCGACCGGCTAACCTGATTTCTGTTTTCCGTAGTTCCTCTAAATCGTTTAAGGCGATTTCCGGAGTAGTCCCTTTGAACAAGATGCGGCCGATACTCTTCCCATCCGTATCCCTGTTTGAGCTTGTGCTGCATCTTAATGGGAGATTTCGTGTGGCTCAGTGGCAGGGTGCAAAGTCTTTCGACTGTACGCCACTTCGGTGACCTGCGAGCATCTAATTTACACCACTTACCCCACCAGGAAAAGGGGATCTACCGTTTATAGTAGAATCTGAACCACGTGTCGATTCTAACGACTCACGTCATTGAGAGGTGAAATTTTCAGTCGTCCGACCGGGAATCGATCCCACGACCTCTTGGTTTCCGGACATGCGCGTAACCAGTAGATTACCAGGCCCAAGTAACGGGCGATTAAAGCGTAAGATTCCCTTCTGCGACTGTCACCGAGGCACGAAAAGAATCTGTGTGAAGTTCTTGTGCTGATTAAACAAATTCGTGACAGATGAGTAGCTCGTCTTTGTTTGTTATAGATCTTAAGAGTCCCAAACTGGTGAACAGTAATCAAGCATTGGAGGAGTCAGGATTTTGTACACTGTCTTCATCGCGAATGAACTGTATTTCCACACGATTCTTTCAAAGAAACTCAGTTTAGTATCTGAATTTCGTACAACCAGTTTATATGGTTGTCCTCGTAGTTAGAGACAATCATTAGATTTACTCCTGGTATACAAACAATGTAATGCCACAATGTTCACTCATACCTCATTATCAGTCACTACACACACTATACACACTTTGTTTCATAACACTTCACTCACTGCACACTCACACACACACACACACACACACACACACACACACACACACACACACACACATTGGTGATCTCTGGGCCATTTCCTGTATCGGAGCTTCCCATTTGCTACCCTGAAACGCTGAGTCAGTATCCCTCTTCAATGAGCTCAGAAAGAGGAAGCGGTGCTAGTATTGTGCTATGCATAGCTTTGGGGTAAGTATTTCTAGAAAAGGAAATAAAAGGAAAAATACGTAGTTTGAAGGTGTTATGTGGAATATTGGATGTTTTATAATCATTATTATTATTTATTTTTATAACATTTTTTTATCAAACTCCTACTCTGTTTTCTCTAAGAAATCCTTCAATGTATAAAATGCATTACATAACAGGTACTTTTTAGCTGCCTTTTGAAATAACTGTTTTTTTGCAATTTCTTTAATCTCCTTTGGTGATTAATTGCACACTTTTATTCCATGGTAGAAAATGCTGTTTTGAGTTTTATGTTTCTTTCTTCTTGGTAAATTAAGTTGAGTCTAGCTATTGTTCCATGGTCATGAACAGAACTGTTTGTGCAGTAAGTACCAATATTATTTTTGATGTGTACAACTGACTGGTAAATGTATTGTCAAGGAGCAGTTAAAATCCCCAGTGTTTTGAATAGATCTTTACAATGAGCTCGAGCACTATTTTTGGTTATTATTCTTATGGCTCTTTTCTAGAATTTGAAAATTGTGTTCATATTTTGTGTATTTGTCCCCCAAAAATGAATGCCATAGCTAAGAATTGAGTCTACATATAATAGTATGTATCTAAAAGACACTGCATGTTACACACTAAGGATAGGATCCTAAGGGCATAACATGCTGTTGACATTCTGTTTGCAAGTAGCTTTGTGTGTTCACACCACTTCAGCTGAGAATCAATATTCATTCCCAAAAATTTTGCATTTGATAGACTGTCTATAGAGGTGCCATCTACATTTAATTTAACATTGTCATTTTCCTTCTTCAAACTGAAATTAATGGCATTAGTTTTCTTTATGTTCAATGTCACTTTATTGCTTATTGACCAATCATAAACGTCCTTGAGAGTTTCATTTGCTTTCTCTGCAAGGAGTTCTCTTGTTTTCTCAGTGACTATAATATTACTGTCATCAGCGAAGAGAATTTTTTCACCATGAGTAACACTATTGGGAAAGTCATTGATGTATATCAGGAATAGTATTGGTCCTAATATGCTACCTCGGAGAACCCCTATATTAAAGTAATTTCGTTCTGATAAGTATTTTACTAAATGTTTAGATCTATTTGAAGTACGTGTTATCTCTACTCCTTGTACCCTATCTGCTAGGTATGATCGAAACCAGACATTAGCTACCCCTCTTATTCCTAATGCTTCTAATTTATTTAATGTATCAAAGGCCTTAGAAAGATTCAAAAATATGCCTGTGACACACTTATCTTTATCAAGGAAATCATGTACAATTTTTGTGAATTCTGTTATGGCTGACTGTATTTTTGGCACTTCGAAAACCAAACTGTGATTCGCTTAAAATATTGAATTTATTCAGGTAATTCATAATCAATCTTTCAAAATTTCTTTTATTATTTTTGAGAGTGGTGGCAGCAGGGAATTGGGCAGGTAATTTTCTGTCTTTTGCATTACCTTTCTCATGCAAAGGTACAACTCTTGTCAGTTTTAACTGCTCTGGAAATGTTCCTGATGTGAAGGATTCATTTATTATATTTGTTAAGGGACCTTGTATAATATCTATGCATTGTTTCAATACACACATTGTTGCTTCATGTAAGCCTACTTACTTTTTATTTTTTAATTATTGAACAGTTTTATTGACTTAATTCTCTTATTTGGAAGTAACATCATTGTATTTAGTGTAACATTATTTACAGGTGTTACATTTGTTTTGGGGAATTTTTGCTGTAACTTCTCTGCAATACTTGAAAAATGCTCGTTTACAACGTTTGCTAAGTGTTGTGGATCATTTTTACCTTGTCCCCCACCCTTAACACTATGTTATTCTGCGTTTGTTTGCCTCTCCCCGTTTCCTTTTTCAAAACTTCCCATACTGCTTTGTTTTTATTCTTTGCATTATATATTATTTTGTCATTCAATAATTTTTTGCAGCAATTAGCACCTTCCTATAGATCTTTTTGTATCTATGATAGAAATTTGAGAATTCTTGATCATCGCGACTCTTTTTCATGGAACTGAGGTATTCAAGTGTTTGGGAGGACTTCTTAATACCTGCTGTTTCTGCGAGATTTTGATGCAGACATGCATACTTTTCAAAGCTCAATTTAAATAATGTGGAGCATTTAGAGAATTTCATATTCACATTGGTTTCCTTATACACTTCATCCCAGCTTTGTTTTGATATTTCTTCTGAAGAATCTTTAATTTTGATTTCTGATAGATGTCGTTTGTAGGTTTGTAGTCTAGGGAATGATTCGATACTTGATTTTACTGTTGTTATTTGACAGAGATGATCTGACAGTCCGAGAGCTTTTACAGCTACATCATATTTTTCCCTGTCCATATTTGTGGCCACATGGTCAATTACTGATGCAGTGATTGTAGTAACCCCTGTTGCACTGTTGACCAATAGGGACATGCCAAAACTTTGAAGGATATTTATGAGGGTGCTGCTGGATTCATTTATGGTATTAGTGTTGATGTTAATGTCCCCATACAGAATTATGTTGAGCTTTGTACTTGAGACTTTATCTAGAACCTCTGTTAATTTATTGGAAAAAAGTGTCCACACTACAACTGGGAGATCTACACATACACAAATGATTAAATTCTTGGTGATATCAACCCCTGATGTTTCAAAGTGTTTGTCTTCATTTACTGCAATGAGGTCATTTCTTTATTTGGTGCTCCTCACTGGATACAGATGCATGTTCCTCCATCCCTTGAAGCAGTTTTGCAGTAAGAATTTGCCCTTTCGTTCAATGATAATACTACATGTTGGATTTTTGTGTCTCTACACCAATACTCAGTAACACAGACTGCTGTGCGGTTCAAAGATTGGAGCTCAACCTCTAACAGTTGTATTTTAATTTTTATTGATTGCATGTTTTGATGGAGGATTGTTAAGTCTGTGAAATGCCCCATGTTACTCTTTCAAACGATTTATTTTTCTTTGTGACATCTGATATGTGTGATATTTGGAGTGTTAAAATCTGTCTTGTGAGTGATTGTTTCAGTATTTTTTGAACTGCTGGAGGTACTCTTTAGGCAGGGAAACCTGTTATCTGGATTTATCCTAAACATGAGGTCCATGAACGGCTGCAAATGGTCTCCAAGTAGCTGAACAAAACCATTTACAGTCGATGATCAGTTGAGATGGACCAGAGCACCTAGTTTATTGGCTGTAAACTCAGCATACACCGATATGGAGCCAACACAAACTTGCACAAGGCCTTGGGTTCATAGCTTCGTGGGCTCTGCCCCACAATCCAACCCTACCATCAGCTCTCACCAACTGAAATCGGGACTCTGACCAGTCTGTTAGCAAAGCCGCTTGCGTCGGTCGTCTGCTGTGATACCCCATCAACGTCAAATATCGCCGCGAGTCCGAACAGATACGTTTGTCCTACGCCCTACGTTGATTTCTGCGATTATTTAATGTATAGTTGCTTGTCTGTTAGCACTGACCACTCTACGAAAACGCTGCTGCTCTCGGTCGTTAAGTGAAGGCAGTCAGATACTCTATTGTCAGCGGTGAGAGGTAACGTCTGAAATTTGGCATTCTCAGCACACTCTTGATACTGTGGATCTCGGAATATTAAATTCCCTAACGATTTGCGAAATCGAATGTCCAATGCACCAAGCTCGAAGTACCATTCTGCGTTCAAAGTCCGTTAATTTCCGTGGTGCAGCCAGCTCGGTCAATGCACTGCCCTTTTATACGTTGTGTTTGCGATACTACCGCCATCTGTATTAGTACATATAGCTATCCCATGACTTTTGTCACCTCACTGTATTTTTTTCTGGGAGTTTCCAGTTCCTTAACTTGTTGTGGGATTTGTCTAATTTTAACCTTTGACCTCATTTTTCAGAACCAAAGAACAGAGTTTAATTTCTGGTTAGCCGATTTCCTTGGCTGATCCGTTGTTGGATATCTCTCTCACATTTTCCATCACGTGCTGGGATATTACCGAGATAAATTCTTTACAAACTTTTATTTGATATCCGTAAAAGATTGTTCCACCTTAAATCCCTTCGAAGGAATACCATTAGATATTAATGGTTATGAATGTTTGCAATAAGTGCTATCTAACAACTATGCCCCATTCTCAGAAGATCGATCCAATTTTCTGCCGTATATCTATGTAATCGAACAGTCTCATGCGGCTTATAGAAATATACGCTATAGGGCGGTTACGTGCCCGGGATTCGTGCGGACTAATACGGGAAAGTCAGACTCCGATCGATGCATATGCTGCGTTCCGTTGCCTGAACCTCAACAGAACTTTAGCAGAACGCGACAAGCTAGAAACGGCGTCGGAAATAAGAGCGAGAAAATAGTTGCCCCATTTAGCATTTCAGACTGTGTGTCAATAGCGTTTTCTCGCAAAGCTATAGACAAATTCAACCTCAAAACTTTGAAAAGTAACGGTAGCACGTCAACTGACAAATTCAGATACTGCTGCTGGATATCAGATCTGAAACTACCTGTTGTAGTCTGTCCGTCGTGTAGAGGATGATCATGAAATGAAATTTGACGGAGGTTTGTTACATTTATCGGGGCACGTGAACTCGCAGAGTTCTGGAAGTTCTGTTTGGTAGTATCAAGAGTCCCTGCATGATGTGATGCCATGACTGTGGTGAACATTTACTGTAACACGAAGTATTGAACCAAAGTTTTTCTACCAAATCATAAATTCTGGCAGGTATGTAAACAAACTATGACAAGGTTTCTTGTTCTCTGAAACACGGTTGCAATATAATTCCACGTACGTATCAATAGTTATTATTTGGTGTAAAAGATCGGTCCAGAAATCTGTGTTACTCTAGTTGTACACCACACGTCATTTACAACCTGTTTGAGGAAAAGAAGCGGTGTTAGAAACTTTTGCTGTTGTTCTTTTAATTATGTCTTATTTCATTTTGAAACTTGCACTGGAAAGTTAGTTCT
Organism: Schistocerca cancellata; assembly: GCF_023864275.1. NCBI lineage: Eukaryota > Metazoa > Arthropoda > Insecta > Orthoptera > Acrididae > Schistocerca > Schistocerca cancellata. The sequence goes on from NC_064632.1 coordinate 114,303,569, forward strand.
GTTCACAAAGTCTTTGACGTACAAGTTAACTGATAGTGACGATAAGTGACAACCATCCCGTTAGCGTCCTCAACATCAAACAATAATTCTCAGAGAAGCCCAACATACACTATCATGTAGTCAAAAGGAACATATATTTTCGTTTTTTGTTATTCCCACAATTTTTCAGACATTTCGGCACGTCCCTGTACATTATCGTTATTATTCTGAGCAGATGTGAAGTACAAACAAAATTTATCTAGTAAGCGTTACCTAACACCGAATTCAAACATTTTCACAAGTCAGCGATTCCCAAACTTACGGGTTAGACTTAGTGTAAGACGTCCAAAATTCCTATGCAATGAGTCAAATTCAGCTTTTTTTTCTGCTCGACAACATGTTCATCTGACTATAAGAAACTACCTAGCGGAGGACTGCTAATACCTCCAGAGTTCGCTTCAACGTTAGACTACCGAAATAAAGCCTTCATTGTGACTCTGCGGCTTTCTGTATACACTTGAATCATAATTCCTCCGCTTCTTCTAGCCCACTGTCTAATCTTCTACAATGAATAACTGTCACGTCTTCACACCCCGCTGGACGGTACACCAGCTCTACGTTACTTCTCACAAATTTCGTTCCTGGCTACTTGGAATCACAGGTTACGTGCACCTTCCGAAGATGTCCAGATTCTTCTTCCAACCAATCAAAATTGTGTGCACAGAGTGGTTAAGCTTTGCGTTAGAAACTAACGTTTCTAATCGTGCTCTTCCATTAATTGCACTACGCAACTTGAGGTACCGTGCTAGATGCTTCAGTGGCTGAGACCATGAGCGCTACTTCGGGGAGATATGGATCAGTTTCTGGCCTTTCCCTCCAGATTTCGGTTTCCAGCGGTTATCGTAAGTCAATTATGCAAATGCCGAAATGGCTTCCGTAAAAGGACATGGCCAGCTTCTTTTTACATCCTTCTTCAGTTCGGGTCTGAGCTCCATCTCTAATATCATATCCGAACATTACGTGTCTTCATACTTGGCGCTGCTCCAGGTGGAACCACTTTTTATTATTTTTAACATTATAAAAAGGTCCTTCTGATGTCATGGGATACTGTCTTGCTCTTAGAACAGGTCAGACGCTGTTGTGTGCACTGAGAACATGCAGGGGTTAGGCAACAATATAGAAACACTGTGAGAATTGCATGTTTGAACGTAAACGCAGATGCTAGCCAATCCTGCAGGTTGTACTGTTCTGTTTAGCCACGGACGGCACCTGTGCGGAGTTCTCAATACGTTGAAATTTTCAAAACGGTGTTCTACATTATGCTGGAGCTAAATGTATTCGATTGTGAGAAAATAGCAAATTGTTGGTACTAATATGGTGGCTGCTTCTGTAATCAAGAGACCACTACCAGTGGTTGGTATTTCAAGAGGCACCGCATCGAAGATCCATACTTCATACAGGGAAAGCGAGAAAACGCCCAGTAAGTCACAAAGCAGACGGAAGTGTGTGTTGAGTGATAGCGACATTAAATAGGATTGTGACGAAAAGTAAGAGGTCGACAGCTGTAAAACTCACGGCAGAGCTGAATATCTACATCTACATCTACATGGTTACTCTGCAATTCACACTTAAGTGCCTGGGAGAGGGTTCATCGAACCATTTTTACACTACTTCTCTACCATTCCACTCTCGAATGGCGCATGGGAAAATGGAACCCCTAAATCTTTCCGTTCGAGCTCTGATTTCTCTTATTTTATTATGATGATTATTTCTGCCTATGGAGGTGGGTGTCAACAAAATATTTTCGCATTCGGAAGAGAAAGTTGGTGATTGAAATTTCGAAAATAGATCACGCCGCAAAGAAAACCGCCTTTGTTTCAATGACTGCCACTCCAACTCGCGTATCATATCAGTGACACTCTCACCCCTATTGAGCGATGACATGAAACGGGCTGCCCTTCTTTGCACTTTTTCGATGTTCTCCGTCAGTCCTACCTGGTAAGGATCCCACACCGAGCAGCAATATTCCAGCAGAGGACGGACAAGCGTGATGTAGGATGTCTCTTTAGTGGGTTTGTCGCATCTTCTAAGTGTTATGCCAACAAAGCGCAGTCTTTGTTTCGCCTTCCCCACAATATTATCTATGTGGTCTCTCCAATTTAAGTTGCTCGTAATTGTAATTCCTACTTATTTAGTCGAATTGACAGCGCTTAGATTTGTGCGATTTATCGTATACCCAAAATTTATCGGATTTCTTTTAGTACCCATGTGGATGACCTCGCACTTTTCTTTGTTTAGTGCCAATTGCCACTTTTCGCACCATACAGAAATTCTATCTAGATCATTTTGTAATTGGAATTCATCGTCTGATGATTTTACTAGGCGGTAAATTACAGCATCATCTGCAAGCAATCTAAGGGGGCTGCTCAGATTATCACCCAGATAATTTATGTAAATCAGGAACAGCAGAGGGCCTATGGCACTACCTTGCGGAACGCCGCATATTAATTCTGTTCTACTCGATTTACCGTCTATCATTACGAACTGTGACCTCCCTAAGAGGAAATCACGAATCCAGTCACACAACTGAGACGATACTCCATGTGCACTCAATTTGATTGACAGTCGCTTGTGAGGAACGGTATCAAAAGCCGTCCTGGAAATCTAGGAATATGGAATTGATCTGAGACCTCTTGTCGATAGCACTCGTTACTTCATGGGAATAAAGAGCTAGCTGTGTTGCAAAAGAACAATATTTTCTGAATCCGTGTTGGTTATGTATCAATAAGTAATTTTCGTCAAGGTGATTCATATGTTCGAGTACAGTATATGCTCCAAAATCCTACTGCAAATTGAGGTCAGGGATATGGGTCTGTAATTCAATGGGTTACTCCTATTATCTTTCTTGAATATTGGTGTGACATGTGCTACTTTCCAGTCTTTAGGAACAGACCTTTCATCAAGTGAGCGGTTGTATATGATTGCTAAGAAAGGCGCTATTGTGTCCACATACTGTGAAAAGAACCTGTTTGGTATAGCATCTGGACCGGTAGACTTGCCTTTCTTAAGTGATTTGAGTTGCTTCGCAACACCTAAGATATCTACTTTTATGTCACTCTTGCTAACAGCTGCTCTGGTTTCGAATTCTGGAATATTTACTTCACTGCCTGTCATCACCAAAACAAAAGGAGTTCCATAAGTTGGGAATTGTAGGGCGACCTGGAACTCCAAAACCACTCATAAGTGATGAAAATGTCCGTAATAGGAAAACGGGGTGGCGAAGCCATAAAAATTGGACTGTGGAGCAGTGGAAGAAAGTCGTATGGTCAGATGGGTCTAGCTTCGTACTATTTTCAATCTCTGACAGAGTTCAGGTCAATAGTGTGAAAAATGGCAGTGGTTGAGTGACGATTTTGGCAACCATATCGTGGTATCCCGTGTGCTTCATGGTTAGTCTGGGAAGTCCCATGACTTCCAAAGGTAATGTGACCATTTTGGTTGATTGTACAATGTTTGTTCCCCAGTTTCACGCCACTGTTTACACAACCCGCATCGTCAATGACTGGTTTGTTTGGACAAGGTTGAACTGATACATCTCCCGTGGCCACCACAGGCACCAGACCTGAATATTATTGAGCCTTTGTAGTCCACTTTGCAGGGAAAGATGCGTGATCGCTATCTGCCACCATCGTTATCTGAACTTGCCACTATGTTCCAGGAAGAATGGTATAAGATTTCCTTGAAAACCGTACACGTCCTGTGTTTACCCGTTCTGAGATGAGTGGAAGGCGTTTTGGATGCCAACGGGTTACCTATGCCGCATTAGGTATGGGAATGTACTTCCATATGTAGCTGAACACCGAAGCTGCTCAGGGAAATCCAGCCCACACTATCATGTCACCAAAAGTAACTGTGCCCGAGCAGTCCTGTGAAGGGCCAGCGGTACCGACCGACCACCGTGTCATCCTCCGCCGATAGTTATCATGGATTTGGAGATGCCTGTGGTTAGGATATGACTCTCCCGGCCGTTGGCAGTTTTCGTTAACGGAGCCGCATTGGCCTGATAAAGGCTGAGAGCACCGCGCTTGCCAACAGCGCATGGCAGGCTCGGATGGTAAGTGCTTACCATCGGTGGTGTTACGGGAACGGGTGTTACTATTACAGCAAGGCCATTGCTCCTGGAAATGGAAAAAAGAACACATTGACACCGGTGTGTCAGACCCACCATACTTGCTCCGGACACTGCGAGAGGGCTGTACAAGCAATGATCACACGCACGGCACAGCGGACACACCAGGAACCGCGGTGTTGGCCGTCGAATGGCGCTAGCTGCGCAGCATTTGTGCACCGCCGCCCTCAGTGTCAGCCAGTTTGCCGTGGCATACGGAGCTCCATCGCAGTCTTTAACACTGGTAGCATGCCGCGACAGCGTGGACGTGAACCGTATGTGCAGTTGACGGACTTTGAGCGAGGGCGTATAGTGGGCATGCGGGAGGCCGGGTGGACGTACCGCCGAATTGCTCAACACGTGGGGCGTGAGGTCTCCACAGTACATCGATGTTGTCGCCAGTGGTCGGAGGAAGGTGCACGTGCCCGTCGACCTGGGACCGGACCGCAGCGACGCACGGATGCACGCCAAGACCGTAGGATCCTACGCAGTGCCGTAGGGGACCGCACCGCCACTTCCCAGCAAATTAGGGACACTGTTGCTCCTGGGGTATCGGCGAGGACCATTCGCAACCGTCTCCATGAAGCTGGGCTACGGTCCCGCACACCGTTAGGCCGTCTTCCGCTCACGCCCCAACATCGTGCAGCCCGCCTCCAGTGGTGTCGCGACAGGCGTGAATGGAGGGACGAATGGAGACGTGTCGTCTTCAGCGATGAGAGTCGCTTCTGCCTTGGTGCCAATGATGGTCGTATGCGTGTTTGGCGCCGTGCAGGTGAGCGCCACAATCAGGACTGCATACGACCGAGGCACACAGGGCCAACACCCGGCATCATGGTGTGGGGAGCGATCTCCTACACTGGCCGTACACCACTGGTGATCGTCGAGGGGACACTGAATAGTGCACGGTACATCCAAACCGTCATCGAACCCATCGTTCTACCATTCCTAGACCGGCAAGGGAACTTGCTGTTCCAACAGGACAATGCACGTCCACATGTATCCCGTGCCACCCAACGTGCTCTAGAAGGTGTAAGTCAACTACCCTGGCCAGCAAGATCTCCGGATCTGTCCCCCATTGAGCATGTTTGGGACTGGATGAAGCGTCGTCTCACGCGGTCTGCACGTCCAGCACGAACGCTGGTCCAACTGAGGCGCCAGGTGGAAATGGCATGGCAAGCCGTTCCACAGGACTACATCCAGCATCTCTACGATCGTCTCCATGGGAGAATAGCAGCCTGCATTGCTGCGAAAGGTGGATATACACTGTACTAGTGCCGACATTGTGCATGCTCTGTTGCCTGTGTCTATGTGCCTGTAGTTCTGTCAGTGTGATCATGTGATGTATCTGACCCCAGGAATGTGTCAATAAAGTTTCCCCTCCCTGGGACAATGAATTCACGGTGTTCTTATTTCAATTTCCAGGAGTGTATATGGGTTAGGTGACACACTACTTCTAAAGCTCGTTCCTGCAAGGCCCGAAAATGATCCAGTGTCTTCCCTACTGTGAGGTTTGGCTTGGATTCAGGCCTATTTTACGAAGATCCCAAACACCGGAGCAATACTCATGACAGGAAGTTCACGCACTCACAGCATCTGTCCCGTCGCATCACACACTCCGGGAGTAACGGGAACTGACGCGCATCGCGCACGGCGGGTGGACAGGACGGGCGCGAGCTGCAAGTCTTCCGCATTAGCCGGGCCGGCGGCGCTGCTGGGGGATTAGAGCGATGACGCCGCCGCCGACGTGCGGCAACTGTCAGCCGCACTTGAGTCAACATCCGGACGCGCGACCCACGGACGCGCCATGTCAGCGCTCGCCGCCGCCTCCGCCACACTGTAGTCCTCTGCCAGCTGGACACCAGCGGGGCGGCGCAGGCTGTCAGGCAGGTCTCTCTCACAACGTCCCAGCATTCGTAGACGACAGTACGTGACAGTTTTGCAAATATACGTATAACTCAAAATCTCCAGACATTAAAACCGTGTTCCGGAACGGGACTCGAAACGGCAACCCGCCTAAGTAGGGGAGAAGTACTGGCAAAAGTAGACTTGCGGAAGTGCGAATTGCATGGATAGTGCACTCGGTAAAGACTGGGACGTCTTCAGATTCATTCCCTCGTTACAGACAGTCCAGCGAAATACTTTTAAGCACTTTTTCAAAAGACTGCCTTGAGCAGCTAGCTTGGTAGCCCACAAGTAATGGAAATACACTCCTGGAAATTGAAATAAGAACTCCGTGAATTCATTGTCCCAGGAAGGGGAAACTTTATTGACACATTCCTGGGGTCAGATACATCACATGATCACACTGACAGAACCACAGGCACAATGACACAGGCAACAGAGCATGCACAATGTCGGCACTAGTACAGTGTATATCCACCTTTCGCAGCAATGCAGGCTGCTATTCTCCCATGGAGACGATCGTAGAGATGCTGGATGTAGTCCTGTGGAACGGCTTGCCATGCCTTTTCCACCTGGCGCCTCAGTTGGACCAGCGTTCGTGCTGGACGTGCAGACCGCGTGAGACGACGCTTCATCCAGTCCCAAACATGCTCAATGGGGGACAGATCCGGAGATCTTGCTGGCCAGGGTAGTTGACTTACACCTTCTAGAGCACGTTGGGTGGCACGGGATACATGCGGACGTGCATTGTCCTGTTGGAACAGCAAGTTCCCTTGCCGGTCTAGGAATGGTCGAACGATGGGTTCGATGACGGTTTGGATGTACCGTGCACTATTCAGTGTCCCCTCGACGATCACCAGTGGTGTACGGCCAGTGTAGGAGATCGCTCCCCACACCATGATGCCGGGTGTTGGCCCTGTGTGCCTCGGTCGTATGCAGTCCTGATTGTGGCGCTCACCTGCACGGCGCCAAACACGCATACGACCATCATTGGCACCAAGGCAGAAGCGACTCTCATCGCTGAAGACGACACGTCTCCATTCGTCCCTCCATTCACGCCTGTCGCGACACCACTGGAGGCGGGCTGCACGATGTTGGGGCGTGAGCGGAAGACGGCCTAACGGTGTGCGGGACCGTAGCCCAGCTTCATGGAGACGGTTGCGAATGGTCCTCGCCGATACCCCAGGAGCAACAGTGTCCCTAATTTGCTGGGAAGTGGCGGTGCGGTCCCCTACGGCACTGCGTAGGATCCTACGGTCTTGGCGTGCATCCGTGCGTCGCTGCGGTCCGGTCCCAGGTCGACGGGCACGTGCACCTTCCGCCGACCACTGGCGACAACATCGATGTACTGTGGAGACCTCACGCCCCACGTGTTGAGCAATTCGGCGGTACGTCCACCCGGCCTCCCGCATGCCCACTATACGCCCTCGCTCAGGGTCCGTCAACTGCACATACGGTTCACGTCCACGCTGTCGCGGCATGCTACCAGTGTTAAAGACTGCGATGGAGCTCCGTATGCCACGGCAAACTGGCTGATACTGACGGCGGCGGTGCAAAAATGCTGCGCAGCTAGCGCCATTCGACGGCCAACACCGCGGTTCCTGGTGTGTCCGCTGTGCCGTGCGTGTGATCATTGCTTGTACAGCCCTCTCGCAGTGTCCGGAGCAAGTATGGTGGGTCTGACACACCGGTGTCAATGTGTTCTTTTTTCCATTTCCAGGAGTGTACTTTTAAGCACTTTTTCAAAAGACTGCCTTGAACAGCTAGCTTGGTAGCCCACAAGTAATGGAAATATCTTAGATCTTGTAGCTGAATATAGACCGGTCGTCGTGTGACGAATAAACAACCTTTTATTGTGACTGGTAGCGGATATTTTTCTACAACCCCACAAGGTCGATACAGTACCTCTTGAAACAGCAAACACTTCGACCATCTTGGTTGCGGAAGCACCCGCAGCATGAGCACCAACAATTTCCATACGTGAGAATTTACTTACCTCTAACATAATGGAGGCACAACTACAGAGAACATTGTTCAAAGCTCGACTGACACTTGCCACATAATGAGGACATTGAACAGGCGCCATTCGTGGTCAAATACCACAGAGAAACCTCTTGGCTAGCATCTGCAGTTTTGGTCAAGCATTCATTTCTCGCTGTGTTTTCGTGTTTTTGTCCAACCCAGTGCTAATACCTCACTTTCAGGAAAACTTTTCTTGCTCCTGCCAATCAGTATGTAATTTCTTCTTTGTTTCTGATGTAGGAGTGTTGAGTTGCCTTCCTGCCACAATATGAGGTCACGTGTACTGCTTTTGGTGGCTCACTTCTTAATCTAATTCTCCTAATATGCCCTTCTTTAATTGTGTTTCAACAACTATATTTTGCTGTTATTTGTGTTCACCTTACAATATCAGGACCCTAAAGGTGTAACTGAATCACTTTAATATTAACAACAATCTTAACTTGTAATAACCATTGCACAACCTAGTATTGTTAAGAGTCAGGCAATTTATGCAACATCATGAAAAAAACCGTGGCTTTTCTCTTCTCTTTCAAGTACACTGCCGTAAAAAATTAAATTTAAGAGAAAAAAGAGTTATTTGAGCAAGTTATCCCTGTTTGAGTATCAACATTTTGGCGGCAGCTAACAAGAGAAATATTATTAAGTGAGATACAGACATCAAGTAATCACAATTGCCTCATTATTTCACAGTTTCCTCGGCGTGCTGCTAGAGGTATTCAACACAGGTTTTTCTTCCACCACGAACCCATGGCTACATCTGAGATGGAGATTGTGGTGTCACCGCCAGACACCACACTTGCTAGGTGGTAGCTTTTAAATCGGCCGCGGTCCGCTAGTATACGACGGATCCGCGTGTCGCCACTGTCAGTGATAGCAGACCGAGCGCCGCCACACGGCAGGTCTAGTGAGACGTACTAGCACTCGCCCCAGTTGTACAGCCGACGTTGCTAGCCATGGTTCACTGAGAATTACGCTCTCATTTGCCAAGACGATAGTTAGCATAGCCTTCAGCTACATTTGCTACGACCTAGCAAGGCGCCGTATTCCATTGATATTTAGATTCTATTAATGTATCATCAAGAGCGATGTTCTACAAATGTGGATTAAAGTTAAGTATTCCAGAAGCTACGTACTTTTCTTTATAGCATTCATTACGTATCCTGTTTCAGACCTCACGCCAGCCTGCGTGAGTTTAAGCGCGTGCCTTTCGGCTTCCTCTCATTGTGTCTAGGCTGTCTTGTCTAGACACAACAGAGATTTTGCTGTACTTGGAGGTGTACACTCTATTTTGTGTCATTTGCAATACACCAACTAGAGGAAGAAGAAAGGTATGTGGCACAGGGCCAGTACCAATCCTGCAGAACGTTTGACCTTGCCTAAAAGTGGCGGGCGGAATGGCTTAAAACTGTCTTTAATATCAATATTTGAGCAGTCTCTTACAGGTTTATGTGAATGGCTTTATGGTGTGTCAAGCAGTGTACCTCGCGGCTGTGTTTTTTACATTAGTACGTGAGTTATTGTTGACTCCAGGTGCAGCACGTGACGCTCTTCCAGGCGGGTTGCCTGCGTCTACCTTTTTGGCCCCTGGTTTACGGAATGATTCACCCTAAACGTATTGTGGAGTATATCTATAAAATGAGATTCTTCACCGTTACGTTTTTGTACGTGATATGATTATGCGAAAGTGTTAAAATTTATAATAAAATTTAGAAAAAGTCTGTAAAACCAGAAACATTAAATGTGCTAATACTTAGCGGGTCGCAACCATACAATGTCTGTAAATGTCATAAAACACCAAAAAAATGTTGGACTTGATGCTATAATTACAAATGAAATGCATGCTTGTAATCAGTAGTAGTACCAGCTTAACATGTAACAGGATTACAAAAAGATAAATCTACGTCTACAGTTACATGACTACTCTGTAACGCACACGAAAGCGCCTGGCAGAGGGTTCATGGAACCAATTTCTTACTATTTCTCTGCCGTTCTACTCTAGAACTGCGCATTTGAAAGTGAATACTTATATCTTTCCCTCACAGCTCTAATTTCTCCTATTTTAATAGTTTGATTATTTCTCCCTAGGTAGGTGGGCGCCAACATAGTATTCCCGCTTTCGGGGTAGGAAATCGTTGATTAAAATTTCGTGAAAAGGTATCGCCGCATCGAATAACGCCCATGTTTTAATGGCAGCTACGCCAGCTCGTGTGTCATATGACAAACACTCTCCCTTGTTTAACGTGAGACAAAACGCGCTGCCCTTCTTTGAACTTCTACGACGTCCTTCGTCAATTCTGTATGGTACGGATATCAAACCGCACAGTAGTGCTCTAACAGGGCACGGACAAGCATGTTGTCTGCAGTCTCTTTGGTGGATTTTTTCGTAGTTGCTTCTAATCGTTGTCCACAGGTATGTAGTTTAATTGACAGACTTTAGATTTGTGTAATTTGCCATGTAACCGAAATTTATGGAATCCTTCTAGTGCTCATGTGGAGGACTTCATCCTTATTATTTAGGGTCAATTACCAGTTTCCGCACCATACAGGTATTTTGTCTATATCATTTTGCAGTTGTTTTTGATCTTCTGATACCTTAAAAAGACGGTAAATGATAGCATCAGCTATTCAGATTGTCTCCTAAATAATTTATAAAAACTGGGACCAGGAGAGGGCCTGTAATACTTGCTTGGGCAACGCCAGATGTCACTTCTCTTAATCTTGGTAACTATCCATCAATTACTACGGATTGTGATCTTTCTGAAAGGAAATTACGAATCCAGTCGTACTATATACTCCAAAGACACTCAATTTGATTCGAAGTCGTTTGTGAGGAACGGTATCAAAATCCATCCGGAAATATAGGACTGTGGTATCAATTTTCAGATCCCCTGTGGATAGCACTCATTACTTCATGAGGATAAAAGGAAAGTTGTGCTACACAAGAAAGATATTTTCTGAACTTGTGCTATGTGTCAGTCGTTTTCTTCGAAGTAATTCATAATGTTCGACCACGGAATATGCTCCAAAATTCTACCGAAAATCGACGTCAGTGACAGGGGTCTGTAATTCAGCGGATTACTCCAACTTACTTTCTTGAGCATTGCTGTGACCTGCGCAGCTTCCCGGTGTTTAGGTACGCATTTTTCATCGAGGGAGCGGTTACATGTAATTACTGAATATGGAGCTACTAGGTTATCATACTCTCAAAAGAAAGCTAACTGGAATGCAATGTGGACCGGAAGACTTGCCTTTATGAAGTGATTTAAGTTGCTTCGCTACACAGAGGATCTCTGCTTTTAAGTTATTCGTCTTTGCTGCAGTTCTTGATTCGAATTCTGGAATATTTACTTCGCCTTCTTTAGTGAAGGAATTTAGGAAAACCGCTTTAGTGGCCCTGCCGTAGGCAACATTACTATTGCTATCAACGGTCTTATATCTACTGCTCTAAGCCTAGGAAACATCAGTGCACTGGATGCATAAAGTCATCAACCATTAATTGTACTTTCCTGATACATTAAACACACATGTTACCAGTATATGCTACTGGGACATGTCTACTTCCAAGCCGTCATGAAGTGAGCGTTATCAATCTATCAAAGTCTCCATAACTCTGGAAAAAGATGGATGTGAACCTGACCAATGCACAGACTACGTATGGTTGGAGTCACAGATGATGAGGTCGAATTCAGGCTTGTCCTGCGAATCTATGTCAAGCATTCTCCGATAGTCAGTGAGCGTTCGGTAGTGCTCCAAGCGCTCTGCTATGAATGTTGTACCCTATGCGAGCATTAAGCGTCAGCGTAGCGTGTTATTTAGCGAATTTTTATTCCATTTGTTGCGAGTTGTCACGGCTAATCGTGATGGTGACAAATTCTACAAAATGGTTCAAATGGCTCTGAGCACTATGGGACTGAACTTCTGAGGTCCCCTAGGTTTGAGCAATACAATGCTTAAAAAAGCGAACAATGAATGAGATTTTCACTCTGCAGCGGAGTGTGCGATGATATGAAACTTCCTGGCAGTGCCGGACCGAGACTCGAACTCGGGACCTTCGCCTTTCGCCGGCAAGTGCTCAACCAACTGACTTACCCAAGCACGACTCATTACCCGTCCGCACAACTTTAATTCTGCCAGTACCTCGTCTCCTACCTTCTAAACTTCACAGAAGCTCTCCTGCATACAGGAGAGCTTCTGTGAAGTTTGGAAGGGAGGAGACGAGGCACTGGCGGAATTGTAGCTGTGAGGACGGGGCGTGAGTCATGCTTGGGTAGCTCAGTTGGTAGAGCACTTGCCGCGAAAGGCGAAGGTCCCGAGTTCGAGTCTCGGTCCGGCATATAGTTTTAATCTGCCAGGAAGTTTCAAAGCGGACAATGATTTCAAGAGAATTCAATCTTCCCAGATAATTTCCATTAAAATTAAACAGCTTAATTAGTTAATATGATAATGCATGACACAGGGAAGTGGGGTGGTCTTTCTCTCAGCTCTGAGAAAGTGGACAATTAGCTCCTAATAATCAAATGGCTCAAATGGCTCTGGGCACTATGGGACTTAACATCTGAGGTCATCAGTCCCCTAGAACTTAGAACTACTTAAACGTAACTAACCTAAGGACATCACACACATCCATGCCCGAGGCAGGATTCGAACCTGCGACCGTAGCGGTCGCGCGGTTCCAGACTGTAGCGCCTAGAACCGCTCGGCCACTCCGGCCGGCTACAAATTCTACAAAAGCATATCAGAGACACATTTGCAGGATACATGCTTTCACCAAGAGCAAAGCACATGTATGCGCGTACTACAAGCCGCTTAGAACCGGCAACAATGCAGTCCCCAACAGTTTCTCCACTTGCAAGAACTACCATCGTTGGTGGATCGGACTACAGCTCTGCGGAGGTTCGAAAACGGCGAATTTTGGTACGCGTGGAATTATGCGCGCATTGAAGGTTTGAGCGTGAAGCAGGTTTGAGTCCTACTGTGTTCGGTCAGGCTGCCATCTTTCTTGTCTCGGGCGGCTCTTGGAAGGATTTACTTGGCACTAAACCAGTTTTGGCCGTTTTCGTCCAGCCCATGGCTTTTGAACGCCCTGTAGCCAGACGTTCAATATCACGGAGTTTTTCTCCTGTCGTGCAGCAGATGATGGTAAGTGAGACGTTCATATCGATAATTTGATAATCTGGCTGCGGTGCCTTGACTTTGGGTTCCTGGAGCTTCTTTGCCATGCCGCGAGAGAACTCGGTTTCCCCTATGTCGGTAAAAAGGCCCTGCGGTTGATTGGTTGTTTGGTTTGGAAGAGGGGGCACAACAGCGAGTTTATCTGTCCCGAAGGCCATGTGCAATGGCGGTATGGCGAGAGGGCATTGAGAAGTACATAGGTCAGGCAGATTTCTGGCAGTGAAGCACATCCAGATTGTCCTAGACAGTGGCGAGTGCCATCTTGGAAAAGAGGGTTCATATGGTTCAAATGGCTCTGAGCACTATGGGACTTTACATTTGAGGTCATCAGTCCCCCTAGACTTAGAACTACTTAAACCTAACTAACCTAAGCACATCACACACATCCATGCCCGAGGCAGGATTCCAACCTGTGACCGTAGCGATCGCGCGGGTCCAAAGTGTAGCACCTAGAACCGCTCGGCCGGCCGGAAAAGAGGGGGGGGGGGGGGGGAGGGTGTTGTGTTCTTGTTTGGAAGTGGTTATGTCATTGGAGCCACACAGAAAGTCGTCGGTTCCTTTGCGGCATTTCCGTTACTGGGTTGGAGCATTTCTTCTTGCTGGAGCTAATTCTGCTACGAAGGTACTTCACCGAAGTGTACCCGCTGGGAAACTGTTGTGGTTGGCATTATCATCACATCGTCATTCAATGGTGAACTCCCGCCTGCTATAGTGTATCTTAACGGGTTTTGTTATGCCAAGCCGAGTGACTTAGCATTCCCATGGTTCAATCTCGAAAGTGCTCGTGGGAGCGAGCTGCCCTATCTCTTACATTTCTGTTCCTGTACTGCTTATTGAGAAATGAGGTATTAGCACTGCGGTACAAGATGACTCATTCATTTGTTGTTTTTATACGAGATTTCAAAGGGAATGCCATGTGTATGTGTGTGTGTGTGTCTGTGTGTGTGTGTGTGTGTGTGTGTGTGTGTGTGTGTGTGTGTCTGTGTGTGTGCGTGTGTGCGTGTATATGTGTGTTTTCCTGCGATTTAAATTTTTTTGTAAATGATCGTACCTCACGCGTGGTATATTACAGTAAACTGCTTTGTGTTACACTGCCTGAGCTGCTTTTTGTTTCAATATGTGCGACCCGGCGAAGGGGAAGCGTAGTTAACTGAATATGAATACTGGAACATGTTGTTGTTGTTGCTTTTTTTGACGTGGGTTGGGAGAGGCATGAGCTATTTATGTTAGCGTTATTACCAGGTAGCGGCTGGCGATGCGTAAAGAGTTGTTGTTGTTCTGGTCTTCAGTCCTGAGACTGGTTTGATGCAGCTCTCCATGCTACTCTATCATGTGCAAGCTTCTTCATCTCCCAGTACCTACTGCAACCTACATCCTTCTGAATCTGCTTAGTGTATTCATCTCTTGGACTCCCTCTACGATTTTTACCCTCCACGCTGCCCTCCAGTACTAAATTAGTGATCCCTTGATGCCTCAGGACATGTCCTACCAATCGATTCCATCTTCTAGTCAAGTTGTGCCACAAACTTCTCTTCTCCCCAATCCTATTCAATACCGCCTCATTAGTTACATGGTCTACCCACCTAATCTTCAACATTCTTCTGTAGCACCACATTTCGAAAGCTTCTATTCTCTTGTTGTCCAAACTATTTATTGTCCATGTATCACTTCCATACATGGCTACACTCCATACAAATACTTTCAGAAACGACTTCCTGACCCTTAAATCTATACTCGATGTTAACAAATTTGTCTTCTTCAGAAACGCTTTCCTTGCCATTGCCAGTCTACATTTTATAACCTCTCTACTTCGACCGTCATCAGTTATTTTGCTCCCCAAATAGCAAAACTCCTTTACTACTTTCAGTGTCTCATTTCCGAATCTAATTCCCTCAGCATCACCCGACTTAATTCGACTACATTCCATTATCCCCGTTTTTCTTTTGTTGATGTTCATCTTATATCCTCCTTTCAAGACAGTGTCCATTCCGTTCAGCTGCTCTTCCAAGTCCTTTGCTGTCTCTGACAGAATTACAATGTCATCGGCGAACCTCAAAATTTTTATTTCTTCTCCATGGATTTTAATACCTACTCCGAATTTTTCTTTTGTTTCCTTTACTGCTTGCTCAATATACAGATTGAATAACATCAGGGAGAAGCTACAACCCTGTCTCACTCCCTTCCCAACCACTGCTTCCCTTTCATACCCCTCGACTCTTATAACTGCCATCTGTTTTCAGTACAAATTGTAAATAGCCTTTCGCTCCCTGTATTTTACCCCTGCCACCTTTAGAATTGGAAAGAGAGTATTCCAGTCAACATTGTCAAAAGCTTTCTCTAAGTCTACAAATGCTAGAAACGTAGGTTTGCCTGTCCTTAATCTAGCTTCTAAGATAAGTCGTAAGGTCAGTATTGCCTCACGTGTTCCAACATTTCTACGGAATCCAAACTCATCTTCCCCGAGGTCGGCTTCTATCAGTTTCTCCATTCGTCTGTAAAGAATTCGCGTTAGTATTTTGCAGCTGTGACTTATTTAACTGATAGTTCGGTAATTTTCACATGTGTCAACACCTGCTTTCTATGGGATTGGAATTATTATATTCTTCTTGAAGTCTGAGGGTATTTCGCCTGTCTCGTACATCTTGCTCACCAGATGGTAGAGTTTTGTCAAGACTGGCTCTCCCATGGCCGCCGGTAGCTCTAATTGAATGTTGTCTACTCCCGGGGCCTTGTTTCGACTCAGGTCTTTCAGTGCTCTGTCAAACTCTTCACGCAGTATCGTACCTCCCATTTCATCTTCATCTACATCCTCTTCCACTTCCATAATATTGTTCTCAAGTACATCGCTCTTGTATAGACCCTCTATATACTCCTTCCACCTTTCTGCTTTCCCTTCTTTGGTTAGAACTGGGTTTCCATCTGAGCTCTTGATATTCATACAAGTGGCTCCCTTTTCTCCAAAAGTCTCTTTAATTTTCCTGTAGGCTGTATCTATCTTACCCCTAGCGAGATAAGCCTCTACATCCTTACGTTTGTCCTCTAGCCATCCCTGCTTAGCCATGTTGCACTTTCTGTCGATCTCATTTTTGATACATTTGTATTCCTTTTTGCCTGCTTCATTTACTGCATTTTTATATTTTATCCTTTCATCAATTAAATTCAATATTTCTTCTGTTACCCAAGGATTTCTACTAGCCCTCGTCTTTTTACCTACTTGATCCTCTGCTGCCTTCACTACTTCATCTCTCAGAGCTACCCATTCGTCTTCTACTGTATTTCTTTCCCCCATTCAATTGTTCCCTTATGCTCTCCCTGAAACTCTGTACAACCTATGGTTTAGTCAGTTTATCCAGGTCCCATCTCCTTAAATGCCCACCTTTTTGCAGTTTCTTCAGTTTTAATCTACAGTTCATAACCAATAGATTGTGGTCAGAGTCCACATCTGCCCCTGGAAATGTCCTACAATTTAAAACCTGGTTCCTAAATCTCTGTCCCACCATTATATAATCTATCTGATACCTTTTAGTATCTCCAGAATTCTTCCATGTACACAACCTTCTTTCATGATTCTTGAACCAAGTGTTAGCTATGATTAAGTTATGCTCTGTGCAAAATTCTACCAGACGGGTTCCTCTTCCATTTCTTAGCCCCAATCCATATTCACCTACTATGTTTCCTTCTCTCCCTTTTCCTACTGTCAATTTACAGTCACCCATTACTATTAAATTTTCGTCTCCCTTCACTACCTGAATAATTTCTTTTATCTCATCATACATTTCTTCAATTTCTTCGTCATCCGCAGAGCTAGTTGGCATATAAACTTGTGCTACTGTAGTAGGCATGGGCTTCGTGTCTATCTTCGCCACTATAAAACGTTCACTATGCTGTTTGTAGTAGCTGACACGCACTCCTATTTTTTATTCATTATTAAACCTACTCCTGCATTACCCCTATTTGATTTTGCATTTATAACCCTGTATTCACCTGACCAGTTGTTCCTCCTGCCACAGAACTTCACTAATTCCCAGTATATCTAACTTTAACCTATCCATTTCCCTTTTTAAATTTTCTAACCTACCTGCCCGATTAAGGGATCTGACATTCCACGCTCCGATTCGTAGAATGCCAGTTTTCTTTCTCCTGATAACGACGTCCTCCTGAGTAGTCCCCGCCCAGAGGTCCGAATGGGGGACTATTTTACCTCCGGAATATTTTACCCAAGAGGACGTCATCATCATTTAACCATACAGTAAAGCTGCATGCCCTCGGGAAAAATTACGGCTGTAGTTTCCCCTTGCTTTCAGCTGTTCGCAGTACCAGCACAGCAAGGCCGTTTTGGTTAGTGTTACAAGGCCAGATCAGTCAATCATCCAGACTGTTGCCCCTGCAACTACTGAAAAGGCTGCTGCCCCTCTTCAGGAACCACACGTTTGTCTGGCCTCTCAACAGATACCCCTCCGTTGTGGTTGCACCTACGATACGGCCATCTGTATCGCTGAGGCTCGCAAGCCTCCCCACCAACGGCAAGGTCCGTGGTCATGGGGGGGGGGGGGGGGGGCTGGAACATAGATTTGATACGTTCGCTACTCTGTTAACTGTGGGAGATGTGCTAAGCTGGTACCTTATCTGAAATTAAAGGTAATTATTTTAAGATGAATGTGTGATAATATTTTTCCTGTTTTATAACTCGAATCCCTCAGTGCTTATTGTACCTGCATGGAGTGGGTCGGCTTGTTGGGACCCGTGCCGAATGTAAATATGTTTATACCAGTTTTTGAACGAAGTTTTCCAGGATTATGTCTTCGTGTTCTGGTCTGTTACCGGACTGCCTTTTGGTGTCGTAAAGAAACTGCGTGCTAGGATCTAAATATTGTTAATCGAATTCTGTCAGTTGTTAAGTTTACTCAGTGCTCATCTGAGCCCTTGTCTGCTTCACTGTTTTTTTTTGTTGGCACTTTTAAGCAAATTTTTGGTGTATTTCATGGTTGCCTTAAACTGTGCTGGTTTTTGCTGTCTATTCATTGGTGTTTTCTAATAATTTTGTTGACGATATCTTATTGGCGCTCTTAAACTGCTCTGATGTTCGTTATGTTTAAATTAATTATTGGCGCTTTCGCACAATTTAACAACTATTTTGCAACTCCTTGGTCGAATAATTAAATGTGCTTAGGTTGCCAGCGTTGCCTTACGTAAATTGCTTGTGTTAAATGAATTTGTGAAGTTTTTTCTGCTGATAGTGGACTCCATAGCTTACCACTCCCGGGTCCCCGTATGCGTAATCGCCTCTAACAGTTGTAATGTTGTGGGGCGGCGAGTAACTTGTGAAAATTAAAATTGCTGCTGTATAAATGTTTGAAATACAAATGTTTGAATGTTGAATCCGTTTCAGGCTTTTAGAATGTTGTTAATGCTGTCTTTCGCCGTTCTCAACACTGGCTCTCTATTTACTTTTTAGCACCCAGAAAGTGATTTAACAAAACGTGAAGCCTGTAATTAGAGTTCCTAGAGCCCACTTCATCTGAGAACACCATTGTAGCTGCAGCTTATAGCTCTGAGGAATTAGGAGATTGTCCGGGATTTCTAATCAAAAACGATTTTCCACAATAGTTGAGTATATTCTGAAATTCACTGATAAAAACACAAGTATCCCTACAACCTAACTAACAGAGCAGTTCAGAGTCTAATGTGCTGATGCAACTATAAATGTCCGAATTAAATGTTAATAAGAATGCTCGCCAAAATTTGATGAGAATATTTCATCAAACGCCACGCTAAATAATTGGTAGAATGTCTGTCCCGCGACGGCACGTGAAAATACGACAATACGCAAACTGAAGCTAGATAATGAAAATCATCCCAGAATTAACCCTTCACTTCAAATGATTTCATGGTTCCGCGTATCTCTAGTAACTTAATACGGCACCCGAGGCTGTTTGTAGCAGTGATACCGATGCGACGCGACTCCCGACACAGATGGCGTGTTATTCAGCGTCTGGAGAGAACTGGGGCCTTCCTTCCTCGTGCAGCGCTCTTATATACTGTATATAGCCGCGGTGCGGACGGCTAAGGGAACGCCTGATCAAATCGGCTCTCCCGACTAGCCGCTGGGCTAGTAACGCACCACTTCAAGTTACATAATAATTTATAGCTTCTTTTGCTGATGGCCGATGAAGCTCTTAATTTAAACGTGCATTCAGCACGCAGGTAAGTATTGATAATAAAATTTTGACGTGGCTAAGTTAAATATTTTGGGCGAGAGAATTAATTAAATTACACTGCACGCAGTAGATGAGCTCTGAACTGGCCCTTTTGAGATCCGCTATCGCTATAATTTTATAGGTATTCAAAAGAAACTTTTCACATCTTCACAGTCATAGCGGACCTCCAACCTTTTTAAATCTAAACATCCTAGCCTTATTTATCAGCCTACTTGATCTAATTTGCTTCCTTCAGTTTTGAGACGAAAACCAGAAAATCATGAATTTCCACTAAAGTCTCAATTTGTGAAATCCAAAGTACTGTTTTTATTAAATCATTATGAAAGATGAATCTAAATATAAATTTTGAAGTCTCTAGCTCTTTTCTGTTGCGCCAATGATTTTTTCAGAAAAACGTCCAAATTTCGAAAATGGCTGAAGTTATCGAACTGATATTTAACACACATTAATTTAGTATTATTCCTGACATGCTAGAAAAGTTTTAGGTCATTTGCTTGATTTTTAAGGTATTGCGCAACATTTATGACGTCAGAGCTAGTTACAGCAGACTGGCTAGCACACAATGGAAACTGATGTGAATTTACTACAGCGTGAGTAGGCTGCCTCCCTACAATGTAATCTTGATTTTTGTATGTTATCGATGTGCACGTCAGAAAGAGACCAGGCTTCGCTACTGTTACACAATTTTTGGTCTTGTTGTGGCACAGTCTTTGCCTCTGCGTAGTCTGATACATTTTTAGTTGAAATGTCGTTGGTGATGGACGTACTTAGTAGTACTGTGTTGACTTCTGATTGTATCTGTTACATGTATGAAGGTTTAGTGCTAAGAAAGTGGAAATGAGCGTTTGGCGTCATTGGGCAGGAGGCGCCTTACGGGGCAGGTCCGGCCGCCTTGGCGAAGATCTTACTACATTCGACGCCACATTGGGCGGCCTGGGCGCCGGATGGGGATGAAGACAACACAACATCTACTCCGTGGGCGGAGAAAATTCCCGACCCAGCCGGAAATCGAACCCGGGCCCCTTAGGACGGCAGTCCGTCAAGCTGCCCATTCATATATCGGGACGGACGCTGTTAAGAACAGCGAGGATGAATATGATGTATATACTGGAAAGTGAGAGGAATGACACGCCAGGTCAGCCGAGAGCACTAATGCAGTGCTTTCTGGACTCGGATAGGCGTGCCGGCCTCGGATCGAATCCGCCCGGTGGATTAACGACGAGCACCAGTGTGCTGACCAGCCTGGATGTGGTTTGTTTTGGCGGTTTTCCACAGCCCACTAGGTGAATACCTGGCTGGTCCCCACGTTCAGCCTCAGTAACACGACTCGCAGACATTTGCAACACGTTCGCACTATTTCATGATTTATACTAGATGCAGCCAGTTGGGGTACACTGATTCCGTCCAGGGGGTACGGGGTGGCAGCAGGAAAGGCATCTGGCCAAGCCTTCAAATTAACCATGTCAAATGCGATTGTAGCCACGCCGACCCTGCGAAAACTGCAGGACAAAGCTAAAGAAGAAGATTGGAAAGGAAAAGGAATATAAATTTTGAATAATGTTATTTTATTTGAAGACAAGAAATTTGAGGTAAGACAGCACTGCGTACCTAAACTGTAGAAATGATTATTAGGAAGCCGGCCGCGGTGGCCGTGCGGTTCAAGGCGCTGCATTCCGGAACCGCGGGACTGTTACGGTCGCAGGCTCGAATCCTGCCTCGGGCATGGACGTGTTTGATGTCCTTAGGTTAGTTAGGTTTAAGTCGTTCTAAGTTCTAGGGGACTGATGAGCTCAGATGTTTAGTCCCATAGTGCTCAGAGCCATTTGAGCCATTTGATTATTAGGAGCTAATTGTCCACTTTCTCAGAGCTGAGAGAAAGACCACCCCACTTCCCTGTGTCATGCATTATCATATTAACTAATTAAGCTGTTTAATTTTAATGGAAATTATCTGGGAAGATTGAATTCTCTTGAAATCATTGTTCGCTTTGAAACTTCTTGGCAGATTAAAACTATATGTCGGACGGACCGAGACTCGGACTCGAGACTTTTGCCTTTCGCGGCAAGTGCTCTACCAACTGAGCTACCCAAGCATGACTCACGCCCCGTCCTCACAGCTACAATTCCGCCAGTACCTCGTCTCCTCCCTTCCAAACTTCACAGGAGCTCTCCTGTATGCAGGAGAGCTTCTGTGAAGTTTAGAAGGTAGGAGACGAGGTACTGGCAGAATTAAAGTTGTGCGGACGGGTAATGAGTCGTGCTTGGGTAAGTCAGTTGGTTGAGCACTTGCCGGCGAAAGGCGAAGGTCCCGAGTTCGAGTCTCGGTCCGGCACTGCCTGGAAGTTTCATATCAGCGCACACTCCACTTCAGAGTGAAAATCTCATTCATTGTTCGCTTTTTTAAGCATTGTATTGCTCAAACCTATGTTATGTGTGAAAATCACGCGTAGTCTGTCTTTTGAATATCTACTTCATTCTAGAATCTTTGTCTTGAAATATCGTTTCATAGCCATAGTCACTCTCCCCATCCCACTGTTTATCATTATGCATACCTCATGTGGTATGCAACAGTTGGAAATTTTATTTAGAAATAGAAATCTAACATAACCGCTGCCTGCTTGCTGTTTACTGCAGTGATTTCGAGGAATCTGCAATAATGTTGTCAAGACACGAGGTGTGTGGAAATTTTGGTTAGGGCCAGATAATAGTTTTTCTCCAGTTGCGCATTTAATACAGAGACAAGTTGCATTCAGATCATTTACGGTTCAGTTAAATTAGGTTCTGGTTAGTCAAAGGTTAGGTTCAAATGGCTCTGAGCACTATGGGACTTAACATCTGTGGTCATCAGTCCCCTAGAACTTAGAACTACTTAAACCTAACTAACCTAAGGACACCACACACATCCATGCCCGAGGCAGGATTCGAATCCGCGACCGTAGCAGTCCCGCGGTTCCGGACTCCGCGCCTAGAATCGCTAGACCACCGCGGCCGGCTAGTCAAAGGTTAGCATACGAGTTTAAGTTGGATAATAGTCTAATGGGGACATACTTTTGGTGATACGTACAATTTTATAGAGAGGCAGGTAAAGTTCGGGTGCACTTCATACAGAAATAAATGTAGTGCGGTGGTTACACAGCTCCTTAGCGCTTTTCCCTACCATTCCCGTTTCGCATCGTCACGTCTACGCTTTACTTACAAGGTGTATGTAGGACTTGACCGGGAGTGAGAGTGGCAGAAGAGGGTACTCCTGATGGCGTAGCATTTGGGAGACATAGCCTTTTTTGGCGCATTGCTTTATGTAAATTGTTTGTGTTAAATAAATTTGTGACGTTTTTCTGCTGTCAGTGGGCTCATTAGGAGGGAGGAGTACAGAACGATTAATCCGACGTTAATGGGATCGCCTCCCTACGGAGAAACAGTTATTCTTATTTTCAGTTCTTACGTTTGTAACCTACCCACAAAAATTAAAAGAAAAAAAATAATAAAATAATGATTCTAATTTTAGTGTAACCTCACCACAAAAATTAATAAAAAATAAATATTATGAATAGTGATTCTAATTTAGTATAACGTCCCCACAAAATACATTTCTTTCACATTTGTAACCTCCATACAGAAATTCATTCACATTTAAGGTACCCACAAAATTCTTTTCTCATTTAATGTAAGCTCGAAACAGAAAAAATCCTAAACCTCGTAATAAAAAATAAATTCAGTAACCTGGTAAATTTTGGACGACAGCAGTGCTGAGTCGTGGTCCTGTAAGATCATTCTGAATAAAAAAAGCAAAAATTCTTACCTCAATAAAAACGGCGAATATATCTGCTCTTACCTAAAATTTTTCCGGCACGGCTCTGTGCAATGCTGACCGATAGATTTGTCATTTATGAAAGGAAGCAACTGATTTTTCTTTTGCAACAATAGGAGTGATCATGGATTGAAGAAATTAGTAAATTCTTTAAATTGAAATGAATGCTTGTTAGAAATTACTTTATATTACAAAGATTATTATTAGGACATCTTTAAAAGATTTACATGGGAGTTCACATAACATTACTAGATATGCGCGAGGCTGCTTTTTACCTTATACAACAATACTCAGGCTCCGGCATCGCTGCACCGCGACCCGCCAGCCAACACGATACACCATACCAGACCAGAGCAGACTCCAGACTAGCGCAAACTAGCAACAACTTACTGCTACAGCTACACAGTTCCTACTGCAGTCAACACTGCTCTCTCGTCAGCGATTCTCTTATACCTTGCATATCGCAGGCAGCGCATGAGCAATACATCGAAATTACATCTGCTCGGACCTCTTCCATAAAATTACATCTGTATTACATCTGCTCGGACCTCTTACACGTTACTTAAACTCAAATAAACTGAAATATTGCTCACTGCATTGTATTCATTACTATTTTCATAAAGTGCATAGAAGGAAAGACACAGAGAAATTTGGGATTCCGAATAAATTTCTAGGGAGAGACTGTAAGGTGCATACGAGACTTTCGTATATAAAATTAGATTCACTTGACAGTTCAAAATGGTTCAAATGGCTCTGAGCACTATGGGACTTAACATCTATGGTCATCAGTCCCCTAGAACTTAGAAATACTTAAATCTAACTAACCTCATGACATCAAACAACACCCAGTCATCACGAGGCAGAGAAAATCCCTGACACCGCCGGGAATCGAACCCGGGAACCCGGGCGCGGGAAGCGAGAACGCTACCGGACGACCACGAGCTGCAGACATACTTTACAGTTGATGATTTACGTGTACTGGGGTGACATTCATCGTAAAAACGGGGGAAGCAGTAACTGCCCGAGCATCTCGTTTCTGTAGGAAAACAAACATAGTTTACATTCATGATAGGTTCTCTGGCATCAGAGAGTTTGTCAGAAAAACCACGCGTACGCCAAATGTTGGCGATTGGAGCTGGTGATGTACGATGGGAGGCTATTCCGATGCAGTCTTATCGCGATATGGTTTGTTTCTCTCTGCCGATGACAGCATTTCACCTACACTGATAACCTTCTGTTCGCCGACGGTCGTCGAAGGCTGCTCAAAGGTAAATGAAAGAAACGGGATGCGAAGTCATGTACGCTTTAATTGCAATACCTCTTTGAAAGTTAGTTGCTGCAAGTACAGTCACTTCTTGAAAACTTATTTGCAATAAAAAAAATTCCGTTACCTTTCCTTTTGATAGGTAACGGCATTGCCGCAGAGGATACACCGGTTCCCGTGAGATCACCGAAGTTAAGCGCTGTCGGGCGTGGTCGGCGCTTGGATGGGTGACCGTCCAGGCCGCCATGCGCTGTTGCCATTTTTCGGGGTGCACTCAGCCTCGTGATGCCAATTGAGGAGCTACTCGACCGAATAGTAGCGGCTTCGGTCAAGAATACCATCTTACGCCCGGGAGAGCGGTGTGCTGACCCCACGCCCCTGCTATCCGCATCCTCCACCGAGGATGACACGGCGGTCGGATGGCCCCGGCAGGCCACTCTTGGCCTGAAGACATAGTGCTTTCCATTTGATGGTTTTTATGAAAATATTAATAAACACCACTGAGCTTTATTCTGGTTTATTTTCAGT
Source organism: Schistocerca cancellata (assembly GCF_023864275.1). Classification (NCBI taxonomy): domain Eukaryota; kingdom Metazoa; phylum Arthropoda; class Insecta; order Orthoptera; family Acrididae; genus Schistocerca; species Schistocerca cancellata. The sequence continues at coordinate 114,328,629 of NC_064632.1, forward strand.
GTAAGTAATGTTAAAATTTGAAAGTAAAAGAAACTGTTTCTGCTTAGGGACAACCCCAGAATGGTCAGATTACCGTTCTGTACTCTTCCGCTCAGACTTCAAGAAGAATATAATAATTCCAATCCCGAAGAAAGCAGGTGTTGACAGATGTGAAAATTACCGAACAATCAGTTTAATAAGTCACAGTTGCAAAATACTATCGTGAATTCTTTACAGACGAATGGAAAAACTAGCAGAAGCCGATCTCGGGAAAGATCAGTTTGGATTACGTAGAAATATTGGAACACGTGAGGCAAAATTGACCCTACGACTTACCTTAGAAGCTAGATTGAGGAAAGGCAAACCTACGTTTCTAGCATTTGTAGACTTAGAGAAAGCTTTTGACAATGTTGACTGGAATACTCTCTTTCAAATTCTAAAGGTGGCAGGGGTAAAATACAGGGAGCGAAAGGCTATTTACAATTTGTACAGAAACCAGATGGCAGTTATAAGAGTCGAGGGACATGAAAGGGAAGCAGTGGTTGGGAAGAGAGTGAGACAGGTTAGTAGCCTATCCCCGATGTTATTCAATCTTTATACTGAGCAAGCAGTGAAGGAAACAAAAGAAAAATTCGAAGTAGGTATTAAAATCCATGGAGAAGTAATAAAAACTTTGAGGTTTGCCGATGACATTGTAATTCTTTCAGAGACAGCAAAGGACTTGGAAGAGCAGCTGAACGGAATGGACAGTGTCTTGAAAGGAGGGTATAAGATGAATATCAACAGAAGCAAAACGGGGATAATGGAAGGTAGTCGAATTAAATCGGGCGATGCTGAGGCAATTAGATTAGGAAATGAGACACTTAAAGTAGTAAAGGAGTTTTGCTATTTGGGGAGCAAAATAACTGATGATGGTCGAAGTAGAGACTGGCAATGGCAAGGAAAGCGTTTCTGAAGAAGAGAAATTTGTTAACATCGAGTATAGATTTAAGTGTCAGGAAGTCATTTCTGAAAGTATTTGTATGGAGTGTGGCCATGTATGGAAGTGAAACATGGACGATAAATAGTTTGGACAACAAGAGAATAGAAGCTTTCGAAATGTGGTGCTACAGAAGAATGTTGAAGATTAGTTGGGTAGATCACATAACTAATGAGGAGGTATTGAATAGAATTGGAGAGAAGAGGAGTTTGTGGCACAACTTGACAAGAAGAAGGGATCGGTTGGTAGGACATGTTCTGAGGCATCAAGGGATAACCAATTTGGTACTGGAGGGCAGCGTGGAGGGTAAAAATCGTAGAGGGAGACCAAGAGATGAATACACTAAGCAGATTCAAAAGGATGTAGGTTGCAGTAGGTACTGGGAGATGAAGAAGCTTGCACAGGATAGAGTAGCATGGAGAGCTGCATCAAACCAGTCTCAGGACTGAAGACCACAACAACAACAACTCTTTCCGCATCGCCAGCCGCTACCTGGTAATAACGCTAACATAAATAGCTCATGCCTCTCCCAACCCACGTCAAAAAAAGCTATTTCTTCTAAACGCTTGGTCGTCTGGAGTACCCACTTCTGTCACTTTCACATCTGGCCATGCCCTACGTGCACCTTTGGACGAAACTGGTAACGAGGAGCAGGCGCGGTCCCCTTTTTACTCGTAACTGACATTAAATGCTCGGTGTTCCATCAGAAGTACTCGGCACGTAGTGAGACGGTGACAGCCGCCACGTGGCCGTTTTCTTGCATTTCTCTGTCCACGATGAGCTCACGGAACTGAGTGTCTCGCAGAGGACGGGAGGGCAGCGGCTTCGGACAAAGCCAGCGGCGGCAGAAAGGAAGACGCGCCAGTCCCCTGCCCCCCCCCCCCCCCCCCCGTTCACGTCCCGGGCGCCTTTTATTATTTACATTGAGTCGGGCTCAGGTTACAACGGACACTCGGGCCCGCTGATGGCTACAAACGAGGCATTTGAATAAAAACGCCACAGTCGCATTGTGGTGGGTCCGGCCGCGTGCAACTCGAGCCGGCGTCGCGACGGAGCCCGCTGCCTGCCCCGGAGTTCCTCTGCCAGCGGCCGGCAGTCCCCCGCTGCCGCTGCACCACCAGGGCCGCGGGCAGTGGCGCGGAAGGGCCGAGCCTGCATGCGACTACTGCCGTCTGTGGCGCGCATCCAGTAGAGATCACAAATGAACTCTGCACACTCGTTTTAAACTGGCCAGCGAGTCCTAAGGCTCCTACAACCTGAGTTGAACTGTGAAATGCCTGGGGTAGCTGGACAGAGCGGATTAGGTTGTGCAAAGGGGAAATTGAGTCAGAAGAATTTGTAATAAAGAACGGACTTAAGCAGGGAGATGCCCTGTCTCCGCTACTTTTTAATTTAGTCCTAGAATATATTGTACAGATTGCATCAGATAATTCAGAGGGTGTGGAGTTAAATGGAAATACTAAGATATTAGGGTATGCAGACGATCTAAACATCATTAGCGATGGGAAAGTATCTGTAACAGCAAATGCGAATGCGTTAATCAAGGCTAGTGAAGATGTAGGTCTAGGGATAAGTGAAGGCAAAACTAAATACCTGGTTACTACTAGAATGCCAACAGCAGTAGATCAGGAAATATTAAGAGTTGGAGACATGCAGTTTGAAAAAGTGAACACATTTAAGTATCTAGGCGTGGACGTCACTTCGAGAAATTGAATCCAAACTGAAGAAGAGATTACGGGCGGGAAATGCGTGCTACTTCTCACTGAATAGATTACTTTCATCACGGATATTGTCTAGGAATTTAAAGATTAGAATATACAAAACTATTATTCTACCAGTTATGCTGTATGGGTGTGAGACTTGGTCTCTCACTGTGCAAAATGAAAAGCCGTTTCGAGTATCTGAAAACAAAATTTTGGGGAAAATTTTCGGAGCTAAAAGGGATGACATTAGCGGAGAGTGGCGAAAACTGCATAACGAAGAGGTTCATGAACTCTATTCAAACCCTGACATAATCAGTGTTATTAAATCACGTAGGCTGCGATGGGCGGGTCACGTAGCTCGAATGGATGAGGGTAGGGCAGCGCGTAGAGTACTGGTAGGGCCCCTAGATGGAAAACGTCCTGTGGGGAGACCGAGGCGTAGATGGGAGGACAATGTGAAGGCTGATTTGAGGAGCCTAGGTATTGAAGGTGAATGGAAGGAAATTGCCCAAGACAGGGATAGATGGCGAAAATACGTTGCTGCGTTAATGGCCTCTCGAGTCCGGTATGACCAGTGAGTAAGTGAGTAAGTAAAGGGGCCAAAACAAGTTGCTGTCAGATGCACTCAACATGCAAACTTTATTTATCGACACACAACATTACAACAAGGATGCAAAACACTCAAAACTTTAATCGACCACCTTTGATTAACTTTAGATCAGCTGAAGGCCACACTCAAAATCAAAGACACAAGTCCTAAGCAAGAAATTGAAATACAAGGTTCTTCTGGAGGTTTCACCAAAAAATATTTTCTAAATCTTCAATATAAACCGGCTGAAAGCCTTAGCAATTTAATTTTAATGGAACTTGGCTGGAGGCCGCACATTATAACAATCAGAAGAGTTTTAGTCAAAAGGCAGAAGGCCTTATCTTAAGACATTACATGCAAAATTCGGCTGAAGACCCCATATAAAAGAATAACAATCTCATGCCTTAAGGGCAAGACAAGAAAATTAGTTTAAGAGATATTGATACTCGTCTGAAGGCCACACATCAACCAAATAACTAAACCGTAACGCTAACGCCCGTTTAGGTGAGACAGGCAGCCTGTCCAGCGACTTCTTAATCTGAAGGCAACCCAACCGCCAGACAGCCGACCGTCAAATCAACAAGATCAATTCCGCTCCACGCAACCAGCAAAACAACGAAAAGATTTCAATACAATGACACACAGAATATTGGCACCCACAACGACCAACAACACCTCAGCTGTCGAACTACACGTCGCGCTGGACAGCAACAACGCAACGAGGAAAGTAGACTGCCGAAAATTACATGAACAGTCAGAGCAGGTAACCGGAACGTCAACGTGAGAGGCACCCACATGCCTTGCTCATACTGTGGCATCAAGCAGTCAGGCCTGCAAGATGAGTGGTCTGCCAAGCGAGTGGATTCATTCTTATTTATCGAGTAACATGAACTCTAGTACTCACAATTAAGTTACAAATTATTCTTCTGTATGAGTATTACGCAACGGAAACGCACATCTGACTATTAGTAATTTACACAACTCTGACTGTTCACTACGCTCTGGCAATACTACATTTTCTTTTTTATTTAACGGCTTTGATCCACACATGGCCATCGCACTGAATATGAATGGCGCACACATTATAAATTCTGGATATCATGGCAACATACAATTCGAAGGAAAAGGCCACCAATCTTTTTCTTTTCACTATCTTATTTATTCCGATAAATTCTATAACCTAAACACACAAATTCTATAACCTACAACAATAACACATGAGAAATTCCGCCCAGAGGCCATGGCTTTACATTGGTGATTCTCTATCTTATGGTCTCGTAATTCTTTAACGCTACAGTGCACTTTTTGGATAGGATGGCGGATCTTTTGCTATATCTCACACTTCGACTCTCACAACCATCATCAAGAAACTTTCCTCCAGACCGAGCGGTACAAAAGGAACATGCATAACCCACTATCTCTGAAACTACATTGCTACTGTCCCATGCAAACCACACAAACTTAAATTACATGACATACACCACACTGCAACATGGAATACAACATAAGGAATAGTCACAACATTATAATCACATCACTTTCAGCTTTCCCACTTCAATTAGTATTCATCCCAGTTCCACACGACACTGCCCCACTTCGTAACTTTTCTTTCCTGCTACGAACTCTGGACGTTATATGCACGTCTTCCTGTGCAATGCAAGCCAAGTGGCGTTGCTGGATAGACGGCTGACTCACCTTGCTTCTCTCTCACAGTATTACAGTTTGAATCAAGCGTCACACGGAAACATAACACGCAAAGTAATATTAAGAACATATTCATCACACGCGCGAGTCCCCAACTGATACCATGGACGAGTACTTCTCTTTATCCTTTGTCTCATACACAGATTGAGACTCACACAGCACTCACCACGTGGAAGTACTCGTCTCTAATTTCAAGGCCTGCACACGCCATTTCTTAAATATTTCCAACTTATAGTACACATGCTAGTAATTCAGCTTAACTTAAGCACTCGGAAGTATTTCAAATTATTGCTACACGTGGTTTCATTGTGACCGTTGGTCACTTCCGAAGATTACTACGATCCCATTAATATTACCTGCCTGACATTTAATTCTCCCCACAAAAGTTCCTGTAATAAAGAAATTATTATTCTAAACTACTCTTAGTATTTCACATGCATACCATGTCTCCACTCTTTTGTCCTTACGGAGCACGCCTAAGACAGGTCATACCAACACTAGATCCAGCGGCAGAGTGCTGAAACATGGCCATTCTTCAGGTCATCTCGCACCTCTGTCGAGGTGGGGGAAGACCATGCTACCGTATTGGTCAGCCACAGTTCAGGCGCTCAAAGCTCTGGTAAGTTTCATCTCTTTGGCTCCACCAAAGGTGGCCAAAGGATCGTCTCAAAGATGATCATATATTCACATTCACTATCTGCGGTTAGCAGACGACCATACATTCATTCATTTCACAGATCTCACCAAACTGGATGTAGGGATTTATTTTGTGGGAGAGCACATGTGATCAATTAAATAAATAAATTGTCATTCTTTCCCACACTGGTATCCAGCTTCGCTGTATTAATTGAAATTGAGTTATTTTTACAAAAAATATGTTGTACTGACAAGAATAAAGAAGAATGTTGTACCTATTTTCAATGTCGGGCGGTACTGTACCCTTTCAAACGGCCACAAGGCAGAAGATACCGCTGGTCAACTTCAATGACCGGGGATAATTAAGTTAAACTCCACAGGAAGACGGCTGGAATCTTAGCCGACTCGAATATACACACGTTGTTGCTCGCGGTAATGTCCCTGAAGCGACAACCACGATCAAACGAAGAAATGCAAACGGTTGAGGCTCGATATTAGGTTAAGTGAGGACTCAACTGTCATGTTCACGAACCTATGGGCGACGAACTTCGTAGAACTCTCAAGTAGCACCTCACACTCCAACCGCGCGTGCACACCGCCAACGGCCCCGACCAGAGTACGCCTGACGGAGAATTCCTTGCTGCTCCATACCAACTGACCGACTGGTCATACACCGCCCAGCCAGAAATTATATCCACCACACCAAAGATAGTACAGCAGTGCTAGTATCGATACACGTTGCTGCTGCCACTCACGGAGAGGACAGCAACATTATCTCGATAACCGCAGGAGAAATAAAACCACAGGACTGCGACCAAGGTTTATCCAAAGACAAGCATGAGTCAGCCACAGCTCCAAATGTCCGCCATGTTCTCCTCATACAAATGAGTCACGATGTGAGTGGTGATTTCCGATTACATCTATTGACGAATTCATCACAAAAGTGTGTGGCTGCTCAGCTGTAAACTGCACTAACCATTGCAAAATTTATCTTCCCATGTTTAGATTTCTATGTGATGCTGAAGGAAGAAAAAGATGGATCATAAATTGCCACAGTGACAACTGAGAATCATCACCTGGTGCTCAATTGTACATCGTAATTATAAGCAGTTACAAACATGAAATGAGCCGGCCTCGGTGGCCGACCGGTTCTAGGCGTTTCAGCCCGGAACCGCGCGACCGCTACGGTCGCAGGTTCGAATCCTGCCTCGGGCAAGGATGTGTGTGATGTCCTTAGAGTCGTTAGTTCTAAGTTCTAGGGGACTGATGACCTCAGATGTTAAGTCCCATAGTCCTCAGAGCCAATTGAACCAAACATGAAACCAACTGTATACAAATAAGTAGTGTCTGCCGGTCGCTGCCAACTGCTGCCCAAACTGCTGCTGCAGATCCAGTGCGATGCGCGAGAGCCACACGGCTATCGCGATGCTCTTCCTTCCAGGTGGTGCTACGTGGTCGGCCGGAGCCCGGTCTTCTTGCGACCGTACATTCCCAAGACCATCGCTGCCAGCAACCACTGACAGTGGCTATATTCCTGTCACACCTTTCTGCAATATCGCAGAAGTTACATTCAGTTTCTCATATCCCTGTTACAAGACCTCGTTCAAACTCAATGCGCTATTTATTATGGCTTCTTTATTGTCTTAAAAGAATTCTTGACTAACATCAACTCACCGCATCGAGTCTCAAAGGTAACAAATGCTCATGACCGTTGGGGCGTGTATTTGAAGAAAACCTGATTTGCGCACTCACAGTGGCGCTACTGGCGCCACACTCTGATTGGCGCGAAATTTGAATAGACGCCATCTTTCAGATGTAGAAACACGCCTACCAACTTTCGTTTATGTCGCACAACTCCCTAGTATTGCGATTTTTTTTCCCGTCAGTGTATGTACAAACACACACATACACACTGTTGTGGATTGGCAGGAGAGCCAACACCGGTTTTGAGAGGAAACCGAAAGGCACGCGTTTTAGCTCACGCAGACTGGCGTGAGGTCTGGAACAGGTCAAGGAAATTAGACTTTAGCAAAAAACGTACGTAGCTGCTGGAATACTTAACTTTAATCCATAAATGGTGAACATCGCTCTTGACGCTACATGTTTTACAGTATCAATAGTAACTGGTAATGGCGCCTTGCTAGGTCGTAGCAAATGACGTAGCTGAAGGCTATGCTAACTATCGTCTCGGCAAATGAGAGCGTAATTTGTCAGTGAACCATCGCTAACAAAGTCGGCTGTACCACTGGGGCGAGTGCTAGGAAGTCTCTCTAGACCTGCCGTGTGGCGGCGCTCGGTCTGCAATCACTGATAGTGGCGACACGCGGGTCCGACGTATACTAACGGACCGCGGCCGATTTAAAGGCTACCACCTAGCAAGTGTGGTGTCTGGCGGTGACACCACACACACACACACACACACACACACACACACACGCTCGTATACACTAGTGTCCAAAATTAAAGCAACAAACCGCTACTTCGCTCTCCTGCGTCTAATTCATGATATAATCATACAAACTGTCAACAGACGTCCGTACGATCGTATTTTGCACGGAAGACGGCATTCCGGTCAATGGAAAACCACGCCAAAGATGACGACAGGGCACCTGCAAAACGGGATAGTGTTTGCCGGGTAGTCCCATATCCACAATCGCTGTATACCGTCACACACGCTACAGTATGGCACAGGGAACACGCCCGTCAGACTCTGCGGTGGTGAGAATAAGAAGAATGGTAGCAGAACTGTGTGAAACTGATGTGGCCTGGTGGCTATATGTGAATCGTTCTGTTGTTTCTCGAGTGTGGCGACAGTTTAGAGACCGAAACTGTGTCCTGAAGAACAAGTGAGGGCCGACCACGTGTGACATCATGAGAGAACCGTTATTTCGCCGTAGGGGCACGGCGGTACCGCGTTTCTGCCGCACAGCAACTGGCGTTTGACCTTGCGGCATCCACTGGATGTGTTAAACCGAGGCAAACAGTGTGCAGAAGGCGTCGGCGGAGTGGCCTTTACTGTCGGAGAACTGCTGTATGTTTACCTCTGACGCGTATTCACAGAAGGGAACGTCTAGAGCAGAGTCGCCCGATGTGCCACCTGCACTGTCGAACAGGGGACCGATGTGCTTTTTACAAGTGAGTCTCGAATTTATCTGGAGAGTGATTCTCGATCATATGTTCTGGATCATATGTTGAAAACAATAGACTGGCTGGGTGAGATTAAGATATGTGAACACAAAATAAGCAGTCTTGCATATGCCGATGACTTAGTTGTGATGGCAGATTCGATTGAAAGTTTGCAAAGTAATATGTCAGAGGTAGATCAGAAATGTAAGGACTATGGTATGAAGATTAGCATCTCCAAAACGAAAGTAATGTCAGTGGGAAAGAAATATAAACGGATTGAGTGCCAAATAGGAGGAATTAAGTTAGAACAGGTGGACGATTTCAAGTACTTAGGATGCATATTCTCACAGGATGGCAACATAGTGAAAGAACTGGAAGCGAGGTGTAGCAAAGCTAATGCAGTGAGCGCTCGGCTACGATCTACTCTCTTCTGCAAGAAGGAAGTCAGTACCAAGACTAAGTTATCTGTGCACCGTTCAATCTTTCGACCGACTTTGTTGTATGGGAGCGAAAGCTGGGTGGATTCAGGTTACCTTATCAACAAGGTTGAGGTTACGGATATGAAAGTAGCTAGGATGATTGCAGGTACTAGTAGATGGGAACAATGGCAGGAGGGTGTCCACAATGAGGAAATCAAAGAAAAGCTGGGAATGAACTCTATATATGTAGCAGTCAGGGCGAACAGGCTTAGATGGTGGGGTCATGTTACACGCATGGGAGAAGCAAGGTTACCCAAGAGACTCATGGATTCAGCAGTAGAGGGTAGGAGGAGTCGGGGCAGACCGAGGAGAAGGTACCTGGATTCGGTTAAGAATGATTTTGAAGTAATAGGTTTAACATCAGAAGAGGCATCAAAGTTAGCACTGAATATGGGATCATGGAGAAACTGTATAAGGGGGGCTATGCTCCAGACTGAACGCTGAAAGGCATAATCAGTCTTAAATGATGATGATGATGATGATGAGTGATTTTCGACGGATTCGCATCTGCAGGGAACGTGGAACACGATTTCGGGAACCAGACATTGTGGATAGAGACCGATATCGAGGAGGATGCCTAATGGTGTGGGCAGGGATTATGCTGACCCTCAAACCCCTTTTCAGAAAAGTTACAGGTGAATCGACAAGGTTTAAGTGCTGTCGGGTATTGATCTTTAGACCTCTTGAACATTGTTGTGAGGTGCTGTTGGCCCAGACTTCGTAATGATATACAGAGCACGGGTGGTTGATGTTTCCTGGGAAACGAAAGATGTTGCACACATGGAGTGGCCTGCTTCGTCTCCCGATCTGAATCCCACAGAATATGTCTAGGATGCACTAGGGAGACAGGTTGTATCACGTCAGCATCCACCAATCACTCTCCAAGACTAGCGAGCACCTCTGCAGGAAGAGTGGGCATTATTCCCTCAACAAGGGACTGATGACGTTTACAGCATGCCCCGTCGTTGTCAGGCCCGTATTGCTACCAAATGTGGTCACATCCTATACTGAGCACATAAAAAAGTGATCTGAATGTGTGTGAAAATCCGTTAAATTGGAAAAAAATGAAGAAGGTTTATTTCTACCGTTAAGCATGATGCAATTGTTTACATTCTATATTCTTTGCATTGTTTCTACTTTACTATCACCAGTTTATAATGTTTTGCGGCAAACACACGCAATCTTGCAAAATTTCCGTTTGTTGCTTTAATATATACATATATACATACAGGGTATTTCAAAAATGACCGGTATATTTGAAACGGCAATAAAAACTAAACGAGCAGCGATAGAAATACACCGTTTGTTGCAATATGCTTGGGACAACAGTACATTTTCAGGCGGACAAACTTTCGAAATTACAGTAGTTACAATTTTCAACAACAGATGGCGCTGCAAGTGATGTGAAAGATATAGAAGACAACGCAGTCTGTGGGTGCGCCATTCTGTACGTCGTCTTTCTGCTGTAAGCGTGTGCTGTTCACAACGTGCAAGTGTGCTGTAGACAACATGGTTTATTCCTTACAACAGAGGATTTTTCTGGTGTTGGAATTCCACCGCCTAGAACACAGTGTTGTTGCAACAAGACGAAGTTTTCAACGGAGGTTTAATGTAACCAAAGGACCGAAAAGCGATACAATAAGGATCTGTTTGAAAAATTTCAACGGACTGGGAACGTGACGGATCAACGTGCTGGAAAGGTAGGGCGACCGCGTACGGCAACCACAGAGGGCAACGCACAGCTAGTGCAGCAGGTGATCCAACAGCGGCCTCGGGTTTCCGTTCGCCGTGTTGCAGCTGCGGTCCAAATGACGCCAACGTCCACGTATCGTCTCATGCGCCAGAGTTTACACCTCTATCCATACAAAATTCAAACGCGGCAACCCCTCAGCGCCGCTACCATTGCTGCACGAGAGACATTCGCTAACGATATAGTGCACAGGATTGATGACGGCGATATGCATGTGGGCAGCATTTGGTTTACTGACGAAGCTTATTTTTACCTGGACGGCTTCGTCAATAAACAGAACTGGCGCATATGGGGAACCGAAAAGCCCCATGTTGCAGTCCCATCGTCCCTGCATCCTCAAAAAGTACTGGTCTGGGCCACCATTTCTTCCAAAGGAATCATTGGCCCATTTTTCAGATCCGAAACGATTACTGCATCACGATATCTGGACATTCTTCGTGAATTTGTGGCGGTACAAACTGCCTTAGACGACACTGCGAACACCTCGTGGTTTATGCAAGATGGTGCCCGGCCACATCGCACGGCCGACGTCTTTAATTTCCTGAATGAATATTTCGATGATCGTGTGATTGCTTTGGGCTATCCGAAACATACAGGAGGCGGCGTGGATTGGCCTCCCTATTCGTTAGACATGAACCCCTGTGACTTCTTTCTGTGGGGACACTTGAAAGACCAGGTGTACCGCCAGAATCCAGAAACAATTGAACAGCTGAAGCAGTACATCTCATCTGCATGTGAAGCCATTCCGCCAGACACGTTGTCAAAGGTTTCGGGTAATTTCATTCAGAGACTACGCCATATTATTGCTACACATGGTGGATAAGTGGAAAATATCGTACTATAGAGTTTCCCAGACCGCAGCGCCATCTGTTGTTGAAAATTGTAACTACTGTAATTTCGAAAGTTTGTCTGCCTGAAAATGTACTGCTGTCCCAAGCATATTGCAACAAACGGTGTATTTCTATCGCTGCTCGTTTAGTTTTTATTGCCGTTTCAAATATACCGGTCATTTTTGAAACACCCTGTACGTGCGTGTTTGTGTGTGTATGTGTGTGTGTGTGTGTGTGTGTGTGTGTGTGTGCGTGTGTGTGTAACTATTGGTATGGAACTGTTTGGAAGAGTGCTGTAATATTTAATCTCTATTCAGTGAACCTCTGACAACTAAGGTGATATACACACTTCCGACACGTTACGCGATACAAGAAAAAAATGTTACATCAATGAAGTGCGTTCTATAAAGGTAATTAAATATTAAAATAAATTTTCAACTGTCTTCGAAAAAGTTACAAAAATTGATGACAAGCTTCAGATTTGGCTTAGACCATATATGAAAGCTGCCATGATCAAAAGAATAGAGAAATAGCGCGCTTTTTGGTCGCAGGGACATAGAACCGACGTTGCCCTGTACCCAGTTTTCATTTGACGGAGCACGTATGTTTTTTCATGGTGAAAGTGGGAAAAAGAAGAAAACAGTCATTTTGTTTCCACTGGGTAAAACTGGTATGCTTTTATGCTGAAGCGCGGGCTATAGCATGGAACTTATCCCAAATGGCACTCCTCTTCTAATGAATACATCTGCAGCTGTATGCATTGTGTACACAATCAGCGCCGAATGTCAGTGTCGATCTATTAACTGAGCTTGAACTTAAATACCATCACTGATGGCTATGCAAACTGTACTACAATTACAATTCACTGTGTTAGGTTTGACCAGTGTTCACAACTTTTACATCAGCGCCACCGCTTCTCATGAAACTGAAGTTGTGTTTATTTGTGGACGTGTTATTTTAATAAATGATTGTTATTTGCTACTTATCGTGTTGCCAACATTATTTTTGCTGTTGTTAGAGCTTGTCCCGTGACAAGACAGTTGTATTTGTGATGTGTTGCTATAAAAGATTGTTGAAAATTAGGTGGTCTAATGAGGTAAGGAATGAGGATGTTCTGCGTCGAATCAGAGAGGAAAGGAATACATGGAAATCACCGACAAGAAGAAGAGACGGGGTGGTGTGACACCTGTTAAGACATCCGGAATAACATCCACGGCACTAGAGGAAGCTGCAGAGAGTAGAAACTGTAGAGGAAGATAGAGACTGGAATGCATTCAGCAAATAATTGTGGGCGTAGGCTTAGAAAGTTAATCTGTGGTGAGGAGTTTGGCACGGCAGAGAAATTTGTGGCGAGCCGCATCAAACCAGTCAGACGACTAGGGCTGATGATAAAAAAATTTGAATACTGATAAAAGAGAGTGCACGCTTCAGTTTTATATTATGAAAAATGATGCTGTCAAAGTTGTGGGAGTTCGTCGCTATTAGTAATGTAAGTAAAGCTGTAGTGAGCCTGGTTTGATTTAAATACCACGAAACTTTATTAGGAATGGTCCTGCTGGAGGTGGTATGCCATTGCCATCCTCCGAACTTTGAGATGACTTAGTCATTCATATGGAAAACTGCAGTTTAACGTCGACCAAGAACGACCGTACAATTCGGTAGATCTCACATTAAAAAGGATATGTGAGGTTGACATTAGATTTATCTTTAACACTCCTCAGCTGTAAAAAATCTCAATTAAACAGACCGAACATTTGTAACGGAGTGACTCTTCTGACCATCTCATCTCCATCTCTACAGTGTTTGAACCAACCAAAAGAAGTAATCTTATAAAGTAAATGATAGATCCATGTTAGAGAAAGGTAGGAATTTGTGATTTTATTCCGTGAATGAATATTTGTCTCACTGAACGTAGTAGGTGAAAAATATCGATATCATATTGCCTGACTGCTTGATTTCTTTGACAGATACAGAATACAGAGACGGGTTTTTCCTTCGCAGCTCTCGGAACTGCCTTCATCGGCAAGAAGGCACGCATTTCTCCCTCTTTCAGTTCTAGCGCATTCAGTGTCAAATGAGACACACAAAAAGAATTCAGTATCCACTAAGGAAATACTGTCTCACCATCTCAATAATTAGTGTGCGTAACAGGCTGCTTGCTGAAGCTGTGTGACAGTAAATTATCTAAGGAGTACTTACTGGAAGTATTTTTGTGAAGTAAAAGGGAACAGTTTGCTCTAAGGGAATATGTTACTATTTCCGGAAGAAATTGCTACAATAAAAAAGATGATCGTCGTGTAATTTCACTCATAGATCAAGTGAATGGGTTGAAATAGTATGCGGTAGAGGCTATCAAAGCCGATACGTGGCGAGATTCTTGTTTAATCTGAAGACCTCAAGTTACTAGCGACACTACAGTATGGAGCCCGTGTTCCATTGCAGCGGAAAGCCACTCTCGGTGTGTTCACGTTCTATCACATTCTGAACTGTGTTCCTTCTCTGCAAGGAGGATCTTCCCGTTCGGAAGCCAGCACAATCCAACCTCGCATGCCGCAATGCTGAAGCTCCACATCTTCGGCACCAGGCACAGCACCAGCGATCGTCTTCACGGGCTCATTCGAATCATACGCACTGCGACGTAAGAATCGATGTATTTTCTAATTTCATCTGGTGATAAAAGAAGTGTCGCCTAGCGACACACGTATTACAATACGTTGAATTTCGTCTTGGCTTCAACAGCACAGAACCGTGTCAAATGGCGTTTGGTGTCTTAGGGAGTCGTGCGTGTATACTTACACAAGGTGATTCGTTCATCGTGTTACAAACTTTCAGGGATGATAGAGAAGGGTAAATTTATCAGTCTGTGGTAAGGGATCAAGTCGAAAACTATAAGCGAAAATCGTGGTGGTGGTGACGGTCCTATGGGACCAAACTGCTGAGGTCATCGGTCCTTAGGCTTGCACACTACTTGATCTAATTTAAACTAACTTACGCTAAGGACACCACATACACCGATCCCCGAGAGAGGACTGGAACCTCCGAGAGGGGCCATCGGCGTGAACCATGGCAAGGCACCCTAGACCGTGCGGCTACCCCACACGGTGCGAAAATCGTTTTGATACCTCGGACAGTGGAATACATGTACCGGTACTGTTGTTGCTAAGATTGTAGGGTAGGCGATACTAACGAGAACTTAGATATAGAAGTGCGAATGATAACTCAACTAATCAAATACAATGAAACTTCCTGGCAGATTAAAACTGTGTACCGGACCGAGAGAAGGTCCCGAGTTCGAGTCTCTGTCCGGCACACAGTTTTAATCTGCCAGGAAGTTTCATATCAGGGCACACTCCGCTGCAGAGTGAAAAAACTCATTCTGGTAATCAAATACAGATGGCGTGGGATTGCAGTAACTAATAAGACAATTTATAACCAGCACGTAGGTAATGTTGTGGGGAGAGCGAACCAAATACTGCGTTTTATTGGCAGAACACTTACAAGATGTATTATGTCTACGAGGTGCATTCAAGTTCTAAGGCCTCCGATTTGTTTTCTCCGTACTGGTAAGAGATAGAAACATGCGCATTGTTTTAAAATGAGGCCGTGTTCATTGTCAATACGTCTCAGGGATGGCAGCACCGTACGGCAGATGGAATTTTACCGCCAGCGGCGAGAATGAGAACTGTTTTAAGTACTTAAAATGGCGACGTTTTCCTTACTTGAACAGCGTGCAATCATTCGTTTTCTGAATTTGCGTGGTGTGAAACCAATTGAAATTCATCGACAGTTGAAGGAGACATGTGGTGATGGAGTTATGGATGTGTCGAAAGTGCGTTCGTGGGTGCGACAGTTTAATGGAGGCAGAACATCGTGTGACAACAAACCGAAACAACCTCGGGCTCGCACAAGCCGGTCTGACGACACGATCGAGAAAGTGGAGAGAATTGTTTTGCCGAATGACTGTTGAACAGATCGCCTCCAGAGCTGGCATTTCTGTGGGTTGTGTGCACACAATCCTGCATGACGACCTTAAAATGCGAAAAGTGTCATCCAGGTGGGTGCCACGAATGCTGACGGACTACCACATGGCTGCCCATGTGGCATGTTGCCAAGCAATGTTGACGCGCTACGACAGCATGAATGGGACTTTCTTTTCGTCGGTTGTGACAAGGGATGAGACGTGGATGCCATTTTTCAAACCAGAAACAAAGCGCCGGTCAGCTCAATGGAAGCACACAGATTCCCCGCCACCAAAAAAATTTTGGGTAACCGCCAGTGCTGAAAAAATTATGGTGTCCATGTTCTGGGACAGCGAGGGCGTAATCCTTACCGATTGCGTTCCAGAGGGCACTACGGTAACAGGTGCATCCTTCGAAAATGTTTTGAAGAACAAATTCCTTCCTGCACTGCAACAAAAACGTCTGGGAAGGGCTGCGCATGTGCTGTTTCACCAAGACAACGCACCCGCACATCGAGCTAACGTTACGCAACAGTTTCTTTGTGGTAACAACTTTGAAGTGATTCCTCATGCTCTCTACTCACCTGACTTGGCTCGTAGTGATTTTTGGCTTTTTACAACAATGAAAGACACTCTCCGTGGCCGCACATTCACCAGCCGTGCTGCTATTGCCTCAGCGATTTTCCAGTAGTCAAAACAGACTCCTAAAGAAGCCTTCGCCGCTGCCATGGAATCATTCTGTCAGCGTTGTGAAAAATGTGTACGTCTGCAGGGCGATTACGTCGAGAAGTAACGCCAGTTTCATCGATTTCGGGTGAGTAGTTAATTAGAAAAAAAATCGGAGGCCTTAGAACTTGAATGCACCTCGTATTAAAGAGATTGGAGAGAGTGCCATTGCTATGATATGTGAGTTGGGTGGCAATAATTAGAACAAAGGCGTTTTTCTTTGCGGTGAGATCCTGTCACGAGATATTAATCTCCAACTTCTTCCAAACTAGAAGATATTTTATATTTACTAAGATGGTATCTGTTCTTTCGGACATGTGCCAATACACATAATTTCCACGAGTTGAATCAGTTTATCAAAAGTATTTACGAGAGCAGCTCGTTAGAATGAAATTACAATAAAATGGACACCCTTAGCTGCTTACAGGCGTTGACATACGTCAACGGGGACAGATGAAAATGTGTGCGCCGACCGGGACTCGAAGCCGGGATCTCCTGCTTACATGGCAGACACTCTATCCATCTGAGCCACCGAGGACACAGAGGATAGCGCGACTGCAGGGATTTATCTCTGACACGCCTCCCACGAAACCCACATTCTCAACGTATTGTCCCGCACTACATTCGTAGTGCCCCCACCCATTATACTCATTACTCGCGGCGCGTTGCCGATTCCCGTAAGAGTTCGGGCACTGTTTGTGCATTCGCACAGAAGAAGAAGATGGTCGAGTGGCCGATGAGCCTTAACTATATATTTACTAAGACGGTATCTGCTCTTTCGGACATGTCTTTACGAATGAAAGAGTACTGGAAGAACGGGAAGATCAAGTAGTCCTAAACGCTTCGCGTAGTTGATAAAGGCCTGTAACGTGTGTAATAATAATAATAATAATAATAATAATAATGATAATGACAATAATAATAATAACAATAATAATAGTGGCAGAAACAAAAGAATTTGTAGGTGTAGTTCTGGGTTTTTGAAATGAAAAGCTTCAATGTACGTTAGATAGAAGTAATAGTAAAGATTGTTAGTGAGGTGTTATCCAAAGAATGCGGTCTCTCCCGCAGACTTAAGAATCCATGTATTTTCTAATTTCATCCGGTGGTAAAAGAAGTATCGCCTAGCAACACACGTATTACAATACGTTGAATTTCATCTTGGCTTCAACAGCACAGAACCGTGTCAATGGCGTTTGGTGTCTTCGGGAGTCGTGCGTGTACAGGTATACTTATACAAGGTGTTTCGTTCATCGTGTTACAAACTTTCAGGGATGATAGAGAAGGGTAAATTTATCAGTCTGTGGTAAGGGATCAAGTCGAAAACTATAAGCGAAAATCGTGGTGGTGGTGACGGTCCTATGAGACCAAACTGCTGAGGTCATCGGTCCTTAGGCTTGCACACTACTTGATCTAATTTAAACTAACTTACGCTAAGGACACCACATACACCGATCCCCGAGAGAGGACTGGAACCTCCGACGGGGCCATCGGCGTGAACCGTGGCAAGGCACCCCTGACCGTGCGGCTACCCCACACGGTGCGAAAATCGTTTTGGTACCTCGGACAGTGGAATACATGTACCGGTACTGTTGTTGCTAAGATTGTAGGGTAGGCGATGCTAACGAGAACTTAGATATAGAAGTGCGAATGATAACTCAACTAATCAAATACAATGAAACTTCCTGGCAGATTAAAACTGTGTACCGGACCGAGAGAAGGTCCCGAGTTCGAGTCTCTGTCCGGCACACAGTTTTAATCTGCCAGGAAGTTTCATATCACCGCACACTCCGCTGCAGAGTGAAAATCTCATTCTGGTAAACAAATACAGATGATGTGCTGTGCACTGGCATGAGCAATCTGGTGTAGGCCTACACTGCCTATATTGTAGTATACAGCAGTCTGTGTTTACAGGTTGAAGAATTAACGTCGACCACCCCTAATCAAATGGAGCTGTACCCGGTGACGGAACTAGCAGACATGATTTTCGTACTTGGAGAAGCAAATGGAAGAAGCGGAGAAGTGGAAAGGCTGTAAATGACAAAATATCCGCGTAGAAGACATCCGGCAAACAACATGTCTCTAAGATTGTTCGAAAGATTAGGTGCACGGCAATTGGTAGTATCGAACGATTAGGTGCAGGACAGTTGGTACTATTGTCCAACGACCGAGGAGGAGGACGAACTATACGGACTCGCTTTTTGGAAAATGGAGTATCTTCTCGAGTGGATGAGGTGCCAGCAGTCAACGCTCGGTTAATCATGCGTGAGATGTTTCACACAGTACTGTGTGGCCAGCTAGGCCCCCTACCATCCACAAAACCTGACACATGCTGACTTTGTTTCCGGTGTAGTGTTCAGCTAATGGCTCTTGAAGCGCATTACAGTCGACCCTCGCTTTCCTATTTATGTACATTTCACAGACGAAACCTGTTTATCCAGAAACGGAATGCGAAACGAGTAAACATTGACTATACCTTCCCAGATGTTAACTGGTAATCTCTGTCAGTGGCTCTTCACAACTCGGTCCGTTTCTGCTTCCCCTCCGCTTAAATGCACCAGAGTACGCTGCGTTTGTCAAAGACATACTATCCAGTTTCGTGGAACATACCGTACTTTTTATTCGTCAGTGCATACGGTTCCAACATGGTGGATAGAGTGAGAGTTCACGAAGACCTAGATCAGACATTGCTTGAAACGTAGGTAGGTAGGGGAGGTCCCGTTTCGTGGCCAGCTCGTTTACCTGATCTCACCCCATTTGATTTCTACTTACAGAGCCGTGCGAGAAGTGTTATTTACGAGATGCTTGTCGAGACTGAAGAGGAAAAATGTTCAAATGGCTCTGAGCGCTATGGGACTTAACAGCTGAGGTCATCAGTCCCCTAGAACTTAGAACTACTTAAACCTAACTAACCTAAGGACATCACACACATCCATGCCCGAGGCAGGATTCGAACCTGCGACGGTAGCGGTCGCGCGGTTCCAGATTGAAGCGCCTAGAACCGCTCGGCCACAACGGCCGGCCAGACTGAAGAGGACCTCTTGGACATAATTCTGGTGCCTGCACTCTGTTCAAACGATACCGGTGACTTTAGAACGAATGCGACAAAACTTTGTGTGACGATGCCATTCCAGCATTGGCGCTGGTGGGTGTAATTTTGAACAACTGCTGCTAATGTAGCAGCTTGTGAAACTTGCGCAGGTAAATGGAATTCATTATTACTGTACCGTAGACCTAGGGTTTTCGGGCTCTCTAATATCAAGCTACGTGTGCTGTTACCAGTTCATCAACAGGGGAATTTATCGGAGGGCATTGAGGAGTGTTCAGAGGGAACGAATGCCTCGTTCAGAAGTTGATTTCTTAGTTTGATCGTTGTGCGAGGCTAAGGGGAGCTTTAGATTTTCACTTATCTTTCCATTCAGTCGTTTCCAGGCCAGGGCCACTTTCCTCAGATTCATACATTTTCCGTTCTCCATCATCCCTGAAAGTCTACAACATCATCATTGAATCTCCCAGTACATCTCTTATTGAAATTTTCGCAACACATAAAAGTCTACCACATATTATGGCTGATGAGCTTGAAGACCATATCCTGTTTTCCGAAGGACCGATCCAACCATATGTAAACGTTGCGGTATGTTTCTAATTATCCGTGGAGAATGGGCGAGAAATCCGTTATCACCGTACCACGGGCTTAGACTGCTTGTGTACAGCGGGATGTCTTCCAGGATCTGTGGCAGTAATTGTTTTAGGAACTATAGCTACATGTGGCCTTTTATAATCCCATCAATAAAACAGGGACCAATAAAGCGATTCTTGAAAGCCTGCACTACATATTGACAGACCGAAGTCGTTTATTCCCTCCATTCAGGCTGCGAGGCTTTTCAACTGAGCAGTCGTACATGTTGCGAAGATGTATTTGCCCAAGGTTTGCAATTTTCACTTCACCCGTGAACAAATTCTTTCATATAAACGCTGCGTCACTTTTAAATTTTCGTAGATACAATTCCAAGAACTGAAACTGAATTTCAAAGTCATTGCCATGAAGCTGTTGATCGAGCGAAATGAGTAAAGGATGAGAAGCTTGGGACTCTAGTATTCACAGGACATTTTTTCGGCTGATCTTCCTAGCATAATAGCTCTCATGAAGTAATGAGTGCTATCGACAGGGCATTTTAAACTGACTCCATATCTCTGTGTTACCAGAAGGCTTTCCTCGCCTTCTACGGAGATTTCGGAGACTATCTGAGGAGCATTGTTACACTCATGCTCATAAATTGAGGATAATGCTGATACATGGTGAAACAACGCTCAGGTGGGCGGTTTGCGGGCTTAAATCACATCGGGGTATGTTCATGCGGTACTTTTGATCTGCGGTCGTCGCACGGTGGCGCTGGCAGCAGTCCGCATACGCATTGGTGTATTGGTGCATGTCAGGGTACGGTGCAGCGAGTAAGTGAGCAGACGTTTTCAGACGTACTAATGGTGACTGTGTTGAAAATGGCTCAAAGAATACATATTTATGCCGTTATGAGGAGTAGAATATTAGGGCAACTGGAGGCTGGTCAAACACAGCAGGTCGTAGCACGGGCCCTCCGTGTGCTACAAAGTGTGATCTCAAGATTATGGCAACGATTCCAGCAGACAGGAAACGTGTCCAGGCGCTACAGTACGGGACGTCCACAGTGTACAACATCACAAGGAGACCATCAGTGCCCGCAGACGGCCACGGAGTACTGCAGGTAACCTTGCTCAGGACCTTACCACAGCCACTGGAACAGTTGTCTGCAGACACACAGTCTACATACGACTGAACAGACATGGTTTATGTGGTGTCACCGCCAGACACCACACTTGCTTGGTGGTAGCCTTTAAATCGGCCGCGGTCCGTTAGTATACGTCGGACCCGCGTGTCGCCACTATCAGTGATTGCAGACCGAGTGCCGCCACACGGCAGGTCTAGAGACACTTCCTAGCACTCGCCCCAGTTGAACAGCCGACTTTGCTAGCGATGGTTCACTGACAAATTAAGCTCTCATTTGCCAAGACGATAGTTAGCATAGCCTTCAGCTACGTCAATTGCTACGACCTAGCAAGGCGCCATTACCTGTTACTATTGATACTGTGAATCATGTACCGTCAAGAGCGATGTTCACCATTAATGGATTAAAGTTAAGTATTTCACCAGTTACGTCCGTTTTTCTAAATTCTAATTTCCTTGTCCTGTTCCAGACTTCACGCCAGCCTGCGTGAGCTAAAACGCGTGCCTTTCGGCTTCCTCTAGTAACACGGTGTTGGTTCTCCTGCCAACCACAACATTGGCGACGAAGCAATACCGCGTTCTTAACTATACTGCCCTGATTTACTTGTGTAATGGCTTCGCCACCATCTCCAGATGTACTGTCCGAATTTTATCGCTTACAGAATGAGCAGACGCAGGCATTACTGGATGCCCTTGGACAGCTCGTCCAGGGTCAACGTGCAATGCAAAACGACGCGGCAGACGCCGCTCCACCGCTAACGCAGCAACAACACGCAGTTGCACCAACTTTTCGACGTTTTGATGCTGCACTGGAAAGCTGGACGGAGTGGTCACGCCAATTTGGATTCCATCTCGCCGCCTACATAATTCAAGGTAACGAGCGGCAGCCGTTTGTTCGGTCGGCGTCCAAACGTACCGTGTGATAGTCAAATTATTTCCCCGACGCGACGTAGCAACTCTGTCCTACGACGAAATTTTGTCTGCATTAGATGCATATTTCAAAGACTCAGTCAATGTAGTTGCCAAACGGTATACCTTCTTTCGTACAAAACGTACGGCAGGTCAGACTAATCGGGAGTGGGTTGCAACCTTGCAAGGCCTTACTAGGGATTGTGCTTTTGAGTGTCAATGTGGACTCCCTTATTCAGATACTATGGTACGTGATGCAATTGCACAGAACGTTTCTGATGTTCGTATAAGGGAACAGATTTTGAAACTAGTCAATCCCCCCCTTCAACAAGTGATGGACATATTGGATCGGCAGGACACACTTGACTTTGCTCAGGAATCATTTGCAACTTCGCCACTTGTGTGTCAGGTTAACCGACCCGCCGGGCAAGCTGCACGGAACAGTAAACAGCCCTCATGCCCGGCCGTTGCCGCTGCCACCCGACTCTCAGCCACGTGTACCGCGCCAGCAAGCAAATGCAGTGCTAAAATCATGCCCGCGGTGTGCCACTAGACATTCGCGTGAGAATTGCCCGTCACGCCAAGCTATTTGCTTTTACTGTAATAAAAAAAGGACATGTTCAAAGTGTTTGCCAGAAAAAGCTCAGATCGGAAACTCAAAATCATTCCAGGCCCTTTGCTTCGCGCTGGAATCGGAATCGAACCAAGGATACTCAGGCTCACAAAACTTCGCCCATGGAAATTGATATAGTCCTTTCCACTCCGCCCAGTGCCACTCTCTCTAACAGTGACTGTGTTCGTCCCACATATAGTGTTCGTCGACATTGCCGGAACTCCCGTCCAGTTGCAAGTGATTTTGTACCAGTGTCAGTTCATGTTGCACGAGACAGTCGCTCTTGTCGTCAGCAGGGCAATAAACTTCTTGTGGACTTGGACATTAACGGCAAAGTGATACCATCCAGCTCTATATCGGGGCTGCAGTTTCACTGATCAATCAAGACACTTACAAACTGCTGGGCACACCTCCGTTGCGTGCTGCAACTGTTAACTAGCTATTCAGGTCAAGAGATCCCTGTGTTAAGACAGTGCAGCCTTCTTGCTACTTACAAGGGACAAACAAAACTTGTGTCATTTTACGTCCTTCGTTCTTCTTCTGCAGTGAACTTGTTTGGTTTCGATTTATTTCAGTTGTTTAACCTGTCTATAGTAAATCAGGTCCTATCAGTGAACCAGACAGTGCCTTCCGACAGTGTTTCTCGTCTATGTGAAGAATTTGCAGACATTTTTGCACAGGACCTCGGTTGTGCTAAGAACTATGAAGCACGTATGGAACTGAAAGTAAACGCGCAACCAAAATTTTTCAGAGCACGCAATGTTCCCCACGCATTGCGTGATGAGGTCGCAAAAACGTTACACGATTTGGAATCACAAGGTGTAATTGAACGTGTGCAGGCTTCTCTCTGGGTATCACCCTTAGTAATTTTGCAAAAACCTTCGGGACAATTGAGACTTTGTGTGGACTTCAAGGCAACAGTGAATCCACAACTAGTGATTGCAACTATTCCTTTACCCCGCCCGGAAGATCGTTTTGACAAACTGTGCCCGGGTAAATATTTTTCGAAGTTGGACCTAGCGGTTGCGTACTTGCAAATACCGGTGGACGAAGAATCCCAGCGCGTTTGGGTGGTTAACATGCATCTTCGTTTGTATCGGTACAAACGACTGCCATTCGGGTGTGCATCCGCCCCTGCATTGTTTCAGCAATATCTACAAACTGTTTGTGCGTCGCTCCCTACTGCTGCAAACTATCTGGACGATATTGTGATCTCCGGAAAGACGGAAGAAGAATATTTAGCCAATCTCCGAACATTATTTCAGGTCTTGCGACAAAATGGTCTTCGCTTGCGGAAGGACAAATGTGTGTTTTTTGCTCGTGACTTATCCTACCTGGGGCATGTACTCAATGCCCAAGGCATACATACCAGTCCCGAGCACCTCCGTGGCATACAAGACTTGCCTTCGCCGCAGAATTTGAAGCAGCTACAGAGGGTGCTGGGAAAAATTAACTATTATCACAGATATGTGCCGCGTGCCTCTTCCATTTCAACTCCTCTTCATCGCTTACGCCGTAAAGGTGTTCCGTTCGTCTGGAAGACGGCATGCGAACGTGCCTTTCGCCAGTTGAAATCGGCGTTGCTTTCCAATACTTGCCTTACGTCGTTCGATCCTCAGAAGCCCCTTTTGTTGATGGTGGATGCATCGGATTTCGGGATCGGTGTTGTGCATGCGCACAAAGATGGATCGCACGATCGCCCTATTGCCTTTGCGTCCAAATTGCTCTCGTCTGCGCAAAGAAATATTCACAGATCGAGAAAGAAGCATTGGCTCTCGTATTTGGTGTTACAAAGTTTCATGATTTCTTGTATGGTCGCCACTTTACCATCATCACAGACCACTAACTTTTGACATCGCTTTTTCATCCGACAAAGCCTGTACCTCCACGTACAGCGCAGAAATTCATTCGCTGGTCTATTTTCCTCTCGCAGTACCGCTACGATATCTTGTATCGGTCCACTGCTAAGCGCGGAAAGGCCGATGCGTTGTCCCGTTTGCCTGTTTCTGAGGATCGAGTATTCGATTTCTCCGAACTTGCTTGCATGTTCATTGATTCGGAAACCGATGACGTGGTCGAATCGTTTCCGATTGATTTTCGTCGTGTAGCTGCAGCCACAGCTGCCGACCCTGTCCTTCCTACCGTTCTGCGTTTTGTTGCTACGCAATGGCCCTTGTCAAAGTCACGGATCGGGGATCCGTTGGTTCGCCGATTTTTTGCTCACCAGGAGAGACTTTTTGTACGACGTGCTGTTTTGCTGTTGCGTTCTGATAATGATCAGTCCAGGGTCGTGGTCCCACGTTCGTTGCAGTCCTCTGTCTTACAGATTCTCCACCAAGGACATTGGGGTATAGTGAGAACGAAACAACTTGCTCGTCAGCACTGTACTTGGTTCGGAATAGATGCCGTGATTACGAATATGTGCTCTTCTTGCATGGTGTGTGCCGAACAACAATCAGCACCACCGCGGAAATTCTTTGCAATGCCAAAAGCCACTTCCCCTTGGCAACGCTTACACATCGAGTTTGCTGGTCCATTCTGGAATGCTCGATGGTTGGTTGTGGTAGATTCTTTCAGTAATTTTCCTTTTGTTGTCGGATGTCTTCCACGACGTCAACTGCCACCATCCAAGCGTTATCTGCTATCTTTTGCATTGAAGGTCTTCCACAGACTATTGTTTCCGACAATGGCCCACAATTCATGTCCGCAGAATTTCAGTCATTCTGCAAGGCCAATGGTATTCAAAATCTGACGTCCGCGCCATTTTCGCCACAGTCAAACGGTGCCGCTGAACGATTGGTCAGGACTTTCAAGTCACAGATGTTGAAGTTGAAAGAGTCGCATTCTCGGGAGGACGCGTTATTGCTCTTTTTGTCCTCATATCGCTCTCAGCCCCGAGATGGTCGCTCGCCGGCTGAGTTGCTCAACGGTCGCCCTCATCGAACCTTGATTTCTTTGCTACATCCGCCGCATCAGGTTCCTGTGCAGCGGAAGACACCTGCTTTTGCCCCAGGCGACGTTGTCTACTACCGCCACTATCGGGGTTCACGGCGTTGGCTCGAAGGGCGCATTCTTCGCTGCCTCGGCCGCGCTATGTATCTGGTTTTGGGGGCCTCTGGTGAGGTGCGTCGGCATCTCAATCAGCTTCGCCTCTGTCGTCGCACCGGATCTGCCGCTCCCCGTCTGCTTTCAGTGACGGTGCCGTCCGATCGGCGCCCTGGGGACGCATCAACTGGCTCGCCTCGGCCCCAGGTGTTACCGACGCTGCCTTCCATTTTGCCGCCGCCGCCGCCGCCTGTCCTCCCGCCGGCGACGCCGGCAGTGGAAACGTCGCTGCAACCGCCGGGCGCCTCCCTGGGTCACGCCCCGCCGATCGCTTCCCGTGATCAGTTGTCCTCCGACATGGAACTCTTGCCCGCTCCGGACCGTATGTTGTCTTCGCCCGTCAGGTGCCCCGGCCCGATGGAGGTCGACCCTTCGGCCCCTGCTGTCTCTCTGCGGGCGCATACACCGCATGTTGGCGTGCACCCTGGAGCAGGTTTTCAGGCGTTTCCTAGCTCCCCGCGGTCCGAATGGCCGGGTGCGGGTGGCACAGCCTCGCCTGTTGTTAGGCTCCCCACCTCGTCGCATACATCAACATGGGGTCCTCCCCACGGCGGGCGGAAGTCTTATGCCACAAACGTACGCCGATTTGCGGGGGAGGAATGTGGTGTCACCTCCAGACACCACACTTGCTAGGTGGTAGCCTTTAAATCGGCCGTGGTCCGTTAGTATACGTCGGACCCGCGTGTCGCCACTATCAGTGACTGCATACCGAGCACCGCCACACGGCAGGTCTAGAGAGACTTCCTAGCACTCGCCCCAGTTGTACAACCGACTTTGCTAGCGATGGTTCACTGACAAAATACGCTCTCATTTGCCGAGACGATAGTTAGCATAGCCTTCAGCTACGTCATTTGCTACGACCTAGCAAGGCGCCATACCAGTTACTATTGATACTGTGAATCATGTACCCTCAAGAGCGACGTTCACCATTAATGGATTAAAGTTAAGTATTCCACCAGCTATGTCCGTTTTTCTAAACTCTAATTTCCTTGTCCTGTTCCAGACCTCAGGCCAGCCTGCGTGAGCTAAAACTCGTGCCTTTCGGCTTCCTCTAGTAACACGGTGTTGGCTCTCCTACTAACCACAACAGTTTATTTGCCCGGAGATCTGCAAGGTGCATTCCACTGACCCCTGTCACAGGAGAGCCCGTAAAGCCTGGTGTCAAGAACACAGTACATGGTCATTGGAACAGTGGTCCCAGGTTATGTTCACGGACGACTCCAGGTATAGTCTGAACAGTGATTCTCGTCGGGTTTTCATCTGGCGTGAACCGGGAACCAGATACCAACCCCTTAATGTCCTTGAAAGGGAGATGTATGGAGGCCGTGGTTCGATTATGTAGGGTGGTATTATGATTGGTGCACTTACACTCCTGCATGTCTTTGGCAGAGGAACTGTAACAGGTCAGGTGTATCAGGATGTCATTTTGTTGCAGTATGTACGCCTTTCCAGGGGTGCAGTGCCCCCCCCCCTTCCTCCTGATGGATGATAACGCACGGCCCCACCGAGCTGTCACCGTGGAGGAGTACCTCGAAACAAAAGATATCAGGCGACTGGAGTGGCCTGCCTGTTCTCCAGACCTAAACACCATCGAGCACGTCTAGGATGCTCTCTGTCGACGTATTGCTGCACGTCTTCAAACTCCTACGACACTTCAGGAGCTCCGACAGGCACTGGTGCAAGAATTGGAGGCTATACCCCAGCAGCTGCTCGATCACCTGATCCAGAGAATGCCAACCCGTTGTGCGGCCTGTGTACGTGTGCATGGTGATCATATCCCATACTGATGTCGGGGTACATGCGCAGGAAACAGTGGCGTTCTGTAGCACATGTGTTTCGGGGCGGTTTTCTCAACTTATCAACAATACCGTGGACTTACAGATCTATGTCGTGTGTGTTTCCTATGTGACTATGCTATTAGCGCCAGTTTTGTGTAGTGCCACGTTGTGTGGCACCACATTCTACGATTATCCTTAATTTATGAGCATGAGTGTAGATTGTTTCCATATGATGCTGACATTTGCCATCCAGTAACGTCATCTAAAGATTGAAACCAATAGCAAAATAATTTGGACGAGACATGATATGATACAAGAAGCGGTATTTTACTCTAATTAATGAAAAGTGTGAGGTTACCCATACGAGCTACAAAAGGAATCCATTAAATTTCGTTTACTCGATAAATCAAACAAATATAAAGGCTGTAAATTCAACTAAATACTTAGGGATTACAGTAACTAGTAAGACAATTTATAACCAGCACTTAGGTAATGTTGTGGGGAGAGCGAACCAAATACTGCGTTTTATTGGCAGAACACTTACAAGATGTAATACGAGGGTGGTTCAGAAAGTAACCTCCGATCGGTCACAGTGCGGGTTGTGGGGGGAGTAGCGACGCCATCTGTGCGTTCACGCACTCAATAGGTCAGTCGGCATCAAGCCGTGGTCGAGTGAACGTCGTACCTGCGCTAGTTTAGTTTTTGTGGCAGTTTGAAATGTGTGCTGCAATAGAAAACCCCGCCAAATGTGAAGTGCGTGCTGTCATAAGGTTTTTTACAGCCAAAGGATATTCTGCAGCAGCTATTCATCGTGAGCTTTGTGCCGTGTACGGACCAAGAGTTATGAGTGAAGAAGTTGTCCGTGAATAGGTACGTTTATTTAAAAGTGGACGAGAAAACGTTCATGATGAAGAGAGGAGTGGTAGACCATCATTGGTGACTGACGAACTCGTTCAGACAGTTGATGCAAAAGTTCGTGAAAATCGACGTTTCTCAATGTCGGAGTTGTCTACTGATTTTCCACAGATTTCTAAGACTCTCTTGTACGAGATAGTGACAGCAAGATTGGGTTACCGTAAGTTCTGCGCACGATGGGTGCCCAAAATTCTTACCGACCACCACAAAACTCAAAGAATGGCCTCTGCATTAGACTTTCTGTCACGTTATGAGGACGAAGGAGAACCATTGTTAAACAGAATCGTGACCGGTGACGAAACCTGGATTAAGTACGTGAACCCTGAGACAAAAGAACAATCAAAGATGTGGGCACATTCAAATTCGCCTACCAAACCAAAAAAAGCCTCGCAAGATTTTTCTGCCAGAAAACTGATGGCAACGGTGTTTTGGGATGCCAAAGGGGTGTTGTTGGTTGAATTCATGGAACGTGGTACGACCATTAATCAAGACGTGTACTGTGAAACAATAAAAAAGTTACGACGGGCTATACAGAACAAACGCCGTGGTATGCTGACTTCAGGTATCGTTTTTTTGCACGATAACGCCCGTCCTCACTCTGCTCGCAGAACAACGGCCCTTCTTGAGTCCTTCAAGTGGAACGTTATCAACAATCCACCTTACAGCCCAGACCTGGCGCCAAGTGATTATCACCTCTTCATGCATTTGAAGAAATGGCTCGGGTCACAGCGGTTTGATGACGACGAAGACCTCAAAGATACGGTCACAGGCTGGCTCCAGGCACAAGCGGGTGATTTTTATGCAGAAGGAATTTCAAAGCTTGTGAAGAGATACGATAAGTGACTCAATCGCTATGGAGACTATGTAGAAAAATAGTGCAAAGATGTAGTTGTAAGTTGTATATATTAAAATATTTTTATTTAATTTGGTGTATTTTTTTAAATCAACCGGAGGTTACTTTCTGAACGGCCGTATGTCTACGAGGTGCATTCAAGTTCTAAGGCCTCCGATTTTTTTTCTCCGGACTGGAAAGAGATAGAAACATGCGCATTGTTTTAAAATGAGGCTGCGTTCATTGTCAATACGTCCCAGGGATGGCAGCACCGTACGGCAGATGGAATTTTACCGCCAGCGGCGAGAATGAGAACTGTTTTAAGTACTTAAAATTGCGACGTTTTCCTTACTTGAACAGCGTGCAATCATTCGTTTTCTGAATTTGCGTGGTGTGAAACCAATTGAAATTCATGGACAGTTGAAGGAGACATGTGGTGATGGAGTTATGGATGTGTCGAAAGTGCGTTCGTGGGTGCGACAGTTTAATGAAGGCAGAACATCGTGTGACAACAAACCGAAACAACCTCGGGCTCGCACAAGCCGGTCTGATGACACGATCGAGAAAGTGGAGAGAATTGTTTTGCCTAATGACTGTTGAACAGATCGCCTCCAGAGTTGGCATTTCTGTGGGTTCTGTGCACACAATCCTGCATGACGACCTTAAAACGCGAAAAGTGTCATCCAGGTGGGTGCCACGAATGCTGACGGATGACCACATGGCTGCCCGTGTGGCATGTTGCCGAGCAATGTTGACGCGCAACGACAGCATGAATGGGACTTTCTTTTCGTCGGTTGTGACAAGGGATGAGAAGTGGATGCCATTTTTCAATCCAGAAACAAAGCGCCAGTCAGCTCAATGGAAGCACACAGATTCACCGCCACCAAAAAAAGTTCGGGTAACCGCCAGTGCTGAAAAAATGATGGTGTCCATGTTCTGGGACAGCGAGGGCGTAATCCTTACCCATTGCGTTCCAAAGGGCACTACGGTAACAGGTGCAACCTACGAAAATGTTTTGAAGAACAAATTCCTTCCTGCACTGCAACAAAAACGTCCGGGAAGGGCTGCGCGTGTGCTGTTTCACCAAGACAACACACCCGCACATCGAGCTAATGTTACGCAACAGTTTCTTCGTGATAAGAACTTTGAAGTGATTCCTCATGCTCTCTACTCACCTGACTTGGCTCCTAGTGACTTTTGGCTTTTTCCAACAATGAAAGACACTCTCTGTGGCCGCACATTCACCAGCCGTGCTGCTATTGGCTCAGCGATTTTCCAGTAGTCAAAACAGACTCCTAAAGAAGCCTTCGCCGCTGCCATGGAATCATGGTGTCAGCGTTGCGAAAAATGTGTACGTCTGCAGGGCGATTACGTCGAGAAGTAAGGCCAGTTTCATCGATTTCGGGTGAGTAGTTAACTAGAAAAAATATCGGAGGCCTTAGAACTTGAATGCACCTCGTATTAAAGAGATTGGAGAGAGTGCCATTGCTATGATATGTGAGTTGGGTGGCAATAATTAAAACAATGGCGTTTTTATTTGCGGTGAGATCCTGTCACGAGATATGACTCTCCAACTTCTTCTAAACTAGAAGATATTTTATATTTACTAAGATGGTATCTGTTCTTTCGGACATGTGCCAATACACATAATTTCCACGAGTTGAATCAGTTTATCAAAAGTATTTACGAGAGCAGCTCGTTAGAATGAAATTACAATAAAATGAACACCATTAGCTGCTTACAGGCGTTGACATACGTCAACGGGGACAGATGAAAATGTGTGCGCCGACCGGGATTCGAAGCCGGGATCTCCTGCTTACATGGCAGACGCTCTATCCATTGAGCCACCGAGGACACAGAGGATAGCGCGACTGCAGGGATTTATCTCTGGCACGCCTCCCACGAAACCCACATTCTCAACGTATTGTCCCGCACTACATTCGTAGTGCCCCCACCCATTATACTCATTACTCGCGGCGCGTTGCCGATTCCCGTAAGAGATCGGGCACTGTTTGTGCATTCGCACAGAACAAGAAAATGGTCGAGTGGCCGGTGAGCCTTAACTATATGTTTACTAAGATGGTATCTGTTCTTTCGGACATGTCTTTACGAATGAAAGAGTACTGGAAGAACGGGAAGATCAAGTAGTCCTAAACGCTTCGCGTAGTTAATAAAGGCCTGTAACGTGTGTAATAATAATAATAGTAATAATAATAATGACATTAATAATAATAACAATAATAATAGTGGCGGAAAGAAAAGAATTTGTAGGTGTAGTTCTGGGTTTTTGAAATGAAAAGCTTCAATGTACGTTAGATAGAAGAAATAGTAAAGATTGTTAGTGAGGTGTTATCCAAAGAATGCGGTCTCTCCCGCAGTATACGTTCCACATCACGATTACACTTCTTAATTTTCAAACGTGAAGTGTTTGAATAAGCTGTTCCCCAATACGAAAAAATAAAACGGAAGGAAGGAGTGCTAGTTGCTAGTAAATGTCGACGCCAGCGAGTGGGCGTACCGTGTCGGAGGTAGAGTACAGTGGGATCGCCGAGGGCAGCTGGATGGGCGAGCTTGTCTCCCTGCAGCTGCGGCCAATTGGGTGCATCAGCACAGGGCAGGCCGCTGTAGCAGTGAGTCCCTTTTAAATTAAGGCGGACCAGCAGGGCCGGCTCCCACGCCCCGGGCCAGCACTGATACGGGGGGATCCCTCGCCCTGTCGATGACCGCCTGCTTCGTGGCGGAATGACTGTGGTGCAAAGAGATTTTGGTTCAGTGGCGCCTCTTCATCTTGTCCGTTGACACTGATGTGAACGTTACAGCGTTACGTTTGCGCCTGCGTCACAAAAAAAATGGTTCAAATGGCTCTGAGCACTATGGGACTTAACATCTGAGGTCATTAGTCCCCTAGAACTTAGAACTACTTAAACCTAACTAACCTAAGGACATCACACACATCCATGCCCGAGGCAGGATTCGAACCTGCGACCGTAGCGGTCGCGCGGTTCCAGACTGAAGCGCCTTTAACCGCGTGGCCACACTGGCCGGCGCCTGCGTCACCATTCGACGTAACTTCAAGTAATACTTTTTCTTAAAAAAAGAAAAAAACAAAACGACAGGTTAGATGCCATTATCAGTCTCTCCTTAGGCTGCAGAAATCTCTTCTTCTCTACACATTTACGACACCCGCCACTGTCGAGACTCTGATTTACTTATTCTAAACGCTCTCTGCCCCTAAAAGTAACCTTCTCTACTGTTGCTTTGTGAAGATATCAACAAACTTTAGCCGAATGTCATTAAATAGCGAAATGAACATGTGCAAATGGTGGTAGTATAGAGTACATAAGGTATAGAAGGGCAGTGCATTGGCGGAGTGGTCATTTGAATCCAGATAATTCATGTGAAATAGTTTCCCACGTGGTTATCGCCACACGTCGGAATCAACAGATTTTGAACACGGAACGATAACTGTAGAGGGAATTCAAGGTTACGAGGTCTACAGCGTCAAGAGTGTGCCGAGAATACCAAATATCAGGCATTACCGCTTATCTAGTATAACGCAGTGGCCGATGGTTTTCACTTAACGACCGAGAGCAGCGGCGTTTGCATGAAGTTGTCAGTGCTAACAGACAAGCAACACTGCATGAAATAATCGCAGTAATCAAAGTGGAATGTACGACGAACATATATGTTAGAACAGTGCGGAGAAATCTGGCGTTACTGGTCTGTGACAGCAGACGACCAACGCGAGTGCCTTTGCTAATAGCACAACATCGCCTGCAGTGTCTCTCATGGGCTTGTGGCCATATCGTTTTCAGCAAGTAAGAGCTCCAAATATCAGGCATTACCGCTTATCTAGTATAACGCAGTGGCCGACGGTTTTCACTTAACGACCGAGAGCAGCGGCGTTTGCATGAAGTTGTCAGTGCTAACAGACAAGCAACACTGCATGAAATAATCGCAGAAATCAAAGTGGAATGTACGACGAACATATCTGTTGGAACAATAACGCAGTGGCCGACGGTTTTCACTTAACGACCGAGAGCAGCGGCGTTTGCATGAAGTTGTCAGTGCTAACAGACAAGCAACACTGCATGAAATAATCGCAGTAATCAAAGTGGAATGTACGACGAACATATATGTTAGAACAGTGTGGAGAAATCTGGCGTTACTGGTCTGTAACAGCAGACGACCAACGCGAGTGCCTTTGCTAATAGCACAACATCGCCTGCATTGTCTCTCATGGGCTTGTGGCCATATCGTTTTCAGCAAGTAAGAGCTCCAAATATCAGGCATTACCGCTTATCTAGTATAACGCATTGGCCGACGGTTTTCACTTAACGACCGAGAGCAGCGGCGTTTGCATGAAGTTGTCAGTGCTAACAGACAAGCAACACTGCATGAAATAATCGCAGAAATCAAAGTGGAGTGTACGACGAACATATCTCTTGGAACAATAACGCAGTGGCCGACGGTTTTCACTTAACGACCGAGAGCAGCGGCGTTTGCATGAAGTTGTCAGTGCTAACAGACAAGCAACACTGCATGAAGTAATCGCAGAAATCAAAGTGGAATGTACTACGAACATATCTGTTAGAACAGTGCGGAGAAATCTGGCGTTACTGGTCTGTGACAGCAGACGACCAACGCGAGTGCCTTTGCTAATAGCACAACATCGCCTGCAGTGTCTCTCATGGGCTCGTGGCAATATCGTTTTCAGCAAGTAAGAGCTGATTTTAGGGTGGATCCAGGTTGTCAACAAGGCACTGTGGAAGCTGGTGGCGGCTCCATAATGGTACGAGCTGCGTTTACATCAATTGGACCAGTTTCCCAGGTCCATCTGAATCGATCATTGACTGGAAATGGTTATGTTCGGATACTTAAGAGACCGTTTGCTGCTTTCTTGGACTTTTCGTTCCCAAACATATCACTGGCCCACAGCTGTTCGCGATTAGTTTGAAGAACCTTCTGGACAGTTCGAGTGAATGATTTGCTCAGTCAGATGGCCCGACATGAATCCCATTGGACATTTATGGGACATAACCGAGAGTTTAGATCGTGCACAAAATCCTGCACCAGCAACACTTTCTGAATCATGGAAGGCTATAGAGGTAGCATGTCTCAATTTTTCTGCGGCGGACTTCCGACTTGTTCAGTCCATACCATGTCGAATTGCTACACTACGCGGCGGAAAAGGATCTCCAACACGATATTACGCGGTGTGCCGTAACTTTTTTCACCACACTGTATAAACGTGCTGTGTATGTAAACGCAAAACATAAACATCACACACGTATTGAGTCTTACACTTGTTTCAACTGGACGACTACTGCCTACAACGCAATACGTAGAGCGATCTATGGTCGTGGGACATGTGACCAGCCTGTCACTCATACCTCCAGCCGTTGTTGCCAGTGGATGAATCCTGATGTTGCCACTGCTTCTTCATTCAAGCATTTTCTCATTTAGCCTCACAAGGGCTAAGTGGACCACGTACCAGAGCTTCCTATCTGAAAAAAAAATAAATCTGTGAGGATGTGTCGGCTATAGAACATAGGTCCTTCTGCACCGAGGGCAGTGATGCTAACTATGACTAATAATACTTGTCTGCATATATTCTGTCTAGTATATCACACTTCTAGAATCTTCCCTCTCATAGGCTGAACTATTTTATTCATAAACTGAAGAGCCAAAGAAACTGGTACACCTGCCTAATATCGTGTAGGGCCCCCGCGCACGCAGAAGTGCCGCAACACAACGTGGTATGGACTCTACTCATGTCTCAAGTAATGCTGGAGGGAACTGAACCATGAATCATGCCAAGCTGTCCATAAATCCGAAAGAGTACGAGGGGGTGGAAATCTCTTCTGAACAACACTTGCAAGGCATCCGAGATATGCTCAATAATGTTCATGTCTCGGGAGTTTGTTGGCCATCGTAAGTTTTTTAACTAAGAAGAGTGTTCCTGGAGCCACTCTGTAGCGGTTCTGGGCGTATGGGGTGTCGCATTGTCCTGCAGAAATTGCCCAAGTCCGTCGGAATGCACAATGGACATGAATGGATGCAGGTGATCAGACGGGATGCTTATGTATGTGTCATCTGTCAGAGTCGTATCTAGACGTATCAGTTGTCCCACATCACTACAACTGCACACAGCCCACACCATTACAGAGCCTCCACCAGCTTGACCAGTCTCTTGCTGACATGCATGGTGCGTATATTCATGATGTTGTCTCCATACCCGTACACATCCATCCGCTACATACAATTTGAAACCAGACTCTTTTCCAGGCATCAACAGCCCAATTGATGGGCCCAAGCGAGGAGTAAAGCTTTGTGTCATTCAGTTATCAAGGATTCACGAGTCGGTCTTCGGCTCCGAAAGCCCATAGGTGATGATACACTCCTGGAAATTGAAATAAGAACACCGTGAATTCATTGTCCGAGGAAGGGGAAACTTTATTGACACATTCCTGGGGTCAGATACATCACATGATCACACTGACAGAACCACAGGCACATAGACACAGGCAACAGAGCATGCACAATGTCGGCACTAGTACAGTGTATATACACCTTTCGCAGCAATGCAGGCTGCTATTCTCCCATGGAGACGATCGTAGAGATGCTGGATGTAGTCCTGTGGAACGGCTTGCCATGCCATTTCCACCTGGCGCCTCAGTTGGACCAGCGTTCGTGCTGGACGTGCAGACCGCGTGAGACGACGCTTCATCCAGTCCCAAACATGCTCAATGGGGGACAGATCCGGAGATCTTGCTGGCCAGGGTAGTTGACTTACACCTTCTAGAGCACGTTGGGTGGCACGGGATACATGCGACGTGCATTGCCCTGTTGGAACAGCAAGTTCCCTTGCCGGTCTAGGAATGGTAGAACGATGGGTTCGATGACGGTTTGGATGTACCGTGCACTATTCAGTGTCCCCTCGACGATCACCAGTGGTGTACGGCCAGTGTAGGAGATCGCTCCCAACACCATGATGCCGGGTGTTGGCCCTGTGTGCCTCGGTCGTATGCAGTCCTGATTGTGGCGCTCACCTGCACGGCGCCAAACACGCATACGACCATCATTGGCACCAAGGCAGAAGCGACTCTCATCGCTGAAGACGACACGTCTCCATTCGTCCCTCCATTCACGCCTGTCGCGACACCACTGGAGGCGGGCTGCACGATGTTGGGGCGTGAGCGGAAGACGGCCTAACGGTGTGCGGGACCGTAGCCCAGCTTCATGGAGACGGTTGCGAATGGTCCTCGCCGATACCCCAGGAGCAACAGTGTCCCTAATTTGTTGGGAAGTGGCGGTGCGGTCCCCTACGGCACTGCGTAGGATCCTACGGTCTTGGCGTGCATCCGTGCGTCGCTGCAGTCCGGTCCCAGGTCGACGGGCACGTGCACCTTCCGCCGACCACTGGCGACAACATCGATGTACTGTGGAGACCTCACGCCCCACGTGTTGAGCAATTCGGCGGTACGCCCACCCGGCCTCCCGCATGCCTACTATACGCCCTCGCTCAAAGTCCGTCAACTGCACATACGGTTCACGTCCACGCTGTCGCGGCATGCTACCAGTGTTAAAGACTGCGATGGAGCTCCGTATGCCACGGCAAACTGGCTGACACTGACGGCGGCGGTGCACAAATGCTGCGCAGCTAGCGCCATTCGACGGCCAACACCGCGGTTCTTGGTGTGTCCGTTGTGCCGTGCGTGTGATCATTGCTTGTACAGCCCTCTCGCAGTGTCCGGAGCAAGTATGGTGGGTCTGACACACCGGTGTCAATGTGTTCTTTTTTCCATTTCCAGGAGTGTATTTCGTAGAGAGTTCGCACATTGGCACTTGTTGATGGCCCAGCGTTGAAATCTATATCAGTCTGCGGAAGGGTTGCACTTACGTTGAACGATTGTCCTCAGCCGTCGTTGGTCCTGTTCTTGCAGGCTCGTTTTCCGGCCGCAGCGCTGTCGGAGATTTGATGTTCTACCGAATTCCTGATATTCAAGGTACATTCGTGAAATGGTCGTACGGGAAAATCCCCACTTTGTCTCTACCTCAGGGATGCCGTGTCTCATCACTCGTGTGTCTACTACAAGACTAAGTTCAGACTCAATGAGATATTGATAATCTGCCATTGTAGCAACAGTAACCCATCTAACAACTGCGCCAGAAACTGGTTGTCTTATATAGGCGTTGCCGACCGCAGCGCCGTATTCTGCCCATTTACATATATCTGTATTTGAACACGCATGCCTGTATCAGTTTCTTTGAGGCTTCAAGTGTATTTGTGTATACTGATTTCTATAACGTATATGTTGGTACGTAAGTTCGTAGTGTTTTTGTTTTGCATGTTGATATTGCGATTGCTATTGGTTTACTTATCGAATGTCATTCTTTTTTTTTGTAGTTAACTGATACCAGTTTCATTTATATGCTGCCATTTCTCGTTTTGTAGATAGTAAATGGAGCTGTGGGCGCTAGAAAATGGAGTGACAAGTGGACAAATCGGAACTTTTCAGGCATATTCTTCTGTTTGAGTTCAGTAGAGGAGTTACAGCAGCGGAAGCAACCAGAAACATTTGGGTCAAGTATAGGGACAATGCCATTGGACAGCACGTCAAGGAAATGGCTTTATCGTTTTAAGGAGGATCGTTTTCACATTAGTGACTCTCCACTCGAGGAAGATATTCGGGGTTTGAAGAAGATCGTTTAAACGCATTTATCAACAATTATCGATGTCAGTGCACTCGAGAACTGTCAGAAGTGACGAACTGTGATCATTCCATCATCGTGAGACCTTTGCACGCAGTGGAAAAGATTCAAAAATCGGGCGTATGGGCACCGAATGCTCTAAGCCGAAATCACAAAAATCAGCGGGTGACCATAAGTGCATCTTTGCTTCCTCGTCATCAACTTGGTTGTGAGCAACACTGACCATTCCTGTCCTGTCCCGTACCGCTTATGCTAAGATAAGGAAAAGAAAGAATGGTTGATCGCAGACAAAGCAGCAAGATCCTGTACAAAGGCCTACGCGCATCCATTAAAGATACTGTTATGCATCTGGTGGAAAAGTTACGGTGTGGTTTACTACGAATCGCTTACGCGCTTGTCAACGGGTGAGACGTCTCGCAGACGCAGTGCAAGTACAACGACCTGGAAGACTGTGTGAAGTGATGCTACTCCACGATAACACTCGCCCGCATTCTGCTAGGCTCACGAAAGCACTATACACGAGTTGGGTTGGGAATGTATTCCGCACCCACCTTACTCAGCTGATCTTGCGCCAAGAGATGTTCACCTTTTCAGTTCTCTATCGAGTAAATTTCAAGAAACTTCCTCTCCGTATGAAAAAGCGCTCCTAAGATGGCTCGACGAGTTCTTCGCCTCAAAACCATGTGATTTCTATAGTCGTGGAATCGAAAATTTAATCCAATGTTGGCAGACTGTAGTAAATACTGAAATAGAATGTATCGTGTGTCTGTTGGGTAAATAAACCTATGGAAAAACCCAACGAACTTACGCACCAATCTAATATTTCTTTATTTGGTATATAATATTTATGTGTGTCGACATTGCTTGCGAGTACGAGAAAGTTCAGAAAGATGTAATTTTGTCAGTGTTCTGCGAGAGCAAACGAGCGAGAGAGCGAGAAAGAGAGAGAGAGAGAGAGAGAGAGAGGGGAGACAGAGAGAGAGAAGTATTACGTCGATAGGTAATAGTGTGAATCGATAACAATGTGGGTACAATGTACAGAGTGTTTTTTTGTTGGACGGTAAGGAAGCGAAGAAAGACGAAAGTAATGAGGAGTAACAGAAATCAGATCAGCGACAAATTTTACATCGAAATTGAAGACCAAGTAGAAGAAGTGAAAGAATTCTGCTACTTGGAAGCAAAATAACACGTGGAAAAAAAAACAAAAAGAACATAAAAGGCATAGATAGCAACGAAGGTCATTCATAGCATAAAAAAGTCTGCTAGTATGAAAAATCGACCTGACTTCTCGATTCTGGGTTAAGGCAGTGTAAGGCTTACACCAGTTTGGATATTATTTGTACGACGAGCACGAACGTCTGTCAGGCAGACAGCACATCCCTCTGCCGAGCCCCAGCACATTACGCAAATACCAACGGTTCCCTCAAGCTACACTGTCAAGGTGACTGACCTCTGAAGTGCTGCGCAGCACCAGTTCACCTTGGTGAGGCGATAACTGTGACACAAATCCCTCCGAGCACACCCTCTGGCCAAAGATAGGCGCCAGATCAGCAGTGCGTCAGACGGCTGGGCGTTCACCAAGTACGACGTACCACAAATCATTGTCTAGTGATATTTGTAACCACTGCTGATTGCGGCTGTAGTATATAAACTAAAGAACCTCTCATAGTGGAAGCAATGGTCTTTCTTGAAAGAAGGCTACTACCGATAGCCTTGGGAGACAGCCATGACGCAGCTCTTCTATCTAGTGTGCAAGATGTATGAGACAGGCGAAACACCCTCGGATTTCAAGAAGAACGTGATGATTCAAATGCCAAAGAAAGTAGGTGAATATTAGTGAACTACCGGTTTACTAAGTCATAGTTTCGAAATAATAACACGAATTCCTTAAAGAAGAATGGAAAAACTGATATAACCCGACTTTAGGCAATATCAATTTGGATTCCGGAGAAATGTAGCAATACGTGAGGCAATATTGACTCTACGACTTATCTTAGAAGACAGTTTAAGGAGGCCGGCCGCGGTGGTCTAGCGGTTCTAGTCGCTCAGTCCGGAACCGCGCTTCTGCTACGGTCGCAGGTTCGAATCCTACCTCGGGCACGGATGTGTGTGATGTCCTTAGGTTAGTTAGGTTTAATTAGTTCTAAGTTCTAGAGGACTGATGACCACAGATGTTAAGTCCCATAGTGCTCAGAGCCATTTGAACCGTTTTTTAAACAGTTTAAGGAAAGGCAAACATCCATTTATAGCATTTGAAAATTTAGAGGAACGTTTTGACAATGTTGACTAGAACACACTCTTTGAAATTCTGGAGGTAGCAGGGGTACAATACAGGGAGCGAAAGGCTATTTACAATTTGTACAGAAACCAGATGGCAGTTATAAGAGTCGAGGTGCATGAAACGAAAGCAGTGGTTGAGAAGGTTGTAAGACAGATTTGTAGCCTACGCCCGATGTTATTCAATATGTACGCTGAACAAGCAGTAAGCAAAGCCAATCAAAAATTTTGAGAAGGAGTTAAAGTACAGGTGGAAGAAATAATAACTTGGAAATTTGCCTATGACATTGTAATTCTATCAGAGACAGCAAAGGACTTGAGAGAACAGTTGAACGGAATGGACAGTGTCCTGAAAGGAGGATATAAGCTGAACGTCAACAAAATCAAAACAAGGCTACTGGAACGTCGTCGAATTAAATCAGGTGATGCTAAGGGAATCAATTAGGAAACGAGACACACAGTAGTAGATGAGTTTTGCTATTTGGGCAGCAAAATAACTGATGATGGCCGAAGTAGAGAACATATAAAATGTAGACTGGCAATGGCAAGAAAAGCATTTCTGTAGAAGAGAAATTTGTTAACATCGAATATAGATTTAAGTGTTAGGAAGTCTTTTCTGGAGGTATTTGTCTGGAAGTGAAACATGGTCAATAAATAGTGTGGATAATAAGAGAATCGAAGCTTTCG
The DNA here is from genome assembly GCF_023864275.1 of Schistocerca cancellata. Lineage (NCBI taxonomy): Eukaryota > Metazoa > Arthropoda > Insecta > Orthoptera > Acrididae > Schistocerca > Schistocerca cancellata. Next base: position 114,369,681 of record NC_064632.1, read on the forward strand.
AAATGTGGTGCTAAAGAAGAATGCTGAAGTTTAGATAGGTCGATCACGTAACTATTGAGGAAGTACTGAGACAAGAAAGTTACGATAAAATTAACCAAAAGAAGGGCTCTGTTGAGGCATCAAGGTATTACTGATTTAGTACTGGAGGAAAGTGTGTGTGTGTGTGGGGGGGGGGGGGTGGGGTCGTGGAGGGAGACCAAGAGATGAATACAGTAAGCAGTTTCAGAAAGATGGAGTTTGCAGACATGGCCGTGTCTCCGCAATATCCTTTCTTCCAGGAGTGATAGTTCTGCAAGGTTCGCTGGAGAGCTTCTGTAAAGTTTGGAACGTAGGAGACGAGATACTGACAGAAGTAAAGCTGTGAGTACCGGACGTGAGTCGTGCTTCGGTAGCTCAGTTGGTAGAGCACTTGCCCGCGAAAGGCAAAGGTCCCGAATTCGAGTCTCGGTCGGGCACACAGTTTTAATCTGCCAGGAAGTTTCCTATCAGCGCACACTCCGCTGCAGAGTGAAAATCTCATTCTGGAATGAATTTTTTTCCCTTCGAACTACTGGATTAGAGAACATAATGGCGGAAAAGGAGGGAGTTTTAAACACGATTGTTCTTCTTAATACAGAAGTTTATCCGCCCAAATGGCATAAAATACACAACGATTACTAGTTTCAACGAAATTATGTCGCCATCTTTAGCTCATTTATACAGAAAAAAATGTTTACAGTGCCAATTCATTTCATCGACTGTTCACACTAATTGGACATAACCGTAATGTACATAGAGGAACACTAGTGCAAAATTCTAACTTCAAACCAACATAAATGCGTACAACTTAAAGGTAAACATACCGTAAAGAGACGATATATTATAGTACCGTCTTTAGTCATTCAGTACGAGAATACCTGTGCGAACAGTGCACATTAGTCAGAAATAAAATACATAGGACGTGTATAAAATCCTTTCATGTTGCGTCTTTGTTGACATCTGATAGAAGACTTGTGGGACAGTCAACTGAATACATTGCGTTTCGAGGTGGCACCAGAGGGCAGCAGTCTTTTTACAACATAGGAGTACATCTCGAAATAGAACGTAAAGAATTTTATGTTTTTTATATTATCTATATATATATATATATAAAATCCGTAAACCTGGTTTTCAAAATTTACACGCCAAAATTATTATAAAAGTATTTTTACTCTATATTATACGTTTTATGGTCATTGTTACCAAATACATAAATAGGTAAACTATTGACGTTACAAAAATAAATTCTTTATATGTAGTGATTAAAAATGTAGCTACAGTATTGTGTGACTTTACTACATGCAAGTGAAGAGCAACGTAAAATAATGTCTTCAATGATCAGGTGAGGTGTACTGAGTAACTCGAGGTCTAGGTTATGACCAATGTATTAAGTATGTATCTGAATTTTAGGTGAGTAAAATATCAAGACTGTATGTGGGCGATGAAGGTCGAATAAAAGACAAATAAAAAAAAAGATAGAATAGAATATTTGTCTATGTGACACAAAAATAAAATTAAGAAAATCTGTGGCTTTATGAGTATTTGGTTCTAGAATTATTTTGTTACGTACATCTACATCTACATTTATACTCCGCAAGCCACCCAACGGTGTGTGGCGGAGGGCACCTTACGTGCCACTGTCATTACTTCCCTTTCCTGTTCCAGTCGCGTATGGTTCGCAGCAAGAACGACTGCCGGAAAGCCTCCGTGCGCGCTCGAATCTCTCTAATTTTACATTCGTGATCTCCTCGGGAGGTATAAGTAGGGGGAAGCAATATATTCGATACCTCATTGAGAAACGCACCCTATCGAAACCTGGACAGCAAGATACACCGCGATGCAGAGCGCCTCTCTTGTATAGTCTGCCACTTGAGTTTGCTAAACATCTCCGTAGCCCTATCACGCTTACCAAATAACCCTGTGACGAAACGCGCCGCTCGCCTTTGGATCTTCTCTATCTCCTCTGTCAATCCGACCTGGTACGGATCCCACACTGATGAGCAATACTCAAGTATAGGTCGAACGAGTGTTTTGCAAGCCACCTCGTTTGTTGGTGGACTACATTTTCTAAGGACTCTCCCAATGAATCTCAACCTGGCACTCGCCATACCAACAATTAATTTTATATGATCATTCCACTTCAAAATGGTTCTGTACGCATACTCCCAGATATTTTACAGAAGTAGGTGTTACCAGTGTTTGTTCTGCTATCATATAATCATACAATAAAGGATCCTTCTTTCTATGTATTCGCAATACATTACATTTGTCTACGTTAAGGGTCAGTTGTCACTCCCTGCACCAAGTGCCTATCCGCCCGCAGCTCTTCCTCCATTTCGCTGCAATTTTCTAATGCTGCAACTTCTCTGTATACTACAGCATCATCCGCATGGAACTTCCGACACTACCTACTACCTGTATCTAATATTTTCTGGGTCTCATGAGCAAATAAAGCGAGTTGGGTCTCACACGATCGCTGTTTCCGGAATCCATGTTGATTCCTACATACACTCCTGGAAATTGAAATAAGAACACCGTGAATTCATTGTCCCAGTAAGGGGAAACTTTATTGACACATTCCTGGGGTCAGATACATCACATGATCACACTGACAGAACCACAGGCACATAGACACAGGCAACAGAGCATGCACAATGTCGGCACTAGTACAGTGTATATCCACCTTTCGCAGCAATGCAGGCTGCTATTCTCCCATGGAGACGATCGTAGAGATGCTGGATGTAGTCCTGTGGAACGGCTTGCCATGCCATTTCCACCTGGCGCCTCAGTTGGACCAGCGTTCGTGCTGGACGTGCAAACCGCGTGAGACGACGCTTCATCCAGTCCCAAACATGCTCAATGGGGGACAGATCCGGAGATCTTGCTGGCCAGGGTAGTTGACTTACACCTTCTAGAGCACGTTGGGTGGCACGGGATACATGCGGACGTGCATTGTCCTGTTGGAACAGCAAGTTCCCTTGCCGGTCTAGGAATGGTAGAACGATGGGTTCGATGACGGTTTGGATGTACCGTGCACTATTCAGTGTCCCCTCGACGATCACCAGTGGTGTACGGCCAGTGTAGGAGATCGCTCCCCACACCATGATGCCGGGTGTTGGCCCTGTGTGCCTCGGTCGTATGCAGTCCTGATTGTGGCGCTCACCTGCACGGCGCCAAACACGCATACGACCATCATTGGCACCAAGGCAGAAGTGACTCTCATCGCTGAAGACGACACGTCTCCATTCGTCCCTCCATTCACGCCTGTCGCGACACCACTGGAGGCGGGCTGCACGATGTTGGGGCGTGAGCGGAAGACGGCCTAACGGTGTGCGGGACCGTAGCCCAGCTTCATGGAGACGGTTGCGAATGGTCCTCGCCGATACCCCAGGAGCAACAGTGTCCCTAATTTGCTGGGAAGTGGCGGTGCGGTCCCCTACGGCACTGCGTAGGATCCTACGGTCTTGGCGTGCATCCGTGCGTCGCTGCGGTCCGGTCCCAGGTCGACGGGCACGTGCACCTTCCGCCGACCACTGGCGACAACATCGATGTACTGTGGAGACCTCACGCCCCACGTGTTGAGCAATTCGGCGGTACGTCCACCCGGCCTCCCGCATGCCCACTATACGCCCTCGCTCAAAGTCCGTCAACTGCACATACGGTCCACGTCCACGCTGTCGCGGCATGCTACCAGTGTTAAAGACTGCGATGGAGCTCCGTATGCCACGGCAAACTGGCTGACACTGACGGCGGCGGTGCACAAATGCTGCGCAGCTAGCGCCATTCGACGGCCAACACCGCGGTTCCTGGTGTGTCCGCTGTGCCGTGCGTGTGATCATTGCTTGTACAGCCCTCTCGCAGTGTCCGGAGCAAGTATGGTGGGTCTGACACACCGGTGTCAATGTGTTCTTTTTTCCATTTCCAGGAGTGTAGATTCTAGGTTTCCAGAAATGACATGATACGCTAGTGTTCGTGAGGCATTTCGGCTACGGATGGAGCATCGAGGAGGTCCGCAGCACGAGGGCAGGCCGGGACCGCTGGCGGCGTGCAGGCACTGTCGGTATTGTTTCGTTTCGGGCCATTAATATGTTAATGTGGAATGCCAAGTAGGACTGTGGTAAGTAAGTTCGAAGACTGCAAAAGACAACGGCGTACTACCTCCAGTTAGTAAAGCAGTGTGGTGTTGACACCGCCCCTCGGGACGAGGCCAGCCTCTGTCTTTATGACGTCACTCTCCAGCAGGTCGTTCCCTCCTGGCCGACGGCTACCACGTGGCACCCCTGCCTGCCCCTGCGGCCGCCCGCCCGGTCGTTCGCGAGTCGCCCGGCGCTGCGCGCACCACGTGCATCCCATTCCGGCGGGCCCTGCGCCGCTGACGCTCCTCTGCTAAGTCGCCATTATTTCATTGTGCTCGTTCCGTGCGTGTTGACTCACTGCTTGCAGACGTCTTGCTTTTGCCCACCGCCTGCTGGAAGACGCCCGTGACAGAACTCCAGTACTCGCACATCGTACACAACTACTAAATGCCGTTTCTTAGACACTCCTAACAGCAGACATTCTGCTGTGTGAAGAGCATTCAAAAATTACCACAGATAATGCTCACTACATGTTTCCACTAATACTCTAGTCAGAGTGCAGTGATCTTGTAACAAGGGCTGGAGGAATGAATGATACCAGCTGGCAATAATCAGAGTGCAGCAACTCACGGAGGTTTAGTGTGGGCTATAATTACCGTATGGCAACGAAATTTGATCGATATGATAACACGCTAATGCATAAACGATTTACGCTGGAAAAAATTAGTTCAAATTTCGGACAACAGGTGCAAATCCGACGCTGCACACCGTTTGTACGACGTTGTGACATCCATACTCTCATTTGACTAGCCGTAACTTGAGTGAACAGTATGGTTATCGAGAAGAGACACCATGCGCTGCTAGTTTTTTCTGTGAATAGCAGCAATCACAGGGCTGCATTGAGAGGGTATCATCCACTGAAGGGTCTGAGGCGATCCGTTGTCATTAAATGTTTAAAGAATACGATAATGAAACTACATCATCATCATCATCATCATCATTTAAGACTGATTATGCCTTTCAGCGTTCAGTCTGGAACATAGCCCCCCTTATACAGTTCCTCCATGATCCCCTATTCAGTGCTAACATTGGTGCCTCTTCTGATGTTATACCTATTACTTCAAAATCATTCTTAACCGAATCCAGGTACCTTCTCCTCGGTCTGCCCCGACTCCTCCTACCCTCTACTGCTGAATCCATGAGTCTCTTGGGTAACCTTGCTTCTCCCTTGCGTGTAACATGACCCCACCATCTAAGCCTGTTCGCCCTGACTGCTACATCTATAGAGTTCATTCCCAGTTTTTCTTTGATTTCCTCATTGTGGACACCCTCCTGCCATTGTTCCCATCTACTAGTACCTGCAATCATCCTAGCTACTTTCATATCCGTAACCTCAACCTTGTAACCTGAATCCACCCAGCTTTCGCTCCCATACAGTAAAGTTGGTCGAAAGATTGAACGGTGCACAGATAACTTAGTCTTGGTACTGACTTCCTTCTTGCAGAAGAGAGTAGAGCGTAGCTGAGCGCTCATTGCATTAGCTTTGCTACACCTCGCTTCCAGTTCTTTCACTGTGTTGCCATCCTGTGAGAATATGCATCCTAAGTACTTGAAACCGTCCACCTGTTCTAACTTTGTTCCTCCTATTTGGCACTCAATCTGTTTATATTTCTTTCCCACTGACATTACTTTCGTTTTGGAGATGGTAATCTTCATACCATAGTCCTTACATTTCTGATCTAGCTCTGAAATATTACTTTGCAAACTTTCAATCGAATCTGCCCTCACAACTAAGTCATCCGCATATGCAAGACTGCTTATTTTGTGTTCACATATCTTAATCTCACCCAGCCAGTCTATTGTTTTCAACATATGATCCATGAATAATATGAACAACAGTGGAGACAGGCTGCAGCCTTGTCTTACCCCTGAAACTACTCTGAACCATGAACTCAATTTACCGTCAACTCTAACTGCTGCCTGACTATCCATGTAAAGACCTATAATTGCTTGCAAAAGTTTGCCTCCTATTCCATAATCTTGTAGAACAGAGAATAACTACAAAAAAAAAAGCACGCCTGCCTTTGCCACGCCACCTGGAAGACGAATGCGTTCTATCCCGGTGGAAGTTACAGACGAAGTTGTTGCTACTGTAACTGATCACGCAGCACGTGCCCCGGTAAGTGGTCGTGCAGTCTCGCGACAATTCTCCATCCCATGGTCAACAGTACATACCGTTTTGCGGCCTATTTTACACTGGTACCAGCAAGTAAAACCTCATGATCTGCAGCAACGTTCTGAATTTTTCCTTCAGTTTCTGGCACCTGTTGAAGCTGATACATGTGACAGGGAAATATTCTGTGGTGTGATGAAGCACATTTCGTACTACAGGGTGCAGTGAATAGACACAACTGGCGAATTAGGGGGACAGTAAAAGCGCGTGTTGTACACGAACAGACACTGTACTCGCCGTGCGTGGCTGTGTAGTGTGGTTCTCAAGCACCTTTACTCTCGGTCCATTCTTCTTTGAAGAGAATACACCCAAAGGGTGTATTCTCTTCAGGTGTATCGCGACGGCTGCACATCATCGAGATCTTCTTTGGAACAGCGCACCTGGATAGAAACCATTATTTTCATGCAAGATGGGGCAACACCTCATGCCGCTCACCCAAAGAAAGAACTGCGTAAAGCAACCTGCACTAACTTGTTATCTTCCAGAGACTTTCCAGATGCGTGGTTTGCAAGATCACCCGATCTTGATTCACGTAACTTTGGTTCTCCATATACCAAAAACAACACGTTTACCATGGACACGTTCGATCTGACCTGAAGGCCAGTATACATGACCACGTTGCTCAGACTACACCGGAACTGCTGCAACCAACTGTTAATTATGTCTTACGGATGCAGCATCTTCTCGACGTGTCCCTTGCTCCTATCGAACGAATTTTCTAAGCGACGGTTACTAACAAAATCAACATTATGCCTTTTTCACTTGTTTGACCTTTCCGCCCACATCCCGTTCCTAATCCATCACACATGGAAAAATTACTACACTTCTATCTTGCATCACAGTACCATATTTGCATCCGGTGGCCAAAATCGGTACTTCCTTTTATTCTGCGTAAATCGGTTCCACATTAACGCATTAGAATATCTATCAACTTTAGCTGCCATACAACAACTACAGCCCTTACTTGACCTCAATGAGTAGCTGCACTTCAATTATCACCACAAAGTACATACGAGTATACACCTCTCAGTAACAGCTCCTGCGATAACTTTTATATTTGTCGTAATATCAAGGAAGTTGTGTGAAGGAGATAATAATGTGGGAAAAGAAGGAGTACTATTTTTTCTCAAAAATGGTTCAAATGGCTCTGAGCACTATGAGACTTAACATCTATGGTCATCAGTCCCCTAGAACTTAGAACAACTTAAACCTAACTAACCTAAGGACATTACACAACACCCAGTCATCACGAGACAGAGAAAATCCCTGACCCCGCCGGGAATCGAACCCGGGAACCCGGGCGTGGGAAGCGAGAACGCTACCGCACGACCACGAGCTGCGGACCCTATTTTTTCTATAATATTTCTTTTCCTCCTCCTCCTTCTTCTCGTCCTCATTATTTCTCTTCTGCTACTGTTATTTCTTCTTATTTCTCTTCTTCCTGGGCGGCCGGTGTGGCCGTGCGGTTCTAAGCGCTTCAGTTTGGAACCGCGTGACCGCTACGGTCGCAGGTTCGAATCCTGCCTCGGGCATGGATATGTGTGGTGTCCTTAGGTTAGTTAGGTTTAAGTAGTTCTAAGTTCTAGGGGACTGCTGACCTCAGAAGTTAAGTCCCATAGTGCTCACAGCCATTTGAACCAATCTCTTCTTTCACAGTTACTACTACTGCTGCTACTAATACTAACACAGCTGTTATTTATCCCTGTGATTCTTCAGCTTCTCCCAGCTTTATTCATAGTGAGATAGTTCACAACTGAATGACCGGTTGTAAGTGTCCAATGGTCATAATGTTCTGGCAAGCGACCACGTTGCATTATCAGGTGCACTCACGAACTGGCTGCGTTGCAGCTGGCGTGGGGCGTTTATCCCTTACCCCTCTTCCACCGATGTGCCTCTCTGTGCATCGATTGCTCCCAGGAGCTGAAGTACAGCTAGGAGGGACGTTCAATAAATAATGCAATACATTTTTCTGAAAGCACTTTTGGTTTCATTCAGGATTCCAGTAAACCATATTATTCCCCACTATTTTGGCTACTAAACTCTATTTCAACGTGATCTTCGTTCAATGCAACGAACTTACGCCACTTTACTCGGAGGGCATGTATGCCAATATGGTACCACTCTACTAGTCGACGTAGGAGCCAACGAGTTGCGTTATCAATAACCTGTCCATCATCCACGCACAGCTTCCCGCGGGGTGCATCCTTCATTGGCCAGAACAGGTGGAAATCGAAGGACGAGAGATTCGGGCAGTAGGGTGGATGATGAAGAAAAGTCCAGTGTAGTTTTGTGAGCTCCTCTCGGATGCACTACCAGCAGAGACGTACAGTTGTGCAACGAGATGTTTGATTGTGATCCATCTGTAACCTCCCCCTCACTTATCGACCTTAATGACAGTGAAAAATTAAACCGCGTGTACCAAATGGAAATTTTGGAAAAGCAATCGTCACCGAAGTTAACCTGTCGGTAAAGAGGGAGGAAAGGGTTACATCTTAATGAAAGGAAAAGTGCTAATGAAACTGGTGGAAATTAATTTTGAAAAGGGGTAAAGTTAATAAAGAAAGTAAATGTGCAGCCGTTACGTTAACAATTAACTAGCGGTAATTAGGTATTTGAGATTTGGGGGAAATTACGGTCGCCAGTCCTTAGGACAATTACTATAATAACTGAAAAAGAAAGGTTATTACACATATAATTATCACTAGAAGCGTGGCAACTGAAGGTGTAGTGTGAAAACTGAAAGTTTGTCAGAAGTAATAAATTTCGCTACACCCTGACTTAATTTAGCAAAAGAATTAATAAAACCGGAAAATCGAAAGTTAATTTAGTGACTGAAGTTAATAGTGAGCTTTCTTTCTGAAGCACATCGAAATTCAGTAAAACACGGTTAGTCTTGGACTACCTCAACAATCATTTCAAAAGCTACTTGAATCTACGCAATTTAGAAATAAGAGATTTAACTTTGAACTTGAATTAAATGATTCTGAACAATAGTAAAATTTAGTACGTACCTAGCTGAGCTGCAGTCACAGGTAAGCTAAAATACGGTAACAAAACTCGCACTCTTAATTTGCGCTTGTGTAATCTAAATATTGTAGCCAGCTATGAATACCTTAAATGAACTTTGAAATTAAAGCAGTGAAATGCTATATTATTATTTTAATGTTGGCGTTTGAATTTCAACGACACTCGGGTTCATTCCGGAAAAGGAAGGGACCCTGCTTGGTAATGCAATTGGGACAATGAGCAACAAATGTTCATGCTAAGTTGCTGTAATTATAGATACGAAAATGGTACAGTTTGAAAAGCTGAGGTCTGCCATACAGTTCTAAAACTTTACGTGCTTCCAGTCTTCCTTGTTGGTTGATTGAAGGTTTGAAGCCGTCGATCGAGGAGGTGGCGACAGTCACTCATTGTCGGCCGTCGCTGTTGCAGAAGCTGGATGTTGGCGAACCGTCTTCTCGACACGGTCACCAGGCGAAACGGGCTCTTGATGTGCGCCAGCTAATGCTTCCCGTCCGCGACACCATGTCAGAAACTATCATCGCGAGTCGAGCGCAATTACATGCTGCCAAACCCCGAAAGCGCGGCAACTCCCGGGAGCTTCACACGACACACCTGCTCCACTCGCTACTCCAGCCAGACTCTCCCTGCCCGCGCTCCACGCGGCAGAGTTAACACTACCAAAGATCCTACACACTTTGATTCTTCACACGACCTATCGATGTAATCGTTCGATAGCAGTTTTCCCTAGGCAAGACCCAGCGTAAAAATACAAATAATATTTACGAAGCAAACCAATTATACATCGACATAAATGCATTATTATATATATACAAATAGTAAAACAATAACAATATGTAAAGACACAGATATGTCATATCTTGAGGTAACAAAACAAGGAAAAAAATTATAGTACAATAGATGGAAATAGGAGGATATGCATTTCCGGCGTTACACATCGATCACCTCTAATGTGAGTGTTCACAAGTTCCAACATTCCAGGAGTTACAGTTGCGTGCGGCCGGCCGGCACGCAGGAGATCGGTCAAGTTTGCGCCATTTTGTTGCGTTGAAGACAGACACGTCGCTCAACGACTCACCGTGCTTTTGTTCATTGTCAGGTCTCTGTAGAGCTGGCAGGCACCTATAAATATCTACGATGCTACGGTTTTCCGGCAAAAGAAACTCATTGAGAGCTGTCTGCTTGGAAGAGATCTTCGTTACAGTCGCCATTTTAAGTCTACGTGTAGCGTGGCCACTTGTGAGAACTTCACGAAACAATAGGACCTGAAACGGGAATATTCCACTATGGTCCATAGCAAGTTCTGAATTTTTTCAATCGAAACTGGCCGAGAAAAGAGCGTTGCATTACTTATTGAACGTCCCTCGTAAATATCTCCTCCCCCTCCCTTCCGTGGACTCGTTGCTCTGTCCCCGCTTCGTCTCCCGGGACGCGTACTGGAGGCGTTCCCACTGTTCCTATGCCTTTGATTTGCGACTGCATAGAGTTCTGTGTGCACAACGACCATATGATAAATAAAATTAGAAGGAAGGTCAGCATTGGCCGTAATTTTGATGAGTTATTGTGATGGTTTCATAGCTTCTGTTACTGCTAATAACCAGTGCCTACGAGCTTTAATTTGTACTCTAAAGCACTGAAGATGATCATTATGTGATCGAAAATCGATTGCTCAAAAATTCGGCCAGTGCTGACCTACCTTCTAATTTTGTTCCTCTGCCTTCCTCCCGAAGTCTGTTGTGGGATATCTCCTCCCTCTTTTTAATCGTAATAAGTGAAGGGTCTCATGCCTTACTAATGCTATAGCCACTACCACTATTGTTCAGTACTCCCTAACTTCGACAGATTCCCAGAAATAAGACATCTGTATCAGAGATAGAGAAGATCCAAAGAAGAGCGGCGCGTTTCGTCACAGGGTTATTTGGTAACCGTGATAGCGTTACGGAGATGTTTAAAAAAAAACTCAAGTGGCAGACTCTGCAAGAGAGGCGCTCTGCATCGCGGTGTAGCTTGCTCGTCAGGTTTCGAGAGGGTGCGTTTCTGGATGAGGTATCGAATATATTGCTTCCCCCTACTTATACCTCCCGAGGAGATCACGAATGTAAAATTAGAGAGATTAGAGCGCGCACGGAGGCTTTCAGACAGTCGTTCTTCCCGCAAACCATAAGCGACAGGAACAGGAAAGGGAGGTAATGACAGTGGCACATAAAGTGCCCTACGCCACACACCGTAGGGTGGCTTGCGGAGTATAAATGTAGATGTAGAACCTTAGTGTGGTCGTAAACCACAGTGCGTAATTCCGATAGGGAGGGCTCTGCTGCCGGCGAATTGTTATGCCGCTGCAATTTGATGTGCCATTGGTGTTCACGACACAGATCTCAGACACTACGCACCGTCTGACTTCAGTAGTCTGGTGTGTAATGTATCCCTTATAAAAATAAAGGGAGGAAGGAAACGAATTACCAATACTTGTACTTAATTCTTTCGAATACTAATTGTTTAGAAGTAGGATGTATCACAGTAACCACAGCCGCAGCATAATTATGAAACATATGTCACCAGGAGTTGAGTTCTGATTGAGCGGAAACCTCTCGCCTGGACAAAACAGGACTCCTGCCTTACCTGTTTTCTTTGCATCCAAGGACAGATTCGTCTTTAGGGAGCAGAAAAGATTCTGACCGGGGAACCGTGATAACATGGTGTGTTATGAAATGGAAAACGTGCATTACACAAAGAAATAAAAAAACAGTAATCGGACTTCTTCACAAGAAGTTCAGTTTGCGAGGCTAGAGTCATGAAACATGCAAATATCCAGTTAATGGCGAGCAGACGGCACGCAATCGACATGCCACCAAACCAACCGTTTCCCAGCGTTACTAAAAAAACTGAAACTGGTACAGTTTCTGGACACATCATTGGTAAAAGTACTTCTACTGGATTACTACTAAATAAAATTGAGTTTAAATATTATCATTATTGTTTGTAAAATTGGAAGTAAAAAGGATATGTGTTATTACATGAAGGCGAAAGGGAGAAGAAATATGACAGGAGAAGGCTACTCATGCCTCGTTTATATTCTAATTTGAAGAACGAAATTACAGCGAGGATTTTAAGTAATGACAGAGATACAAGGTATAACTGAATCTTTGACTTATCATAACAGATAAATTTATTACAGAGGTCATCCTCGACGCTATCAAGCAATGCCCGTGTTTTAACTCATTGATTTCTGGAGAATTCGTCCTATCTTTCGGGATCATGCGCCATGAGAAGGAATAAACGCAGAGGCCACATCCTCTTCTGTTTCCTCTGGTTATACAGTCGGTGTAGGACGTAGGGCTCTCCGAATTTGCCACTCTGTGTAGCCGTTCATCTCCAAGACCGTCCCTTGGTTGAGGCTCTCATTGTTGGAGTGGGTGTGAGCACTATGTGTCAATGTTTTGAGCACCCTTTTTCTCTGCGCCGGGTGGTGACACTGTACGCACTTAGGCATATGTCGGTGTGCGTCTTCTTACGATACATGCTGTCATCCAAAATGCGGTCCGCTCTTCCTTTTACCTGGATATCCAGAAAGGGAGCACGCCATCCACTTCGACTTCCATGGTGAAACTGCTGTTGTGGGGTATGGAGAGCCCTACCTCCTACACTGACTGTGTAGCCGGAAGAAATACACTCCTGGAAATGGAAAAAAGAACACATTGACACCGGTGTGTCAGACCCACCATACTTGCTCCGGACACTGCGAGAGGGCTGTACAAGCAATGGTCACACGCACGGCACAGCGGACACACCAGGAACCGCGGTGTTGGCCGTCGAATGGCGCTAGCTGCGCAGCATTTGTGCACCGCCGCCGTCAGTGTCAGCCAGTTTGCCGTGGCATACGGAGCTCCATCGCAGTCTTTAACACTGGTAGCATGCCGCGACAGCGTGGACGTGAACCGTATGTGCAGTTGACGGACTTTGAGCGAGGGCGTATAGTGGGCATGCGGGAGGCCGGGTGGACGTACCGCCGAATTGCTCAACACGTGGGGCGTGAGGTCTCCACAGTACATCGATGTTGTCGCCAGTGGTCGGCGGAAGGTGCACGTGCCCGTCGACCTGGGACCGGACCGCAGCGACGCACGGATGCACGCCAAGACCGTAGGATCCTACGCAGTGCCGTAGGGGACCGCACCGCCACTTCCCAGCAAATTAGGGACACTGTTGCTCCTGGCGTATCGGCGAGGACCATTCGCAACCGTCTCCATGAAGCTGGGCTACGGTCCCGCACACCGTTAGGCCGTCTTCCGCTCACGCCCCAACATCGTGCAGCCCGCATCCAGTGGTGTCGCGACAGGCGTGAATGGAGGGACGAATGGAGACGTGTCGTCTTCAGCGATGAGAGTCGCCTCTGCCTTGGTGCCAATGATGGTCGTATGCGTGTTTGGCGCCGTGCAGGTGAGCGCCACAATCAGGACTGCATACGACCGAGGCACACAGGGCCAACACCCGGCATCATGGTGTGGGGAGCGATCTCCTACACTGGCCGTACACCACTGGTGATCGTCGAGGGGACACTGAATAGTGCACGGTACATCCAAACCGTCATCGAACCCATCGTTCTACCATTCCTATACCGGCAAGGGAACTTGCTGTTCCAACAGGACAATGCACGTCCGCATGTATCCCGTGCCACCCAACGTGCTCTAGAAGGTGTAAGTCAACTACCCTGGCCAGCAAGATCTCCGGATCTGTCCCCCATTGAGCATGTTTGGGACTGGATGAAGCGTCGTCTCACGCGGTCTGCACGTCCAGCACGAACGCTGGTCCAACTGAGGCGCCAGGTGGAAATGGCATGGCAAGCCGTTCCACAGGACTACATCCAGCATCTCTACGATCGTCTCCATGGGAGAATAGCAGCCTGCATTGCTGTGAAAGGTGGATATACACTGTACTAGTGCTGACATTGTGCATGCTCTGTTGCCTGTGTCTATGTGCCTGTTGTTCTGTCAGTGTGATCATGTGATGTATCTGACCCCAGGAATGTGTCAATAAAGTTTCCCCTTCCTGGGACAATGAATTCACGGCGTTCTTATTTCAATTTCCAGGAGTGTAGAAAAGCTACGGTGCCGCCTTGTTTATTCCACACCAGAGGACATCAGTCAGAGCATGTACTTCTTGACTAATGAGTTCTCCGTCGACAGAATTTGAAACAAGAATACTTCCTTCCTTGTGCCACCTATTGTTCTGCGTACCGCCGAAAAAATCCTTACGCATTATCTTGACGATAAGCTTCATGCTGAACTGCTGTCTGCCAAAATGATTTCTGTTATCAAAAATTGAACAGCAGTCTTTGCCATGTTAGTAGCAGCATTGACCAATATACTTGGGCCGTAAGATGGGACGGAAATTTTCTGTCTCGTAGTGTCCAATGTACTTGGTCTTTAAGCTGAAGTGGAATCTTTCTGTCTCACGGAACTGAGGCTATAGGTCATCGCATTCATAGTTCATTCACTCTGGCTCTTGAGGCACCATTTGTGCGACCAACATTTTGCATAGGAAATTCCAAGTACGGAAAACTTTCTACCAAAGCTATCGTGATGTCAGTTAATGTAATGCAACCAACGTGTGTTGCGATTTCCAAGTATTTAGCCTTGTGGACTTTTGTACGCTAGCCATATTACTGGAGTTGATCAGTGTCAGTGTCGTCGTAACTGCCGTCTGCGTCACGTCTGCTGTGCAGCGAGCTACGTTAATTTAAGTATTAACTGTATCTTTCTTACTTGTCACTTCTTCTTCCGTGTGTTTTTGCTTTTAGGAAGCTTTAATTGTCGAGTGCTGGTAATAGTGTTCCATAGATTTCGTGTTTGTTTTGAATACAGTCAGAGAGAGTCCCTTTAGTCAGCCATAGTGTCAGTAGTGCTACTGTTTGTTTTGAATACAGTCCAGAGACAGGTAGTGCTATTTTCATTGTTTTCTACAAGATGTGTCTAGTACCCACAGTTTAGTCAACTATCAACCGCCTTTAGTGAATTAGCAGTCTAGTTAAAAGTTGATTAACTCTCTACAGTAAGTTGATTTCTTAGGATGGATAGGATGTGTGACTGTTGTGTATGGACGCAGGAGGAGCTGGCCACTGTTCGCGAACAGCTGATCGTGTTGATGGCCGCGGTCAGCCGTCTTCAGGCTGCTGCCTCGGAGTGTAGCGGCAGTGGGGAGTCTGGTGCGTCGCATGGTACACCCCAGATGTTACATGCTTCACCCACTGTCCCTGCTGTCGAGACATCTTCGCGGGTAATGGGTGCGGTTGGGCCACCCTCTCCCCAAGGGGAGTGGCGGGTTGAGCGGCGTTCGCGTCTCACGAGGCGGAGGGTTAATGTGGAGGCTGGCCGTGTGGCATCGGCCGCTCTGCCTGTGAGTGGACATGTGGCTGCTCCTTCAGCAAGGTCCGAGCAGGCACACGGGGGGAGGGGTTTATTAGTAATTGGGAGCTCCAACGTTAGGCGGGTGATGGAGCCGCTTAGGGAAATAGCGGAAAGGTCGGGGAAGAAGGCCAGTGTTCACTCCGTCTGCTTGCCGGGGGGTCTCATCCGAGATGTGGAGGAGGCCCTGCCGGCGGCGATAGAGAGCACTGGGTGCACCCGACTGCAAACTGTTGCTCATGTCGGCACGAACGACTCCTGCCGTCTGGGTTCAGAGGTCATCCTTTGTTCATACAGGCGGTTGGCGGAATTGGTGAAGGCGGAAAGCCTCGCTCGCGGGGTGGAATCTGAGCTAACTATCTGTAGTATCGTTCCCAGAACCGATCGCGGTCCTCTGGTTTGGAGCTGAGTGGAAGGCTTAAACCAGAGGCTCAGACGATTCTGCGGAGATCTGGGGTGCAAATTTCTCGACCTCCGCTATCGGGTGGAGAAATGTAGGGTCCCCCTGAATAGGTCAGGCGTGCACTACATGCAGGAAGCGGCTACAAGGGTAGCGGAGTACGTGTGGAGTGCACATGTGGGTTTTTTAGGTTAGAGAATTCCCTCGCTAGGCCCGACAACACGCCTCCTGAGACGCGACAAGGTAGGAGTAGGCAAAATGCAACAGGGAATAACAATATTAATGGGCTAGTAGAAAACCGCAGGAGCGTCTATAGAGAGGTCCCAGAACTGCTCTCGTTAATAAACGGTCACAATGCGCACATAGTACTAGGGACAGAAAGTTGGCTGAAACCAGATGTAAACAGTAATGAAATTCTAAACTCTGATTGGAATGTATACCGCAGAGACAGGCTGGACAGTGAAGGGGGAGGCGTGTTTATAGCGATAAGAAGTGCAATAGTATCGAAGGAAATTGACGGAGATCCGAAATGTGAAATAATTTTGGGTGAAGGTCACGGTTAAAGCAGGCTCAGACATGGTGATTGGATGTCTCTATAGTCCCCCTGGCTCAGCAGCTGTTGTGGCTGAGCACTTGAAGATAATTTGCCGGATATAGACTGGGAGACTCAAACGTTCATAACGGGTGGCAGGGACAAAGAACCCAGTGAAATTTTTTTAAGTGCTATATCTGAAAACTACCTTGAGCAGTTAAACAGAGAACCGACTCGTGGCGATAACATATTAGACCTTCTGGTGACGAACAGAGCCAAACTATTTGAAACAGTTAAAGCAGAACAGGGAATCAGCGATCATAAAGCTGTTACTGCATCGATGATTTCAGCCGTAAATAGAAATATTAAAAATGGTAGGAAGATTTTTCTGTTTAGTGAAAGTGACAAAAAGCAGATTACAGAGTACCTGACGGCTCAACACAAAAGTTTTGTCTCAAGTACAGATAGCGTTGAGGATCAGTGGACAAAGTTCAAGACCATCGTACAATATGCGTTAGATGAGTATATGCCAAACAAGATCGTAACAGATGGTAAAGAGCCACCGTGGTACAACAACCGAGTTAGAAAACTGCTGCGGAAGCAAAGGGAACTTCACAGCAAACATAAACATAGCCAAAGCCGTGCAGACAAACAAAAATTACGCGAAGCGAAATGTAGTGTGAGGAGGGCTATGCGAGAGGCGTTCAATGAATTCGAAAGTAAAGTTCTGTGCACTGACTTGGCGGAAAATCTTAAGAAATTTTGGTCTTATGTCAAAGCGGTAGGTGGATCAAAACAAAATGTCCAGACACTCTGTGACCAAAATGGTACTGAAACAGAGGATGACAGACTTTTTCCAAAGATGTTTCACAGAGGAAGAGTGCACTGTAGTTCCTTCTCTAGATTGTCGCACAGATGACAAAATGGTAGATATTGAAATAGACGACAGGGGGATAGAGAAACAAAATCGCTCAAAAGAGGAAAGGTTGCTGGACCTGATGGGATACCAGTTCGATTTTACACAGAGTACGCGAAGGAACTTGCCCCCCTTCTTGCAACGGTGTACCGTAGGTCTCTAGAAGAGCGTAGCGTTCCAAAGGATTGGAAAAGGGTACAGGTCATCCCCGTTTTCAAGAAGGGACGTCGAAAAGCTGTGCAGAACTATAGACCTATATCTCTAACGTCGATCAGTTGTAGAATTTTGGAACACGTATTACGTTCGGGTATAATGACTTTTCTGGAGACTAGAAATCTACTCTGTAGGAATCAGCACGGGTTTCGAAAAAGACGATCGTGTGAAACTCAGCTCGAACTATTCGTCCACGAGACTCAGAGGGCCATAGACACGGGTTCCCAGATAGATGCCGTGTTTCTTGACTTCCGCAAGGCGTTCGATCCAGTTCCCCACAGTCGTTTAATGGACAAAGTAAGAGCATATGGACTATCAGACTAATTGTGTGATTGGATTGAAGAGTTCCTAGATAACGGAACGCAGCATGTCATTCTCAATGGAGAGAAGTCTTCCGAAATAAGAGTGATTTCAGGTATGCCGCAGGGGAGTGTCGTACGACCGTTGCTATGCACAATATACATAAATGACCTTGTGGATGACATCGGAAGTTCACTGAGGCTTTTTGCGGATGACGCTGTGGTATATCGAGAGGTTGTAACAATGGAAACTTGTACTGAAATGCAGGTGGATCTGCGGCGAATTGTCGCATGGTGCAGGGAATGGCAATTGAATCTCATTGTAGACAAGTCTAATGTGCTGCGAATACATAGAAAGAAAGATCCCTTATCATTTAGCTACAATATAGCAGGTCAGCAACTGGAAGCAGTTAATTCCATAAATTATCTGGGAGTAGGCATTAGGAATGATTTAAAATGGAATGATCATATAAAGTTGATCGTCGGTAAAGCAGATGCCAGACTGAGATTGATTGGAAGAATCCTAAGGAAATGCAATCCGAAAACAAAGGAAGTAGGTTACAGTACGCTTGTTCGCCCACTGCTTGAGTACTGCTCAGCAGTGTGGGATCCGTACCAGATGGGGTTGATAGAAGAGATAGAGAAAATCCAACGCAGAGCAGCGCGCTTCGTTACAGGATCATTTAATAATCGCGAAAGGGTTACGGAGATGACAGATAAACTACGGTGGAAGAGTCTGCAGGAGAGACGCTCGGTAGCTCGGTACGGGCTTTTGTCAAAGTTTAGAGAACATACCTTCACCGAAGAGTCAAGCAGTATATTGCTCCCTCCTACGTATATCTCGCGAAGAGACCATAGGGATAAAATCAGCCCATACAGAGGCATACCGGCAATCCTTCTTTCCACGAACAATACGAGACTGGAATAGAAGGAAAAACCGATAGAGGTGCTCAAGGTACCCTCCGCCACACACCGTCAGGTGGCTTGCGGATTATGGATATAGATGTAGACATCAGTTTTAGGTTTACTGTTGGGGATATAATCAGGTTGTGGCAGCGAGAATGACGCCGTAAGTGTTAAAAGGCATCAATTAGTTTGATATAAAGTGTGCTGCCTAAGTATCTATGCACATACTTAGGTTGTCCCCTGTAAGCAACGCTTGGCGCGCAGCGAGAGAGAGCACGCTGAAAACAACAGTTGTATTAATACCAATATATTACAATCTGGTAGCCAGGAGTGATAACACACTAACAGCAACATTCGATTAAATTAGTTTTCGATTGTGAAACAGTACTGTCACTTTTAACATGACATCCGAACATTAGAAGCACTACAAACTTGAGAACGTTTAATACTTTGTTGGTAACAACATACATCAGTCATAATAAATCTGGGCACAAAAGTGTCACACCTGTAACTGAAATACGCTTATAGGCAGAAATGAATTCCAATACTGCTACCAGTTACCAAGAGGCCATTCACTATGCCAGTCTCTGTTGTCACTAGTAGCGAATGCCATGAGGTCTACACGAGAAGTAAGTCTTGCCACGTCTCAAATGGAAGAGAGAGAAGATCATGGATGGTCTCAGATTCCGGTAGGTAATCACGTGACCTATGCCATATCACATCTATCATCTAGGTTTAAATTAAGTTTCTCAAAAGAGAAAACTATAAAAATGGTCTACAGTGACCCTCAATTATCTTTAATTACTTATTTAACTTGTCGTAAATTACAGTGGCTGATGTGGCTTCTCAATAATTATATAACAGAAAAATCATCGCGTTTCAGATTTTAACTTACGTAGCAAATGTGATTACCATGAGCTTTAATTGACGATCGACACTAGTATTACGCAAAACGGGGGTGTAACAGATGAGACTTCTGCAGTTCTGAGTGAAGTTTTATGCGCTGTTATGTGGCTTTGCGTGCGTTCATTACCTTGTCGGTGTTCGTCAGGGGGCGGCGGAAGGCACAGCTCCGCTCACCTCGCCGTCTCAGAAGCAACTCTCTCCTAACTTCTCCTTACTACAATTTACCGAAGTTGGTTAAAAAAAAAAACTGTCTGGCTGTGTTTTCATCTGAAAAATCAGGGTCTCAATCTTAATCTCAAGCTCCGCCTCAAAAATTCTGTCTATCCAATGAGAAACGTTATACTTTTCGTGGTGGGGCAATGTTTTTAAAGTTTGCAACGTAGCAGAGACGCTAAAAAGTCTCACGCTAAAACTTGCGGCTGGTGTGGCCCTTTTAGTGTTATTGTAAGATCTATACTGTTCTTCTGGAGGCCTCTTGCTTTTAAAATAGGCTGGGGGGTGGTCCTGGCGGTTAGCTGGAGACGTGGGTGTCCGTCCCTTATCGTAGGGCCTTCTAGCTCAACACGGTTCTGCTCTCGGCTTCTGTTCTCGTTTCTCCCCTCGGAACTGCGTCTGTCTCACGGTGGGAAGGTATGACATGCATTTAGGCATTCTTGTTTTAGTCTGTGGTATTCCATTTGCTCACTCGTTACTCGTATTTCTTTGGTTAATTTAATGTCACGATTTATTCGGAGCTATGTGACATACTACTGGATTTGCTTATCATGTCAGGGTTTTCATGGAAGGTGTTGGATTTGCCTGACACCTTACAACAGGGGTCAGTGGTATGCACCTTGCAGGTCTCCAGGCGAATAAACCATGTCTGTTCAGTCGTATGTAGACTGTGTGTCTGGAGATAACTGTTCCAGTGGCTTCGGTAAGGTGCCGTCTGCAGGCACTGATGGTGAGATATCGGTCTCCTTGTGATGTTGTACACTGTGGACGTCCCGTACTGTAGCTCCTGGACACATTTGCTGTCTGCTGGAATCGTTGCCATAACCTTGAGATCACATTTTGTGGCACACAGAGGGCCCGTGCTACGACCTGCTGTGTTTGACCATTCTCCAGTCGCATTAGTATTCTACCCCTCATAACGTCATCAATATGTATTCTTTGAGCCATTTTCAACACACGGTCACCATTAGCACGTCTGAAAACGTCTGCACACTTACTGGCTGCACCGTACTCTGACATGCACCAACACACCTTTGCGTATGTGGACTGCTGCCAGCGGCACCGTGCCACGACCGCAGGTTAGATGCACCGCATGGTCCTATCCCGAGGTGATTTAAACCCGCAAACCGCCCACCAGAGCGCTGTTCTACAATGTACCAGCATTATCCTTAATTTTTGAGCATGAGTGTATTTTTCTCTACATTGAATTGCAGTTTTTAGTGTATGTATGTTTTTAATTGGTTTAGGATAGAATTTGGTATGCACTCTCGACTAGCAACTCCCCGAGCATCATTAAATGTCCTTGACGCTGGCCTTTATTCATAAGTGTCAGTATCCTGGCGTCCTGCAGCGGGTTCCGGTAGTTTGGAGGGCTTCCACCTGTAAGCTAAGCAACACCGCGTCCTCGCGTCTCCCGCACTTACCAGTGAACAGATGAACCAACATAAAAATCATGAGTTTGTTGTTTACGTAAGTAATTGCTTCACAGATCTCTATAAAATTCCATCACTGTGTGATAACTGTGAGATCAGTGTATAAACAGGAGATGGACATTCAATGTGGTTTAGAAGAAACGCAGTTGTGAAACACACCAGCTACCTTCCTTCATTAGTGTCCGTCAAACTCTTGGATACCGTAAAGAAGAATATCACGGGAGTGGAAAAAGAAGACCTAAATGCTCTTGAATTAGCAGATGATGTCGCCATTAGGGATACAAACAGGTGCAGATCAAGTTGGATCTGTGTGACGCTAAGTTCAAAGAGTTAGGGTTACCTGGGAGCAAAAATAAAGCAATAGTAATACGAATTCTAAAACAGTGTTGGAGTGGGGAAGAAGGCCGAGAATGTGAATAATTTCACAATCTTGCTAGTGCTGTGGTAAGTGATGGGAGTGCCAATCTTGTGGCTGCAAACAGGGTAACCGTAGGATCCAATATTTTGAAATGTCCCCTTTGAAAAATTATATACGACTGTGCTTATACTGACACACAATATTTTTAGCGCAACGCAATCTGACTTTCAAAAATCCCTACAAAAGAATGGCCCTGACTAACATTAACCTATACCTTTCACAAATCACTTACCTCACAAAAATCTTCATTACTCGAACTACTGCAATACAGCGAGCGCCACTACTGCAAGCTAAATAAAAGATTCAAACTAGTGAAGGCACTAACTACTGATAGGCATAGTTAGCAAATGAAATATTTTGATAGAGAACAAACAATGTATTTACCTTAATAGTGTTGAAAAATCATAGCAGTTCATGACATCCAGTCTTACAAATTTCAAAACTCCGCCATCTCTCTCCCCACATCCACCACTGCTGGTGGCTCACCTCCAACTGCGCAACGCTACGCGCTGTTCACATCCAGCTGCCCAACACTACAATGGCAGACAACAATGCAAACTAGCCGCAGACTGCACACAGCACAGCCAGTGATTTTCATACAGAGCGCTACGTAACGTTGCCAATAAGAAAACATAAACAGCCTACTTACAATTTTCAATCTAGTACCAAGTATTACCAGGGGCAATAGTTAAACAGATCCGTTCAAAACTGTCCTATAGCCTAGAGATCTCAGTCACAAAAGGCTTAGGAAATGAAATTAATTAGCCCTGCTCTACAAACCACAAGGAGGGACGCGATCAGAAACGAGAACATGAGGAGAGACCTGCAAACTGAAATGACTGTTCAGGAAAGGTTGAGTCACAGATGGAGGCAAATCGTTCGAAAACATACAGTCCGGATTGCTCCAAAGACTCCATGATGACAATGACAAGGTGCCTGTAGCGCTACAGCGTATGTGCACTCCACGGAACTTATTTCCCCCGACCCTGTGCTATGATGATGATGATGATGATGATGATGATGATGATAAGAATAAGCAGCAGAAGTGACAGAGCAGATCCCTGATGTTGGACCACTGTTGCAAGGATACTTTAAAACAGTCTTTCCAGGGAATTCAATCGGCTGTTGGTGTCTGTGTTTCATCACCCAGTCACCAAGTATCTCTGGAAAATTATGACGCTGTGTCGCATATTACATCAACAATTTGATCCTGTATCGCTTATTATGTCAGGTGGTGGGTTACATGATCTTTTTCCAAATCGAGGGAAGTGATGTTATTCTATTTATTGATTTATTTGTTGCCGTTTACATGTGATCTGATCATCCATGGTCTCGGACAGGTCAAACGTAACTCTGTTCGCAGTTTTATTGCTGAATAAGATATAAGTTGTTATGCAGTTGCACATAGCAAGTGAATTTTATTCTTTGAAACATTAAAATTACTTAACAAACTGAAGTTATCCATAACTCTTTACATCCAAAGTTAATCTTTAAGAAGAAAAATGAGGACGATGTAAAAAGATAACAGAAAACATTAATATTGCTTAATATGAGCGGACGGGCTGCAAAAATTGCGTCTCTGTCGCCACATAACTTGATAATGGCACAGAAGTTTCACGAGTATCGAGAAGATTTGTTTGCATGGCCATCTTCTGTAGCATGTGTTTTATATCAATTAGAATTTTTTTCACCTTAAGCTTACTGCAGCTTAATTTTTTTTTTTTCGCCAGACATGTTTTTTTTTCTATTTGCATAGCAGCTTCAGTGGTCATCGGTGTTTATTCATCTTTTTTTATACGCTATGGATTTCTGAAGTCCAGTCCATTTTCCCGCGTTGTTAGCAGCGGCTAAATGTCGAAAAAACCTTGGTTGCACATTCAGCTTTCGCAATTATTCGGCTATTACAAACCATCATTTCCTTTTTCGTTTCGCTTCACTTTCGCAAAGCTTCATAAAAGTTATCTTCATTATTATTTACATAATTTCATCTGTATCCCATACAGCATTATCTGTTTTTTGTACTGCTCTGTTATAAAGCTTTACTATAAAAACGCAGTCTGTGTGCAGTGCGGAAAAGGTCAAACTACAGTAATAGTTCTACGAAGGCAAATTTAAGAAGTTTTCCAAAAGTGAAGTGCAAAACACACAAATCCAGCAAAAGGAAAAGCGTGTTCGTAAAAGAGGAAAATAGGGAAACGTGGTACTAAGATTTTTTCGAGTTCAGCCTCCGCAAACAATTAGGGAAAATAGCAGCTGACTTTATGAAAAAAAGAAGAGAAGGAGTAGGCACCAACGACAACTGAAGATGCGTTGTATATAAAAGCGAAACGCTTCTGCTAAATAAATAAAAAAAAAAAAGAAAAAACATTGAAATTGTAGTGAGCTTAAGACGAAAATAAAACAATAATAATGGTTAAAAATTTGTAACAGAATAGTCAAATATTTTGTGAAACATATTAAAGAAGCATTTGACGAGTGTTTGAATGATGCCCGACATCATGTATAGCAGCCTAGATTACTATACGTTAGTGAGGTAAGAATAACACTGAGTGAAATTCCATCAGAAACATACCCTCTAGTACACTGTAAAATTTACTCTATAAAATTCTACAATTCTAGGATAGGCATTGAATTTTAAATTCTCAATCGGCCTCTCTTTTGCTGTACGTGATTTAGAGCATCATTCAAAAGCGCGTCAAATGATTGTCTAATCTAGACTTATTTTGATTCTTACTTTTAGACAAATCATTTCCAATGCATTTGACAGTTTCTTTCAATTTTTTTAAATTGTGTTTGTTCAGAAAGTATGAACTGTGATATATTTAAATATCGCTCAGTATTCTATTATTATTAAGAGTAGGCTATGTAGATGAAGAGACAGCAGAAGAGTCTCAGTTATTGCTGTGACCTGCTATTTCTTGACCTTCATTTACGCAGGTAGTAGAAGCTACTCGTGAAATATTTCAGTTTTCGCTCAAATGAATGGTTAAGTTTATCTTAATCACTCTAATTACTTTCTAGGAATTACACATATTTTGCGTAACTAGACCACACTGTCAGTGTGATATCCCGTTTGACCATATCCCACTCGCCTTTTAGTAACGAAAATTGCGATAGAAATTTGGCCTCAAACCTGAAATTGAGTGTTTCTTACTTACCCTAATTTCTTTCAAGCAGTTAAATCTTCCTTTGTTAAACTAGACCTCAGGTTTTTCATTCTGATGGCCCATTTGTCCATTTCCCGCTCTTCGTTTGGCTATGGAAACCTCGGACAAAAACACACTATAGAATCTTTAGAGCGCTTCGTTCAAACATTTGAACTAAAGCGCGGAAAGAAGGAAAAGCGGGTTCAAATGTCTCTAAGCGCTATGGGACTTAACATCGGAGGTCATCAGTCCCCTAGACTTAGAACTACTTAAACCTAACTAACCTAAGGACATCACACACATCCATGCCCTAGGCAGGATTCGAACCTGCGCCGTAGCAGCCGCGCGGTTCCGGACTGAAGCGCCTAGAGCCGCTCGGTCACAGCAGCCGGCCAAGCGGGTTCATAGAAGTGAAAAATTGCAGAACATGAATGTGCAACGAAATTCTTTTCTCCGCTAAAACTAGAGAAGAAGCAGTGGAGTTCACGTAAAAACAAGAGAGGTAAGCACCAATGAGTGCCGAAATTCCTTTGTACATAAAAGCGAAACGCGTCTGGTGAAGAATACACTTAAATTTCAGTAAGCTTAAGACGGAAAAACGGACAATAACAACTCATGAAAACTGGCCAGATACGGGTAGGGTCCGCGCACTGAGGGTTGCGCACAAATTTAATTATGTACAAGGGTTGTCCAGAAAGTAATGCGCTGTATTTTTTTCTTCAACCATTCTTTATTGAACGTAATGAGAATTACAGACACACCCTATTTTTCCACGTAATCTCCATCCCGTACTATGACCTTCCTCCAGCGCGAAACAAGGGCGTGTATGCCCTGTCGGCAGCAATCCTTGTCCTGGTGGCGGAGCCAGCGCTTCACTGTGAGAATCACCTGTTCATCATCCTCAAAATGTCTTCCAAGAATGGCATCCTTTAATGGCCCAAAAAAAGTGGAAGTCCGAGGGGTTTAGGTCAGGTGTGTCAGACTTGACAGCCGTGGATGGTCTCCTTGACGGCTGAAAATCGTGCAGATCCGCCGAACCGCCTTCTGATGACCTCACCCTCAGTGCCCAGCTACTCTGTCGACAGCAGATTCTCCATAGACTTTGCACAAGCGTTTGTGAATATTCCCCACAGTTTCTTTCTCTGCAGTGAGATATTCAATGACGGCTTTGCTTGTAACGTACATCACCTACTAACGCCATTTTGAAACTGTCCTGCAGCTACGCTATCGGACGGAAGTGACAGAAACTTGGCGCGCTCACTCAAGAGACTTCGAATAATATATATTTCATGTTTCGCATTCGCAGCATTGTTTTCTGCTGGGAAAAAAATGCGATGCATTACTTTCTGGACAACCCTCGCATACAGAGAGTTGATCCACTTCAGGAGGCCAGGATGTCGGCGATTCTCGTGTAACCAACACTGATAATGGCACGATATAGGTCCCAGGGATTCCGAGACTTTCGAGCGTTTTAATTTTAAGTTTGAAGTCGGATAACAAACGACAAAAGAAATAATTTTTTTGTAATATAAATAAAAACCAACAAATTTCTGAGTTTTTTCCTTCACTTCTACTCTACTGGTTTTAATGAGTGAGTTTGCGAGTATCAAAATGATTGACATAAATCGCTGTGTCTGTTGATTGCATTGACTTAGAAGATTGAAATTTTTACACCACCAATCGACTATCAGTATATGACATAAATTTCAGCTTCATACGTCTACGGTTCCTACGCAAACGGGGTCTAACAGACGGGCGGACATATAGTCTGTTAAGAAATGACAAAAAATATTTTTCGTGTAATAGAATTATAAATTAGCAACCTTAGAATTTTACCTTTGCTTGCAGTGTGAAAACTTGCTTCTTGGCAAATTTCGTGCTTCTAAGTCAACGGGAAGTACCCTGTAGGTTTTAATGAGTAGATTTTCGTGAGAAACAGGATCTGGCACAAATTCCCGTGTCTTTTGGTTGTATTGACTAAGAACCTAACATTTATTGCACCTCCAAGACACTATAAATCTTAATTTGTGACATAAATTTCAGCTTGTTATGTCTACCCGTTTCTGATGAAAAAAGGCCTTAACAGACAGACAGACAGATAGGTAACAAACGACAAAAATTGTTTTCAGGTGATGTAATTACAAATCCACCAATTTACGATTTTTCATTCACCTGTACAGTGAAACTTTGTTTCTTGGCAAATTTCACGATTCTATGCTAATAGTGACGTAAGTTGCTGTATCTTTAGGTTGCACAGATTTAGAAACTACACTTCTTTACATCGCCAAGGGACCGTAGGCTTTATTATGTGACAAAAATTTCAACGTGATCTGATAACAAATCACAAAAAAATTTCGTATGGTGCAGTTACAAATCGGCGATTTTCGGATATTTTCCTGTGGTTGTAGGGGGAAACCTTGCTTCTTGGCAAATTTCATGAATCTAGGCCAACGGGAAGTATCGTGTAGGTTCTGACGACTGAAGTTGAGGTATCAAAATATGTTACACAAGTAGCCGTATCTTTCTACTGCAATGACTTAGAAGCTTCATTTTTTACATCACCAACGGACCCGGATACCTTAATACAGGGTGCTTCAAAAAAATGTATACACACTTTGAACTGTATTAGACAATTTATTTACCGTTCTACAAGGTTAAATATCTGTGAGAAAGTAATTTTACTTCAACAGGTGGCAGCAGTGGCAAGGAAGTAACTGCAACATGGCGGACGTGCGTTTGAGCTTTGGAGCGCAGAAGCAGATAATTAAGTGGTATTGGAAGTTTGAGAATGTAGCTGCGGTTCGAAGACAGTGGAGAAGTGAGTATGGTACAGAACCACCTTCAAGGTTAACAATTACACGTCTACGTGGAAATTCGAAATCCATGGAACAGTGTGTGATGTGCGTAAAGGTCGATCAGGGCGACCTCGTACAGCTACAAGTGATGATTCCACAACTGCGGTCCTGGAACTGTTTCAGCGTTCACCTCAAAAATCTTCAAGGCAAGCGGCACGTGAGAGTAATGTAAGTGCTAGTAGTGTGCTATGCATTCTGAAGAAAGGCAAGTTTCGTGTGTACATTCCGAGGCTGGTGCAACAGCTAAGTGACGACGATCCAGATCGAAGGTTAGAATTTTATGAATGGGTTCAGGAGATGGTGAGACGTGAACCGGGATTTATGGGTAGCATAATTTGGTCGGATGAAGCCCAATTCAAACTCAATGGAAAGGCACAATTGTGTGTACTGGGCTGAAGATAATCCTCACATTTCAGCTGAATAGGCTGTGAATTTGCCTGGTGTAAATGTGTGGTGTGGTTTGTCTGCAAGGGGACTCATTGGGCCTTTCCGCTTTTAAGGTACTGTTACTGGAGAAACGTACCTAACAATGCTTGCTGACTCCATATTCCCTGCCATTCGTGCATTATACGGTAATGATGAGTTTTATTTCCAACAAGATGGCGCCCCGCCGCACTATCATAGGCATGTACGAGCATACCTGGATCACAATGTGCCAGGCCAGTGGATAGGACGCAGGGGACCAATCGAGTTTCCTGCACGCTCTGCAGACCTTACGCCGCTGGACTTCTTCTTATGGGGCACAGTAAAAGATGAGATCTACAAACGTAAACCACGTAACCTGGACACACTTAGGAATGAGATTCAGGTGGTGTGCGCAGAAATCTCATTGGACACTTTGGTACGATGTACAGAATCAGTGGTGACTCGTACTCAGAAATGTATTGATGCTGAAGCCCACCAGTTTGAACATTAATCACAATTGCAAAGTACATTTATTTTTCCAATTGGACTTTGAGCTTTCCATTTCCGGAAATTTAACATTGTAGAATGGGAAATAAATTTTCTATGACGCTTCAAAGTTTGTATACATTTTTTTGACGCACCCTATATGTGACATAAATTTCAACTTTATACAGGGTGTTTCAAAAATGACCGGTATATTTGAAACGGTAATAAAAACTAAACGAGCAGCGACAGAAATACACCGTTTGTTGCAATATGCTTGGGACAACAGTACATTTTCAGGCAGACAAACTTTCGAAATTACAGTAGTTACAATTTTCAACAACAGATGGCGCTGCGGTCTGGGAAACTCTATAGTACGATATTTTCCACATATCCACCATGTGTAGCAATAATATGGCGTAGTCTCTGAATGAAATTACCCGAAACCTTTGACAACGTGTCTGGCGGAATGGCTTCACATGCAGATGAGAAGTACTGCTTCAGCTGTTCAATTGTTTCTGGATTCTGGCGGTACACCTGGTCTTTCAAGTGTCCCCACAGAAAAAAGTCACAGGGGTTCATGTCTGGCGAATAGGGAGGCCAATCCACGCCGCCTCCTGTATGTTTCGGATAGCCCAAAGCAATCACACGATCATCGAAATATTCATTCAGGAAAATAAAGACGTCGGCCGTGCGATGTGGCCGGGCACCATCTTGCATAAACCACGAGGTGTTCGCAGTGTCGTCTAAGGCAGTTTGTACCGCCACAAATTCACGAAGAATGTCCAGATAGCGTGATGCAGTAATCGCTTCGGATCTGAAAAATGGGCCAATGATTCCTTTGGAAGAAATGGCGGCCCAGACCAGTACTTTTTGAGGATGCAGGGACGATGGGACTGCAACATGGGGCTTTTCGGTTCCCCATATGCGCCAGTTCTGTTTATTGACAAAGCCGTCCAGGTAAAAATAAGCTTCGTCAGTAAACCAAATGCTGCCCACATGCATATCGCCGTCATCAATCCTGTGCACTATATCGTTAGCGAATGTCTCTCGTGCAGCAATGGTAGCAGTGCTGAGGGGTTGCCGCGTTTGAATTTTGTGTGGATAGAGGTGTAAACTCTGGCGCATGAGACGATACGTGGACGTTGGCGTCATTTGGACCGCAGCTGCAACACGGCGAACGGAAACCTGAGGCCGCTGTTGGATCACCTGCTGCACTAGCTGCGCGTTGCCCTCTGTGGTTGCCGTACGCGGTCGCCCTACCTTTCCAGCACGTTCATCCGTCACATTCCCAGTCCGTTGAAATTTTTCAAACGGATCCTTTATTGTATCGCTTTTCGGTCCTTTGGTTACATTAAACCTCCGTTGAAAACTTCGTCTTGTTGCAACAACACTGTGTTCTAGGCGGTGGAATTCCAACACCAGAAAAATCCTCTGTTCTAAGGAATAAACCATGTTGTCCACAGCACACTTGCACGTTGTGAACAGCACACGCTTACAGCAGAAAGACGACGTACAGAATGGCGCACCCACAGACTGCGTTGTCTTCTATATCTTTCACATCACTTGCAGCGCCATCTGTTGTTGAAAATTGTAACTACTGTAATTTCGAAAGTTTGTCCGCCTGAAAATGTACTGTTGTCCCAAGGATATTGCAACAAACGGTGTATTTCTATCGCTGCTCGTTTAGTTTTTATTGCCGTTTCAAATATACCGGTCGTTTTTGAAACACCCTGTATGTTACCCGTTCCTGAGAAAAAGCGTTTTGAGCAGTCGGATAGAGAGACAGCCAGACAGACAGACGAACAACGAAATGATCCTATAATGGTTCCTTTTATTACCGACTGAGGTACGGACCTATAAAAAAGAGGGTGGATTTGTATTTTATAGTTTTCTTACATATTCAGCAGAAATTTGGGATTTGTCTGGAGAACTGAGGGTCTGCGCTGGTATGAACGCAGTGAGCGTATTGTTTTAACTGACAGAGACCCCTTCGCGGCGGACCAGTTGCTCTCTGGGCTGCAGAATGAAACAAATGAGTGTGCGCGGGTGGGTGTGTCGGTTCGCCGGCCTCCGGCGCCCGCCCCTCGCCTCGCGCCCCACCCTCGCCACCGCCCCCGCCGCGGGGCTTGTCAGGCGACAGACGCGGCGTAGACAGGCCGACGGCGCGTAATTGCGGCGTCGGGACGCCGGGCCGGGCGAGGGCGAGCAGGGAGCAGGCGCCATCGCAGGCGTCGGTGCGCCCGCCGCCTGACTCAGCGCCGGCGCTCAGTGGCCTCATTAGCGGGAAACACTTTTCGAGCCGCGCCGCACGGCGCTCTGTTTGCGACGCCCGGGGCTCACGAGTCGTGACTGGGAGCGCCGACCGCGCCCTCTGTGGCAGGTGGCTCCTCGACTACTGGTTAGTACTGTGATGTTGCACTTCACCCCGACTCCTCGCCTCAGTGACGAGAGTGCTACACTGCCTGACGAAAAAGTGAGGCACCTAGAAGGCGCGGTCGGGTGTTGTTGTAACTCCGTACACGTACACACTTGGAGAATTTCTGTAAATGATTATGATTTCAATTCTTTGTAACACGTATAACAGCCACCAGGGGACATTAGTGTTGCTCGTGTTCAGCGTTGTTACCAAACATACACTACTGCCCATTAAAATTGCTACACCAAAAATGCAGATGATAAACGGGTATTCATTGCACAAAAATATTATACTAGAACTGACATTACATTTTCACACAATTTGAGTACATAGGTCCTGAGAAATCAGTATTCAGAACAACCACCTCTGGCCGTAATAACGGCCTTGATACACCTGGCCGTTGAGTCAAACAGAGCTTGGATGGCGTGTACAGGTACAGCTGCCCATGCAGCTTCAACATGATATCACAGTTCAAGAGTAGTGACAGGCGTCTTGTGACGTGCCAGTTGCTTGACCACCATTGACCAGACGTTTTCAATTGGTGAGAGATCTGGAGAAGGTGCTGGCCAGGGCAGCAGTCGAACATTTTCTCTATCCAGAAGGCCTGTAAAGGACATGCAACATGCGGTCGTGCATTATCCTGCTGAAATATAGGATTTCGCAGGGTCTGAATGAAGGGTAGAGCCACGGGTCGTAACATATCTGAAATGTAACGTCCACTGTTCAAAGTGCCGACAATGCTAACAAGAGGTGTGTCTTCCAATGTGTGTGAAATCTTATGGGACGTAACTGCTAAGGTCATCAGTCCCTAAGCTTACACACTACTTAACCTAAAGTATCCTAAGGACAAACACATACACCCATGCCAGAGAGAGGACTCGAACCTCCGCCGGGAACAGCCGCACAGTCGATGACTGCAGCGCCTTAGACCGCTCGGCTAATCCCGAACGGCGGAACAAGAGGTGACCGAGACGTGTATCGAATGGCACCCCATAGCATCACGCCGGGTGATACGTCAGTGCGGCAATGACGAATACACGCTTCCAATGTGCGTTCACCGCGATGTCGCCAAACACGGATGCGACCATCATGATGCTGTAAACAGAACCAGGTTTCATCCGAAAAAATGACGTATTGCCATTCGTGCACCCAGGTTCATCGTTGAGTACACCATTGTAGGCGCTCCTATCTGTGATGCAGCGTCAAGGATAACCGCAGCCATGCTCTCCGAGCTGATAGTCCATGCTGCTGCAAACGTCGTCGAACTGTTCGTGTAGATGGTTGTTGTCTTGCAAACGTCCCCATCTGTTGACTCAGGGATCGAGACGTGGCTGCATGGTCCGTTACAGCCATGGGGATAAGATGCCTGTCATCTCGACTGCTAGTGATACGAGGCCGTTGGGATCCAGCACGGCGTTCCGTATTACCCTCCTGAAACCACCGATTCCACATCCTGCTAACAGTCATTGGATCTCGACCAACGCGATCAGCAATGTCACGATACGATAAACCGCAATCGCGATAGGCTACAATCCGACCTTTATCAAAGTCGGAAACGTGGTGGTACGCATTTCTCCTCCTTACACGAGGCATCACAACAACGTTTCAGCAGGCAACGCCGGTCAACTGCTGTTTGTGTATGAGAAATCGGTTGGAAACTTTCCTCATGTCAGCACGTTGTAGGTGTCGCCACCGGCGCCAGCCTTGTGTGAACGCTCTGAAAAGCTAATCATTTGCAAATCACAGCATCTTCTTCCTGTCGGTTAAATTTCGCGTCTGTAGCACGTCATCTTCGGGGATGTAGCAATTTTAATGGCCAGTAGTGTAGTAGATTGTACAGGGCATGTCTCCTGTCATGAGGTGCATTTTCTATGGTGTTTCGGCAGGTATTTGCAATTCCTTTCTTTGTAACGTGTAACTGGATTTAGCCCTAAGAAATGCTGTCCATCACGTCTTTTATGCGACACCCAGCGTCGACGGAATGCGTCGATTTGTTTCTGATAAAAAAAAAAATGATTTTACCTGTCTGTTCCACGGGGTCCCATATTAGGCTAGAGGGATCATTGTTTAATCGATGTGTACTAACAGGGAGAGGAGCAAAACATGAAATAACCAGTACTCCAGCAGCTACAGTACTCTCCTGGACCACGCTGACTGCTGCGGCCATGCAGAAGAGCTGCTTAGTTGCTGCTAGAGTACTGATTATTCTCCGTGTTTTACTGTTCCTGTTAATACACGCCAACAAGTGTTATAGGCCTTCTA
Organism: Schistocerca cancellata; assembly: GCF_023864275.1. NCBI lineage: Eukaryota > Metazoa > Arthropoda > Insecta > Orthoptera > Acrididae > Schistocerca > Schistocerca cancellata. The sequence continues at coordinate 114,403,236 of NC_064632.1, forward strand.
TTGTTCTTGATGTATATTAACGACACAGGAGACAATCTGAGTAGCCCTCTTATATTGTTTTGCAGATGATGTTGTCATTTACCATCTTGTTAAGTCATCAGATGACGAAAATAAATTGCAAAATGATTTAGATAAGATATCTGTATGGTGCGAAAAGTGGCAACTGACCATAAATAAAGAAAAGTGTGAAGTTATTCACATGAGTACTAAAAGAAACCCCTACATTTCGATTACGCGATAAGTCACACAGATCTGAAGGCTGTAAATTCAGCTAAATACTTAGGGATTACAATAACAAATAAACTAATTTAGAACGATCACATACATAATGTTTTGGGTAGAGCACATCAAAGACTGTGATTCATTGGCAGAACACTTAGAAGGTGCAACAGGTCTACCAAAGAGGCTACTTACATCGCGCTTGTCCGCCCTATTCTGGAGTATTGCTGTGCGGTGTGGGGTCCTTGTCAGGTGGGACTGACACATGACATCGAAAAAGTTCAAAGAATGGCCGCTCGTTTTGTACTATTGTAAAACAGGTGAGATAGTGCTAAATACATAATACATGGAGTGGCAGTCATTAAAACAAAGGCGTTTTTCGTATGACGGGATCTTATCATGAAATTTCAATCGCCAGTTTTCTCCTCCGATTGCGGAAACTTTCTGTTAGCATCCACCTACAAAGGGAGAAATGATCATCACGACAAAATAAGAGATAACAGGGCTCGGACTGAAAAATTTAAGTGCTCGTTTTTCCCGCGCACCGTTCGAGAGTGGAACGGTAGAGAGACAGCTTGAAGGTGGTTCATTGAACCCTCTCATACACACTTTAATGTCAATAGTAGAGAAATCACGTAGAAGTAGATAAAACGAATAATGCTCTAATTATTTTTGAAAACATCTTTGAAGAAATCTTTGAAATTTTTGAACTTATAACTTTCTAGATCGCAAGACACGTTTATTAAAAGGAGACCGGTTTTGATCATCACGTGATCATCTTCAGACTGATAGCCATATTGATGGAAACGGCTGTACATGGAGGGGCAAGCGCTGCTCAACTAGCTCTGAGGACTATAGGACTTAACATCTGAGGTCATCAGTCCCCTAGAACTTGTTGTTGTTGTTGTGGTCTTCAGACCTGAGACTGGTTTGATGCAGCTCTCCATGCTACTCTATCCTGTGCAAGCTTCTTCATCTCCCAGTATCTACTGCAACCTACATCCTTCTGAATCTGCTTAGTGTATTCATCTCTTGGTCTCCCTCTACGATTTTTACCCTCCACACTGCCCTCCAATGCTGAATTTGTGGTCCCTTGATGCCTCAACACATGTCCTACCAACCGATCCCTTCTTCTAGTCAAGTTGTGCCACAAACTTCTCGTCTCCCCAATCCTATTCAATACCTCCTCATTAGTTACGTGATCTACCCACCTTATCTTCAGCATTCTTCTGTAGCACCACATTTCGAAAGCTTCTATTCTCTTCTTGTCCAAACTAGTTATCGTCCATGTTTCACTTCCATACATGGCTACACTCCATACAAATACTTTCAGAAACGACTTCCTGACACTTAAATCTATACTCGATGTTAACAAATTCCTCTTCTTGAGAAACGCTTTCCTTGCCATTGCCAGTCTACATTTTATATCCTCTCTACTTCGACCATCATCAGTTATTTTACTCCCTAAATAGCAAAACTCCTTTACTACTTTAAGTGTCTCATTTCCTAATCTAATTCCCTCAGCATCACCCGACTTAATTTGATTACATTCCATTATCCTCGTTTTGCTTTTGTTGATGTTCATCTTATATCCTCCTTTCAAGACACTGTCGATTCCGTTCAACTGCTCTTCCAAGTCCTTTGCTGTCTTTGACAGAATTACAATGTCATCGGCGAACCTCAAAGTTTTTACTTCTTCTCCATGAATTTTAATACCTACTCCGAATTTTTCTTTTGTTTCCTTTACTGCTTGCTCAATATACAGATTGAATAACATCGGGGAGAGGCTACAACCCTGTCTTACTCCTTTCCCAACCACTGCTTCCCTTTCATGCCCCTCGACTCTTATAACTGCCATCTGGTTTCTGTACAAACTGTAAATAGGCTTTCGCTCCCTGTATTTTACCCCTGCCACCTTCAGAATTTGAAAGAGAGTATTCCAGTTAACATTGTCAAAAGCTTTCTCTAAGTCTACAAATGCTAGAAACGTAGGTTTGCCTTTCCTTAATCTTTCTTCTATGATAAGTCGTAAGGTCAGTATTGCCTCACGTGTTCCAACATTTCTACGGAATCCAAACTGATCTTCCCCGAGGTCGGCTTCTACCAGTTTTTCCATTCGTCTGTAAAGAATTCGCGTTAGTATTTTGCAGCTGTGACTTATTAAACTGATAGTTCGGTAATTTTCACATCTGTCAACACCTGCTTTCTTTGGGATTGGAATTATTATATTCTTCTTGAAGTCTGAGGGTATTTCGCCTGTCTCATACATCGTGCTCACCAGATGGTAGAGTTTTGTCATGACTGGCTCTCCAGAGGCCATCAGTAGTTCAAATGGAATGTTGTCTACTCCCGGGGCCTTATTTCGACTCAGGTCTTTCAGTGCTCTGTCAAACTCTTCACGCAGTATCTTATCTCCCATTTCGTCTTCATCTACATCCTCTTCCATTTCCATAATATTGTCCTCAAGTACATCGCCCTTCTATAAACCCTCTATATACTCCTTCCATCTTTCTGCCTTCCCTTCTTTGCTTAGAACTGGGTTGCCATCTGAGCTCTTGATATTCATACAAGTGGTTCTCTTCTCTCCAAAGGTCTCTTTAATTTTCCTGTAGGCAGTATCTATCTTACCCCTAGTGAGACAAGCCTCTACATCCTTACATTTGTCCTCTAGCCATCCGTGCTTAGCCATTTTGCACTTCCTGTCGATATCATTTTTGAGACGTTTGTATTCCTTTTTGCCTGCTTCATTTACTGCATTTTTATATTTTCTCCTTTCATCAATTAAATTCAATATTTCTTCTGTTACCCAAGGATTTCTATTAGCCCTCGTCTTTTTACCTACTTGATCCTCTGCTGCCTTCACTACTACATCCCTCAGAGCTACCCATTCTTCTTCTACTGTATTTCTTTCCCCCATTCCTGTCAATTGTTCCCTTATGCTCTCCCTGAAACTCTCTACAACCTCTGGTTCTTTCAGTTTATCCAGGTCCCATCTCCTTAAATTCCCACCTTTTTGCAGTTTCTTTAGTTTCAATCTGCAGTTCATAACCAATAGATTGTGGTCAGAATCCACATCTGCCCCAGGAAATATCTTACAATTTAAAACCTGGTTCCTAAATCTCTGTCTTACCATTATATAATCTATCTGATACCTTTTAGTATCTCCAGGATTCTTCCATGTACACAACCTTCTTTTATGATTCTTGAACCAAGTGTTGGCTATGATTAAGTTATGCTCTTTGCAAAATTCTACAAGGCGACTTCTTCTTTCATTCCTTCCCCCCAATCCATATTCACCTACTATGTTTCCTTCTCTCCCTTTTCCTACTGACGAATTCCAGTCACCCCTGACTATTATTTTTCGTCTCCCTTCACTACCTGAATAATTTCTTTTATCTCGTCATACATTTCATCTATTTCTTCATCATCTGCAGAGGTAGTTGGCATATAAACTTGTACTACTGTAGTAGGCATGGGCTTTGTGTCTATCTTGGCCACAATAATGCGTTCACTATGCTGTTTGTAGTAGCTATAAACTTGTACTACTGTAGTAGGCATGGGCTTTGTGTCTATCTTGGCCACAATAATGCGTTCACTATGCTGTTTGTAGTAGCTAACCCGCACTCCTATTTTTTTTATTCATTATTAAACCTACTCCTGCATTACCCCTATTTGTTTTTGTATTTATAACCCTGTAATCACCTAACCAAAAGTCTTGTTCCTCCTGCCACCGAACTTCACTAATTCCCACTATATCTAACTTTAACCTATCTATTTCCCTTTTTAAATTTTCTAACCTACCTGCCCGATTAAGGGATGTGACATTCCACGCTCCGATCCGTAGAACGCCAGTTTTCTTTCTCCTGATAACGACGTCCTCCTGAGTTGTCCCCGCCCGGAGATCCGAATGGGGGACTATTTTACCTCCGGAATATTTTACCCAAGAGGACGCCATCATCATTTAATCATACAGTAGAGCTGCATGTCCTCGGGAAAAATTACGGCTGTAGTTTCCCCTTGCTTTCAGCCGTTCGCAGTACCAGCACAGCAAGGCCGTTTTGGTTAATGTTACAAGGCCAGATCAGTCAATCATCCAGACTGTTGCCCCTGCAACTACTGAAAAGGCTGCTGCCCCTCTTCAGGAACCACATGTTTGTCTGGCCTCTCAACAGATACCCCTCCATTGTGGTTGCACCTACGGTACGGCCATCTGTATCGCTGAGGCACGCAAGCCTCCCCACCAACGGCAAGGTCCATGGTTCAGAACTTAGAACTACTTAAACCTAACTAACCTAAGGACATCACACACATCCATGCCCGAGGCAGGATTCAAACCTGCGACCGTAGCGGTCGCGCGGATCCAGACTGTAGCGCCTAGAACCGCTCGGCCACTCCGGCTGGCAAGCGCTGCTCCTTGCACAGCCATTGTCCATCACTATCGTTGTAGGTCTGAAACTGGTCATGCGAAGATGGAAATACGTCACCTTTTAGTATATGTGCCTTGCGATGTAGAGTGTTATAATTAATTTCAAAGAATAACGCTCTACACTAACTTGGGACCGCTCTATCGAAACACCACTTAATATCACGAATTAAAAATCATTTTGATTGTAAGAGGAAACAAACAGTCACATCCCGTCGACGCCGGTCGTCGTATGAGAGACATGATGAGCAACATTTGTGTTGGACTTACTCCAGCCACCCTCTTTGAGACAGCGTTATCAGCATTCGACGGAGTTTGACCACGGCTTCATTGTGTCTCCAGCTGATGAAATCGTGCTGTGTCCAGCTCTGCGGGGCATTAGGATGCTGCCGAAAGTTAGACTGCATGGGAGCGAGACGGAAGGCTACGCTCTTCGTCAAGGTTCCGCTGTGCCACGTCTAACCACTACAAGGCAGGATCGCTGTATCGTTTACTGTCGTAATCATTCACATGTGCACCTGCCATGAGAACAAGTAATAAGTAACAGTAAGTATAGACAAGGATTTCTATGGATTCATTGTGACAGACAGTTTTGTGAAATACTTTTCATCACGTTTTCTGAAAACTGTCTTGATCAGCTAGCTCGGTGGCCCACACGCAATGCAAATATCTTATACCTTGCAGCTACAAGTAGGTAAGGCCTTATCAAAAATTGTTCCAGACTGTAGCGCCTAGAACCGCACGGCCACCCCGGCCGGCCTCGATATGTAGTAACTGTTGCCCTATCTTTGGGGCGGCGTCATGTTTTGCCAGATCGTGTGAGTGGCGAGATCGGTTGGGACTGAGGAGAAGCCAGGTATGCGCAGTGCGGTAACACGCCGGGACCGCTGGTGGCACACATGGACTGCCAGATGGAAGGGCTGTGGTCACGAGGGTGCACGAATTCGTCGTAAACTGGATCCAGCAAGATTAAGATGAGTGCATTTCAATCCAAATAGAGAAACCTCCACCACTGTATTATTCCACGATTCTCCAGTGACTTGGATTCGTGTTGCTGCTCGTAGAATCGCCGAGGCAAAGAGCAGCGAGTGGAGTGCTTGGGGAAGGCGGATCTGGTTAGCTTTCCTCGACTTCTTATTACTAACTACTGCGTTCAACTTCTTAAAGCTTGTTAAGTTCAACCAGCGGTAATTTTTCATTCCTGCTGGCCGCTAACGCCACAGTTACCTGCCCTGGGGGTAAGTGTATGCAACGGCAGTGTAAATTTCCTCACCTTACCGCTGCTGTCCGGTAAGGCGTGTAATTTTGACAGCTAGGCCGGATGGTGATTCCTCTACTCTGGTGATAATTATTCCTTTCTCATTCCGGAGGCTCTAAACACAGTATTCTGGGCATAGTGCAGACCGCCGGTTCCGGCCTTGGCTTATTGTTCCACGTTGCATTTGGTTTATTGGACGTCAGGTAGCTTCAGTAAGATTATCAGTAGTCATTCGTTAGACTGACACTTGTCCGAGTTATCATTTTGTGAAGTGAATGCAACTCTTGGCTGCCTATCTCATCGCTCGCGAAAGTGTTTTTGCTGGACTGACTCAGAGGTCGATTAAGTCTGGGTCAGTTGCTTGTTTTTTTAATTAACTTTTGCTTTTGTATTTGCTGTTTTACAGCAGGTTTCAAATTCTTTTTTTAATTATTGCCTTTCCTAGCGTGTAAGGCCTTCAGCCGTGATTGTGGAAATTTGCCTTAACATTTTAATTTTGTATTGGTATTTTAGCAGTAAGCCATAAAACCTTATTTACTGCCATTCCTGGCGTCTGACGCCTTCTGCTGTGTTTGTGGCGACTTGCCTTTAATATTTCAATACCTTGTAAGTTGCAGGGAATTTTAAACAATTCTTAATTTATTGCTATCCTTGGCGTATGAAGCCTTCTGCCCAGATCACAGTGGCTTGCTTTTAAAACATTATCTGTTGTATCTGTACTTAATGGTGATTTTCTAAATTGCAACTCACTGAAAATACTATTATTTACGCTGTTGTTTATTCCTTCATTAATAACGTGTGGTATTTTTTATTTATTGTTGAGTCTGGAATTAAAGGTTTAAAATAAATTGTGTGTAATTGTAAAGGGCAATCAATAGTAACTGATTACGGCCCCGTCCACAATCATAACCGAATACTGCCTTTCCTTGACTACCACCAGGTTTCAACACTACTGAGAAAAATTTAGAGAACCGGCATTGGGAGCTGACTGCCGATTGATTCTACTGACGCCAACATAAATTCCGCGTAAGGATCACGAAGATAAGATTAGAGAAATTAGCGCTCACACGGAGGCATGCAGATAGTCGTTTTTCTCCTCGCTCTGTTTGAGATTAGAACAGGAAACGAAATGAGTAGTAGCGGTACAGCACGCCCTCCGCCACACACCGTACGGTGGCTTGCGGAGTATCTATGTAGATGTAGATATAGATATAATACACTACCTGTAGCATTCGGTGTCATACTGCACCTTTTTTCGAACACTGCCAGCAGCTGGGCTAGAGAATTACCATCCCATGTTTGGACTGTCGTTAACACCACAACTCAAGTGGCTGTGCTTGAAGAGGTTCCATGATCGGCAACTATTGACTGCTGATGAAATGGCATCGCATTGTGTTCAGCGACGATCCATGGTTCTGCACAACCGTGACTAACGATGGCAACAGTGTTTTGGACAGACACAGTGCTGACCTTGAAATAAGTGTCCAAGGAATAGAAAAGCAACTGGAATCACTCAACAGAGGAAAGTCCACTGGACCTGACGGGATACCAATTCGATTCTACACAGAGTACGCGAAAGAACTTGCCCCCCTTCTAACAGCTGTGTACCGCAAGTCTCTAGAGGAACGGAAGGTTCCAAATGATTGGAAAAGAGCACAGGTAGCCCCAGTCTTCAAGAAGGGTCGTCGAGCAGATGCGCAAAACTATAGACCTATATCTCTGACGTCGATCTGTTGTAGAATTTTAGAACATGTTTTTTGCTGGAGTATCATGTCGTTTTTGGAAACCCATAATCTACTATGTAAGAATCAACATGGATTCCGGGAACAGCGATCGTGTGAGACCCAACTCGCTTTATTTGTTCATGAGACCCAGAAAATATTAGATACAGGCTCCCACGTAGATGCTATTTTCCTTGACTTCCGGAAGGCGTTCGATACAGTTCCGCACTGTCGCCTGATAAACAAAGTAAGAGCCTACGGAATATCAGACCAGCTGTGTGGCTGGATTGAAGAGTTTTTAGCAAACAGAACACAGCATGTTGTTATCAATGGAGAGACGTCTACAGACGTTAAAGTAACCTCTGGTGTGCCACAGGGGAGTGTTATGGGACCATTGCTTTTCACAATATATATAAATGTCCTAGTAGATAGTGTCGGAAGTTCCATGCGGCTTTTCGCGGATGATGCTGTAATATACAGAGAAGTTGCAGCATTAGAAAATTGTAGCGAAATGCAGGAAGATCTGCAGCGGATAGGCACTTGGTGCAGGGAGTGGCAACTGACCCTTAACATAGACAAATGTAATGTATTGCGAATACATAGAAAGAAGGATCCTTTATTGTATGATTATATGATAGCGGAACAAACACTGGTAGCAGTTACTTCTGTAAAATATCTGGGAGAATGCGTGCGGAACGATTTGAAATGGAATGAGCATATAAAATTAATTGTTGGTAAGGCGGGTACCAGGTTGAGATTCATTGGGAGAGTCCTTAGAAAATGTAGTCCATCAACAAAGGAGGTGGCTTACAAAACACTCGTTCGACCTATACTTGAGTATTGCTCATCAGTGTGGGATCCGTACAAGATCGGGTTGACGGAGGAGATAGAGAAGATCCAAAGAAGAGCGGCGCGTTTCGCCACAGGGTTATTTGGTAAGCGTGATAGGGCTACGGAGATGTTTAGCAAACTTAAGTGGCAGACTCTACAAGAGAGGCGCTCTGCATCGCGGTGTATCTTGCTGTCCAGGTTTCGATAGGGTGCGTTTCTGAATGAGGTATCGAATATATTGCTTCGCCCTACTTATACCTCCCGAGGAGATCACGAATGTAAAATTAGAGAGATTCGAGCGCGCACGGAGGCTTTCCGGCAGTCGTTCTTCCCGCGAACCATACGCGACTGGAACAGGAAAGGGAGGTAATGACAGTGGCACGTAAAGTGCCCTCCGCCACACACCGTTGGGTGGCTTGCGGAGTATAAATGTAGATGTAGATGTAGTGGTCTTACTCCTAATGTCGAAGTGGGAAGTGGGTGGGGGAGGGAGCTACCTCATATTTCATGTCAAAGTTGGTAGTGATGGAAGAAACGCTGACGGCACAACGGTACCACATGGACATCCTGAGTCATTGTGTTACCCTCCCTGCGACAGCATTGATCTTCCTTTTTTGGACAAGACAATGGAACGTGTCTTTATGAACTGTCTCCGTACTGTTAAATCGCTACTGTGGCCAGTAAGAGCTCCACTGCGACAGCATTGATCTGCCTTTTTTGGACAAGACAATGGAACGTGTCTTTATGAGCTGTCTCCGTACTGTTAAATCGCTACTGTGGCCAGTAAGAGCTCCACTGCGACAGCATTGATCTGCCTTTTTTGGACAAGACAATGGAACGTGTCTTTATGAGCTGTCTCCGTACTGTTAAATCGCTACTGTGGCCAATAAGAGCTCCACTGCGACAGCATTGATCTTCCTTTTTTGGACAAGACAATGGAACGTGTCTTTATGAGCTGTCTCCATACTGTTAAATCGCTACTGTGGCCAGTAAGAGCTCCACTGCGACAGCATTGATCTGCCTTTTTTGGACAAGACAATGGAACGTGTCTTTATGAGCTGTCTCCGTACTGTTAATCGCTACTGTGGCCAGTAAGAGCTCCACTGCGACAGCATTGATCTGCCTTTTTTGGACAAGACAATGGAACGTGTCTTTATGAGCTGTCTCCGTACTGTTAAATCGCTACTGTGGCCAGTAAGAGCTCCACTGCGACAGCATTGATCTGCCTTTTTTGGACAAGACAATGGAACGTGTCTTTATGAGCTGTCTCCATACTGTTAAATCGCTACTGTGGCCAGTAAGAGCTCCACTGCGACAGCATTGATCTGCCTTTTTTGGACAAGACAATGGAACGTGTCTTTATGAGCTGTCTCCGTACTGTTAAATCGCTACTGTGGCCAGTAAGAGCTCCACTGCGACAGCATTGATCTGCCTTTTTTGGACAAGACAATGGAACGTGTCTTTATGAGCTGTCTCCGTACTGTTAAATCGCTACTGTGGCCAGCAAGAGCTCCAGATCTGTCCCCGATAGGACATGTGTGAGATGAGGTCGGACATCAACTCTGTCCCAGTTACAGCATCCGGGGAATCAACGGCCAGTTACAACAGCTATTGGCTGATTTGCCTCGTGAGAAGGTACAACGACTTTTTTGTAACATTCCCAACCGAATCAGTCAGTGCAATGAAGCCAAATGAGTCTCCGCGTCAAGTGGGCTGATTCTTCTTCGTAAATTTGACTCGGCTTTTAATCGCTAAAATATCACATCCCTCCCACTCCGTGAAGTTTCATTTCGTTTGTCTCTCCCCTTCCGGATACTTCATTTTTCCTTTGTCGGCCAGTGTCAATTAGAGCTAATATGACAGTCTTAGTGCATTCTATCATTGTCGTTTTTTTGTGCTTGACGAAAGCTCAGTTATCAGAATAATTTAATGTCTTTGGTGTTGTACGTATTGTGTAATCAAAAAATCTACACTTTTCTTGCACAAACATGTCTTATCAGTGCGAGAAAATTTGTAAGTGAAGATCAGACCAAGATTTTTTTATACGCTGTGACCTTTGATCTTAATTGCTGGCTGATCAGGGTTTCTAGGACCTCCCTCGGCTCGTCAGATAGCTTGTTATGTGCCAAAAATTGATGTTTTTGTGACGATAACTGTAGAACTATCAAAAACTACATTTTATGTTCCCTGTTGTTTCGCGGCACGAAAAACGTTCGAGAGAATATCTTTTTCATCATTACATGTAACTTCAGCCGTTTGTCTACTGACATTGTGCCGTACTGATTCTTTTGAAATAAACCCGTTGTCACTGATATCCTAAATGTCTTCCATGCGGTAAAGTCTCTATCTGCAAATGTTTCAAAGATACCTAAATCCACATGACTATCTTCCACTATAGCTACAGGCATCGACGTATTTTGGTGGCCTTGAAGCATTTGCAGACTGAGTTATTAAGTGTAGGACAGTTGGGGTACCAGAGAAAACAGATTTATTTCAAAAAACAGATTTATTTTTAAAAAAAATGGAACAATATCAGCAGACACACTGTTAAACTTACAAATGGCTCTGAGCACTGTGGGACTTAACATCGGAAGTCATCAGTCCCCTAGAACTTAAAACTACTTAAACCTAACTAACCTAAGGACATCACACACATCCATGCCCGAGGCGGGATTCGAACCTGCGACCGTAGCGGTCGCGCAGGTCCGGACTAAAGCGCCTAGAACCGCTCGGCCACAGCGGCCGGCTCTTAAACGTGCATACAAGAGGGAAAAGCAAGACTGTTAGTGATGAGTGTATCTCCATTTGATGTAATGTAGGAAACGACAATTGTGAAAAAAAAGGCAAAAGTTTGTTTCATTGACCTGTTCAATAGACACGTGTTCCTCTCATCCAATAAGGGGTTCAAAATCAAAATATATCTAATTTTTAGAAATGTCAGTCACTAGTGTAACTCTGAACATCATAACACAATTTGTATTTTCCTACTTGTGTGTGCCCACAGTCAATAATCCATTATTGTCGTTTATAGCGGTGGCGGTGAACCTGGTACCTACCGTCCACTAGAAGGCGTTCCAGGTTTCTTGGTGGACGGTAGGAGTATTAAAAGCATTTTGATCGAGTTTTCATAAAAGTTTGACACAAGGAATTTAGAAAGTAATTATTTTTATATGCTTAAAGTCCCAGTAATTCTGCTTTATAATTCTGACAAAATTGCTTCCCTTTTTTATAAACCACTATACTACCGAACCGCTGGGCGGTTAGGAAATTTTAATACTAACAGAGGCACGGAAGGTCGACTAGCCAGGATATATAGTATGGTGGATCATCTGAGCATCGGCTGTGGCCCGCCTATACCAATTTCTTGTGCATTATGAGGTTGAATTTACTAACGTTAAATATATCTACAACAAGGAGGCGCAGAGACGGCGATATAGAGTTATCAAAAGTGAGAAATATAGGAAGTGTGATTTGATAAGTTCTTGTATTTCTTTTAAATGCCAAATGTTATTTTAGCAAAGTTCTTAAATCAGAAAAAACAGAACACCTTGAATGACTAGAGGTAGGATATTCGTATTCATAGGACATATACATTAATATGTTCTGCAGAAACAATTAGCACTTGAACCATGTCGGCCCGATGTCGCGGCGCAACGCCATCTACCGGTAAAATGTGCTCTCGTTGTCGCTATAAACCGAAGGTAATGGTTCAGAGTTCAAATGGTTCAAATGGCTCTGAGCACTATGGGACTTAACAGCTGAGGTCATCAGTGCCCTAGAACTTAGAACTACTTAAACCTAACGAACCTAAGGACATCACACACATCTATGCCCGAGGCAGGATTCGAACCTGCGACTGTAGCGGTCGCGCGGTTCCAGACTGAAGCGCCTAGAACCGCTAGGCTACTCCGGCCGGCAATGGATCAGAGTGACTTGAGCCGACGCGCAGGATGCCTCGCAGACGTATGCTCGACCGGTACCGTCAAATCACTGAGTTTGAAAGAGGGTGCATTACTAGCATGATAGAATGTGGTGCATCCATGCGGGATATAGCTGCTCGCGTGAGACGAAATGTTTAGACAGTGCAACGGGTTGTGCAGATTGGTTCACAGAAGGCCGTACAGCACGGCGAGATGGGCCAGGTCGCACTACCCAGACCACCCCTAACGAAGATCGACACCTCTTTCGAACGGCGTTGCAGAACAGATCTGCGTCCTCCTCGGCTCTGACGCAACGGTGGAACAGCGTAACACATCGCTTACCATCAGGGGTGACAGTCCGTTGCCGTTTATTACGGCTTGTGTTACGTCCGCGTCGTCCACTTCTCTGCCTACCTTTGACGAACACGCAGAAACGTGCTAGACGGCAATGGTGTAAAGTACAACGTCACTGGGGACAGGAATAAGATCAGACAGTGTTTTCGGACGAATCCAGGTTGTGCTAGAAAATGATGGCGGCATTCTGCTTCGCCGCAGACGGAGGGAGTGGCATCAAAGTGACCACACTCGCTCAAGACATACAGCACCAACTCAAAGCCATACGCTGTGGGGTGCTATTGGGTACAACCACACCAAACCACGGTTGGTGCGCTTCCAAGGCGCTGTGTCCAGTGTGACGTACTTCAATGACATCGTGCGATATGTTGCCATACCCTTTCTGCACAAGACGCCAGATCCATTTTTCAGTGAGACAAAGCACAACCACAAGTTGCTGCACGAGCACATGCCTTCTTGGTGTCACAGGACGTCAGCCTTTTGCCCTGGCCCTCCAGATCAGCAGACCTGTTGCCAACAGAAAATGTGAGTGCCGCGCGGCGTGGCCGCACGGTTAGAGGTGCCTTGTCACGGATTGCGCGGCCCCTCTTGTCGGAGGTTCGAGTCCTCCCTCGGGCATGGGTGTGTATTGTACTTAGTAGAAGTTAGTTTAAGTGGTGTGTAAATCAAGGGACCGATGAGCTCAGCAGTTTGGTCCCTTGCGAAATCACACACATTTGAATATTTAAAAATGTATGGGATATGGTGAAATGACGGGTGCAGCGCTGTGACCCAATGCCAATCACCGCAGATGAACTCTGGAAGCTGGTGAAAGCAGTGCGGATGGCTAAACCACAGGACGCCATTCGCGGCTTATACGCGTCGATGCCAACATGTAAGGAACAAGTTATCAGAGCCCACTGTGGGTCCTTTGCCTACTAGGCAACAGGACACATGTTGAACTGAGATGACTAAAATCTACATCTACATCTACATCTACATTTACATGGTTACTCTGCAATTCACACTTAAATGCCTGGCAGAGGGTTCATCGAACCATTTTCATACTACTTCTCTACCATTCCACTCTCGAATGGCGCGTGTGAAAAAGGAACAACTAAGTCTTTCTGTCCGAGCTCTGATTTCTCTTATTTTATTATGATGATCATTTCTTCCTGCGTAGGTGGGTGTCAACAAAATATTTTCGCATTCAGAAGAGAAAGTTTGTGAATAGATCTCGCCACAAAGAAAACCGCCTTTGTTTCAGTAACACTCTCACCCCTATTGCGCTATAATACGAAACGAGCTGTCCTTCTTTGCACTTTTTCGATGTCCTCCGTCAATCCTGCCCGGTAAGGATCCCGCATCGTGCAGCAATATTCCAACAGAGGACGGACAAGGGTAATGTAGGCTGTCTCTTTAGAGCGTACGTCGCATCTTCTAAGTGTTCTGCCTACAAAGCGCTGTCTTTCTTTCACCTTCCCCACAATATTATCTATGTGGTCTTTCCAATTTAAGTTGCTCGTAATTGTAATTCCTAGGTATTTAGTCATAAAAGAAATTATTCAGGTAGTGAAGGGAGACGAATATTTAATAGTCATGAGTTACTTGAATTCAAGAGTAGGAAAAGGGAGAGAAGAAAACATAGTAGGTGATTATGGATTGGGGCTAAGAAATGAAAGAGGAAGCCGCCTGGTAGAATTTTGCGCAGAGCATAACTTAATCATAGCTAACACTTGGTTTAAGAATCATGAAAGAAGGTTGTATACATGGAAGAATCCTGGAGATACTAAAAGGTATCAGATAGATTATATAATGGTAAGACGAGATTTAGGAACCAGGTTTTAAATTGTAAGACATTTCCAGGGGCAAATGTGGACTCTGACTACAATCTATTGGTTATGAACTGTAGAGTAACTGAAGAAACTGCAAAAAGGTGGGAATTTAAGGAGATGGGACCTGGATAAACTGAAAGAACCAGTGGTTGTACAGAATTTCAGAGGGAGCATAATCGAACAATTGACTGGAATGGGGGAAAGAAATACAGTAGAAGAAGAACAGGTAGCTTTGAGTGATGAAATAACGAAGGCAGCAGAGGATCAAGTAGGTAAAAAGACGAGGGCTAGTAGAAATCCTTGGGTAACAGAAGAAATATTGAATTTAATTGATGAAAGGAGAAAATATAAAAATGCAGTAAATGAAGCAGGCAAAAAGGAGTACAAACGTCTCAAAAATTGAGATCGACAGGAAGTGCAAAATGGCTAATCAGGGATGGCTAGAGGACAAATGTAAATATGTAGAGGCTTATCTCACTAGGAGTAAGATAGATACTGCCTACAGGAAAATTAAAGAGCCTTTTGGAGAAAGGAGAACTACTTGTATGAATATCAAGAGTTCAGATGGAAACCCAATTCTAAGCAAAGAAGGGAAAGTAGAAAGGTGGAAGGAGTATATAGAGGGTCTATACAAGAGCGATGTACTTGAGGACAATATTATGGAAATGGAAGAGGATGTAGATGAAGATGAAATGGGAGATACGATACTGCGTGAAGAGTTTGACAGAGCGCTGAAAGACCTGAGTCGAAACAAGGCCCCCGGATTAGACAACATTCCATTAGAACTACTGACAGCCTTGGGAGAGCCAGTCCTCACGAAACTCTACCATCTGGTGAGCAAGATGTATGAGAGGCGAAATACCCTCAGACTTCAAGAAGAATATAATAATTCCAATCCCAAAGAAAGCAGGTGTTGACAGATGTGAAAATTACCGAACAATCAGTTTAATAAGTCACAGCTGCAAAATACTAACACGAATTCTTTACAGACGAATGGAAAAACTGATAGAAGCCGACCTTGGGGAAGATCAGTTTGGATTCCGTAGAAATGTTGGAACACGTGAGGCAATACTGAACCTACGACTTATCTTAGAAGAAAGATTAAGGAAAGGGAAACCTACGTTTCTAGCATTTGTAGACTTAGAGAAAGCTTTTGACAATGTTGATTGGAATACTCTCTTTCAAATTCTGAAGGTGGCAGGGGTAAAATACAGGGAGCGAAAGGCTATTTACAATTTGTACAGAAACCAGATGGCACTTATAAGAGTCGAGGGGTATGAAAGGGAAGCAATGGTTAGGAAGGCAGTGAGACGGGGTTGTAGCCTATCCACAATATTATTCAATCTGTATATTGAGCAAGCAATAAAGGAAACAAAAGAAAAGTTCGGAGTAGGTATTAAAATCCATGGAGAAGAAATAAAAACTTTGAGGTTCGCCGATGACATTGTAATTCTGTCAGAGACAGCAAAGGACTTGGAGGAGCAGTTGAACGGAATGGACAGTGTCTTGACAGGAGGGTATAAGATGAACATCAACAACAGCAAAACGAGGATAATGGAATGTGGTCGAATTAAGCCAGGTGATGCTGAGGGAATTAGATTAGGAAATAAGACACTTAAAGTAGTAAAGGAGTTTTGCTATTTGGAGAGCAAAATAACTGATGATGGTCGAAGTAGAGAAAATATAAAATGTAGACTGGCAATGGCAAGGAACGCGTTTCTGAAGAAGAAAAAGTTGTTAATATCGAGTATAGATTTAAATGTCAGGATGTCGTTTCAGAAAGTATTTGTATGGAGTGTAGCCATCTATGGAAATGAAACGTGGACGATAAATAGTTTAGACAAGAAGAGAATAGAAGCTTTCTAAATGTGGTGCTACAGAAGAATGCTGAAGATTAGATGGGTAGATCACATAACTAATGAGGAGGTATTGAATGGAATTGGGGAGAAGAGGAGCTTGTGGCACAACTTGACTAGAAGACGGGATCGGTTGGTAGGACATGTTCTGAGACATCGAGGGATCACTAATGTAGTATTGGAGGGCAGCGTGGAGGGTAAAAATCGTAGAGGGAGACCAAGAGATGAATACACTAAGCAGATTCAGAAGGATGTAGGCTGCAGTATATACTGGGAGATGAAGAAGCTTGCACAGGATAGAGTAGCATGGAGAGCTGCATCAAACCAGTCTCAGGACTGAAGACCACAACAACTACAACAACAGGTATTTAGTCGAATTGACAGCTCTTAGATTATCGGATTTCTTTTAGTACCCATGTGGATGACCTCGCACTTTTCTTTGTTTAGTGCCAATTGCCACTTTTCGCACCATGCAGATATTCTCTCTAGATCATTTTGTAATTGGAATTGATCGTCTGATGATTTTATTAGATGGTAAATTACAGTGCCATCTGCAAACAATCTAAGAGGGCTGCTCAGATTATCACCTAGATCATTTATGTACAACAGGAACATCAGAGGGCCTATGGCGCTACCTTGCGGAACGCCAGATATCACTTCCGTTCTACTAGATGATTTACCGTCTATCAATACGAACTGTGACCTCTCCAAGAGGAAAGCACGAATCCAGTCACACAACTGAGACGATACTCCATACGCACGCAACTTGATTAATAGTCGCTTGTGAGGAACGGTATCAAAAGCCTTCCGGGAATCTAGGAATATGGAATCTATCTGAGATTCCTTGTCGACAGCACTCATTACTTCATGGTAAGAAAGAGGTAGCTGTGTTGCATAAAAAACGATATTTTCTGAAACCGTGTTGATTATGTATCAATAAATAATTTTCTTCAAGGTGCTTCATAATGTTCGAGTACAGTATATGCTCCAAAATCGTACTACAAATTGAGGTCAGTGATATGAGACTGTAATTCAATGGGTTACTCCTATTTCCTTTCTCGAATATTGGTGTGACCTGTGCTACTTTCCAGTCTTTAGGAACAGACCTTTCGTCAAGTGAGCGGTTGTATATGATTGCTAAGAAAGGCGCTACTGTGTCCGCATACTCTGAAAAGAACCTGTTTGGTATAGCATCTGGACCGGTAGCCTTGCCTTTCTTAAGTGATTAGAGTTGCTTCGCAACACATAAGATATCTACTTTTATGTCACTCTTGCTAACAGCTGTTCTGGTTTAAAATTCTGGAATATTTAATTCGTCTTCTTTCGTGAAGGAATTACGGAAAACTGTATTTAGTAACTCCGCTTTAGTGGCACCATCATCGGTAACATTTCCATCGCTATCGCGATGATTTTGAGACAATGTTTCATTGTGGAAACTATTAAAAGCATCTCGCATTGACGTCCGCACTAAATTTCGAGCTTCCGTGAAACTTAGCCAGTCTTGGAACTTTTGCGTTCTTCTGAATTTGGCATGCTTTTTTCTTTGCTTCTGCAACAGTGGTCTGACGTGTTTTGTGTACCATGGTGGATTAGTCCCGTTTCTTATTAACTTATGCGGTATGAAGCCATCTATTGCTGTCGACACTGTAGCTTTGAATTTGAGCCATATCTGGTCTACACTTACATAATTAGCTGGGAAGGAATGGAGACTGTCTTAGGAAAGCCTCAAGCGAATTTTTATCTGCTGTTCTAAATAGATATATTTTGCGTTTATTTTTAGTCGTTTTGGTTGATATGGTCTTGAGTCTCGCTACAATGGCCTTGTGTTCACTAATCCCTGTATCCTTCATGACGCTCTGTATTAGATCAGGATTATTTGTGGCTAAAAGGTCAAGTGTGTTTTCGCAACAATTTACAATTCGTGTGGGCTCACGAACTAATTGTTAAAAAGTAATTCTCAGTAAAGCATTTAGTACAATTTCGGAAGATGTTTCCTGTCTACCACCGGCTTTGAATATGTATTTTCGCCAACAAATCGAGGGTAGATTGAAGTCTCCACCAATTATAACTGTATGAGTGGGGTACTTATTTGTAACGAGATTCAAGTTTTCTTTGAACCGTTCAACTATTATATCATCTGAGTCGGGAGGTCGGTAGAAGGAACCAATTATTATTTTGGTACGTCCGTTGAGTATGACCTCTACCCTTAGTAATTCGCAGGAACTATCTATTTCAACTTCACTACAAGATAAACTACTACCAACAGACACAAACACACCACCACCTACTTTATTTAATCTGTCATTTCTTAACGCAGTTTGCGCCTCTGTAAAAATTTCTGCAGAATTTATCTCCGGCTTTAGCCACCTTTCTGATCCTATAACGATTTCAGCTTCAGTGCTTTCTATCAGCGCTAGAAGCACTGGTACTTTTCCAACACAGCTACGACAATTTACAACTACAATACCGACTGTTGCTTAGTCGATTCTCGTCGTTTCTTTGCTCTGCACCCTTTGAGACTGGAGCCCTTTTTAATCTTTCCAGATACTGTCTAACGTAAAAAACCGCCCAGTCCACGCCGCACAGCTGCTGCTACCCGTGTAGCCGCCTCCTGTGTTTAGTGAACATCTGAGCTATTCAACGAATGCTAATCATTATGCAGAATATACAAATGTACATATCCTGTGAATATGGAAGTCCTGTCTCTAGTCGTTCTGGTTTTTTTTTTCTGAGCTTGAGTGTACTTATCGCTCCGTTCCTGAGATACAATGGTTATTGTTTCGCACTGTAAACTATTCGATGTATGATCATCAGGTTCTATATTTTTACTCTGGAAAAGAGAAGCTGCAATAAATAATTGACTTTTCTAGAATATTTAAACACTACGGAGCAATTTAAAGCTGTCTTTCATTAATATTATCCTCATTGAAGAAAATGTTTAATTTTCTTGATGAAACATATGCGCTGCGATAACTTTACCTCTTCCTCTGTAAGTCTAGTTTTCGTTTTAAGTTTTTAATATCTATATACAAATTTCTCATATTTAGTTAGTCATCTTAATATCTCCTTTCAATGGTTTACTTAGCCTAATCTGCCGATGACAAAGGAGTTTGTCAAAGTATCATACTGACACATATTTACCGGTGACACGTGTATAGAAAGTGTAAATGAGAATATGTTTCGTAGAATCTTGTGCCTGTTACCTTGTCATTTTGCACAATAAGTACTTCATTAGCCTGAGACATTTCCAACTAGTCTGACGTAGCGAGTAGTGAACAAAACCACTCGTTACGCGACAGCAGCTACCACGTGTCGCGTGCTATCTACAAAACATTCTGTGGTTACTGAAAGACAGCTGTGCACATAGCTGACGTTAAAAGTAAAAATACCTTTCACGTCTCCAAGTACGCCTTCAGAAACAAGCAGTTGTGCATACATTGGTAACAAGTTCTTTGTAGACACACTAAACCTACACGCAAGCATACTGAATAAAAACATCTCTGTATTATTAAGTGATCAATCAGAACTAATGAGACGAAAAAGAGGTGTCTCACAATGAACACACAGAGAAAACAAAACCATCGTGTAAAATACCAGATCGTGCACGATAACGAAATGAAACAACGAAATTTACGTTCCCTCAACTGTGAACGCGCTTAGGCATAAGAAATGTTCAAATGTGTGTGAAATCTTATGGGACTTAACTGCTAAGGTCAGCAGTCCCTAAGCTTACACACTGCTTAACCTAAATTATCCGAAGGACAAAGACACACACCCATGCCCGAGGGAGGACTCGAACCTCCGCCGGGACCAGCCGCGCAGTCCATGACTGCAGCGCCCGCGCGGCCTAGGCATAAGACTGTTTGCACTGTTCGTGGGAGCTGGAGGAAGGAATGAACCATGAACTGCTCGGGGAACCCTCTCAGCACTTACCCGAAGTCATTTGCAGAGTACAAGAGAAACATAATTCCTGCTGACTGGACTGAGATTTAAATTCCTATTCTCCCTGCACTTAAATTAGTTACTGTAGCGTTAAAAGTGCTGTCTATACTAAAAGAATGCGAAATCCTTCTCTATAAAAAGGAATCTTAAAAATTACCGTTATAAACAGAAATACAGCTTGAAATCTTGGACGTTTGATAAAATTAAGTAGTAGCAACAAAACTGCGACTTCAAGCAAAAGAATGTCATGTTAAAAACAAGAAAAATAGGGCTGCAGATATGACCACTGTTATTTAACTAACAGACTATGCTGCAGAAACAGAAGAAGGAAGTCCCTGGAAATTTGAAAACAGGCCAGAACGATACTATGGAGATTACATTAAACTCCTCTCTGGATCTAAAGATGACTTGAAAGACCCTACATTTGATCACACTTACATTGTGCATCCATGTTCTCTAAATCATCTCTACAAATTCCACTATTCGTCAGCTTGGTGACTGATATTCCATTAACATATATTACTTCTTTAACTGTTTTAGGATACGAAAACTTCTTCCACGAATGTTTCACGAAGCTTTGATGAAGCGAAATTACCTTACCCGACTATTCCTCGGTTTTTCTCACTGCTCTACCTAAGTCATCTGCTATAACACAAATAAATCTCCCGGAAGAAATAATCAATAGAACTGTCTTAAGAATTTTGCAGAAAAAAAGAAAATTTGTAAGAAACGTTAAACATGCTCCAAAATACTTGAAAACAGATGTTGACCAAATAGAGAGGGTAAAAACTTCAAATATATGGGGGAGATAATAAAAAAGATGTTTAAGAAAAAAATCTGCAACAGAGGAAAGGTTCCATAAAATGGGGAGAGCATATGGTATCGCCAAAGACCTCTACAACAAAAGGTGCCTACCCAAAAATGCAAAAATAAGGCATTACAACACAGAAAATATCCAAGCGAATGCCTGGCATTAAACTATAATTCAGATAAATTAGAAGTACTATAAAGACGAATGATACGCAAAAGATTAGGACCACAAAATACAGCAGAAGGCTGGAAATTAAGAAGTAATGCTGAAATATACCAAAATATAGAAAATATTTCAAACGTAATGAGAAAAAGGAGACTCGTGGTTTTTGGAAATTTCATTTATTTCGAATGCAGGACAGTAAATTAACAGATAAGATTTTCAAATATTATTGAGGAAAGAAGTCCACAACAAGCTGGGTCGATGAAGTAGAAAAGGATTTAGAAGGAATATAAAAAAAGAAGATATAAACAATAGAGAAGCCTTTCGGGACAAGAACTAAAAACGGGAGGATTCCAAGGCAGGGTAGCTAAAAAGACTGGTTCAAAATGGTGTAAAGACAGAAAGAAGAAACACAGCGTACTGGAAGAAAATAAAAGAAAAAAGAATGAAGTAAGATTACGTATAAAAAAAGCTGAAGTCAGTTCTATTTATTTATGGTTGAATTTGGTCCTTGATAAGTACATTAAATAATTTTTTATTTTATTTTTATATTTTTTTAAGGGAAGAATATATCATGCACAATCATTCATAGGTCCGGCGCACAGTTTCAATCTGCCAGGAAGTTTCATATTAAAAAATGTCTAGAGCGCTCAACCGCAGTATACTCGGATCTGTGACGTTGTACCCACACGGATCCATAGACGTGACTGTAGAATTAAACTTAGTCTTCAACCATATTTCCAAATACTCCAAAATAAGTAGTTCTAACACGTCTTCAACTGTTTTCCTTCTTCGTAAGCCTAGATATTGAGAAGCTTTCCACAAAGCCCTGTCTCCAGTGATGAGGATGTCAAGCTATCTACCGTCTCTAGCCAGTCTAAACAGCGTAATTACAGTAAATACCTAATCCGTTAGCTTGGCTTTTCTTCGGTCGTATTTAACACTTCCTCCTCCCGCTTGACAAGGACTTCCTGGCCAGTTACTCGCATTAATTCCGCCACGACACCACGTCTCCCGACCCCGCTGCTGCTGGGGTTGTTTGTTTTAAGAGAGGCCCGAGGCGTCGACCACGCCGGGACGTAAATCTCGAATTAAAGCACACACACACACACTCACACACACACACACACACACACACACAGCGGCGAAACAGAGCTCCGTCCGCTACGCAGCGAGGGAGAGCGGCCGTCCAGACCTGTGGAGCCCCAATTGTGGATTATTGCCGGGAGCCGCGGCTCAAACAAACCAGCCCGCGCTGCCCTCCTCCCACTCTCAATTACGGGCGGGTCGCGCTGTTTGTCGTGAGGGCCCCGCGGGTCAACAAGGTGGCACAGCCTAACGAGCCGTATCCGCCCCCGCGCCACCCCACGGCGACCAGCGCTGCACCACAAATCTGGGGCGCCGCAGGGCTGTGCTGTCTGCGCAGAAGGGTAGCCACCCCCCGCCCCACAGGAAGCGGCTAGACCTGGCATTCCTCCACCCCGTGAAGACAGGCCACTAACAAAGGTGTGGGACCAGGAGCAAAAAAAATAAAAAAATGGTTCAAATGGCTCTGAGCACTATGGGACTTAACATCTGTGGTCATCAGTACCCTAGAACTTAGAACTACTTAAACCTAACTAACCTAAGGACATCACACACATCCATGCCCGAGGCAGGATTCCAACCTGCGACCGTAGCGGTCACGCGGTTCCAGACTGAAGCGCCTAGAACCGCACACACCGGCCGGCGACCAGGAGCAAGCGCTTTGGGAGCGGGTCACATTTCGGTACTGTCTACGTCCCTCCCCCGTGCCCCAAATATCGCTTGCCATCCCTTTATTTTTAGTGTGCTACGCATGTCTAGTTCTTTAATAACAATAATAGCAACGAAAGTAATTTGTTTACATCTGTCATGAGATCATCATTTCGTAATACCTTTCACGAAACTACAGTTCAGAGAAATCCAGCATTTCAAAAGCATTTATCTGGCCGTTTGAAAAGTGCAGGTGTAATGCAAAAAAAAAAAAAAAAAAAAAAAAAAAAGTAGAAACTATGATAACCAAAGCTTTCTCAAGTTTGCTGACATTGTCAACCAAGAGATACGCTGTTTGTTGTAATTTTTTTGCGTTAGGCAATAAAGACCCATGAAGTTAGTTAAGACCCCACGTGAAATCTTCTTTACACGGAGTGACGATTAGTTTCGGATAACAGTCTAGCCATCTACAAGCGCATTCTATGCTTGTGCGATGACGAATACACGCTTCCAATGTGCGTTCACCGCGATGTCACCAAACACGGATGCGACCATCATGATGCTGTAAACAGAACCTCGATTCATCCGAAAAAATGAGTTTTTGCCATTCGTGCACCCAGGTTCCTCGTCGAGTACACCATCGCAGGCGCTCCTGTCTGTGATGCAACGTCAAGGGTAACCGCAGCCATGTCTCCGAACTGATAGTCCATGCAGCTGCAAACGTCGTCGAGCTGTTCGTGCAGATGGTTGTTGTCTTGCAAACGTCCCCATCTATTGACTCAGGGATCGAGGCGTGGCTGCACGATCCGTTACACCCATGCGGATAAGATGCCTGTCATCTCGACTGCTGGTGATACGAGGCCGTTGGGAACCAGCACGGCGTTCCGTATTACCCTCCTGAACCCACCGATTCCTTATTCTGCTAACAGTCATTGGACCTCGACCAACGCGAGCAGCGATGTAGCGATACAATAAACCACAATCGCGATAGCCTACAATCCGACGTTTATCAAAGTCGGAAACGTGATGGTACGCATTTCTCCTCCTTACACGAGGCATCACAACAACGTTTCACCAGGCAACGCCGGTCAAGTGCTGTTTGTGTATGAGAAATCGGTTGGAAACTTTCCTCGTGTCAGCACGTTGTAGTAGTCGCCACCGGCGCCAAACTTGTGTGAATACTTTGAAAAGCTAATCATTTGCATATCACAGCATGTTCTTCCTGTCGGTTAAATTTCGCGTCTGTAGTACGTCATCTTCGTGGTGTAGCAATTTTAATGGCCAGTAGTTTAATTTGTTTACATCAGTGATGAGATCATCATTTCGTAATACCTTTCAAGAAACTCCAGTTCAGAGAAATCCAGCATTTGGAAAGCATTTATCTGACTGTTTGAAAAGTGCAGGTGTAATGCAAAATAAGTAGAAACTATAACAACCACAAACTCTCAAAACTTTCTCAAGTTTTCTGACATTGTCAACCATGAGATTCGCTATTTGTTGTAATTTTGTTTTGTGTTAGGCAATGAAAACCCCTTAAGTCAAAATCCCCCGTGAAATCTTCTTTACACGGAGCGACGACTAGTTTCGGATAACTATCTAGCCATCTACAAGTGTGAACTTTGGTCTGTATTCTATGCTTGTGCGAGATATTAAATTATGGGAATTCTGTTAGTTTCCGTAGTTTTCACCTGCATTCGGTCTTGCCTAATTTAACTTCCTTTGGTTTTCTTTCCCCTTCCACCTGTGAACTTACAGACCGTGTCGGTTGTTGACTTCAGATACAGTGAAACCTGTGGATGCACGACTTTCCCTGACTAGAATGTTCTCTGCAAGCTCTCACGCCGAAAAACCTTTACACTTGGGCAGGTCCTCAGGCAAGATCTGAAAAATATCCTGTGTTAAACATATCTTTTAATTTCTAGACATAAGTACCCTTTTCGAGACTTTTAGATTTCTTGCTACTGTCTTCTCCAAGTGTTACTGGAGTAATTTGCAAATTTAAATTATTGGAAATATAGACACATTTACTTTTTCATCATAAGGATGAGGGTCATTAGCACCATGACCGTCCTCTTCTCCTCCCGTGGACTGGCGACTGCTCCAAGCCCGTAATGCACGAGGGACTACTCGTGGCAAGTAAGTCAACTGCTGCATCCCTGGCGTATTACTCCAGTACTGCGTCTCCCTTGTTACGATGTTCGCTTTTTCTTGGGCATCGGCGTCAAAACTGTGTGTGTTCCGAGTGTTGTCTTCTGTAAGAGTGAGGTTATAAGAGGCTGTCCTTAAAAAAAAAAAAAAAAAGCAGGAGTATCATTATAATGGAGTTCTCCTCCACTGCTAATAAACACCATGTATTTTAATAATATACATTGTACGTAATCTTGGTTCAATGTACCTTGTACCTTACTGATTAATTTTTGTATTTGTTTATGTATGTATCAACTCAAATGTACAAAAAAAAAGTAATCGGTGTAAATTTTGCTAAGGGAGCAGTGACATATGGAAACGAACAGTTGAAGCTGGGATGTTGAAGTGTAAAGATGCACAGAAAAGGAGTGTCGTTTTAGTAGTGGAAAACAGTGATAATTTACCGAAGACAATTACAGTACGGAGATATTGGAAGCAATTTTAGAACGTAGAGACTAGGAGAATGAAGAGGTTGCCAGCAGATTATCATAGCAGCATTGTTGCAATAAATTACTAAATTTTAAAAAGAGACAGTGATTTTGCAATTATCAATGAAAAATAGGAGACCAAGAGAGAAGACTGCATTAGTCAAGACTCAAGAACGACGATTTTGTGAAAGAATCGATACAGAAGACGTTTCATGCTTTACAAGACGTCGGAAAGAAGGGGATTGCTGGTAGTTTTCATCCCAAAATATATTTCCTGTATTAGTGGAAACTATGTCCAAACGAGATGACGACGTTTTCTCATGTAAGAGAAGGAGTGTCATTGAATTACAACGGAGTTGTAGAGCGTTTAGTTGAAATGGAATGTTTGTTACGTTTTGTGCTGAGAAAGTAGGGTGTAAAGTAGGGTCTAAATTGAGTAACTATTGTCAAATCATCTACTGTGAGGACCAAAGCCCATCATATTAGTGGAGTGAACGTCTGAAATAAAAAGACACCTCACTACTACCAAGAAATCACTACAATCGTCGTCCATAGTTGTAACTGAAAGCTGTGTATCTGTGAACCTCATCAGCCAGTCCCATTTAGATATCTTTTCCTAACAGTTTTTAGACATATCAGCAAACAGTGTGTCGAAGCAGTAATTTCGACCAGTTAACATTTTACAGATGATTTGGCATATTCTCGAGATGACTCATTGCCATCTTTGGATCTTCTCACCACATCAAAGCCGCTTGCCTGCCTGCGAGTGCCAGTGAGTACCGGCAGCTTCATCCACGGGTGAGACAGAAAGAAACCACTGTGATACATCCATGGTGACAGCCATTTTTTAACATATCATTGAATGTTTACACTAGAAACAACAGATTTAATGTAAAGATAGATAACTATAGAGAACATTGCAATCGAATAAAGTTATTTCAGAACAATAACAATAATAAAGTTATAGATATTTAGTCATTTCATGGTACAGTTTTTGTCTGATCATAACTTCTACGTACAGATTGCTCAGTTGGTTCAATATAGCCATACCGGCCTAAAGATTATTACACAAGAAAATCTTAGACAAGAAAATCGACTGTTGTCACACTGATGCACAACCATTCAATCAAAACAGAAAAGTAGCTTGTCGATTTACACAGCTGTTTAACTATTACTGTGATTTTATGTTTGAACCCGTTTTATGTGAGTATGTGTACGCATGTTTGTAATTAGGTTGATTATAATCGACTAGAGCAGAAGTGAGCCTGCCCACTTACAGGTTTGGCGAAAGCATTTGTCTATTTGTGAACTATTTTGGCAAAAGAATAGAATGCTTAGTGTTAGCATATCAAGTGGTGGTTAGTGACAAACACAGTTTATAGTTCATCACATGATTATCAATGAGAGCAGTATTCAAGCGTGTTAGCGCAGAATAGGCAGTGTTACTTTGATAGTCAATCGGTCATAGGCATACATTCACACTTTTTAAATGGTTTTCTCGTTACAGAACTAGCAATGGTATTATAGTTCACTAATAATCGAGTGCTGTGTGTATCACCGTGACCCCAGGGCGGAGTAGCACAGGAAGTTGTGGGAAACAAAAAGACAGGTCGGGCAAAGTGACGGTGAATGTGCTTTTGGACTGTCGTAGTGTGATGCTGATACACTATGCTTGTAAGTGGGAAAGCGTCACAGTGGCATAGTACAGACTCTGGCGAGGTTGCCAGAGTCTGTCAAGACGACGTGTCACGGGTAGCTGTCAGCACCGCAGCTCATTTTGCACAGGACGAAATTAGACATGCTGCTTATTCAGGATATCAAATTTGACCTCATTTCTCATATTCTGCTGACTTGGCACCGAGCGATCTCTTCCTCACTCCACGGATGAAGAAACCACTGCGTTGCAGCTATTTCCAGGATGCCGACTAACAAGGGAACATTGCCATATTTAAATAAACGATCATGATCAAACTAGGTGGGTGTGTAGAAGGGGCAAAATAATGTAAAACGTAATTTTTCCTTTTGCCCAGTTTCACTCTTAAGGCGTAAAACATATCCCAAAAATTAATTTCTCATACTAGATTTAGAATAAATATCTCCTAAATGATGATATGTAATAAATATTGTTCAAATAAAAGTTGATAATAACTAACGTTTTCAAAAGGTGTATAACCAACCTCTGTAATAATTTGAAATTTTGTAAAATACCACACCACTATTCCCTAATTTTGTAAAATTAAAATTTTTACTACAACTTAAAGAAACTCCGTCAGTACAGGTACAGCCATGGAGTGTCTATGTTGCAAGAACTTTGTGAGAAGGTTTCCAAACACACTTCTGTTGAATGACTTTGATGTCAATTTCCACTTGAGAAACAATATAACCAAGCTGCAGTCACTAGTACATAATCAGTTCCCTTTGATAAGGCTTATCAGTGTACTGAAAAACACTTGATACAAATCAGGATTTGTAGATGGTCGCCCATGACAATTTTTAATTTTTTTTTTGTATTGTTCTGCATCGTGTATATTATGTGAAAAAAATAAGTTTATTTTATCTGCATTGTATAAAAATGTTATATTTTAAACGTTTATCGCAATTTATCATTATTGTACTGATTCTGTATCATAATAATGAATTAAATATTATTTTAATTTATCAAAATATATGTACATGAAATGGTAAACTAAACAAAATCATGAATGTAAAAAGTAAAATAACAATTTAAAACATAAAATTAACATAAATAGAATAAACAATTAGAATAGTAATGAATATTCAGAAATTTTAATAAGGTTTTCTGACGATAAACCAACAGCATATATTTCTACCGCTTATTTTTCAAAATCATATTTTAGAAATCATCTTTATTACACATGAATATATGTGGCTTGATAGTTTCTTTAATTAAATGAACAGACGTTTTCAGTTTTCAAAATTAATTAATGGTGAAGTGGTATTCTGCTAAATTTCAAGTTATCACAAAGACTGATTATAAACATTCCAAGAAGATTAATTACATATCAACATTTATTTGAAAAACATTTTTTTACATACCATCGTTTCCAAACTATTTCTTCTAAAACTAATGTACCAATAAACATTTTGGGATGTATTTTACCGCTTAAAAGTGAAATTGGGCACAAACAAAAAATAAGTGTCACATTATTTTACCCCCTCTAGACACTTGTCAAGTTTCATCAAGTTCATTTATTTACACTTGGAAATGATCCCTAGTAAGTGATTTTAGAGGTGGGTTGTTTCTCCAGTCAAGGCTTTCATCAACTCATTTGTTGTTATGAATAATGTAGAGAAAGACTAACACCACCAGGAAGTTTCATTTTGAGATACTGAGTTTGTTTTTCGTGGCACTGGTTTCTCTTCACCGTAATAGGCGACAGTTCTGAGATATCGACATTATTCTAAACTGTAGATTTTTTTTGATAACCCTTCATTAGTAGTAGGGCAACCTGCACATCACCCCACTGTACATTGTCGCCAAATTTATTCAAGATGGCGGATCCAAGATGACGGCAATAGATATGTCAACATCGCAATGACATCATGGCTGGAATTTCAAATTTTGGGGGAAAATAGGTCAGTTGGGCTATATCCAATAACCTAACCCCTCCCCTCCCCCCTCCTCTCCCCCATAAAATGGCTGGATGTTCAAATTATGGACTACATGGGCGAACCTAAGTGATCCAACTGTCACCTATTCCTTGGAATTGGCGGGGGAAACAACAAAGCCTGTGCTGGGAAGGAAGAACGTAAGTCTTTATTTTACATGCAGTGTTTATTTAAACAGTTTGAGGCAGCAACTCGATCCAGTGTGTTCACCATAAGGTCCAGAGTCCAACTGACTTAGTACACAGTACTTCCACCAGAGGGCACTAACATCCCATGGCGATCTGGGGGAAAATGGTGGGGTAAGGACTCAGCCTGTTCTGGGCTGCTGGATAGGAAGGACTGTACTTCATTTATTTTGGAACAATTTATTTAGAGATGGAATTCACATTGTTTATTTATTACACTGAAACAAAAGACTCGCTCTGACATGTTTGGGGTCATATTACATAGCCTGCAGACCTGCAAACTACTCGTAAATCATCGGAATAATGCAGTGGACTGTTGTACAGACGTGAAAACAACTCATAAAGTGTCAAAATAATGTATTGCACAGCCTGCACACTTGAACTAATCGTAAATCACCGAAATAATGCAGTTCACTGATGTACAGACACACAAACAACTCGTAAATTGTCAAAATAATGCGTGTAAAACGCTCTGCAAACACACTTGCTAATCGTCAACTCTATATATAATGCATTTCACAGCCTGCAAACCTCGTCACAACATAACAGACATGAAAACAACTCATAAATTGTTGAAAGTAATGCATGTGTAGCACTATGCAAGCATGCTCACAATGCTTAAACAGCTGAATATAATGCAGTGCACAAACACTCTTTGCGTGTAATAAACAGCATCAAACTATCATCAATAGCAATGTACAAGCAAACCCCCCCCCCCTACAAAACTCCATATTTACAGTGTGTTTGCTCTGTTTTTGTATGTCTGTGTATGTGCATGTGTTGCAGATGGCTCCCAGGACCTGCGGTAGACCTGAGTTAGCATTTGAGAGTGGATCCGCTGCACGTTATATCCGGAGTGATGTCGGGATGCCAATCCACAATACACCACATCTTGAATAGGGTTTGAAGGTGGATCTACCATACACAATTGAAAGGGTACAGTACCGCCCGACATTGAAAACAGGTACAGCACACTTCATTATTTTTGTCAGAACAACACATTTTTTTTGTAAAATAACTCAATTTCAATTAATACAGCGAAGCCGGATACCAGTGTAGGAAAGAATGACAATTTATTTATTTAATTTATCATATGTGCACTCCCACAAAATAAATCCCTACATCCAGTTTGGTGAGATCTTTTGAAATGAATGAATGTATGGTCGTCTGCTAACCGCAGATAGTGAATGTGAATATATGATCATCTTTGAGTCGATCCTTTGGCCACCTTAGGTGGAACCAAAGAGATGAAATTTACCAGAGCTTTGAGCGCCTGAAATGTCGCTGACCAATAAGGTAGCAAGGTGCTTCTCCCACTTCGACAGAGGTGCGAGAGAACCTGAATACGGCCATGTTTCAGCACTCTGCCGCTGGATCCTGTGCTGTTAACACCTGTTTTAGATGTGCTCCGTAATGACGAAAGAGTGGAGGCATGGTATGCATGTGGAATATTTAAGAGTAGTTTGAAATAATAATTTCTCTATTTCAGGAACTTTTGTGGGGAGAATTAAATGTCAGGCAGGTAATATTAATGGGATTGTAGTAATCTTCGGAAGTGACCAACGGTCACAAAGAAACCACGTGTAGCAATAAGTTGAAATACTACCGTGTGCTTAAGTTAAGCTGAATCACTAGCGTGTGTACAATAAGTTGAAATATTTAAGAGATAGCGTGTGTACCATAAGTTGAAATATTTAAGAAATGGCGTGTGCAGGACTTGAAATTAGAGACGAGTACTTCCACGTGATGAGTACTGTGTGAGTCTCAATCTGTGTATGAGACAAAGGATAAAGAGAAGTACTCGTCCATGGTATCAGTTGAGGACTCGCGTGTGTGATGAATACATTAATATTACTTTGCATGTGACGCTAGATTCAAACTCTGAGAGAGGAGCAAGGTGAGTCGGCCGTCTATCCAGCAACGCCACATGGCTTGCATTGCACAGGAAGACGTGCATTTACCTCCAGAGTCCACAGTAGGAAAGTAGAATTACAAAGTGGGGCAGTGTCGTGTGAAACTGGGATCAACATTAATTGAAGTGGGAAAGCTGAAAGTGATAATGTTGTGACTATTCACTGTCTTGTATTTCATATTGTAGTGTGGTGTATGTCATGTAATTTGGGTATGTGTGGTTTGCATGGGAGTGTAGCGAGGTAGTTTCAAAAGATTAGTGGGTTATGCTTGTTCCTTCTGTACCGCTCGGTCTGGAGGAAAGTTTCGTGATGATGATTGTGAGAGTCGAAGGGTGAGAAATAATAAAAGATCCACCATCCTATCCAGAAAGTGCACTGTAGCGTTAAATAAATTACGAGACCATAATATAGAGATTCACTAATGTAAAGCCATGCCCACTGGGCGGAATTTCTCATATGTTATTGTTGTAGGTTATAGAATTTGTGTGTTTAGGTTAGGGAATTTATCGGAATAAATCAGATAGTGAAAAGAAAGAGATTGGTAGACTATTCCTTCAAATTGTATGTTGTCATAATGTCCCGAATTTATAATGTGTGCGCCATTCATATTCAGTGGGATGGCCACGTGTTAATAAAAGCCGTCAAATAAAAGACAAAAAGAAAATGTGGTACTGCCAGTGCGTAGTGTACAGTCAGAGTTCTGCAAATCACTGATAGTCAGATATGCGTTTCCGTTGCGTAGTAATCATATAGGAGGATAACTTGTAACTTAAGTGAGAGTACTAGAGCTAATATTACTCGATAACTAAGAATGAATCCACTCGCTTGGCAGATCACTCATCTTGCAGGCCTGACTGCTTGATGCCACAGTATGAGCAAGGCATGTGGGTGCCTCTCACAATGTACGGAGCGATGTTGTGATGTAGATCCACAATATATCACATCTGAGTTAGCATTTGAGTGTGGATCTGCTGCACACTTTATTTCCAGACAGCTGTTCAGAGGCAGATCCACCACGCGTTACATCTGGGATAGGGCTCACAGGTGGGCCAACCAAGCATTAAGACTGAAGATGTGTTCTATGTTCAAAGTTAGGTCCACCAGTGGGTGGACTGGGTCCTGGGAGGCGTCTGTGACACATGCACATTCACAGATATACAGAAAACAGAGAAAACACACTCCAAATGTGGAATATGTGGCTGGAGGCGACTGGATGCAATCGAGTTCAGTGCTATACTATAGGTCCTGATCAGAAAAATAGTGCATTTGTGCTAGGTGTTGGAAGCTGTACTACATTTGCAAACAATTTTAGAACACAGAACAAGAAATTATCTCAGGATCGCACGGGCAGAACTGACATAAAATCGATAGAATTGCGAAAAATGACAGAAAATACATATAAATTTAGGGAATATACACCGAAATGCATGGAAATTAAGGAAGTACTTGAAGTACTTGCGTGTTTTCTGGTTGGCGCAGAACAATTTGTTCATGGGAAAAAGTATGTGTCAGCAAGAGGAATTCGATTAAATGTGAAGTGAAGGGAACCAGGAAAGCACTTACTTTTTTTCCGTCGAGGCAGCATTCTACTATATGTCTATTGAGGTAACAGTGATACACGCTGGTTGACTACTATATTTGACGCTTTCAGGAGAACAGAGAACCATCTGCCTCTAAACTTACATGTATTTGCATTAAAGGATAACAGAGAGTAGGCGGAGTTATGGACTGAGATGGAGCTGTAATGAGGTACGACTAAATGGCAGACTGATGGCACATTCTAGAGAGGAAGGGAGATGTTGCTGCAGGTCATTTGACCATTTTTTCCGCTATTCTGTCAGGATGCATCAGTCGTGTGACATAGCCAGCGTTCAACTCGTCTACAGTCACGTATTCTTAGAGCATTGTCTACTTTCGATCGTTAACAGCAAACCTCTCGATCATCAGAGGACGTCCATCTGATGCATGATGGAATGTGATCATCCTGTTTTGACACATTCCTCTAAACAAACGAAGATTTATGGATGTACTCCATTCCCTTCTCGCATCTTGGATATATATACCCAGACTTCAGTTTCATAACTAAGATGATTCTAAGTTAGCGACAGGTGTTTGTGGGACACTGCAACCCCCCTGTACACATCTGCTTGATAGAAGTCCTGTTTACAGAGTTAGTGGTGGTAAGGTGTGTAATTTCACATCTCAGACGCTGTTGCTATGCGTTTACCTGTTTCCTTGTAAGAGGCATTTTCCATTACTAATAATCATTTTATATAGGACTGATGTGAGCCGAGTATAATTTCAGCACCATGATTGGATGTGAACAGTGGACACTATACTTTTCTGGAAAGCTACAATGTGCATATATCACACAGAATCAATATTTTAAGGAAGTAGTTTTTTCATTTTACAGTTTGTTACCATAGTTTATTGTAGAGAAACCTGCAAGAAGGACGTATGTCATGCGGTGGAAATATATTTCTTACATTGTAATGTTAACAGTGCAGTATTTCACATGACTGATAGGTCGGAAACTGAAGCAATCTAACATTATAGCCTGTTTTAACTGCAGATCTGTGTAGCCTTAGGAGTGCATGTATTTATGTTATATCTTACCAATTCCCACCTGGTAGTGGTCCCAGACACTAGAACAATACTTTAAAATTGATAGTGTAGTTAATTTATGTAAAATGCTTCAAACTCCATCTGCTTGGAGCTCCATCCTGCTTAAAAACCATCCATTTCTTGTTCTTCTTAGCCATCTGCTATTACATCACAACACATTCAGATCTACTACTATACACTGATAAGGGATCCTAACCACCTCGCATGAACGCATATGGAGAAATCTTATGTGCTTGGATGGGCAAGGACTCTGCAAGCTCCATTCATTCACGTAAGGCGAAATGTAACGGTCTACTTCTGGTCAGGTGCAGATTAAATCAGTAATGGTGCCGGAGGGTGGGTTGGTCAAAGAGAGTGCGAGGGGGTCTCTAATTTTATTCTAAGACTGCGAGAATGCCCTGTGACTCCATCTGCATAG
This sequence comes from Schistocerca cancellata, assembly GCF_023864275.1. Classification (NCBI taxonomy): domain Eukaryota; kingdom Metazoa; phylum Arthropoda; class Insecta; order Orthoptera; family Acrididae; genus Schistocerca; species Schistocerca cancellata. Next base: position 114,437,667 of record NC_064632.1, read on the forward strand.
AGACAGATCGTAAATTATGCACTATGCTCAAGGTGCTAGAAATATTTAGAGCACTGTGTGGTATACATTGATGATGTATATGTTCGAGAATTAACAATGAATGGACGTACTGAACAGTCATCTATCTACATTCGCAATGATCCTCGCAAAGTAGAGAATGGACAGTTTAGCGATGATACTGAAATTGGGAAAAAAGCTGTTGCATCATTTGTCAGTGTTGAAATTACGGTAAGATTGCTAAAATTGTTTGCACTATCAACTGTGATGCTTATTACTACAGTACATCGATGGTATCGTTTCCATCCCATCCGTTCACTGGTACGCCGTTGGTTACCACATAATGATGAACAGACGTCGCTTGTTTGAGATCTGTCACTGTGGCAGATAAGTTTAAATGTAGAGGTCATCAGTCACCTGCTGACAGCAGTTTGGAAACATTCCACAACGCCACCAAACTCTTCCAGTTTCCTTATGTTGTAACTGTATTTTATTTAAAAACATCTGGCGTGTGAGGTGTGTTATAGTAGCAGCAGCAACAACGTGATTTACACCATGCGGCGTCTAGTTTCCTGTGAGAAGAAATGAATCAGAACGTATTAATGTCAGTTTAGAACCTGACACACACCTCGAAGTCGTGGCAGAAAAAACAAAATGTATGGCAGTGTACAAGGCGTGTTACAGCAGAAAAAAGACAAAGTTTCAAACAACTACACAGGGTCATAGGCGGATCTATTGCTACTTATAGTATAGTGTGTGGGATATGGTCATCCTCCTACAGCACAAGCAATGCAACTTTACACTGGTCTGTGCACCGGGTCATTACCTGTAGACGTAATAGGATCGTCACGTGTGCTCGATTCCAGCATGCGGACTGTGGTGTCACCGCCAGACACCACACTTGCTAGGTGGTAGCTTTTAAATCGGCCGCGGTCCGCTAGTATAGGACGGACCCGCGTGTCACCACTGTCAATGATGGCAGACCGAGCGCCACCACACGGCAGGTCTAGAGAGACGTACTAGAACTCGCCCCAGTTGTACAGCCGACTTTGCTAGCCATGGTTCACTGAGAATTACGCTCTCAATTGCCGAGACGATAGTTAGCATAGCCTTCAGCTACATTTGCTACGACCTAGCAAGGCACCATTACCAGTATAGATATTGAGATTCTATTAATGTGTCATCAAGAGCGATGTTCTAAAAATGTGGATTAAAGTTAAGTATTCCAGAAGCTAAGTGAGTTTAAGCGCGTGCCTTTCGGCTTCCTCATTGTGTCTAGACAAGACAGTCTAGACACAAGGCGAGGAAGCCGAAAGGGCACGCTCTTAATTCACGCAGGCTTGCTTAAGTCTGAAACAGGATACGTAATGAATGCTATAAAGAAAAGTACGTAGCTGCTGGAATACTTAACTTTAATCCATCATTTGTATACAGCATTCTTGATGATACAAGTGAGACTCTCTCTTGAAATGGTTAATGGCGCCTTGCTAGGTCGTAGCCATGGACTTAGCTGAAGGCTATTCTAACTGTCTCTCGGCAATTGAGAGAAAGGCATCGTCAGTGTAGTCGCTAGCAAAGTCGTCGTACAACTGGGGCTAGTGCTAGTACGTCTCTCTAGACCTGCCGTGTGGTGGCGCTCGGTCTGCAATTACTGACAGTGGCGACACGCGGGTCCGACATGTACTAATGGACCGCGGCCGATTTAAAGCTACCACCTAGCAAGTGTGGTGTCTGGCGGTGACACCACAGACAGTATTTGTTTTCGAAATATGCGAGGAGAGAGATGCAGTAAAAACCTTATGGGGTTCTCTATCAGCGGTGCTTTTATAGTTCATAATTTTTCTCTGTTGGATTGTACAGAATAACGATGATAGCATGTTGGGGTGATAGATGCGAATGGGCCCTAAGGGACATGGATCTGCTTCGGACTGCAGTGCCTGCATGTAGTGTCGGGACACACCACAACGCAGTAGTAAAGTCCTCGTCCTTTTCCCAGTTCCCATACTGTCTTTTATACTACCTCATGTTGTAGGAGCAGGCTTCGTTTGGCTCTGACGTTACACATCGTACACTGTTGGTGGAGTTAGGACAACTTGTTCCCATTTCCACCGAATGCTCAAAACTCGGTCCCGTCCCACTAATTCAGGTCACCCTGTTTCTACAAAGGTTGCAGAAGATGGTAGATACAGCTCTCTCCGACTTCTGCTCAGTTCCGATTTAAATTGGTGTGATAACAGGCACAAAGCTGCACAAATGGTGGCAGTTGCAAGAGGCATAGGGACAATCTAAAATTTTACTGCAGCTGATAGATTCGAAAAAGTTGACTCCTTTCGAAATATGAGAGTGCCAGAAATATGATTCACTACTGGCTGTAAACATTAAAGGACTTCTCCATCGGATACAATGCAGGTGTGTGGTTGACTGGAAAGATGTGATTCCAAATCATAGACATCATTTCTATTGGAACCTAGTGTACATTTCTCACAACCTCAATCAGCACACCATCTACTGTTTGTTATCCTTCTCAATCAACCATCACCTATAACTCAGTGGATATATCACCGAACCTCTGAAGTGGCATCGAGACAGAATGCATTACAAATACTGGAGAAATATCTAGCAACACCATGAGGGAGTAGCACATACCAGTTTCATACCACATTCCTTAGCCAAATCACGTTCTAAATTCAGTAATTTTATTACAAGGTTGACTCATCGGCGACGTGTAACGGCACTGTTGGTCTGGCAATATACACTCCAGCGATCACTGTCTATATTCAGTATTGCGGTATTTGTCTGGTAAAACCACTTCAGTCGGAGGTAATACCGTACCTCGATTTATAAAGACGGTATAGCTTTTAACATGGATATTGGTGTGCATCTGTAGAACCAGGACCGATTGTGATAGTAATATGGTCGTGTTTTTAGAATCTGGCGATTTTTAAAGCGATTAGGCATCTTTTTGTAAGACACAGTGGTACCACTAGCAGAAAACACTTATGAGACACGTCCACCCATTTTCGGTCAGAATTATTTCGTATCGCCATTAATCAGTTATTTGCGAAGTATAATACTTAGTAGTAGGGGATGCAGGATAGGTTCGCCTTGAGCATCAGGCTTGAAAAGTGTGGATTTGTGTTTCAACATGTGCAAAGGAAATGACTATGTCCACTGGTAAGGAAGGTATGGACTTGACATGGAATACCATGATAGCAGAGTATGTCAGGTCATAAGAATGGTACAGATATGTTTATTTCCAGAGCCTCAGCAGTCAGTAGGATGTATTTCCAATACATCACTCACTGTCGAATGTCGTTCAATTGAGACCACAATCGTAAAATTTAATTGTAAGCATAGCGATCAAATACACTCCTGGAAATTGAAATAAGAACACCGTGAATTCATTGTCCCAGGAAGGGGAAACTTTATTGACACATTCCTGGGGTCAGATACATCACATGATCACACTGACAGAACCACAGGCACATAGACACAGGCAACAGAGCATGCACAATGTCGGCACTAGTACAGTGTATATCCACCTTTCGCAGCAATGCTGGCTGCTATTCTCCCATGGAGACGATCGTAGAGATGCTGGATGTAGTCCTGTGGAACGGCTTGCCATGCCATTTCCACCTGGCGCCTCAGTTGGACCAGCGTTCGTGCTGGACGTGCAGACCGCGTGAGACGACGCTTCATCCAGTCCCAAACATGCTCAATGGGGGACAGATCCGGAGATCTTGCTGGCCAGGGTAGTTGACTTACACCTTCTAGAGCACGTTGGGTGGCACGGGATACATGCGGACGTGCATTGTCCTGTTGGAACAGCAAGTTCCCTTGCCGGTCTAGGAATGGTAGAACGATGGGTTCGATGACGGTTTGGATGTACCGTGCACTATTCAGTGTCCCCTCGACGATCACCAGTGGTGTACGGCCAGTGTAGGAGATCGCTCCCCACACCATGATGCCGGGTGTTGGCCCTGTGTGCCTCGGTCGTATGCAGTCCTGATTGTGGCGCTCACCTGCACGGCGCCAAACACGCATACGACCATCATTGGCACCAAGGCAGAAGCGACACTCATCGCTGAAGACGACACGTCTCCATTCGTCCCTCCATTCACGCCTGTCGCGACACCACTGGAGGCGGGCTGCACGATGTTGGGGCGTGAGCGGAAGACGGCCTAACGGTGTGCGGGACCGTAGCCCAGCTTCATGGAGACGGTTGCGAATGGTCCTCGCCGATACCCCAGGAGCAACAGTGTCCCTAATTTGCTGGGAAGTGGCGGTGCGGTCCCCTACGGCACTGCGTAGGATCCTACGGTCTTGGCGTGCATCCGTGCGTCGCTGCGGTCCGGTCCCAGGTCGACGGGCACGTGCACCTTCCGCCGACCACTGGCGACAACATCGACGTACTGTGGAGACCTCACGCCCCACGTGTTGAGCAATTCGGCGGTACGTCCACCCGGCCTCCCGCATGCCCACTATACGCCCTCGCTCAAAGTCCGTCAACTGCACATACGGTTCACGTCCACGCTGTCGCGGCATGCTACCAGTGTTAAAGACTGCGATGGAGCTCCGTATGTCACGGCAAACTGGCTGACACTGACGGCGGCGGTGCAAAAATGCTGCGCAGCTAGCGCCATTCGACGGCCAACCCCGCGGTTCCTGGTGTGTCCGCTGTGCCGTGCGTGTGATCATTGCTTGTACAGCCCTCTCGCAGTGTCCGGAGCAAGTATGGTGGGTCTGACACACCGGTGTCAATGTGTTCTTTTTTCCATTTCCAGGAGTGTATGTATGTAGCCGGTTTCCTAGGACGATTCTATGCAGGGGTGCGTGGCGCGCCAGCGGTGGCATGTGACAGGTATGATTGACATTTCCCACTAATGTCAGGAGAGCCTGTTGGGATGCAGTAATGTAGCTGTCTTATCAGCGTCATCATCTAGACAGCCGAATAGTGAACTAATACATAGTACTTGTTGCATAGCCTTTGTGATCGCGTGGAAATTTGAGAAGATTGAATATGGACATGTGTTTGCGCTAGACCATTATTCCCTCCCCCCTCCTTCCCCCCATGTAAATTGTCTGGTCGACTGCTTCTGCACATTTCACGCCTTCATTTAGATGATGGACATCGATTGTGGTATGTCCATGTAGCAGGTGAAAGACAGGTGGAAGATACGTTTGCTGGTTCTCTAGACATGAGAAACACCATAGTTGACTCTGTAAATTATAAGAATGATTTGGAATCTGTTATATCACCGACATCGATATTCCCGAGTGGAAATATCAGTTTCCTCAATTTTTTCGAGTTTTCACGTAAAGGTCTTTGCAGGTGAGATGAGTTTCTAGTTGTTCAGTGGGGTACAGCACGCTCAACCTTGCTAAAGTTTCCGGTTTCTAGACAAATAATGTCCAGTCTACATTTTAGGAATTATACTGCACAGGTGATACATCTATGCAAGTGATACTGCTATGTGCTTGATATCGAGAAGTATCGCCAACATTGTATGATATACACTTTTATTAAATACATATGTTCTTGTAATACCAGAGTCTAGATGTGGTGTTACCGCCAGGCACCACACTTGCTAGGTGGTAGCTTTTAAATCGGCCTCGGTCCGTTAGTATAAGTCGGACCCGCGTGTCGCCACTGTCAGTGATTGCAGTCCGAGCGCCGCCACACGGCAGGTCTCGTGAGACGTCCTAGCACTCGCCCCAGTTGTACAGACGACTTTGCTAGCGAAGCTACACTGACAAATACGCTCTCATTTGCCGAGACGATAGTTAGCATAGCCTTCAGCTACGTCATTTGCTACGACCTAGCAAGGCGCCATGACCAGTTTATATTGAGATGATATAATGTATCAACAAGAGCGATGTTCACCAATTATGGAATAAAGTTAAGTATTGCTTCAACTACGTACTTTATTTGCTATATTAATGACATTGTAATGTTCCTAGACCTCACGCCAGTCTGCGTGAGCTAAACGCGTGCATTTCGGCCTCCTCTAGCTATACGGTGTTGGCTCTTCTGCCAACACATCACTAGAGATGGATGTAGAAAGCAGGCAAGCATGCAGATGCAGGTCGGGGCCAGAAACAGTAACGTCTTTGTGCCAAAGGGAAACGAGCCCGACTTTGTACAACAGTTCAGAGAGTGACTTCGGTCTGCTGAGGGCGCTCAGGTCACACTTTGGGAGCGGATGGCTTGTGACCGTCAGCTGCAGTGGATGACCACCTGACTTCATGAGAAATATCTAGTGCTGTGACGAGTATATATGTATGGTGCACGAGCTTATACTATCTGTCTGTATGTATGAGTGTCTGGCGATCGATAGCTATATGCATGATGCAAAAGGGGCGATTTTGTATGGTACGGGATACGAATTGTGTGTTTACTACATCGATATGGTACGTGGAGATCGGTTTCACGCTGAAGTAGTCAACCTTCCTTACTCAGTGGCGGAGCAGTGTAATTGAGCAAGTGTCTTCCTGTATTTGACGATCTGTAGGCGACTTTTGCAGACTTTAACTGTCAGTGCAATATGACGATCTGTACAAAATAGTTTTGGCACTGAAAGTTTCATCTGCAGAAAGAAAAAGGTGAACTGTGCTTCCATACCGATAGCATCAGTAATTAGGCGGGTAAAATCAGTTAGAGCCGATGAGCATGCTCCATTCATTCGCAAGACATCCTTTGTTCTAGGACATAGGAGCCTCTACATAGCAGTGAGAACGTTCACGTTTCGGAGATGTTTGTTGAAAGCAAGACTTAACGATTTCCAGGAAGGGTAACATGTGATGGATGTGGTGCCACGTTATTCTGGGCTACTTTCATAGACAGGTTCTATTTGGAAAAGAATTTTCATGTAGACAAGCTGAGACATCACGAAAGCTCCTACAAAAGCGACCGTTAACTATTTCTGTGGCATTTTACGATTTCCAAGAGGTAGACTTGGCTCCTATTTACAAAGACATTGAAAGGTCTCTGTTGGATTCCTTTCATGTTTAATTTCTTAAATCTGTTGCCATTTATGGAATAAATTCCTCTTCTAAATGTACTGTGGCGTTTCTGACTATCTGGGAGGAGACTGAGCAGTGGAACGTGTTACTTTTACACATAAACAAGAACGATCTGTAACACTACTACACTTCAAAGCACAGTTTATATGTAATTTTTATATGTAATTCATGTCACACAGTCTCATACGGAACCTACATCCGCTTTCTTTTATATACTGTATATGATAAGATACTGTCATCCCCCTTCCCTTTTGTGTGAGAGGATGAATGAGCATATGTATTTCTAGTTGCATGCTTGAGGGTAGCAGACAAGGCTGTCTGCTAGAGAACAGTAGGACCAACGTCAGAACAGGTAGCTACGCTTCCTAAAAGCAAAGAGGTTTCTATCCTTAGTATGGTCCTGTCCGTCCGTTGTCATGTTGGTATAGGAAGCTGCCCCTCTGGCCACTTCCGTTGGTCTTTGTGAGCCACCCTCAGGAAGCACGCTCGGCAGTAGGGCAGTTGCAGTGTGGCCGTGGCGAGCGTCTGAAGTGGTAAGATCTCCGGCTAAGCGCGTGTCTGTTAAGTCCGTAGGACAATGGATTTCTTAAGTTCAGCCTAACTGAAAATTTAATCACCTTTATTTCGGGTTTAGGTCTAAAATATCCGATGTTATCTTAAATTGCAGCGCAGTATAATTCTCGTGTGAAGCTCACATTATTTTCCGGTAGTTGCTTTGTTACTACTTTGTGAGTAAAGTGGAACTACGTGTTGATCAGTAACTCTAACTAAGATCAATCTTAAATGCGAATGCTTGTGTGATTATAATGTCTCGTCTTGAATATATTTTCAATATATTAACTTTTCGTTATGTTCAGCCCACGTGGGGTGTACTTTGCGAGACCACTACCATGTGCTTATATAACTGTTTGACCCATCAGGTTAATAGTAAGACGTTAGTAACCAGTTCAAGGTTTTTCTTTTGTCAATTGCTTTTCGATCTAATTTATTTTAATTATCAAAATTATTGTGGAGCTGTACGCTTTGTGTAAACCAAGTTGACCACGTGAAGCATGTGGTGTAATCATCAAAGTAGCCCTCAGCTATTCCTTTTGCGAAGATTTCACAAAGAGTTAATATGAATTTAGTATACCAGTGTGTGGTAATTACATGACGGACAGGATTGTGGTATGAACGTAATTTCTTTGGGTAAAAACTGAATCTGTTGGTTGTGGTTAATTTCTTCTTGCTTATGTTTCAATGTTCTTCGTGTGTTATTTTATGAATGCAGTGTTGTATACAGGCTCCCAATCTTGGCTCCATATTTTATGTGTTCCGTAAGATTACAATCTCACTTTTTTTTTTAATCGTAAATAAGGGACCAGCTCAGTTATAACTCACGTATAATATGCTGAAATTTCAATGAACAATCTTAAAATAAATTTCCAAATATAAACTGATTTCTTTCTTTTTATTTAAATTCTCCTTTATATATATATATATATATATATATATATATATATATATATATATATATATATATATTACCGGTTTTGTATGACTATTAAAAGATTATCATTAATGTTAGTCTGCTTGGTAAACCTAGACTAAATATCTGATGAAACAGTTGCCCAGTAATCCACGGTTAACGTCCCCAGACAGATCACGGCTTTTAACCCACTTTCATTGTCAATTAGCACCGATCTCAGCATACCAAATTAGAGTTACAACTTTACACATCAGCTAAGAAAATTAGAGTTACAACATTACACATGGCGACCCTGTTCTGTGATTCCGCTAGACTCTGGAATCTCTGAAATGTTATATTGCGAGCGTGTTATAATCTTAATTTTTTTTCCCTACAGCGCTCAAACAACTTCTGCATTGTTTCCGAGCAGACTTTCAAAAGATTCACGGCGTTGTTGATCGGCATTGCGTTGTTTGTCTTGTTTTGTTTTTTATATTTGTGTGTTTTATATGTCTGTCTGTTTTTTATTCTCGCTTGTAAATTCCACTGTTTCGATCAAAGATAAAAAAATTTGTTTTGCGTGTGAAAAAGGGTGTACTAAGTTGGGTATCTTTCGTGTGACTGTCGTAATTTTTGGGGGACACATTTATTGTGATTAGTGTGTTGCGTACTGAGTATAAATGTATAAATTGCACTGATGCAAACACGTAACCAAGCTAAAAGTAAGCGGTCCAACAACTTAAGCAACATGGACCAAGGGGATAATTTGATTTCCAATATTAACGCGTCGGGTGGTTCCGAAATTGCAATGGGGAATAATTCAGACGAAATGCAAAACAGCACGAACGGGCTCACATCAGAGCCAGAAATTAATTTGCCTCTAACTAACCAAATTGATGTAGCAGAACTCATGAAAGCCTTATTGCAACAAAATAAAGAAAACGCAGAGAAATCCGAGAAATCGATCCGCGAGCTAGGCGAACAAATGACGCAGAAATCAGAAAAATCGTTCCGAGAACAAAAAGAATCATCCGAAAAATCGATCCGCGAGCTAGGCGAACAAATGACACAAAAATCTGAGAAATCGATCCGAGAGCTAGGCGAACAAATAGACGAAAAACTAATCCAGCAGACAAATAAAGTCGACAAGTCGATGCAGAGAGTGTCCGATGATATCTCACAAAGAATAAACAATCTGGCAAGTGAGACAAAAAGTGATATTATGAAAGAATTAGGCCGTACATTTGAACAAATCGATGATCGTCTGCAAGCCTTAGAACAGAGCAAGCGGAGGGGCGATGCCGAATCTAAAGAAAGCGAAGAACAGCTACTTAGGAATTTCCAAGAGCTGAGGGAAGAATGCCAAACGGAGCACCAGCAGATACTCTCGAGGGCCCAAGAGGCGGAAACGCATTGTCCCACGTCCGTTAGCAACACAATAGCGGACAACAGTTTAGCGATCCACGCGTTGGAACAGCAAGTAGAACAATTGAAGCAGACTGGGGCGGAGGACAAGAGACAAATTGATGATAAGATTGCGGCATTAGCGGACATTGTAGGCACGATGAAGCTGACGGAAAGCGAGAACAATACTACACCGGTAGCGGCCGCAGAGACCGAAGAAGTGCGTTCGCTTCTGAGATTTCAGAAGGGACAGTTCGAAGTGAACAGGCAAAACAGAGCTGTAACAGGCGAATTACAAGAACGCGTGGCGCATCTGGAAAACCTCATGGCGTGTGATTCCGAACTCGTCAATAGCATTAAAAATGGCCGTACGAACAGTGCAGAGAGGGACTCCGGCCACGAGGGAGATTTTGACGACAGGGAAGAATGTAATTTGAGGGGCAGACATGAGAATAATAGAAACATTCAAGGGCCTCGCCAGGAGGAAATGCGGGGATTTGATTTCAAACATTTCCTTACGGTGAGAAAGTTTGAGATATTCCGAAATTCGCAAAAAGGAATACATCCACGAGCATGGCTCGAGCAATTTGAGTTCTGTCTTCCTCCCGACTGGGCAAGTTCACATAAGATAGAATATATGTGTGGCTATTTGGAAGGCGAACCGGCGATTTGCATGAGGTCGGCAGCGCGTCACTGCAACTCCACTCGGGAGTTTCGACAAGCCTTTCTGTCCGCCTATTGGTCGGAAGCGGCACAAGATAGGGTCAAACATGGCATAATTATGCTGCCAAATTTGAACCAGTCTGGTTTCGGCAGCCCTGCACGCCTATTCGACCACATGCTGCAGGCAAATCAATTCCTATACGACCCATACGGGCCTGCGGAACTAATTAGGATATGCATCACCAAATTGCCGATGCACTTGCGGCACGTCATTCTTGCGGGACGATGCAAAGAGGACGTGGAAACGTTCAAGACGCTTCTCCAAGAGTTGGAATACAATACAGGAGAATGCCCGCCTAATCAGGCACAAAGTTATTACGGGGCACAGCAGCGCGACCGCAGTCGTGGCCGTATTACTAATCAACGGCGTGACTGGTCGTCGCGACGCGAACGGAACAATAATCGGGACAGGCCGTATAGAAACTGGGGTGACAGTCGCGAACACAGGTGGAACAACAGAAATGATCGAGGACGTAGACAGAATCGTGAACGGAACAGTTACGGCAACCAGAATCGATACTACGGTGAACACGGTGGGAATAGGAGTATAGGCGGAGCACCTCATGATGTTGAAATTCGGCCAGCTAACCCTAGACATAATCCAGCAAATGGAAATGAACAAAACCGGCAATGACAAACGATCAGCGCAGAAGGCGCCCAATCGGAAACAATGAACGACATGGCAAAGGAGTGCATACGGTATATAGAGAGGGAAGATATTAGAGAGGATTTGTTGCAAGAAACTACGAGTGCTAAAATTTCGGGAGTAAATCCAGTCGTGACAATTGCAGTAAAAGAAATATGTTTTAAGTGTGTCATTGACACTGGAAGCCCTTTCTCGATAGTGAGCGAGGCAGCATTTCAAAAATGCGAAGGGACTGGGACTTGGCCCGTTTTTCAAGTGGGAGGAATTAAGGTGAAGGGCGCAATCTACGGTAAGAGCATAGAAATCCGAAGGCAAACTCGGCTTAATTTTACCTGCCAGGGAAGAGAGTTTGAGTACAACTTCTTTGTGCTCCCAATGCTGAATGTGGCAATGATTTTAGGAAATGACTTCATGAATGCCCACCATGCAGTAATTGCATGGGTGGAGGAGTAATGACAGTTAAAGTTGGGGATCAGCCAATTAATTTAGTATTTGATGAATGCATATTACGTGCCGAGTCAGAAATTAGTTGCCTAAAATTTCAAGCTCAAACCGAGTCGCAACCCAGACTGGAGCTACTCGTGAACTATGTAAGTGAGTCGTGCTCTACGTCTGGTGAGCAGGGGAAAGATGTTGCTTTTGCTGATGCACTGAGAAAGAGCATCGCGGGTGTCAGAACCACGGACAGGGAAAAGGAGAAATTGTATTGTCTACTTAGGAATCATGAACGGGTATTTTCTGAGACTCCGGGGGCTATTAAGGGTTTTACGTACCAATTCAGAGTACGCGACCATCAGAAGTTTTCTGTTAGACCATACCCTATTCCCGTGGCGTATAAAGCCCAGGTGGAGAAGGAAATAAACAAGATGTTAGAACAAGGAATATTTGAGCGGGCAGTAAGCTCGTACAATTCACCCTTGCTTGTCGTGCCAAAACGCGACAACTCAGTTCGTTTGGTGCTAGACTCGAGACAGATAAACACAATTATTATGTCGGAAACGGACAGGCCTGAGAGCCTTGAGGAACTCTTACAACGTTTCCACGGAGTAAAGGTACCATCATCTGTCGACCTCCGTTCGAGTTTTTGGCAAATCGTGCTACACCCATCTTGCAGATTATATACAGCGTTCCTGTGTTACGGAAATTGTTTCCAATTCCGGCGTCTCCCGTTCGGACTAAACGTCTCATCAGCTGCTTTTATAAGGGGATTAAATAGCATTTTACCTGATGATTTGAAACAGCGAGTGACAATTTACGTGGATAACATATTAATTGCGGAAAAGTCGTGGGAGGACCATAATGACGTTCTGAACAGACTACTGGATGTTTTTGAGAAGGCAGGTGTAACAGTCAACTTAGATAAGTCACAGTTCGGACGAGAGAACATAAAATTCTTAGGCCATATTGTCTCAGCAAATGGAATACAACCTGACCCGGAGAAAATTGCGGCGATAGCGGAGTGTGCAATTCCAACAAATAAAAAACAGTTGCGAGCATTCTTAGGCCTGTGTAATTTTTATAAGCGATTTATAAATTTTAGTGTACTTGGTACACCCCGTCTATGTGGACTAACAGGGAAGAACGCTTTGTGGGTCTGGGATCAAGAGGCACAGGATGAATTTTATAAATTAAAAAAGGCGTTGGTAGAGGCTCCCATCCTCGTGCATCCCGACCTGACACAAGAATTCTGTTTAATGACGGACAGTTCCTTGTCAGGATTAGGTGCGGTACTGTTTCAAACGGGAGGAAATGATGATATTACAACTTGGAAAACAATATCGTTTGGGAGCAGGGTGCTCTCTCGATGTGAAAAAAAATTATTCTGTCACGGAACTCGAAGCACTCGCGATAGTTTGGGCATTCTCAAAATTTAGGTATTTTTTATTTGGGAGGACCACCAAGGTGTACACTGACCATCGTGCACTCCAATTTCTTATGAGCACAAAAATCACGCATGGGAGACTAGGACGCTGGGCACTATACCTACAGGAATATAACTTCACTGTAGAATACATTCCTGGACAGAAAAATGTAATTGCTGACGCTTTATCGCGCATTCCTATAGGTTTGGTTCACACAGAAGAAAGGGAACTCGGTGAAAATAATTTTAGCATCCTATACTTACAGAATGTAGCGTTCGAGAATTTTGTTACCACCTCTTTAGGGAGTATAGCGGACGAACAGGATAAGGACGGAGTATTGAAAGATATAAAGAAGAAGTGGGAGGACAAGGAGAATGTAGGAATACGCCAGTACTACTTAGTGCGCAATAGAATATTATTCAAGAAACGAGCCCCGGACGACTCCAGATGGGTGTTGGTGATTCCGGAGGAACTCGTAAACAAAATTATATGGTACATACATTTGAGTTATGGTCACTTCGGAGCACAGAAATGTTGTGAAAAACTGAAAGAGACATGCTATTTTAATAACATGCTACGGCGTATTCGTGGTGTACTTAGAGTGTGCGGAGCTTGTCAGCGAGCAAAGGCGGCCACAGTGACTTATGCTGCATCATTGCACCCGATAATACCAAGAAAACTTTGTGACCTCGCGGCCGTGGATCTATTTGGGCCACTAATACGATCTAAAGCAGGTTTTGCATATGTTTTCGTAGCGGTGGAGCTAACCTCCAAGTTTGTGTGTCTGACTCCGTTGAAGCGAGCCACAGGAAGGGCAGTGGCAACTGCATTTGCAAAGCACTTTCTGCATGAAGTTGGGAGCGTGAAAAGGGTTATCTCGGATAATGGACCACAATTTAGATCACAATACTGGCAGCGGATGCTTCGAAGAAGAAGAATTAAACCTATATATATATCTCTCTTTCACCCCAGCTCGAACCCCAGTGAGCGTATTATGCGTGAATTAGGAAAATTATGTAGGTTATACTGCAGTCGTGATCACCGATCGTGGGACATACACCTAAAAGGATTTCAGAATATAATTAATGAGTTGCCTAATACGTCAACAAAGCTTCCGCCAATCACTGTGCTAAAAAACAAGGAGCCCCCAAGCAAAATCAAAGAGGTGGTGCCTTGGCCATTAGAGCCGAGACTACGCCGGAACGCAATTGTTGACTTAGCTATACGCAACATTAAGCGAGCAGCAGAAGCCAGAGTCAAGGCGTATAAGAAACACGTGAGAAAAGCAGTGTTTCATGTAGGACAAAAAGTCCTTATCAGATCACACAAGCTGTCTAACAAACGGTCAGGTGTCTGCAAGAAATTTTTTAATCTCTTTAACGGGCCGTATCGGATAAGGAAGATTCCCCATGAAAACGCCATAGAAGTGGAAACTCTTCGATCGAAGAAATCAAAAGGGCTACACCATGTGTCAAACGTAAAACCATACATTGAGTAGAAAGGGCAGTGAGGACTAGAGAGGACGGTGAAGAGAAACAATTGATTAGTTTACATTTGTGATAAATGCATTTTGAATAATATGTTGATAAAAATTTATGATAAAGATGTTTCTATGTGATGGATTGAAGTGATGTTTTAATTTTTTCTCTCCTTGTGTAATTAGGATTTAGTTTGATTCAAACGTGAAGATAAAAGGTTTCTTTGTGAACGAGTAAAATGCTGTTTATGTTTTTTTTGTGTGTAAATTGAAAAGAGCCGCTCCTGAGAGAAGCAATATCTGCGTTGAATTAATGCAAAACTCAGGGGAATATCCGATCTGTGGGTATTATGGGTCTGGCAAACCCAGGTCCCCAGCTGTTAGTAGCCTTGTTTCCGATTTTCTGCTTTCAGTGCTACTATCTATCTATTACTATTCTATATCTGTCAGTATAAATGAGGATCTCTTACTATAGTATGCGTGCTGTATGAATATTTTAAGATAGGAGAACTCTGAGAAAGGAATGAGTAAGTTTGGAATCTTGAAAACAGGATGCGATAATAAGATTGTTGAACCATTGGCTTCCAATATGCGATGATATGTTAATATTGATGATATATGTCTTTTTTGTTCTTTATAGCTGAGTACGTAAAGTGCTGTCTGTGGATTTCGTAAGTATATTGATTCCCTTCAAGGTGAAAGAAGAATTGTGGTTTGTGTAATTTACGTGGCTCTGAAATATTATTGTGGTAGTCAAATACGAGCAGCTTTTCAGCAAATGGAGAATGGAACGGAAATATGGATCCTTTTTGTAGTCTTGATTGATGTTGAGCCAAAGCCTAAAAAATTATTCTGCGTTAATACTTGTCCTAGAAAAGCGACGTTTATGTGTTTTGCTGATGCTGTGAGCATTACAGCTTACTGTTTTCGCTGGTGCGGGATGCACTGCAGCCTATATGATTTGTACTGAGGAAATTTCCCTCTTGAAGGTAGAGGATGATTAAATAATTTTGATTATGGGAACGAAGGAAAGCTTGGTTTAAGGTAATAAGGATAAAGCAAAACATTTGTCATTTAAACTACAGGAGGATTCGGATCTTTTGTGTCTGTTGTAAGTTCAATATGTTAAGATGATACTGTTTTACAGAATAGAGGTGACCACAATTTTGCCATTCATGAGAAATGAATCCAGAATAACCACCACAGGTGAAATAACTGATTTGGAAGCGAAAGGTAACGTAAAGAAGGAACGAAATCGCAGCAAAATGGGTAAGAAAATGTAATATAACCTGTATAATGCAAATATTTTTAACCTTCTCAGAGTCATCTGCGTGATTAATTGTTGTGATAACGTAATTTTAGGTGAAATTTTCTTACTGTTTTATGTGTGAATATATGAGTATGATAAATGAATAATTGCGAGTCTCTTTTCAAGTGTGCGAACTGGTATAAATGTTTTGGCGTGTAAATAACCATTGTTCTTTTTAATGTGTATGTTTAAGGAAAGTTCTCCATATTTATCATGTGACAAGACGTATGCTGCGAGCGTCAAGAAGAGGACAAATTAGAACAATGTTGTAGTGGTATATACACGGTGTTGAAATAGCATTGAAGTAGCTTATTGGGTTAACTAGTAGTGGATAGAAGTAGAATATTGAGTAATGCATGTTTATGGGTAGTTAGTTTGTAGAATAGACAACAGGTGTGCATGTATGTATGTGCAAATAACATGTGAACCCTATGCTGTCCTGACCTATACTTGCACAAGGCATAATCCTATTCATTTTAGTGAATTAATAAATAGCATTTGATTTATTAAAACGTAAGTGAACCACATTAGTGATGTGGATTTAAATATTATATTGTCAGTTCATTTAAATTTTTATTTTTATACTGTCAAGTCATTTCACTTTTATTTTTTTACATTGTCAAGTCATTTAAATTTTATTTTATATTGTCGATTCATCTAATTTTTTTATTTAAAAAAAATATTAAGTCTCACTTTGTTCTTAAAAATTGTGAAAGACAATACTAAGTGGTATTATGTATGACATTGTGTAATCACATAAGGATGATGAAAAATTTCTGTGAATGCAGTTGAGAACGTGAAAGCAAACCGGCAAAACTCTTAAGAGACAGCGGGAGCAGCCGGACTAGTTGTAAACTGGCGGGTTTCCCAGCAGGACACGCTGTCAGCCAGGCCACTTTGGGAGCGCGGCCGACAACAAAAGAAGGTACGCGGCAAACACTTTCCCTTGTACCTGGAGCTAATGGGCGGCTGCCCCGGGCGACCCTTCCTCGAGGCGATGACCTGAGATGGGCGAGCGGTCCACCGCGCGGAAATCCATCTGCTGGCAACGCACCACACGCACGCGACCGTGACGAGACGGCCGCGGTGAAACAACACAAGGGGCGTGGAGCCTTTTGACAGGTACTGCCCAGAGAAACTTGCAGACGTCAACGACGCCTATCAACATCTCCTGACGGATGCCCACTGTCAAGCGACAGTAAATCATGGTTCGATGTTCTCTGGTCGCTAAGGGTGGCACAAAAGAAGAGCCATTAAGTGTCATCCTTGCCCAGGAATATCAACCTGGCGTGTCAAACGAGGATACCGCAAGAATTTGACAACACAAACATGGAACCAAATCGAGATGACGTGACACGGGAGAAACTTCATGAGAGGGCAGAGACGGCGGGATCGCACGCAACAGATGGACAAAAAAAATCCCTACTGACAGCTGCGGCGACGAACCCCCCCTCTTTCCCCTATATTGTGCCTCGGAAAAGTGGAAGTACTGAGTGTGTCAGTGAACAGTGATTATACGGTTCTTAGACCAGTACATATACGTGTGTTTCTGTCGGAGAAACTCTGACTCGTGTGTTTTGCAGGAGTTCGATTTATTGGTGTTTATTAGACTGACTCTTGTATTTTGCAGGTGTTCTATTTATCTTTTTTAGACTTTGACTCTTGTATTTTGCAGGTGTTTTATTTATAGGTGTTTTTTTGTTTTAGATGTTGACTATTGTACTGTTTTATTTATCAATGTTTGTTTTTGTGTGATGTATTAGATTTGTGATATTTTGTTTCGTAAATTCATTGCTGTGGCATTGCTTCGTTTATCAGTCAGATAGCTTTTTATTCTCATTGAACTGTGATTGATTAGCCTTTGAATGGAGTATATTTACTGTGAGGAACCCCTTAAGGGTAACAATCACATAATTATCGTAGTTTCAGTATAATGACACAGTGCTCATTGTTTGCTAGCTAATTGAAATATAGTAGAGTGATTAAATGAGTGCCACATAGTTATTATAATTCTACAAATTATTAGTTTTATACGATATAGAATTTTTTTGCGATAACCACTTTGTAAAACATGTTTTTTCTCTTATCATTTTGTTGCTTTTGCAGATTGTGCATTGTTATGTTCTGCTTTTTAATACCGATGTTATTTGATGTTCTTTTTTTAATTGCTGTGGCACCTTTGCTATTTTCATAAATTTTGCTTGTTAATAAACAGTCATAAATTTTCCTGTGATCAGTTGGCTCTTGCAATGAGCAAATACTGGTGAACTCCATAAGGGTAACAACCAGAAATTGTTTTCATATTAATGGCACAGGAACCATTGTTTTTACTTGCTGACCGAATTAGGTCTACACTACCTTTTAAATAGGTGTCACAGATTGTGTTCTTTTTTTTCTGTTTGAAATTGGTAGATTCTAAAGATGTGTTGAAATTATTGTGTTTTAGCAAGTAGCTGGTGTCCTTTTGCCTTTTCTTTTACACTTTTGGTTTAAGTAGGGTGTGAGAAGCCTGCTTGGGAATGTCCTAGCATGGCCAGAAAATTCCCTGCACAGTCTTTTCCCGGAGCGTTGGGGTTATGAAAGGTCTCTGTTGGATTCCTTTCATGTTTAATTTCTTAAATCTGTTGCCATTTATGGAATAAATTCCTCTTCTAAATGTACTGTGGCGTTTCTGACTGTCTGGGAGGAGACTGAGCAGTGGAACGTGTTACTTTTACACATAAACAAGAACGATCTGTAACACTACTACACTTCAAAGCACAGTTTATATGTAATTCTTATATGTAATTCATGTCACACAGTCTCATACGGAACCTACATCCGCTTTCTTTTATATACTGTATGTGATAAGATACTGTCATCCCCCTTCCCTTTTGTGTGAGAGGATGAATGAGCATATGTATTTCTAGTTGCATGCTTGAGGGTAGCAGACAAGGCTGTCTGCTAGAGAACAGTAGGACCAACGTCAGAACAGGTAGCTACGCTTCCTAAAAGCAAAGAGGTTTCTATCCTTAGTATGGTCCTGTCCGTCCGTTGTCATGTTGGTATAGGAAGCTGCCCCTCTGGCCACTTCCGTTGGTCTTTGTGAGCCACCCTCAGGAAGCACGCTCGGCAGTAGGGCAGTTGCAGTGTGGCCGTGGCGAGCGTCTGAAGTGGTAAGATCTCCGGCTAAGCGCGTGTCTGTTAAGTCCGTAGGACAATGGATTTCTTAAGTTCAGCCTAACTGAAAATTTAATCACCTTTATTTCGGGTTTAGGTCTAAAATATCCGATGTTATCCTAAATTTCAGCGCAGTATAATTCTCGTGTGAAGTTCACATTATTTTCCGGTAGTTGCTTTGTTACTACTTTGTGAGTAAAGTGGAACTACGTGTTGATCAGTAACTCTAACTAAGATCAATCTTAAATGCGAATGCTTGTGTGATTATAACGTCTCGTCTTGAATATATTTTCAATATATTAACTTTTCTTTATGTTCAGCCCACGTGGGGTGTACTTTGCGAGACCACTACCACGTGCTTATATAACTGTTTGACCCATCAGGTTAATAGTAAGACGTTAGTAACCAGTTCAAGGTTTTTCTTTTGTCAATTGCTTTTTGAACTAATTTATTTTAATTATCAAAATTATTGTGGAGCTGTACGCTTTGTGTAAACCAAGTTGACCACGTGAAGCATGTGGTGTAATCATCAAAGTAGCCCTCAGCTATTCTTTTTGCGAAGATTTCACAAAGAGTTAATATGAATTTAGTATACCAGTGTGTGGTAATTACATGACGGACAGGATTGTGGTATGAACGTAATTTCTTTGGGTAAAAACTGAATCTGTTGGTTGTGGTTAATTTCTTCTTGCTTATGTTTCAATGTTCTTCGTGTGTTATTTTATGAATGCAGTGTTGTATACAGGCTCCCAATCTTGGCTCCATATTTTATGTGTTCCGTAAGATAACAATCTCACTTTTTTTTTTAATCATAAATAAGGCACCAGCTCAGTTATAACTCACGTATAATATGCTGAAATTTCAATGAACAATCTTAAAATAAATTTCCAAATATAAACTGATTTCTTTCTTTTTATTTAAATTCTCCTTTTTATATATATATATATTACCGGTTTTGTATGACTATTAAAAGATTATCATTAATGTTAGTCTGCTTGGTAAACCTAGACTAAATATCTGATGAAACAGTTGCCCAGTAATCCACGCTTAACGTCCCCAGACAGATCACGGCTTTTAACCCACTTTCATTGTCAATTAGCACCGATCTCAGCATACCAAATTAGAGTTACAACTTTACACATCAGCTAAGAAAATTAGAGTTACAACATTACAACATGTGACATCAGAATAACATTGAGAACCTTTTAGCTGCACCTGAGATAGTGAGTCACTACATGAACATATCGCAGTGGTGCATCAGCACCACTGGCCAGGAAACACGTGCACAGTTGGATGCATCTTGCATGCCCTGTAAGGATCGCTAGGAAGAATACACACTGTGCTATTCTGGGATGCATTGAAAGACGTTTCTATAGCGCATTCAAAGAGAGAGACTTGGCTGTTATTTACATAGACTTGTGACGTCAGTATAATACTGACAACCTTTTATCTGCAACTATGATGGCGAGTCACTCAGAAATTAGGTCTTCGCTGGACTGCAGATAGAGAGGTATCATGCCAGCAATGGTAAACACGTGCACGTGGCCCAGAGGTGTCTCACATATGGGGACAGTGTGAGCATGCCACCTGGCGTGGGCGCCTTGCTTTGTAGGGGGGGGGGGCGCAGTTTGATGATTTGTCACAGTTGACAATAGTTCGAAAGCGTTTATTACGTGCAATGAGTGTTTTTGCACTGCATTATTTCTGGGTGTTTAAGCGTTGTGATAATGTTTACATAGCGTTACACATGCGTTATCTTTGACAGCTTACAAGTTGTTTTCGTGTCTGTTGCATTATTTTGTAAACAGGTGTGCAGGCTGTGCAATTCATTATTCCTACAGTTGACAGTTAGCAAGCGTGTTTGCAGAGCCTTTTACATGCATTATTTTAACAATTTACGAGTTGTTTGCATCTCTACACATCAGGGTACTGCATTATTTCGGTGATTACGAGTAGTTTGCAGTTCTGTAGGCTATGTAATGTGACCCCAAGCACGTCAGAGCAAGTATTTTGTATCAGTGTAATAAATAAACAACATGAAATCCATCCCTAAATATATTGTTGCAAAATAAATACAGTCCTTCCTATCCAGCAGCCCATTACAGGGTGAGTCCTTTTCCTGTCATTTTCCCCCAGACTGCCATGGGATGATAGCACCCTCTGGTGGAAGTAGTGTGTACTAGGTCAATTGGACTCTGGACCTCATGGTGAGCACATCAGATGGAGATACTACCTCAGATCGTTTAAATAAAAACTGCATGCAAAATATAAAGACTTATGTCCATCCTTTCCAGCACAGGCTGAGTCGTTTTCCCACCAATTCCAAGGAAGAGGTGGCGGTCGGATGACTTACGTTAGTAGAGGTAGCCCAAGTGACCTTTTTTCCGCCATTTTCTTAGGTTAGTGGAGATAGCCCAAGTGACCTTTTTTCCGCAAAAATTTGAACATCCCACCATTTTCTGGGGGAGGGGTGTGAGGAGGCGAAGGGAGGGGATTAGGTTAGTGGAGGTAGCCCAATTGACCTTTCTCCTGCCAAAATTTGAACTTCCCACCATGACGTCATTGCGACACTGCCATACCTATCGCCGCCATCTTGGATCCGCGAGGTTGGCCTACTATTTTCGTTAAATAACCAAAATGTATGAATCGATTCTGTGCAGCACATAACTTCCATGTAATGTTCAAAATTATTGATCCACTCCTTTCGTACAAGGATTAATCTCGAATGCTTTCAGTAGTCTTCAAGTCATTTCAAATGGTCTATTGATAACTTCATTTTCTTCCGATAGTGTGATATTAAAATGTATGTTTCTTGAAACATTGCCCATTCGTCGTACTAATAAACATTAATACTACTCTTTGACTGTCTGTAAATAGTGGCGTCAATAAATAGCAAGTACTCACGCTCAAAACTCAAACATTTATTCGTATATAAGAAAATTGTTGCTATCTTTAACGCATTTCCCGACAATCCCAACCAACACTCATACCTTAATAGGCAGTAGCCAGATAAAAATTTCAACGAATAATTTACATTGAGTGTTTTGTTTCTCCACTAGACAGTGCCACAATTCCTCCAAAAATCGTAACACAACACACACACGTCATACTAACATATGTAAGTCCACCTGATGACGGATGTTTAAACCTTTGAAAGACGTAGTGGAGACAAATAAACAGCGACTGGTAACAGTAAACTCGTTGTTTCATTCGATGTCAATAACAGTCACGTTAAAGCCTAAACTAAAATGTTCGCATTTAAAGATTTCATGTCATACTAACAAATGTAAATTCACCTGACGACGGATGTTGAAACCTTCGAAACGCTTCGTGGAGATAAATAAACAGTGACTGGTAACAGTAAACTTGTTGTTTCATTCGACAATATGAAACTGTTCTCGTACCTGCATTGGAACAGAGATTACAGTCAACGAGTGTCGATAATAATATCGCAGCACTGCAGGTGGTAGTTACAATTTGTTAACTACCTCTCGGACACTTTCTCCTCCGCCTTCAGCTCGTGACGGACGTGGAATGTATCCCCTCCTGGTGAGGCGCGCACCGCGCGGCCAGACGGCAGCGAGTGGGCCGCACGCCCCGCCCCGCCCCGCGGCGCGGCCGTGGCGCCAGGGCGGGGTCAAGTGCCGTGATTCCTGGGCGCCCAGCGGCGGTCCCGCGCCCCGCACACGTACGAGCCGCGACCCGGCCCGCCGCGGGTCAACTCGGCCGCCCCCTGGGCCCGCAATTAGCAAATTGACCTGTTTTAAACAAGGTGAACGCCGAGCGCCGGGCGCCGGCGACGCAACCGCCGGGCGGGATGGCGTTTCACCCTGCCCCTCCCCGCTCTCGGAAGCCCACGCGCCGTTTCCGCGCCTCTCTCTCTCTCTGTGTGTGTGTATGTGTGTGTGTGTGCGCGCGGCCCACGCGTGTGGGTATGGCATGCGTGGCCCCGATGTCCCGCTCTGTGCCCCCCGTCACATCGCGGCACGGCACGTCGCACCGAGATCGCCCATCGGTCTCGTTGCGGCGTACTGCGACCGAACAGGCGACGCGGCCGCTGGCGGCACTTCGACTCCGGCAGAGGTCTCTCCTGCTCACGCTGTACCTACCGTATTTTAAGAACTATAAGACGCTACAGACTATAAGATGCACCTTCATTTTAAGCAATTTTATTAAAAATAACATTTATACCGTTTGTAAGTAGGCTGTTTATGTTTTCTTATTGGCAACGTTACGTAGCGCTTGGCAACGTTACGTAGCGCTCTGTATGAAAATCACTGGCTGTGCTGTGTGCAGTCTGTGGCTAGTTTGCATTGTTGTCTGCCATTGTAGTGTTGGGCAGCTGGATGTTAACAGCGCGTAGCGTTGCGCAGTTGGAGGTGAGCCGCCAGCAGTGGTGGATGTGAGGAGAGAGATGGCGGAGTTTTGAAATTTGCAATACTGCATATCATGAACTGCTATATACATTATGACTTTTGAACACTATTGAGGTAAATACATTGTTGGTTCTCTATCAAAATCTTTCATTTGCTAACTATGCCTATCAGTAGTTAGTGCCTTCCGTAGTTTGAATCTTTTATTTAGCTGGCAGTAGTGGCGCTCGTTGTATTGCAGTAGCTTGAGTAATGAAGATTTTTGTGAGGTAAGTGATTTGTGAAAGGCATAGGTTAACATTAGTCAGGGCCATTCTTTTGTAGGGATTTTTGAAAGTCAGATTGCGTTGCGCTAAAAATACTGTGTGTCAGTTTAAGCACAGTCATGTATAATTTTTCTAAGGGGACGTTTCATAGCTGCGATGAATGATCAGGACTGTCTTTATGGACTGTGAGAAAGTTTTAGCTTTTGGCCAACATTGTATCAATAAGTGTGTGCATTTGATATCTTTGTTATTCTAATTATGAAAAATTTAATCAAATCATTATTGGCCACTGCCCAAAACAATTTGTAAAATTTTTTGTGGGGAGCATGGGGGCTATGTACGTAGGCTGTTTATGTTTTCTTATTGGCAACGTTACGTAGCGCTTGGCAACGTTACGTAGCGCTCGGTATGAAAATCACTGGCTGTGCTGTGTGCAGTCTGTGGCTAGTTTGCATTGTTGTCTGCCATTGTAGTGTTGGGCAGCTGGATGTTAACAGCGCGTAGCGTTGCGCAGTTGGAGGTGAGCCGCCAGCAGTGGTGGATGTGAGGAGAGAGATGGCGGTGTTTTGAAATTTGCAATACTGGATATCATGAACTGCTATATAAATTATGACTTTTGAACACTATTGAGGTAAATACATTGTTTGTTCTCTATCAAAATCTTTCATTTGCTAACTATGCCTATCAGTAGTTAGAGCCTTCCGTAGTTTGAATCTTTTACTTAGCTGGCAGTAGTGGCGCTCGCTGTATTGCAGTAGTTCGAGTAATGAAGATTTTTGTGAGGTAAGTGGTTTGTGAAAGGTACAGGTTAACGTTAGTCAGGGCCATTCTATTGTAGGGATTTTTGAAAGTCAGATTTCGTTGCGCTAAAAATATTGTGTGTCAGTTTAAGCACAGTCATGTATAATTGTTCTAAGGGGACGTTTCACGTTCTATTACTAAATTGCAAAAGAAAGCTAAACTCCGCCGGAACAGACTATGAAAGCCCAACGGTACCGACCGGCCGCCGTGTCATCCACAGCCCACAGCTGTCACTGGGTTGTTGGGTTGTATTTGGGTGAGGAGACCAGACAGCGAGGTCATCGGTCTCATCCGATTAGGGAAGGACGGGAAAGGAAGTCGGCCGTGCCCTTTCAAAGGAACCATCCCGGCATTTGCCTGGAGCGATTTAGGGAAATCGCGGAAAACCTAAATCAGGATGGCCGAACGCGGGATTGAACCGTCGTCCTCCCGAATGCGAGTCCAGTGTGCTGTCACTGGGTGCGGATATGGAGGGCCATATGGTCAGCACACCGCTCTCCCGGCCGTTTACGGGACCGCAGCCGCTACTTCTCTTTCAAGTAGCTCCTCGGTGAGCCTCACAAGGGCTGACTGAATCCCTATTGTCAACAGCGCTTCACAGACCGAATAGCCACCCATCCAACTAAATTGCAAACCCAGACTAAATAAAATTCTTACTTTATAAAAACGAACAGGCATTTACAATCCCTGAAAACGTCATCTGAACTTGTAAGTAGGCTGTTTAGGTTTTTATGTTGGTTACGCCACGTAGCGCTCTGTATGAAAATCCCTGACTGTGCTGTGTGCAGTCTGTGGCTGGTTTGCTTTGTTGGAATATTTGATATTGTAGTGTTGGGCAGTTGGATGTAAACACGGCGTGGCGTTGCGCAGTTGGAGGTGAGCCACCGGCAGTAGTGGATGTGGGGAGAGAGATGGCGGAGTTTTGAGAGCGGATGATCTGGACGTGTGTCAATCAGAGACAGTAAATTTGTGAGACTGGATGTCATGAACTGATATATATTATGACTTTTGAACACTCTTAAGGTAAATACATTGTTTGTTCTCTATCAAAATCTTTCGTTTGCTACCAATACGCCTATCAGTAGTTAGTGCCTTCAATAGTTAGAATCTTTTATTTAGGTGGCAGTCTTCGCTAGCTGTATTGCAGTAGTTCGAGTAACGAAGATTTTTGTGAGGTAAGCGTTTCATGAAAGGTATACGTTATTGTTTGTGAGTGCCAGTCTTTCGTAGGGATTATTGAAAGTCAGACTGCGTTGCCCTAAAAATATTGTGTGTCAGTTTAGTGTTGATCAGGATAAGTAAAGAGAGAAATGCCTGAGTACGTTCAGTTTTGCTCAGCTGTTTGAAAATCTAATGACGTAAGAGGTTTACCAGCACAGTCAATTTATAATTTTTCTAAGGGGATGTTTCAACCTTTATTTTTCTTCTTTCCTTCTTCTTCTTCTTCTTCTTCTTGTTCTTCCTTTTCGTCGTCGTCGTTATCCTCTTCATACACTGAAGCGCCAAAGAAACTGTTTCAGGCATGCGTATTCAGATACAGAGATATGTAAACAGGCAGAATACAGCGCTGATTTCGGCAACGCCTATATTGAACAAGTGTGTGGCGCTGTTGTTATATCGGTTGCTACTGCTACAATGGCAGATTATTAAGATTTAAGTGAGTTTCAACGTGGTGTTATAGTCGGCGCACGAGTGATGGGTCACAGCATCCCCGAGGTAGCGATGAAGTGTGGATTTTCCCTTACGATCATTTCACGAATGTACCGTGAATATCAGGAATCCCGTGAAACATCAGATCCCCGACAGCACCGCCGCCGGAAAAGATGCTGCAAGAACACGACAAACAACGACTGAGGAGAGCCGTTTAGCGTGACAGAAGTGCAACCCTTTGCCACATTGCTGCAGATTTCAGTGCTGGGCCATCAACAAGTGTCAGCGTGCTAACCATTCAACGAAACATCATCGATATGGGCCTTCGGAGCCGCAGGCCCACTCGTGTACCCTTGATGACTGCACGACACAAAGCTTTACGCATCCCCTGGGCTCGTCAACACCGACATTGGACTGTTAATCACTGGAAACATGTTGCCTGGTCGGACCAGTTTCATTTAAAATTGTAACGAGCTCATGGACATGTACGGGTACGGAGACAACTTCATGAATGCATGTATCCTGCGTGTCAGCAGGGAACTGTTCAAGCTGGTGAAGGCTCTGTAATAGTGTGGGGCGTGTACAATTGGAGTGATAAGGGACCCCAGATACGTTTAAATACGACTCTGTCGGGTGACACGTAAATATCCTGTCTGACTACCAGGATCCATTCATGTCCATTGTGCATTCCGACGGACTTGGGTAATTCTAGCAGGTCAACGCAACACCCCACGCGTCCAGAATTGCTACAACCTGTCATCAGGAACACTCTTCTGAGTTTAAACACTTACACTGGCCAGCAAACTCCCCAGACATGAACATTATTGGGAATATCTGGGATTGCTTGCAATATGCTCTTCAGAAGAAACATCCACCCTCTCGTACTCTTACGGATTTTGCCCTGCAGGATTCATGATGTCAGTTCCCTCCAGGACTACTTCAGACATTAGTATAGTCCATGTCATTTCGTGTTGCTGTACTTCTGTGTGCTTGTGGAAGCCATACACGATATCAGGCAGGTGTACCAGTTCCTTTGGCTCTTCAGGGTATATGAGATGGTCTCACTCCCATCGAGAGAGTTGTTTATGACGCACGTTTTGAAAGATTTAATAACAATGTCTTTCCCCACTCTAGACCACAAATGTTTTATCCAGTGACACACTTGTTTGATTCTATATCTTTTTAAATTTCCCTTCGACGTGAATTAATGTTGAGTTTCACCCGTCATCATTTGTTACATTCCTCTCTCATATAAGCGTTAAATGATTTATTTATCGCGACATCAAGAGGTTGCAATTGTGAAGTATGTCCTCCTGGAATAACAGCAATCTCTGTATTTCCCTTTCTCAGTTTAACTTCCACTGAAGTTTTCAAATTACTACTAAATTGTTCTGACACAAGCAGCGAAATCTTCTTCAATAAAGGGCCTTTCCAACTCTCTCACACGCTGTTAATCCATAGTTTTATACAAACCTAGTCCATCGAACCCACCTCATGTACGTGAACAACAACACCTGGTGGTTTTCCAGAAGGCTTTGCCTTTGTTTTGCGCTTGAAAATGGTAATTGGATTAAATTTAAAATCGTCAGCACAACATGAAAGGACAACAGTGCAGTGCATTTTTTCCATGTTCACTTGTTTTTATAGTTACAGTATTAGCATCTTTCATGTCAAGAGTTCTGTTACTCGGCACCTCATGTGTTAAGGAGTTGCGTCCATATTCAATATTTGGCTTAGTTTTCTCTCGATGTTGAATAACAAAGCGCTGGAAAGATTATATTTTCCCTTCATACTCTTGTGGCATTTTTTGATTGAGATGTTTTGGTTTCGGTTCATATGGTAAGTCCATAACGCTCCATAAACCTGGAGCACCAACCAACCCTACTCTTAAAGTCTGCTAAGTTCCATTAAAGCACTAGCTTACGAGTGTGTATTTGAGTGATGTTTGTATTAATTTTAGTGCCATTTTGACGGATCTTATTGAATCCATTTCAATAAGTCATATTCTAGTTTTGGCCATTTTGCATACAGTCCTCTACTTGCACATTTAGTCTTGCTCATTTTTTCAGTTTTCTTTTACTAGTCCACCAATTACGAATGGCTTTTTCTGTTGGTGGAGGTCCGAAATGCCGCTCAGATGCTCTGTTTCTACGTTGTTCTGCATATGTTCATACTTTCAATTTATAGTTCGCAACATATGAATACCTTTTTTCATTACGAAACTAGGTATTAACAAAAATATTGTACTGTTATCGATAACACAATCAATTTCAATTAAAGTTCACTGACACCGTGGACTGCAATGACGCATCATAGGCGAGACAGTGTTCTCTAAACATGGTAAAAAAAAGCATATCTGTACAGTACAATACCCTTCAAATGACCCATATTCTGATTTGTAAACACCTGTGCAATTACATTTATCCTTACATCTTTCTATTTTATGTCTCAATCTGAATTGTAATTTGTTAGAGATATTGAATGCAAATGAGATATTTTATTTTCGAAAATGATGCTCAGTTGTTGCTGTTGTGGTCTTCAGTCCTGAGACTGGTTTGATGCAGCTCTCCATGCTACTCTATCCTGTGCAAGCTTCTTCATCTCCCAGTACCTACTGCAACCTACATCCTTCTGAATCTGCTTAGTGTATTCATCTCTTGGTCTCCCCCTACGATTTTTACCCTCCACGCTGCCCTCCAATACTAAATTGGTGATCCCTTGATGCCTCAGAACATGTCCTACCAACCGATCCCTTCTTCTGGTCAAGGTGTGCCACAAACTTCTCTTCTCCCCAATCCTATTCAATACTTCCTCATTAGTTATGTGATCTACCCACCTAATCTTCAGCATTCTTCTGTAGCACCACATTTCGAAAGCTTCTATTCTCTTCTTGTCCAAACTATTTACCGTCCATGTTTCACTTCCATACATGGCTACACTCCATACAAATACTTTCAGAGATGACTTCCTGATACTTAAATCCATACTCGATGTTAACAAATTTTTCTTCTTCAGAAACGCTTTCCTAGCCATTGCCAGTCTACATTTTATATCCTCTCTACTTCGACCATCATCAGTTATTTTGCTCCCCAAATAGCAAAACTCCTTTACTACTTCAAGTGTCTCATTTCCTAATCTAATTCCCTCAGCATCACCCGACTTAATTAGACTACATTCCATTATCCTCGTTTTGCTTTTGTTGATGTTCATCTTATATCCCCCCTTCAAGATACCATCCATTCCGTTCAACTGCTCTTCCAAGTCCTTTGCTGTCTCTGACAGAATTACAATGTCATCGGCGAACCTCAAAGTTTTTATTTCTTCTCCATGGATTTTAATACCTACTCCGAATTTTCCTTTTGTTTCCTTTACTGCTTGCTCAATATACAGATTGAATAACATCGGGGATAGGCTACAACCCTGTCTTACTCCCTTCCCCACCGCTGCTTCCCTTTCATGTCCCTCGACTCTTATAACTGCCATCTGGTTTCTGTACAAATTGTAAATAGCCTTTCGCTCCCTGTATTTTACCCCTGCCACCTTTAGAATTTGAAAGAGAGTATTCCAGTCAACA
The DNA here is from genome assembly GCF_023864275.1 of Schistocerca cancellata. Taxonomy (NCBI): domain Eukaryota; kingdom Metazoa; phylum Arthropoda; class Insecta; order Orthoptera; family Acrididae; genus Schistocerca; species Schistocerca cancellata. The sequence continues at coordinate 114,467,378 of NC_064632.1, forward strand.
TTGTCAAAAGCTTTCTGTAAGTCTACAAATGCTAGAAACGTAGGTTTGCCTTTCCTTAATCTTTCTTCTAAGTTAAGTCATAAGGTCAGTATTGCCTCACGTGTTCCAGTATTTCTACGGAATCCAAACTGATCTTCCCCGAGGTCGGCTTCTACTAGTTTTTCCATTCGTCTGTAAAGAATTCATGTTAGTATTTTGCAGCTGTGGCTTATTAAACTGATTGTTCGGTAATTTTCACATCTGTCAACACCTGCTTTCTTTGGGATTGGAATTATTATATTCTTCTTGAAGTCTGAGGGTATTTCACCTGTCTCATACATCTTGCTCACCAGATGGTAGAGTTTTGTCAGGACTGGCTCTCCCAAGGCCGTCAGAAGTTCCAGTGGAATGCTGTCTACTCCGTGGGCCTTGTTTCGACTCAGGTTTTGCATCCTCATCCATTTCCATAATATTGTCCTCAAGTACATCGCCCTTGTATGGACCCTCTATATACTCCTTCCACCTTTCTGCTTTCCCTTCTTTGCTTAGAACTGGGTTTCTATCTGAGCTCTTGATGTTCATACAAGTTGTTCTCTTATCTCCAAAGGTTTCTTTAATTTTCCTGTAGGCAGTATCTGTCTTACCCTAGTGAGATAAGCCTCTACATCCTTGCATTTGTCCTCTAGCCATGCCTGCTTAGCCATTTTGCACTTCCTGTCGATCTCATTTTTGAGACGTTTGTATTCCTTTTTGCTTCATTTGCTGCATTTTTATATTTTCTCCTTTCATCAATTAAATTCAATATTTCTTCTGTTACCCAAGGATTTCTACTAGCCCTCGTCTTTTTACCTCAGCTCAGTGTGATCTGACTTTTTCTATGTCATGGAGATAAATTATTATTTCTTATATTGTTTTGCCAGTTCTCTGGATTTTTATTATTTACTTTCTTTTTTATTTTCTGGTATAAGATAAATTCTAGTAAAGATCAGCACCTTTTTTTGCTATGTGTATCAAAGTTGTTAATTCGTTTTCCACGATATCAAAATCTAATGGAAGTTTCAGCAGTCTGTTGATTGTGGGGATGAGATAGGCACTTTTGCATCTTAAAGGGTGGCAGAACATTCATTTAGTGCCACATCTGTACAAGCTGGTTTTTTATAAATCATGAATTGCTCCCCATAACTTTTTTGATAGTAAGATCTAAAATGTTATGGTACTCTTTCTCTATTTTTCAACTGTAAATTAAGTACTGTTATAAATTTTATAAAGTGCTGGTGTGTGACCCTGTATTATTTCTTTATCTTCAGATACAAGAGCTATGATATGGCCAATTTATCTTTTGTAAAATACTTTTTTAATTTCAGGATTTTCATTTTCATTGAAGAATCTATATTCTAAATTGTTAATAAATAGTTCTGCATGGTTCCTGCAAAGCAGTTTATGATGGCTAGGCTGTCCTATTGGTAGTAGATTTTATTACTGAATTGAAAATAGTTACATGCCAGAGAGAGGTCTAACAATTCAGTCTATCATAATTTCTGTTGTTTTAATAAATTGTTCTTTATAACTTCAAGATGTTCTTTCACAGGGATGTTTGTATATAAATTATTTCTGCTAAAAGGCACTAGAGTAATTGTGCTGACAATGTCAATGAGTCTGTAACTCTTTTCAGATACAGAGTTTATTTAGCTTGTAATTTGGAGCATACCTGCTATCTACAAACAGGCAAATGCTTTTTTCCCTTTGAGTCATAGCATGTGCATGTGATTGGGTAATTTTAGAATCTATAATTTTTTTTTAAAAAGTTCTCTTTGTCATCTAAGATGAAGTTACAATGAATCTCTTTCATCTTTAAATAATTATTGAATTTATTAGTGGAGTCTTTCTCTATGGTAAAAAAAATATTTAAATGGAAAACTGCTCTGTTTTAGAAATGTCAGATTTTCTGAGACTTGATCTGGTCAAGATGGTGGAATATGCGTTCTTCATTTTGAATAAAAATTAATTTTCTCCTGATCCCAAATTTATGCATATATTACAAGTTTAGATTAAGCAAACAATAAACTTCAGATCTACAATAGATGGAAAAATCGTTTTTGCAAACAGTTCTAACTACATACAATATACACTATACTGAAAAACTGATAGAGAACATATCATTAAAATCTCATTACAGTGAGTACCCCATCAAGTTTAATAGAAACACATACTGTTTATTAAAACTGCTGTGTAATCTGTGATACGACTTTGTAAGACAGAAGCAAACACCCAATTGCTGAATGGTGGAAAGCCACACACAGCTACATGACTAAGTTTTACATATTAAACAACGTTTTTTTTCTGTTGCAAATCTGAAGACGATTTGCTCATCAATGCAAAATATCATATCTCTATAAATTTTTATGAAAACAAAATAAATTTTATAGACAGACACTCATAGTTAGATGGATAGACAGCTTATTTAATGAAGATACTGAACGAAATGGGGGAAAATAGAGTTTTATGACACAAATTAATTAAAATTTGAAATATGTTGATACGACACATTCTGAGGAGACTTATTGTCTTAAATTGGTGCAGCCAGCTCTTTGTTGATGATGACTTTGTGAACCAAAGACCATTTAGTGATATGAATAACTATGAGCATAACATTCAATGTTTGGTTCCACTATGTCTCAAGTGGCAAGGAGGGATGAAATAATCTATTAATACGAAAATCCTGAACTAACATTTGAAGATAGAAAGTGAGGAAGTATGGACTCTCAAATTATTAAAAATGCATGACGAGAATGATATGAAAGAGAGAAATATTAAATACCAAATGAAAGGAGAATAATATCTTCGTAAAAATGAAAACTGGAACATGTGCAGAGAACGAATATATGCAAAGAAACAATGAAAGAATTCCTCTGACAGAAGCATGTCAAACATGGAAAGCAAACTGACGTGGGCAAATAAATCTCTTCTTCACCAGTGTTTAAATTTGTGGTTCAAATTTTCGAATTTTTACAGCTGAACATTACAAATTCCAAAAAAAAAAAAAACTGAAAGCCTTTGAAATGCATTACTAAAAATGTTAATAATAAAACGTATCGGTAGGGCTCCAAACAGTGAGATGATGGATGACGCTGATGGCGGAGAAATTTTTGCAGTAAATTTCTGCAGAAAAATAAAGACTCTTTCATTTCTCAAATACTGATAAATTAAACAAAACAGCAACAGAGAGAAATCTGAATATATGTATGAATATTGGCAGTGGAGTTTACTTGTATCATCCATTTTATTTGTAGGCAACAGTCCGCTTCATATCTTGATAATGCTATTCATGTTCGATGTATATAACACAGTTTATGATAGATGCATCACACAACTTGATGTTACTCTTTTTACCAGTTCAGTCTATAGCACACATGAAAATTTCTTACACAGCCGAAGAGGATGAAGTGAAAAGTATGTGGGCAGACAAATCACTTTCGTAGGTTAACAAACACTTATTTTAAAGTTAATTCCTCTACCTTTGCATTGCACTTTGTCCAAATTACTCAAGTGGCAGCTTCAGTCCCTGAAGTTCAGTTGTGAAAAAACTGCGAAGTATCCTCATATGACCGCTGTAATACTTCATTGACCTCAAAATGTCTCTGGCCACAATTTCTATAGATGCTGTTTCCCACAGTTTTGCCACTGAAAAAGAAAATTGTGAGAAAGCAGATTGACCTTTTGTATGATGACATTTTTCAAGTGTAATAGGTTCTATACCGTTTTCTGTGCCAGTAATAAAACTTTTATTTAGACCCATATCACCGTATTTCAAAGCATATTCAGTGGTCACTGTAAAAATGTGGTTTTTCTTACACATCTGTCTGCCATGATCGTAAACAGTTTTCATGTTTTATTACACAGTATTAAATTACAATTATTGTTCAAGATTTTTTTGTTTCCTACTTCTCTCTTTATTCTCTTCTAGATCTAGGTGTTCCATTTCAGTACACTGCACTTCACAGACTTCGTTTCCATTGTGTGAAGATCCATTTGTATCACCAGTACCTTGTTTTGATGTTGCGGGATGCGATTCTTCTTTCGTTTTATTTTTGTGGTTGTGGAGGCATCCGTTACTCATCTGAATGTGTATGTGCGCGCGCCCGTGTGTGTGTGTGTGTGTGTGTGTGTGTGTGTGTGTGTGTGTGTGTGAGCGCGCGCGTGCGTGCGTGCGTGCGTGTTTGTGTGTGTGTGTGTGTGTGTGTGTGTGTGTGTGTGTATGTGTGCAAGAGGAGCTGTTACGTCCTAAATTCTGTATGCACAAAGTATTACTCCGTTATTATTACACTGAAGTGCCAAAGAATCTGGTACACCTGCCTAATATCGTGTAGGGCCCCCGTGAGCAAGCACAGCTGTCGCAACACGACGTGGCATGGACTCGACTAATGTCTGAAATAGTGCTGGAGGGAACTGACACCATGAATCCTACACGGTTTTCCAACAATCCGTAAGAGTACGACGGGGTAGAGATCTCTTTTGAACAGCATATTGCAAGGTACCCCAGATATGGTCAATAACGTTCATGTCTGGGGTGTTTGGTGGCCAGCGGAAGTGTTTACAGTTACAAGAGTGTTCCTGGAGCCACTATAGCAATTCCGGACGTGTGGAGTGTCACACTGCCCTGCTGGAATTGCCCAAGTTCGTCGGAGTGCACAATGGACATGAATGAATGCAGGTGATCAGACAGGATGCTAACATACCTGTCACCTGTCAGATTTGTTTCTAGACGTATTAGAGATGCCATATCACTCCAACTGCACACGCCCCACACCATTACAGAGCCTCCACCAGCTTGAGCAGTCCCCTGCTGACATGCAGGGTCCATGGATTCATGAGGTTGTCCCCATACCCGTACACGTCCATCCACTCGATATAATATGAAACGAGACTCGTCCGACCAGGCAACTTGGTTCCAGTCATCAACAGTGCAATGTCGTTGTTGACGGGCCCAGGCGAGGGGTAAAGCTTTCTGTCGCGTAGTCATCAAGGGTACACGACTGGCCCTTCGCCTCCGAAGGCCCATATCAATGGTATTTCTTTGACTGGTTTGCACACTGACACTTGCTGATGCCACAGCATTGAAATCTGCACCATTTTGCGGAAGGGTTCAACTATGTCACGTTGAACGATTCTCTTCGGTCGTCGCTGGTCCCGTTCTTTGAGCAACGTCGGAGATTTGGTGTTTTACCGAATTCCAGATATTCACGGTACAATCGTGAAACGGTCGTACGGAAAAATCCCTGCTTCATCGCTACCTCGGAGATGCTGTGTCCCACCGCTCCTGTGCCGACTATAAAACCTCGTTCAGACTCACTTAATTATTGATAACCTGCCATTGTAGCGGCATTAACCGATCTAACAACTGCACCAGACGCTTGTTGTAACATATGGGCTGTATTCTGATTGTTTACGTATCTTAGCATTTGAATACGCATGCCTATACCAGTTTCTTTGGCACTTCAGTGTAGAACACTGTATTCTGGGAGGAATTTACAGGCGCAGACCTCACGAGCCGTCGTGAACAAATTACTGGATTCTGGGTTGACATCTCGGGTTACCTTAAGGCCGACACCATACCACAGATAGCAGAGACGTGTAAGGTGAAAAGTTAGAGTCACCAAGGACATATTGTGACATTCAGTGTTGTTCAGCAAAGAGTCTCGCTTCTGTTGGTGGATAGTCACTAGCGACCTTGTGAAAATTCACAAGTACCACCGATTCTCGTCAGTTTCTGGAATCGTGGTCGGGGAGCTATTGGGTACGACAGCAGAGATAATCTTTCAACTGTTGAATGGAGGGTGATGTTCGCCAGTATGTGGGAAGAATGGTCTGGAACCGCGAGACCGCTACGGTCGCAGGTTCGAATCCTGCCTTGGGCATGGATGCATCCGTTAATTCAAGTTAGTTCAAGTAGTTCCAAGTTCTATGGGACTGATGACCTCAAATCTTAAGTCCCATAGTGCTCAGAGCCATTTGAACCATTTTTTTTGGGGGGGGGGGGGGAAGAATGTTAAACGATGTTGTGAGACCCTTCATACTATATTCCAGCAGGATAACGTAAGACTCCATGTTACAGTTCACAACACAGACGCCTTCAGGATTGTACGCATCCCTGAATGGCTTTCCTGGTTTGTCATCCACAGAGCTTCAATATGAGATATGAAGAAGTCTACTTTCATACCAGCTTCCAGTCAACAATCTCCATGAAATGTTTCATGACACAGTAGTGGAAAATTAGAGAATTTTATTAAAACTCATTCACCTTGCTACAAGCAAAGTGCGGTCATGCCATAGACAGAGACAGAACCAGAAAAGAAACGGTATGTCGCAAGTGGGTAAGGCCACAGACATTACAACATCGCACCGAGAGAGAGAGAGAGAGAGAGAGAGAGAGAGAGTGGACACGCTCAGCAGAAAATAGCACAGGGCAGAAAACCAACGGACACGTGACGTGCATATTCGCTAGCTCGTATGAGATCTCGAAAGAACTGTACTTATAAGAAAATATTTCGTAAGAACCAGTATCAGAAACGCTTCACTCGGTACCCAGCTCCTATGCTGACTTCATGCAGAAGTATCTCCTCTTGGCCCTTACGTAAATGATCATCATGACCATCAAGCATGGCCAGAAATTCCTCAAAATGACATTCAGTGGCTGTTGGTTCCATGCCACAACGAATACTGGAATGCATTCGTGTCCTTGACGGTTGCACATCATACTCATCTCGATGATGGTCACCAGTCTCAAATGGAATGAAAGTTTAATAATTTAACGTCCGTTAAGTATTGAACACGTCCGTGAAGTTTAATAAATATCGGACAAGTACTTAATGGTATAGCACTTTCCATTTTCGCCATTGTATTTAAGCGCTTTGATCGCATTAATTTTTCATTTGGTGTGTTTTAGCTTGCCTCAGCCTGGCCAGCAAGCAGCAAGTTGCAGAGTGTAATAAATTAGATGAAACGATACTGAAACTTCAAATATCACCATTGGAAACTATGTTAAAAGTGATCAGTTAGCACAACCTTTGTGATGAAGATCGGTAGATTAAGTGAAAGTAGAATGCGATTTTCACTCTGCAGCTGAGCGTGCGCTGATATGAAACTTCCTGACAGATTAAAACTGTGTGCCTGACCGAGACTCGAACTCGGGACATTTGCCTTTCGCGGGTAAGTGCTCTACCATTTGAGCTATCCAAGCACGACTCGCGCCCCGTCCTCACAGTTTTACGTCCGCCAGTACCTCGTCTCCTACCTTCCAAACTTTACAGGAGCTCTCCTGCGAACCTTGCAGAACTAGCACTCCTGAAAGAAGCACTTGCCCACGAAAGGCAAAGGTTCCGAGTTCGAGTCTCGGTCTGGCACACAGTTTTAATCTAACTGAAAGTACTTTTACAACATATCAAAGACTGTTGGGAAACAAAAGCAAAACGAACTTCTCAATACTCTTCTCAAATGTAACAGTGAGCGCTTATACACTCCTGGAAATTGAAATAAGAACACCGTGAATTCATTGTCCCAGGAAGGGGAAACTTTATTGACACATTCCTGGGGTCAGATACATCACATGATCACACTGACAGAACCGCAGGCACATAGACACAGGCAACAGAGCATGCACAATGTCGGCACTAGTACAGTGTATATCCACCTTTCGCAGCAATGCAGGCTGCTATTCTCCCATGGAGACGATCGTAGAGATGCTGGATGTAGTCCTGTGGAACGGCTTGCCATGCCATTTCCACCTGGCGCCTCAGTTGGACCAGCGTTCGTGCTGGACGTGCAGACCGCGTGAGACGACGCTTCATCCAGTCCCAAACATGCTCAATGGGGGACAGATCCGGAGATCTTGCTGGCCAGGGTAGTTGACTTACACCTTCTAGAGCACGTTGGGTGGCACGGGATACATGCGGACGTGCATTGTCCTGTTGGAACAGCAAGTTCCCTTGCCGGTCTAGGAATGGAAGAACGATGGGTTCGATGACGGTTTGGATGTACCGTGCACTATTCAGTGTCCCCTCGACGATCACCAGTGGTGTACGGCCAGTGTAGGAGATCGCTCCCCACACCATGATGCCGGGTGTTGGCCCTGTGTGCCTCGGTCGTATGCAGTCCTGATTGTGGCGCTCACCTGCACGGCGCCAAACACGCATACGACCATCATTGGCACCAAGGCAGAAGCGACTCTCATCGCTGAAGACGACACGTCTCCATTCGTCCCTCCATTCACGTCTGTCGCGACACCACTGGAGGCGGGCTGCACGATGTTGGGGCGTGAGCGGAAGACGGCCTAACGGTGTGCGGGACCGTAGCCCAGCTTCATGGAGACGGTTGCGAATGGTCCTCGCCGATACCCCAGGAGCAACAGTGTCCCTAATTTGCTGGGAAGTGGCGGTGCGGTCCCCTACGGCACTGCGTAGGATCCTACGGTCTTGGCGTGCATCCGTGCGTCGCTGCGGTCCGGTCCCAGGTCGACGGGCACGTGCACCTTCCGCCGACCACTGGCGACAACATCGATGTACTGTGGAGACCTCACGCCCCACGTGTTGAGCAATTCGGCGGTACGTCCACCCGGCCTCCCGCATGCCCACTATACGCCCTCGCTCAAAGTCCGTCAGCTGCACATACGGTTCACGTCCACGCTGTCGCGGCATGCTACCAGTGTTAAAGACTGCGATGGAGCTCCGTATGCCACGGCAAACTGGCTGACACTGACGGCGGCGGTGCACAAATGCTGCGCAGCTAGCGCCATTCGACGGCCAACACCGCGGTTCCTGGTGTGTCCGCTGTGCCGTGCGTGTGATCATTGCTTGTACAGCCCTCTCGCAGTGTCCGGAGCAAGTATGGTGGGTCTGACACACCGGTGTCAATGTGTTCTTTTTTCCATTTCCAGGAGTGTATCTACGTCTCAGGTAGAGGGACACAGATGCCGTCATGTTTGTGGATGAGAATATTGGCTTGCGGAGGCTTGAATGAACTCACGCCTGTGGGTCAGTCGGACAGCCGGTGCGCGCGCGTATGTGAGTGTGCTGTGTGTGTGTGTTTGCGTGTGTGTGCGTGCGCGTGCGTGATGCGTGGCAGGGCGTGAATTAGCCGCTCCGCTCAGCTGCCGCCCACAGGCAGCGGCGTCCTCTGGCCGCTCGTTGTCGCCATTGTCTTAATGAAGTCTTCTGGAAGCTGCGGCCCCAAAGTACACACGAGGACTCCTTCGCCCGCTCTACTCGCTATGAGAATTTCTCACATTGTCGTCATCAGAGTGGTGAGATTCTTGTAAGCTCACCGAGTTAGTCACCCCTTGAAAGAGAACACTAGTTGCTTTGGAGCGCTATAGATGGTGCTGAACTGTCACAGCACTGTTATGTGACTTCAGATGACGTAAGTCGGTTGTTTAGAATCACTGAAGTAATATGGATCGATGTGGAGATGTGACACAATGGCAGAAAGAAGCTACCATGTCTGGATAACCCTGTGGCTACACCGTGAATGAAGTTACCCTAATTCTTCGTGTGTCAGCACGGACTGTCCAACGACTATACATGGAATGTTGTACCGCTAGCAGCCACGGCAGCGCAGCGTAACAGCAATGGTCGAACACTGAGAAGGATGGTGCATAGTGCAATGGACGTTATATATGTAGTGATTCAGTTGCCCCTACCTATGGATTTTATGCAACCTGCAGCACTTTCAAATAACACGTGCAACATTTACATATTCTCTCCCTCGCTATGATCAAACTACTTGTCCTACAGAAAAATGAACAGGGCTTTTTGTAGGAAATTTAATCCAGCAAAATTTTGTCCTAGGATACATTTTCGCTAGAAGCTGCATTTTTCGAACTATTCAAGAAAAACGTACAAAAGTGAACTTCAAACGCGTTTTTCTTGAAAAAATTAAAAACCATCGTCTCCAAAGAACACAAAGACCAGTACAAAATATAACTGCATTACATTTCCCACAGAAAGGTCTTGTTCATTTTTTCTGTAGGACTAATAATTACTGCGTAGCAAGCGAGAGAATATGAAAAGCTTCTCATATTGTTTGGAGGTGCTGCCGGTTGCATAAGACCCACAGACAGGGGCAGCTGAACCATCCTGTATATCGCAAAACGCCATTTTTTACAGCAGCACGTAAAGCTGCACTTCTTCACTGAGACTAGCAATACAGAAATTGGACACTTGCTTACCAGAGGTGTTTAGTATGATCCGACGAGTCCCGATTTTAATTCATTTCAAATTATGCAAACTGTCAAAGCATTTGACTCAGAATGTACATGATCATCGCTATACACTATGGACACTCTAGTTTTCGAAGCTGATAAAAGCTGAATTTCCTGGAATGCATCCATACGTCCCTGGTTTGACGAATACTATGTTTGACGAATACTAAGGGACACTATCGCATCCAAAGCGATCCTCTAAATTAATTGATGACAGCCCTATAGAGTATATGTGACTCTTTTTGTAAGAGCGGGAGAAATAGCGCCACAGTATGGTAGTTTTGTGGGATCTATACACAAATGAGTAGCTTCATCTGGATGTGGCAGACCTGAAAAAAATTGGTAGACTCTTCTCCTCGACGAATTGAGGCCGTTAACAAGACTGAAGGTGGTGGTACACGGATTAGTGTGGTGTCTCCTGGGACTGGTAACTTTCATGTTTTTGTTCTTCTTTTGTTTGTTTTTTACGGGATGCTTATCATGAAGGTTGAATAGTACAAAGATTTACGACGGATGAATGCGCAATATTCACACAAATAACAGGAGTCAGCACGTACTAAAGAGGTTCTGACTACATCCACATAAATATTCCGAAGAAATGGAGAGCACGTTGAACCGTTATGAGTCCTATATGCAGACTGAAGCGACGAATGAAAATTTGAACCGAGGCTGGGATTGAAACCCGGGTCTCCAGCTCACTGGGTAGATGCACTAACCACTACACCACCAGAGCATAGTGGCTTTGCTCGTCACAGGCTCATCTACTGTAGTATGCCTCCGTCCTCATCCTAACTCCCATTCACGTATCAGCCCACTTGGTATTGCCGCTAAGCTTTGCAGAGGCTCTCCAACTCTACTGGAACATAGCCCGCCCAGTTAGCCGCGCGATCTAACGCGCTGCTTCCCGAGCGGGAGGGCGTGCTGTGCCGGCCAGCCTGTAGATGGTTTTTAGGCGGTTTCCCATCTGCCTCGGCGAATGCAGGCTGGTTCCCCTTATTCCGCCTCAGTTACACTGTGTCGGCGATTGCTGCGCGAACACCATTTCCACGTACGCGTGCACCATAATTATTCTACCATACAAACGTCTGGGGTTACACTCGCCTGGTATGAGACATTCGCAGGGGGATCCACTGGGGGCCTAACCGCACAAGAACCCTGGGTTCGGTATGGGGCTGCGGTGGGGTGGGTGGACTGTTGTGGCCTCTTGTGGGGTTGGGAACCACTGAGGGCTACAGCGGGACGGAGCCTCTCCGTCATTTATAGGTCCCCGGTTTAATACATACATCTATTGGAACATCATCTCGGCATCGAATAAAAGAGGAGGTCAATGGGGGATCCTTCCTGAGAATCAAGCATAGGTGCTTTAACCAAATGAAGCTATATGGCTTCAGAGATCTTTTCGAGTCTCCGACACCTATGTGCAGAATGAAGTGACGAATGAAAATTTGTACCAAGGGGACTATGCCATCGTGGACCAATGGCTTTGTACAATACCAATGGGGAATACCAAGTGGGCGATGCGTGAATGGGAATTTAGATTGAGTAGCAAGGCGAGCTAGGGTACTTCGTGCAATTGTGAAAAGCCGCTTTGTGCCAGGTTGGCGTAGTGATTAACACATCCATGTAGTGATTGGGTGCGAATCCCGGCCTTAGTAAAAATTTTCATTCATCGCTTCAGTCTGCATGTATACATTATGTATGTACTTGGAAAAGGCTCTGGAACCATGTAGTTTTATTTGATTAAGGCACCTATGCATGGATACAGGCAGGTGCTGAGGTGCTTGTCCAATAGAGTTCGAGAGCCTCAGCAGTGCTTTTCGAACTTAGGGTGAATGCTCAGTGCAGTGGGGCGTGAATGGGAATTAGGACTGAGGAGGAGGGTGTACTAGGGTAGTCCACTTCTGCGAAGCCGGTGTGCCAGGGTGGCATAGTGTTTAGCGCATCTGCTTCATGACTAGGAGACCTGGGTTCGAACCTTCAGTCAGGATATAAATTTTCGTTTGTGGCTGCAGTCTGCATACATACGTCACAGGTGGTTGAGTCTCGGAAAGGTCTCTGGAACCATGCAGTTCCACTTCATTACGAGTCACTTCTTTATCGACTAGACAATTCATCGTGAGAAAAATTACTTTGTGCATCCTTACGCTTAGTAACCTGTCTTGTCCGTTCTCCTGGGTGCTTCGCAAGAGTTACAGTATACAGCAGTACGATTATATGAATGGTGGAGATGGTGGATTGCATGGAATTCCCGTCAGATCGAGCACTAGTTGAGCTAACCATCGAATGTGACGAGTTTAGTCAGTATCCTATGCAACTGCCATCCTCCGTATTAATTCACTCTTTCTTTCCCTTATCTGTGTTAAACTGAACAACATGTAGCTGTTTCCACTTGAACTGGAAAAGCGGGACATGCGAGAGGCCAATGAGTGTTATATCACCTCCGCAGTACTCCAGTAACCTTGGATCTATAGATATCCTTGTCCCAGGGCAGTTGTGCGCTCAGGTCATAAGTTCGTAGATCTCGAGGTGAGGCTGTACAACAACTGGTGACACGGCTAATGTTCTCAATTCTACTAAATGAGGTATCATGTTCCAAATATGGGATGCCAGCCGTTTTTCTTTATTTACTTATCACACGATACGCTTTGCAGATGAAGCATAAAAACTGCACACATGTTGCAAATGTACGCCTATACGATTCACAGTTCGTATTAGAAATGACCAAAAATCTATTACATGACATTTCTTGGAGAAATTATGTTCACAAAAATAACAAACATTTCTACTCTGTTCTTCTCTGCTTTTAAGGCGAAGTCATACTTACTGCACACAACTTTTTACGGAGCGCATCCAAGATCTTAATTGTGCGGCGTGTAACGCGAACCATTCTGTACAACCCCTCATGCCCGACTGACTAGACAGCCCGAATCACTTCGCTTCGTAGCGCACTTCTGGCGGGAGCCGAAGTTGCACGAAGTGCACAGTCTGAATATTATTATTCTAATCTTATTAAAAGTTGTTGTAAAATTAGATCTGAAATACGTGGAATCTAGCTTGCTATTGAGCGTGTTTTCAGCATGATAGACAATGAATTCTGAATTATACTTTATCAAATATTAATAAATGTATCTTAAAGATTTGTCAAGCTGGCTCCTGTGCTGACAGCCAATCGGATCATCCTCCTGCTAATCTCGTACAATTTCCCACGGAAAAGGTACTCACTTTTCCATCTGTTGTCTACCTCTCACCCCACTTCTTACGTCTTGCCTTGGCTACTGCAGTCTCAGCCAAACTATAGGATGAATCTTTTGATGGATCTTGACGGCTCCAAAGTCCAAAATGTCACTACTGCAGCAGTAGCACGGTATAGCGTGTCAGAAACATCGTTTCCGCAAATTTTCATAGCAACGTCCCACTAAACAAGTCGTATTTCTTCTAAAGATTCACGCGCATGATCCCTGAGCATCTGCGTCCCATTTTCATAACGGGTGAAGTAGCCTATTACAAGACTAGGAGCACTTCCCTGCCATCGTCACCTCACGTCCTTTACCCAACATGGAGAAAATTTCAGATATTCGAGAATTACTGTAAAAAAACTCGCAGAATGGTCTCGCACGTGATGCACTATCTGTCTGCTGAAAACATCCCAGGATAATATATACAATTCTGTATTCAGAAAACAATATGCGAGTACAGCTCACATTGGCTGACATGTGGTTTACATGTGCCAAGAAACAGACCGATTCTGTCACACTTGTCAGCGGCACTTTCGTTTATGTTGAGCCCTCGACGTTCAGTATTACAAAATTCATTTTTCCGTTCCAAATATTTAGACTGGCATTCCTTCTGATTCTGTCTTCCTCATCATTAAGGAGAATGATATTATGTGGAGCTTTTTTTCCTAAAAAATCTGGATTGGACACGTATGTCATTAATGAAAATGTCTATTGGCAAGTCACTCATTCTTATGAGAGTTCTTAGTCACAAATCTGTTGTAGAGTCAATCTGCAATAGGTTATCGATTGCTTAATATATTATTACCTTTGACTAGTGGAATGAAGGCATGTCTGATAGCCTATACAGGGCTATTCCAAATGATTGAAGCGATTTCATAAATTCACTGTAGCTCCATTCATTGACATATGGTCACGACACACTACAGATACGTAGAAAAACTCACAAAGTTTTGTTCGACTGAAGCCGCACGTCAGGTTTCTTCCGCCAGAGCGCTCGAGAGCGCAGTGAGACAAAATGGCGACAGGAGCCGAGAAAGCGTTATGTCGTGCTTGAAATGCACTCACATCAGTCAGTCATAACAGTGCAACGACACTTCAGGACGAAGTTCAGTAAAGATCCACCAACTGCTAACTACATTCGGCGATGGTATGCGCAGTTTAAAGCTTCTGGATGCCTCTGTAAGGGGAAATCAACGGGTCGGCCTGCAGTGAGCGAAGAAACGGTTGAACGCGCGCGGGCAAGTTTCACGCGTAGCCCGCGGAAGTCGATGAATAAAGCAAGCAGGGAGCTAAACGTACCACAGCCGACGGTTTGGAAAATCTTACGGAAAAGGCTAAAGCAGAAGCCTTACCGTTTACAATTGCTACAAGCCCTGACACCCGATGACAAAGTCAATTTTGTGCAATCTCACGGTTTAAAGTTTACGGCCCCTTTTTCTTCTGCGAAAAAAACGTTGCAGGACACGTGTATCTTGACATGCTGGAAAATTGACTCATGCCACAACTGGAGACCGACAGCACCGACTTCATCTTTCAACAGGATGGTGCTCCACTGCACTTCCATCATGATGTTCGGCATTTCTTAAACAGGAGATTGGAAAACCGATGGATC
The DNA here is from genome assembly GCF_023864275.1 of Schistocerca cancellata. NCBI lineage: Eukaryota > Metazoa > Arthropoda > Insecta > Orthoptera > Acrididae > Schistocerca > Schistocerca cancellata. The sequence goes on from NC_064632.1 coordinate 114,482,457, forward strand.
GGTCGTGGTGGAGATCATGATCAGCAATTCATGTCATGGCCTCCACGCTCTCCCGACTTAACCCCATGCGATTTCTTTCTGTGGGGTTATGTGATAGATTCAGTGTTTAAACCTCCTCGACCAAGAAACGTGGCAGAACTGCGAGCTCGCATCAACGATGCTTTCGAACTCATTGATGGGGACATGCTGTGCCGAGTGTGGGAGGAACTTGATTATCGGCTTGATGTCTGCCGAATCACTAAAGGGGCACATATCGAACATTTGTGAATGCCTAAAAAAACTTTTTGAGCTTTTGTATGTGTGTGCGAGGCATTGTGAAAATATCTCAAATAATAAAGTTATTGTAGAGCTGTGAAATCGCTTCAATCATTTGTAATAACCCTATACTTAGGAGGCCGTCTGTACGGCCCGATCACACTCCTGCAACGGGCCGTGTTGCTTGTCTGTGAGCCCAGTTAAATGGTTGGAAAAGAATTCTGTTTTCTAATTTTGTTCACGGATTTTGGCAGTTCTTTCCTCTTCCATGTTTTGCTACAGACGATTGATGTTGTAGCTTCTGCACATCTAGGGGTACTACACCAATGACAAATGTAACAAATAGTGAGTAAATAGTAAATATATTGGAAACTTCAAAATTCTTACCTGTCCACATTGATGATAATTTAAAATGGAAAAGCACGTTTAGGAGATCTGAAACAACTTAGTTCATCCAAATTTGCACTTAGAATCACTGCAAATCTTGGGGAAATACAAATCATAGGGTTGACATAGTTTGCATATTTTCATTCAATAATGTAATGTGGAATAATGTTCTGGGATAACTGACCTTTAAGAAAGAAAATCTACGTTGCTCAGAAACGTACTGTAAGAATAATATGTTGTGCTCACCCACGATCTTTGTGTAGACATCCATTTAAGGAGTTGGGCAAGTTTCACGCGTAGCCCGCGGAAGTCGATGAATAAAGCAAGCAGGGAGCTAAACGTACCACAGCCGACGGTTTGGAAAATCTTACGGAAAAGGCTAAAGCAGAAGCCTTAGCGTTTACAATTGCTACAAGCCCTGACACCCGATGTCAAAGTCAATTTTGTGCAATCTCACGGTTTAAAGTTTACGGCCCCTTTTTCTTCTGCGAAAAAAACGTTGCAGGACACGTGTATCTTGACATGCTGGAAAATTGACTCATGCCACAACTGGAGACCGACAGCACCGACTTCATCTTTCAACAGGATGGTGCTCCACTGCACTTCCATCATGATGTTCGGCATTTCTTAAACAGGAGATTGGAAAACCGATGGATCGGTCGTGGTGGAGATCATGATCAGCAATTCATGTCATGGCCTCCACGCTCTCCCGACTTAACCCCATGCGATTTCTTTCTGTGGGGTTATGTGATAGATTCAGTGTTTAAACCTCCTCGACCAAGAAACGTGGCAGAACTGCGAGCTCGCATCAACGATGCTTTCGAACTCATTGATGGGGACATGCTGTGCCGAGTGTGGGAGGAACTTGATTATCGGCTTGATGTCTGCCGAATCACTAAAGGGGCACATATCGAACATTTGTGAATGCCTAAAAAAACTTTTTGAGTTTTTGTATGTGTGTGCGAAGCATTGTGAAAATATCTCAAATAATAAAGTTATTGTAGAGCTGTGAAATCGCTTCAATCATTTGTAATAACCCTATACTTAGGAGGCCGTCTGTACGGCCCGATCACACTCCTGCAACGGGCCGTGTTGCTTGTCTGTGAGCCCAGTTAAATGGTTGGAAAAGAATTCTGTTTTCTAATTTTGTTCACGGATTTTGGCAGTTCTTTCCTCTTCCATGTTTTGCTACAGACGATTGATGTTGTAGCTTCTGCACATCTAGGGGTACTACACCAATGACAAATGTAACAAATAGTGAGTAAATAGTAAATAGTTTGGAAACTTCAAAATTCTTACCTGTCCACATTGATGATAATTTAAAATGGAAAAGCACGTTTAGGAGATCTGAAACAACTTAGTTCATCCAAATTTGCACTTAGAATCACTGCAAATCTTGGGGAAATACAAATCATAGGGTTGACATAGTTTGCATATTTTCATTCAATAATGTAATGTGGAATAATGTTCTGGGATAACTGACCTTTAAGAAAGAAAATCTACGTTGCTCAGAAACGTACTGTAAGAATAATATGTTGTGCTCACCCACGATCTTTGTGTAGACATCCATTTAAGGAGTTGGGCATTCTGACTGATGCTTCAAAATATAATTATTTACTCGTGAAGTTAGTTGCAAATAATCAACTACACTTCAAACGGAAGGAAGATGTACACAATTCGAATACCAGGAGGAAAAATAACATTCCTGGTAATTTAAATGTGGTAAGGATTTGATGATGTGTCCAGAATTTTTCTTTGTTCAACATTTCATACATCGTGGTTCTGCGTACGACGTGGTCCATCAGAGGACAAGTGTAACCTACCATTTGTTATTCGTTTTAAAACGGGTCTCAGTCAGGAATTTAATTAAAACCAGTTGACCTTTGCGAATAATTCGCACTCTATCCCGATGAGTCACCAGGGGATAATATAGTAATGGGGAAATAAGTAAACGCAAGCGTTTGTTAATAAAAGTATGTTGTATAGTAATAACTGTAGCCTCATTCTAAAAAAATCGATATAATTATGTACAGCATGGTTAATTGTAAAACATGTAAAAATCAGGTACTGTCTTTGTCAGATTAACATCATTTTTTAAAAACTGTTTCCTTTACAAAACTTTTTTGAAAACAATGTTAGCAGTTATAATGTGACCATTGTCTACTTTATGGCTGTATGTGTCTTTAGCACAAACTGCAGAAGTCAGTTACCACTAATCTTGCACCATTAATTAATGAATATTTCTTGAAAAGAAATTGATGAGGCGGTGAGACTGACGGATTTCAAGAGTTCAAGAATTTTACGTGGTACAACTGAACCCTGTTTATTTGTTCAAGTTGCACAGAATGGGAACTAAGGAAAATCTTTGCCCCTCCAGATAAAAGACTAGAAGTGGAATTTTCACTAATTTTGGTATGTACAATTACCATTTTTTGGACATAGACTCTTCTTCGACTATCACTGCAAAGCATTTTGTTCATTGATTTCTGTGGTATTGAATACTGTGGTAATAAAACAATCGTGAACTGTGACGCAAAGTTTTGTAGACAAATGTTTTAACGGAGCGTCCCAGCCCGTCAGTGAAGTAACAATAGGGAATCTTGTTTCTAACTGAGTGTACGACTTCCTCAGTTATTAGTGTCTTCTGTTCTTCGTTTAGCTACTCGTAAGCTGTCTTATCGTTCGTACGTGCTTCTTCTACGATGTAGGCTTCCGTTGCGTGTTGTGCGACGGACAAGGTGCGACAGGTTGAGTTATTACCGAGAGTGACCTTGACATTTAAAAACATTCTTCAATTCTAGCAGTATGAGGTTGTGGGCATCTGTTGACGTGTGCTGCCTCTGGAAATCTTCCGAAAGTGCATCCTGAAATTTCGTCCACAACTCATGTATATGCAGACGATTGTAAAAAGCCATAATGGTTTCAAAATAAAGTTTTCAACAAAACAAGAAATTTAAACTAAATGTGTATTTTTCGTCAATAGTGGTGGACAAAATCTTGAAAATGATGTATCAATCATTAATTTTAGTTAAGTAATACGGGAAATATGTTGTACCGACAGTAATATCCAGTGAGAAATAATGTTTATGATATGTACGACTAATTTTTCCTTCCCCATTCACCGAAAGAAACCCATGCTAGAAGTTCGATTGCACACGTTCTTTTGTAGTCACTTGAGAATCTGAATTTAATTTCAGCATGAACGTTATCGCGAAAACTGACTTCACCAGAAATATTAATCAAACTGCAATCAGTTGAAGTATTTTTCAATTCTTTGCTTGCCTCTACAGCTCGGAAGGTAAGAGGTACTGCAAAGACTCCGAGAGCACTTAAGGTTCATCAGACTAAGTTCTACGTGATTATTATATTTCGTGTTTTGTATCGACAGGTCTTAGGCTGTCACACTGAGGCTTACATCCTCATAGCACTCGGTATACCTACAACGAAGATCAATTATAAGTTCACCGACAGGTTGAGAAACTTCGAGAAGTAATTGTGAATTAAAATTTATCCAACTATTCGTCCATGATCCCATTTGTTCACAATGCGCAGTGAAAGCTTATCTTACTCTCTTGAAAATGCATAAGAAGCCGTGATCGGATAGCGTTATAGATTATTTCTTGGGGCAAAATCTGGTACAAAAGGGGCGCATGTTCACTGTATTTTAATAACGTCCCAAGTTCTGAAGTATTTTGACCAATCACAAAGATGTAGGAGGCTTGCAGGATATGTCTGGTCGAATATCTCTATGGCTTCCGAAATATTCTACGCGAAAAGAGAACAATTTTTCAGACGAGTGAAGAATTACATAAAACAGTATTTATTAGAAACACCACTGCATTTAGGATCAGAATATGTTTTAGGATCCGGCTGAGACTGGATTCTGGCAGGCGTGCACGAGATGAGCTGTTAACTTCGTCCAGTTATGGCCTGTAAATATTGTAAATTGTAAATGACTTATATTTTGTGTACTGTGAAGTATATCATCTTTAAATGTGTTACATTTTGTAGTTACTCGTAATAATGGGTTGCATGGCTTCACTAGGCGTGGCCCTTTTGCATCATCATGCAGAGACCACTTTAAGAAACTTGGTATTCTAACTACTACTTCTCAGTACATATACTCATTGAGGTCCTTTGTCATTTCGAACATGTGTCTTTTTACACAAAATAGTGCAAAACATGATTATAATCTGTATAAGGACTATAAAAACTTAACATTAGTTGGCAAATACATGGGTACTCATATGTATCAAAGGTCTTGTAAGTGATAAAGATCAGTTTCAGAGTGAATTAAAGAACTTCTTGTTGGCCAACTTCTTCTACTTCATCGACGAATATATTCACAACGTTTATAGCTCATAACTCTGTTTGAGTTAGAATTGTACAATATTCATGTATCTGAGTGAAAAAAAAACCTTTGACTCTTTCCACATCCCAATGACTCCTCTCCAAGAGATCCATGGAAAACGATAAATGTAATGTAATGCAAATGCCGTTCGTTGCTTTGCTCCGACCCTCACCTGACTCTTCCAGCCAGTTGTGGAGTGACCTAGAGCTCGAAATGGACTTCGAACTATCGTGCAACCCTGCATTTTTCACATCAACATACAATTCCAAAGGTGAAGGAAGTTATAAATGAGAGATGAAAAGGAGACTGACCGGTGATCAAACTTTTTGATTCATTGTAGGACACTTTACCACTGAGCCACCACGTCTAATAGATTCACTCACAGAGAGTAGATTATCTTCCATCGCTGATTAGAAGAGGTATGAAATCATTAGCGAAGGGGTTCTCTTCGTGCCGTAAGCATAAAACTGAGGTGCTACGGTGACGCGCTCCCAAACAATAGTGAGGATAACTCGAGGTTTAGTAGATGTAACACAACAGCACATATGTGTGGTCTGGTGTTGTGTTACTTCGTCGGGCTGTAGGCTGTTTACATGTTTGCTCAAGGGGACCTGTTCGGGAAAAATGAGCAAAAATTAAGAAAATAATCTGCTCTACGGAAAATTTCCAACTACAAAACTGTACAGTTTACGCACATTTCCATTTCCGCTTTTTCGTAAATTTAGTTTGAACGTAATACTGCATAGGTGCTACGCCCTTCTGTTATCTAAAGTGCGTCAGACTACGCGATCTATTCCTCTTTCCATTACTTTTTTCAGTTTTTAGACATGGATTGCAAACACATGTATATTCTAGAAGGCTCTGCCTACTGGAACCAAAGTACTGTCATATCTAAATGCCTGTGGCTTGACTACAAGCAAAGATCTTATGATATATTTATTGATTTCTTTGTTTTGCAGTTTGAAACACGGATAATTCATAGTTACTGCTGTGTTGTTCTATTTCAGTTTATGTGTTTTCTATGCTATAAGTACTAAGAGTAAATAAATTTAACAGTAAACAGAGGTTTTAAGGTAATCAGTTCGAAGCAACATCGACTAATACACATCATTTGATTAGACAGTCATTTATAGAAGTGGAGTGTATAGGCATACAGCTCTCTCTCAAGCCTTGATCCTATTATGGAGTAAAGGGATATGGCAAATACATATCTTCATAGAAAGTGTCTTCATGGGCTCTCATAGATTTCCAAAACAAGCTTTAACGGCTACACTGGGGAGCGAATACCGAACTTGTCTGGCTGAAGATAGGTGGAATGGATGTCATAATAACTCTCAGTAATGATGCAATTTCTATGATTAATCTTTCGAAAATGTTAGATGTCCAGACTAGACGGAATAAGTTTTAAATTCTGTTACTGATCGGCTGCAAGTAACCGAAACAGAGAGAGCAGCAGAAGCTGTTACCAACAAGGCTAGGATAAATAAAAGAATGAAGAGTATGGAGGATCAGGTGACCAACAGGAATATGTAGCCTGACTGTTCTAAAACTATATGGTGAGGAAAGTTCGTAAATATTCTTTTGCTATTTACCGGAAATCTTAATTTTTAACATTCAGATACAATTTTCTCCTCAATGACAGGAGCTAAATTCACCAACATTGCCACATATAATAAGAATGACCTTCTGTACTTTCCTTGTCTACTATTTTGAGAAAAATCTAAAATACGATGAAGAATTTTGTGATTATTGATCTAAATTTTTAATATATTTCTCATAGTAAAATAAATTTTGTGTATTTCTTAAACAGAGAAATTGGAGGTATAAATTACTTCAAACAGTGTTCGGTTTTTTACCCTTTCATAAATATTGTTGTGAAGATCACAACACAATAGATATCTAACTTGTTTTCTCAGGAAGGTTTTGACTAATAACGCTAATTGATTGTACAAATTTTGAGCTACTTCTTATAGATCAGTAATATTGCGAGCGGGAAGGGAATGTTAACAAGAATCAAGTGTGCCGAGTCAGATGGTCTACAAAATGCTGGAGACGAAGGGTCCTCGTGGTGGACGCCCAACCTCATGTATTCTGCAGCGTCGAGCATGCTAAGAGTACGCATCGTTGGCACTTACACTTGTGAAAGGCATTCTTGTTGTGTTATTTGGTGTTCAACTGTCGTAATAGTCTTTAATTAACTTTATCTGCTTACTTTTCTTCTTACTAACCTAATTCATTTTGTCCAAACAGTGCAATGGACTATCAGTTCGTGCCACAAGCGACCCATGGAGAAATGTATAGTAGGAGTGTAATGGGTCACCTCGCAAGTCCCCACTTACTCTTACAAATAGAACCAAAAGGAAGTAATGGCCAATGTCACACTCGATTTTCAAAGGCTGTCTCTACTACAAGTGGGTGTGGCCTTAGAACCAGATTTTTGCCACAGCAGCGCCTACCACGAGTTCCTCTGTGATGTACAGTGAATACGCAGAAGCTACATGTTGACTGCTCCAGGACACCGATAATAGTGAGGCTGATACCCAAACCTCCAGATGTCAGACAATCAGATTAGTATCAAACGTTATATGTCGATAAATTATCAACCGAAACACCGATTTGGTTCGTGCAACGTGCTGTTGTCCAGTAGAACATGCGTAAACCGTGATTAACACCATAACTACGGAGCACAGGAAAAGCGTATCTGTGAGCAATAGCTTCGTAGATCTAGCGTGGTTGAGGTGGTAGAGCGTAAGATCGTCGTATCAAAGGCCTCACTTTCAAACCACAGTGATAACAATTTTTTTAACTGTTTGCGAATGAGACTATTATACGGGAGAACGTTTTCTTGGCATGTAAAATGACTTTCCGGAGTTGGTAGCAATGTTCTTTTGGCAATCTGCTTTCGCCTCATTAGTTGAAAGTAGCAAACTTAAAGAGTATTTTGGTATAGATAGTTGTGGTGCTCTCCATGTTTCTATAATTCTCACCGTTAAGTATGGATAATGGCTAAACTGGTTGATGATCCAGGCCCTTCGAAACTTCGATAAAATTCTGTTTCATACAGAAGCTTTCATTGTGCCATCTACAGTCTGGATGCGGAAATGTGGCAGTCATCAAATGTGCTTGGTGCACGAAAGTAATTTGCTTCACACACTTCTCCACTTGCAACCATTACTGCGAAGCTTTTGTTTCTGAATGAATGAGTGTGTGTGTGTGTTGTTATTATTACTATCACTGTTAGTTCAGCACATATGATGCAATCGTTTCTTTGTTTTCCTGTTCTGATTGTATATTCTGTGCAACGAAAAATGTGCTCTATAGGTTTACTACTTTCAAAGAAACGAGGTGAAAGCAGATTGCCAAGGGAACATAGCTATAATCTCGAAACAGCCCTTTTACATGTCATAAACATGTTGTCCCATATAACACTTTCAGCCTTAATATAGTAAAGGAATTTGTTGTCATTGGAGTTTGAACCCAGGACCGTAAGTACGTCGCTCTAACGCTGTACCACCTTCCCCAGGGAACTATGCACGTCAGTTCCAGTTGTGCTTTTCCTGCGCTCCATAGTTCTGGTGTTAATTTTCAATAACGTTTACACCCGTTCTGCTGGACAACAGTACGAACTAAATCTGAGATTTGGTTGATACTCTGTCGACATACAACGTTGGATGCCGATCTCAGTGTCTGAGATCTGAAGGTTTTGGTGTGAGTGACCCTCCTATTTAAAAAACTAGGTCCCAGCAGAAATACAGTAGATTGTCAGGGTTGACACTATTTTCTATCGTCCCCATAAACGGCCGCTCCTACGCAAAGCTATATCCTTCATGCAGGTAAGTTCTGACGGATCACTCCAGATCTGTTACGTCAGCATTAACATGGTAGTCCTAACCGCCAGCTTGATCACAGGAAGGTGTCACCGCCCATTTCTTACCAAAGAACCTCTCTAACGGTCATTGCTAATATTGATGATCACCGATATATTATAGCTTGAAAGGTGTTGTATTAAAATTAACGTGACTCAAACTTATTTGCACCTGTGCAGAGGCAGTGGTGACGCGGTAATTTTCATCTCACTCTCCTCTTTTACACACACACACACACACACACACACACACACATACACACACACGCGTGCGCAGAGAGAGAGAGAGAGAGAGAGAGAGAGAGAGAGTTAATCGAGAGGCAAGATGTTCTTTTTTAATTTCCATTTAAAACTTTAGTCCCAGACAAAATAAGTGTAGCATTGCTGCATCTACTTGACTTGAAGACGGTAGCGTGACTGAAAATGGTCTTCCGTGAATGGATACACAATACAGCTGTTCGTCGTGGTTTTGTGGTGTTGTTCTTTAAATACACTGAGGCTGTGCTGCACTGTTTGCAGAAAATATTTAGAAATTACACAACTTCCAGTAACTTATGTATTATTTCGTGACTTAATATTTGCGTGTTTTCAAATTCTGTGTACTGCTATGTGTATTGCCATAAGGTAAACAATAAAGACTTTCGTATTTGCTTCCTTCTTTGAATGTATACTTCGTCTGCTTGAAATGTCATATTTCTGTAACATTCTGTTGCTTTTAAAACTGTTTGTCTGGCAATTGATTGTACAATAGGGTAGCAAATCTTGTTCAGTGACACTAGCCACAGTTGTAATGTGAGTAAATGTTAGGTTTCCATGTTTTCTTAAAAACATAGAACTCAGAACTTTTAATCATTATTACTGAAATTGATATTCATTGGATTTTAAATCCAATTAACTTGAGCGTCACAATGATTCACTTTTCGATAGTTAAATGCATTTTTCATTGCACACGTCTCTTAAGTCATGTGGCAGTGTTATTATATTGATATGACCATCGTAGTATCTCCATTATTTGGCTTTTATTTGCCGACCAAAGTTTGCGTGTATGTCTTTCTCTCTTGAAAGTGAGTAATCGCACTTCATTATCAAAATTTTTATTTTCATGTTAGTATATGAAATTTAGACTTGCTCCCTTTGATTAATTTCCCCATTCCGGAACTGCTAGCCTCGGGTTTTAGATCCATTGAGGGCACGTATGGAAGATGTAATTTAGTGTAAATGTTAATCTACGCTACTTTAGAATGGTTTCTGTTCTTGGTTACGAGCTTATTTGCTTTACTCCTGGACCAAAGGAAGATGAAGAGTCAGAGGTTCTAAAAGCCTCCAAACTCACAATTTGCGAGCCTCACGGAGACGATTTGTGCCAGATGATGAGAGGCAACTTTTTATAAGTGAGCATCTACCACCTTCAAATGACTGTTTACTGTTTCATAGCAAGCACTATGGATTTTCCAAAATGTAAAAAATAGGCATTAAACTAACGCTGTTGGATGTTTTCGGCACGTGGGAGAACGGGGACCAGATGAGATTAGTTGTCTAGACATAGAGCCTTGAGGGCAAACTTCTCCTGCTATTGACTCAGGTGTTGCTGGATGTTGGCAGAACAGTACACCCGTGAAACATGTGCTGTTTATCCTGATGGAGGTGAACACCTGACGAAGGGCAACACATTCGCGCTGTCGGTAAACAACACGAAGATTTTGCTCCATGCAGAATGCTTTATCTTGACATGGAACTTTGACGAAGATTTCATTTGAAATAGATTCAAGCGGTTTCGTACGTATATTAGTGACACCAAATCTGTTTATATGCTGAGTATAAAATGTCATTAATATCTTAGGACTGAAGATAACCACACGCAGATATGGAAGGACTATAGCGTAAAGCTGAAATACTAAAGCTGTTTCACAGAGGAAGACCGCACTGCAGTTCCTTCTCTAAATCCTCGCACAAACGAAAAAATGGCTGACATCGAAATAAGTGTCCAAGGAATAGAAAAGCAACTGGAATCACTCAACAGAGGAAAGTCCACTGGACCTGACGGGATACCAGTTCGACTCTACACAGAGTACGCGAAAGAACTTGCCCCCCTTCTAACAGCCGTGTACCGCAAGTCTCTAGAGGAATGGAAGGTTCCAAATGATTGGAAAAGAGCACAGGTAGTCCCAGTCTTAAAGAAGGGTCGTCGAGCAGATGCGCAAAACTATAGACCTATATCTCTCCCGTCGATCTGTTGTAGAATTTTAGAACATGTTTTTTGCTCGAGTATCATGTAGTTTTTGGAAACTCAGCATCTACTCTGCTGGAATCAACATGGATTCCGGAAACAGCGATCGTGTGAGACCCAACTCGCTTTATTTGTTCACAAAACCCAGAAAATATTAGATACAGGCTCCCAGGTAGATGCTATTTTCCTTGACTTCCGGATGGAGTTCGATACAGTTCCGCACTGTCGCCTGATAAACAAAGTAAGAGCCTACGGAATATCAGACCAGCTGTGTGGTTGGATTGAAGAGTTTTTAGCAAACAGAACACAGCATGTTGTTATCAATGGAGAGACGTCTACAGACGTTAAAGTAACCTCTGGCGTGCCACAGGGGAGTGTTATGGGACCATTGCTTTTCACAATATATATAAATGACCTAGTAGATAGTGTCGGAAGTTCCATGCGGCTTTTCGCGGATGATACTGTAGTATACAGAGAAGTTGCAGCATTAGAAAATTGTAGCGAAATACAGGAAGATCTGCAGCGGATAGGCACTTGGTGCAGGGAGTGGCAACTGACCCTTAACATAGACAAATGTAATGTATTGCGAATACATAGAAAGAAGGATCCTTTATTGTATGATTATATGATAGCGGAACAAACACTGGTAGCAGTTACTTCTGTAAAATATCTGGGAGTATGCGTGCGGAACGATTTGAAGTGGAATGATCATATAAAATTAATTGTTGGTAAGGCGGGTACCAGGTTTAGATTCATTGGGAGAATCCTTAGAAAATGTAGTCCATCAAGGAGGTGGCTTACAAAACACTCGTTCGACCTATACCTGAGTATTGCTCATCAGTGTGGGATCCGTACCAGATCGGGTTGACGGAGGAGATAGAGAAGATCCAAAGAAGAGCGGCGCGTTTCGTCACAGGGTTATTTGGTAACCGTGATAGCGTTACGGAGATGTTTAGCAAACTCGAGTGGCAGACTCTGCAAGAGAGGCGCTCTGCATCGCGGTGTAGCTTGCTCGCCAGGTTTCGAGAGGGTGCGTTTGTGGATGAGGTATCGAATATATTGCTTCCCCCTACTTATACCTCCCGAGGAGTTCACGAATGCAAAATTAGAGAGATTTGAGCGCGCACGGAGGCTTTCCGGCAGTCGTTCTTCCCGCGAACCATACGCGACTGGAACAGAAAAGGGAGGTAATGACAGTGGCACGTAAAGTGCCCTCCGCCACACACCGTTGGGTGGCTTGCGGAGTATAAATGTAGATGTAGACGTAGATGTAGTTGTAGTACATGGGATCACAAACTATCTCGTCCGGTAGGAAGAGTGGGAGGCGCACAGGATTTTAACAGATGACTTAGTAAATCTTCTCTAGACAAATCAATAATTTTACGATGGGATGAAACATTCCAACAATACATTACATTAAATGGTAGCACTGTGCTAAGAAAATAGTCGGCAGACTCACTTGCATTTGACAAACTCGTTCTTGAGCGCTGGCACTGCAATCGGTACTTAAGAATATGAAGCATGATTTGAGTTTGATGACATACAAATCCTCATGTACCGGAAATTTAGTCATAGTGACAAGCTAAAAAGTTTTGAGTCCTACGGGAAAATGTTGTTTGGAAGGAATAGATTTATATTTATTAGTTTACAACTTTTTTTGTTATTGTTATAAGAGTGTGCGACATAAGGAAAAATCATTCAAGAGCCAATTAAACAGACTTTACTTGGACCAATGCAGACCGTCGCACGTGTCATGATTTGAGTTGCAATGTATGGGACACACTTGATACTGACTATTTATTTATTTATTCTTCTTTTTTTTTAGGAATCAGCGAATACCAAAACGTACCTAATCATGTAACGTAACTGCTTAAATTTGCGCATTCAAGTAGAGTTGTCACTGAAAACCGTCTTTTTGTGTGTCTTGTACAGCTATAACTTCTGCTTTTTCCTATGTTTTGAGGAAACTACAGTATAATAAGACTGCTTGATACGAGTTACAGAAAGCACTCCACAGCTACAAACAACAACTCAAAGCAATCGCTGCAGACTTCCTTTATGAAGAAAAAATGGGTTTCAGGAAAGCATCTCCAAGCGTTGATGCTACTTTTACTTTGTGACAGCTAACTGAACAATCTCGAGAGTTTAACCAAGAAACACTATATTTATTGACTTAGAGAAAAAGCCTTCGACGTTGTTTTAAGGAGATCATAACTATGGAATATAATGTAGCACAGAGTATAAGCTTCAGATCTGATATTAGCAATCCGGGGGACATACTAAGAAACATAATTTGTTTTGAATTTTGGGTTAAACTGACAGATCCATTCCCATCAAACAAAGATGTTACGTACAGAATGAGTCAGGAAGAAAGGTACAAGCTTTGATGGGTGATAGTATTAGTGATTCTGGACAAAAAACTTCATAAGGACGTATGCCCTATTCCGTTTTTGTAGGCCAGTTTGTGGTAGATTCTCGACTTGATAGACCACAAATGTCCCTATCAAACTGTTCGTCTCAGCTTGCTACCTCAAATTGGCCGACAAAAGCTACGTAAGCATGCGCGTCGAGCGAGTTTTTCAACATTCTCGCGCTCTCTTCGCACAAGCCATTAGTTCTAGAGAAGGAAATGAATAGAATCTTTTTCGTAGGAAATTTAATATAGTTTAATTTTGTACTGCGACACGTTTGCTCTGGAGGGTGCGGTTTTCGAGTTATTCAAGAAAAGCGTGCAAAAGTGATATTAAATGAATTCTATGTCGGAAACTATTCGGAATAGGGCATAAGGCCATATGAAGTTCTTTGTTGAGAATCACTAATATTATCACCCCTCAAAGCATGTACCTTTCCTCCTGACTCACCCTGTATCTTCTGCCCTGTATAATATCTACGACGTTATTGGCCGATAGGAGTTTTAAAGTAAATCCTAGTATACAGCTAAATGACATTTTGAATTTTATAACGATTTTAATTGAGAATTGGTTCCATTTGTATTATAATTACATTTTAAACTTCACGTGCAAGAAGTGGTATCAAGAGGACGCTTTCTTTTAGCACACATGGATGGATGCAGACCTTGATTAGTAAACATGACTGCGGCTCTGTCCATCTCTGACACCCGATGTGGATGGGACGTTAAACTCTAATCCTACTGCAGCTCCATTTTGCTTACCGAAGAACTTTCGATTCATGATGATTTTAATAATATTGTAGCACCTCCTCTCTCACTCTCTTTCGTGTGTGTGTGTGTGTGTGTGAGTTACACAGACAACACACACCGAAAATGCAATGGCAAAACTTCTCCCTGTGGCTTACGTTGACCGCTTCAGATTTTACGAGGCGCATTCAAGTTCTAGGACCTCCGATTTTTTTTCTCCGGACTGGAAAGAGATAGAAACATGCGCATTGTTTTAAAATGAGGCCGCGTTCATTGTCAGTACGTCCCAGAGATGGCAGCACCGTACTGCAGATGGAATTTTACTGCCAGCGGCGAGAATGAGAACTGTTTTAAATACTTAAAATTGCGACGTTTTTCTTACTTGAACAGCGTACAATCATTCGTTTTCTGAATTTGCGTGGTGTGAAACCAATTGAAATTCATCGACAGTTGAAGGAGACATGTGGTGATGGAGTTATGGATGTGTCAAAAGTGCGTTAGTGGGTGCGACAGTTTAATGAAGGCAGAACATCGTGTGACAACAAACCGAAACAACCTCGGGCTCGCACAAGCTGGTCTGACGACATGATCGAGAAAGTAGAGAGAATTGTTTTGGGGGATCGCCGAATGACTGTTGAGCAGATTGCCTCCAGAGTTGGCATTTCTGTGGGTTCTGTGCACACAATCCTGCATGACGACCTGAAAATGCGAAAAGTGTCATCCAGGTGGGTGCCACGAATGCTGACGGATGACCAGATGGCTGCCCGTGTGGCATGTTACCAAGCAATGTTGACGCGCAACGACAGCATGAATGGGACTTTCTTTTCGTCGGTTGTGACAATGGATGAGACGTGGATGCCATTTTTCAATCCAGAAACAAAGCGCCAGTCAGATCAATGGAAGCACACAGATTCACCGCCACCAAAAAAATTTCGGGTAACCGCCAGTGCTGAAAAAATGATGGTGTCCATGTTCTGGGACAGCGAGGGCGTAATCCTTACCCATTGCGTTCCAAAGGGCACTACGGTAACAGGTGCATCATACGAAAATGTTTTGAAGAACAAATTCCTTCCTGCACTGCAACAAAAACGTCCGGTAAGGGCTGCGCGTGTGCTGTTTCACCAAGACAACGCACCCGCACATCGAGCTAACGTTACGCAACAGTTTCTTCGTGATAACAACTTTGAAGTGATTCCTCATGCTCGCTACTCACCTGACCTGGCTCCTAGTGACTTTTGGCTTTCTCCAACAATGAAAGACATTCTCCGTGGCCGCACATTCACCAGCCATGCTTCTATTGCCTCAGCGATTTTCCAGTGGTCAAAACAGACTCCTAAAGAAGCCTTCACCGCTGCCATGGAGTCATGGCGTCAGCGTTGTGAAAAATGTGTACGTCTGCAGGGCGATTACGTCGAGAAGTAACCCCAGTTTCATCGATTTCGGGTGAGTAGTTAATTAGAAAAAAAATCGGAGGCCTTAGAACTTGAATGCACCTCGTACTTCAATCAGTATCCATTTCCGGTGCACAATCTACTTTGAAATCTTACCACTGTTAATGCGTTTCTTTAATAGTTTTTTGGATTCCAAGCTAGAGGCAGAAACCCCTGTCGCTGTGAGCACCTAATCTCAGCACCAAAGATATTAATTTAAATGTACTCATGGACAATACTTCGCTCTTCCCGAACCGTAGTCCCAGTAGGTGGACTAACTTGGAAATATGTTGTTCTGTCACTGTGAAAATTGCTGAAGACAGGTTTGGAATAGGCCACTCCCTGTTTTTAGAAGCAAACCTGTGTATCTTCGGTGAGTTGTTTGTGAAAACCTGGTGGGAGCTATGCGGGAGGTCCGGGACTGCCGCCGCGTTCTGGCGCCAGGAATGCTGGCGCCGCCTGGTAATCCCTGGGGACTCCTGTCGACGGGAAGTTCGCTAGTACACGCCCAGGGACCCCCTGGTTACTCAACTCGTAGAGAGTTCTCCAAGAGCCAAACCAACGAATAACAGACACGATCACTGAACGGTTATCGACGGCACTTATTAACAGTGTGCTTTCCGGTGATCAGCCGATTTTTTGACACCATTTGTCTGCACGATATTTCGACGGCCGGCCCAGACGTCTCCACGTGCTGGGGGCTGTTTTATGCATAACCGCTGACTGATTCCAATTAGAGTACGAGATCGGCTTTGTGCTGCCGTTTGTAGCCAAGATACACTCTCATTACCCACCTGACCGTTTGTTTTTCAACGCCAGCGCTGAAAGTGAGTAACAAAAGGTGTAACTGGCTTAGGAGCCGAACTTGGCAAAAAAAGTGGGTAGACACCAGCAAAGCCTCGTAACCTGGTTGTAGCGCAGGCAGAGAGTACAAATAACAACACAGCTCGCAGAACATGAAGAAGACTGGTCGTCGAGATATTGTGTATGAAATGGAATCAAGGAATCAAGAATACAATCTGTGCACTGTGTAGCCGAAAGTAGACCGTTAGTCAATCACTCCGAGATAACCTCAAAGAGAGAGCTGCTGTGTTGGATAGATAGCGTTTCTGTCGTCACGGAAAATGGAATAGTCTATGAAAACTGGTCACAGAGAGTTTACTTACGATTCTTATTTGTAGTAAATAAACTTATTTTCTTTTTACCGGTCGACAGATGGAAAACGGATCTACAGGGCACCCCACGAGAAATATAACATTTTGTTGGCCACCCCGGTGAGACGTAGATGAACGCGCGCTATCGCATCTAATCAGACCCACGTAGTGCGCCATTAGTTCAGTATGGAACATTGGCCAGCTCAGACGCGTGTCGGGTCGTTGGAGAAGTTTTGCCGTGAGCAGAACGTTGTGGCTGTCAGCAGCGCAGTGCGTTAAATATGAGGCCGCCATTTCGATGTTCCAGACAGGACAATAGCCAGGTGGATAAAACAAAGGCGTGAGATGGGTTCTGTAGCCAGTGTGAAGCATAAGGGAACTGAAATAACAGTTCCGACCAGCGCCCGGCTTCGATATCATATCGAAAGGGCGACGTAATCAGCTATTGCACTGCTTCATGCGGTTCACTACCGGCTACGCTTTGTTTCAATCTTTCACTTCCGATACCTGAAAGAGGGCCAACCAATTGCAAGTGCTGGTAGCTATGTAGAAAAAAGAAGATATGAGCATTTATCAAGATTGGATATCATTTTCAACAGCTGTATTGTTCGCTATTAAACCGTCTTAAATGCCTGAGAAACATGGCACTCGGATTTGGTGGCAGACGGCCATGGAATTTGATCTGCTGTTTATTATTACAGAACTCACAGGAAAAGTGGGACTACTGAGCTGTAGGCGTCGGCCCTGGTTGGACTTGGTCGGTGAGCACGTAGTGTGTAGACCGGGGGTGTCCAACTTTTGAGCTTATCTGGGACACACTGGAAGAAGACCAGTATTCTAGGGCTGCACAGAATATGCTTAAAACTGATAATAACTGCAGAGGCAAAAAAGATGGGGAACGGTCAGAGGTATATAGTTCACACGTTTAAGCAATTTACAGTTTATTAATTTACAATTAATTAATTTACAATTTATTAACACTTTGCCACTCGGCGACACGACAGCGGTGCCGTGCACGAAATAGCGGTCAGCGGCCGGCGATGCCACAGTGGTGTCGTGTGCAGTATCACGCAGTGGCCGGTGACAGCACTTTAGATCTTTCTCATTCTGTTGGTGTTTTGTTTAGGTAACAATAAGTTACATTCGTCAACAAGTTATTTTTGTTATTACAAGTACTTGTGCACTTTCACCATGGCAGAAGTAAGAGACGATACAATTATTTACCCTGAATAAGCGGACGCCTTGTCTAACGTTCCGGACAACTTGGCCGGTTGGGAAGAAGACATTGGATATCAAAAAAATGAAAGTGCAGCAGAATCGTCGGAAGGTAGTGAAATACGTCCAAGAAGAGTTCGGCGAACGCTGCTATTGCCAACTGATTCGGATGAATCGGACGAAGAAAACAGACTATGATTTACTGAGGACCAGTAATAAATCTGAATGATCTCCGGGTCCACACATATTCTCCAAAGATACACAGAGCGACGTTGATATTGTAGAATTATATATTTTGAACGGTCTATTTCAATATATTAGCAACGAAACCAACAAGTATTACAGTCAAAATTGCAATAGAAGGAAACTGGATTAAAAAAAAAAAAGCTCCAGATTTGTCGACGTTACGGGACCCGAACTTAGAAAATGGTTTGGGCTTGCTATCCTTATGGGAACTGTAAAAAATGCAAGGATCGATGATTACCGGTCAACGAATCCGTTGATAGACACACCGATATCTCGCAAAACGATGTCCCACAACCGATTCAGACAAATATTATCATTTTTATATTTTTCCGGCAACAACAATAAACTAGATAATGCCGACCAGCTTTTCAAAGTGCAATTCGTAATTGATTATTTTTCCAAAAACTGTAAAGAAACATTTAATCTAAGTCAAAACATCTCAATCATCATCATCATCATCATCATCATTTAAGACTGATTATGCCTTTCAGCGTTCAGTCTGGAGTCTTATACAGTTCCTCCATGATCCCCTATTCAGTGCTAACATTGGTGCCTCTTCTGATGTTAAACCTATTACTTCAAAATCATTCTTAACCGAATCCAGGTACCTTCTCCTTGGTGTGCCCCGACTCCTACCCTCTACTGCTGAATCCATGAGTCTCTTGGGTAACCTTGCTTCTCCCATGCGCGTAACATGACCCCACCATCTAAGCCTGTTCGCCCTGACTGCTACACCTATAGAGTTCATTCCCAGTTTTTCTTTGATTTCCTCATTGTGGACACCCTCCTGCCATTGTTCCCATCTACTAGTAACTGCAATCATCCTAGCTACTTTCATATCCGTAACCTCAACCTTGTTGATAAGGTAACCTGAATCCACCCAGCTTTCGCTCCCATACAACAAAGTTGGTCGAAAGATTGAACGGTGCACAGATAACTTAGTCTTGGTACTGACTTCCTTCTTGCAGAAGAGAGTAGATCGTAGCTGAGCGCTCACTGCATTAGCTTTGCTACACCTCGCTTCCAGTTCTTTCACTATGTTGCCATCCTGTGAGAATATGCATCCTAAGTACTTGAAACCGTCCACCTGTTCTCTCTTTGTTCCTCCTATTTGGCACTCAATCCGTTTATATTTCTTTCCCACTGACATTACTTTCGTTTTGGAACTTTGCAAACTTTCAATCAAATCTGCCATCACAACTAAGTCATCCGCATATGCAAGACTGCTTATTTTGTGTTCACATATCTTAATCTCACCCAGCCAGTCTATTGTTTTCAACATCTGATCCATAAATAATATGAACAACAGTGGAGACAGGTTGCAGCCTTGTCTTACCCCTGAAACTACTCTGAACCATGAACTCAATTTACCGTCAACTCTAACTGCTGCCTGACTATCCATGTAAAGACCTTTAATTGCTTGCAAAAGTTTGCCTCCTATTCCATAATCTTGTAGAACAGACAATAACTTCCTCCTAGGAACCCGGTCATATGCCTTTTCTAGATCTATAAAGCATAGATACAATTCCCTGTTCCACTCGTAACACTTTTCCATTATTTGCCGTAAGCTAATGATCTGGTCCTGACAACATCTAAGAGGCCTAAACCCACACTGATTTTCATCCAATTGGTCCTCAACTAATACTCGCACTTTCCTTTCAACAATACCTGAGAAGATTTTACCCACAACGCTGATTAAAGAGATACCTCTGTAGTTGTTACAGTCTTTTCTGTTTCCATGTTTAAAGATTGGTGTGATTACTGCTTTTGTCCAGTCTGATGGAACCTGTCCCGACTCCCAGGCCATTTCAATTATCCTGTGTAGCCATTTAAGACCGACTTAATTTCATCCACCCCAGCCGCTTTATTGCACTGCAATCTATTGACCATTTTTTCCACTTCCTCGAATGTGATCCTATTTCCATCATTATTCCTATCCCATTCTACCTGGAAATCTGAAACATTACTGATCGCATTTTCACCTACATTGAGCAACTCTTCAAAATATTCCCTCCATCTGCCCAAGGCATCCACAGGATTCACCAGCAGTTTTCCGGACCTGTCCAAAATACTTGTCATTTCCTTCTTACCTCCATTTCGAAGACTGCTGATTACACTCCAGAATGGTTTTCCAGCAGCTTGACCCATAGTCTCCAACCTGTTTCCAAAGTCTTCCCACGATTTCTTCTTGGATGCTGCAATTATCTGTTTGGCTTTGTTTCTTTCTTCAACATAACTTTCTCTGTCTACCTGGGTTCTGGTATGTAGCCATTTTTGATACGCCTTCTTTTTCCTTTTACAGGCTGCCTTGACTGTGTCATTCCACCAAGCTGTTTGCTTCATCCTACTTTTACATGGTGTGGGTTCCTGTAGTCATGTCCTAGTTCATGAACCACGGGCAACGTATGAGTGGCCAAGGAAGTGGTCCCGACAGTCGGGATACCAGTTATTTTGGAATAAGGCTGGGCATCTCGGACATATTCTGAGTCGTGGTCACCTTTGTGCTCATACAGCAAAGACTACCAAATCCACCGGTTAGTCCCTCAGCCGTTAGGGGTAAAACCCAATGGGACTCGGGGCAAGTAAGGCTAGCAACCTGCTTCCCTGGTACTTTAAATATGATGCTGGCAACAATCTGCCAAAACATCCCAATTGATGAAGAAATGATATCGTGGTGTGGACAGTTAAATTTTAAAGTTTACAATTCGTCGAAAATTACGAAATATGGCATACCCATTCGGATGCTGTGTGATTCGAGTACGGGATACATTTACTCATTCAAGATATATTCCGGCGCTGGACAACCTTTAGCAAATACAGTGACAGAACTATTGTCACCTTCTTATGGAAAGTGGCATCACCTCTACACGGATAATTATTATAACAGTGTAGAACTTGCAGAGAAGTTACTTGAAAAGAAAATTCGAGTTTGTGGAACGATGCGGCAAAATAGAGGATTTCCGAAAAAGTTAAAGCGCACGAAAGTCAATGTGTTTGAAGCTTGTCATCAACGGAAAGGTGACAAGCGGCCGGCGCTAAGCCAAGTAATCCGAATTAGCGCTGTCATTACAGTCAAATTTGCAATAGAAGGAAACTGAATTAAAAAAAAAACCTCCAAATTTGTCGACGTTGTGGGACCCGAACGTAGAAAATGGTGAATTTATGATTCTTTCTTCTGAAATAGGCAAAAAGCAACTAATTTGACATTTTATATACGAAATTTCGTTAGTAATTTCATACAATGTGACGTGTGAGTTTGGAAAACTAATATATTAGCATCAGGTTCGATTGAAAGGTTGCAACTATCAGCGTGATATCGAAGTGTTCATCCGAGATTTCAGTTCTATTTTTACGCTTTGTGTGTTTTAGTCTCGAAAATAACTGTTCACAAATGTACGTACTTCTAAAGAAAGATGACATGTAAAACATGACTCACCAGTAAAGGATATTTATTTCTGATGATCTGTAAATGTCCTACACAGATACGTGATCAAATTTTTTTTTTTTTTTGTATGGTGTCAGCCTATAATTCTGTGCACTTCATCTGAAGATCTTATGACGCATTGTTTGTCGCATGCGTACAAAAAATTTGATTATTTTTTCAAAAATCCTGAAATCGACTTTCAAATTCTTTCATCAGATCGAAAAGTATGGCTGCGTATTTCCTTCCATCCTTAGAACATGTTTGCCCAAGGTGTTTAAATCATGTTTGCCCAAGGTGTTGAAATGGAGGAAAAGGAAAGTTTGCATTTAATTGTGCTTGTCATAATTTCAATTTCATTTGGAACGCGTTTATTCTCCGAAACATTATTCTGAGGAGTACGTTTCTGCCTTGAAGAAGCCTGTTTAAGTCACCTAAAAGAGACGACAAATCTATCAAAACGGCTAAATTTGCCACTCGTTTAGCATCGTCACGTTCTGGCACAGACTTTGTTCCTGATATTATGAACGATTTTATTTCTTTAATTATGCTATAAATTCGTTTTAACATCTGGCCTCGACTGATCCACCTTACTTCTGTAAAACATACGATCTCTGGTTTTGCAATTGAAATCGAAGTAGCCGTAAGATAACAGAGCAGCGCGTGTGACAGATTGGCCAGTTATAAGATCGAGGCGCCAGGGGTTAAAGTATAACACGGACGGCTGTGGTGAGAACGCGATGGGCCAGTAAGAGAATAGAATCGTATGGTGGGAGTTTCAAATAGAAAACACAATTTATCACAAGTTTGTGCAAACAGATTTTTTCCCAGATCGTACGATAGATGCTCACTTCATGGGGCGCACTGACACTTGCTTTGGGCCACATGCGGCCCGCGGGCCGTGGGTTCGACACCCGTAATGTAGACTGCATGGACTGATATTCGGGGTGATCCAATGTGTTTCAGATCTGAACTAAACCCATTTTATTCATGGGATGTATCGGTTTCAATTTGACTAACATATTTCGCTAAAATCTGCTGTCTGTTTATGTCCCATTAATTCCTGTCTATCAGGTTTCAGTCCATATTAGCGTGTTCATTTTTAATAATTTATTTTGGTACTCGGGAGTTACATTGCTGCTTGCTTTTTTGATTGAAGCCCTGTGGTGGTTATTGTTTAAATTTTATTTATATATTGTTTTATAGAACTACCTTGAGCAATTTGGATCGAACTAATAGAGTTCAAGAATATTGCTCTGAAGCTTATAGTTCACAGTATTTTATAATTGCCGTTCGGTTGTTTTGAATTGTTAGGCTGACTAGTTTCAGTTGATAGTTTTAAATCTTAATGATGATTGATACGTTTCTCTTCGGAATATGTGTTAAGTGAAATATTTTCTGGGCTGTGAGAATATTTTAGCTTTTGACCAACACTGTATCAATAAGTGTGTGCATTTGATATCTTTGTTATTGTAATTATGAAAATTTTTATCAAATCATTATTGGCCACTGCCCAAAACAATTTGTAAATTTTTTTGTGGGTAGCCTGGGGGCTATGTAAGTTAATCTGTTTATGTTTTCTTATTGGCAACGTTACGTAGCGCTCTGTATGAAAATCACTGGCTGTGCTGTGTGCAGTCCGTGGCTAGTTTGCATTGTTGTTTGCCATTGTAGTGTTGGGCAGCGGCAGCTGGATGTGAACGGCGCGTAGCGTTGCGCAGTTGGAGGTGAGCCGCCAGCAGTGGTGGATGTGGGGAGAGAAATGGCGGAGTTTTGAAATTTGTAAGACTGGATGTCATGAACTGCTATGTATATTATGATTTTTCAACACTATTAAGGACGTCCCCTTAGAAAAATTACTGAATTACTGTGCTGATAAACCTCTTACATTATTTGCTTTTCAAACAGCTGAGCAAAACTGAACGTACTCAAACATTCACTAAAGTGACACACAATATTTTTAGCGCAACGCAATCTGACTTTCAAAAATCTCTACGAAAGAATGGCCCTGACTAACATTAACCTATACCTTTCACAAATCACTTACCTCACCAAAAATCTTGGTTACTCGAACTACTGCAATACAGCGAGCGCCACTAATGCCAGCTAAACAAAAGATTCAAACTACTGAAGGCACTGACTACTGACAGGCATAGTTAGCAAATGAAAGATTTTGATAGAGAACAAACAATGTATTTACCTCAATAGTGTTCAAAAGTCATAATGTATATAGCAGTTCATGACATGCAGTCTTACAAATTTCAAAACTCCGCCATCTCTCTCCCCACATCCACCACTGCTGGCGGCTCACCTCCAACTGCGCAACGCTACGCGCTGTTCACATCCAGCTGCCCAACACTACAATGGCAGACAACAATGCAAACTAGCCGTAGACTGCACACAGCACAGCCAGTGATTTTCGTACAGAGCGCTACGTAACGTTGCCAATAAGAAAACATAAACAGCCTACTTACAAAGTGAAATCTTTTCTGTTTTAGTACGATCAGAAGCTATACTATACTCTGTTCAGTTTACCTGAGACAGAAGTTCAACATAATATTATGATGTTAAACCTCAGCTTGAAGTTTCTCAATTCGAAAATATGAATTCTTATGCCTGTTTTCTCTCATTGATTTGATATTGTTAAATTTTACAGCTGGTTAAGTAAAGTCTATTCTTGATGGAGTGCTATGTTTGTGTACCCTGGTACCTTACCACTCGCAACTCCTCACTTGTTAATACATTTCAAGTCTCAACGCCGGAAAATATTCGACATGTTCGTGCAGCTCTGCAACAAAGCCCACAGAGAACTGCCCGTCGCCGTTCCAGAACATACAGATCACTCGTACGTCGTTACAGAGGACTGTGAAACAGAATTTAAAGTTTCATACTCATAAGCTGCAAGCGATTCAACAGTTAAAGATGGGAGATGATATGAAAAGGCATAATTTGTGACAACATTAGTGGACTGAACTGCCCGAGATTACTCATTTCAGACAAGCCTTTTGATGTCTGATGAGGCAAACTTTCATCTAATGATTTTGTCAGTAAGAATACATCTTCGATATTACTCGGACACAAAGCTGTATGTTATTCTTCAAAAGGTCCGGGCTATCTCAATGGTCGTCGTCTGACGTGCTGTTGGCTAGTTCATTTGGATCCTTGGGTAACATAACTGGAGACTACAACGGCCGTCCAGTGAGTGTCAGTTCCGAGAGATATATGGTTTCTTCAATCCACAGCTGCATTGCCATTGTCTAAACGTGATACGGTTACCGCAAGATTGGGCTACGGCCCACACGACACGTAATTCAGCGAGTACGTTGAGAAGCCACTTTCCACGGCGACTGATCTCTCGTTTCGGATGTAACTCATGGCAGGCGAGATCACCTGATGTTTCAGCCCCAGATTTTTTAAAATTGAGTCATCTCAAGAACAAAGCTTTTTCCACGGTACTCCACAGTTGTGATGAGCTGAAAGCCACTACCTGGAAGAGATAAAGACCAATCCTCAATAAATGGTTGAGAATGTAATGAAGCTCTTCCGCGAACGTCTTATGCATCGCTAAAGATGGAAGTCATCTTGTGTTTAGTTTTTCAATTATAGAAATGTGTGTGATGTGTGCACATCCACCTAGTGGTTATCGATCCCGTCTGTTTGCCTATATAGCGCGCGCCTGAGAGGAAGCACGGGAAGAGAGAGAGAGAGTGAACACGGAGCCGCTAGGAAGCGTTGAGTCGCGCATGCACTGTGTTTGGATGCACGCTGGGCGGCAGTATAATCTCGCAACGCGTAGAACTGTAGGCCGTTTTTACTGGCGTTGGTGAGTCTGACGTTCATTGGTTGACGGGACTCTCAGTGGACAGGCTTGTTTTTGCTCACGACGGCACTGGAACCATGGATAGTTTGTTTTCTAATTTTTTTTTTTTTAGCTAATTCAATCTGCGCTATGGGTATTGCCAACTGCCAGTCCTGAACGATATTGAATTGCCCGTGTTTGATGGTTTATCAAGTGTGGTCAAATTTTTATTTTATTTACGGGACCAATTGGTTGTTTGGAAGTTCTCCAAATTGTCATTATTGTCTGGCCTGTATTCCCTGAAGGACGTATGAACATGTTTTTGAGGCTTTTTGAATTAACACCGTCTGTTTGTGTGTTTTAGAAGCTTGTCTTGTTACCTTGTGTTCTCTCCCGTGTGTACAGCGACCTTCCTGAGGAGACGGGCGAGCTGGGCCTGTTGATTGTTGGAGAGTAAAAGGGCTCTTACCAAGAGCGGCAGTTCATGTGTAATGAGAGGGAAGCTGTGTAATCCTGCTTTGAGTATACGCCACCAACTATAAACATTATCTCTCGGTGCATTTTTAGTTGCGTGAGTGGTGGCTTAATTTTAAGACCACGAGTTTGTTTAATGTTTTTGAGGTTTCTATATTTAATTAGAGTAATGTTTTGTCTTAAAATTTTATGCTCCGTTTTTTTTTCTAAGTACCAAGGAGCAAGGAATGAAACTTGCTCAGAGTTACAGGGTGTTTCAAAAATGACCGGTATATTTGAAACGGCAATAAAAACTAAACGAGCAGCGATAGAAATACACCGTTTGTTGCAATATGCTTGGGACAACAGTACATTTTCAGGCGGACAAACTTTCGAAATTACAGTAGTTACAATTTTCAACAACAGATGGCGCTGCAAGTGATGTGAAAGATATAGAAGACAACGCAGTCTGTGGGTGCGCCATTCTGTACGTCGTCTTTCTGCTGTAAGCGTGTGCTGTTCACAACATGCAAGTGTGCTGTAGACAACATGGTTTATACCTTAGAACAGAGGATTTTTCTGGTGTTGGAATTCCACCGCCTAGAACACAGTGTTTCAACGGAGGTTTAATGTAACCAAAGGACCGAAAAGCGATACAATAAAGGATCTGTTTGAAAAATTTCAACGGACTGGGAACGTGACGGATGAACGTGCTGGAAAGGTAGGGCGACCGCGTACGGCAACCACAAAGGGCAACGCGCAGCTAGTGCAGCAGGCGATCCAACAGCGGCCTCGGGTTTCCGTTCGCCGTGTTGCAGCTGCGGTCCAAATGACGCCAACGTCCACGTATCGTCTCATGCGCCACAGTTTACACCTCTAACCATACAAAATTCAAACGCGGCAACCCCTCAGCGCCGCTTCCATTGCTGCACGAGAGACATTCGCTAACGATGTAATGCACAGGATTGATGACGGCGATATGCATGTGGGCAGCATTTGGTTTACTGACGAAGCTTATTTTTACCTGGACGGCTTCGTCAGTAAACAGAACTGGCGCATATGGGGAACCGAAAAGCCCCATGTTGCAGTCCCATCGTCCCTGCATCCTCAAAAAGTACTGGTCTGGGCCGCCATTTCTTCCAAAGGAATCATTGGCCCATTTTTCAGATCCGAAACGATTACTGCATCACGCTATCTGGACATTCTTCGTGAATTTGTGGCGGTACAAACTGCCTTAGACGACACTGCGAACACCTCGTGGTTTATGCAAGATGGTGCCCGGCCACATAGCACGGCCGACGTCTTTAATTTCCTGAATGAATATTTCGATGATCGTGTGATTGCTTTGGGCTATCCGAAACATACAGGAGGCGGCGTGGATTGGCCTCCCTATTCGCCAGACATGAACCCCTGTGACTTCTTTCTGTGGGGACACTTGAAAGACCAGGTGTACCGCCAGAATCCAGAAACAATTGAACAGCTGAAGCAGTACATCTCATCTGCATGTGAAGCCATTCCGCTAGACACATTGTCAAAGGTTTCGGGTAATTTCGTTCAGAGACTACGCCATATTATTGCTACGCATGGTGGATATGTGGAAAATATCGTACTATAGAGTTTGTCAGACCGCAGCGCCATCTGTTTTTGAAAATTGTAACTACTGTAATTTCGAAAGTTTGTCTGCCTGAAAATGTACTGTTGTCCCAAGCATATTGCAACAAACGGTGTATTTCTATCGCTGCTCGTTTAGTTTTTATTGCCGTTACAAATATACCGGTCATTTTTGAAACACCCTGTATATTGTAATAAGGTCAATCATGTTTGAGAACTGTAGTCCTTTCATTAACTGAACCTTTCCTATGCTTACGTAAAGTTGTGCTACAGTGTGTAGAACAGTTAGACTACCCGTAAATTTCATTGGTGTAAGTATACTCGAAATATCTCAAAATAAGTCAATGAAAATGTACTACTTCCCATGGGTAAGCTTGTATTTTGTGGCTCTCGAGATGAGTTTATCCCCATTACACTGAGATGGCAGATGCCACGGGATACCTGCTAATGTCGTGTCCGAACTTCTGTGGCCCGGCGTAGCGCAGTGACTCGACGTGGCGTGGACTCAACAAGTCGATGGAAGACCCCTGCAGAAGTACTGTGCCGTCCATAATTTTCGAGGGTGTTGCCGGTGCAGGATGTTGTGCACCAAGTGATCTCTCAATTATGTCCCATAGTCGTTCGATGAAATTCATGTCGGTCTTTATGGGTGGCCAATTCATTCGCTCGCATTGTCCAGAATGGTCTTAAAATCAATCGCGCACAATTGTGGTCCAGTGGCATAGTACGGAACATGACGTCCGTGCAAATGGTCTGCACGTAGCTGAACATCCAGAGGATCCAGTTTGTAATATTATTGGTATTTCCGTCCTATGAAAGCTTTGAGTACCCTTTGAAAGACATTTGTTTTGTATAATTTACATAACTGTAAAGATGCGCATCTAGCACGGACGCTAATACATCGATTGCGCAGTCAAAGAAACATTTTAACAGAAGCTGAACTGTCGTTCCGCTTCGATCTAAATAAAAGATGACGGTAACAAACTTTTGTAGATCTTCAGATTTTAATATACTTCTGCTTGTTATGTGAAAACGTAAAGGAAGTCGACTTTAAGTTAAAAAAGTGAGCGGTCTTGCTAGCGTGCAGACAACATTATTAATTAATAAAATTAAGGTAATTCATGTTCGAAACTGTAAATCAGCAAGTTATTGTTATCGGAGGTGTTGAACAGTGCAAGAATTGTCTTCAACGAAAGGAGAAAAGTAGTGACTGTAATTTGTGAAAAAAAAAACGTGAACCAAGGAGACAGCACAGGACAGGCTGAAATCTGATCGCACCATACTGTTAGAAAAGTACTTATGTAAGTTATATTGTTTATAAATAAGCCCTAATTTGCTAGTGAGAATTGTTTGAATATATTCAGTGTTTACCAGTCTTCTTATTCTGTTCTTTTCCTTTATACTTTTTTATCCTCCATGCCATATTATTTTTATAAATGTCAAACAGCCTTTACTAGAGCAGAGAATACTGCGGCATCCTGCTCGTAGACAGAAGACCGCTCCTTGTCTTCTATACAATTCATAGCTGCCCCATATATTAATGATTTCATTTGCAAATGCAATTTTTTTTTACTATTCATTGTTAAAGGTCCCTTAGGTAATTATAAAATTCATACTGATTACGTAAAGAAATCCGGCTTGTTCTTTTCCAAATAATAGAAGTCTCTGCGTAATCAGAAACTACCATCCTTCTGACAACGATCAGAAGCCGACCAGAAGACGGACGTCTTCGACCGCTTTCGTGTCTCCTGTGGCAAAGCTGTGCCAGACTGGAATCACGACATTCTAGTATGAAATACAGATTTAAATTGATAGAATTGAAATATATTTAACGTAATAATAATAATAATTTTTTTTATCATACTAGAAGTTCAATCCATGTAAAAGCATCCCACACCACTGTGGAGCCACCACCAGCTTGCACAGCGCCTTGTTAACAACTTGGGTCGGTGGTTTCGTTGGGTCTGCGTCACACTCGAACCCTACCAACACTCTTAATAACTGAAATCGGGACCCATCGTTCCAGGCCACAGTTTTCCAGTAGTCTAGGGTCCAACAGATTTGGTCGCGAGCCCAGGAGAGGCAATGGAAGGCGATGTCGTGCCGTTAGCAAAGGCACGCACGTCGTTCGTCTGCTGCCATTTCACAGCTCTGTCCTGGCGGATACTTTCACAGAACGTCCGACATTAATTTCTGTGGCATTTTCACGCAGTGTTGCTAGTCTGCTAACACAGAAAACTTTACGCGAACGCGGCAACTCTCGGTCGTTAAGGGGCTCCGGAAAGGCTCAAAATCACGAAAAGTTCAATTTTTTACTTTTTTGCGTTTTCTGAATCTGCAGACCTTTTAGTAGATATATAATTTATTCAATTCCGAAGACTAGAACTATTTTTAATTTTTTTTTGAAATGTGTTCTACATGGGCGTGACCCACTGTGGCGCTGTTAAACTGCTGTCAAATGGTGTTATTATTAACGTCCGTGTTCATCAGGTACATTTTAGTGATGTGAGATAAAGTATGTGTTGTGGCTAACCTGTGATGGTTCAATATATATCGCTGGTGTGATTGTCGATTGTTTCATGTTTATTTACTCTGTCGTTATCTCGAAAATATTCGTAATTAATTATGTTTCTTGAGTCTCTGTTTTGTTGAAGTATAATAATGAGTAAAAGTAAAGTTACTAGAAATCCTATGATGGCTTTTAAGAAAAGGAGAAATGTTGGAAAGCCAAAGGTATGTGTTATTACTGTAAACAATGAAGACGATAACCAAGTGAGTGAACCTAACTTGCTTTAGACAAGGAACGCCTTCGGGCTGCAGACAGGGCTGTAAAGAGTCTAGAAATACAAGCAAGAGTAAACAGGAGGAGGAACAAGAGGAAGCTGGAGGAGGAGTTTGCAGAGGATGAAGATAATCCATCCTATGGACCTGGAATGCACTAAAAAGTTAATCCAATCTTTGTCGCTCGATTCCCAAAACTTTCATTTTCTCATACTAATTACATGTTTTCTAAGGATCTTCCAAACATATTTGTTTCAAACTTTCAGTAAATGTTACACAGTACCTTCTGCATAATTTAACACAGCCTTTTTCCAAAAAACTGTATATTTTTGAATATATAAATAAAAAATTGCAAAAAAACGTTGTGAATTTTCATTACAAT
This sequence comes from Schistocerca cancellata, assembly GCF_023864275.1. NCBI lineage: Eukaryota > Metazoa > Arthropoda > Insecta > Orthoptera > Acrididae > Schistocerca > Schistocerca cancellata. The sequence goes on from NC_064632.1 coordinate 114,513,191, forward strand.
TGAAAAAAAAAATCATCTTTAATAACTGAACTAAAATTTTGTAAAATCCCTGTGTTAAGTTGTAGCCCATATTTCAATAAATAATCTGTAAAAAGTTCAACTTCCTACCTCAAATACTTTGTGAGGAAAGATGTAATTTATAAGCGTTATTTTAACATTGCAAGTATAGGGCGTTCCGGAGCCCCTTAAGTGAAGGTTAATGGCCACTGCGTTGTTCTTGGTGGGAAGTAATGCCTGAAATTTGGTATTCTCGACACATTCTTGGTACTGCGGAACGCAGAATACGGAATTCCCTAACTATTTCCGAAATGGTATGTCCCATGCGTCTAGCTCAAACTACCATTCCGCGTTCAAAGTCTGTTAATTTCCGTCGTGCGGCTAATCAGGCCGGAAACCTTTTCACATAAATCACCTCAGTTAAAATGATAGCTCCATCAGTTCTCTGTCCTTTTATACCCTGTGTACGCTATACTCCCGTCATACGTATATGAGCATATCACAAGCCCAAGATTTGTGTTACCTCAACGTATATGGATCTCATAAGGTCAGATCTAGAATAGTCTGTTAATAATGATGGAAATATCTCTTCAGATGTAATTCAGCTAATTGTGGTTAATAGAAAGGAATTATGAAAACAGGTTTCTGCCTTTCCAATAGCATAATTTTATTAGCCAATGTACAGATCGGAACGTGAACGAAACGCTTATCTGTTGGTAGATGTAATGGATTTTGATGAAGATGTTATTAATAATTGTCGTGGAACACACGAAATTTCTTAAGTGTATCATGTACCTGAGAATATTCTTACTTTCTTCCTGTGACGTAAGACTGAAGTTTCGTTGTAATTATTACACCTGAAAATAACGTAGGCAGTATATACGTTGCAATTTCATAATTTCAATTAATGTGATTGTTATAGTTTTCCGAGAAAAGCTTCCATAGCTGGCTTAAACGTAACTGAGTGTAGGCCTATAAGAAACAGGAACTAAGTACAATGTCTTTATTAGAATTTTTATTCCTACATTAACACTCTCTCAAGTGTCAATAAACTGGTCTTTAGACTATGTTTACAGTAGTTCTCAATAGAAAAACAAACAGTTGTAGTGTAGGTGGAAACAGACATTTAGATGGAAACTGTTACTGTAGCATACAAGGAAAATGTACCAGTTTCATCCAGCAGTAATGATAAGAGACACACAAATTATGCAAAGACATAGAGCCTATCTTTACAGGAATTGTAACAATGATATCCGACTCTATAAATTCATTTTCCGTCTATCAGTGTAGTGCAGTGTGCTTTGGCCTGATTGTGCTCTGTCAATGTGAGTTTCTTGCTTAGTTTTAAGCAACTAATGTCTCTATCCATACAATGTTAACGCAATTTGTGGACCAACTTCACATCCTCTAGAAGTTTGGATTGTCCAAAAACTTATCCTCTTGGTGCGAACTGTTGCTCTTCAGAATTTGCCGTAGAGCTCGTGGCTCCTTCATTAATTCTGTGTGAATAAAGTATTCACGACTTGTCGACTAGAGCGATAGAGATCTGAATATATTTGAAAGCTGCCTCGAAGTACTACCTCAGGTTCCTAGAAAACTGAAAGACCAAGCTACAATAGCTGATTTAGAGATAAAACGTTAATTACAAGACGTTTTAAATACAGAAGGCTATGCAGAAATTAGTTACTACATCCGGTGTTAATGTCTACATAGTATACATGGTACACTTACTATCAGATTTACCGAAGATTGTTAACAACACGCTACCGAGGAAACCATGATCAGGTTAATCAGGAAACTACCTTACGGTGCATATGGTACGTCACGTCTGGAAATCTCCAGCTATAATAATGAAGAGAAGATTATTAAGAAAAAATCAGAAAGAGTAAATGTGTCTGTTGAACAGCTCAGTTAGAAAAATATTATAAACAACGAAACACAATATAATAACTTTTAGAAAGATTTTTAGTATAGTGTACTGTGAATATCCCGGTCGCCACATTCCCCGGCTTGTTAAAACATACCGCCGATTATACATCAGTCGCATCCGCACTTATTCGTGACGGTACAGAAGAAATGCTAGTAGTATACCTCAGAAAATGGGTAATACCGGTAGGTACTTCGGAAGCTAGTGATCAACAGTACATTAGACTGCACGGAACTCGCGTAATGTCTATAGAGCACATATGGCCGCACCTTTCCCACTGCGCCGGCCGCGGTGGCCGTGCGGTTAAAGGCGCTCCAGTCCGGAACCGCGCTGCTGCTACGGTCGCAGGTTCAAATCCTGCCTCGGGCATGGATGTGTGTGATGTCCTTAGGTTAGTTAGGTTTAAGTAGTTCTAAGTTCTAGGGGACTGATGACCACAGCAGTTGAGTCCCATAGTGCTCAGAGCCATTTTTTTATCCCACTGCTGTAATCGTGAATCCATAATCAGAAAAACTGATACTTCATAGAAAGAGCACGTGCTTCGCATTGAATTACGTAAGCGGCTAGGAGACTTGATGTAGTCAGTGCGCACTTTCTGTTGCAGACACTTTGTAAACGTCCCTACTATCACAACGGCAGCTGTTTGTGTCGTAACACGCCATCTGTGTATACTGCACGTGCTTTGCTCGTCAGCGTGGCGTTATACGAAGAATGTTTCAGGAGGAAAAGAGAATTTCTCACCCTATAATACACTCCTGGAAATTGAAATAAGAACACCGTGAATTCATTGTCCCAGGAAGGGGAAACTTTATTGACACATTCCTGGGGTCAGATACATCACATGATCACGCTGACAGAACCACAGGCACATAGACACAGGCAACAGAGCATGCACAATGTTGGCACTAGTACAGTGTATATCCACCTTTCGCAGCAATGCAGGCTGCTATTCTCCCATGGAGACGATCGTAGAGATGCTGGATGTAGTCCTGTGGAACGGCTTGCCATGCCATTTCCACCTGGCGCCTCAGTTGGACCAGCGTTCGTGCTGGACGTGCAGACCGCGTGAGACGACGCTTCATCCAGTCCCAAACATGCTCAATGGGGGACAGATCCGGAGATCTTGCTGGCCAGGGTAGTTGACTTACACCTTCTAGAGCACGTTGGGTGGCACGGGATACATGCGGACGTGCATTGTCCTGTTGGAACAGCAAGTTCCCTTGCCGGTCTAGGAATGGTACAACGATGGGTTCGATGACGGTTTGGATGTACCGTGCACTATTCAGTGTCCCCTCGACGATCACCAGTGGTGTACGGCCAGTGTAGGAGATCGCTCCCCACACCATGATGCCGGGTGTTGGCCCTGTGTGCCTCGGTCGTATGCAGTCCTGATTGTGGCGCTCACCTGCACGGCGCCAAACACGCACATGACCATCATTGGCACCAAGGCAGAAGCGACTCTCATCGCTGAAGACGACACGTCTCCATTCGTCCCTCCATTCACGCCTGTCGCGACACCACTGGAGGCGGGCTGCACGATGTTGGGGCGTGAGCGGAAGACGGCCTAACGGTGTGCGGGACCGTAGCCCAGCTTCATGGAGACGGTTGCGAATGGTCCTCGCCGATACCCCAGGAGCAACAGTGTCCCTAATTTGCTGGGAAGTGGCGGTGCGGTCCCCTACGGCACTGCGTAAGATCCTACGGTCTTGGCGTGCATCCGTGCGTCGCTGCGGTCCGGTCCCAGGTCGACGGGCACGTGCACCTTCCGCCGACCACTGGCGACAACATCGATGTACTGTGGAGACCTCACGCCCCACGTGTTGAGCAATTCGGCGGTACGTCCACCCGGCCTCCCGCATGCCCACTATACGCCCTCGCTCAAAGTCCGTCAACTGCACATACGGTTCACGTCCACGCTGTCGCGGCATGCTACCAGTGCTAAAGACTGCGATGGAGCTCCGTATGCCACGGCAAACTGGCTGACACTGACGGCGGCGGTGCACAAATGCTGCGCAGCTAGCGCCATTCGACGGCCAACACCGCGGTTCCTGGTGTGTCCGCTGTGCCGTGCGTGTGATCATTGCTTGTACAGCCCTCTCGCAGTGTCCGGAGCAAGTATGGTGTGTTCTTTTTTCCATTTCCAGGAGTGTAGAATAACAAGGTCATACTTCAATAAAAGCATACAGCTTGATAGTTGCTAGGGAATAATGAGATTTCCTAATTACCGGGAAGTCTGCTACAGTCAAGCACAACTTGCGATTTCAAGAACCGCCGAAGGCGGCTACGTTTATGGGGAGATATTTTTACAGACGCTTTGGAGGATGGTTAGAGGATGGAATCATCTTGCTGTGGAAGGAAGGCTGGCCGGTTTGAGGCACAGCAAAGTGAAGTAGCCATCGAGAGCATGACGGAAGTGTGATATCGTGACTGCAGAAAATTTTTCTTACTAGAGGAACAAATTCTGTTCAGCGCGGACTTCGTGATAAGTATAGACTTCAGAGATATATTCAGTGTATAGCTTTTACTAACGAACAGCAACTGATTGTTCTAGAAATATCACCAATTCTTCCTCAGGATTCAGGCAACCATGTTTCCTGTACGACCCGTACTGTTCCAGTGTGCCAACAGCCTTGCCTTGTTGAATGCATCGGTTCCCGTCGGATCACCGAAGTTAAGCAACGTTTGACGCCAGGGTAAACCACGTTCTTTTGGCAGCCAACGCCATAGGGAAGGGGGCAGTGGAGAAAAATTCTTAAGCACCATACTTTGTGCTAAAGTCTTGGGTTAAATTACAAACCTCTCAAATGTGTCAGATGGAATAAGGACATGCGACACTGCCGATGGTGATAGGTCGGACGGATGGAGATGTTCAGTCTCGGCGGCTGCCATGGTAGCATTCCTATATGGCGGTACCGACTTTCACCGTTTCCCTACACACGTGTACCACACTTCGCAAAGGGAAGATGCCAGTGTGTGTGGAAATTATATGATGTACCTTTGCCGGCCGCGGTGGTCTAGCGGTTCTGGCGCTGCAGTCCGGAACCGCGGGACTGCTACGGTCGCAGGTTCGAATCCTGCCTCGGGCATGGGTGTGTGTGATGTCCTTAGGTTAGTTAGGTTTAAGTAGTTCTAAGTTCTAGGGGACTTATGACCTAAGATGTTGAGTCCCATAGTGTTCAGAGCCATTTGAACCATTTTTTTTTTACGTGCCTTTCCAATTAGGCACCTGAATCTGCCCCTCCGTGTCACATCGCCAATTGTGCCACACGACCTTACTTTTTAGCACTGTTCCAGGATGTCGCACTGTTGTGTCTAGACAAGACAGTCTAGACACAAGGCGAGGAAGCCGAAAGGGCACGCGTCAACTCACGCCGGCTTGCGTTAAGTCTGAAACAGGATACGTAATGAATGCTATAAAGAAAAGTACGTAGCTGCTGGAATACTTAACTTTAATCCATCATTTGTATACAGCATTCTTGATGATACAAGTGAGACTCTCTCTAGAAATGGTTAATGGCGCCTTGCTAGGTCGTAGCCATGGACTTAGCTGAAGGCTATTCTAACTATCTCTCGGCAAATGAGAGAAAGGCTTCGTCAGTGTAGTCCCTAGCAAAGTCGTCGTACCACTGGGGCGAGTGCTAGTAAGTCTCTCTAGACCTGCCGTGTGGTGGCGTTCGGTCTGCAATTACTGACAGTGGCGACACGCGGGTCCGACATGTACTAATGGACCGCGGCCGATTTAAAGGCTACCACCTAGCAAGTGTGGTGTCTGGCGGTGACACCACACGCACAATGTTTTCGAAAGCCAGTGGGGTAGGCTCCACTAGCAACTAGTGACAGCAGTGCCAGGCGACATACAAATACTGAAAAATGCGACATTCATTTTTGAACTACATTACTGGCCATTAAAATTGCTACACCACGAAGATGACGTGTTACAGACGCGAAATTTAACCGACAGGAAGAAGATGCTGTGATATGCTAATGGTTAGCTTTTCAGAGCATTCACACAAGGTTGGCGCCGGTGACGACACCTACAACGCGCTGACATGAAGAAAGTTTCCAAACGATTTTTCATACACAAACAGCAGTTGACCGGCGTTGCCTGGTGCCACGCTGTTGTGACGCCTCGTGTAAGGAGGAGAAATGCGTACCATCACGTTTCCGACTTTGATAAAGGTCGGATTGCAGCCTATCGCAATTGCGGTTTATCTTATCGCGACATTGCTGTTCGCGTTGGTCGAGATTCAATGACTGTTTGCAGAATATGAAATCGGTGGGTTCAGGAGGGTAATACGGAACGTCGTGCTTGATCCCAACGGCCTCGTATCACTAGCAGTCGAGATGACAGGCATCTTATCCGCATGGCTGTAACGGATCGTGCAGCCACGTCTCGATCCCTGAGTCAACAGATGGAGACGTTTGCAAGACAACAACCATCTGCACGAACAGTTCGACGACGTTCACAGCAGCATGGGCTATCAGCTCTGAGACCATGGCTCCTAAACTGGTCTGCCGAACTGCTCTCATACTGTAAAGTAATTCACATACGTTCCCACATTAAAACCTGTTTTCTTGTGGCCTGTTACATTTGCCATCATCTAGTCGATATGCCAACCTTCAGCAATGAATAAAAACTAGATATTATTTTAATTTATGACGAATATCACAGAAATGCAACCGCAGCTGTGATACTGTATGCTGAACGCTACCTAGATCGGCGGTGTCCGTTACGTCGAACCATTGGCAACATCTGCAAGACACTCACGGAAACAGGAAGCTGGGCTCCCACAAAACGTCGACACACAACGCCAGTGATTGGTAATGGAAACGAAATTTCTGTTCTGGCTTCTCTAGTGCACAATCTTTAGGTGAGTGTACGAGAAATTGCACGAGGCGTAGGAATAAGCCACAGTAGATCGTGCAGAATCTTGCATCGGCATCGGTTTCATCTGTCCTATATCTCACTGCACCAAGAACATACGGTAATGACTTTGAATCCCCCACTGAATTCTGTCGTTCTGCACTTCAACAGTTGCAAGGTAATCCAGTATTCCTAAGCAATACTTTGTTTACGGACGAGGCTTTATTTACAAATCATGGCAATGTGAATCTACGGAACATGCACAACTGGTCCGTGCAAAATCTCCACTGGATTCACCAAGTTGCTCATCAACGACAGTGGGTTGTCAATGTTTGGTGAGGTACCACTGATAACTGTATTGTAGTTTCCTATTTTTACCGTGGAACATTGAATGGACAGCGATATGCATCATTTCTTCAACACACACTAGCGCTCCTCATGGAGGATCTAGGATTGGAAACTCATCTATCAATGTGGTTCCACCAGGATCGGTGTCCCGCACACAATGCAAAAGTTGCCAGAGACGTTCTAGATGCGACATTTCCAAGTAGGTGCTGGCCCCCGACTCGACGCCATTAGACTTCGCTCTCTGGGGCACAGTGAGAGACAGAGTGTATCAAGAACCCCCAACGACAGTAGAGGATATGCAACTTCGTATTACTGCGGCGTGTGCGGCAATATTTGTAGAAACTCTACAATCTGTGCAACACTCTCTCGTTACCCGTCTGCAAACGGAGGGCACTTCGAACATATGTTGACGTGACACAGTTTCATGGGTCAAGATGTGGGTGTATTTTGTATGCTGGATGTAATGCACAACAATACAGTTTCCGTGGGCGACAGGGCACTAGTAAATGTGTTAGCAAAGTGAATTCAGATGTGTTATCCCTAATTGTAGCTCTAGTTGTCATTTTGCCAGAATAAAATAAATTTACAATTTGAAAACCGTAAATTTGTGTTGGACGTGTTATTTGTTTATTTCTGTCGATTGTGCATACCTTCCTATTGTGTGAGACCCTGACAGAGGCAGCGAGAGGTGCACGCTTGAGTCTCAGGACGTGCACTAGCTGAGCGCTTCATTTACTTCAACCATCAACTTCGCTTCGCTATTTCTCGGGATTTAATTGACGTATTGCGTTGCAACTAACGCTATTATTTTTGTGATTTTTCATTCTGTTGATTGCATACGAAATAATAGGGGGTGTCCATTTAAAAATACACAAGTTTGTGTTGAAAATAGTATTTGTTCACGTTTTAAAATTTCCCTTAGTATTTGGTTTCCTAATCCCCTGTCGTACGTTCATGCTGATGAAAACCGTTTTTGAATACCTTCTGTTGTTCCAGAAATATTTGAGGTGGCAGAATTAGGTGAGACACCCTGTACGTATATCACAAATTAACGGAGACGCTGCAGTTTAGAATCATAGCTAACACTTGGTTTAAGAATCATGAAAGAAGGTTGTATACATGGAAGAACCCTGGAGATACTAAAAGGTATCAGATCGATTATATAATGGTAAGACAGAGATTTAGGAACCAGGTTTTAAATTGTAAGACTTTTCCAGGGGCAGATGTGGACTCTGACCACAATCTATTGGTTATGACCTGTAGATTAAAACTGAAGAAACTGCAAAAAGGTGGGAATTTAAGGAGATGGGACCTGGATAAACTGAAAGAACCAGAGGTTGTACAGAGTTTCAGGGAGAGCATAAGGAAACAATTGACAGGAATGGGGGAATGAAATACAGTAGAAGAAGAATGGGTAGCTTTGAGGGATGAAGTAGTGAAGGCAGCAAAGGATCAAGTAGGTAAAAAGACGAGGACTAGTAGAAATCCTTGGGTAACAGAAGAAATATTGAATTTCATTGATGAAAGGAGAAAATATAAAAATGCAGTAAATGAAACAGGCATAAAGGAATACAAACGTCTCAAAAATGAGATAGACAGGAAGTGCAGAATTCCTAAGCGGGGATTGCTAGAGCACAAATATATGGATGTAGAGGTTTATCTCACTAGGGGTAAGATAGATACTGCCTACAGGAAAATTAAAGCGGCCTTTGGAGATAAGAGAACCACTTGTATGAACATCAAGAGCTCAGATGGAAACCCAGTTCCAAGCAAAGAAAGGAAAGCAGAAAGGTGGAAGGAGTATATAGAGAGTCTATACAAGGGCGATGTACTTGAGGACAATATTATGGAAATGGAAGAGGATGTAGATGAAGATGAAATGGGAGATACGATACTGCGTGAAGAGTTTGACAGAGCACTGAAAGACCTGAGTCGAAACAAGGCCCCCGGAATTGACAACATTCCATTGGAACTACTGACGGCCTTAAGAGAGCCAGTCCTGACTAAACTCTACCATCTGGTGAGCAAGATGTATGAAACAGGCGAAATACCCTCAGACTTCAAGAAGAATATAATAATTCCAATCCCAAAGAAAGCAGGTGTTGACAGATGTGAAAATTACCGAACAACCAGTTTAATAAGCCACAGCTGCAAAATACTAAAACGAATTCTTTACAGACGAATGGAAAAACTAATAGAAGCCGACCTCGGGGAAGATCAGCTTGGAATCCGTAAAAATGTTGGAACACGTGAGGCATTACTGACCTTACGACTTACCTTAGAAGAAAGATTAAGGAAAGGCATTTGTAGACTTAGAGAAAGCTTTTGACAATGTTGACTGGAATACTCTCATTCAAATTCTGAAGGTGGCAGGGGTAAAATACGGGGAGCGAAAGGCTATTTACAATTTGTACAGAAACCAGATGGCAGTTATAAGAGTCGAGGGGCATGAAAGGCAAGCAATGGTTGGGAAGGGAGTGAGACAGAGTTGTAGCCTCTCCCCGATGCTATTCAATCTGTATATTGAGCAGCAGTAAAGGAAACAAAAGAAAAATTCGGAGTAGGTATTACAATCCATGGAGAAGAAATAAACACTTTGAGGTTCGCCGATGACATTGTAATTCTGTCAGAGACAGCAAAGGACTTGGAGGAGCAGTTGAACGGAATGGACAGTGTCTTGAAAGGAGGATATAAGATGAACATCAACAAAAGCAAAACGAGGATAATGGAATGTAGTCGTATTAAGTCGGGTGATGCTGAGGGAATTAGATTAGGAAATGAGACACTTAAAGTAGTAAAGGAGTTTTGCTATTTGGGGAGCAAAATAACTGATGATGGTCGAAGTAGAGAGGATATAAAATGTAGACTGGCAATGGCAAGGAAAGCGTTTCTGAAGAAGACGAATTTGTTAACATCGAGTATAGATTTAAGTGTCAGGAAGTCATTTCTGAAAGTATTTGTATGGAGTGTAGCCATGTATTGAATTGAAACATGGACGATAAATAGTTTGGACAAGAAGAGAATAGAAGCTTTCGAAATGTGGTGCTACAGAAAAATGCTGAAGATTAGATGGGTAGATCACATAACTAATGAGGAAGTAGTGAATAGGATTGGGGAGAAGAGAAGTTTGTGGCACAACTTGACCAGAAGAAGGGATCGGTTGGTAGGACATGGCCTGAGGCATCAAGGGATTAAAGTTATTATATTTTGCACCATTATGTGAACGAAATCCTTGATCCAAAAGTAAGGGTCATTGTAATATTCTGTGATTCGTGCTCAGGACAGAATGCGAATTATGCGGTGTTCGTATACCGTTAGTATCTCGCACAAACCAATAAGAGATTAGATAGTAACAAAACAGCATTTCCAGTAAGAGAAAACTCTAAAATGGACTGTGATAAAAACTTTGCAATGTCTTTCTATCAAACCAGAGTTACCAAAATGCTTCTGAAACAGCAAGAATGAATCCAATGCCTTATGAAGTCATTCGTATTTAGCAAGAAGTTATACGAGATTGAACGACGTTCTTAAAAGCATGTAACAAACCAAAACATTATTTAAAGACACGACCTCTCAGAAAAGTTCTGACTGTGAAGGAAGACGAGCTTTTCAAATACAGGTTTACTTACAATGGAGCCTGAACACCAGTGTATTTGGAACATTCTGTTGGTCTACAACTAGCCGTGGAGGCTGAGTATGAACCGGAGGGAACTGAAAAATTCTTATGGCCTCGTCGAGCATATAATGGTGTTCTGTAATCTGAACCTTTTTGAAAGGCAAATCTCGACTGTTTTCTAAATAACTAATTTTAGGGATGTATTTTCAGAGCTCCTACCAGTAACATATGACAGATATGCAGACTTTCAAGAAGTTAAACAGTTTTGTTGTCAAGGCCCAAGAAATTTCTATACCAGTCTACCACATAACGAACTGAAGTCCAAGACCAACAAATAGAAGCTTTCAATGCTAATCAACACAATTTGTTTTCTAATGTACATCCTCCACAACCATTACAATTTGACGTTAAAATTATTTTGGTTACGCCTGATTCGAGTGATTTATGTTTCTTTTTTTTTTGGTGTAATCTTGAAAATTTAAACCTGCTCTTCTGAGAAATGTACAAAATGCGACGTACCCCTTTTTCCGTGGGCTCTTCATACGTGTCTGCCACCAAACCTGCAAGAGTTTGCCATTGCTAGTCCATCGATATACCTCAAGGTAAAACGTGTTGTTGCACAGGATTTTATTGTGTGACTAGGTAAGTTCCAGAATCTCCATGAGCTTATGGACTCCACCTCTACCCATTGTTCTACGCTTTAGTATGTTTCTTGTTACATTGATTGTTGCTTTCTGAGTTAGCTGGTGGAACCGTCTGACTGGGACCATATCACTGCGCGTTCTCAGATAATCCTTGTAAAGCGTAGCGAACGGTTCCAGACACCAGCTGGCGTGGAAAAAGGAATGAGATACGTTTTACTATCCTCAAGACAAATTGCAATCAATCAGATAATTGTGGCGAAAATTAGCGCAAGAACCCAGTAGTGTCCCATAAGTCTTCCCGTGATTACAAATATTCATAAACCACAAAATATGACACATAGACAAATACTATTTATCTTGAATTGCATGGGACATATTCAAGTTTCTGCGTATCCACATACGTGTTATTATTTTGTTTGTTACAGGGCCCAATGACTTAACAACAGGGGACTCCTACACCACTTGCAAACAACATCTACCAAACCAGGAGAAAGTCCAATGCGTCCTCTGGTATCACGAGACAGTCATCAGAACGGTCTGTAGGAAATTGCAGATGGCCCTCCGTGGACAGCCATCAGATGTTAAAAGCATCAAGACGCGGTATGCGAAGCTTAAGGGAACAGGGAGCGTCCGTGATCTCCCCAGAACGGAGAGGCCTGGATCTAACGCGTGGACTGTTCAGACAACGAAAGGAGCACACGTCCAATTTTATTAATGTGTGTGTGTGTGCACAAAAGTCTGAGTATGTTAGCTACACTTCAAGATAAAAGATACGTGTCTACGTGTGATATATTCTGCCTTATGTGTGTGTCTGTAATCGGTGATAGACTTCTGGGACACCCTGCACGTGTAACCAGCAGGGTCGGTCGTAGGGGAGCAGTGTTGGAGATAGAAAGTGGAGAGATGTTTTGACAGCTTTACGTGAGGGATTGAGTGGTGACTGTGCTCGACCTAGCCGAACAGTTGGTGCATCTGTTAAACTGCAGAGTGGTGACATGGTCCTGTGATGGATCTGCGTTTCATAGAATGCCTATGGATGTTTCTCTTAAGCGAAACATGTCAGATTCTCACACTCTCCGGAACTTGCAGATCACAATATGAGAATAAGTAAACTTTTCTGGAGGGTGTTTCAGACATACAGATGCTGCGGTAGTGATCGCGTAGGACATAGTCATTCCTGATCTGATGGTATGCACTGGTTAATAACAGTTCTTGTCGTTGTACATTTTATTTCGAATGCAGCTTTTTGAATTATTTTCTGCTTCCCTCTCGTCTATAATAGAAATAAAATTGTTATACTTTCGACTGTTTTAGGGATTTTTTCACGGCAGTATATATATATATATATATATATATATATATATATATATATATATATATATATTCTCCGTAGTATTCAAAGTGAAATGAGCTTGCGTACATATTCAGTATCTTCATCGTCAGGAGCTGTCCTCTGCAGGAACCGATGTGGTTTGTGGATCTCTTGTATATTGGTCGTACGCTTTTTCGCAGTCTGTTAGGTCTTGACGATGAAGTTAAATATGGACGAAAACTCCACTTTCAGTTCAGATATGACACACTTGGAATACAAAGAAAAAGTTGTACATGTTCTCGATATGTCCGTCAGACCCACAACACAACACGAGGGTTTCGTAGCAGTTAGCAAGATACGTACGTCGATTGTTATCAAGTTAGCAAGACAAGAGAGTATAGAAGTGACGAGAAATCGAGAATTTGTTGTGAGGAAACCATACGATCAGTCGTTCTTAAAGAAGAGAAGAAAGGGATTGAATACGGAATCGACAGCCAACTCATTACAAAACGAGTTTTCACTCTGTGGGAGAGTGATAAGAGGAGAAAATACTGACGTGGTCGCGTTTTAAGAAATTCTCCTGGAATTTGCCAGGTAAGCCGTGGAAATCGTAAATCAAGTTGACATAGTGATCATATGAATTACATTTCTCCCGCATCTTTGTACCATCTCGTTGTATGAGGAAACCTGAAAGAACGAAAATCCCTGTCATACCCAACGGCGTGATAAAGAAAGGCTCACACAATTCCAGACAACTTAAATTCCAAAGATATGAAGAGATAACAGTCTGCTGCATTTCATAAATGCTAAATTCATCCGCATCTGACGTACCGACTGGTAACGACAGACCTGTCTAAGGACCGTAACAGAAACGAGGTGACGGAGGATGGTATTACGTTACAACTTTGAGCCAGTGAGTGATTTCCGCCTGACAGCTGGGTGCGGCTTTAAAACGTTCAAGGTTTCTGCAGAGCCGCGCTGCGGTCTTTGCATCTGTTTATGCGAGCTAACGGCAGCACGTGGTAAAGGTCGTGGAGTCACAGTACTGGATTACAGCACTATAGCTGGCTAACCTGTACATACCTGCACATTAAAAAAAATCGCCAAACGTCCACTCTCGAAAATACCGACTTGAATGTGAACAACGAACTTCAGCGCATGGGGACACTAGATTTCCCGAGACTCATCTGCTTGACATCACAAGTTTGCCAGTTCGTAACATGAAGGAACACATTTACTCTCAACATTAACTCAGTTCTTAAACGATTTGTTATCCACTTGAGCGCTACTCTGACTGCTTGAACTAGATAGAATTTAAACCAGACAGATAGACAACAGTCACACTCTCTCTTCCGGATACAGTACTCACTGAAGATATGACGTCACCAGACTTAAATTTCCTCTTAAGTTTCTCCACAGGCAGTATTCCCCCTAACTAGAAGGCTTTCGCTCTCATCGATTTATACCGAAATTGTTTAATTGTCTCGTACTTAGTTTAATAGAACTGCTAGTCAGGCGACACAATCGAAGTTTGAGCAGTCCCGATATCACTTTTGTCAGTTGTTGCTACATCGCAGATAAAACCACCAATCGTCGACATAGATTAGGGTGTGGGTCTGACTGCATGAAAGGAAGTCGCTCTTCACATTGAGAGTTGGTTCAAATACTGCAGTGCTGTGACACTCGTACACTACCAAAGGACTTGTTCATACATCTGTTTACTGAAAAGTAATTCGAAAAGAAGACGGTCTTGGCGCATACGCCATCACATTGTGATTCCATAGCAAAGGAGGCGACTGTGATTAGAATATACCGTAACAATTTTGGCGGAGATCCAGGGTACACAGTAAGGCGTGGGGATGGGCTTCAGATATCGACTGAGAGCAAAGACGAATGCTCGACTTTTGTAGAAAGTGAAACGTCCCCTTAGAACAATTTATACACGACTGTGCTTAACCTGACACACAATATTATTTAGCGCAACGCAATCTGACTTTCAAAAATCCCTACAAAAGAATGGCCCTGACTAACATTAAACTATACCTTTCACAAATAACTTACCTCACAAAAATCTTCATTACTCGAACTACTGCAATACAGCGAGCGCCACTATTGCCAGCTAAATAAAAGATTCAGACTACAGAAGGCACTAACTACTGATAGGGATGGTTAGCAAATCAAAGATATTAATAGAGAACAAACAATGTATTTACCTTACTAGTCATAATATATATATAGCAGTTCATGACAAATTACAAAACTCCACCATCTCTCTCCCCACATCCACCACTGCTGGCGGCTCACCTCCAACTGCGCAACGCTACGCGCTGTTCACATCCAGCTGCCGCTGCCCAACACTAGAATGGCAGACAACAATGCAAACTAGCCACCGACTGCACACAGCACAACCAGTGATTTTCATATATAGCGCTACGTAACGTTGCCAATAAGAAAACATAAACAGCCTACTTACAAAAGGCAGGGAGCGACAGTTTCAAACGTGGCGCCGGCGCCTCGTGCTACTTGACGTCACTGGTCCTTCGGTAGACCTACATCTACATCTACATGGTTACTCTGCAATTCACACTTAAGTGCCTGGCAGAGGGTTCATCGAACCATTTTCATACTACTACTCTACCTTTCCACTCTCGAATGGCGCGTGGGAGAAAGGAACACCTAAATCTTTCCGTTCGAGCTCTGATTTCTCTTATTTTATTATGATGATCATTTCTCCCTGCGTAGGTGGGTGTCTACAAAATATTTTCACATTCGGAAGAGAAAGTTGCTGATTGAAATTTTCGTAAATAGATCTCCCCGCAAAGAAAACCGCCTTTGTTTCAGTGACTGCCACCCCAACTCGCGTATCATATCAGTGACACTCTCACCCTTATTGCGCGATAAGCCGAAACGAACTGCCCTTCTTTGCACTTTTTCAATGTACTCCGTCAATTCTACCTGGAAAGGATCCCACACCGCGCAGAAATATTCCAGCAGACGACGGACAAGTGTAACGTAGGCTGTCTCTTTAGTGGGTTTGGTCGCATCTTCTAAGTGTTCTGCCAACAAAGCGCAGTCTTTGTTTCACCTTCCCCACTATATTATCTACGTGGTCTTTTCAATTTAAGTTGCTCGTAATTGTAATTCCTAGGTATTTAGTCGAATTGACAGCCCTTAGATTTGTGCGATTTATCGTGTACCCAAAATTTATCGGATTTCTTTTAGTACCCATGTGGATGACCTCGCACTTTTCTTTGTTTCGTGCCAATTGCCACTTTTCGCACCATACGAAATTCTCTCTAGACCATTTTGTAATTGGAATTGATCGTCTGATGATTTTACTAGACGGTAAATTACAGCGTCATCTACAAACAATCTAAGGAGGCTGCTCAGATTATCACCTATACCATTTATGTAAATCAGGAACAGCAGAGGACCTATGACACTACCTTGCGGAACGCCAGATATCACTTCTGTTCTACTCGATGATTTACCGTCAGTCACTACGAACTGTGACTTCTCTGATAGGAAATCACCAATCTAGTCACACAACTGAGACGATATTCCATATGCACGCAATTTGATTAATAGTCAAAAGCCTTCTGGCAATCTAAGAATATGGAATCGATCTAAGATCCCTTGTCGACAGCACTCATTACTTCGTGGGAATAAAGAGCTAACTGTGTTGCAGAAGAACGATATTTTCTGAATCCATGTTGGTTATGTGTCAATAAGTTATTTTCTTCAAGGTGATTCATAATGTTCGAGTACAGTAAATGCTCCAAAATCCTACTGCAAATTGAGGTCAGAGCTGCTCAGCTTGTCTTACCTTGCATGCATTCACTTCGACCCCTCTCTTGTCGCGTCTATGTTTGTTACACATATGAAACACTGTGGAAACCCCAGAAGTTAGTAGGTTTTTTATTCCTTATGGCGATGGTGGAGAGAGCTGCCGAAATCTCGAGTGATTTATTCGAAGTGACACGGCTGGTGAAGCGAGAAGATTTTAATCGTTTAATTGATTGTTTAAATATTTCATGGAAATTTTACGCAGTATAATATTCCGATGCCAAGAGGAGCAGTAATTTATTACAAAAATTAATAAAAAACACTTTTTCTGTTGCTGAATGCAACGATTTGTATTGCCTTTTTTACTGTCTTGACACGACATGATCACACCTCCGCAAGGACGGTAGTCGACAGACGCTATTCGAATTGTTTGCGGCACCTTTCATTCAGTGGCTTTCGGAACTTGCCCATACAGAGATCTCGAAAGTTGGATGTCAATTATGATGATACGAACTTGAGGACAAAGCATCACCAGTCTCCAAGGATAAAAAGCTTCTACCGCACCGGGAATCGAACCATAGTCCTTTCAGCTAGCAATTGGACGCGCTAACCCCGTCGCAAACTACGTGGACCGTACAGCGTTTCAAAGAGAAGATAGTAACTGTCTGCTTTTGGCTACAAATCCCCCTAAAACTGTTTGGATAACTCGCTTCAATGGGACCAAGTCTACAGTTGCTGCGTGTTCACACCATCGCCTTGATGACAGCCTTACTTAGAGACTTACATAAAGCTCATTGATGCTGGTTGAGAGGAGTAGCTATGCATAAGCAAAGGCGTCTTGCTCAATTCTTTCTCTTCAGACGTTTTCAGTATCGCAACACGGCACTATACATCCACTCTCCATATTCATCCGTACTAAACAGATACTTTTCGAATGTAATAGACACAGTGAAGAAAAAGAATTCATTACAATTAGGTACCTGGATCTAAACGCTAGAGTCTCCAGGCAATCAATGGCATGTTCTCTGTATATGAAATTAAATTCTTTGTTTCTGTTTAATGATTTGATAGTTCACATCTTTCTGTGCCTGAGTGATGTTGAGTTATGTAGAGGTCAGGACTTCGTGATTCTCATTTGCTGCTACGCTTGTACAATTGCCTCTATTGCTCCTGGCCAATTTTTTTCTTCCATAGGTTTATTCTACATCTACATCTACATGATTACTCTGCAATTCACATTTAAGTGCTTGGCAGAGGGTTCATCTAACCACAATCATACTATTTCTCTACCATTCCACTCCCGAACAGCGCGTGGGAAAAACGAACACCTAAACCTTTCTGTTCGAGCTCTGATTTCTCTTATTTTATGTAGGTTGGGCTCAACAAAATATTTTCGCATTCGGAAGAGAAAGTTGGAGACTGAAATTTCGTAAATAGATCTCGCCGCGACGAAAAACGTCTTTGCTTTAATGACTTCCATCCCAACTCGCGTATCATATCTGCGACACTCTCTCCCCTATTACGTGATAATACAAAACGAGCTGCCCTTTTTTGCACCCTTTCGATGTCCTCCGTCAATCCCACCTGGTAAGGATCCCACACCGCGCAGCAATATTGTAACAGAGGACGAACGAGTGTAGTGTAAGCTGTCTCTTTAGTGGACTTGTTGCATCTTCTAAGTGTCCTGCCAATGAAACGCAACCTTTGGCTCGCCTTCCCCACAATATTATCTATGTGCTCTTTCCGACTGAAGTTGTTCGTAATTTTAACACCCAGGTACTTAGTTGAATTGACAGCCTTGATAATTGTACTATTCACACTTAACTAAAGAAATGTCTAAGAGGCTACTTCCAACATTTACGTCTGCTTAAAGAAGTAACTGAGAGACACTACATATTACTAATGCATTTTTTTTAAAATGAGTATTTTTTCTCTAAACGTAGCAATTCCTCAAACTACACTCCTGGAAATGGAAAAAAGAACACATTGACACCGGTGTGTCAGACCCACCATACTTGCTCCGGACACTGCGAGAGGGCTGTACAAGCAATGATCACACGCACGGCACAGCGGACACACCAGGAACCGCGGTGTTGGCCGTCGAATGGCGCTAGCTGCGCAGCATTTGTGCACCGCCGCCGTCAGTGTCAGCCAGTTTGCCGTGGCATACGGAGCTCCAACGCAGTCTTTAACACTGGTAGCATGCCGCGACAGCGTGGACGTGAACCGTATGTGCAGTTGACGGACTTTGAGTGAGGGCGTATAGTGGGCATGCGGGAGGCCGGGTGGACGTACCGCCGAATTGCTCAACACGTGGGGCGTGAGGTCTCCACAGTACATCGATGTTGTCGCCAGTGGTCGGCGGAAGGTGCACGTGCCCGTCGACCTGGGACCGGACCGCAGCGACGCACGGATGCACGCCAAGACCGTAGGATCCTACGCAGTGCCGTAGGGGACCGCACCGCCACTTCCCAGCAAATTAGGGACACTGTTGCTCCTGGGGTATCGGCGAGGACCATTCGCAACCGTCTCCATGAAGCTGGGCTACGGTCCCGCACACCGTTAGGCCGTCTTCCGCTCACGCCCCAACATCGTGCAGCCCGCCTCCAGTGGTGTCGCGACAGGCGTGAATGGAGGGACGAATGGAGGGACGAATGGAGACGTGTCGTCGTCAGCGATGAGAGTCGCTTCTGCCTTGGTGCCAATGATGGTCGTATGCGTGTTTGGCGCCGTGCAGGTGAGCGCCACAATCAGGACTGCATACGACCGAGGCACACAGGGCCAACACCCGGCATCATGGTGTGGGGAGCGATCTCCTACACTGGCCGTACACCACTGGTGATCGTCGAGGGGACACTGAATAGTGCACGGTACATCCAAACCGTCATCGAACCCATCGTTCTACCATTCCTAGACTGGCAAGGGAACTTGCTGTTCCAACAGGACAATGCACGTCCGCATGTATCCCGTGCCACCCAACGTGCTCTAGAAGGTGTAAGTCAACTACCCTGGCCAGCAAGATCTCCGGATCTGTCCCCCATTGAGCATGTTTGGGACTGGATGAAGCGTCGTCTCACGCGGTCTGCACGTCCAGCACGAACGCTGGTCCAACTGAGGCGCCAGGTGGAAATGGCATGGCAAGCCGTTCCACAGGACTACATCCAGCATCTCTACGATCGTCTCCATGGGAGAATAGCAGCCTGCATTGCTGCGAAACGTGGATATACACTGTACTAGTGCTGACATTGTGCATGCTCTATTGCCTGTGTCTATGTGCCTGTGGTTCTGTCAGTGTGATCATGTGATGTATCTGACCCCAGGAACGTGTCAATAAAGTTTCCCCTTCCTGGGACAATGAATTCACGGTGTTCTTATTTCAATTTCCAGGAGTGTATTATTCGTATGACTTAGTTTCTCAAACTGCACGAAGTTTGTCATTTCCACAAGAGAAGTGGGGAATGCTAGTGAATGGCAATCTTGCTGTTATGAATGAAAGATCGGAATGGCGATCCTTCGTATTCTTGGTTTTACGTAATTCTTCTCCTCAAACACATAGCTCACACTTGTCAACAAGGACCAACCATACATTCGCTCCAGAGTGTGGAGAACGTCACACTCTTCATGCTGCAACCGCCACCAGAAGCTACCAACGATCCCTCCCGCCCGACTCTTATCACTTTCGCTGTGAAGAGGAACTTTTGGTATCCAAACAAAATCTCTTCAATTGCAGCCGACAACTGTAGGTCCCTTGTCTCCCGTAGCCGATGCTGCTTTTCCGAGTCCAGTGACACCTAAAGATAGTCACGGTAATGAGCTATCCTATCGACTATAATTAACCAGCCAACAAGAAATCCACTATGGCATTTTTTAACGACCGAGTGTTTTTACTGATTTATTCCTTCCTAACTTCCCAACTTTTATCAACCTCATTATCTTCTGGCCGTAAAAAGCACGGCCTTTGTTAAATTTGTAATCACATTTATCTTAGATATGCTTCGGTTTGCAATAGGTAACGTAAAGTCCCGCGTTTGGCCGTAGGGGGACCAGTCGGGCTCGACCGATCGCCGAGTCGTCTTCCGCTACTGGGGTCGGCGTCTCTCGCCGTAGAACTTCTGCTGCTCCTTATTTGACCTCACGAGACTGAGTGCACCACCCACCAGCCTTTCCGCCAAAGTAAAATCACTGTCAGTAATGGAATCGAACCCAGGTCCCCCGCATAACAGGCAGCCTTGCAATTGGTGTGTGCACGAAACTTTGCTGGTAGGTGGATTGTGCTAGAGGAACTGGGCAAAGCGAGTAACATTCTATTCAGATTTTGGCGGCCACGACAGTGAAATGTATTTTACCTAAGTAAAATGTTGTACAGGGCTATTACAAATGATTGAAGCGATTTCATAAAATCACTGAAGCTCCATTCATTGACATATGGTCACGACACACTACAGATACGTAGAAAAACTCATAAAGTTTTGTTCGGCTGAAGCCGCACTTCAGAATTCTGCAGTCAGAGCGCTCGAGAGCGCAGTGAGACAAAATGGTGACAGGAGCCGAGAAAGCGTATGTCGTGCTTAAAATGCACTCACATCAGTCAGTCATAACAGTGCAACGACACTTCAGACGAAGTTCAACAAAGATCCACCAACTGCTAACTCCATTCGGCGATGGTATGCGCAGTTTAAAGCTTCTGGATGCCTCTGTAAGGGGAAATCAACGGGTCGGCCTGCAGTGAGCGAAGAAACGGTTGAACGCGTGCGGGCAAGTTTCACGCGTAGCCCGCGGAAAATTGGCTCATGCCACAACTGGAGACAGACAGCGCCGACTTCATCTTTCAACAGGATGGTGCTCCACCGCACTTCCATCATGATGTTCGGCATTTCTTAAATAGGAGATTGGAAAACCGATGGATCGGTCGTGGTGGCGATCGTGATCAGCAATTCATGTCATGGCCTCCACGCTCTCCCGACTTAACCCCGTGCGATTTCTTTCTGTGGGGTTATGTGAAAGATTCAGTGTTTAAACCTCCTCTACCAAGAAACGTGCCAGAACTGCAACCTCGCATCAAAGATGCTCTCGAACTCATTGATGGGGACATGCTGTGCCGGGTGTGGGAGGAACTTGATTATCGGCTTGATGTCTGCCGAATCACTAAAGGGGCACATATCGAACATTTGTGAATGCCTAAAAAAACTTTTTGAGTTTTTGTATATGTGTGCAAAGCATTTTGAAAATATCTCAAATAATAAAGTTATTGTAGACCTGTGAAATCGGTTCAATCATTTGTAATAACCCTGTAGTTAAATAAATATAGTTTCAGTGAATCTTTGCTTGTCCTACCACGACAGATCGTTATCATAAAGTATTTTACAGTTTTATACTACATAATCAGTTTTCTATACAGTGATTTTTATTATTCCTATTTGTTTTTCCTTTCGCCCATCATTCTAGTTAACTATGCCGCCCCGCGGGGTAGCCGCGCGGTCTCAGGCACATTGTCACGGTCGGTGCGGCTCCCCCCGTCGGAGGTTCGAGTCGACCTCAGCAGTTTAATGTCACAAGACCTTACAACAAATTTCCAAAATTTCCTGACTATGCACGTACGCCTCAGGACATGTCTCACTAACCTGGACGTTCTTCTGCTAAACGCTTCCTATAGAAATAGACTAACTCTGCCCTGCCAACCGTATCAACTTTCCAGACCTTGGCGTCACTACGTCTCATTCAAGCAGGTCGTCAGTTACTTTCGCGAGGATGAGTACATACCGTTCCACATGATACTGATCGACCGTAGTGCCATTCTCTGCCACATGGCGTTATTCGGATGATATATATAGAGACAAGAGTTAAGCAAGCCACTGTCCCGGTGATTGTCAACTTCTGACATGTAGGAACACTACTTCACATTCAAGTAGCTCCTCAAATGGTCTCATAACGAGAAAACGAGAACGTCACCCCGTTCCAGCCCTCCCAAAGACAGGCAATCGAACCACGGCCATCCGAGTACTTCTGGCTGGTTTGATACAGCCCGTCAAGAATTTCTCTCCTGTACCAACATTTTCATCTCAGACTAGGAGTCGCAATTTACGGCCTCAGCTATTTGCTCGGTGTATTCCACTCTCTGTCTTCCTCTACAGTTTTTACCTCCACAGCTCTCTCTAGTTCTAGTAACATGAAAGTTAATCCCTGATATCTTAATAGACGTTCTTCTTCTCGGTGTTTTGCGTATATTCATTTGTTGGTCGATTCTGCGGAGAACCTCCACATTGCTTATCTTACAAGTCCACGTAATTACCAATATCTCAAATGCTACTATTCTCTTCTGTTCCGGTTTTGCCACAGTCAATGTATAACTACCATATAATCCTGTGCTCGAAATGTGCATTCTCAGACATTTCTTCCTCAAGGCCTATGTTTGATATTAGCAGACTTCTCTCGGCCATGAATGCCCTTGTTACCAGTGGTTCTCCCCTTTATTATGTCTTCCTTGCTCCGTCCGTCGTGGGTTACTTTACTGCCTAGGCTTTGTCCGTGATCCCCAATTCTGATCTGAAGTTTCTCGCTGTTCTCTTAACTGCCACTTGTCAATACTTTCGTCTATCTTCGATTTATTCTCAATCCATATTCTGTATTTATTAGACTGTTCATTCCATCCATTAGATCCTGTAATTCTTCTTCACTTCCACTGAGATGAGCAGTGTCATCGGCGAAACTTATCATTGTTGTTCTTTCACTCTAAATCTTAATTTAACTATTGACCGAGATGCTACTGAAGGCGGGTGTTAAATGACTGTGCGCAACGGAAAATAATAAACGCTACAGTGAAGATTTGGCCCTGTCTGACTACCCTCTGAAGCAGATCTTAGAATCTCTTAATGCTCTTTAACATATAAATATAATAATATTATAATATTATGCAATATAATAATATAAATATAATAATATATACACTCCTGGAAATGGAAAAAAGAACACATTGACACCGGTGTCTCAGACCCACCATACTTGCTCCGGACACTGCGAGAGGGCTGTACAAGCAATGATCACACGCACGGCACAGCGGACACACCAGGAACCGCGGTGTTGGCCGTCGAATGGCGCTAGCTGCGCAGCATTTGTGCACCGCCGCCGTCAGTGTCAGCCAGTTTGCCGTGGCATACGGAGCTCCATCGCAGTCTTTAACACTGGTAGCATGCCGCGACAGCGTGGACGTGAACCGTATGTGCAGTTGACGGACTTTGAGCGAGGGCGTATAGTGGGCATGGGGGAGGCCGCATGGACGTACCGCCGAATTGCTCAACACGTGGGGCGTGAGGTCTCCACAGTACATCGATGTTGTCGCCAGTGGTCGGCGGAAGGTGCACGTGCCCGTCGACCTGGGACCGGACCGCAGCGACGCACGGATGCACGCCAAGACCGTAGGATCCTACGCAGTGCCGTAGGGGACCGCACCGCCACTTCCCAGCAAATTAGGGACACTGTTGCTCCTGGGGTATCGGCGAGGACCATTCGCAACCGTCTCCATGAAGCTGGGCTACGGTCCCGCACACCGTTAGGCCGTCTTCCGCTCACGCCCCAACATCGTGCAGCCCGCCTCCAGTGGTGTCGCGACAGGCGTGAATGGAGGGACGAATGGAGACGTGTCGTCTTCAGCGATGAGAGTCGCTTCTGCCTTGGTGCCAATGATGGTCGTATGCGTGTTTGGCGCCGTGCAGGTGAGCGCCACAATCAGGACTGCATACGACCGAGGCACACAGGGCCAACACCCGGCATCATGGTGTGGGGAGCGATCTCCTACACTGGCCGTACACCACTGGTGATCGTCGAGGGGACACTGAATAGTGCACGGTACATCCAAACCGTCATCGAACCCATCGTTCTACCATTCCTAGACCGGCAAGGGAACTTGCTGTTCCAACAGGACAATGCACGTCCGCATGTATCCCGTGCCACCCAACGTGCTCTAGAAGGTGTAAGTCAACTACCCTGGCCAGCAAGATCTCCGGATCTGTCCCCCATTGAGCATGTTTGGGACTGGATGAAGCGTCGTCTCACGCGGTCTGCACGTCCAGCACGAACGCTGGTCCAACTGAGGCGCCAGGTGGAAATGTCATGGCAAGCCGTTCCACAGGACTACATCCAGCATCTCTACGATCGTCTCCATGGGAGAATAGCAGCCTGCATTGCTGCGAAAGGTGGATATACACTGTACTAGTGCCGACATTGTGCCTGCTCTGTTGCCTGTGCCTATGTGCCTGTGGTTCTGTCAGTGTGATCATGTGATGTATCTGACCCCAGGAATGTGTCAATAAAGTTTCCTTTTCCTGGGACGATGAATTCACGGTGTTCTTATTTCAATTTCCAGGAGTGTATAAATAGGTAATGTAGATCACGGCAAAGTATGTGGATGAGTGCTTGTAATGTGCGAAATTATAGACACCTTACAATTGTACCTTACTTTCATTTCCATCATGTAAACAGAAATGAATGATTAAGGGAACTAATTATACTAAATGATAAATGTTGTTGCTGCTTATACATTTATTGTATAATAAAAACAATTTTTATTACAAATGCTGCCCTTTTTATTATGACTGCGCGATCTAATATAAATAATGATAAATGACTGACATCATCTATGTACCAAACACAAGAAGACTCTACTTTTAAAGATGATCTACAATGGAGTGCAACGTCAGTGGAAATAAATTGTACGTGATCACAGCTGTTTAGGTTTAGCCTTATAGCCCCTAATAAGCCAAACAATTAGCAATATGACCGTATCTACTACGCCCGGTGCGTCGGAGTGATGGTTCTCATACACGTCTGCGACGATGGAAGAACTCCAACCACAAAATAAACTCTTTCAAAAACTAGAACGGCTGAAGGCGGTCCTCTGACTACTATACTCTGTCTTCTTCTCTCTGTGTTCTACAGACGAGAAACACGAACTCCCAGCCACAAGGACGGAGTTCAGATAACGTCTCAACGTAAGTATAGGCAGAAGAAGTGCTCTCAATCACGAAACGCTGCGTACTCAACGACGACTTCCAACCCGGAGGCGAAGTCCACAATCGTATAAGTTCACAACAGTACAGTGCCTAACCGATCTAACTATAAAATCTCGTGAGAGCAAAGACAGTAAGTCCGTCCGTACCAACAAGAAGCTGATACTGAACGACCGTCACAGACGGGACCTCAAAACGGAAGACCTCCTCTCTCCAGCGCTGGCTTCCCAGCAAGGCCTGGCTCCCCCACCATCGTAATTCCGAAAAAGAATCATATTCCCGAAACCAAGGAATATTCTCCCTCTCTACAGATTCTTCTGAACGCCGGCCAACCATATTTTAGTCTTTTGTCATCCAGCGCGGAAAGTTTGCGAGGAAAAACCTATACTCGTAGAATGGTAAGCTTCTAAGTAAAAATCCTTGGAAATAACCCAGCCTGCGTAGTTCCGGAGGTACCGTTTCTTCGTTCCTCTCACCTGCGTCCAAGGTTTACAGCGTTTCCGAAGTATAATCCTTCTGGTTCGGCTACAACCGACCGGTCGCGACTCTATTGTGCTCCAGCGCTTATGTGCTACGACGTCCGTCTTGCTGTTTCCTGTGTTTAAGCAGGACCAACACACCTGTGTGGGCCTTCCACCTAAGGCTTGAGTTCCGTCTGCCATTTCATTTCCACTGTAGTTCCAACCTCTACTAGTATAGGCAATCATTAATTACACCGTTTTTATAATAAATACACTCCGTCACCTTTCATGCAATAGGCGTTAACAATTATTTACGAGACGTACATGACAATGTCATTCTCCTTTATATAGTCATATATACGATGTACAGCCTATCACATGATACCTAATTGTGTTTGTAGATCACGGCAAAGTATATGGATGAGTGCTTGTAAGGCGCGAAATTATAGCCACCGTACAATTGTACCTTACTTTTATTTCCATCATTGCTTCTTCAGTGTACAGATTGAGTATTAGGGCCGAAAGCCTACATCCCTGTCTTACACCCTTTTTAATCAGAGCACTTTGTTATTGGTCTTCTAGTCTCTTTTTTCCCCTCTTGGCTCTTGTGCATATTGTACAGGGTTATTACAAATGACTGAAGCGATTTCACAGCTCTACAATAACTTTATTATTTGAGATATTTTCACAATGCTTTGCACACATATACAAAAACTCGAAAAGTTTTTTTAGGCATTCACAAATGTTCGATATGTGCCCCTTTAGTGATTCGGCAGACATCAAGCCGATAATCAAGTTCCTCCCACACTCGGCGCAGCATGTCCCCATCAATGAGTTCGAGAGCATCGTTGATGCGAGCTCGCAGTTCTGGTACTTTTCTTGGTAGAGGAGGTTTACACACTGAATCTTTCACATAACCCCACAGAAAGAAATCGCATGGGGTTAAGTCGGGAGAGCGTGGAGGCCATGACATGAATTGCTGATCATGATCTCCACCACGACCGATCCATCGGTTTTCCCATCTCCTGTTTAAGAAATGCCGAACATCATGATGTAAGTGCGGTGGAGCATCATCCTGTTGAAAGATGAAGTCGGCGCTGTCGGTCCCCAGTTGTGGCATGAGCCAATTTTCCGCGGGCTACTCGTGAAACTTGCCCGCACGCGTTCAACCGTTTCTTCGCTCACTGCAGGCCGACCCGTTGATTTCCCCTTACAGAGGCATCCAGAAGCTTTAAACTGCGCATACCAACGCCGAATGGAGTTAGCAGTTGGTGGATCTTTGTTGAACTTCGTCCTGAAGTGTCGTTGCACTGTTATGACTGCCTGATGTGAGTGGATTTCAAGCACGACATACGCTTTCTCGGCTCCTGTCGCCATTTTGTCTCACTGCGCTCTCGAGCGCTCTGACGGCAGAAACCTGAAGTGCGGCTTCAGCCGAACAAAACTTTATGAGTTTTTCTACGTATCTGTAGTGTGTCGTGACCATATGTCAATGAATGGAGCTACGGTGAATTTATGAAATCGCTTCAATCATTTGTAATAGCCCTGTATATTACCCGTCTACGTCTATCCCTATAGCTTATCACTATTTCCCTCAGAATTTCGAACATCTTGCATCATCTGACGTTATCGAACGATTTTCCTGGTCGACAAAGCCTATGAACATGTCCTGATTTTTCTTCCGACTAGCTTCCATTACCAACGCCAGATTTGCCTCTTCTTAAAGTCAGACTGATTGACGTGTAACAGAGCCTTAATTTTCTTTTCAGCCACGGAAGCGGAAAATCTTTCTCCGTAGACATGTCGAGCCCCCTGTTTCCCCGGTTCCCAACCTGCAAGAGAAAAGGCGAGGCACCTCTGGCCTCCGGCAGGCCCGTCGGAGCGGCCTCGCAGCCTCTGCTGGCGACAGCCCAGCGCCTGCCGGGTGGGCGGCGCCGTGGGCCCGCGGACAAGTGCCGGGCGGCCGCCTGCCAATTGGTCGCCGCGCTCACATCCGCCGGTCGCGCCGCACGCGAAATGCTTGTGCTGGCCGGCTGGCCTCTGTGGCTGACCGGCCCACGGCCAGTCGTGTCAAGCTGCAGCAGGGCGCACGCAGTTCCCTCTGCCGCCAGCAGGTGACGGAAAAAAGTCTTCTTCTTACGCATTTAGTGTCTTAGGATTAAAGTCTGCTCCTTCTTCACAAATCATTTCTCCGTCTCTTCCACCGGATTCCCTCTTATACCAGGCTGTTTACCCTGAACTGACAAAAGTCATGGGATACCTCCTAGTGTCATGTCGGACCTCCTTTTGCCCTGCGTAATGAGGCAACTCCATGTGATATGCACACAGTAAGTCGTTGCAAGTCACCTGCAGAAATATTGAGCCATGCTGCCTCTATAGCCGTCCGTAATTGCGAAATTCTAGACTCTGAGCAGCTGCTCTGGAGAAACCAGCACGGTTTTAGAATACTTGAAAAAAGAGACAGCATTGGTCGTATATTTTTTACTATCGCAAAATCGATTTTCTGTCACTGAGTGACCATCTTCAGTGCTAGAAGTTAAATTTTTTTTTTCATATTACGATGAGAGAGTCAACATAGAAAATCACAATTACATCTGCATATGAACATAACACTTGTTAGAAACAAACCTATATTGTATAACTTAAATTAGGATGCACTGTTGTCACTAAGCTTACGGCAATCACATAGACTGAGGTCGCTGTTTACCTGCGCTTGTTCAGCAGACCTCGGTGTGACGGGGCTTGACACGCCCTCTATGTGACATGTGTCACGTGAAGACATAGTATTACTGTTTTTGCGAATTATTAACACTAATTAAGTCTTGTACTTTTGTGAATGGTGTAGTAATACAAATTTAAAATGTACGTACAACACATAGCAGACGCAGGGGAATATCTAAAATACATTGGCGTATTGTTTTTTATAAACTATAAAACATAAAATAGATCGATGATAAGTTGTTAGAGTGCAGAACATATGAAAAGCAAAAGATAATGCAAAAGAATAATAAATGAATAAATATGTTCATATGCAGATGTAATTGTGATTTTCTATGTTGTACTCTCTGATCGTAATGTGAAAAAAATTTTAACTTCTAGCACTGAAGATGGTCACTCAGTGACAGAAAATCGATTTTGCGATAGTAAAAAATATACGACCAATGCTGTCTCTTTTTTCAAGTATACCTGTTATCTGGTCGTAGTGCACAAGACAACATGGAGTCGCCAATCAACGGTTTTAGAAGACAGCGGTCATGCGAGACACAGCTGGCCCTCTTTGTGCCCGATATACAACAGTCTCTAGATACCGGCTCTCAGGTTGATGCCATATTTCTCGACTTTCGAAAGGCGTTCGACTCAGTCCCGCACTGTCGCTTGCTCCAAAAAGTGCGCGCTTACGGTCTATCCGATGACATATGCGGTCGGACAGAAAGTTTTCTAATAGACAGGGAGCAGTATGTCGTCCTGAACGAGGTGACTTCAACAGAAACAAGCGTAACTTCGGGTGTGCCCAGGGCAGCGTAATAGGTCCGCTGCTTTTTACGATTTACATAAATGATCTGGTTCATGATATTGACAGCGGCATTAGACTCTTTGACGATGATGCTGTAGTCTACAGGAAAGTAGCATCACACGAAAGTTGTGAGCAAATCAATGAGGATTTGCACAAAATAAATGCGTGGTGTAATGACTCGCAGTTATCTCTCAATATTAGTGAGAGTAACCTACTACGTATAACAAGGTGAGTACAAAATAAATGCCCAGTCTTTGGAAGCGGTAACATCCGTCAAATATCTGGGTGTGACTATTCGAAATGATCTCAAATGGAATGATCAGATTACACAAGTAACGGATAAGGCAAACTCTAGGTTGCGGTTTATTGGTAGAATCCTGAAGCGATGCAGTCATTCAACAAAGGAAATAGCTTACATTACGTTAGTTCGTCCAGTCTTAGAGTACTGTTCGTCTGCATGGGACCCTTACCAGTTGGGTCTGATTCATGAGAGTGAGAAGGTCCAAAGAAGAGCGGCAAGATTCGTGACTGATACATTTAACCATCGCTAGAGCGTTACATATCTCATAGAAAGTTTGAAGTGGGACACACTTGCAGATAGACGGCGCGCTAAACGGAGGGGGCTGCTCACTAAATTCCGAAATCCGATCTTCGCCGAGGATGTAGAGCATATATTATTACCACAAACTTCCAAATCGCGCAGTGATCACCATTCAAAGATAAGGGAAGTTAGAGCTCGTACTGAGGCGTTCAGACAGTCGTTTTTCCCTCGCGCGATCCGCGAGTGGAACAGAGGGGGGGAAATATGACTTTGGCGCCTATTGTGCCCTCCGCCACACTCCACTTGGTGGCTAGCGGAGTATATATGTAGATATAGATGTAGAAAAGGTTGCCGGTGTAGGATTTTGTGCACGTACTGGCCTCCTGATTATAAATGTTCGATGTGATTCATGTCGGTCGATCTAGGTGGCCAAACCATTCGCTTGAACTGTCCAGAATGTTGCTAAAACCAATCGCGAACAACTGTGGCCCGGTGACACGCCACATTGCCATCCATAAAAATTCCACTTTTTTTGGAACATACGTTTGTGGTCTTGCCGAGCACAGCCATTTCCAGTCAATGGCCGGTTCTGTTGGATTAGAGGAGCCAGTCTTTTCCTTGTAAATACAGCTCACACTTGTGAGGTAATGGACGACTTGTGGCGCTCTGAAAGTATTCTAAGTTCAGAGTTGGCGTGGCCGTGCAGGCCGCTCGGAAAGCCGACCGCGTGGTGCCGGTCAAGAGTGGTAGCCCCACCGCGTGGTCCAGGGACTGCGTGGTTGGTAATTCCCTGGTGACGCTGTGTTGATGAAGGAGACATGCCACGGAGTGCCAAAGATGGTGGACTTTGTGAAACCATAATGGCAAACATTTCGTAGTTCATATAGAAATACACTCCTGGAAATTGAAATAAGAACACCGTGAATTCATTGTCCCAGGAAGGGGAAACTTTATTGACACATTCCTGGGGTCAGATACATCACATGATCACACTGACAGAACCACAGGCACATAGACACAGGCAACAGAGCATGCACAATGTCGGCACTAGTACAGTGTATATCCACCTTTCGCAGCAATGCAGGCTGCTATTCTCCCATGGAGACGATCGTAGAGATGCTGGATGTAGTCCTGTGGAACGGCTTGCCATGCCATTTCCACCTGGCGCCTCAGTTGGACCAGCGTTCGTGCTGGACGTGCAGACCGCGTGAGACGACGCTTCATCCAGTCCCAAACATGCTCAATGGGGGACAGATCCGGAGATCTTGCTGGCCAGGGTAGTTGACTTACACCTTCTAGAGCACGTTGGGTGGCACGAGATACATGCGGACGTGCATTGTCCTGTTGGAACAGCAAGTTCCCTTGCCGGTCTAGGAATGGTAGAACGATGGGTTCGATGACGGTTTGGATGTACCGTGCACTATTCAGTGTCCCCTCGACGATCACCAGTGGTGTACAGCCAGTGTAGGAGATCGCTCCCCACACCATGATGCCGGGTGTTGGCCCTGTGTGCCTCGGTCGTATGCAGTCCTGATTGTGGCGCTCACCTGCACGGCGCCAAACACGCATACGACCATCACTGGCACCAAGGCAGAAGCGACTCTCATCGCTGAAGACGACACGTCTCCATTCGTCCCTCCATTCACGCCTGTCGCGACACCACTGGAGGCGGGCTGCACGATGTTGGGGCGTGAGCAGAAGACGGCCTAACGGTGTGCGGGACCGTAGCCCAGCTTCATGGAGACGGTTGCGAATGGTCCTCGCCGATACCCCAGGAGCAACAGTGTCCCTAATTTGCTGGGAAGTGGCGGTGCGGTCCCCTACGGCACTGCGTAGGATCCTACGGTCTTGGCGTGCATCCGTGCGTCGCTGCGGTCCGGTCCCAGGTCGACGGGCACGTGCACCTTCCGCCGACCACTGGCGACAACATCGATGTACTGTGGAGACCTCACGCCCCACGTGTTGAGCAATTCGGCGGTACGTCCACCCGGCCTCCCGCATGCCCACTATACGCCCTCGCTCAAAGTCCGTCAACTGCACATACGGTTCACGTCCACGCTGTCGCGGCATGCTACCAGTGTTAAAGACTGCGATGGAGCTCCGTATGCCACGGCTAACTGGCTGACACTGACGGCGGCGGTGCACAAATGCTGCGCAGCTAGCGCCATTCGACGGCCAACACCGCGGTTCCTGGTGTGTCCACTGTGCCGTGCGTGTGATCATTGCTTGTACAGCCCTCTCGCAGTGTCCGGAGCAAGTATGGTGGGTCTGACACACCGGTGGCAATATGTTCTTTTTTCCATTTCCAGGAGTGTAAATAGTAGCCAGAGGAATCATGATACCTCAAAAAGAAACATGTACATTACCATTATTTGCACAACAATTCTGATGGTGTAATCAGATTTTCAATATCTTCATTAGTTTAAAGTTTAGTATCTGACGATAAATTACACAAGTAACACCCAGGTACGCATTTCCAAAATCTAAACGGTTCATCCGATTTTGTCGATCGGCGTGTCTTTAGAAAGCTATTAGTGTAAACCTAAATTGGTATAAATTACAGGCATGTAACTTGAATAGTACATGACCTATTGGAGGTCAAATTGGTCGATTACTATTAATCGCGTCAGGCTCTAAGTGCTCCACAGTTACACGAAAAAACGGTAGCAGCATGCTTATCAATATATTTATTCATCTATGTCTTTGTTTAGATCCGATATATACTATTCATGAAGAAATTGGTCAAATATTTACTGTGTTTTAAAAAGCACAGAGACATTAGGCTACTGGCCTACTTTTGCTTCTATTCCTTTGATATATGTTTATTTTACTTGTTTATGTATTTAATAATGTGTGTTAGAGCATGTTTGCCAGCCGTGGTGGCCGAGCGGTTCTAGGTGGTACAGTCTTGAACCGCGCGAATGCTACTGTCCCAGCCGACCGCGGTGATCGTCCGGTTCTAGGCGCTCCAGTCCGGAGCCGCGCTGCTGCTACGGTCGCAGGTTCGAATCCTGCCTCGGGCATGGATGTGTGTGATGTCCTTAGGTTAGTTAGGTTTAATTAGTTCTAAGTTCTAGGGGACTGATGACCTCAGAAGTTAAGTCCCATAGTGCTCAGAGCTATTTGAACCATTTCTTTAGAGCATGTTTATGGTCCAGTCTGAGGGATAATTATTTGTTTTCAAGCTATTTAAATGACTGGCTCTGAGCACTATGGGACTTAACATCTCAGACCATCAGTCCCCTAGAACTTAGAACTACTTAAACCTAAGGACATCACGCACATCCATGCCCGTGGCAGGATTCGAACCTGCGACCGTAGCGGTCACGCGGTTCCAGACTGAAGCGCCTAGAACCGCTCGGCCACCAACGGCCGGCAGCTATTTAAACGTAAATCCAGTATTTTGTATGTGTTTCAATAGTTTTGTGAATGTGCAGTGGTTTGAAGACATGACAGGAACGCTGTAGCCAACCACAGCGCTCGTTAAAGGGGAGTTCTGAACAGTGTGGTGCGAGGGACAGTCGCACAGGACAGGGGAGCGCCCTGAACAGTATGGCGCGAAAGACGCACAGTCGCGGGAAAGACTTGGAGAGTGGAGCAGTTTGCGTGTGGTGGCGGGAGATAGAAATATTTCGTAGTCCCGACTTGTGCACTTGTGGTATTTCTGTGGCTTCTGCAGTGAAGACGTAGTATGCGTATTTAGAAGTGAATATCTCGCGAGCAATGTTGTAGGAATCCAGTGTTTTCCTGTTATTCAACTTATATTTTATTTAATTGCTGGACCATCGACATCAATAAGTGTTTTACAGTAATAAAGGGCATTCTTAAAGGTGCTTCTGCTATCGTACGCATAATTTAAAGTCGTTAAAATAGTACCTGCAGAATTTATTTAATTGCAATCTTTCATTTATAAATTTCTATATAACATTCAAAATTCGCAATTGCCGAGTGATAGGAACCTTCGGCCATTCGATTCATGTGTATAGTCATATTGTATACTGTAGACTCAGCAGTATTTGGCTTGTAATGCGGCAACCACGTATCCCAGTCCCTAGTCACCGAAACCAGCCAAAGCTTTTAATATTTGTTCAAATGTGTGTGAAATCTTATGGGACTTAACTGCTAAGCTCATCCGTCCATGAGTTTACACATTACTTAATCTAAATTATCCTAAGGACAAACATACACACTCATGCCCGAGGCAGGACTCGAACCTCCGCTGCCGGCCGCTGGTGGCCCGTGCGGTTCTAGGCGCTTCACTCTGGAACCGCGAGACCGCTACGGTCGCAGGTTCGAATCCTGCCTGAAGCATGGATGTGTGTGATGTCCTTAGCTTAGTTAGGTTTAAGTAGTTCTAAGTTCTAGGGGACTGATGACCTCAGCTGTTAAGTCCCATAGTGCTCAGAGCCATTTGAACCATTCGAACCTCCGCCGGGACCAGCCGCACAGTCCATGACTGCAGCGCCCTAGACCGCTCGGCTAATCCCGCGCGGCTTTTAATATCTCAACTTTGACTCAGAGGGTGCGTAGTTGAGGGCCACCATCACACCACACCATATTATTTGAAAGCCCATACACTATTAGGGAGTCACGATGAACTTACACAGTGCCTTGTCGACGACGTGCGTCCATGGCTTCGTGGGATCTGTGCCACACATCAGCTCTTTCCAACTAAAATCAGGACTCATCTGACCAGGCCACGGTTTGCCAGTCGTGTAGGGTCCAACCGATTTGGTCACGAGTCCAGGAGAGGCGCTGCAGGCGATGTCGTGCTGGTAGCAGAGGCACTCGCCTCGGTTCTCTGCTGCTGTAGCCCTTTAACGGCAAATTTTGCCTCGCAGTCGTAACGAATACGCTCATCGTACGTCCCACATTGATTTATGAGGTTATTTCACACAGTGCTGATTGTCTGCCTGCACTGACAACTGTACGCAAACGCCGCTGTTGTCAGTCGTTAAGTGAAGGCCGTCGGCCACTGTGTTGTCCGTGATAAGAGATAATACTGGAATCTGGTATTCTGCGTATACTCTTGGGTCGCGGAACACTGAATTCTCTAACGATTTACGAAATGGAATGTCCCATCCGTCTAGCTTCAACTGGCATTACGCGTTCAAAATCTGTTGATTCCTGTCGTGCGGCCATAATCACGACAGTAGCTTTTTCACATGAATCACTGGGTTCAAACGGTAGCTCCACGAATGCGCTGCCCTTTTATACCTTGTGTAAGCCTATTGGCGCCATCTATATGTGTGCAAATCGCTATTTTATTACTTTCGTCACCTCAATCTGTAGCCTACTACTTTAGCAAGGTCTTTAAATCCATTGCCTACCGACGCACCTACAACATCTGAGCTAAGACCATCTCCTTGCTATTAACCAATGTGGCTTCAGTTTTAGCTTCTGTTCCAATGAAAACTCCTATCCCAGCAGCTCGACAACGAAAAATTCGCAATTTTTGTATCGCTTAACTTGGAGAAAGCTGTCTATCATATTCCAGTCTCCAGACATATGCACTTACAATCAACTATGTCCAAACTGTTCGTTCCTGCTTATCTAATCGTCCATCCTTTTTTCACCATTACCAATTCCTATAGCTCGCATCCCATAGCAGGTGTGTCCTAGGGATCCTCTCTCACCTCTCATTTACGTCCTCTTATAATACCGACGTGCCCAAACTACTTCCACAAGTTCAACTCTTTCAGTACGCTAATCGGTATGCATACAAAAGTAGGTATGTTCCAAAATGTCACGCTGAATAACGTCATTTTCGGGTACACATATCTAGGGTTCTATTGGTGATATAAAAAGTAGGGTTAAGTGTTTTGTATAGCCTTTGCGCTACGGACCATTTGCGTACCCAACACGAAGATCGTCTTAGTGTCACTATCTTACAGTAAAGGGTCAAAATACGAATATTACGCACTTCCTCCTCCTTAGACAAATGGAACAAATCGGTTGGTTCTTTTCAAATTCGATGTGGTCTACGGTGGCTTGATGTGGCTTAGGGAGGCGCCATAGTCCGTGGGCGGTTCCTCGGAAAAGCTCCCAAAAACAGCGAATTTCTACTAGATTTTCACTTTCACCAGCAGACAAAAACACAGCCGAGAACTCCATGACAACTATCCATAGTAAGTGACTGAAGTTTTTACGATATATTCGTAACATCCGGATCTCGAACTATTCTTGAAGATTTTTCTTGCTTTCTATTACACGTAAAATGTGCACCTAAAAACTGAATAGAAAGATTAATGACGGGTATAACCGTGAAAAAACATGATTTAATTAAACTGGCGGGTGTACCAGTGTATGAATCAATGAATGAATGAATGATGCATTTACGTGAATCGTGGGCGGTACCGGAGGAAACGCCACAAAAGCATTTTTGAACAATTTTTCGCTATCAGCAATAGACCAAACCCAGTCGCCAATTCCACGATGGCTATGCGCATCAAATAGTTATAATTTTTAGAATATATTCCTAAGGTTCTTGTCTCGTACAACCTTCAAAATTTCTAGATATCTTTGTCTGTTTCCGAGATACAACGTCAAATGAGGTATGAGACGAAAATGTAGTTCATAAAATTACGTAGCACAGAGAAATGTGATGTGAAATGTCTCCGTTATCATCAGAAGGGTTTTGGAAACACCACGTTGAGGTACTGAAGCACACGCAAAATCTTTGTGCATGTGAAACCACGTTTGAGGTGTAAAATTAGTGTTGCATCATTTCAGTTCACAGATGATCGAGGGGATGACTGTGTCAAGAAGAAATTTGCTGATACTACATTAATCGAATGCTGGCCCCAATTTGGCTGGACCAGATGTGACATTCTTCTCACACGTCGGTCAAGGGGCATGAAGATTGTATAACGTAGCGTTGGAACTAGTTGCTGAAATAAAATAACAACTGGAGATTTAGACGGCTGGAGGTGTTTTGATTCTCTTCACTTATATCCACATCCTGCTATCCTATTAAATACGTTTTCTTTCCTGAAAAACCAGACAATTATTCCCAGTGCAGGTTCTTCAACCTTTAGTGAAAGTGGGCTGCTCCTTTTCTTAAGATCAGCGTTGCTGCAACGTGTTTAAGACATATCCTTAATGTTTTTGTTTTATCTTTTAGCTTTTTCCCGTCTTAATTTTAAGAAAACGAAGGAAATCAGAAATATTTTATATGAAAGTCTCCATAAAATTTATCCCTTAGAAATGTTAAAATCATTTGTAGTTACTTCACATTTCGATTTATTGTTTTTGTCTTGTGTGTGTGTAAAACCTTTGGCTGAAGAGCAGGTTGACTGTACTGCTGACAGCTCACCCAACCACCGCCCTTCTGGGCCGAGGAGGATGAAACAATGAAAGGAATAACTCAACTGCTAATTTGGTAAGTCGTTGGTTTGTAGCAGATGTTACAGTGCTGAATTACACTACATTCAACTGTTCTAGCTCCTCGCTTCTTCCAGGGTACTTATTTTTCTAACAAATTTCTTTTATTTTGTCTAGTGCTTAAGGCAGGTACTCAGTATTTACTCCCATGCACAAGTAATGGAATAGACATATTTTTGAAAATTTTTCTTCGGTTTCTCGTCTGATGAAGGCAATACGTCAGTCCCACAAGGCCTGTGACGTGGCTTCACCGTTTGTGAAGACTACTGAACATCTCGCAATCATCACGACCGCCAGGCAGCTCCAAGTATCGCTAGCATTTCAGCCAGTTACACTCTGGGGAACAATGTAGTTTCAGTGGCCACTTCTTGCTCCCGTTAAGAGCACGCCTCTATGAAGTGCAGCTTTCTGCCAGGGCATTTCAAATTATTACTTACAGGAGATGTAAAACTCCTGATTGAATATTTTTCCCATTACGAACGGCACCGCGAGGGCTGCGACTGTTGATAAATATAAATAAAACAGTTTACTGTGTTAGTCACGTGTTTATATCAATGGTTCAGCCATCATCTTCAGGTGGAAAATTGTGTAGTGTCGTTCTTGATGTTAGTGAAGAGCACAGATGTATTTTGGTAGCAGCAGGCCAACTACAAGGCAAGTTACGTTTCATCATCTGAAGGGACGTAGAGTCGAAAGGATGCTGCATACTGTTACTTGCTGCGTGTGCTCTTCACTGTACGTAATGTTGAAAGGGTCCTGTAGCCACCTTTCATTAGTCCGGTAGCCCAGTTTCACAAGTATTTCTCTTTCTTTTCCTTGTTTCTCTTTTCTATTTACTCTCATAGTGGCGTGATTGAATGAATGTGGTTGTGTGTCACGTTGCTAGACGGTGGCGTAGTCTGCTGCAGAAAGTCTGCGATAGTCGTACAGATTCAGCAGCACTGGTACAGAATAGCCAACTCTCGCAGTGGTCAAGTAGGCAAAGAGGTTTGCACTACTTGTGAGAAATCCACCTGCGTTAGGTTGGTGGCGGAAATGGCATCTTTGGGCTTTCCAGTCCACGCGGAGCGTGGAGGAGGCTGGAGAGGAAAAAGGGGGCAGTCTGCCGCCGGTACGGGAAGCGTCCACAGCTGTGCTCCAGTCGAAGAAGGGTGAGTTAGACTGATCGCGTGGCGCGCTGTTACTTGGCGAGGGGAGAGCTGTTAGCTTTTGGTCTCGCTTTTCAAATCTGGAAGATTGCTTTGCCTTGTCGCAGCAAGGAATGCAAAACTTTGGCAGATTTTTCTTTTAGCCAATTTCTGTAGCAGACTTGGATCCGCCGGAAGAGCGCCACACAAAGGTGTCGACAAGAAGTGAGCACTCGCTTCTGTACGAATGTCTGTTTGCCTTCAGCTGTGCCTGCATAAACTTTCACCTTTCTAAATATTTAGAGCCTTGCCTTCTCGTAAATTTTCCTTGCTTTATGTGTCTTTCGTCCGTGGGGAGCCAACCACGTGGTAGAACATTATAGTTGTTGGGCTACCGGCATCACTAACTGTCCGATCGCATGTTTGTTTTAGATAATGTTAACATGATTGTGTGATATGATATTGTTGGAATTTGGCACTATACCTAGAAATTGTGTCTCCACAAACCACGTGTTATCAGGAATCGTGTACATGCCTCACACCCTTATCTTAAGAATAAATGATTTTATCTACAATTTTCTCTTGTGTTCCGAGATTACGTTTTTGCACCTAAGCCACTCACCTCGTAGCTTTC
This sequence comes from Schistocerca cancellata, assembly GCF_023864275.1. Classification (NCBI taxonomy): domain Eukaryota; kingdom Metazoa; phylum Arthropoda; class Insecta; order Orthoptera; family Acrididae; genus Schistocerca; species Schistocerca cancellata. The sequence continues at coordinate 114,552,347 of NC_064632.1, forward strand.
CCGTTAGCACATCCAATGAGTTTCCTTATGCACAGGTCCAGTGATTAGTCTCCCCTTGTATTTCATAACAAATTCTTTAGATTAAGTCTTATTTTCAGGTGTGTTGCTGGGAGCTGATCTTGTGCAGTGTTCATGCATTTTCTATTTTATTTTAAATGTTTGATGGTCGTGAACAGTGCACGGGCAATACTGTTAATTACATCGTATCCGCTATGAGCGACCTCACAACGTATGCATTTTTGGGAGTTTTTGGTCTGTGATCAAATTAATTTATTTTCCGACTCCACCAAACCCTCGATTAGTTGTATGGTTAGAGTCGGTGGCGACCCTAATCTTCTCAAGTTAACTTCACAAGCAATAAGTATTTACATTCCCAATAATAACGTAATAACCCGTAGTAACGTGGTTAGTTACAATGTTTACACTTTATTAAAATAGCGACAACCGTTAAAATTCGGTACAAAATAATCTGCTCCTTCTTCTCCAAAGAGGCCTGCCTTGAAGAACGAAGGAAAGATCTGTTTTCCACGTTCCAGAACGTAGAATCGGTTCACTGCCCGTCTCACCGTTGTCAGACCTGTATTTTGAGGTCGGCGTTAACTGACTAGCGGACGCTGCGAGATCATAAAACCCCTAGCGACCCTCTCCCTGCCCTCTCCATCCCCTCTCTTCAGTACACTTTAGTCTAATTGACTAGACAAAAACACGTAATCATACCTGCTATAAAGCGCCATCGTTTTAATGTGGTGAGGGCAACTGCATCGTACAAAAGCGTAGTGGCAGCCTGCTGGATACTGCAAACCACTATCCGCAACGTCATCTGGTGAGAAGATATCGCAAATCCCCCGTCCCGCTCTCCTTTCCCTGTCTTTGTTGCCTCGATCTCTCTTTCACATGTTCAGTTCTCTGTGATACATCTCGAAATTCCTTTCCCCGCAGAAGTACGATGTGACAGCAGTTTGTCCGCCACTCTGTTTACTGCCATCAGCTTAGCAGCTTATTAATAACGGCTGTTTCCCTCTCAGTGTTTATCAACGTTTTGCGTTTCACCTTGTGCATGTATTAGTATACTCCTGAAGGCTTTTTTCATCAGTGTGTAAGCCACTGTTTCAGTATATCGTCATTTAAATGTTAACCTCTTTCTCTTGTGTGTTGTAACCTCTGTTCACCCCCTCTCCCCAATCTCTTAATGAATCAAGCGAGTAAGGACGAATTCACAAGCATTGCGCGATCAAGGCAGAGCCATAATGGACACAGCACCTATATAAGGGTCCCGACGTGGAATTCATATTTGCTGGTGGCAGTGTCGATAGACACCACTAGGACATATACGCTGAAACGCCAAAGAAATGGTATAGGCACGCGTATTCAAATATAGAGATATGTAAACAGGCAGAATATGGCACTGCGGTAGGCATCGCTATATGAGACCAAAAGTGTATGGCACAGTTGTTACATTGGTTACTGCTGCTACATTGGCAGGTTATCAAGATTTAAGTGACTTTGAATGTGATATTATAGTCATCGCACGAGCGATGGAACACAGCATCTCCGACGCAGCGATGAAGTGGGGATTTTACCGTACGACCATTTCACGAGTGCACAGTGGGTATCAGGAACCCGGTACAACATCAAATCTCCGATATTGCTGCGATCAGAAAAAGATCCTGTAAGAACGGGACAACTGAAGAGAATTGTTCAACGTGACAGAACTGCAACGTTTCCTCAAGCTACTGCAGATTTTAATGCTGGGCCATCAACAACTGTCTGCGTGCGAACCATTCAACGAAACATCATCGATATGGGCTTTCTTAGCCAAAGGCCCACTCGTGTACCCTTGATGACTGCACGACACAAAGCTTTACACCTCGCCTGGGCCCGTCAACACCGGCATGGATTGTTGATGAATGGAAACATGTTGCTAGTCGAACGAGTCTCGTTTCAAATTGTATCGAGAGGATGGACGTGTACAGGTATGGGAACAACCTCATGAATCCATGGAGCCTGCATGTTAGTACGGGACTTTTCAAGCTGGTGGAGGTTCTGTAATGGTGGGGGCATGTGCAGTTGGAGTGATATGGGTCCCCCTATACGTCTAGATACGACTCTGACAGTTGACACGTACGTAAATATCCTGTCTGATCACCTGTATCCATTCATGTCCATTGTGCATTCCAACGGACTTGGGAAATTCCAGAAGGACAATGCGACACTCCTCGCGTCCAGAATTGCTACAGAGTGACTCCAGGAATACTCTTCTGTGTTTGAACACTTCCGCTGGCCGACAAATTCCCCAGACATGAATGTTATGGAGTATATCAGGGATGTCTTGCAACGTACTGTTCAGAGGAGATCTTCACCCCCTCGATTTATGGACCGCCGTGCAGGATTCATAGTGTCAGTTCCCTCCAGCACTACTTCAGACATTAGTCGAGTCCATGGCACGTCGTGTTGCGGCACTTCTGCGTGCTCGCGGGGGCTCTCAAGATATTAGGCAGGCGTACCAGTTTCTTTGGCTCTTCAATGGAGGAGGTGCAATTGTTTCTGCGCCGCCCGAGACGGAAGAATATGTGCCGTGGACGCAGAGAGTTGGGCCTGAAGTCGACTTGCAAGAGTTTTCGAATATGGTGGACTCCACCATAATAGTTATATACGTCCTGTGCCGGGTGTTGTCACCAATTATAGTGAAGCTACTAGCAGCGCTCGCTTCAAGGAATTTCTGGCCCAGACTGTTACTCGGTTAATTATTTCCCAGAGCAGAGAGTAAATTTGTCAAAACCACACTGAATCTTATGTGATGATAAGTAGTAATTTGAACAGATACTTTGTTTGTGGCGCCTGATAATTTTTGTATGTTAAATAAATACTGTGTTTAATAAATATTGTGAAGTACACTCCTGGAAATGGAAAAAAGAACACATTAACACCGGTGTGTCAGACCCACCATACTTGCTCCGGACACTGCGAGAGGGCTGTACAAGCAATGATCACACGCACGGCTCAGCGGACACACCAGGAACCGCGGTGTTGGCCGTCGAATGGCGCTAGCTGCGCAGCATTTGTGCACCGCCGCCGTCAGTGTCAGCCAGTTTGCCGTGGCACACGGAGCTCCATCGCAGTCTTTAACACTGGTAGCATGCCGCGACAGCGTGGACGTGAACCGTATGTGCAGTTGACGGACTTTGAGCGAGGGCGTATAGTGGGCATGCGGGAGGCCGGGTGGACGTACCGCCGAATTGCTCAACACGTGGGGCGTGAGGTCTCCACAGTACATCGATGTTGTCGCCAGTGGTCGGCGGAAGGTGCACGTGCCCGTCGACCTGGGACCGGACCGCAGCGACGCACGGATGCACGCCAAGACCGTAGGATCCTACGCAGTGCCGTAGGGGACCGCACCGCCACTTCCCAGCAAATTAGGGACACTGTTGCTCCTGGGGTATCGGCGAGGACCATTCGCAACCGTCTCCATGAAGCTGGGCTACGGTCCCGCACACCGTTAGGCCGTCTTCTGCTCACGCCCCAACATCGTGCAGCCCGCCTCCAGTGGTGTCGCGACAGGCGTGAATGGAGGGACGAATGGAGACGTGTCGTCTTCAGCGATCAGAGTCGCTTCTGCCTTGGTGTCAATGATGGTCGTATGCGTGTTTGGCGCCGTGCAGGTGAGCGCCACAATCAGGACTGCATACGACCGAGGCACACAGGGCCAACACCCGGCATCATGGTGTGGGGAGCGATCTCCTACACTGGCCATACACCACTGGTGATCGTCGAGGGGACACTGAATAGTGCACGGTACATCCAAACCGTCATCGAACCCATCGTTCTACCATTCCTAGACCGGCAAGGGAACTTGCTGTTCCAACAGGACAATGCACGTCCGCATGTATCCCGTGCCACCCAACGTGCTCTAGAAGGTGTAAGTCAACTACCCTGGCCAGCAAGATCTCCGGATCTGTCCCCCATTGAGCATGTTTGGGACTGGATGAAGCGTCGTCTCACGCGGTCTGCACGTCCAGCACGAACGCTGGTCCAACTGAGGCGCCAGGTGGAAATGGCATGGCAAGCCGTTCCACAGGACTACATCCAGCATCTCTACGATCGTCTCCATGGGAGAATAGCAGCCTGCATTGCTGCGAAAGGTGGATATACACTGTACTAGTGCCGACATTGTGCATGCTCTGTTGCCTGTGTCTATGTGCCTGTGGTTCTGTCAGTGTGATCATGTGATGTATCTGACCCCAGGAATGTGTCAATAAAGTTTCCCCTTCCTGGGACAATGAATTCACGGTGTTCTTATTTCAATTTCCAGGAGTGTATATTGCATGTAATGAACCCATTTCTACCATTTCCATATCGACCAGTAGCAGAAATTAAATTTACCCATCGACAGGGCACAAGGTCAGCTCTATCTCCCACCGCATAAACGTAGGGACATCTCCTTTAGATTACATCACACAGCAAGCTCATAATCAAAATATACAGAACATACGTATTTACAGACCATTAGTTACATAAAATATTTGTGCACTCCATTGGCAATGATGTGTTGGTCTTAGAAGCGGATACCTGTGGCAAGTCTCTGATTACAGGTCGCTAAAAAAGCGGCCACGCAGAATTCCAACGGATGACAACGCTGCACACGGTCTTGTAAAATGATTGAAGTACTACCACGTAGACGTGCAGACAAGAATAATGTACTGCTTCCCCTTCTTCGCCACACGAGCAAAAAAGGTGTCTCTGCAACGTGCATCTTGTGAAAATGTTTACGGAAACATCTGTGGTTAAATCCGAGTCTGGCTATTAAAATTGAGTTTTATCAGATTTCATGGAGCAGTGGATCGATAGCTGCACTGTTCTGTGGTTGTTGCCCTTGTGCCTTGTTGTTTCTTCCATTCCCGTTGCCAGCCTTCTATCATGTGACTGTGTAGGACATACTAGTAGCGCTTACATGGGATTAGGTCTTGCAGTCCAGGTGGTACGTCCTGTCACAGCAGCTTCTCTGGCAAAGCGGTCGATAACTTCATTGCCACTGATCCCACAGCGTGATTTCACGCAAACGAAATTGACGGAATGGCCTTTTTCGTGCGTAGGACCCAGTACTTCTATAATCCTGTGTACAATTGGGTTTTCAGTCAAACAGTTACTGAACTTTTTAAGCACTGTTAGCCCTAGAACACTGAAATCATCATAAATTGTAAGACTCCAAAATTATTCAAAGGAAGTCATAATGTACAGATTACGAATTAGTTAATAACACTTATCAGATTTATAATCGTATGTTACATACCAAATTAAGAACAAAGTATCCTGTTTTATAAACTAGTGCTGAAGATTAGATGGGTAGATCACATAACTATAGAGGAAGTATTGAATAGGATTGGGGAGAAGAGAAGTTTGTGGCACAACTTGACCAGAAGAAGGGATCGGTTGGTAGGGCATGTTCTGAGGCATCAAGGGATCACCAATTTAGTATTGGAGGGCAGCGTGTAGGGTAAAAATCATAGGGGGAGACAAAGAGATGAATACACTAAGCAGATTCAGAAGGATGTAGGTTGCAGTAGGTACTGGGAGATGAAGAAGCTTGCACAGGATAGAGTAGCATGGAGAGCTGCATCAAACCAGTCTCAGGACTGAAGACCACAACAACAACAAACTAGTGCAATCGAATATTTTAAGAGGGTTTATTAATCTAGGTATATGATCACATAAACAATCAAAAATGGTTCAAATGTCTCTGAGCACTATGGGACTTAACATCTGTGGTCATCAGTCCCCTAGAACTTAGAACTACTTAAGCCTAACTAACCTAAGGACATCACACACATCCACGCCAGAGGCAGGATTCGAACCTGCGACCGTAGCGGTCACGCGGTTCCATAGGTATATGATCAGATAAACAATCTAAAATGGTTCAAATGTCTCTGAGCACTATGGGACTTAACATCTGTGGTCATCAGTCCCCTAGAACTTAGAACTACTTAAACCTAACTAACCTAAGGACATCACACACAGCCATGCCCGAGGCAGGATTCGAACCTGCGACCGTAGCGGTCACGCGGTTCCAGACTGAAGCGCCTAGAACCGCACGGCCACACCGCCGGCAATAAACAATCAGTGAGTAGGAGATGTGATCCTGACATCTGTAAGCAGAAAGGAAGTGCGTTTACAATTGCAACGAGTTCGGCTGTCACCATTCTTGCATGTATCCGTAATTTGAATAGCCCAAAGTTCTGCAAAAATGATGTGCAGTTAGCGCTTTCGACAGAGTTACTGCTTTTGGAGCCGTTAGCATAGATATTTAGGGGCTGGACAAAATATGGAAACACCAAAAACAGCACATAAGGCGTACGTAATCCGCTTGAATTCAAAATAGCTTCCAGTCATCTTGGAATGGGTGAATAAAGGTCTCGTATGGGTTTCAAGGGAATCTATAGGATTGTTTCCACAAAATAGTGGTAAATTGAGGTGAAGATGATGGCGGTGGATAGCGGTTACCACTTCTCTCCAAAGCAGAGCACAACGGCTCCATAATATTGAAGTCTAGTGATCTTGGTGGCCGGAGAAGATGGCGGCAGTTCATTCTTGAGCTCACAAAACCATTTTTGAATTGTGGGAGCAGTGTGAACCGGTGCCCTGTTGTCTTGGAACACGGCGTCACTATTGGAGAACCTTGTACCATGAGATTGACCTTACCAGACAAAATGCTCACATAATCTTTGGCAGTAAGTCAGTCTCGCAGCGTACCCTCTGGTGCCACGGAATACTGCGATATGGCTGCCCGAATCATCACCGAACACTCGCCACGTGTCACTCTTGGGACGTAAAATCAGCCAGAAGTTGAAAACAGTGTGAAGCAAGGCACATCCCGCCAAACGACTTTTTTCCGTTGCTCCATCGTCCACGTTCTGTGGCTTCAGCACTACTTTTTCCTGATAGAGGGATTTGGATCTCTGATGAGTGATTGTGGAATTCCAGCGTTTCCTGTAAGTCTCTGCTTTTCGACACAAATGTTCAAATGTGTGTGAAATCTTATGGGACTTAACTGCTAAGGTCATCAGTCCTTAAGCTTACACACTGCTTAACCTACATTTTCCTAAGGACAAACACACACACCCATGCCCGAGGGAGGACTCGAACCTCCGCCGGGACCGTTCTCGACACCTTCGTGCTGATTCCACACTGACATGATTCCCGAGTGCGACGTCCAGTTCTGTAGTCCTCATATTAGCAGCAATCCCCTTCAACGACCATCTGTGACGATCGTTCAACAGACGCTTTCGACCGCATTGTGACTTAGAGGGTGATATACCCGCTTTCTCTGTATGTGGTATAAATCTTCGATACGATGCCTTCTAAAAAACATCAAACACTTTAGTTACCTTGGTTACGGACGCACTCACCATACGAGCACGAACATTTTGCTCGCATACGAATTCGCTTAGCTCCGATATAATGCACTCACTAGCACTCACAAACGACTGACACGTGCATCCCGCTGAGGACATTCCACAGGTGTCATTCATGGTCAAATACAACAGTGAAACCTGCGAGCACTTGCATTTACAGGGTGTTTCAAAAATGACCGGTATATTTGAAATGGCAATAAAAACTAAACGAGCAGCGATAGAAATACACCGTTTGTTGCAATATGTTTGGGACAACAGTACATTTTCAGGCGGACAAACTTTCGAAATTACAGTAGTTACAATTTTCAACAACAGATGGCGCTGCAAGTGATGTGAAAGATATAGAAGACAATGCAGTCTGTGGGTGCGCCATTCTGTACGTCGTCTTTCTGCTGTAAGCGTGTGCTGTTCACAACGTGCAAGTGTGCTGTGGACAACATGGTTTATTCCTTAGAACAGAGGATTTTTCTGGTGTTGGAATTCCACCGCCTAGAACACAGTGTTGTTGCAACAAGACGAAGTTTTCAACGGAGGTTTAATGTAACCAAAGGACCGAAAAGCGATACAATAAAGGATCTGTTTGAAAAATCTCAACGGACTGGGAACGTGACGGATGAACGTGCTGGAAAGGTAGGGCGACCGCGTACGGCAACCACAGAGGGCAACGCGCAGCTAGTGCAGCAGGTCATCCAACAGCGGCCTCGGGTTTCCGTTCGCCGTGTTGCAGCTGCGGTCCAAATGATGCCAACGTCCACGTATCGTCTCATGCGCCAGAGTTTACACCTCTATCCATACAAAATTCAAACGCAGCAACCCCTCAGCGCAGCTACCATTGCTGCACGAGAGACATTCGCTAACGATATAGTGCACAGGATTGATGACGGCGATATGCATGTGGGCAGCATATGGTTTACTGACGAAGCTTATTTTTACCTGGACGGCTTCGTCAATAAACAGAACTGGCGCATATGGGGAACCGAAAAGCCCCATGTTGCAGTCCCATCGTCCCTGCATTCTCAAAAAGTACTGGTCTGGGCCGCCATTTCTTCCAAAGGAATCATTGGCCCATTTTTCAGATCCGAAACGATTACTGCATCTCGCTATCTGGACATTCTTCGTGAATTTGTGGCGGTACAAACTGCCTTAGACGACACTGCGAACACCTCGTGGTTTATGCAAGATGGTGCCCGGCCACATCGCACGGCCGACGTCTTTAATTTCCTGAATGAATATTTCGATGATCGTGTGATTGCTTTGGGCTATCCGAAACATACAGGAGGCGGCGTGGATTGGCCTCCCTATTTGCCAGACATGAACCCCTGTGACTTCTTTCTGTGGGGACACGTGAAAGACCAGGTGTACCGCCAGAATCCAGAAACAATTGAACAGCTGAAGCAATACATCTCATCTGCATGTGAAGCCATTCCGCCAGACACGTTGTCAAAGGTTTCGGGTAATTTCATTCAGAGACTACGCCATATTATTGCTACGCATGGTGGATATGTGGAAAATATCGTACTATAGAGTTTCCCAGACCGCAGCGCCATCTGTTGTTGACAATTGTAACTACTGTAATTTCGAAAGTTTGTCTGCCTGAAAATGTACTGTTGTCCCAAGCATATTGCAACAAACGGTGTATTTCTATCGCTGCTCGTTTAGTTTGTATTGCCGTTTCAAATATACCGGTCATTTTTGAAACACCCTGTATGTTCAAGCGTGCATTTCTCGTCTTGTTTCCAAATTTTTATCCAGTCCCTGTATACTTCCTCCGGATATTATCTTAAAAACTGCCCCAAAGCTGTTAGTGTGAGCCTTCTGTATTTTGACATCGCTGAATTGTGTCTCACGTCGAATAAACGTAGTACAAAATCGGAAGCGGCACTAATGACGTCGTGCCACGAGGCGATACGCACCCACTGAGACTGCTGTTAGTGCCACGAGCAGTTCCGTCGCCACTGTGTACTGGTGTCTTCAGGAGCGGGAGGCGTCAGCCACCGGCTTCGGTCGCTGCCATTGAACTTGCTGTGCTGTGCGCAGGAGCGGCGCGGGCCGCCAGCCGCATGCTGACGCTGCGATTATCCTGTTAGGGCCAATAGCAGCGCAGGGCGCGCCGCGCCGGCGCCACAGCCTGCGGCGGCCCCTCGCGTGTCATTACGGCGGGGGAGACAAGTGGCGCCTATCTCTCCACCTAGTAGCTGACCACTTGCGGCGCTGGACTGGAGATCACTTGACAGCAGAGATTCTACCAGCGTTGCAGACAGGCAAGTCTAGGACAGCTGAAAGCGATATAGCGAGTAAGTCCATACCTAGACTTACAATGAAGGCTTCCGCGACCGGATGTTTCAGCTGCTGAGAATTCTTCCGGGTTGTATGGCCGTGGTCCATGGAACTCTTCAATCCTTGACGTTTCGTCCATGGCGACGATGGACATCTCCGGAGGTGCTCCTGGTTGTGCTGAGTCATGCCGACTGACGAGTCGGACGTCGAAGAGCGGCCTAAATACCGTGGAAAGTGGGCGTCGTCTGGATTTCACGTGTTGGCAGAGGTAAATCTTGTCAAAGATAAAATTTTTTTAGCTATCGATCATAGTACGTCAAAGATAAAAACTTCTCATCGATTCTGTAGCGCCACAGTCTAGATATCACTGGGTTTCATGGCTTCTCCTTTTCTGTTAAAGTTATCCTCATGTTTATGTATTTCGATGGCTTCTCTATATAGCTGTGGATAATAGTTCGTCATAGTACATAAAACTTCAGTTTCCGAAAATTTCACTACGTGATCACCTGATTGAAGAACATGTTCCACCACGGCTGATTTGTCTGTTTTCCCTAATCGGCAAACACTTTTACGTTCCTTCGACTGTGTATTCACACTTCTCTTTGTAGTTCCAATGTAGACCTTGCCACAAGTACACGGAATCTTATATACACCACTTGCAGACAGAGGGAGACTTTTATCCTTAACGGAACGAAGTGCTTTGCCTATTTTCTTAGTTGGTCTGAAAATTGGTCGAACGTCACATTTCCTTAGAATCTTGCCGATTTGATCCGTTACTTTTTTGATGAAGGGTAGAGGAACCGTGTTCTTCCATTGCTGTGTCCTATCATTGTCCTTAGGCCTCCTGTTATTCCGTCGCAAAACTATTTATTTCCTTACTAGAGTACCCATTCTTCTCAAAAGCCTGCTTTAGAAGTTTTATCTCGGCGTTCAGGTGTTCCGTCATACAAATCCTATTATCTCTGTCCACCAGACTTTTAATGAGTCCTCCTTTCTGTTGTGGATGATGATTGGAATCCTTAGCAAGTATCTGTCGGTATGTGTGACCTTCCGAAAGAGTTTATGTTTCAAGGGAGGAGGAGGAGATTAGTGTTTAACGTCCCGTCGACAACGAGGTCATTAGAGACGGAGCACAAGCTCGGGTGAGGGAAGGATGGGGAAGGAAATCGGCCGTGCCCTTTCAAAGGAACCATCCCGGCATTTGCCTGAAGCGACTTAGGGAAATCACGGAAAACCTAAATCAGGATGGCCGGAGACGGGATTGAACCGTCGTCCTCCCGAATGCGAGTCCAGTGTGCTAACCACTGCGCCACCTCGCTCGGTTTATGTTTCAAGCTGCCATCAGTCTGTCTCAAGACGAAGAAGACATCCAAGAAGGATATTGCATTGCCTTTCTCTATTTCCACTATAAACTGGATTTTTTTTATTTATTGTATTGTACTGTATGTTAACAGGGGACCTAGAAACGATGGAGAGGCTCCGTCCCTGCTGCAGCCGCAGTAGTCCACAATTCCACGACGACTACCGCAGTCCACTTCACCCCTCCGCCGCCCCACACCGAACCCAGGGTTATTGTGCGGTTCGGCCCCCCAGGGAACGTCTCACACCAGACGAGTGTAACCCCGATGTTTGCATGGTAGAGTAATGGTGGTGTACGCGTACGTGGAGAACATGTTTGCGCAGCAATCGCCGACATAGTGTAACTGAGGCGGAATAAGGGGAACCAGCCCGCATTCGCCGAGGCAGATGGAAAACCGTCTAAAAACTATCCACAGACTGGCCGGTTCATCGGACCTCGACACAAATCCGCCGGGCGGATTCGTGCCGGGGACCAGGCGCTCCTTCCCGTCCGGAAAGCCGTGCGTAAGACCGCACGGCCAACCGGGCGGGCTTGATTTGTACTATTGAAATAACAAAAGAATTCCTCTAAAGATTTTTGCCATGTGACCAGACAACAAATGTATCACCTACGTATCGATACCATTGACATGGTTTCTTACTCGCTTTTTCCAGAGCTAATTGTTAGAATTTTTCCATGCAAAAATTAGCAGTCTTAGGACCCTATGAGTTACCCATAGCCAAACCATCAACGTGCTAATAAAAAACTCATCTTCCCACTGGAACTGACTGGAGGTAAGGCAGTGTATGAAAATAACAGTCAAATCCGCTGGGAAAACATCCGCTATGTAAACCATAATTTCGTTAAGTGTAATCATAGTAAATAAAGACACTATGTCAAAACTGACAAGAATATCCTTAGGTAGGCCATAAAATCTGGGACACATAGCTTCACTCTTCAACAAAACCTATTAAGAAAAACCCTACAGGTAGCATATTGAGAAAAACAAATACGCTGATAAAGTCATCTACTTCTATTCAAAAGGAAGATAAGAAGATTTCGTTGAAGACTGGTAATGAGGAAGCTAACTATGGAAGCAAAGCTGCAAGGGCACATCGTGAGTCGTACTTGCACAGCAGTTCCCGGCGGGGTCAGGGATTTTCTCCGCCTCATGATGACTGGGTGTTGTGTGCTGTCCTTAGGTTAGTTAGGTTTAAGTAGTTCTAAGTTCTAGGGGACTGATGACCATAGATGTTAAGTCCCATAGTGCTCAGAGCCAGCCAGCCACAGCAGTTCCCTGCGAAAGCCAAAAGTTCCAGTTTCGAGTTGCGGAGATGTTGATTATTACATTTCAGCTGAAGTATCAAATAGGTTCACATGTTTTCCATGGGACTGATGCCGACCCTTCCAGGCGCAGCGCCTTAGCGGCAGCACCCTCAGTGGTGGCAGGGGAGGGCGGGAAGGTGGGCGAACTTCAATTGTTGAGGGCTGTGCCGTCAGTAGTGTGACTGCCAGCAGGCTCACACATGTCGGACAGGCCTTGGCAGAGGAGCCATACGGAGTGTGTTGTCCCACAACATAGGGCAGGGGAGGGGGGGGGGGAGGCTTCAGAGGAGAAACGAAGCGACCTTCCCTAGGGGAGTAAACCATTACAGGGAAATCAGGTACTCGTAACATGAGAGCCAACAGTGCCAGCGTAGCGCGCGCAAGGCAGCCAGTAGAAATCATAAATCCGTGGAAGACTACATAAAAATCCTAACGGTAACCAAAAAGGGTAAGGACAAGTACTTTGGTGTAGTAGATTATGTCAAGTCAATAATATGGAACATCAGAGACATATCTTCAAAGGAAAGGTAATTACTACAAAAAAATAGCTAGATGAAGGGAGATGCGGTACGGTATTCACATTTCTTTATGCGGCCCATCACGAATTTCCCTCCTGCGTTAACTTCCTCATCACTGAGTTGTCCTTACATCCTGCGTCCTCAGTTATTTGCTGGATGTATTCCAGTCTCCGTCATCTCCTGCTGTTTTTACCCTCCACAGCCCACTCTGCTATCACGGAGATTATTCCGAGACGTCGTAACACATGTCCCATCATCCTTCCCTTCTTCGCCAATTCTGCGGAGAATTCGTTATAGAAACCAAATAGAAAACGAAAGGACCTAGCGGTCTAGGAATGACAGTATAATGTAATGTGGGGTAGAAGAATGCGCGAGGGCTCAAGCTCGAAACTGATGTAGTCACCTTACATCATAAACATACACTCCTGGAAATGGAAAAAAGAACACATTGACACCGGTGTGTCAGACCCACCATACTTGCTCCGGACACTGCGAGAGGGCTGTATAAGCAATGATCACACGCACGGCACAGCGGACACACCAGGAACCGCGGTGTTGGCCGTCGAATGGCGCTAGCTGCGCAGCATTTGTGCACCGCCGCCGTCAGTGTCAGCCAGTTTGCCGTGGCATACGGAGCTCCATCGCAGTCTTTAACACTGGTAGCGTGCCGCGACAGCGTGGACGTGAACCGTATGTGCAGTTGACGGACTTTGAGCGAGGGCGTATAGTGGGCATGCGGGAGGCCGGGTGGACGTACCGCCGAATTGCTCAACACGTGGGGCGTGAGGTCTCCACAGTACATCGATGTTGTCGCCAGTGGTCGGCGGAAGGTGCACGTGCCCGTCGACCTGGGACCGGACCGCAGCGACGCACGGATGCACGCCAAGACCGTAGGATCCTACGCAGTGCCGTAGGGGACCGCACCGCCACTTCCCAGCAAATTAGGGACACTGTTGCTCCTGGGGTATCGGCGAGGACCATTCGCAACCGTCTCCATGAAGCTGGGCTACGGTCCCGCACACCGTTAGGCCGTCTTCCGCTCACGCCCCAACATCGTGCAGCCCGCCTCCAGTGGTGTCGCGACAGGCGTGAATGGAGGGACGAATGGAGACGTGTCGTCTTCAGCGATGAGAGTCGCTTCTGCCTTGGTGCCAATGATGGTCGTATGCGTGTTTGGCGCCGTGCAGGTGAGCGCCACAATCAGGACTGCATACGACCGAGGCACACAGGGCCAACACCCGGCATCATGGTGTGGGGAGCGATCTCCTACACTGGCCGTACACCACTGGTGATCGTCGAGGGGACACTGAATAGTGCACGGTACATCCAAACCGTCATCGAACCCATCGTTCTACCATTCCCAGACCGGCAAGGGAACTTGCTGTTCCAAAAGGACAATGCACGTCCGCAGGTATCCCGTGCCACCCAACGTGCTCTAGAAGGTGTAAGTCAACTACCCTGGCCAGCAAGATCTCCGGATCTGTCCCCCATTGAGCATGTTTGGGACTGGATGAGGCGTCGTCTCACGCGGTCTGCACGTCCAGCACGAACGCTGGTCCAACTGAAGCGCCAGGTGGAAATGGCGTGGCAAACCGTTCCACAGGACTACATCCAGCATCTCTACGATTGTCTCCATGGGAGAATAGCAGCCTGCATTGCTGCGAAAGGTGGATATGCATTGTACTAGTGCCGACATTGTGCATGCTCTGTTGCCTGTGTCTATGTGCCTGTGGTTCTGTCAGTGTGATCATGTGATGTATCTGACCCCAGGAATGTGTCAATAAAGTTTCCCCTTCCTGGGACAATGAATTTACGGTGTTCTTATTTCAATTTCCAGGAGTGTAATATGAGGTAGGAGAATGCACGAGGGCTCAATCTCGAAACTGATGTAGTCACCTTACATCATAAACATATATAAAAATGGATGTCGAGTACGGGCGTATGTATTCACATCTCCTCCTAAACCACTGATCTATAACAACCAAACTTGGTCTTATTGTCTGGAAAGAAGGCTGTGGGGGCAAGAACCACGTTCCCTTGCGATAGGAGTGTCTATGAAAATGGGGTGACATAGGAGATGAGCATCACATCGGAATTTTAAGATTATTTAGGACAGGGGGGAAGTGACAACGAAACAACTATTCACGTTCGTGTGTAGAATGTATGAGACTGTAGATATACTATCAGACATTCGGAAAACTATCGTTCACATCATTCTGAAGATAGCAACAGCCGACAAGTGCGATAATTATCGCAAAATTAGCATAACAGCTCACGCATTCAAGATGTTGTCAAGAATAATATACTCAGGAGTGGAAAAGAAAATTGAGAATTCATAGATGACAATGTTTAGCTTTAAAAAGGTATAGATAACTTAGAGGCAGTTCTGACATTGCGGTTGACCATGGAAGCAAGAATGGAGAAAAATCGACACACTTTCGTTGGATTTGTCGGCATGGAAAAAGCGTTTGACAATGTCAAATGGTGCGAGGTGTCCGAAATCCTGAGAAAAGTAATGGAAAGCTATAGAGAAAGACCGGTAATATACAATATGAACAAGAATCGAGAGGGAAAAATAAGACTGGAAGACGAAGAACGAAGTGCTCGGACTAAAAGGATGTAAGATAGAGATGTAGTCTTTCACCCGTACTTTTCAATCTGTACATCGAAGAAGCAATGCGAGAAATAAAAGAAATATTCAAGACTGGCACAGAAATTCAAGCTGAAAGGATATCAATGACAAGATTCGCTGAATGCATTGCTATCATCAGTGAAAGTGGAGAATAATTACAGGACCTGCTGAATGGAATGAACAGTCTAACGAGTACGGAATAAGGCTGAGAGTAAATAGAGGAGTGTAATGAGAAGTAGCAGAAATGAGCACAGCGAGAAACTTAATGTCATAATTGTGGATCACGAAGTAGACGAAGTTATAAAATTCTACTACCTATCCAGCATAATTACCCATGACGCACGGAGCAAGGAGGACACAAAAAGCAGACTAACACTAACAATACTTTCATTCCTGGCCAAGAGCACTCTGTTAGAATCAAAGGTAGGTCTTAATTTGAGGAAGAAATTTCTGAGAATGTACATTTGGAGCACGAAATTGTATGGTACTGAAACGTGGACTATGGGAAAACCGGAGCAGGAGCAAATCGAAGCATTTGAAATGTAGTACTACAGAAGAATTTTGAAAATTAGGTGGACTGATAAAGGAACGAATGAGGAGGTTCTCAGCGGAATCGGCGATGAAAGGAATATATGGGAAACACTGACAAGAAGAAGGGACAGGGTGATAGGAGATCAGTTAAGACATCGAGGAATAACTCCCGTTTTACTAGAGGGAGTTGTAGAAAATGAAGGTTGCAATTGCTACTCTGTGATGAAGAGAATGGCACAGGAGAGGAATTCGTGGTGGGCCATATCAAACCAGTCAGAAGACTGATGTCTGAAAAAAAAGAACAGGGACGAGTGGTGCGGAGATGGTGGAAGAAGTTGGGGGGGGGGGGGTGCGGAGGTGATGGACAGAGAGAGAGAGAGAGAGTAGAAGTAGAAGGACAGAGAGGAAACAGGAGATTGACAGAAACAGAGTGAAGAAGGAGATGGACGGAAAGATAAGGAAGAGAAGATAGACAGAGACAGTAGAAGGAGAAGATGCATGGAGAGTGGGAGAGAAGGAGGAGACGCACAGAGAAGAGGGGGAGATGGACAGCGAGAGGAGGAGGTAGACACAGGGATATACATATATGTCTCGCTGTACATCTATAGTCTGCAAGCCGCCTTACGGTGTGTAGCGGAGAGTGGTTTGTCTACCCGTATCATTTTCTGTCTTTTCCGTTCCGGTCGTAAAGGATTCGTGGGAAGAATGTTTGCAAGTACGCCTCTGACCAGGTCTGAATCTCTTTAATTTTGTCGTGATGGTCTTTCCGTGAAATATACGTAGCAAGAAGCAATATATTTGTTGACTCTCCTAGGAACGTACGCCCTTGGATCTTTTAAAGTAAGCCACACGATGATACAGAACGCTTCTCTTGCAGCGTCTTCCACTAGAGCTGGTTGATCATCTCCATGACGCTTTCGTGCTTAGTCAGGGAACCTGTAACGAAACGCGCTGCTCTTCTTTGGATCTTCTCTGTTTTTATATCAGACCTATCTGGTACGGGTTCCATAATGACAAGTTTTGGTCGAACGAGAAGCTACTTGCTTCATTGATGGACTGCATTTCTTGAGGATTCTTCCAGCTAATCTCAGTCTAGCACCTGCCTTTCCTGCGAGTAATTTGACGCTGTTGTTCCACTTTAAATCGCTACGGTCGCACACTCCTAGATATTTTATGGTAGTAACTACTTCCAGTGAGTGTTATGTAACCGTGTATCATACAATAATT
Source organism: Schistocerca cancellata (assembly GCF_023864275.1). NCBI lineage: Eukaryota > Metazoa > Arthropoda > Insecta > Orthoptera > Acrididae > Schistocerca > Schistocerca cancellata. Next base: position 114,569,603 of record NC_064632.1, read on the forward strand.
GGTCTTTCTGTCTATGAGTACGCAACATGTTACGTTTCTTTGTGTTGAGGGTCATTTTTCGCTCCCTGCACCAAGAAGGTCTTCCTGCGTTTCGCAACATTTTTCTAAGGTTGTGACTTCTCTGGATAAAGCAACATCATCCACAAATAGCCTTACGGGTGTTCTGATGTTGTCTACTGTGTCATGTACATTTACTGTGAAAAGTAATGGACTTGTAGCACTACCTTAGATGGAGCTGCAGAACTGTATCGAATGCCTTACAGAAGTCAAGGAGCATTGAATCTACCTGGTATCGGTATCTACCGCCTTCTGTGTCTCATGGACGAAGAGAGTGTGCTCGCTTCACACGAACTTTGTTTCCGGAAGCCAAGTTTCCAGAAGTTCCGTAAAGCCCGAGCATAAAAAACGTTTCAGAATGCTACAACATGTCGACATCAGATGTATAGGCCTATAGTTTTGTGCGTCTGTTCGACGATTCTTCTAGAAACCGGAGATGACCTCTGCTTTTTTCCAAACATTAGGAACATTCGTTCCTCCAGAGACCTACGGTACACTACTGCTAGATGAGGGACAAGTTCTTTCGCATACCCTTTGTAGAGTTATACTGGTACCCCTTGAGATCCACTGGCCTTCACTCTATTCAGCGATTTTAGTTGATTTTTTGTCCCATGGTAAATTATTTTAGTATTAACCTTTCTGTGTTTCATGCATCGATTTAAAGGAGGTACTGCAGTGCATTTTTTTCTGTGACACAGTCCTGTAAAATGACGTTTAGCATTTCGGCCTATTCTATGCTGTTCCCCGTTGCATTTCTACTATGGCCACAGAGTGTTTAGACAGATGGCTTCGATCCGTTTACTGATTTAAAATACGAGGTGCATTCAAGTTCTAAGGCCTCCGTTTTCTTTTCTCCGGACTGGAAAGAGATAGAAACATGCGCATTGTTTTAAAATGAGACCACGTTCATTGTCAATACGTCCCAGAAATGGCAGCACCGTACGGCAGATGGAATTTTACCGCCAGTGGCGAGAATGAGAACTGTTTTAAAAACTTAAAATGGCGACGTTTTCCTTACTTGAACAGCGTGCAATCATTCGTTTTCTGAATTTGCGTGGTGTGAAACCAATTGAAATTCATCGACAGTTGAAGGAGACATGTGGTGATGGAGTTATGGATGTGTCGAAAGTGCGTTCATGGGTGCGACAGTTTAATGAAGGCAGAACATCGTGTGACAACAAACCGAAACAACCTCGGGCTCGCACAAGCTGGTCTGACGACATGATCGAGAAAGTGGAGAGAATTCTTTTGGGGGATCGCCGAATGACTATTGAACAGATCGCCTCCAGAGTTGGCATTTCTGTGGGTTCTGTGCACACAATCCTGCATGACGACCTGAAAATGCGAAAAGTGTCATCCAGGTGGGTGCCACGAATGCTGACGGACGACCACATGGCTGCCCGTGTGGCATGTTGCCAAGCGATGTTGACGTGCAACGACAGCATGAATGGGACTTTCTTTTCGTCGGTTGTGACAATAGATGAGACGTGGATGCCATTTTTCAATCCAGAAACAAAGCGCCAGTCAGCTCAATGGAAGCACACAGATTCACCGCCACCAAAAAATTTCGGGTAACCGCCAGTGCTGAAAAAATGATTGTGTCCATGTTCTGGGACAGCGAGGGCGTAATCCTTACCAATTGCGTTCCAAAGGGCACTACGGTAACAGGTGCATCATACGAAAATGTTTTGAAGAACAAATTCCTTCCTGCACTGCAACAAAAACGTCCGGGAAGGGCTGCGCGTGTGCTGTTTCACCAAGGCAACGCACCCGCACATCGAGCTAACGTTACGCTACAGTTTCTTCGTGATAACAACTTTGAAGTGATTCCTCATGCTCCCTACTCATCTGACCTGGCTCCTAGTGACTTTTGGCTTTTTCCAACAATGAAAGACACTCTCTGTGGCCGCACCTTCACCAGCCGTGCTGCTATTGCCTCAGCGATTTTCCAGTGGTCAAAAAAGACTCCTAAAGAAGCCTTCGCCGCTGCCATGGAATCATGGCGTCAGCGTTGTGAAAAATGTGTACGTCTGGAGGGCGATTACGTCGAGAAGTAACGCCAGTTTCATCGATTTCGGGTGAGTAGTTAATTAGAAAAAAAATCGGAGGCCTTAGAACTTGAATGCACCTCGTAAGACCAAAACATGCTAGGATTTTCTTTCATGTCGGTAGACGGAGTTACACTTTCGAATTCGTTGAACGCTTCACGTATGACTCTCCGGTTTTGACTTTAATTTCTGTTTGTTTGTGAGGCTCTGACTACATTTAAATTTGCGGTGAAGTTCTCTTTGCTTTCGTAGCAGCTTTCTAACTTGGCTGTCGAACCACGGCGGGTGTTTTCCATACCTGACAACTTTGCTCAGCGCATATGATCGGTCATGTCATATCCTTCAATACTGACCATTCCTGCTGGAACACTCTGTACTTAACATTAGGTTACACTCTCGCGCTGGAGGTCACACCTTTGTTTGAAACTATTACGACAGCTTACACTCGATATATTGCCTCGATAAATGCCAAGCAGGATGTTTGTGTGTTCACTTCTTTCGCTGAGCGGCCCTTCCTGGACACTCTAGTTCAACGCAGCATGCTGCTACGTTACCTGATGTACTGATGGCTGTGCTTTTACCAGGCGGTCGGCAAAGTGTTTGTGTGCTCGTCGTGTTCTAGAATGTGGTTTTTTTTTTTAGCATCATGTATGTCGATCAGACACTTTTAAGTCAGGACTTAGGCACATTTCTGCCACTTTTTGAGAATCAGTTACAAAGCCTATCGATGAATTTTCGGTACGAGCTAAATATCATATTTTACGTGTAAATTATTTTGTGCGTGTACTTTACTGGTTTTTAGCCTAACCCTTTGTCTCATTAAACTGCACGTTACCTGAAGACTTTCATATAAAACGATACTGGCTGTGGTGTCACAAACATACCTGTGGTAGCTATGGTGATTTTAAGTAACATCATCCAATATCCACACTATATATCTCACTCCTTATATCTAGGAATCTACGTCGAGTTGGCGTTTATATCTAATCATCGTTCCTTTAAGAGGATGCTCGAGATTATCTGAATTACACTATTTTTGTGACACTACAACCCAATCTCTGACGTATTTTTCAGCTACTTGATTTCTCACGTTTATAACAATTTTTATAAGCATATGTATTAATTAATTTTGTCAGTAATTAGTGTTAACGAAAATGTACGTTGATAGGATAAGTAAGACTTATTTATGACAAATCATTATAGTATACACGCTGTCCATACCACGAACGTTTTTATTGTATAAAGCACAGAGAATATTTTTCGTGTAACAATAACATCGGGCGCGAGTGCAGAGGAGAACACAGAAAAGCTAGTTGCGAAGCGTTTATGGTGTGGAACAGATGTATATGTTGGCACGCAAATGTTAGAGTATTTTGCTACGAAAATGTTGTTGTAGTGTGTAAGCAGGCAAATTATAAGTTGACGAGTAAGTATGATGGCGTAGTATATGTTCGCAAGAAGATTTTGGAAGTAATGAAGAATACTGTGTGGGCCAAATTCATTTGAGCTGCTCTCTAATTAAGAAGCGCCTTTTGCCAAAAATGGATCTCGTAATAAGAACTACTTCGCACCACAGACAGCCCATCGCAACGTAAGATCTAGCCAGTATTTTGTAGTTGTGTAATAAGCATGTCAGCGCCTTAGTAACTTTTTGGAACATTTTGCCTTGTTTAGTCAAAGAACAAACTTGAGAGAAACTTCATTGACTAGAGTCGTTAATCATCAGCAGGGTCCTATCCTTTCACCATAAATTGCGAGAAAGTTTCAAGTGAAATAAATAGTCAAAAGAAGACAAATCTAATTAAATCTACAGTTGATTTGTAGCCGAATGATTAATGTAATAGAAAGCAGTAGTAACTATAGCTGCTTATATAGTATTGCACTACTACTGCGGGCAGTCAGTTCAAATTAAAAATGGTCTAAAGCGAAATTCATATTCTGTGACAAAAGCATTTTTCATTTAGTCAAAAGTAGTTTTAAATTTTATGTTGTATTTTATAAATGGTATTATGTGAAGACATCTACGTAATTTTATTACTGAAAGACAGTAGTTGCAATGAAGGAAAATTTTTACTACATCTCTTTGAATATAAATCAGCTGCGAAGTAAAGAACGACAAACAGTATTTGTGATGATGAAACATATTTTCAGCGTTATTGTAAGTCATATGACACAGTACAGTTTCCGTAACATGCTGCTAGTCATTACTTGTTTTTGCTGATCATTATGGTAACTAACATCATTGCATTTCAAATAAACTTTCTTTGTGTTATGTCACAGTCTTTCTCACACGTAAGACAGCGGGTGCGCATTTTGTCCAGCTGCTTTCTCACACAATATTTATGTGATTTCAGAATCATCACAGTCATTTACTATGTTTAACGTTTCCTAGTTTCTGTAACTCGCAGCCTAAATTAATTCAGGCCATATATTGCCACTCAAAATTACGGATAACTACAGTGAGATTTTAATCTGTTACCATTTCTTACAATTCGATAGTTGTTGTACGTAGTAACAAACACTCACACGATAGCGATCAAGTTGTAACTACCTGTATTCTATTGGCAAGCATTGCTCTTCGGGTTCGATTCCGTGTTTCTACTAACAGTAAAAACTTAGATACATGTGTCACAATAAAACTTTACATACATCGTAGAGAATAGGTACTTTAGAACTTCTTCACTGGAATTTCGAAGACCTGTTTTAATATGCTCTGTTGCTGGTATAAGCAATGGTTTCCAGTAGTTTTGTCTTCATTGACATCTAGCATCCAGTGATTGCTTACCGGGGTTGAAGCGTGTAGTTTCTACCAAGCTTAGCGAACGTCACACATTCCCGTCTGTCTCTAACAAAGCACACACAGCAAGATGCAAAATCATGATTTCTTCACTATTTCTCTACAGAATATAGTTCGAATCTTCGTATGTTCTACCAGAGCAACATAATAAGCGATGGAACAGGATAATATGTTAAAGACATGAATATAGTGCAGGTGAATGAAGTGATCGAAAAAGTACAAAGAAGGGCAGCTCGTTTTGTATTATCGCGAAATTGGAGAGATAGTGTCACAGACATGATACGTGAATTGGAGTGGCAATCGTTTAAACAAAGGCGTTTTTCGTTGCGACGGGATCTTCTCATGAAATTTCAATCACCAGTTTTCTCCACCGATTGCAAAAACATTCTGTTGGCACCCACCCACATAGGGAGAAATTATCACGATAAAATAAGAGAAATCAGGGCTCGCACGGAAAAATTTAAGTGCTCGCTTTTCCCGCGTGGCATTCGAGAGTGGAACGGTAGAGAGACAGCATGAAGGTGGTTCATTGAACCCTCTGCCAGGCACTTTATTGTGAATAGCAGAATAATCACGTAGATCGCTGAGAAATACTTCATGTGGCACTGGAGATTTTTACTTTAATTTTATTTTATTTACTGTCATTTACAATTCACCTGCCGCCTAGTTACTGAGACAGGTCATATTTTCACAATACGAAATTGCACTTGTACAGAATATGAAACGTAACTGATTTCTCTTATTTTTAATAAACTGTAACAATATTGTCGCACTAAATACTTACAGACTTAAAAGTAATAAAGAAACGAAAAATCAAAAAATTAACGATATATGCGTAGAAAAGAAGAATTTCTAAAATTAGAAAAGAGGTTATGACATGTTTGAAATTTATGACGTATCGTAAATTAGGAAAAATTTTCTAAAGTAACAAGTTTCTTGCATTTAAGAAGGAGATTTGTGTTAGATATCTCACCAGCTAGCTGTCTCGGGTGTGAGAACTTTACACGGGGTAAATGCTTAATCACTATATTATTTGTACTTCTTTGACTTCCTGATATCTATGTGTTGTGTGGTGTCACCGCCAGACTCCGCATTTGCTAGGTAGTAGCCTTTAAATCGGCCGCGGTCCGCTAGTATACGACGGACCCGCGTGTCGCCACTGTCAGTGATTGCAGACCGAGCGCCGCCAAACGGCAGGGCTAGAGACACTTCCTAGCACTCGCCCCATTTGTACAGCCGACTTTGCTAGCGATGGTTCACTGACAAATTACGCTCTCATTTGCCGAGACGATAGTTAGCATAGCCTTCAGCTACGTCATTTGCTACGACCTAGTAAGGCGCCATTATCATTTGCTATTTATCTTGTGATGCATGTACCATCAGACCGATGTTCACCAAGTATGGATTAAAGTTAAGTATTCCATCAGCTACGTACTTTATTTGCCAGTCTCAATCCCTTTAACTGTTCCAGACCTCACGCCAGCCTGCGTGAGCTTAAACGCGTGCCTTTCGGCTTCCTCCTAGTGGCTTGGCTGTCTTGCCAAGTCACAACAGTTTGGCGACGATAATTTTGCGTTCGTGTTGATTTACCTGATTTACTTGTGTCATGGCTTCGGCACAGTCTCCAGATGTACTGTCCGAATTTTATCGCTTACAGAATCAGGAGATGCAGTCCTTATTGGATGCCCTTGGACAGCTCGTCCAGGGTCAACGTGCACTGCAAAACGATGCGGCAGCCGCCGCTCCACCGCTCACGCAGCCACAACACGTAGTTGCACCACCTTTTCGTCCTTTTGATGCGGCACTGGAAAACTGGACAGAGTGGTCACGCCAATTTGGATTCTATCTTGCCGCCTACAGAATTCAAGGTAATGAGCGGCAGCCTTTTTTGTTAGCATCTGTAGGCGTCCAGACGTACCGTGTGATAGTGAAATTATTTCCCCGACGCGACATAGCAACTCTGTCCTACGACGAAATTTTGTCTACATTAGATGCATATTTCAAAGAATCAGTCAATGTCGTTGCAAAAAGGTATACCTTCTTTCGTACGAAACGTACGGCAGGTCAGACTAATAGGGAGTGGGTTGCAACCTTGCAAAGCCCGCATCTCGTGGTCGTGCGGTAGCGTTCTCGCTTCCCACGCCCGAGTTCCCGGGTTCGATTCCTGGCGGGGTCAGGGATTTTCTCTGCCTCGTGATGGCTGGGCGTTGTGTGCTGTCCTTAGGTTAGTTAGGTTTAAGTAGTTCTTAGTTCTAGGGGACTGATGACCATAGATGTTAAGTCCTATAGTGCTCAGAGCCATTTGAACCAACCTTGCAAGGCCTTACTAGGGATTGTGCTTTTGAATGTGAATGTGGACTCCCTTATTCAGATACTATGGTGCGTGAGGCAATTGCACAGAACGTTTCTGATGTTCGTATACAGGAACAGATTTTGAAACTGGTCAATCCCTCCCTTCAACAAGTGCTGGACATATTGGATCGGCAGGACACACTTGACTTTGCTCAGGAATCATTTGAAACTTCGCCAGCCGTGTGTCACGTTAACCGACCTGCCGGGCGCGCTGCGCGGAACAGTAGACAGTCCTCGCACCTGGCCGCGCCAAAGCCGCCTGGCTCTCAGCCGCGTGTCCCGCACCAGCATGCAAATGCAGTGAAATCATGCTACTAGACATTCGTGTGAGAATTGCCCATCACGCCAGGCTATTTGCTTTTTCTGTATTAAAAAATGCCATGTTCAAAGTGTTTGCCAGAAAAAGCTCCAATCGGACACTCACAACCATTCCAGGCCCTTTGCTTCGCGCCGGAGTCGAACCAAGGATACTCAGGCTCCTGAAACTTCGCCTATGGCAATTCATGTAGTTCATTCCACTCCGCCCAGTGCTACTCTCGCTAACAGTGACTGTGTTCGTCCCACAAATAGTGTGTGTCGACATCGCCGGAAATCCCGTCCAGTTGCAAGTGATTCTGTACCAGTGTCAGTTCACGTTGCACGAGACAGTCGCTCTTGTCGTCAGCAGGACAATAAACTTTTTGTTGATTTGGACATTCAAGGCAAAGTGATACCATTCCAGCTCGATACCGGAGCTGCAGTTTCGCTACTCAATCACGACACGTACAAACAGCTGGGCACACCTCCATTGCGTGCCGAAAATGTTAAGCTCACTAGTTATTCCGGACAAGCAATCCCTGTGTTAGGACAGTGCAGCCTTCTTGCAACATACAACGGACAAACAAAACTTGTGTCATTTTACGTCCTTCATTCTTCTTCGGCAGTGAACTTGTTTGGTTTCGATTTATTTCAGCTGTTTAACTTGTCTATAGTCAATCAGGTCCTTTCAGTGAACCAGAGTGTGCCTTCAGACAGTGTTTCTCGTCTATGTGAAGACTTTGCAGACATTTCTGCACCGGGCCTCGGTGGCGCTAAGAACTGTAAAGCACATTTGGAACTGAAAGTAAACGCGCAACCGAAGTTTTTTAGAGCGCGCAATGTTCCCCACGCATTGCGTGATGAGGTCGCAAAAACGTTACACGATTTGGAATCACAAGGTGTAATTGAACGTGTGCAGGCTTCTCTCTGGGCATCACCCTTAGTAATTTTGCAAAAACCTTCCGGAAAATTGAGACTTTGTGTGGACTTCAAGGCAACAGTGAATCCACAACTAGTGACTGCAACTTTTCCTTTACCCCGCCCGGAAGAGCTTTATGACAAACTGTGCCCGGGTAAATATTTTTCGAAGTTGGACCTAGCAGATGCGTACTTGCAAATACCGGTGGACGAAGAATCCCAGCGCGTTTTGGTGGTTAACACGCATCTTGGTTTGTACCGATTCAAACGACTGCCATTCGGGTGTGCATCCGCCCCTGCATTGTTTCAGCAATATCTACAAACTGTTTGTGCGTCGGTCCCTACTGCAGCAAACTATCTGGACGATATTGTGATCTCCAGAAAGACGGAAGAAGAACATTTATCAAATCTCCGAACATTATTTCAGGTCTTGCGACAAAATGGTCTTCGCTTGCGGAAGGACAAATGTGTGTTTTTTGCTCGTGATTTGCCATATCTGGGACATGTACTCAATGCCCAAGGCATACATCCCAGTCCAGAGCACCTCCGTGCCATACAAGACTTGCCTTCGCCGCAGAATTTGAAGCAGCTGCAGAGTGTGCTGGGACAAATAAATTACTATCATCGCTATGTGCGCTACGCCTCTTCCATTTCAGCTCCGCTTCATCGCGTACGCCGTAAGGGTGTCCCGTTCGTCTGGACAACGGAATGCGAACGCGCCTTTCGCCATTTGAAATCGGCGTTGCTTTCCAGTACTTGCCTTACGCCATTCGATCCCCAGAAACCCCTTTTGTTGATGGTGGATGCATCGGATTTCGTGATCAGTGCGGTGCTTGCGCACAAAGATGGTTCGCACGATCGCCCTATTGCCTTTGCGTCCAAATTGCTCTCGTCTGCGCAACGAAATTATTCACAGATCGAGAAAGAAGCATTGGCTCTCGTATTTGGTGTTACAAAGTTTCATGATTTCTTGTATGGTCGTCACTTTACCGTCATCACAGACCACAAACCTTTGACATCGCTTTTTCATCCGACCAAGCCTGTACCTCCACGTACAGCACAGAAATTCATTCGCTGGTCATTTTCCTCTCGCAGTACCGCTACGATATCTTGTATCGGTCCACTGCTTAGCACAGAAACGCCGATGCGTTGTCCCGTTTGCCTGTTGCTGAGGATCGAGCATTCGATTCCTCTGAACTTGCTTGCATGTTCATTGATTCGGAAACCGATGACGTGGTCGACTCGTTTCCGATTGATTTTCGTCGTGTAGCTACAGCCACAGCTGCCGACCCTGTCCTTGCTACCGTCCTGCGTTTTGTTGCTACGCAGTGGCCCTTGTCAAAGTCACGGATCGAGGATCCGTTGGTTCACCGATTTTTTGCTCACAAGGAGAGACTTTTTGTACGACGTGGTGTTTTGCTGTTGCGTTCTGATAATGATCAGTCCAGGGTCGTGGTCCCACGTTCGTTACAGTCCTCTGTCTTACGGCTTCTCCACCAAGGAAATTGGGGTATAGTGAGAACGCAACAACTTGCTCGTCAGCACTGTACTTAGTTCGGAATCGATGCTGCGATTACACAAATGTGCTCTTCTTGCATGGTGTGTGCCGAACAACAATCAGCACCACCGCGGAAATTCTTTGCATGGCCAAAAGCCACTTCCCCTTGGCAACGCTCACACATCGATTTTGCTGGTCCGTTCTGGAATTCTCGATGGTTGGTTGTTGTCGATTCATTCAGTAATTTTCCTTTTGTTGTCTGGATGTCTTCCACGACGTCTTCTGCCACCATCCAAGCGTTATCCGCTATCTTTTGCATTGAAGGTCTTCCACAGACTATTGTTTCCGACAATGGCCCGCAATTCATGTCCGCACAATTTCAGTCATTCTGCAAGGCCAATGGTATTCAACATCTGACGTCCGCGCCGTTTTCGCCACAGTCAGACGGTGCCGCTGAACGTTTGGTCCGGACTTCCAAGTCACAGATGTTGAAGTTGAAAGAGTCGCATTCTCGGGAGGACGCGTTATTGCTCTTTTTGTCCTCGTATCGCTCTCAGCCCCGAGATGGTCGCTCGCCGGCTGAGTTGCTTCACGGTCACCCTCATCGAACCTTCATGTCTTTGCTACATCCGCCGCATCAGGTTCCTGTGCAGCGGCAGCCACCTGCTTTTGCGCCAGGCGACGTTGTCCATTATCGCAACTATCGAGGTTCACGGCGTTGGCTCGCAGGGCGCATTCTTCGCTGCCTCGGCCGTGCTATGTATCTGGTTTTGGGGGCCTCTGGTGAGTTGCGTCGGCATCTGCATCAGCTGCGCCTCTGTCGTCGCACGGGATCTGCCGCTCCCCGTCTGCTTTCAGTGACGGTGCCGTCCGGTCAGCGCCCTGGGGACCCATTTACTGGCTCGCCTCAGCCCCAGGTGTTACCGACGATGACTTCCATTTTGCCCCATGGCGACGCGCCGCCACCGCAGCCGCCGCCGCATGTTCTTCCGCCGGCGACGCCCGCAGTGGACGCGTCGCGGCAACCGCCGGGCGCCTCCCTGGGTCACGCGTCGCCGATCGCTTCCCGTGAGCAGTTGTCCTCCGCCATGGAACTCTTGCCCGCTCCGGATCATATGTCGTCTTCGCCCGTCGGGTGCCCCGACCCGATGGAGGTCGACCCTTCGGCCCCTCCTGTCTCTCTACGGGCGCGTACGCCGCATGTTGGCGTGCACCCTGGACTAGGTTTTCAGGGGTTTCCTAGCTCCCCTCGGACCGAATGGCAGGGTGCGGGTGGCACAGCCTCGCCTGTTGTTAGGCTCCCCACCTCGTCGCATACGTCAACATGGGGTCCTCCCCACGGCGGGCGGAAGCCTTATAACAAAACCGTTCGCCGATTTGCGGGGGAGGAATGTGGTGTCACCGCCAGACTCCACTCTTGCTAGGTGGTAGCCTTTAAACCAGCCGCGGTCCGCTAGTATACGACGGACCCGCGTGTCGCCACTGTCAGTGATTGCAGACCGAGCGCCGCCAAACGGCAGGGCTAGAGACACTTCCTAGCACTCGCCCCAGTTGTACAGCCGACTTTGCTAGCGATGGTTCACTGACAAATTACGCTCTCATTTGCCGAGACGATAGCTAGCATAGCCTTCAGCTACGTCATTTGCTACGACCTAGCAAGGCGCCATTATCATTTGCTATTTATCTTGTGATGCATGTACCGTCAGATCGATGTTCACCAATTATGGATTAAAGTTAAGTATTCCATCAGCTACGTACTTTATTTGCCAGTCTCAATCCCTTTAACTGTTCCATACCTCACGCCAGCCTGCGTGAGCTTAAACGCGTGCCTTTCGGCTTCCTCCTAGTGGCTTGGCTGTCTTGCCAAGTCACAACATGTTGCGTGCATGGAGTTCGTGTAGTATGTAAGGTAAATCCTCATCTAAGCTTGATAACCAGTTATATCATTTTAATTACAGGCATTACTTCATCTAATTTTAATGAACAACTACGAGGGCTATTCGGAAAACGGGATCCGATTGGCCGCGAGATGGACACCACTATGGAAATAAAAATGTTTTATTTGCCACAGTTTGTTACACTTTCCAGCGACTTCTCTACATTTGCTGTGGCGTTGTACAAACTTTCCAGTATCCTCGACACAGAAGGCAGCCACCTGTGCTTTCCGCCGCTTCTGTACGCTGATCCGCTGTTCTGTGCCAAAATGTTGTCTCCATAGTCAGGGGGTCATGTGAGCAGAGATGAACATCAGAGGAGCCAACTTCCGATTGTGTGGTGGGTGATCAAACACTTCCCATCGAAAACGCTGCTGGAGCATCTTCATTACCCCTGCAATTTGCGGCCGAGAATTATTGTCATGAAGAAGGGAATGCCTGACGGTTAAATTACGTCAGCATGCATGAAATTAGGCGAAGCGTCGTAGCAGGCACGGATACTTTCCGGAAGATAATATTGCTCCAGGCGGCTTTACTGAGTGCTCAGAACTAAAAAGGATGATACGACGCTATCGACATGCATACTAGAGCCACTGCCCAACACTGCCCCATTGTGTAGAGCTCCATCGGATTTTCACTGTCGTTTCCATTTCGCGACCCATGAGATATTACCGAATAGCACTAGTACATCGTTTGAATTACATATATTAAACAAGACGCTTCTGTTTCTACATATATTAAAACAGTTTATGACAGTTCATCCATTTCTGTGTCTTATCATACCTCTAGATATGTATATTAATCGCATTGTCTGTATCTGTTTCAGCATCTGAGTCTGCTCCTGTATTTGTGTCTGTGTCAGTGGAGGTGCAATACATGATTAGACGTATCACAGTACAAGATATAATCGGAACGAAACTGCTGATCCAGTAAAAGAGCGACCACAACCCGTCCGCCAAACGAGCGTTGGCATAAATCGCGTCTGCGTGGGCGGTGGGCGCAGTGACGGCTTTCTCAGTGGGGGGCCTCGATGGGCTACGCCCAGGCCTCCGTGGATAAATCACTGTGCATTCCGCTGCAGCGTGCCTCGTAAGTAACAGAGCCAGCTGGCCGGGAGGGGTCGCCGCGATGTCAAACGGATATTAGCAATGAAGAGCGGAATACAACACAGAGACACACTGAGGTAGGATAACTATAAGCACATACACAGACGAGGGTAGTACAGTGTGCACAAGGTAGAAAAGGGCAGTGCATTGGAGGAACTGTCATTTGAACTCAGGTGATTCATGTTTAAAAGTTTCCGTTCTGATTATGGCTGCACGGCGGGAATTAACAGATTTTGAACGCGGACTGGTAGTTCGAGCTAGATGCGTGCGACATTCCGTTTCGCAAATCGTTAGGGAAGTTAATATTCCGAGATTCTTATATCAAGAGTATGCCGATAATACCAAATTTCTAGCACAAACTCTAACTGTGACTGACACAGTGGCCGGTAGCCATCACTTAACGACCAAGATCAGTGACATTTGCATGGAGTTGCCCAGTCCTGAACGCAACACTGCGCGAAATAACCGAAGTAATCAATGTGGGACGTACGACGAACGTATCCGTTTGGGCAGTGCGGAGTTAATGGGCTATAGAAGCAGAAGACCAACCCCACTGAGACTTTGCTATCAAACGACATAGCGTGCAGCTCCTCTCCTGGGCTCGTGACCGTATCGGTTGCAACTCAGACGGCTGGGGAACAGTGGCCTGCTCAGATGAGTTCCGATTTCAGTTGTTAAGAGCTGATATTAGGGTTCGAGTGTGAAGCAGACTCCTCGAAGCCATGGACCCAAGTTACCAACAGGACTCTGTGCAGGCTGGTGGTGGCTTTATAATGGTGTGGTATGCGATTACATGGAACGTACCGGGTCCTCTGGTCCAACTGAACTGATCATTGACCGGAAATGGTTATGTTCGGCTACATCATGCACATCATGGACTTTTCATGGACAACACTGTACCATGTCACCGGGACACAATTGTTTGCGATGTGTTTGAAGAACATTTGCACAACTCGAGCGATTGGTTTGGCCATACAGGACGCCAGGCATGAATCCCATCGAACATTTATGGGACATATTCGAGAGGTCAGTTCGTGCTCAAAATGCTTCACCGGTAGCACTTTCAGAATTACGGACGGCTATAGAGGTAGAATGACTCAGTATTTTTGCAGGCGATGTCTGGCGACTTGATGAGTTCGTGTCGCTTCGAACTGCTTCATTACTCCGGGCATAAGCAGCTCCGACACAATATTAAGAAGTATAACGTGACTTTTGGCACCTCAGAGTATATTACTTAGTCAAACTGTGTATTTTATTTTACATAAAAATTAAAGGTAGAGACACAATGCTACGTTAGAACTGTAACATGTGATAACGGAGGCTAGTATTAAGAAAATTCATGATACTTTCACAGCTTTATCGGCCTAAAAAAAGAGTGCTTCGACATAAAATGGCGCAAAACGTTGGAAACCCTCAAAAAGAAAGTATAGCGCACAGGGAAAGATGGCGTCAGTAAAAATTCTCGGGGAAAAACAGGTATAAGGCACCAGAAAAGTTTTTCTCCCCTGGTGCTAAACTTGTACATCGAAGCCGGAACGATGAAATTCTCCCCTCCCCCTCCCCCCCCCCCCCTCTCTCTCTCTCTCTCTCTGTCTCTCTCTCTTTCCTTTTTTTATGCGCCGTCAGTCTTCTGACCTATTTGATGCGCCCAGCACTATTTCTTCAGTTGCACCAAACTATTCATCTTCGAGTAGCAATTATTTGCTGGATGTATTCTAATCTCTGTTTTTCTCTACAATTTTTAGCGTCGACAGCTGCCTCTAGTACCATGGAAGTTATTCCCTGATGTCTTAACAGATGTCCTATCTGATACGTGGTACGTACTGGAATGAAGGAAAACGTGGAAAAAGGACCAACCAATATAACTTTCTTCACACACAACCTGTTTAATAATACATAAACTTTGTTTTACAGACAATGGAAGTATTAAACCATAAAATTTCCTTTAACAAATGAACAAATTTGCAAAATTCTTTTGACCATAAACCTTAACTTGAATAAGCTTTTAATCTGTGCAAAAGATATCTGAAATACTGTATTGCAAAATAGCAAATAATATGACAATGATTGCAAGACGGCCGGACCTGCAGCCCGTACGTTATCGGTGAAACAGCAGTATTTGCTACCGCTCTGGGCACAGTCCATCTTATTAAATGCCCTTCAGCAACACATGAAACTATATAAGCACGAATGATGTCAAGAATGATTCAATTACTCAAAACAGATGACTTAACTTTTAATTTGAAAGCTGTATGTCGAAATGTTTGGGGTTAAGATGCGCACCTGTGCTTAAAGGTTAAACAGATTAGCAAATGATATGACAATGATAAGCTTACTTCAAGCAACCAACCTCTTAATTTCAATCGGCAACCAAGGTGCGACTGGATTCCAACCCGTCCCTTCTAACAATTTTATTTTGACTAAAGCACTGGTGACTGTTGGCTATTAATATTTACAAAATTAAACTGATTGTGTGTTATTAATACCGCTCTGAAGGAACGTCTTAAAACAATAATTGTGAACACTCATTACAAGAAAACTCACTCGCCGGAACCATAAAATCCAGCGGGCTTTCAAACTCAGAAACGAACAGCTTAGTGCAACAGGTTGTTCAGGTTATAACCAATGAATACAATTACAATCAAAGAACTGAACCGGTTAACAGCTAAATCTAACCACAAGCTTCCTCTTTTGTTTAATGGCAACGTGTGCCTTAGTACAGTTGTTCCGGCTGTATTTATGACCAAGAGCGGATCAATTAGAACATCAATGATCGGGTACAATCCAGAAAGGAAAGGCCATATAATAGCGGGACAAATTTTCAAACGACAACTAGTGTCCTAGTACAATACTACTACCTATATCTACGACCAGCCCGCCCCCGGTTCCTGAATGATCAGCGCGACAGAATGTCAAGCCTAAGGGTTCGGGTTCGATTCCCGGCTGGATCGGATATTTTCTCCGCTCAGGGACTGGGTGTTGTGCTCTCCTAATCATCACCATTTCATCCCCATCGACGTGAGATTCGCCGAAGCGGCGTCAAATCGAAAAACTTGCACCCGGCGAACGTTCTATCCGACGGGAGGCCATAGTCAAACGACATTTATTTATGTACGACCAAATAGCTGACCGAGTAAAACTCTGAGGGTCGGGTACAAACCAGAAAATAATGAGGGCAGATAGACAGTGAAACAGATCACCACGAGGATTACTTTTTTTTTCTTTATTGTTATTTTGAAACCTGTATTACAGGCAGGCCTGCAGCAGCATACGACGCCGCTCTTTGGCCGCAGAGAAACACAAATATACAAATGAAGACATTTAGAGAAAAAACATGGTGGACATATAAACGGAGACAAACACTTTTTAAAATACAAGGTGCCGTTCGCGGGCGTAGAGTCCAAGATAAAATTGTTCAGACACTTGGACACAGACAGAGACGAAAATTGTCACACGTGAACGTAGGTGCACAAAACGAATATCACTGAATCACTTAAGCACAAAACGACGGCACACACAGAACACGAGGTGTTGATCTCCGGCGCGCGAATGTTCACTAACCGTGTACGAGTCCGGGGACCTGCCAAGAGAGAAGGAGGGGGGGGGGGGGGAAGGAAAGAGAAGGGAGGGAGGATGCCTAAAGGAAAGGACACAGGAAGTGGGGGGGGAGGATCAAAGTTGATAGGAGGGGTAGATCGAGGGGGGGAGGACATTATCAGGGAGGGGGAGCTGGCAGAAGCCACCTTGGGAGAGGGTAGGGAGGGTGGAGAGATGGAGACCGGGTGGGATGTGGGAATACAGGTGCGGCAGCGGGCGGGGGTGGGAGAGGATGGGTGAGACAAGCGGATGAGGAGGATCTAGTTTGCGGGAGGTGTACAGGATCCCTATCCTTTCAAGGAAAAGGAGGAGGTGGGGGAAGGGGATGAGATCATACAGGATCCGCGTGGGGGAGGGGAGACGGATGCGATAGGCGAGGCGGAGAGCATGACGTTCAAGGATTTGGAGGGATTTATAAAAGGTAGGGGGGGCGGAGATCCAGGCCGGATGGGCATAACAAAGGATAGGGCGGATGAGGGATTTATAGGTGTGGAGGATGGTGGAGGGGTCCAGACCCCACGTATGGCCGGAAAGGAGCTTGAGGAGACAGAGTCAGAAGCGTGCCTTGGCTTGGATTGTCCAGAGATGGAGAGTCCAGGAGAGGCGATGGTCGAGGGTGACGCCAAGGTACTTAAGGGTGGGAGTGAGGGCGATAGGACGGCCATAGATGGTAAGATATAAATCAAGGAGGCGGAAGGAAGGGGTGGTTTTGCCTAAAATGATCGCCTGAGTTTTGGAGAGATTGACCTTGAACAACCACTGGTTGCACCAAGCGGTGAACCGGTCAAGATGGGATTGGAGAAGGTGTTGGGAGCGCTGCAGGGTGGGGGCAAGGGCAAGGAAGGCAGTGTCATCTGCAAACTGGAGGAGGTGGACGGGGGTTGACGGCGGCGGCATGTCCACCGTATACAAAAGGTGCAGAAGGGGGGAGAGGACGGAGCCTTGGGACACACCGGTGGAGGGGAAAAAGGTGTAGGAGTCGGTGTTATGGATGGTGATGTAGGAAGGACGGTGGGAGAGAAAGGAGCCGATCAGACGGACGTAGTTAATGGGAAGGGCGAAGATTTGGAGCTTGAAGAGGAGATCGGAATGCCATATGCGGTCATAAGCTCGTTCGAGGTCCAGGGAGAGGAAGATTGCGGAGTGACGGGAATTAAGCTGGTCGGAAAGGAGATGAGTGAGGTGAAGGAGAAGAACGTCGGAAGAGAAGGATGGCCGAAAGCCACACTGGATAATGGGAAGGAGGCGGTGCTGGCGGAGATGTTGGTGGATGCGGTGGGTGAGGATAGATTCCAGGACCTTGCTGAAGACCGAGGTAAGGCTGATGGGATGGTAGGAGGAGATGGCGGATGGCGATTTGCCAGGCTTAAGGAACATCAGGATATGGGAGGTTTTCCACAGGTCGGGGTAGTAACCGGTGGACAGGACTACATTGTAGAGCCTGGCCAGGGTGGAGAGGAAAGAGACAGGAGCTTCATGAAGGTGACCGTAGGTGACACGATCATGACCAGGAGTGGTGTTGCGTTTTGTGCGGAGTGTAGCAATGAGATCCTGTGTAGTGATAGGGGCATTGAGTTCCGTGTGTGCAATGTTGTCCAAGTACTGGAAACCAGGAGCGAGGGGAGGGACACAGGTGTCAGTTTGATCGCGGACATCTGAGAAGAGGGAGTAATCGAATTAGCGATCAACGGGGATGGAAAAGACATCGGAGAGGTAAGAGGCAAAGTGATTTGCCTTACTAAGGGAGTCAGGGAAGGGGTGATCATCATGGAGAAGAGGATAGTAGGGGGAGGGTTTAGTTCCGGTAAGGCGACGGAAGGCTGACCAGAACTTGGACGAGTTGATAGGTAGGGTAGCATTTAAACGGGTGCATGTCTGTCGCCAGTCCCGGCATTTCTTAGCCGCGAGCAAATTAGGAATGTGTCGCTGGAGTTGCCGGTGGCATTGGAGTGTGTCTGGGTCACACGTGCGGAGGAAGGCACGGTAGAGACGGCGGGATTCATGGAGAAGGAGGACAGCCTGTGGGGGTAAGGTAGGATGGTGGGGGTGGACGGCGACAGTAGGGACGTGGGCCTCACTGCCTCAGACAAGGTCTGCTGGAGAAAGGAGGCGGCATGGGTTACATCGCCAGGGTGGTGGTAGGTGAAGGGGTGGCTATCAACCTGGGTGGAAAGGGTATCCCAGTAGGCATTCCAGTTGGCACGGGAATAGCCATGGATGTACCTAGGGGGAGGGTCATGACGAGGGTCAAGGCGGGGGCGACGACCGTCTGAAATGGTAAGGAGGACAGTGAGATGGTCGCTACCAATAGGCGCCAGGACATCCAACGTTATGCGGCCAAGGAGGTTGGGCGAGGAAAGGATAACATCGGGAGTGGAGTTGGATTCGGGACGGGTGTGCTGGGGGATGGGGATGAGGTCGCCTTGAAGGGAGGAGATGAACCGATGCCACCGCCATAACTGGGCGGCGGAACGACTATGGATGTTGAGGTCGGCGGCGATCACGTAGGAGGAGAAGGTACATTCAATGTGGGAGAGGAAGTCGAAGGGAATAGGGGCGTTAGGGAGGACATAGATGGTGGTGCAGGTAACTTTAAGGCTGGGGAAGAAGAGACTAAGGATCAGGTGTTCAGTGGGGTTGGGAAGGAGAGGTTGGAGCCGAACGGGGATCTGGCGGTGGTGCCCAATGGCAACTCCGCCACACGCAATCGGAAGGGGATTATCGGAGCGGTGGAGGAGGTAGGGTGAAGTGTGGACGGTGTGGTGGGGTTTGAGGAAGGTTTCATTGAGGAGGAAGGCATCCATGTGGTGGGTAGCAAGGGTGTGCAGGAAGAGGGTCTTGTTGGCGGGAAGGGAGCGGACGTTGTTGAAAAGGATACGGTGCTGTCACACCATGACAGGGATTTAAACGAGGGTGTCATGACGGGAGAAGGTGAAATGGGCCTGTTTGTTGGAGTAGGTGGCGTACATTTTGAGTTGGAAAACGGAACGGGCGGCGAGGGAGATCTGTTGGAGGGTGTGCGGGCACTGAAAAGGATGGACATTCTGAAGGATGATGGTGAGGAATCTGATGATGTCCTCAATGGTAGGGGGTGGGCGAAGGGAATTGCTGGGAGGGGTGGGAGTGTCCAGAGGGCAGACAGGAATGGTGAGTTCAGGAGTGGTAGGAGGGGGTCGGCCCTTACATTTCTGGGAGTAGGTAGGATGAGGGAGGTTACAGGTATTACAGGAGGGGGGGGACTGGAGATTGGGGCACTGCCATAAAAAGTCGGCTTGCCTAAAGTGCAGGCAGGTGGGGGCCTCGCGGCACTCAGATGTCGGGTGTGCATTATACTGCAAGCACCTTTGGCAGTGGAGGGATTGAGGAGGGGAATGGGAGGGTCAACTTTATAACATTGGTTAAAAAGGAGGGCACCCTCCTTCAGGAGATGGTCTATGGAGGGGGCGTGCTCGGAAAAGACCCGCATAAGGCGGGTGGGGCCGGCAGCGTTGTGTATGTGACGAACCGCATGCACCTCCAGATAGGGATGGGCCTGAAGCTCCGCCAACACCTCCTCCTCTGTGATCGTCTGACTAAACCGAGTGATCACAGCGGTGAGGGTCGGCGGGCGACACGGGGGTTGGGGTTGGCGGGAGAGAGGCGGGGAAGGAGCAGGGGTGAGGGAGGCATTAGGGCCAAAGTGGGTGACAGGGATGCGGGAAAGGAGGTCTGTGTGGAGGGTAGGGCTGGGGGAGGAGAGGAGCACTGAATCATGGCGAGGAGTGAGGAGGGAGATGGGGGCACCAGGAAAATTCTGGCGAAGGAAGAGGGTGAGGTTCTGGGCCTCAAGAAGGGAGGGATCAGGAAAGGAGAGGAGGTAGTGGTTGGAGGAGAGGGTGGAGGAGGAGGAGGAGGGGGCAGGAACAGACAGGGAGACATCCATGGCAACATGGGTGGGGGAAAGGGGACGAGGTGGAGCCTTTGGGGGAGTAGAGGAGGCAGGGGTGCCACTGGGGCACTTGACGGCGATGGAGGAGGTGTGGGGGATGGGAGCGACTGGAAGGTGGCGAGGAGTGGCAGGTCCCGGTGCTGGAGGCGGCGCCAGAGAGTGTGAGGGTGATGGCGAAGGCAACGGTGAAGACGATGACGATGAAGACGAAGGGGAGAGTGGAGCGTGGGCCTTAGCCCTCCAGGCGACCACCCTAGCGGGGGCCCCAGAAACGGAAGGAGCAAAGGGAGGGAGTGGAGGGAAGGGATCAGAGGAGGCACAGGAGGGAGGAACCAGGGATGGGGCGACAAATAGTGAGGGAGATGGGAGAGTGAGGAGTGGGGGGATGGACTGAGGGGGGAGGGATGCAGCACACCACGGCGGCGGAGAGGGATGTGTATATGATGGCAGTGGTGGTGGCAGTAGTGGCGGTGGTGGGGGTCGACGAGAAGGGGAAAAGCACAGGACAGGACAAAGAAGGCGAAGAGAAACACAGAGGAGAAGGGACAGAGAAACTATGTAGGAGACTGGGACCGAAGCCCCACTCTGCTGCTGCTGCTGGCAGGGGAGGCGACCTGGCTGGCCGGCCAGTGGGAACACTATTGCTGCTGCTGGACGCTGGCTGGGACCGCAGCTGGACGCTGGCTGCTGGCAGGAACCGCTGCCGGACGCTGGCTGCTGGCAGGAAACGCTGCTGGACGCTGGCTGCTGGCAGGAACCGCTGCTGGACGCTGGCTGCTGGCAGGAAACGCTGCTGGACGCTGGCTGCAGGCTGCTGGCTGCT
Source organism: Schistocerca cancellata (assembly GCF_023864275.1). Taxonomy (NCBI): domain Eukaryota; kingdom Metazoa; phylum Arthropoda; class Insecta; order Orthoptera; family Acrididae; genus Schistocerca; species Schistocerca cancellata. The sequence continues at coordinate 114,590,958 of NC_064632.1, forward strand.
GGCAGGAACCGCTGCTGGCTGCTGGACGCTGGCTGCAGGCTGCTGGCAGAAACTGCGGCTGGCTGCTGGCAGAAACCGCTGCTGGCTGCTGGCAGGAACCGCTGCTGGCTGCTGGCGAGGACTGATGCTGGCTGGACTGCTGCACGTAGACGGGCTGGCTGGCACCTGTAACACCTATCGCTTCGATAGGTACCGTAATAGCACAATCGAAGGGCGGTATTCAAACGAATTACCGCCGGAGATCCCACGAGGATTACTGAATGTTACTCCGCTTTATCAGCCAACAGTTCTACCGATCCACGGAGCGTCGCAGTGGCTACTGAGTGGTGCCAATGAAAGTCAGGAAGAAGAGGGCAGCCTGGCCACGAGCGGTCGTCCGACACGAATATGGTGGTCCATTGATCGTGACCGGGCCAAATATCTCACGAAATAAGTGTCATACGAAAAACCTACAAAGAAAGAAACATGTCTAGCTTGCAGTGGGAAACCAGATGGCGCTATGGTTGGTCTGCTAGATGGCGCTGCCATAAGTCAAACGAATATCAACTGCGTTTTTTAAATACAAACTCCCATTTTTATTACATATTCGTGTAGTTCGTAAAGAAATATGAATGTTTCAGTTGGACCACTTTTTCGCTTTGTGATAGATGGCGCTGTAATATTCACAAACATATGGCTTACAATTTTAGATGAACAGTTGGTAACAGGTAGGTTTTTTAAATTAAAATACAGAACATAGGTACGTTTGAACATTTTATTTCGGTTGTTCCAATGTGATCAAGTACATTTGTGAACTTATCATTTCTGAGAATGCATGCTGTTACAGTGTGATTACTTGTAAATACCACATTAATGCAATAAATGCTCAAAATGATGTCCGTCAACTTCAATGCATTCGGCAATACGTGTAACGACATTCCTCACAACAGCGAGTAGTTCACCTACCGTAATGTTTGCACATGAATTGACAATGCGCTGCCGCTACGGTCGCAGGTTCGAATCCTGCCTCGGGCGTGGATGTGTGATGTCCTTAGGTTAGTTAGGTTTAAGTAGTTCTGAGTTCTAGGGGACTTATGACCTCAGATGTTAAGTCCCATAGTGCTCAGAGCCATTTCAACCATTTTGAACAATGCGCTGACGCATGTTGTCAGGCGATGTCGGTGGATCACGATAGCAAATATACTTCAACTTTCCCCACAGAAAGATATCCGGGGACGTCAGAACCTCATTATGGCAAAGAAACGCCGGGACTGGCGCCAGGCCTGTACACGACTCAACCCTATCAACTCCTCCAAGTACTCATCACCTTACTGGTTCCCTTTCCGCACCCCATTACCCCTTCTCCATAACGACTGCCCCCTTCCCGACGACCTCAGTAAGGACAACCACTTCGCTTCCCACCTTTCCAAGGTCTTCTCCGTCCCTGGTGATCCCTACTTTGATTATTCCCTTTTCCCCAGCATCATGGAACGCGCCGATACCTCGGGCGTACCACTTCTTCCCAGTCTCCAGTACTTGGGGCAGTAGCCCTCCCCCCCCCCCCCTCCAACATAAACAATCCTATCACAGCACACGACATTAAAATTATCCTCCGGACCCAACGCAACACGGCCCCTGGTCACGACTGTCATCTTCTGCCCCTTCTCCCTCCTGACTGTCCTTGCCGATTTATGCAACGTCATTCTCGCTACCAGCTTCTATCCCGACCTGTAGAAGACTTTCCGCGTCCTCTTATTCCTCAAACCCAACAGACACCCCTCTGTCTCCTCTTCCTATCATCCCTTCTGCCTCACCTCCATCTTCATTAAGGTATTCGAATCCATCCTCTCCCATCATATCCATCACCACCTCCATCAACACCACCTCCTCCCGCTTATCCTGTGTGGCTTTCGACCCTCCTTCTTCAGTGAAGACCAACTCCTTACCCTCGTCCAACTTCTGTCCCTCCAACTTAATTCCCGTCACTCCGCCGTTTTTGTTTCTCTCGACCTCCAAAATGCCTATGATCGTGTATCTCATCCTGGTCTCTCCTTTAACCTCCAAACCTACGCCCTGCCGATTAGTTTTGTCCATCTGGTCGCTTCCTTCCTCTCATGCCGTCCTTCCTAAATCAACCTCCATGACACCGACTACCATATCTTTTATCCCACTGCTGTCGTCCCCAGGGCTCCATACTTTCCCCTCTCCTCTATCTCCTGGGCACCACCAATATGCCCACGCCACTCCAACCTGTCCACCTCATCCAATATGCTGATAACACCGCCTTCTTGGCTTTCTATCCTACACTTGAATGGTTCCAATGCACCCTCCAAATCCACCTTGACCATTTCACCTCTAGGTGTAACCAGTGGTTCCTTCATATCAACCCCTCCAAAACCCAGGAGATCATCATAGGCCACACCACCCACTCCTTCTGTGATTTCTACCTAACCATTTACGGTCGCACCATCCAGCTATCCCCAACCTGAGATACCTAGGCGTCACCCTCGACCGTCACCTGGACCCCTCATCTCTGACCATCCAGCAGAAAGCCCATTCTTGCCTCCACCTCCTGAAACTCCTGTCTGGCCAGAGATGGGGATTGCATCCTTCCACCATCCTCCACACCTACATCTGTCCTCTTCTCTGTTATGCCAGCATTGTCTGGAGCTCTGCCCCCCTCCCCCAGCTTTTATAAGGCCCTCCAAATCCTAGAATGCCATGTGCTCCACCTTGCCTTCCATATCTACCTTCCTTCCCCCACATGACTCCTGTATAACCTCATTCCCTTCCCCCACCTCCTCCTTTTCCTCCATCTCTGCATCCTTTACACTGTCTGCAGGCTTGATTCACCCCCATCCCCCGCTTTCCTTTTACCTCTCCACCCCCTCCCCGTTGCTGCGCCTTTATCACTGTATCCCTCCCTCTCTCCAACTCCACACCATCCATCTCCTTCATCAGGGCAATTTCCAGCACCTCGCTCTTCCCTTCACTGTGACATCTACCAACTGTAGCCTGGCCTTGTTCCCCTACCCTCCCCAGGGCCCCCCTTTACCTCTCCCCTCCTTCTCCTGGAGCGGATTTTCCTTCTTCCCCCCCTGAGTCCCTGTACCCTGTCCTCGGCTGTTTTCCTCTCCTGTCCCTTCCCTCCCTGGCACTTTTTGGCGCATCCCCCACTTCATCGCCCTTTCTCTCCGTTCTTCTCGCCTCCCCCACCCCTGGTAAACCCTCACAGGTTTTTATTCATCATCAAATGTGCTGCGTTAGTGCTGTGTCCGGTGCCCTTCTACAGTGTCGTCAATAATTGTGTGCTCTACCTATATATAGTCCATGGTTGTTCCGTGCTACGCATTCTGTCAAGTGCCTGTTTTAATCGTTCTGCGACTTTTTATGCTCTGACTATACTTCGCCTGGTGCCTTTTAATCCTTGCAGTGTGTGTTTTTTTTTGTGTGTACAAAACTTTTTTTAGATTTTTACCTCCATTTTACAGTTACTGCTTTGTGTATGCTTTCTTTTCTTATGTTCTGCCTTTTTTGTTTCTATGTTCCTCCATGTTTTCTTTTTTATATTGTTTTAAATATCTGCCTGTCTACTTGTAATGTCTTTCTGCTGAAGAGTAGCGCCTATGCCGCTGCCAGTCCGCCCTAAGTGGGGAATTGGAAATAAAATAAAGAAAAAAAAGACCTTCTAAGGACAGAACCCACAGATACCAACTATTCCTCATAGATAATGGCAATGGGGCCGCAAGACGGGTGGTCGACACTACAGCTGAGCCAGTGGCGCCAGACAGAACAGTCTACTAACTCAATGGCGCCACGGCTCACTATCGTCCTCTTCCTTCTGCTTGTCAGTGTTTTCCACATATTCCTTTTCTCGCCGATTCTGCGGAGAACCTCTTCATTTTGTATCTTACCAGTCCATCTAATAGTCAACATTCTTCTGTAGCACCACATCTCTAATGCTTAAAAAAAATGGTTCAAATGGCTCTGAGCACTATGGGACTTAACATCTGAGGTCATCAGTCGCCTAGAACTTAGAATTACTTAAACCTAACTAATCTAAGTACATCACACACATCCATGCCCGAGGCAGGATTCGAACCTGCGACTGTAGCGGTCGCGCGGTTCCAGACTGAAACGCCTAGAACCGCTCGGCCACACCGGCCGGCTCAAATGCTTCGATTCTCTTCTGTTCCGTGTTCCCCACAGCCCATATTTCACTACCAAACAACGCTATGCTCCAGTAAAATGTTCTCAGAAATGTATTCCCCAATTTAGAGCCTCTCTCTTTACTTTCCTTGTGCCTGTGTCCCGCACTCCGCAGGGTCGGCATGGTTGTCGTCTGATTTGGCAAGGTTGATTAAAGGGGCGGCCGAATGCCCTTTCTGTCGCCACCTCAAATTAGAGCCTACATGGGGAAATTAGTAGACCTCTTTGGCTGGTACGCATTCCTTGTCTTTGGAGTCTCTTTTTTTTTTGTTCCTTCATCTGTCTTGTGTTACTTGGCTTCCATGGTAGCACAATTCCTTAACTTTGTCTGCTTCACGAGTCACTAATTTTGGTGGTGAGTTTATCGCTCAAGTTATTTCTGATACTCCTCATTACTTTCGTCTTTTTTCGGTTTAAATCCGTTTTCTTTACTCGTTAGCCCGTTCATTGCATTCAACACATCCTGTATTTCTCCAACCAATGTCAACAGTGAATCTTATTATCGATATTCTTTCATCTCGAATTCTAATTCCGATCTTGTACCTTTCTTCCATTGCCGTCATTGCTTTTTCGACGTATGGGTTCAAAAGTTGGGGCAACAGACTGCATCCCTGTCTTACACCCTTTTTAATGTGATTACCTCGTCCCTTGTCTTCCATTCTTATTGTCCCCTATTGGTTCTTTTGCACAGTGTTTATTACCCATCCTCCCATAAATATTACTGCTATTTTCCTCAGAACTTCGAAACCTTGCACCATTTTACAATATCTAATGCTTTTTCTAGGTCGGAAAATCCAATGAACGTAACTTGATTTTTCTTGTCTTGCTTCCGTTATCAAAATTTACTATCGAGTTGTCTCCGTGGTGCCTTTACCTTTCCGAACGCCAAAATAATCGTCATATAGCAGCTTCTAGATTTTAATTTTCATTCACCTATATATTTTTCTTGTCATCATTTTGGGTGCATGAGGCATTAAGATGATTGTATGATGATTCTTGCATTTTTCTGTCGTTGGTGTCTTTGAATTTGTGTGAGTGATATTTTTTAGAAAGTCTGTTGGTATGTCCCTTTATTCTAACAAATCTTACTCATCAACATGAAAACGTTTGCTTTGCCACTTCCTCCAGTCAGTTTAGCAATTCCAAATGCGTATTATGTGTCCCTCCTAGCTCACTTGATCGCATTCTTCTAAAGCTCTGTTAAATTCTCTTATACTGGATTCCCTATGTCTTCCGTATGATTTCCCATTTTTTTCTGTCACATCATCAGACAAGTCCTTTCTCATGTAAACACCTTCATTGTACTCATCCCATCAACACCGTTCTCACCTGTTTTCAGTTAACGGAAGTCTGCTTGACTTTTTCTTCTGAAGACCGTTTCCTTCTAGATTATTTTTCAAAATTTTTCCTGTACACTTTTAACCTTGGCTTCCCTGCACTTCCTACCTGATTCATTCATAAGTGAATTATATTGCTGTACACCTGTCTACCCCCGATCACTTTTCTTCTATCCCCTTCTGTAATAAGCTTCAAGCGCTTCTCATTATTCCTCAGTACTTCATTATCCCACGTCTTTCCAAACTGATTCTTCCGAACGATTCTCTTAAAGTTCAGTCTGCTCTTCATCATTACTAGGTTGTGATCCGTGTCTATACCTGCTCGTCGGTATGCCATACAATCCAATATCTGATTTCTGAATCTTTGTCTGATCATGATGTAATTCTTTCCTGTGTCTCTGAGCCTTTTCCAAGTAAATCACCTCTTGTGATTCTTGAGCACTGTATTTGCTATAAATAGCTGAAATCTGTTGCAGAACACAGCTTGTCTTTCTCCTCTCTCGTGTCTGATATAAAGCCCATATTTCCCCCTAAGTCTGTCTTCTACTCCTTCGTCCACTACCACATTCCATTTCCATATGACTATTAGATTATCATCCCCTACGGTTATTAGATTATCACCTTCCTTTTCATTCCGCCCCTGGTAGCTGAGTGGTCAGCGCGACGGTATGTCATACCTAACGGCCAGGGTTCGATTCCCGACTGGGTCAGAGATTTTCTCCACTCAGGGACTGGGTGTTGTGTTGTCTTTATCATCATCATTTCATCCTCAGCGACACGCAAGTCGCCGAAGTGGTGTCAACTCGAAAGACTTGCACCAGGCGAAAGGTCTACCCGACGGGAGGCCATAGCCACACGGTATTTCCATTTATCTTCCTTTACAAACGGAATTACCCGTTCAGTATCATCACGTACTCAGTTTCTGTTCGGCTTCTGCTTGTGACGTCAGGCTGTACACCTGAACTATTCTTGTTGACAGACCATCTCCGTAGCCGAATGGTTTATTGTCCATGCCTTCGGCGCCGAAGGACCTGGGTTCGATTTCTGGTACCTCTTCGTTCTAAGGTAGTGGCCCTGGAACGGGGTCAACTCAGCTTCACGAGACCAAATGAAGAGGCGCTTGAATAAGGAAGTAGCGCCATCATCAGAATTCATCTACACGGCTGAAGGGATTGGTGACGTGCTGATAGCATTTCCCACCATCATACACTACTCGTCGTACTGCCTTGTAGGTAGCAGTCGGCTAATCGCAACAGACCTAAGGCCTAATCAGTGAGTGTTTTCTATTGTATTCTTACTCTGATCGGTTCACAGTGACTCTCTGTCCTACCCAACTATTCACAACGAACCCTACTCCCGTTATATCGCTTTCTTTTGCTGTTGATAATATGCTATATTCGTCTGACCAGAAAGCCTTTTCCTTCCCTTTTTCAGGTTTTCTAGGTTTCATACCATGTTCAAAATTCCACTCTCTGACTATTATACTGTTACCATTTCATTGGTTATTAAATTTTTATATATTTGTTACCTCACTCTTAGCAGTACTCTGCCGGATATCTAATTGGGATATCAATCTGGGGTCAGTTACAGGCAACGTGTTCTTTGGATACATATTTTGTGTCTTTAATACAGTTGTTTCCATTTCTTTTCATATCCTCACGCCGTTGATGTTTGCTGAATCTTCCGCTTTCAGGGGCAGTTTGCAAGGGGTTGCTCTGAATCTGTTTCCGCTCCTCTGCTCTCTTTGACAAGGTCACTGAAGTCTTCGGCCGCCATCCCAAATTTTACTAAGCAACTTATAACCCTATACCCGAACTGCTCATAGTTATTCAGTCTCTGAAATGATAATTTTCTTTTCTCTCTTTCTTACTGCCAATGCCACGTTCTCTTTTCGTTCTATTTCTTTCTCTACAGTCGCATTCCAGTCACACTTGGATGGGTGACCATCCAGGCCGCCATGCGCTGTTGCCATTTTTCGGGGTGCACTCAGCCTCGTGATGCCAATTGAGGAGCTACTCGACCGAATAGTAGCGGCTCCGGTCGCAGAAAACCATCATAACGACTGGGAGATCGGTGTGCTGACACCAGGCCCCTCTATCCACATCCTCCACTGAGGATGACACGGCGGTCGGATGGTCCCGGTAGGCGACTCGTGGCCTGAAGACGGAGTGAGTGCACCTAGAGGTACCACCACGTCAGATAAAGACCGAGACCGAGAAAAAGATGGGTGCCATGACAGCTCACACTTGCCTAATACAGAAATTAGAGAAGAAGAAGAGTCTCCCGGGCTTTTTCCCCCGTGTGCTTATTAAACATTTTAAACATATAAAAGAACGCAATTCTGATGCCACAGTTGTAGCAGGAGACTTCCGGTAGTTTATTTATCGAAAGAGATTTTTGACTAATAACACACTTTAAAGATATAATAGAACAGTCTGATAATGGTAACTAGTATCAAAACGTGCTTTGTAACATAAATAATGTTTAAATGATTTGTATGCTTTGAAGCATGATGATGAGCACTAGTGGCCTGGATAAGTGTCGCTAATCCATTAAGGTCATAAGATAGCTAATCTTAAACGTTTGACTGGTGCAATATCTACGTATATCCTTTATTATAACACACTACTCTGCTGCCAATGTGGCTAATGATTATACAGAAACAATTGTTCAAGACGGACACCTGACATCGCTTTGTTACGTAGGTTGGAACTTAAATAGTGGCAACACTGCTGTGGAGACACTATGCGATGGAATCTACTATTGTCGCTAGCACACGTTATTGACATACCTACCTCACCTCCGAGCAAATGGACTCGCCCGTCCCACGTCACCAGCATGCGCACAATCGAGGGAGTCACTGGTGAGCGAGCGGTCTAACGTGACGGTGTCACTATGTTTCCGGAACAGGAATGACGGAGTTGGATCAAGATTGAATGTGCCGGAGGTCGTACAGCACGACAGTGTCACCAAGATCTTCAAGTGGCGTGAGGGGAATCGGCATTGCCGTACAGAACATTTGCACGTTGGGTAAAAGCCTTCAACGAAGATCGTCAAACTGTGGCAGATATGCATCGGGCAGGTCGTCCTAGCGTCTCTGAAGAAGAAGTGCACGCTGTTGCCGCGTTAGTGGGCATTGATCGACGGCATACGACTCGTGAGCTCGCCCACGAAACCGGATTAACGCATACGACGGTGCTTCGCATCTTGAAAGAACGCCTGGGCATGAGACAAATTGCATCACGATGGCCGGCCGGAGTGGCCGTGCGGTTCTAGGCGCTACAGTCTGGAACCCAGCGACCGCTACGGTCGCAGGTTCGAATCCTGCCTCGGGCATGGATGTGTGTGATGTCCTTAGGTTAGTTAGGTTTAATTAGTTCTAAGTTCTAGGCGACTGATGACCTCAGAAGTCGCATAGTGCTCAAGAGCCATTTGAACCATTTTTTTGCATCACGATGGGTTCCGCATGAATTGACGGAAATGCAGAAACGGATGCGTTACGACGCTGCTCAGGCGCACTTGGTGCGCAATGAGCGTGAAGGAGAGGCTTTCTTACGCCGTATGGTAACACTGGATGAGACATGGGCCACATCGTACGAGCCAAAACTGAAACGTCAGTCCAATAAATGGCTTCATTATGGGTCGCCGCGAAAGTCGGAAGTGCGTCAGAGGCCCATTATGGCGAAAGTTATGGTGATTCTCGTCTCCGACTTTGGTAGTGTGTAAGTAGGCTGTTTATGTTTTCTTATTGGCAACGTTACGTAGCGCTCTGTATGAAAATCACTGGCTGTGCTGTGCGCAGTCTGTGGCTAGTTTGCATTGTTGTCTGCCATTGTAGTGTTGGGCAGCTGGACGTGAACAGCGCGTAGCGTTGCGCAGTTGGAGGTGAGCCGCCAGCAGCGGTGGATGTGGGGAGAGAGATGGCGGAGTTCTGAAATTTGTAATACTGGATGGCATGAACTGCTATATACAGGGTGTTTCAAAAATGACCGGTATATTTGAAACGGCAATAAAAACTAAACGAGCAGCGATAGAAATACACCGTTTGTTGCAATATGCTTGGGACAACAGTACATTTTCAGGCAGACAAACTTTCGAAATTACAGTAGTTACAATTTTCAACAACAGATGGCGCTGCAAGTGATGTGAAAGATATAGAAGACAACGCAGTCTGTGGGTGCGCCATTCTGTACGTCGTCTTTCTGCTGTAAGCGTGTGCTGTTCACAACGTGCAAGTGTGCTGTGGACAACATGGTTTATTCCTTAGAACAGAGGATTTTTCTGGTGTTGGAATTCCACCGCCTAGAACACACTGTTGTTGCAACAAGACGAAGTTTTCAACGGAGGTTTAATGTAACCAAAGGACCGAAAAGCGATACAATAAAGGATCTGTTTGAAAAATTTCAACGGACTGGGAACGTGACGGATGAACGTGCTGGAAAGGTAGGGCGACCGCGTACGGCAACCACAGAGGGCAACGCGCAGCTAGTGCAGCAGGTGATCCAACAGCGGCCTCGGGTTTCCGTTCGCCGTGTTGCAGCTGCGGTCCAAATGACGCCAACGTCCACGTATCGTCTCATGCGCCAGAGTTTACACCTCTATCCATACAAAATTCAAACGCGGCAACCCCTCAGCGCCGCTACCATTGCTGCACGAGAGACATTCGCTAACGATATAGTGCACAGGATTGATGACGGCGATATGCATGTGGGCAGCATTTGGTTTACTGACGAAGCTTATTTTTACCTGGATGGCTTCGTCAATAAACAGAACTGGCGCATATGGGGAACCGAAAAGCCCCATGTTGCAGTCCCATCGTCCCTGCATCCTCAAAAAATACTGGTCTGGGCCGCCATTTCTTCCAAAGGAATCATTGGCCCATTTTTCAGATCCGAAACGATTACTGCATCACGCTATCTGGACATTCTTCGTGAATTTGTGGCGGTACAAACTGCCTTAGACGACACTGCGAACACCTCGTGGTTTATGCAAGATGGTGCCCGGCCACATCGCACGGCCGACGTCTTTAATTTCCTGAATGAATATTTCGATGATCGTGTGATTGCTTTGGGCTATCCGAAACATACAGGAGGCGGCGTGGATTGGCCTCCCTATTCGCCAGACATGAACCCCTGTGACTTCTTTCTGTGGGGACACGTGAAAGACCAGGTGTACCGCCAGAATCCAGAAACAATTGAACAGCTGAAGCAGTACATCTCATCTGCATGTGAAGCCATTCCGCCAGACACGTTGTCAAAGGTTTCGGGTAATTTCATTCAGAGACTACGCCATATTATTGCTACGCATGGTGGATATGTGGAAAATATCGTACTATAGAGTTTCCCAGACCGCAGCGCCATCTGTTGTTGACAATTGTAACTACTGTAATTTCGAAAGATTGTCTGCCTGAAAATGTACTGTTGTCCCAAGCATATTGCAACAAACGGTGTATTTCTATCGCTGCTCGTTTAGTTTGTATTGCCGTTTCAAATATACCGGTCATTTTTGAAACACCCTGTATATTATGATTATTAAGGTAAATACATTGTTTGTTCTCTATTAAAATCTTTCATTTGCTAACTATGCCTACCAGTAGTTAGTGCCTTCCGTAGTTTGAATCTTTTATTTAGCTGGCAGTAGTGGCAGTCGCTGTATTGCAGTAGTTCGAGTAATGAAGATTTTTGTGAGGTAAGTGATTTGTGAAAGGTATAGGTTAATGTTAGTCAGGGCCATTCTTTTGTAGGGATTTTTTAAAGTCAGATTGCGTTGCGCTAAAAATATTGTGTGTTAGTTTAAGCTCAGTCCTGTACAATTTTTCTAAGGGGACGTTTCAAGTGTCATCGTAAAGCATTACGTTCCTCCACGGCAGACCGTTAATGCACAGTATTACTGTTCGTTTTTGGAGAATGAACTGTGACCAGCTTTGTGAAAGAAGCGGCGACGCTTTCTGTGCAGCCTACCCATCATTTTGCCCGACAATGCGCGGGCGCATACAGCGCAAGCTGTGGCTGCTCTGTTCGGTCGATGGGACTGGGAAGTACTGTACCATCTGCCATACTCCCCGGACTTAAGTCCTTGTGACTTTGATTTATTCCGAAGATGAAAGACCCACTTCGCGGCACTCGCTTCAGAACTGTTCCAGAGATTCGACAGGCAGTTGACCGCTCCATTCGCACCATCAACAGACTTGGCTCTGCTAACGGTACACTACGCCTTCCAAATCTCTGGCAACGGTTTCTACACAACGCTGGTGACTACTTTGAAGGATAGTAACAGGTGCAAACATGTAACTCTTTTGTATCGGTTGCGAATAAATAGTTGCCACTATTTAAGTTCCAACCCTCGTATTGTGAAAGGTACTCAACCCAAATTACCTGTTCTTTTCTGCGGAATTACGTACTTAACATCGCCGACAGTATTTTAGGAGGTAGTGTAACCTAATTAGAAAGAAGCATTGCAGTATCTATTGATTAAAGGGATACAGCTCGTTGCAAGGATAAGTTTTCGTTTTACCTGTTGGTACTCGAAATGCTATGGGTTTATTTATCGATTGTCATTTTCTCTTTGAAGTTCATCTTTGTGAAGTTGGATTTTAGCTTACTTAATTGAATTTTTTACTATGACATGGTAATATTGGCCACTTCTGCTGTGGATATCTTACTACAGGATCCCGTCATCTAGACTTTACTGAAAACGAGCTTCCAGCATTAATAAACGAAATTTTGCCAGCATGACGGGGTCCCTGAACATTCTAGTCGTCAAGTGACATACAACTGTCATTCCTGTAAGATGTTCACGTTCTTTGCCAACACGATCCTCAGGCCGTACCCCTATAGACTTTTTCCTGAGGAGATGGTTGAAAGGCTAAGTCTACACCGAAAAAGTAACACAAGACACGAATTGATCAATGGGATTATGAATAGATCTGCCTTCATGTAAGATGACTTCAGAAGACCTACAGGTGGTGCTGCCAAAAGACTTTCAATCTGCATTGCAAGATGTGGAATTTATGAAAATCAACTTTGAACTTAATTATTTGCCTTTGCTTAATCCTATGGTGCCCATGTGCACTGCAGTGAACAGCTATTAATGCCTCTTCTTTAGCGTTTCCTATCAGTCCTGAGGGTGCAAAGGCACAAAGGACACAGTACCAGTAGGTAGTGTCCACTGGAGTGGGCAGCGCGTATTTGCACCATCGGGACTGATTAGGAAACGCAAGAAGCGACATTAACAGCTGTCCACTGCAATGAACATGGGCACGACAAGGTTAACAGTCTCTGTGAATATTGGTTTGGCTTATATTCTAATCTCTCTCTCTCTCTCGCTGTGTGTGTGTGTGTGATCAATAACTAGGTACATGTTACATGGAATGTTTCATTTAAATTAGTTTTTACGTTTCCCAAAATACACCTTACTCAGTCAGTGCAAAGCCCTCAAATGATGTGGAAAAGTGGAAGTAAGTACGGAACAGAGTGACTGGCCTCTGTGAAGCTGGTTTGCAGCACCCTGACGCTGTGTCTTACACATGGCATGCTGGTAAGACAGTGACGGAAGTATAGTACCAGTGGAGAAAAGAGTCTTATCAGCGATGAGTGGGTGCTGGACCACAGAATGTGAGCATAGTGCTGGACGACCGTCGTCTGCATGTCTGTAACAGAGAGGACAGCGTCATTCAGAATGTCGTTGGAGCACTGCGGCGGGTATGGACATGTCCACGCCGACAATTCGAGACCATCTACTTATGCAGTCCTAAAGCATAGACTGCACACCAATCACCGCAGGGCAGTGGAACGACATCAAGAAGGCGCTGACCCGCGCGCCAATGGAAACAGCGGGCAGCGGCACACCTCCAGGAAGACAGAGTTCAGTGCCCCCTGACAACGGTGATATAACCAGCCCCCCATCGGTAGCGGACCCATTTCGCATGCAGACTTCTGGACCATCAGTAGCCAGCAATAGGAAGAAGTTACTTATCCTGCGTTCTCCGAGTAGTAGTTAGATTGTCAATGTAATTGCTTGCAGGAGGTACAGGAAGCACAGGAAGTTAAGTAATGTTTCATCCCTTAATAGAAATAAAGTTTTCTATTAATTTGAAATTTTTTGTACAGATGAGTTTGGATGTCTGCCCCGGCCATCGCAACTTCTCTCCTCCCTTCTTTGTATGTGCCGGTGCTGACCCGTCAGGAGGCGACACAACACTGCTAAGGAATGAACTTGTGCCATGCCTGCCACAAGCCTTCAACGTCTCAGACTGCAATTGGCACTTGTACGTCGTCACAGGTACTCTAGTGGCGAAATGTAGTGTTTTTGCACGAGTTCCGCTTCAACACGTACTACATCAATGGACGCACTCGTGTTAGACTCTGCCATGGTGAACGCAATTGGACAGACTGCATTGTTGAGCAACATAGAAGACAGACGCCCAGTGTGATGTTTTTGGGGCGCCATTGGCTATAGCAAAGTGTAATATGCGACCACACCCCCTCCGTATTCAGGGAAATCTGAATAGCAACCGCTATATCGGGGAGGTTTTAAAGCTCGAGGGACTCCCCCGCTTGTCATTTTTTAGCAGGGCAGTGCCCAGTCAAATGTGGCGAGGAACGTGTAAGACTTCTTTGAAGAATGGCAATTACCACTGCTTCACTGGCCTGATTGTCTGCTTGACATTTCGCTACCGATCGTTTCTGATGTGTGATCGGTCAGCAATTTGTTTGTTATGATTCTCCTGTAATCACTGTGTATTATTTGTGGACGCACCTTCAAACCGTGTGGCAATGTATTCCCCAGCAGTATATTCAAACTGTTTGAGTCCATACCACGACGTCCATAGACTCTGCTCGCTGCACGTGGCAGTTCAACGCGGTATTGTATTTCAGAGTACACAACAGTTCTGTAACTCCATTTGCTTGTTGCCATGTTCCTAATCTGTAGAATAAATATCACTGTAACTAAATGTCTCTTCCTCGGTGTTGAAATTTTCAGAAACAGTAGTGTACGGGATTTGGAACTTTAATAGTGGCAACTATTTATTTACAGCTCGTACAAAATAGATACGTGTTTCAAAGTTTTACTGACCTTCAAAGTAGTCACATGCATTGTGGATAGCCCGTTGCCAGCGATGTGGAAGTCGTAGGATACTGTTAGCACAGTGCCAGTTGAGTTGACAGTTCGAGCGGCGCAGTCTATTGCCCGACGAATTTGTAGCAGTTCTGAAGGGAATGGCGTGAAGTGTTTCCTTCAGTTTAGAGAAATCGAGTTGACCTTCAGAGAGCGTAAGTCAGGGGAGTACAGTAGGTGGTACAGCACTTAGAAGCTCCATCAGTCAAACGAATCAGTAACAGCTTGTACTGTACGTGCTTGAGTATTGTCCTGCACAATGATGGTCAGGTCCTGCAGAAAGTGTTATCACAAGCTGGTAGTAGGTTGTGTTCCAAAAATGAACAGCATAGAGACAGAAATGATAACACCTTCTGCAGGACCTGACCATCATTTTGCAGGACAGTGCTCAAGCAAGTACAGTGCAAGCTGTTACTGATTTGTTTGACAGATGGGGTTTCTAACAAGGGAACCTCCCCATCGCACCCCCCTCAGATTTAGTTATAAGTTGGCATAGTGGACAGGCCTTGAAAAACTGAACACAGAGCAATCGAGAAAACAGGAAGAAGTTGTGTGGAACTATGAAAAAAATAAGCAAAATCTACAAACTGAGTAGTCCATGCGCAAGATAGGCAACATCAAGGACACTCTGAGCTAAGGAGCGCCGTGGCCCCGTGGTTAGCGTGAGCGGCTGCGGAACGAGAGGTCCTTGGGTCAAGTCCTCCCTCGATTGAAAAGTTTACTTTTTTTTATCTTCGCAAAGTTACGATCTGTCCGTTCGTTCATTGACGTTTCTATTCACTGTAATAAGTTTAGTGTCTGTGTTTTGCGACCGCACCGCTAAACGGTGCGATTAGTAGACGAAAGGACGTGCCTCTCCAATGGGAACTGAAAACATTTGATCGCAAGGTCATAGGTAAACCGATTCCTCCACAGGAAAACACGTCTATATTCTATACGACACTGGTAACGGCATGTGCGTCACATGACAGGAATATGTTGTTGACCCACCTAACTTGTACACTTGGCGAATGGGTAAAAAGATTCTTCTACCTTGCCCGATTTAGGTTTTCTTGTGGATGTGATAACACTCCCAAAAAAGTCATGAAAACATAAAAGTTTGTCAGATAATAATGGTCTGAAAATAAAAAATTAAATTTTTCACTCGATGGAAGACTTGAACCAAGGACCTCTCGTTCCGCAGCCGCTCACGCTAACCACGGGACCACGGCGCTCCCTAACTCACGCTATCCTTGATGTTACCTATCTTGCACACGAACTAGTCAGTTTGTATATTTTGCTTATTTTTTTCATAGTTTCACACAACTTCTTCCTGTTTTCTCGATTGATCTGTGTTCAGTTTTTCAAGGCCTATCTGCTGTGCCAACTTATAACTACATCTGAGGGGGGTGCGATGGGGAGGTTCCCTTGTAAGTGCTATACCACTTACTGCACTCCCTTACTTAAGGCCTCGCAAGTTCTACTCTGTTTCTAAACTGAAGGAAACACTTCACGGCATTCCCTTCAGAACTGCTACAAATTCGTCGGGCAATAGACCACGCCGCTCTGTCAGCACAACTGGCATTGCTAAGTGTCCTACGACTTTCACATTGCTGGAAACGTGTTATACACAATGCTGGTGACTACTTTGAAGGTCAGTAAAACTTTGAAGCACGTATTGTAAGGGCTGTAAACAAATAGTTGCCACTATTAAAGCTCCAACCCTCGTATATACTATTCCTTCTGAGACACCCACTACGGCGTTGTTCAGGCCGGCAGCTTAAGGTAACATCTAACAAATGCTGGCGTGCACACTCATGCATGCCCCGAGTACCCCCACTACAAGGCTGCGCAGAGGTAAGGAGAGAAGAGTTCTTTGAGAGGGCCGCCCGTAAGCTGGTAGCCGGCAGCCGGTATCGCGCTGCCGCCAGCACATCCCACGACCCATGATGCAGCGCGGCGGCGGGGTCCGTGTGACACCTCGCGGCTGGTCGGCCGCGGCGCCACTCCTCTCACGGTATTACGCGCTGGGCCCCGCCCCGCCCCACCTCTACTAGGGTTACAGCGCAGTCGCCGTATTGATTATCACAGACGCCGTCGCCGGCAGGATTACCTGGCTGTCTTCCTCACTTGTCGGCTGAGGTGTTTACACTCGGAAGGCGTCCCTGGACACTACTCACACCTCGGGGACTACAATGTCCGCCTTGATACCTAACTAAAAAAAACTTGCATCAATAGCTCCTAAACTCTGTAAGGTAACTACAGGGCTATTACAAATGATTGAAGCGATTTCATAAATTCACTGTAGCTCTATTCATTGACATATGGTCACGACACACTACAGATACGTAGAAAAACTCATAAAGTTTTGTTCGGCCGAAGCCGCACTTCAGGTTTCTGCCGTCAGAGCGCTCGAGAGCGCAGTGAGACAAAACGGCGACAGGAGCCGAGAAAGCGTATGTCGTGCTTGAAATGCACTCACATCAGTCAGTCATAACAGTGCAACGACACTTCAGGACGAAGTTCAACAAAGATCCACCAACTGCTAACTCCATTCGGCGATGGTATGCGCAGTTTAAAGCTTCTGGATGCCTCTGTAAGGGGGAATCAACGGGTTGGTCTGCAGTGAGCGAAGAAACGGTTGAACGCGTGCGGGCAAGTTTCACGCGTAGCCCGCGGAAAATTGGCTCATGCCACAACTGGAGACCGACAGCGCCGACTTCATCTTTCAACAGGATGGTGCCCCACCGCACTTCCATCATGATGTTCGGCATTTCTTAAACAGGAGATTGGAAAACCGATGGATCGGTCGTGGTGGAGATCATGATCAGCAATTCATGTCATTGTCTCCACGCTCTCCCGACTTAACCCCATGCGATTTCTTTCTGTGGGGTTACGTGAAAGATTCAGTGTTTAAACCTCCTCTACCAAGAAACGTGCCAGAACTGCGAGCTCGCATCAACGATGCTTTCGAACTCATTGATGGGGACATGCTGCGCCGAGTGTGGGAGGAACTTGATTATCGGCTTGATGTCTGCCGAATGACTAAAGGGGCACATATCGAACATTTGTGAATGCCTAAAATAACTTTTTGAGTTTTTGTATGTGTGTGCAAAGCATTGTGAAAATATCTCCAATAATAAAGTTATTGTAGAGCTGTAAAATCGCTTCAATCATTTGTAATGACCCTGTATTCTGGTCATTGACATAATCGTGTGAAACTGAAACTTACTTTACTCTTAGGTTCGTTGTGGGCCTCACCGTGTCATCATATCCATTTTCGTTACTTGGCTTCCGTTTTGGCACATATCCTTCCGTCTCGGGCGGCGCAGAAACAATTGCACCGCCTCCATTGAAGAGCCAAAGAAACTGGTACGCCTGCCTAATATCTTTAGAGCCCCCGCGAGCACGCAGAAGTGCCGCAACACGACGTGCCATGGACTCGACTAATGTCTGAAGTAGTGCTGGAGGGAACTGACACTATGAATCCTGTACGGCGGTCCATAAATCGAGGGGGTGGAGATCTCTTCTGAACAGCACGTTGCAAGACATCCCTGATATACTCCATAACATTCATGTCTGGGGAATTTGTCGGCCAGCGGAAGTGTTCAAACACAGAAGAGTATTCCTGGAGTCACTCTGTAGCAATTCTGGACGCGAGGAGTGTCGCATTGTCCTTCTGGAATTTCCCAAGTCCGTTGGAATTCACAATGGACATGAATGGATACAGGTGATCAGACAGGATATTTACGTACGTGTCAACTATCAGAGTCGTATCTAGACGTATAAGGGGACCCATATCATTCCAATTGCACATGCCCCACACCATTACAGAACCTCCACCAGCTTGAAAAGTCCCGTACTAACATGCAGGCTCCATGGATTCATGAGGTTGTTTCCATACCTGTACACGTCCATCCTCTCGATACAATTTGAAACGAGACTCGTTCGACTAGCATCATGTTTCCATTCATCAACAATCCATGCCGGTGTTGACGGGCCCAGGCGAGGTGTAAAGCTTTGTGTCGTGCAGTCATCAAGGGTACACGAGTGGCCCTTCGGCTAAGAAAGCCCATATCGATGATGTTTCGTTGAATGGTTCGCACGCAGACAGTAGTTGATGGCCCAGCATTAAAATCTGCAGCAGCTTGAGGAAACGTTGCAGTTCTGTCACGTTGAACAATTCTCTTCAGTTGTCTCGTTCTTACAGGATCTTTTTCTGATCGCAGCAATATCGGAGATTTGATGTTGTACCGGATTCCTGATACTCACTGTGCACTCGTGAAATGGTCGTACGGGAAAATCCCCACTTCATTGCTGCGTCGGAGATGCTGTGTTCCATCGCTCGTGCGATGACTATAATACCACGTTCAAAGTCACTTAAATCTTGATAACCTGCCAATGTAGCAGCAGTAACCAATGAAACGACTGTGCCATACACTTCTGGTCTCATATAGCGATGCCTACCGCAGTGCCATATTCTGCCTGTTTACATATCTCTACAGGGCTATTACAAATGATTGAAGCGATTTCATAAATTCACTGTAGCTCCTTTCATTGACATATGGTCACGACACACTACAGATACATAGAAAAACTCATAAATTTTTGTTCGGCTGAAGCTGCACTTCAGGTTTCTGCCGCCAGAGCGCTCGAGGGCGCAGTGAGACAAAATGGCGACAGGAGGCGAGAAAGCGTATGTTGTTCTTGAAATGCTCTCATGTCAGTCAGTCATAACAGTGGAACGACACTCAGGACGAAGTTCAACAAAGATCCACCAACTGCTAACTCCATTCGGCGATGGTATGCGCAGTTTAAAGCTTCTGGATGCCTCTGTAAGGGGAAATCAACAGGTCGGCCTGCAGTGAGCGAAGAAACGGTTGAACGCGTGCGGGCAAGTTTCACGCGTAGCCCGAAGAAGTCGACGAATAAAGCAAGCAGGGAGATAAACGAACCACAGCCGACAGTTTGGAAAATCTTACGGAAAAGGCTAAAGAAGAGGCCTTACCGTTTTCAATTGCTGCAAGCCCTGACATCCGATGACTAAGTGAAACGCTTTGAATTTTCGGCGCGGTTGCAACAGCTCATGGAAGAGGATGCGTTCAGTGCGAAACTTGTTTTCAGTGATGAAGCAACATTTTTTCTTAATGGTGAAGTAAACAGACACAATGTGCGAATCTGGGCGGTAGAGAATCCTCACACATTCGTGCAGCAAATTCGCAATTCACCAAAAGTTAACGTGTTTTGTGCAATCTCACGGTTTAAAGTTTACGACCCCTTTTTCTTATGCGAAAAAAACGTTACAGGACACGTGTATCTGGACATGCTGGAAAATTGGCTCATGCCACAACTGGAGACCGACAGCGCCGACTTCATCTTTCAACAGGATGGTGCCCCACCGCACTTCCATCATGATGTTCGGCATTTCTTAAACAGGAGATTGGAAAACCGATGGATCGGTCGTGGTGGAGATCATGATCAGCAATTCATGTCATAGCCTCCACGCTCTCCCGACTTAACCCCATGCGATTTCTTTCTGTGGGGTTATGTGATAGATTCAGTGTTTAAACCTCCTCTACCAAGAAACGTGCCAGAACTGCGAGCTCGCATCAACGATGCTTTCGAACTCATTGATGGGGACATGCTGCGCCGAGTGTGGGAGGAACTTGATTATCGGCTTGATGTCTGCCGAATGACTAAAGGGGCACATATCGAACATTTGTGAATGCCTAAAATAACTTTTTGAGTTTTTGTATGTGTGTGCAAAGCATTGTGAAAATATCTCCAATAATAAAGTTATTGTAGAGCTGTAAAATCGCTTCAATCATTTGTAATGACCCTGTATTCTGGTCATTGACATAATCGTGTGAAACTGAAACTTACTTTACTCTTAGGTTCGTTGTGGGCCTCACCGTGTCATCATATCCATTTTCGTTACTTGGCTTCCGTTTTTCTGAGGGGTCATAATTTAAAGATGGTTCAAATGGCTCTAAGCACTATGGGACTTAACATCTGAGGTCATCAGTCGCCTGGACTTACACCTAACTAACTTAAGGACATCACTCACATTCATGCCCGAGGCAGTATTCGAACCTGCGACGGTAACAAAAGCGCGATTCCTGACTGAAGCGCCTAGAACCGCTCGGCCACAAAGACTGGCAGAGTTATAATTTCTCCTAGGTTTTTGCTAGGGGCGAAACATTCAGTACTCAAAGAGACCCTTCTTCCGGTCGCCGGTCTGCCGGCAGTAAAGTATGTAGCACATTCGCCGACGAGCCAAAGCATTTCGATCACTATCCGAAGCGAGACAAGGTGTTGTGTGGTGCAGTTGCGGGTAAGCGACGCGGTAAGGGAAGTATGTAAGTTGAGCAAAGGCGACTGAGACACATTGTAGCAACGATACGAGCCACAGATTGGGAAATCCACTGATATAAGCTGTCGTATCATGCCTTCTCGTCGAGTATGGGATGCCTAGGAAACTTCTTTCCCCGTTCGCTAGACAACAGTTCAAGCAAATCGTGTTAATGAATTTTTATTACAGTAGGACAAATGACAATACTTAACTTTGAGAATTTAGAATGATGTGTCGCAAGAAATGAGCGACAGACAAACTAAGAGATCTTATCAGTACAGACAGTGCGTAATACAAGTGAAATTACACTCCTGGAAATTGACATAAGAACACCGTGAAATCATTGTCCCAGGAAGGGGAAGCTTTATTGACACATTCCTGGGGTCAGATACATCACATGATCACACTGACAGAACCACAGGCACATAGACACAGGCAACAGAGCATGCACAATGTCGGCACTAGTACAGTGTATATCCACCTTTCGCAGCAATGCAGGCTGCTATTCTCCCATGGAGACGATCGTAGAGATGCTGGATGTAGTCCTGTGGAACGGCTTGCCATGCCATTTCCACCTGGCGCCTCAGTTGGACCAGCGTTCGTGCTGGACGTGCAGACCGCGTGAGACGACGCTTCATCCAGTCCCAAACATGCTCAATGGGGGACAGATCCGGAGATCTTGCTGGCCAGGGTAGTTGACTTACACCTTCTAGAGCACGTTGGGTGGCACGGGATACATGCGGACGTGCATTGTCCTGTTGGAACAGCAAGTTCCCTTACCGGTCTAGGAATGGTAGAACGACGGGTTCGATGACGGTTTGGATGTACCGTGCACTATTCAGTGTCCCCTCGACGATCACCAGTGGTGTACGGCCAGTGTAGGAGATCGCTCCCCACACCATGATGCCGGGTGTTGGCCCTGTGTGCCTCGGTCGTATGCAGTCCTGATTGTGGCGCTCACCTGCACGGCGCCAAACACGCATACGACCATCATTGGCACCACGGCAGAAGCGACTCTCATCGCTGAAGACGACACGTCTCCATTCGTCCCTCCATTCACGCCTGTCGCGACACCACTGGAGGCGGGCTGCACGATGTTGGGGCGTGAGCGGAAGACGGCCTAACGGTGTGCGGGACCGTAGCCCAGCTTCATGGAGACGGTTGCGAATGGTCCTCGCCGATACCCCAGGAGCAACAGTGTCCCTAATTTGCTGGGAAGTGGCGGTGCGGTCCCCTACGGCACTGCGTAGGATCCTACGGTCTTGGCGTGCATCCGTGCGTCGCTGCGGTCCGGTCCCAGGTCGACGGGCACGTGCACCTTCCGCCGACCACTGGCGACAACATCGATGTACTGTGGAGACCTCACGCCCCACGTGGTGAGCAATTCGGCGGTACGTCCACCCGGCCTCCCGCATGCCCACTATACGCCCTCGCTCGAAGTCCGTCAACTGCACATACGGTTCACGTCCACGCTGTCGCGGCATGCTACCAGTGTTAAAGACTGCGATGGAGCTCCGTATGCCACGGCAAACTGGCTGACACTGACGGCGGCGGTGCACAAATGCTGCGCAGCTAGCGCCATTCGACGGCCAACACCGCGGTTCCTGGTGTGTCCGCTGTGCCGTGCGTGTGATCATTGCTTGTACAGCCCTCTCGCAGTGTCCGGAGCAAGTATGGTGGGTCTGACCCACCGGTGTCAATGTGTTCTTTTTTCCATTTCCAGGAGTGTATAAGTCGCTGCTGTAGAGCTCGTAGAACGGCTACTCTTCTACTGGGCCACGGCCAGGCGGCGGGGCGCTTATGTCCTGTTCGTGACGAGGGTTGTCGTCCTAGAGACGGGTCGGTCCACCTGCAATTGGTTGACGTCTTCTTCACAGCCCTCTCTGCTGTAACGCTCCCGACGGGCGTGCCGGTGCTTGACTTTTCGCAGGAACATAAGCGACTCTGACGAAGAGAACACCATTACGAGAACGAGCATCTCGGAAACATCCGAACTAATCGCGTGGTACCGTCGTACCTATGGAAAAGTGCTTGAAGGACGGTGAAAAAGCGCGTAGGCGACGAGTGGTTGGACGCCTAAGCCTAATAACAGAACACGGACGTCGAAGGATTGCCCATTGGGTAGTGAAGGATACGCGACCTAACACGCAAAAATGCTTCAGAGTACAGTGTTCAGCCCATATTATTGAACACGGGGCTCCATAACAAAATTCATATGGCTCCGAGCACTATGGGACTTAACATCTACCGAGCGGGGTGGCGCAGTGGTTAGACACTGGACTCGCATTCGGGAGGACGACGGTTCAATCACGCGTCCGGCCATCCTGATTTAGGTTTTCCGTGATTTCCCTAAATCACTCCAGGCAAATTCCGGGATGGTTCCTCTGAAAGGGCACGGCCGACTTCCTTCCCAATCCTTCCCTAATCCGATGAATCCGATGAGACCGATGACCACGCTGTCTGGTCTCCTTCCCCAAACCAACCAACCAACCAACTTAACATCTGAGGTCATCAGTCCCCTAGACTGAGAACTACTTAAATCTAACTAGCCTAAGGACATCACACACATCCATGCCCGAGGCAGGATTCGAACCTGTGACCGCAGCAGCAGCGCGGTTCCGGACTGAAGCTCCTAGAACCACTCGGCCACAGCGGCCGGCTGGCTCCACAGCAGACAACACTTAGATGTTCACATGTTGATGCAACAGCGGTTGTCAGTTATCAGCGTACTGTGCAAGGCATCATCTTGACTGGACCATGGCTCGATGGGAACGTCTCACCTGGTGGGAAGAATCCCGCTGCTTGTCACAGAAGGTCGATGGTCATGCCTGGATGTGGCATTATGTTCGCATGGGTGAGGGATCATCGAGATTGTACCGTAGTTTGATGGGAAGGTCTCATCTGATGGGAGGAATGCCGCTTCTTGTCACATAAGGTTGATGATGGTGTCCAGATACGACATCATCCACTTGAAAGGCTGTTCAAAACCGACACTGCGCCATGGATACAGGCCAGCGGGTGCAGAATCATGCTTTGGGACAAATTTCACAGGGCTTCCGTGAGACCTGCGGCAGTAATCGAAAAACCGTAACAGCTTTTGACTATGTGATTGTTACTGATGACCACCTTAATGCCTTAACGTTTGGTGAGTTCTCCAACAGCAATGGCATCTTCCATCCTGTCCGTATTACAAGGCCAGAACCGTTCTTCGTTGGTCTGAGAACTAATATAGTGATGTCTTGGTCACCTGGTGGAACACTTTTGGAATGCTATCGGGGGCCAGCTTCGCGTCCAAAGCCCACGGTCCCGTAATTCACTGGTAATGCTTGACATTCGCGGAGATGTCCGCTGCACACGCCTCCGTAAACCCACAAGGACGTGGAGCACCTAAATCACGCAGAATGGTGGCCGTAGTGCGCTCCAGAGGTGACCCAACACGCTATTAAGGAGGTGGACACAAAGTTTTGGCTCATCAGTATAACACAACTACAATAACTTATTTTACACTCTTTACTTTATTGTTTATAAGAACTGTCGGCAAGTTTTTGTAATATCTAAAGCATGCCACCTACCTCCACAACTAACCGTTGAGGGTCTAACATCGTGAAAGGTACTGTGGGTTTGTCAGTACACGTTTTTCACGGACAACTGAGGTCAGTTAGACAATGTCCTAAGATGAATGTACCACACATCGATTCGACGTATATGCTTCACTTAGCTGTGACGATGAGGCAAGATGCCTCGAAATCGAGAGTGGCCTAATAAAATTAAGACCGTTGGATTTCAGCATGTGGCAATTTCATAATTACAAGGAATACTGTCCTCATTCTGTCTTTCCGCACTTGCGCCCCATACCGCATGTTGCATTCGTCTCTGGTACACTGAAAACTGAATCCAGGGCGCAGGCAGCCATACGCGGATCTGATGTCCTTCTTTATCCACGACGCAAAACCTAAGAAAGAGAAGAGGACATCAGCCACGATTGTACCTGCCGAAGCCGTTGTGATATCTAGAACCGCAACACTATGCCTTTTTCATAAGGGCTCTCGTTGCAACCGATCAGAATCATCATGTCTACGGAAATCTACACGCAGCGTGCTCCTCGTGTTGGTTGTTCCTTTATTACTATCTCAGCTCCGTAGCTGTTCCAGCTTCTTCTTCGTATGCTGTAACTAGCTCCCGCGGACTGCTGCCTGGATTTCTTCTGACTTACTGTTGCACTTCGATACCACATGATCCAGTCTTCTTTCACAACCACACCTATACGAATTGCTAGGTTCTTAGGTTATTCTTTTCACATAGGTCGAGTATGTTCCGTGTCCAGTGAAGTAGAGGCTACTACGCTCGATATCCCTTTGTACACTCCTGGAAATTGAAATAAGAACACCGTGAATTCATTGTCCCAGGAAGGGGAAATTTTATTGACACATTCCTGGGGTCAGATACATCACATGATCACACTGACAGAACCACAGGCACATAGACACAGGCAACAGAGCATGCACAATGTCGGCACTAGTACAATGTATATCCACCTTTCGCAGCAATGCAGGCTGCTATTCTCCCATGGAGACGATCGTAGAGATGCTGGATGTAGTCCTGTGGAACGGCTTGCCATGCCATTTCCACCTGGCGCCTCAGTTGGACCAGCGTTCGTGCTGGACGTGCAGACCGCGTGAGACGACGCTTCATCCAGTCCCAAACATGCTCAATGGGGGACAGATCCGGAGATCTTGCTGGCCAGGGTAGTTGACTTACACCTTCTAGAGCACGTTGGGTGGCACGGGATACATGCGGACGTGCATTGTCCTGTTGGAACAGCAAGTTCCCTTGCCGGTCTAGGAATGGTAGAACGATGGGTTCGATGACGGTTTGGATGTACCGTGCACTATTCAGTGTCCCCTTGACGATCACCAGTGGTGTACGGCCAGTGTAGGAGATCGCTCCCCACACCATGATGCCGGGTGTTGGCCCTGTGTGCCTCGGTCGTATGCAGTCCTGATTGTGGCGCTCACCTGCACGGCGCCAAACACGCATACGACCATCATTGGCACCAAGGCAGAAGCGACTCTCATCGCTGAAGACGACACGTCTCCATTCGTCCCTCCATTCACGCCTGTCGCGACACCACTGGAGGCGGGCTGCACGATGTTGGGGCGTGAGCGGAAGACGGCCTAACGATGTGCGGGACCGTAGCCCAGCTTCATGGAGACGGTTGCGAATGGTCCTCGCCGATACCCCAGGAGCAACAATGTCCCTAATTTGCTGGGAAGTGGCGGTGCGGTCCCCTACGGCACTGCGTAGGATCCTACTGTCTTGGCGTGCATCCGTGCGTCGCTGCGGTCCGGTCCCAGGTCGACGGGCACGTGTACCTTCCGCCGACCACTGGCGACAACATCGATGTACTGTGGAGACCTCACGCCCCACGTGATGAGCAATTCGTCGGTACGTCCACCCGGCCTCCCGCATGCCCACTATACGCCCTCGCTCAAAGTCCGTCAACTGCACATACGGTTCACGTCCACGCTGTCGCGGCATGCTACCAGTGTTAAAGACTGCGATGGAGCTCCGTATGCCACGGCAAACTGGCTGACACTGACGGCGGTGGTGCACAAATGCTGCGCAGCTAGCGCCATTCGATGGCCAACACCGCGGTTCCTGGTGTGTCCGCTGTGCCGTGCGTGTGATCATTGGTTGTACAGCCCTCTCGCAGTGTCCGGAACAAGTATGGTGGGTCTGACACACCGGTGTCAATGTGTTCTTTTTTCCATTTCCAGGAGTGTATTTTCTTCACGCTTGGGGCGACACAGTGAACACATCTTCCCGTTGTTATTGAGTTCCAGGAATGCCGCCTCTGTACACCAGTTGTACTTTCCTGTTTAGCTCTCACAAGTCGTCCTATGATTTCCTTTTCTCTTTGGACGTCTTCCTTCCTCAGATAGTACTGTGCGCCCTTCTTCCGAACTTGCAGGTCTATTGACCAGAAGGATTCCAGCCAGTGTAGTCCTGTACGCTCTTGTAAAACGAAGAATCACGCTTTGTTGCGCAATCAACAGAGCTTGTGCTTCTTTCACCAGTTGCTGCCTCCTTGGCCTGCCATATCAGAGCATCTATTGTATGCTGTGTTCGCTACACTGATCACTAGGTGCAATAATTCTTTCCCAGGAATGTAGGTTGTGAAACCCTGTCACACCCCTCTTCTGAAAATAGCCAAGAGAAATCAGTTAAAGAAACGTACCTTCTGAAGAGGAACACCTTTAGCCTTCGCACAGAAGTAGCAGAACCGTCGAGCACTGCTCCCAGGGCACCAAGCGCAGCTGATGCCCCCGTGGTATCCGCACAGTGAGTGTGGGTGACCTGCCCAGCTCTTATTATTCTGCTGATGGCGAAATTGTTCTCAGTACGTTCGAAGACATTCTGTGTGGTTAAATGTTACCTCCAAAGTACATTTATGTTACCAATGGACGCTCATTACCATCAAACACAGAAAGCGAGAGAGGGTTAACATACTGGACTTGTACACGAGAGGACGACGGTTCAAATCCGTGTCCGGCCAGTCAGATTTAGGTTCGTCGTGATTTCCATAAATCGCTTCAGACAAATACTAGCATGTTTCCTCTGAAACGGCACGAGCGATTTCCTTCCCAATCCGTGACACAATCCGAGCTTGTGATCCGCCTCTAATGACCGCGATGGAGACGGAACGTTAAGCTCAATCTTCCTTACATACTGCTTTCTGATACAGAAAACTTAAAGCAAATGCAGATACCTCAAACAACAGCCCTAGCGCTTGTCCACAATCGAATTGTGCTTACGTTGGTGACACTTCTCTCACCGCCTTTTATTATTCGCAGCGCGCTCTGTTAATTCCAGAGAACACCCTTCCGATCATCCAGATTTTCGTTGTTCGTGATTTCTTCAAATCGCTTACGGCAAATTACCGAATGATTCGTTTGAAAAGGAGACGATCGATTTCCTTCCCAATCCTTCTCCAGTTACAGTTTTTATTCAGTCTGATGGCCTCGTAGCAACGGAACGTCAAATACCAACCGTTTTCCTATCTGCTATCCTATCAGGTACGTCCGTTACCCTCATAGGTTGGATTTACCTGACCGCGTCCAGTAGTACGAATGAACGTCGTGCGATCTAACGAGGGTTTTCATCAAGGCCCAGTAGGTTCTCGGATGCTAGTGACTCCATATGATATGGGCAGTCCGATATTCCAAATTGCTTCACTTGCCTGTGTAAGGCGCCGAAGAGTCTGGCTGTAAAGCTGTACAGGAGTTGTCGACGTCGCAGCAATGAGAAGTGAGTGAGTGAAACACCATGTCATAAGCTAGCTTACTACTCTCGTGTAGAGAGAGGCCACCAAGGACTCTATTCACACTGCGGTAACAGATGAAAATGAACCTGCATGATCTATGTGCCATCACAACCTTTCCCACACTTGTTTTCGTAGTTTGAGATCG
This sequence comes from Schistocerca cancellata, assembly GCF_023864275.1. Lineage (NCBI taxonomy): Eukaryota > Metazoa > Arthropoda > Insecta > Orthoptera > Acrididae > Schistocerca > Schistocerca cancellata. The sequence continues at coordinate 114,619,400 of NC_064632.1, forward strand.
TTTGGAGCATTATGGGGAGGGCCCTCTAACCAGCTCCGAATTTTGACGATCTTAGGTTTTTTGGACTGAATTAGGGACGATATCCGTCATGACATGCAACAATCATCGCCAAACCCAATAACTGCTTGCATTATGAACCGAAGTTCAAAAATCGTTCAAATGGCTCTAAGCACTATGGGAATTAACATCTGAGGTCATCAGTCCCGTAGAACTTAGAACTACTTAAACCTAACTAACCTAAGGACATCACACACATCCATGCCCGAGACAGAATTCGAACTTGCGACCGTAGCGGTCGCGCGGTTCCAGACTGCAGCGCCTATAACCGCTCGGCTACTCCGGCCGGCATTTGTTTTTCTGTACATATACATCACATCTACTGATTTCCGTTGAATTCAGATAATTCGTTCATGCTGTGTCCTTTTTTATGCCACAGTGCGCACGTAGTTGAAAGGAGACGTGTCAGCTTCAGTCTCATTCAGGGGAGAATTGTTTATCCTGGACTGATGCGTGGGCAAAGGGCCCGGCTATCAGGACGTGAAGTCATTCTATCAATATGCATCGTGCACTCCGGGATGCTCTAGTCTAAACACCACCAGTTTGTGAAACGACGTAGAAAAATAGTAGGCACTGCATTGGCAACATAGCGACCACTCGGGACGTTTATCTAGTGTCGGAAAAGTTTGCGGAATACCAGATAAGCGAGCTAATGGCGGGCAAGCGGAAGCCAGCATCGGCGCGTGCAAGACACCGCCAGCTCGTCGTTCGTTTTTTAGCCATTGTGCTCGGCGCGGCGAGGCGGGCGAGAGACAGCCGGAACGAAGACAAATGAGGCGCGCCGGATGGGAAGTGCTGAGAGCCGTATGAGGGCACCACGGGCGCGGACGCATATACATAAGCACGGCCATGCGGTGGGGCGCCGGTGGACGGCGTCGTGACTGCTCGTGACGCGTGTGCGCCGCGCCGCGCCGAACTCCCACCGTAGCGTCCAGTGCAGGCGGGTGCAGGTGATTTTATTTTTGTTTGGCGTTTAGCTGTTCGGGCATACATCCAGATTGTACGCAGTGCTTCATGTCTACCGTGTCAATTTTTTTTTTTTTTTTTTGTTGGCTTGACTTACTAGGCAGCAAATGAATCTTATATCTTCTTTCTTTTCTCCTTTCTCTCCTTCCAGTAGTTTTTCATCCTTTACCTACGTCTTATTCTTCTTTCTTCTGTCCATATGCATCTGTCTTTTACTTTGTTTTCTCCTGTAAGCTGTTGAAACTTTTACATTTGCTTTAAGCTTTTCTTTTCCTTCTATTTCTCCCTCCGTCATTTCCATTACTTCGCTCTTCTTTTACTTCTTTGATACACTACACTCACATTTTTGGGTTTTTGTCAAAGCTGTTCTAAATTCTTTTTGATAACCTTTTTTCACCTCACCATTTTAGGTGTACGTAGAACAGAGCTCTTGTCTTTCTCATTGGGTCTAATATTCATCCTATTTTTTCATAACTTCTTTATACCTTCCTAATTTCCATTTCCCATTCTTGTATATCAGTTCCAAGATTTCCCTGATTATTTTCCTTCCCTTCTTCTCTATTTCAGATGTCTGTTTGGCTACTTTTAACGAAAGCCATGCTGAAGGATAAAGGCACCCTGGACTAATAATAGTGTTGCTGCGCCGGAGATTTCATTTATGGAAATACACTGCGCAACAAAATTAGACGATCACTTTTTCGAAACCCCATAATTGTCTCCCACTGCAGCGCAACGTTTGAAATTTGATTCAAAGGTGCCTACAAACTTTCTCTGTAATGGTGCAAAAGTGTGGCGCCCTTGCAGGTCACCCTCGTGTTCACGCTTCACACACGTGCAGATAATACCATAGCTCGGAAGTTCAGGTGAGCTGTAAGGTGGCTTAATGATGTTACATTCGCACCAAATTTCGCCACAATTCTGCCCAACGCCACCGTGGACGTCCCATACGATGAAAAGGCCGTTACAGCCCCTGTTAACTACATTTCACACCTTCTTTCGACGGTAGGGGGCAGAACCACGCTACCCAGCGTTGAAATTACACGCGGTTTTTGTGGTGTCACCGCCAGACACCACACTTGCTAGGTGGTAGCTTTAAATCGGCCGCGGTCCATTAGTACATGTCGGACCCGCGTGTCGCCACTGTCAGTAATTGCAGACCGAGCGCCACCACACGGCAGGTCCAGAGAGACGTACTAGGACTCGTCCCAGTTGTACGGACGACTTTGCTAGCGACTACACTGACGAAGCCTTTCTCTCATTAGCCGAGAGACAGTTAGAATAGCCTTCAGCTAAGTCCATGGCTACGACCTAGCAAGGCGCCATTAACCATTTCTAAAGAGAGTCTCACTTGTATCATCAAGAATGCTGTATACAAATGATGGATTAAAGTTAAGTATTCCAGCAGCTACGTACTTTTCTTTATAGCATTCATTACGTATCCTGTTTCAGACCTAGCGCCACCTGCGTGAGTTGACGCGTGCATTTCGGCCTCCTCTAGCAACACAGTGTTGGCTCTTCTGCCAACACTACAGTTTTCTTTTGGTTGGTAGAGGAAAACATTTCACGCACATCACTCCTCAGAACTGACATGAAAAGGCCTCAGAGAGTAGCAAAAAGGGCGTCAATGAAAACCCCTCCCCTATCCTAGGCTCTGATTGGCAGACAATTCGCGATTAAAACAGTTCGCAGTGCGACAAGCAACAGAAAGATGTTCATGACAACCTTTGACGCTGCTGACACCCTTGGGAGTTTAAACGCTTCTCTAAGAACTTTATGGGACTGCTTCCACATTAAACGTAATCGCACCCCTTTGGAGGGCAGCGCGACGGCAAGTTTTGCTCCCATGCACAGACTGGAACCTGTGGAACTATTAGAGGAAATTTGAATGCGATGCGAAGTAGCAAAGGGCACTTATGCTTTTCCTCCCCTCCTGTTTTCCAAAAAAATGTTCAGATGTGTGTGAAAATCTTATGGGACGTAACTGCTACGGTCATCAGTCCCTAAGTTTACACACCACTTAACCTAAATGATCCTAAGAACAAACACACACACCCATGCACGAGGGAGGACTCGAACCTCCACCGGGACCAGCCGCACAGTCCATGAATGCAGCGCCTTAGACCGCTCGGCTAATCCCGCACGGCCCTGTTTTCCACCCTCCTGCGGTGTGATCATGCGGGAGAGCAACATTAACTTGTGCGTGAATAAAACGGCTAAGGGTCCCTGCAAGATGCCGCAGCTCGACACTACCCTCGGTGCCACCCATGCGCCTTTGTTGAACACATTAGAAATGTACCTTCAAAAATTTCGAGACCACGTCAGTCTGGCGGCTACTTTAGCACCTGAAGGTTACGCAACCCCTTCGACACTCGTTGCATTAGGTTTGGATATCTTCGGGCGATAGAACAGCCACCAGGCTGAGTTAGTTTCGAAGTTTCTGACATGTACAGGGCTATTACAAATGATTGAAGCGATTTCATAAATTCACTGACATTCATTGACATATGGTCACGACACACTGCAGATACGTAGAAAAACTCATAAAGTTTTGTTCGAATGAAGCCGCACTTCAGGTTTCTGCCGCCAGAGCGCTCGAGAGCGCAGTGAGACAAAATGGCGACAGGAGCCCGATGACAAAGCATTGAATTTTCGGCGCGGTTGCAACAGCTCATGGAAGAGGATGGGTTCAGTGCGAAACTTGTTTTCAGTGATGAAGCAACATTTTTTCTTAATGGTGAAGTGAACAGACACAATGTGCGAATCTGGGCGGTAGAGAATCCTCACGCATTCGTGCAGAAAATTCGCAATTCACCAAAAGTTAACGTGTTTTGTGCAATCTCACGGTTTAAAGTTTACGGCCCCTTTTTCTTCTGCGAAAAAACTTTACAGGACACGTGTGTCTGGACATGCTGGAAAATTGGCTCATGCCACAACTGGAGACCGACAGCGCCGACTTCATCTTTCAACAGGATGGTGCTCCACCGCACTTCCATCATGATGTTCGGCATTTCTTAAACAGGAGATTCGAAAACCGATGGATCGGTCGTGGTGGAGATCATGATCAGCAATTCATGTCATGGCCTTCACGCTCTCCCGACTTAACCCCATGCGATTTCTTTCTGTGGGGTTATGTGAAAGATTCAGTGTTTAAACCTCCCCTACCAAGAAACGTGCCAGAACTGCGAGCTCGCATCAACAATGCTTTCGAACTCATTGATGGGGACATGCTGCGCCGAGTGTGGGAGGAACTTGATTATCGGCTTGATGTCTGCCGAATCACTAAAGGGGCACATATCGAACATTTGTGAATGCCTAAAAAAACTTTTTGAGTTTTTGTATGTGTGTGCAAAGCATTGTGAAAATATCTCAGATAATAAAGTTATTGTAGAGCTGTGAAATCGCTTCAATCATTTGTAATAACCCTGTACATTTGTAATGTGCTGAACAAAGGGGTGTGGTCACGTTCACTGGGATGCAGCCTCACAGAGAAAGGTTGAAACCTCCGAGCGTGTCACCAGTGTCAAAGGAAGAACATATTCCTGTCTTTAATCGCACTGCAAACTGTCATCCTCTGATGGTGAAGTGTATGGGGATCAAAGCCCAAGGGAAATGAGTGGTTTCATTGACAGCCTTGATACCACCCTCTGAGACCTTTTCGTGTCGACTGTGAGAGGCTATGTATCTGAAATCTAGTCTTCGACCACCCATAAGATGAGGCCTGATTTCAGCTGTGGGTGTCGCCGTTCTGACCTCCATCGCAGAGCCGTCAAAGGAAAGTTTGAAATGTGAGTAAGAGGCGCTGTGACGACCTTCTCATCGTGTGATACGTCCGCAGTGGCGATGGGCAGAGCTGTGGTGAAATTTGGTGGCAACGTGACATCAGTAACCCACCTTACAGCTCACATGAACTTCCGAGGCGTGGTCTTTTTATTGCATGTGTTGACACCTCGCTGTTGGAGCATCACCAAGCCCGAGGGTGAAGAAGCAGGTCGCCACGCTTTTGCACCATTACAGACGAAGTTTGTAGGCACCTTTGAGCCATATTTAGGACTTATGCGTCGTAGTGGATGCCAATTACGGGGTTTCGGAAAAGTCATCCTTTAATTCTGTTGGGCAGTGTAGATATCTTGTAATACAGGTTTTTCGTTAGTTGAAAAGCCATCTCCATTTTCCTTGCTGTTGCTAAGTTAGCTTCTTTGCCTAAGAATTTGATGTATTATTTCACCTCGATATTTAAATTCTGTAGTCTTTTTTATTCTTTCATAGTCAGTTTCCGTGTACTTCGGTGCCCTTTTCGTGTCTGCGATACACACTCATTTTTCAAAACATATACACACGCCTGCTTTTGGAACTGTCTGTTGTAGGGTATTTATCTGCATTATTTCATCTTCTTTAGATTATGCTAAGATGGAAAGGTGATATAAAAACCCAAACAATCAATGTTCTGATTATCCCCTTTTTTCCCAGTTGTAATATTTTAAAATTCCTTCATCTTTAACTCTTTTTCCTGCGTTCCCTGATTACCTTTCCTAGTAAACAACTGAATTGCAATGGTCACAAAACCATCTCTTCGTCTTATTCGTACACCAGTTTTAACCTCAAAAGCCTTCGAGATTTCAACTAAAAATTTAATATTGTGTTTGTTAAAGAGCCTTCTATGATTGCCAGTGATCTGTTGTCAGTTAAACACTCTTTCCTGTCAGTAGAATCATATGTTTCTTAGAAGTCCCCAAATGTTATATAAATGTGCTTGCTTCTCATTCTTTGTACCTGATTATAAATTAGTGATTTAAAATTTGTTAAGACAGGTTCGACCTTTTCTAAACCCTCCTCAGTAGTCTCCTAATTGTACATCCAGCTGGTTTTTTCCTGTCTGTTTCGTAACGCTTTTGAAAGAATTTAGCAAAACAATGGAAACTGGGAATTTCATATGCAGTTTGTTGGGTCGGTTTTAACTCCTTTAACGCGGACTGAGTGATTCAATGCTGTATTCCAAACTTCTGTCATAGTGTCTGCTAATCAGGCTTTGTGAATTATTCTATTTTAATATAGCAAATCATGAATATCGCTATGCTTTTGTAATTTCTACCCAATGCATGCATAAGTTGGGAAGCCAACTGGAAGGATCTTTGGCAAAGAGCGAGAGTCGTGCCCGGGTGTGACGGAAGCTCGGGCGAGCCCGCAGCTCATTGACTTTGAACGTCGACTACTCATTGGATGCCACCCGAGAAACAATTTTTCAATTTTTTTCTTGATTCACCAGTCTTCTGACGGATTGAGGCTGCCCCCCCCCCCCCCCCTCACCACCACCAATTCCTAGCACATGCAACTTACGTCCTCAATTGTGTGCTATATGCATTCCTATCTCTGTCTTCTTCACCGTCTTTACCCTCTACAGGTACCTCCATTACCATGGAAGTTACACCCGGATGTCTTAACAGATGTCCTATCATCATCTCCCTTCTTCTTGTCAGTGTTTCCCATATGTTCCTTTCCTTGCCGATTATCTGCACAAACTCCTCTTTGCTTTCCGTATCAATCCACCTAATTTTCAACATTCTTCTGTAGCGCGACATCTCACATACTTAAATTCTCCTCCGTTCCGGTAACCCCACAGTCCATGTCTCACTGACGTGCTGCAAACATACATTCCCAGGAATTTTTCCCTCAAATTAAGGCCTGTGTTTGATACTAACAGACTTCTCTTGGCCAGGAATGGCCTTTTTGCCAGTGTTAGTCTGCTTTTGATGTCCTCCTTGCTGCGTCCGTCTTCTGTTATTTTGCTGCCTAGGTAGTAGAATTCCTTAACTTTATGTACTTCGTGACCATCAACCCTAATGTTATGTTTCTCACTTTTCTCATTCTTGCTGCTTCTCATTACTTTCGTTTTCTACGATTTACTCTCAATCTGTATTCTATACTCATTAGACTGTTCATTCACCAGATCCTGTAATTATTCTTCACTTTCATTCACGGTAGCAATCTCATCAGCGATCTTATCTTCATTTCAACCTGAATTTTAATTACACTCTTGTTCTCTTATTTCTGTCATTGGTTCTTCGGTGTACGCACTGATGAGTCATAACATTATGACCACCTGCTTAAAAGCTTGTTTGTTCGTCTTTGGAACGCAATACATCACTGAGTCTTCCTATCAAGGATCCGACAGCAATTTGGTAGCTCTGTGGAGGTATGTGGCGTTAGATGTCTACGCACAGGTCATGTAATTCTCGTAAATAACAGATTGAGAGTAAATCGTAGGAAGACGAAAGTAATGACAAGTAGCAGGAATGAGAAAAGTGAGAAACATAACATTAGGGTTGATGGACACGAAGTATATAAAGTTAAGGAGCTGTACTACCTAGGCAGCAAAATGACAGAAGACGGACGCAGCAAGGACGACATCAAAAGCAGACTAACACTGGCGAAAAGAAGAAGTCTGCTAGTATCAAAGACGGGCCGCTGATTTGCATAAGCGGTAACGGCCCTCGATAGCGACCCAGATGGCTTCCACATGAGCGGTCGCCGGGATATCAACGTGAGTTCACTACAATGCTCCTCAAACCACTGTAGCGCGGTTCTGGCTCCGAGACACGGACAATTATACTGCTGAAAGACGACATGGCCGTCTGGGAAGACATTAAGCATGAAGGGATGCAAGTGGTTCGCAGCTGTCAGCGTGTCTTCGATTACAGCCACAGGTCCCATGAAAGCGCAGGAGAATGTCTCCATAGCACAATCTCTTCCCACCAGCCTGCGTCCCAGGAGTGGTGCACATTTCGAGCCGTCATTCACCATGACAACGGCGTTGGTGAAGACGACCATCGACCTAATGTAGCAAAAATGCGATTTAGCCGAAGACCCGAACGTTTCCATTGCTTGACGATCGAATCACGATGGTCCCGTGCCCACTGCAGTCGTAACTGACGGTGTCGTTGAGTGAACATACACTCCTGGAAATTGAAATAAGAACACCGTGAATTCATTGGCCCAGGAAGGGGAAACTTTATTGACACATTCCTGGGGTCAGATACATCACATGATCACACTGACAGAACCACAGGCACATAGACACAGGCAACAGAGCATGCACAATGTCGGCACTAGTACAGTGTATATCCACCTTTCGCAGCAATGCAGGCTGCTATTCTCCCATGGAGACGATCGTAGAGATGCTGGATGTAGTCCTGTGGAACGGCTTGCCATGCCATTTCCACCTGGCGCCTCAGTTGGACCAGCGTTCGTGCTGGACGTGCAGACCGCGTGAGACGACGCTTCATCCAGTCCCAAACATGCTCAATGGGGGACAGATCCGGAGATCTTGCTGGCCAGGGTAGTTGACTTACACCTTCTAGAGCACGTTGGGTGGCACGGGATACATGCGGACGTGCATTGTCCTGTTGGAACAGCAAGTTCCCTTGCCGGTCTAGGAATGGTAGAACGATGGGTTCGATGACGGTTTGGATGTACCGTGCACTATTCAGTGTCCCCTCGACGATCACCAGTGGTGTACGGCCAGTGTAGGAGATCGCTCCCCACACCATGATGCCGGGTGTTGGCCCTGTGTGCCTCGGTCGTATGCAGCGCACCTGCACGGCGCCAAACACGCATACGACCATCATTGGCACCAAGGCAGAAGCGACTCTCATCGCTGAAGACGACACGTCTCCATTCGTCCCTCCATTCACGCCTGTCGCGACACCACTGGAGGCGGGCTGCACGATGTTGGGGCGTGAGCGGAAGACGGCCTAACGGTGTGCGGGACCGTAGCCCAGCTTCATGGAGACGGTTGCGAATGGTCCTCGCCGATACCCCAGGAGCAACAGTGTCCCTAATTTGCTGGGAAGTGGCGGTGCGGTCCCCTACGGCACTGCGTAGGATCCTACGGTCTTGGCGTGCATCCGTGCGTCGCTGCGGTCCGGTCCCAGGTCGACGGGCACGTGCACCTTCCGCCGACCACTGGCGACAACATCGATGTACTGTGGAGACCTCACGCCCCACGTGTTGAGCAATTCGGCGGTACGTCCACCCGGCCTCCCGCATGCCCACTATACGCCCTCGCTCAAAGTCCGTCAACTGCACATACGGTTCACGTCCACGCTGTCGCGGCATGCTACCAGTGTTAAAGACTGCGATGGAGCTCCGTATGCCACGGCAAACTGGCTGACACTGACGGCGGCGGTGCACAAATGCTGCGCAGCTAGCGCCATTCGACGGCCAACACCGCGGTTCCTGGTGTGTCCGCTGTGCCGTGCGTGTGATCATTGCTTGTACAGCCCTCTCGCAGTGTCCGCAGCAAGTATGGTGGGTCTGACACACCGGTGTCAATGTGTTCTTTTTTCCATTTCCAGGAGTGTATGAACACCTAGGGGTGGTTTGCTACGATACTACATGTTCAACAATGTACGATGAACGGTGTAGTCCGAAATAGTTGTGCGTCTACCAGCATTGTGCTCTTTCAGCAGAGATGCCGATCCCAATTTACAGAGCAGACAAGCCATCGAACCCCACGTCCTGTGAAAAGTCGTGGACGGCCAATCATTTAACGCCTAGTGGTAGTTCACTGTTCTTCTCGTCCCCTAGATGCTCACAACAGAAGCACGTGAACATTCGACAGTTTCACCGTTTTCGAGATACTCGTTCACAGAATTTGCACAATAATAATCTGCCCTTTGTCAAAGTCGGTTATCTCCATGGATTTCCCCATTTGCAGTCCATATCTTCGCTAGGGTGATTCCCCGTCCGTTTCTGCTCCTCTTACATATTTTTATTACCGCGCCACGTGTCCACAACGCCACCAGACTGCATTCAACGTCGCGGTAGACAGTAGTCATAATGTTTTGGCTTATCAGTGTAAATTGGACAGTAGAGGCGAGGGCTCTATCACCTTTTACCATCCGAGAATTTCGTTGCTGGTATTCCACTCTTATTTTTCTCTTTTTGTCTCTAGTACATATTGTGTAATGCCCGTCTTTTCTTACAGTTTACTGTTTAACCCTATTTTTCACTATATTTGGAACATCTTGCACTCTTTGATATTGTCAAACACTTTCTACAGATCCGCAAATCATATAAAATGTCTCGGTTTTTCTTTGTGCTGCTTCCAACGCAAGGTCAGAATTGTCTCTCTGGTGTCTTAACCATTCCTACAGCCGAACTGGTCCTCATCTAACACTTACTCAATTTTCCTTTCCATTCTTCTGCATATTATTCTTGTCAGCAACTTGGACACGTGAGCTGTTAAGCTGACTTTGCGATAAATCTCACACTTGTCGGCTCTTGCAGTCTTCGGAATTGTGTGGATGATGTTTCTCGGAAAGTCAGATGGTATATCGCCAGACTCATAATTCCACACGCCAACGTGGATAGTCGCTTTGTTGCCACTTCCCCAATGATTTAAGAAATTCTAAAGGAATATTATCTATCTTTGTAGCCTTATTCGAAATTAAATCTCCCAAAGCTGTTTTAAATTCTGATTGTAGTATTGGATCCCCTATCTCTTCTATTAGACGCCTGTTCCTTCTTCTATCACGTCTTCAGACAAGTCTTCCCTCTCATGGAGGCCTTCAGTGTACTCTTTCCACTTATGCGCTCTCTGGTCTACATTTAACAGCGGAATTCCATTGCGCTCTTTATGTTACCACACTTGCTTTTAATTTCACCGAAGGTTGTTTTGATTTTCCTATATGCTGAGTCAATCCTTCCGATAATCATTTCCTTTTAGATTTCTTTACATTTTTCATGCAGCAATTTCGCCTTTGCTTCCCCAAACTTCTTATTTATTTCATTCCTAAGTGACTTGTATTTCTAAATTCCTGAATTTCGCTGAAAATTTTTGTACTTCCTTCTTTCATCGATCAACTAAAGTATTTCTTCTGTTACCCATGGTTTTTTCGTAGTTACCTTCCTTGGACATATGTTTTTCTTTCCAACTTTTAAGATTGCCATTTTTAGAGATGTCAATTCTCTTCAACCATTATTAGAGATGTCAATTTCTCTTCAACTGAGCTACCTACTGAGCTATGCCTTCTTGCACTATCGACACCCCTTAATACTTCCGTATCCCACTTCTTTGCGTATTGATTGCTCCTGACTAGTCTCTTAAGCTTGAGTCTACTCTTGGTCACTACTCCTGGGTTGCTTTACAATCCACTATCTTATTTCGGAATCTCTGCCTGATCATGATGTAATGTAACTGAAACCTGCCCGTATCGCTCGGCGTTATTCAAGTACACCCCCTCTTGCTATGATTCTTGAGTACAATAGTCGCTATTATTATCTGGAATTTATTGTAGAACTCAAGAAGTCTTTCTCCTCTCTCATTACTAGTACCAAGCACATATTCTCCCAAAGCCCTCACTTTTACTCACTTCCCCCGTGACAGCATTCCAACCAACCATGACTATTAGATTTTCATCTCCCTTTACGTATGGAAATAACTTTTAATATCCTCATACTTTCTCTAGCTTTTCATCTTCGGCATGCGACATCGGTGTGTATACCTGAACTACCGTTGTCAGTGTTGGTTTGCTGTCGATTTTGATAAGAACAACCCTATCACTGAACTGTTCACAGTAACTCGTTCTCTGCCCTGTCTTCCTACTCATAACGAATCCTACTGCCGCTATACCACTCTCTGCTGCTATTGATATTAGCCTATACTCTTCTGACGGATGCCACTGTCTTCACTTCACCTCAACCCTCCTCTGACAGTCCCCTTCCTGATGAGAAACTAGTTCGAAATTTTTTGCTAATGAAGTGAACATCACCAGACTTTTTCAGTTACAGGCCACGTGTCCTGTGGATACACATTATGTGTCTTCAGTGCAGTGGTCTCTATTGCCTTTGCATCCTCATACCGTTGACCATTAGGGACAGTTTCCCATCCCAGTGACAAGAGAGTTCTCTGAACCTCTGACCGCTCCTCCAACCCCTTTGACAAAGCCGTTTGCTGAGTGAAGGGTGACTTCTTATGCCGGAAGTCTTCGTCCGCCACTGATAAGAAATGTTATCCAAGTTTTTAGCGGTGTGGGGTTCGAACCCAGGATCGAAGACGTTATGATTACTAATCATAACTACTGATAAAAAGTATGTCAGACACATTTCATCCCTTCTACAGCTGCTCGATAGACTGTTGGTTGTGTGATTATGAAGTGGAAACGCAGGGGACAACATGGAACTACGCAAAGTCCAGACGGACACCCGTCATCTACTGACAGACAGCGACCGTCGAGCACTGTGGAGGATTATTGTAAAAAAAAAAAAAAAAAAAAAAAAAACAACCGCATGAAATCAGCGTTAGGAATCACACGTGAGTTCCAAAATAGAGCACGGAGTGGGGGGGGGGGGGGCAGCGAGGGTATTAAAAATGGGATACAATGGTCGAAAAGCTCCATATAAGCCATACTACGTTTTAGTCAGTGCTAATTGACTCTTGGGTTGGTGAAAAGTGCGAAGTCATTGGCCAGTGTATGACCATAAACGAGTAATTTCGAACGATGAATCAAGTTGTATGGGGTAGCAATCCGATGAAAGGGTTGAGGTATGGCGAATGCCTGCCATGATGTGTAATGCCAACAGCGAAATGTGGAGGACGTGGTCTTACAAGGTATAGGAGTGTTTTCTGTGGCCAGCGTGTGGTCTCTTTATTACACTTGAGAAAACGCTAAATGCAGAAGAATCTGAACGCGTTTCACCTCATTGTGTACTGCGTGCAGTAGAGGAATGACAGTGCATCCTCTGATAATGTAACATCTGTTAGGCAATGGTTTGTGGACAGTAACACTCCTTAAGGGGAGCCATAGCGATCCATCTCCTCCATGTTAATTTTAGCAAATAGAAGGAACATTTTCTCTAACACCATTTGAAATTTGGACTACATGTTCAGTGAATATTTCTCTACAAAGCTATAATGCCACGTTAAGAAATATTTATTGGTTTTTGTTTAAAAATTTTTTTTAAACGCATGCTTATTTTTTCTCTAAAATTTGCTAGGTGGTAGCCTTTAAATCGGCCGCGGTCCGCTAGTATACGTCGAACCCGCGTGTCGCCACTGTCAGTGATTGCAGACCGAGCGCCGCCACACGGCAGGTCTAGAGAGACGTCCTAGCACTCGCCCCAGTTGTACAGCCGACTTTGCTAGAGATGGAACTGACAAATTACGCTCTCATTTTCCGAGACGATAGTTAGCATAGCCTTCAGCTACGTCAATTGCTACGACCTAGCAAGGCGCCATTTATCCTTTGCTATGTATCTTGTGAAGCATGTACCATCAGACAGATGTACACCAATTATGGATTAAAGTTAAGTATTACTTCACCTACGTACTTTATTTGCTACTATAATTTCCCTTAACTGTTCCAGACCTCACGCCAGTCTGCGTGAGCTTAACGCGTGCATTTTGGCCTCCTCTAGCAACACGGTGTTGGCTATTCTGCCAACACATCACAAACCTATCAACATTCAGAATTGTGTACCGTTGTGTTAACCACGTTTAAGTTGCATCTCTAAGTGCTGTTAGGTTAAACAAGTGTTAATTTGAAAGGTTCAAAGATTCAGTACATTGTCCGCAGCTCGTGGTCGTGCGGTAGCGTTCTCGCTTCCCACGCCCGGGTTCCCGGGTTCGATTCCCGGCGGGGTCAGGGATTTTCTCTGCCTCGTGAAGATTGGGTGTTGTGTGATGTCCTTAGGTTAGTTAGGTTTAAGTAGTTCTAAGTTCTAGGGGACTGATGACCATAGATGTTAAGTCCCATAGTGCTCAGAGCCATTTGAACCATTTGAAGATTCAGTACATTGACCAGCGGTACAGCTCGGTCTCTCATGATGCAAATTTAGTCATGAGTTACATTTTCGTTCATTATACACGATAAGCTTTTATGGATTACTTAAAGTGTGCTGTTACTATATGCCAAATGTTAACTGGATATTCTCACGTTGTTTTACTTCTGGGTCGAGACTATTTTGTGCGGAATTAATAATTTGTTCTGCTAATTATGTTTTGCTTATCGCTGACCAAATGGTACCTGCACTAACAAACTATTGCATATTTGGAACTGTCGCGAATACTCATTCTTTGAACTGTGAGGTTTGGGAATTACCATGCAAACTGGCCACTCGCCTATCATTTGGATTCTGATGTGTAGAGTTATGTCAAGGAACAAGGAAAGTGTTTTGATCTTCTTCTGTGTCGCCACTTTAACACTGGGTATTTAAAGGAGCTACCATCTGATCTCCAGGCAACTCATTTACCTTTCTAAATAGTTTGGTATATTAAGAGTCTGAGTTGTCCCACCTGTTCTCATTTGTTGAGATGCCCTTTGTATGTATTCTAGTAATTCCTGATGCTTGTGTTCCCCGACCAGTGTGTGGCAGACCAGTGGGCAACATTGGGGCTCAAATTCTGTGTCCTGATGCGTCACTGGCAGCGAATTGATTACAGCAGCTGTTCTTTGTTATTGTATTTTCAAACTGTTACTTTTTTCTCAGTTTAACGCAGCACTGGGAAAATAAAATGTGTTATTTCTAAAGCAAGCCGCTGTGGCCGAGCTGTTCTAGGCGCTTCAGACCGAAACCGCGCTGCTGCTATGGTCGCAGGTTAGAATCCTGCCTCGGGAATGGATGTGTGTGATGTCCTTAGGTTAGTTGGGTTTAAGTAGTTCTAAGTCTAGGGGACTGATGTCCTCAGATGTTTTCCCATAATACTCAGACCCATTTGAACCATTTTGTAATTGCTAAAATTGATGTTCAAGTTCCCAATGCCTTGTCCTTCCACTCACCAAGCAGCCACTGACGGCTGGCCATATACCACCAATTTTCGCCACACGACGGTACGTGCAATATTGTCGACCATGATCTTTCCAGTGGCCAAGATGTTATGGTGTGGGGAGACATCATGTTGCATGGGCGTACCAAACTCCAAATCTTTCAAAACAGTAGGCTCCCAGTCAATGTTATTGTGAGACTGTAGGCCTTCTTTGAGTGCGTCCTTTCAGGAGTGCATTGGATCCTGACTTCATTTTTATGAATGACAATGCGGACGTGCATCGGACAGCGCAGGTGAATGAGCTCTTGGAACGAGAGGATATTTTGCTGATTTCCCCGACTTAAACCGCACCGACCACGTGTGGGATGCGTTGAAGAGACATATTGAAGGATGTCTATGTGCAGGGCGCGCTGGTGGAGTAATGGAACTTTCTACCACAACAGCTTCTTACCAACCTCGTGGCCAGCATGGAAACACATTGCAGAGCATGTACTGCTGCCTCTATTGGTCACACACGCCGTTAAGAACCGTATTTCGCATTTTGTGATGTCCACTGTGGTGACTTCAGTGTAAAAATTGTCTTTCAATAAAAGTATCATTTCTATTCCTCTCATTGCATATTTGCTACATTAACTTCTGTGTTATACTGTAGCATTTATTTCTATGTGTGGTTCTAGTTTCATTGAGCTATGTTATTAGGCAGTGACACATCACGCTTAGCTTACTTTCATCCTGCACGCCAGTGTAGTATTCCGTTCCACCTGCAAAAAGTTAAATGGACAATGCCAACTTCGGAACTAGACCATTCAGTTGCAGTCACACACAAGAACAGCAAAAGGATCTGCGTTGAACCACAACACCCGATAGAATGTGACTTACCTCCAGCAGCTACGTGGTGCCCCATTCATTTCCCTCGCTGGAGTCGCGCTCGATTAACAACACAAAACCGGCATTAAGATCCTGGAAAGTTTGACTTACCTCCAGTCTGTCAGTGATCCTACATAGAAGTTCGTCCTACATAGACGACTAACATGTGTTCTATCATCTTGGTTATTCCAGTTTTCTTCTCTCGCTCTGGCAACTACCGTTCATCCGTGACACACGAATTTGTATGGTGTCTGTAGATGATGTAAGGGGCTGAAACCGCACCTCTTTCATATTACCGTCGTACTACAGTAATGCGAAAGTAACTCAGATTTTGTATCAGTATACTGCGTACGTAGTGGAATGACAGTGCGTCCTCTCATCAAGTAGTATCTCTCGGGCAACGGTTTGTGGGCAACAGCATCCCTGAAACGGACTGGACTGCCCACAGTGCCGGCCTGAACACAGCGAAACGCCTTTGGGATGAGACAGAAGGTCGACTTCTCTCCGGCCGGCCGGAGTGGCCAAGCGGTTAAAGGCGCTACAGTCTGGAACCGCACGACCGCTACGGTCGCAGGTTCGAATCCTGCCTCGGGCATGGATGTCTGTGATGTCCTTAGGTTAGTTAGGTTTAAGTAGTTCTAAGTTCTAGGGGATTTATGACCACAGCAGTTGAGTCCCATAGTGCTCAGAGCCATTTGAACCATTTGAATCGACTTCTCTCCAGACACAGCGTCGACCATCGCTGCCTTCTCTGGTTTCGCCTCTTCTTGCTCTCCCGAGCTATTACTATTTTTATTATTCTTCCCTAATTAGTTGAAGCCAGACTATTTCCAAATTTCAGCAAAAGCTTCTATTATGTTGCAACCTCTGCATGACAACTTTCGTAGTGACTGAAACAGTTGTTATTGTTTGTAACTGCAGCTTTCATGGATGAGTTAAGTTCACTTTTTAAAGCGGTTAAGAATTTTCGTATTTGAAAATCACTATGTTTAATTTGGTTGGTGAATTGAACAGCGCACATGCACACGCATATAAAGAAACATGATGGAAATCGTTCCGTAGTGTCGAACACAGAAAACTGAATCAAATTTATCTGCTATGGAGCGTATAAAGCGTCTGTTCTCTTACTCGTAATGCAATGTATAAACACGAAGTTTTTTAACATATTGCGTAAAACGATGATGGAGATGCCTCAAATGGTGGTTCAAAATTATGGGTCAGATAGTGTGAACAGAAAACTCAGTCAAAAGTGATAAATAGTCTGTTGTAACGGAGAGCAAGCTTTTGATGATGTGTCACATTGGGACTGGCAGCCAACAAGTGTTTATTTTTTGTACTGTTACTGAATAATCCAGTCAGTCGCTTTATTGATGGTACGTAATTCACATGACCGATTTTGGAGTTATACATCATTGCCGTCAGACGAGCTTGTGATTTCGTGAATCAAATAGCTGAATGTATTATCCAGTAACAGTATGTTGATCAAACACAGCCGAACGCCCCTAAGATTCTGACCATGAAGATGAATCACACCCTACTGTTTTTTTAATTAAATGGTACCTTTGTGACCTACCATACACGTTTATATAATAGGTCGTGTTAAAGAGGTACATGGAACTAATTACATGATATAACTGATAACAAAGATATGTTTCAAGATATTGTTAAAGACAACAAAATGAATACCAATAATAATAATAGAGGTGCTAAATCTCCCATCTCACATGACAGCACAAACTCCTGTCGAACCAGGGAAAGAGTTAAGAAACCTGCGTCTCTGGAAAAAAAAAGAAACTGCCAATTACTGACTTTTTAAGTTTTTGCGGAGGTGGATCATGTTTTTCTCCGAAGTCGCGTCACTTCCCACAGCAACAAGTATACAGATACAATCTTAAAGATCTTTATCTAAGTCGCCTGTGCCTTGGAGCTTGTTAGTCGTAGCTATGAGGTGCAATAAAGATTCTATCTCTAAATGTTTCTCAGACGCCAGTGTTTCTTGTACAACAGAAGCAGCCAATGAAGGTGGGTCTCAGGCCTATTTGTAGTATCGGCGAACACGAAAACTTGTGAATTTTTGTTACGCGTGGCTCTGCACACAATGCCCGGTTTATTACTCCACTGTGCAGATGTGTCCCTTCAGTCCGTCGCCCCCAGCCCAGCCTTCAGCTAGCACCAGTGCAGGTAAAGCGGCATTGCTCTGCTGGAGACCTGTCTCGACAAGGGCACTCTGACTGTCCTGTACAGCTGGTGGCCTGTCCCGTAAGCTTTACTGAGGGATGGGCTCGCCACCAATTGCTTCCATCTCCAAACATCCTGTTTCTACGAGCTAAGAACCATAAAAATACCTCACGCTCTTAGCGACCTACCAGGCTCCATCAACGTCTGCTCAGGCCATTAACTTTCTAGAGTCTCGATCAAGGTGTGTAAAGTTGTAACAGAATCATTCATAATTTTCCATATAAGAAAAATAGGTGAGAGAGTAACGTGTTCTCTCTAAAAGGTATGTGTGAATTCCTATGGGACCAAACTGCTTAGGTCATCGGTCCCTAGACTTACACACTACTTAAACGAACTTATGCTAAAGACAACACACGCACACACACACCAATGCCTGAGGGAGGACCCGAACCTCCGGCGACAGTGTCCGTTCGATTCGTGACATGGCGCCTCTAACCTGGTGGGCACACCGCGCGGTTGTCCTCTCTCAGCTGAATTACTTTCAATGAAGGACATCACTATTGCAGTTGCTGTAAGTTTTGGCAAAGTAAATTGTAGTAAAAACCTTTTTAGGTTTTATAATGACATTTGTAAAACATTATAGGGAGGCGCATATTATATAAGGTAACTCTAAAAATGTAAGCTTTGGAAGAATTGCATTGCTCTACAAGATGATTATAGAATGAAATTTTCACTCTGCAGCGGAGTGTGCGCTGATATGAAACTTCCTGGCAGATTAAAACTGTGTGCCCGACCGAGACTCGAACTCGGGACCTTTGCCTTTCACAGGCAAGTGCTCTACCAACTTTTTTTTTTTTAATCTCATTTTGTTCTCTTTCGTTCGTTGTACCTGCTCGGGGCGGACGTCGTAAGACACCCGTTTTGGTTCGTTGTTGATCGGTGAACTCAGTTTTTTTATTACAGAGGGCAGCTAACCCTCTGACCGAACATGCTGAGCTACCGTGCCGGCGTACCAACTGAGCTACCGAAGCACGACGCACGCTCGCTACTCACAGCTTTACTTCTGCCGAGTTCGAGTCTCGGTCGGGCGCACAGTTTTAATCTGCCAGGAAGTTTCAAGATGATTATACTTTGTACTCCTAGCTTGCACCATTGTACAATGTAAAGTATTAGGTTGGTACATAACTTTGTAGCGTTTTTGTTTTGCACGTTGTTATTCCGGTTGCTACGGCTTCGTTTATCGATTGTCTTTTTTGTTTGTAGTTTACTATTGCTATTTGAGTTTACATAGTGTTCTTTTGTTATTTAGAGATAGCGAGTAGAGCTGTGGACGCTAGAAAATGCAAAATGGAATGACAAGTAGAGGAATCGGAACGTTCCCAACGTGTTCTTGAGTTTGAGGTCAATAAAGAGGTGACAGTGGCGGAAGTAGTCAGAAATTTTTGCGCCGTATGTGGGATAGCGCCACTGGCCAGAGCACGATGAGAAAACGGTTTTCTCGTATTAAGGAGGATCGTTTTGACATTAGTGAACCTCCACGTTCAGGGTTTGATGAAAATTGTTTAAAAGCAAGTCTGTGTACTCAAGAACTGGTAACTGTGATGAGCTGTGATCATTCCATCATCGTGCGACATTTGCAAACAATGACGAACGTTCAAAAATCGGGTGTGTGGGTACCGAATCACTAAGGTTAGCAGAAAGCCACACGTACATCTCTGCTTGCTGGTCATCAATTAGCTCGTGAACAGCACCGGACCATTCCTGCCCTGAATCATTACTGCTGACGATAAATCATGTCTTTATGGTAACATAAGGAAAAGAAAAGAATGGTTGAGCCCAAACTGGGCAGCATCTCCCTGTGCGAAGACCTGCACACATCCATAAAGACAATATGCGTCTCGTGTAACAGCAATGGTGTGATGTACTACGCATTACTTCTCCAAGGTGTAACCAACACTGCTGACGTTTATTGTCAACAATTGAGACGATTTGCAGAAGCAATCCAAAAACAATAACCAGGAGTAGAATGTGAAGTCATACTACACTCCTGGAAATGGAAAAAAGAACACATTGACACCGGTGTGTCAGACCCACCATACTTGCTCCGGACACTGCGAGAGGGCTGTACAAGCAATGATCACACGCACGGCACAGCGGACACACCAGGAACCGCGGTGTTGGCCGTCGAATGGCGCTAGCTGCGCAGCATTTGTGCACCGCCGCCGTCAGTGTCAGCCAGTTTGCCGTGCCATACGGAGCCCCATCGCAGTCTTTAACACTGGTAGCATGCCGCGACAGCGTGGACGTGAACCGTATGTGCAGTTGACGGACTTTGAGCGAGAGCGTATAGTGGGCATGCGGGAGGCAGGGTGGACGTACCGCCGAATTGCTCAACACGTGGGGCGTGAGGTCTCCACAGTACATCGATGTTGTCGCCAGTGGTCGGCGGAAGGTGCACGTGCCCGTCGACCTGGGACCGGACCGCAGCGACGCACGGATGCACGCCAAGACCGTAGGATCCTACGCAGTGCCGTAGGGGACCGCACCGCCACTTCCCAGCAAATTAGGGACACTGTTGCTCCTGGGGCATCGGCGAGGACCATTCGCAACCGTCTCCATGAAGCTGGGCTACGGTCCCGCACACCGTTAGGCCGTCTTCCGCTCACGCCCCAACATCGTGCAGCCCGCCTCCAGTGGTGTCGCGACAGGCGTGAATGGAGGGACGAATGGAGACGTGTCGTCTTCAGCGATGAGAGTCGCTTCTGCCTTGGTGCCAATGATGGTCGTACGCGTGTTTGGCGCCGTGCAGGTGAGCGCCACAATCAGGACTGCATACGACCGAGGCACACAGGGCCAACACCCGGCATCATGGTGTGGGGAGCGATCTCCTACACTGGCCGTACACCACTGGTGATAGTCGAGGGGACACTGAATAGTGCACGGTACATCCAAACCGTCATCGAACCCATCGTTCTACCATTCCTAGACCGGCAAGGGAACTTGCTGTTCCAACAGGACAATGCACGTCCGCATGTATCCCGTGCCACCCAACGTGCTCTAGAAGGTGTAAGTCAACTACCCTGGCCAGCCAGATCTCCGGATCTGTCCCCCATTGAGCATGTTTGGGACTGGATGAAGCGTCGTCTCACGCGGTCTGCACGTCCAGCACGAACGCTGGTCCAACTGAAGCGCCAGGTGGAAATGGCATGGCAAGCCGTTCCACAGGACTACATCCAGCATCTCTACGATCGTCTCCATGGGAGAATAGCAGCCTGCATTGATGCGAAAGGTGGATATACACTGTACTAGTGCCGACATTGTGCATGCTCTGTTGCCTGTGTCTATGTGCCTGTGGTTCTGTCAGTGTGATCATGTGATGTATCTGACCCCAGGAATGTGTCAATAAAGTTTCCCCTTCCTGGGACAATGAATTCACGGTGTTCTTATTTCAATTTCCAGGAGTGTATTCCACGACAATACCTGCGCGCATTCTGCTAAACTGACAAAAAACACTGCACAAGAGTTATTCACCTGATCTTTTGCGCTCATATTTTCACCTTTTCTACTCTCTATCGAATATTTTTCAAGGAACTTCCTTTCCGGATGAAAATGCGCTTCGAACTTCGCTCGACGAGTTCTTCGCCTCAAAAGCTCGTGATTTCTACAGTCGCTGAATCTAAAAGCTACTCCTGCGTTTACAGACCGTTGTAAATAGGGAAAGAGAATATATTATTGATGACTGAAGTCTTTACTATGTGTGTGAGCCGTGCTCACTCCCAATTATGCGTTTTCGTGAACTTCGCTGTCTATCAGTGTTTGGTTTCCCACCCTTGTTGCGGTTACGTGGTAGTTCTTCTTCCTTCTACCTGTGGCAACAGTGATGTGTATCGATATTTGCACCGTGTACCATCTTTGGTTTGGTGCATATAGTTTCCGGATAGGGGCTCTGCAGGCAGTCGGTCAGTTGTCGCGGACGAGGGAAGTTACCTCCGCGCGGTTCAGTCGGCTGGGTCCACTGGCAGCCCCTGAGCAGTGTCGGAGCGTGTGTGAAGCTGTCCGATCGCTACGAGGTTCGTGGTTCACCGACCCAGGACGTCAAAGTTGAGTAGTGGTTTCAACTACCCAAGCTATCTCCGTTCATGTTGTGGTGGTTCGTTTCAGTGGTTTGCTGTTGGGGAGGTTTTTCTGTGAGTAACACCGAGTGTCTCTACTGGTGAAATTTAGCCGCTATGCGGTGCAGTTAACTGTTTTAGTTGACTACAATTCGACTGCATCAGTGGAATTTTCTGTCTCGTGGCCGTTAGTGTTCCGGTTACCTGCCGTGGGCACTAACATAATTTCAGTTAGCGTCCTTTGGTTGAAATGGCTCTGAGCATTATGGGACTTAACATCAATGGTTCAAATGGCTCTGAGCACTATGGTGCGGTAGCGTTCTCGCTTCCCACGCCCGGGTTCCCGGGTTCGATTCCCGGCGGGGTCAGGGATTTTCTCTGCCTCGTGATGGCTTTGAACCATTTTTTTGAGCACTATGGGACTTAACATCTGAGGTCATCAGTCCCCTAGAACTTAGAACTACTTAAACCTAACCAACCTAAGGACATCACACAACACCCAGTCATCACGAGGCAGAGAAAATCCCTGACCCCGCCGGGAATCGAACCCGGGAACCCGGGCGCCGGAAGCGAGGACGCTACCGCACGACCACGAGCTGTGGACTTAGCGTCCTTCCCTCACCTGTTCTCGCTGTCCACCATGGTGTGTAATTTTGACAGCTGATACATTCTCCATTGTGGATTATCACGTTGGTAACCTTTTCTGTTTGAGTTCTCATGTACCGATGAAGCAAGTCGTTGTGTCGGTCGGTCCGTGGCTGTCCCCTGGTTGGGTTCCGACGAATCAAGTATAGTTGGGCTCACCACCTGTCTCGCCTAAGTGATCGAGGGCAGACCGACCTCCCTGGAGGCTTCGGAGTGCCACCGGTGTTTAATTACCTGTTTTCAGCTGCTTAACATTTAAGTCTTATGGTTATTTTTTCTTTTTGCTTAAAAATTTTGCAAAATTAATTCTTTAATTTATCTTTCAAGCTTAAACATTGAGGGGCTTTGTGACTTAAAAGATTATGGTAATATATTTTTAAAATTTTGAAACTTAATTGTGGTCTTCAGCTATTGGTATTGCACCTTGCTTATGTTTGTTCTATCTGTTTTGCCTTGAGGCATTCCACTTAGCCATGATATGTTTTACTTATTTATTTTATTTGCCTTTTAATTGCATTTTTATCTTGTTGATTTCTAAGATTTCTTTTAAGTATTGTGGCCTTCTACCTTTAAAAGTCTACCGTGATGTACTCTAAAATTTTGAAAGTTAACCTGGGCCTTCAGCCTTTGGTATTGCACCTTGCATATGTTTGTTCTATTTACTTTGCTGTGATGTTTTTTTAAATTATTATATTGCTATCTTAATTGGATTTTTATCTTGTTGATTTGTTAAGGTTTCTTGTTTGGAGGCCTTCAGCCGTGAAAGAGTTGCAGTCGATAAAGGTCCGACTATGTGCCGTTTTCGTTGTAAAAGTGTCATTAAATTGCAATAAATTACAATTAGAAGGTTGAACTGACCCCAACCCTATTTGGCCCTTTCCACAATCCTAATTACCTGTTCTGCACAGCGGGTTTAGCGGACGTATCAGTGTGTCTGTTGTGTTTATTAAACTTACGGAAAAAAGCTACGAACTTAAGGAATAACCTAATACATTAGCTGTAAAATTGTTGGCAGCCTACATTTTTGACAAAGTAACGCGAATAAGTGAAGTATCCGCAACAAACAGACCAGTTCTGTCTTCGCAGAGATTTGGTTTGCTGAAATCTGAAGCAGAAAACGCCACAAAGACTATGAAGTTTCATCTCAATGTTAGCGGGAAGGCTGTTGTTTATTTGCACTGCGACGGTTCCATTTGCTGTCTGTTACAGCGAGGACCCGAAAACTAGGCTGGAATAAATTGCAGCGATAACGTTTTAAATCATCTCACGTCCTGCGAAACGCCTCCCATTAGTCCAGCTAAAGCTTGTTTGGACTCGACTGTTTTCCTTCAGTCTCGCATTCACGGCTGGCAGCTACGCCACTGCCTCTCCCTGTTGCTAAACTCCGCGCCCACTCGCTTGTCAGAGTGTGCAAACACACGCTACGTACGCTATCTGGGTTACGTCTGGCACACGAGAGGCTAAAATAAGCTTACAGTGCAATTTGTCGACATGAAGGCATTTTTCAGGTAACTTATGCGAGACGAAATGTGTGATTCTGAAACATATCTAACACACGAAATAAAATGCCTCACAATAACAAATCACAAAACCAAATCATATACACGCTTTTAATGAACAATCAACAATTGATGCAGCATAGAAATACACACACACACACACACACACACACACACACACACACACACACAGAGAGTGAGGCACAGAATAATACAGGGTGTTACAAAAAGGTACCGCCAAACTTTCAGGAAACGTTCCTCACACACAAAGAAAGAAAATATGTTATGTGGACGTGTGTCCGGAAACGCTTACTTTCCATGTTACAGCTCATTTTATTACTTATCTTCAAATCACATTAATCATGGAATGAAAACACACAGCAACAGATCGTACCAGCGTGACTTCAAACACTTTGTTACAGGAAATCCACCGTCCGTCGCATGGAATCCCTGATGCGCTGATGCAGCCCTGGAGAATGGCGTGTCAAGAGGGTTGAGTTCAGGAGAGCGTGGAGGCTATGGAATTGGTCCGCCTCTACCAATCCATCGGTCACCGAATCTGTTGTTGAGAAGCGTACGAACACTTCGACTGAAATGTGCAGGAGCTTCATCGTGCCTTAACCACATGTTGTGTCGTACTTGTAAAGGCACATGTTCTAGCAGCACAGGTAGAGTATCCCGTATGAAATCATGATAACGTGCTCCATTGAGCGTAGGTGGAAGAACATGGGGCCCAATCAAGACAACACCAACAATGCCTGCCCAAACGTTCACAGAAAATCTGTGTTGATGACGTGATTGCACAATCGCGTGCGGATTCTCGTCAGCCCACACATGTTGATTGTGAAAATTTACAATTTGATCACGTTGGAATGAGGCCTCATCCGTAAAGAGAACATTTGCACTGAAATGAGGATTGGCACATTGTTGAATGAACCATTCGCAGAAGTGTACCCGTGGAGGACAATCAGCTGCTGATAGTGCCTGCACACGCTGTACATGGTACGGAAACAACTGGTTCTCCCGTAGCACTCTCCATACAGAGACGTGGTCAACGTTACCGTGTACAGCAGCAACTTCTCTGGCGCTGACATTAGCGTTATCGTCAACTGCACGAAGAATTGCCTCGTCCATTGCAGGTGTCCTCGTCGTTCTAGGTCTTCCCCAGTCGCGAGTCATAGGCTGGAATGTTCCGTGCTCCCTAAGACGCCGATCAATTGCTTCGAACGTCTTCTTGTCGGGACACCTTCGTTCTGGAAATCTGTCTCGATACAAACGTACCGCGCCACGGCTATTGCCCCGTGCTAATCCATACATCAAATGGGCATCTGCCAACTCCGCATTTGTAAACATTGCACTGACTGCAAAACCACGTTCGTGATGAACACTAACCTGTTGATACTACGTACTGATGTGCTTGATGCTAGTACTGTAGAGCAATGAGTCGCATATCAACA
This sequence comes from Schistocerca cancellata, assembly GCF_023864275.1. NCBI lineage: Eukaryota > Metazoa > Arthropoda > Insecta > Orthoptera > Acrididae > Schistocerca > Schistocerca cancellata. The sequence goes on from NC_064632.1 coordinate 114,644,943, forward strand.
CAAGCACCGAAGTCAACATTACCTTCCTTCAATTGGGCCAACTGGCGGTGAATCGAGGAAATACAATACATACTGACGAAACTAAAATGAGCTCTAACATGGAAATTAAGCGTTTCCGTACACATGTCCACATAACATCTTTTCCTTATTCGTGTGTGAGGAATCTTTCCTGAAAGTTTGGCCGTACCTTTTTGTAACACCCTTTATATTCACTTGTGCGTCGGTGTACGGCTTGTAGATACGCCAGCGGTGGCGGCGTACAATTTGTACGTCTCCTGTGAAGACGAGAGACACTGTGTACGTATGGAGGAAATGGCTGTGGTACAAGTTTTACAAATTATCCTTGTTCAATCTGTGCAGATGGTCGTTCACACCTAGAGGCGAAGAAAAAGATGACGTCGGATATTGTTGTCGTCAGCATACATCACAAGGGAACCAAAACCATTTTTCTTTATAACCGCAACACACACACACACACACACACACACACATATATATATATATATATATATATATATATATATATATATATATATGGTGGTCAATTGATGGTGACCGGACCAAATATCCGACGAAATAATCATCAAACGAAAACACTACACAGAACGAAAGTCGTCTAGCTTGAAGGGGGAAACCAGATGGCGCTATGGTTGGCCCGAAAGATGTCGCTGCCGTAATATTCCGCCAGTGCGGACGGTATTTGCTTCGTGATACATTACCCGTGTTAAAATAGAGCGTTTACCAATTGCGGAAAAGGTCGATATGGTGTTGATGTATGCCTATTGTGATCTAAATGCCCAACGTGCGTGTGCTATGTGTGCTGCACGGTATCCTGGACGACATCATCCAAGTGTCCGGACCGTTCGCCGGATAGTTACGTTATTTAAGTAAACAGGAAGTGTTCAGCCACATGTGAAACGTCAACCACGACCAGCAACAAATGATGATGCCCAAGTAGGTGTTTTAGCCGCTGTCACGGCTAATCCGCACATCAATAGCAGACAAATTGCGCGAGAATCGGGAATATCAAAAACGTCGGTGTTGAGAATGCTACATCAACATCGACTGCACCCGTACCATAATTCTATGCACCAGGAATTGCATGGCGACGACTTTAAACGTCGTGTACCGTTCTGCCACTGCGCACAAGAGAAATTACGGGACGATGACAGATTTTTTGCACGCGTTCTATTTAGCGACGAAGCGTCACTCACCAACAGCGGTAACGTAAACCGGCATAATATGCACTATTGGGCAACGGAAAATCCACGATGGCTGCGACAAGTGGAACATCAGCGACCTTGGCGGGTTAATGTATGGTGCGGCATTATGGGAGGAAGGATTATTGGCCCCCATTTTATCGATGGCAATCTAAATGGTGCAGTGTATGCTGATTTCCTACGTAATGTTCCACCGATGTTACTGCAAGATGTTTCACTGCATGACAGAACGGTGATGTACGTCCAACGTGATGGATGTCAGGCACATAGCTCGCATGCAGTTGAAGCGGTAGTGAATAGCATATTTCATGACAGGTGGATTGGCGGTCGAAGTACCATACCATGGCCCGCACGTTCACCGGATCTGACGTCCCCGGATATCTTTGTGTGGGGAGAGTTGAAGGATATTTGCTGTCGTGATCCACCGACAACGCCTGACAACATGCGTCAGCGCATTGTCGATGCATGTGCGAACATTACGGAAGGCAAAATACTCGCTGTTGAGAGGAATGTCGTTACACATATTTCCAAAAGCATCGAGGTTGACGGACATCATTTTGAGTATTTATTGTATTAATGTGGTATTTGCAGGTAATCACGCTGTAACAGCATGCGTTCTCAGAAATGATAAGTTCATAGAGGTACATGTATCACATTGAAACAACCGAAGTAAAATGTTCAAACGTTCCTACGTTCTGTATTTTAATTTTAAAAACCTACTTTTTACCAACTGTTCGTCTAAAATTGTGAGCCATATGTTTGTGACTATTACAACGCGATCTATCACAAAGCGAAAAAGTGTTCCAACTAAAACATTCACATTTCTTTACGGAGTCTCTTACACGAATATGTAATAAAAAATGGGGGTTCCTATTTTAAAAAAACGCAGTTGATATTTGTTTGACGTATGGCAGCGCCATCTAGCGGGCCAACCACAGCGCCATCTGGTTTCCTCCTTCAAGCTAGACAACTTTCATTCTTTGTAGTTTTTTCGTTTGACGCTCATTTCGTAAGATATTTGGCCCGGTCACGATCAATGAACCAAAACATTATGACAACTGGACACGGAGTGACTTAGTGCCGCTTGGTGGCGTTGCGGGGACGCTACGCGGTATTAACGGTATGTAAGTGGAGCAAGCCCACCCGGTTAGCCGTTCGGTCTAACGCACGGCTTTCCGGTCGGGAAGGCGGTTCGGTCCCCGGCACGAATCCGCCCGGCGAATTAGTGTCGAGGTCCGGTGTGCCGGCCAGTCTATGGATGGTTTTAAGGCGGTTTCCATCTGCCTCGGTGAATGCGGGCTGGTTCCCCTAATTGCGCCTCAGTTACACTATGTCGGCGATTGCTGCGCGAACACTGTTTCCACGTACGCGGTACACCATAATTAAAAGGTTCAAATGGATCTGAGCACTATGGGACTTAACATCTGAGGTCATCTGTCCCCTAGAACTTAGAACGACCTAAACCTAACTATCCTGAGGACATCACACACTTCCATGCCCGAGGCTGGATTCGAACCTGCGACCGTAGTGGTCGCGCGGTTCCAGACTGAAGCGCCGTTCGGTGTGGGGCGGCGGTGGGGTGAGTGGACTGCTTTAGCTTTCTGTGGGATTGTGAACCACTGAGGGCTACGGCGGGGACGAAGCCTCTCCGTCGTATCTAGGTCCCCAGTTCAATACAATACAATATAAGCGGAGCAAACAGGAATCAAACTAGCGAATGGGGAAATCCACTGACATAAGCTACTTTGACAAACGACAGGTTGTTGCGATGAAACTGGTCTGCTGCAAGCGCGGCTCTGTCGTTAGCAGATATGGAAAGTAATAAGAAGCAGCAGCCGAGATTGCAAATTTATTATATGTCTATGTATGTTCGCGATCTCAGCTGGTACTTTTGAGTATTATATTTAGTACGATCAGTGAGTTCCTTCACGATGTCCAAATGTCTATGGAAGGTGGCTGAGGACCGTGAAAGGTACTGGCTGTCCATGCCTCATGACAGGATCTCGAGGTCGGAGCTTTGGCCCCTCTTTAAAGCTGGATATGCGGCGGTCTGTGCCGAATCTGACGACAGGGTACAACGCTGGTTCAGGCACACGTGTTTCAGAGCACACCGCTCAGTGCATATTGCTTAACAAAGATTTCTCCAGTAGACGACCCCTACGTGTACTCACGATGACCCATTGACCTCGTCAATTACGATTGCAGTGACAAATGGACATAGGGACAGGACTGTGGATCAATGGAAATGTGTCGCCTAGTCAGATAAATCACGTTTCTTTTACTTCAGGACGAAGGTGGGGTCCAGATACAGGTATGCCGACCTACAAGAGAAAGACTGCTCGAAAGATGCGCTGCCCCATGGACACAGGCCGCTGGGGGCTGTATTACCCTATGGGGGGGTATTCACTTGGGCTTCCACGTGACCTATGGTAGAAATCAAAAACAACATGACAGTTCCGGATTAATGAAATTCCGGAGTATGTGAACGTTGTTGCTGAGCACCTGTATCCCTTCCAAACTATTGCAGTGTTACTTAAGAAAGTCCTATAGATATCTCGGACATGTCGTCAACATAGCACGTTCACCACCCAAATTTCTGCCGGGCCTCTTGAAAGACTCTTGTTTCCTTTTACAGTTTAAACTGAGTACACATGTACTATGACTTCAGTATCGGCGCCTGAAAATATTCTCCTTTTATACAAAATTTTGAACCTTGAATTAACATCAGCGCGACCTGTCTTCTGACCACGACAGATATGTACAAGACTGTTATCAGTTACGAACATCCATAGATATATGCACTAACAACTCCGTATGTTTGCAGATAAGCCGAAATAAGCTTATAGCAAAAGAAAATAAAGTCCTAATAATAAGTCTTTGAACATATCAGCCTTTCGGTTTATTATGCACGTAAATTTAGAATACTCATAGGAAGATAAAACCGAATCAGTTTAATGAATGGTGCTGTTAGGTGAATCTTACAAAACAATGTGAGGAAACAGAAATTTTTTGCAACACTTTCAATTACTTGTATGGAAGCGAAACCTATACAACAGTAGAAAAGAGTGCACTAAAGATCGAGATGCGAAAGTGATATTTCTCAGACATGTAGGGAGATGTGAAAGACAAGATCGAAAGCAAGATACAGAACTCAGGGCAGAATTACGGTTAATGTTTATAAATGAAATAAACGTACAGAAGGAAATGAAAGAGCACATCATCAGGATGGTTAATGACAGATTACCAGAAACGCTATACAACTACGAACGGAAAAGACGAAGTAAAGTATCGGAAACCCAAAACTAAATGGAACGACTTAAGCGCTATAAATAGCCTTAACTGATAAGACTTAATACGTACAGAACAATATGATAGTGATGAAAAATGTGTAGAAATCGAAGAGAAAATACTCTACGGAAAAAAAGTTGATACATCGATTGTTTTCAAATTTTATGAAAAATTTACCGTAGAAACATTACATATGGACTGCGTGGAATGATTGGATGTAAATATCAATAGCTTAAGTGGCTCTGAGACATAAATATGAACCCACACTGAAGCATCAACACTAGTACACAGTGTAGACTACAGGGGGCATTGCAGGCACTGCCTCTAGCATGTAGTTGATCATGCAGGTGGCGAATACTGTCTTGGGATACGTTACTCTGCACCTCCTCGATCTGTTCTCGTAGCTCTGTGAGAGCTGTGAGTAGCAGAGCCCCTGTACCATCAAGTCTCACACCCGGAGACTGGCGATCGTGCTGCCCACGGAAGCTGCTGCACGTGTTGCAAAAACCGCTGAGATCCACGGGGAGTGTGTGGACGAGTATTAATCTGCTGGAACAGCACATTACCTTCCTGTTGCAAGAACAGCAGATGCACTGCTCGAACAAACTTTTGCACGCAGTCAGCGCTAGTCAGCGCTCCCTCATCGAGTTCTGATTAGTACTCCCTCCTCAAAAACTAACGCCGATCGAAAGTTGTGGCTTATCGTAACCCAGGCCATACAGCCTTGGTTGGGACAATTGTGTCCCGGACGAATGCACGTTCGAGACAGAACTCACCAGACCATCACTTGCGTGGGGGCAGAATCTTCTTTCATTGTTGAAGAACGCAGCGCACCATTTCCTCCGTCGGTGATCTCTTGAGGCACCGAACGAGCCGTGCTCATCGATGCTGTGACTCATTTTGTTTACACTTTCATCATCGTCTTCATCTTCTGCATGTATTATGTTTTGTCTCCTACTCCTGCTTATGGTGATTTACTCCTTTCATTTTCTCTTATTTGTGGAAGCTGTAAGATCTGCCACTGCTGTCTTTACAATACGACTCTCTCTGCCGTCGTCTCTGCTGCGTAAGCGTCCTAGAAATGTAGGAACATACAACATGAGTTAGACAAAATTTGTAGTTGGTGTTAAGAATGACAGCTTGCTCTAAATGCATAAAAATAAAAGTTAATGCAGATGAATAGAAAAAACAATCACGTAATGTTCGAACACAGCATTAGTAGTGTGTTGCTTGACTCAATCATGTCGATTATATATTTGACGTAACGCTCGAAGGCGGTATGACGTAGAACGGGCACTTAAGAACGCTAGCAGGTAACGTTAATGATCGACTTCGATATCTTGGGAGAATTCTGGGAAAGTTTAGTTCATCTACACTCAAATGGTTCTTTTTGGCTCTAAGCACTCTGGGACTCAACATCTGAGGTCATCAGTCCCCTAGACTTAGAACTACGTAAACCTAACTAACCTCAGGACATCACACACATCCATGCCCGAGGCAGGATTCGAACCTGCGACCTTAGCAGCCTCCTGGTTTCGGACAGACGCGCCTAGAACCGCTCGGCCACAGTGGTAGGCCATCTACACTCATGTTCGGAAGAACAGAACACCTTGAACGACTAGAGATAGGACATTCACATTCAGAGGATATGCACAGGGTGACAGTTATTGAACTACATGAAAAAACTAAATTAGTTACAAACTACGGCACGCACATACTTTATTCAACATGTAAACGTCACTACAGATACTGTGATTTAGGTTATGACATGTTCGATATGATTGCCATCGTTGGCGCTGTGGCGCAGACGAATATCGAAATTCTGCATGACCCGCTGAAGCGTCGGAACGTCGATGCTGTTGATGACCTCTAGAATGGCTGCTTTCAGTACAGCAATGGTTTTGGGGTTATGGTTGTACACCTTGTCCTTAATACAACCCGACAGAAACGAGTCGCATGTGTTCAGATCCAGAGAATATGGCTTGCCAATCGAAGCTCATGTCGTGACCTCTGGGTACCCCAGAGCCAAAATGCGGTCTCCAAAATGCTCCTCCAGGACATCAAACACGCTCCTGCTTCGATGGGGCTGAGCTCTGTCTTGTAAGAACCACATCTTGTCGAAATCAGGGTCACTATGGATAATGAGGATGAAATCATCTTGTACCTTCCCAACAGTTTAACTAGTTTCGTAACCTCGCAATAAAAATCTGACTAACCTCCCAATGAAAATGTGACTCATAGATAACCTTTTAATAATTAACAGACTGTGAATCTAAACTGGAAAATCTATACGTCAGCAATGGTGCGTCATGGCCCTGAAAAGTCATTCTGAATAAACTGAAGATTCTTACCTCAATTGTGTCGCCGGATAACGTCTATATATCGGCTCCTACAATGAATTCTTCTGGATCAGCCCAGTGCAATGCTGGCCGATAGATTTTGTTATGTATAAAAAAAAACGACTGATTTTTCTTTACGATAATTGGCATGACTACGGATAGGAGAAATTAGTAAAAACTTTAAATTCAGATGAATTCTCTTTATAAGAAAGATTATTATTGAAAAATTAATGAAAATTATTTACATGTGTATTTGATATAGCAATAGTACAAAATGAGTTGTTGCTAATAAATAATATTAATTTTTGCTTTCACCTTACACTACATCGCTCAGGCACCGCCATCGTTCTCCACGACCGGCCTTGGTAATTCCATACAGGACACAAGTGCTCTCTGTGAGCTATACAAGTAGACGACTGCTCTCTAAGAGCGACCTGACTCAACCAGCCGACTACCAGCTACAAGTACTGCTGCTGCCGACACTGCTCTCTGGTCTGCGATTCTGTTGTAGCATACATATCGGAGGCAGCGCGTGAGCAATCCATCGAAAATACATCTGATCGAGTGCGCTAGCACTCATAAGGAGGCATATAGACAGTCGTATTACCCCCGCTCTGTTAGCGAGTAGAACAGGAAATGGAATGACTTTTAGTGGTAAAAGGTTCCCTTTGCCATTCACCATATGGTGGCTTCCGAAATATGTACGTAAATAAATGTAGATACGACTGTGAAGATTCTCATACGTTCACTGTTTCCATCATCGCTGCACAATTTACGTGGCACGTCCAACTTACGTGGCAGTTCTCCGAAGAGACCTTTCAGCCGCTCGAAGGGCCACAGTTTTAATTCTCTCAGAGTCACTATGTGGTTTGTAGGAAGCACGAGTGCGACTCCGTGACACGGTGTCTGCTTGCTCTATACATCTGCTGCGCACTCACCTTATGATCACGGGCATTGTCTTTCACATATAGGCAGAAATCGAGCTCTGGTAGGTATACCACTATTGCGTCTACAGTCAGGTGATTGTCATCGGTTCAAAATATACGTCGCTTTTCAAGGTTTTCTATATTTTTTCTGGCACTGTAGCTGTAGGATTGACAGACGCAGCCTAAAGAAGAGTGACATTAAAAGCGAGGAGGCCAACATTAAGAGTGCAAAACAGAAGAAAGCAAATATATGGAAAGAGTGCACTGGAATGTCTACGGGTGGGAACCATCTGAAATGACGGAAGAAACATATTCTATTTGAGTGATGAAGTCATCCATTTTTAAGGTATGCGACCATCCAGGCTTGGCATGTAGTAATTCCATGGAAACGTCTTGGTAGCTATAAATCTTATCTTGATTTAGAAGATGTAGTGGATCAAAGATAAGAGCCAGATAGAGCTTTGGAACACTTGCGAAAAATCGAGGAAAAGGAACAGATAACATTCCTCCGAAGTTACTGGTAATCTTATAAGGAAAGGACAGCAAACGATTATTTAAGTCATTCAGAATAGTCTCATCCTCACAACTCCGAAGGCAGAAAAAATATATAAAATCCAAGCTGCTGACAAGAATAATACGCTGAAAAAATTTAAGGTTCTGTAAATGACGATCAGTTGGGCTTTCGGAGATGTAAAAGCACCAGAGATGTAGCTATAACGTTGCACGTTATAATGTAGGTAACGGTTATGAGAAAGGAACGCACCTTCATAGGATATGTCGAAATAGAAAAAGCGTTCGACAGTGCATATTTGTGCAAAATGTTTGTAATTCTGAGTTAAATGGGCAAATGCGTGGGTTATATACACTCCTGGAAATTGAAATAAGAACACCGTGAATTCATTGTCCCAGGAAGGGGAAACTTTATTTACACATTCCTGGGGTCAGATACATCACATGATCACACTGACAGAACCACAGGCACATAGACACAGGCAACAGAGCATGCACAATGTCGGCACTAGTACAGTGTATATCCACCTTTCGCAGCAATGCAGGCTGCTATTCTCCCATGGAGACGATCGTAGAGATGCTGGATGTAGTCCTGTGGAACGGCTTGCCATGCCATTTCCACCTGGCGCCTCAGTTGGACCAGCGTTCGTGCTGGACGTGCAGACCGCGTGAGACGACGCTTCATCCAGTCCCAAACATGCTCAATGGGGGACAGATCCGGAGATCTTGCTGGCCAGGGTAGTTGACTTACACCTTCTAGAGCACGTTGGGTGGCACGGGATACATGCGGACGTGCATTGTCCTGTTGGAACAGCAAGTTCCCTTGCCGGTCTAGGAATGGTAGAACGATGGGTTCGATGACGGTTTGGATGTACCGTGCACTATTCAGTGTCCCCTCGACGATCACCAGTGGTGTACGGCCAGTGTAGGAGATTGCTCCCCACACCATGATGCCGGGTGTTGGCCCTGTGTGCCTCGGTCGTATGCAGTCCTGATTGTGGCGCTCACCTGCACGGCGCCAAACACGCATACGACCATCATTGGCACCAAGGCAGAAGCGACTCTCATCGCTGAAGACGACACGTCTCCATTCGTCCCTCCATTCACGCCTGTCGCGACACCACTGGAGGCGGGCTGCACGATGTTGGGGCGTGAGCGGAAGACGGCCTAACGGTGTGCGGGACCGTAGCCCAGCTTCATGGAGACGGTTGCGAATGGTCCTCGCCGATACCCCAGGAGCAACAGTGTCCCTAATTTGCTGGGAAGTGGCGGTGCGGTCCCCTGCGGCACTGCGTAGGATCCTACGGTCTTGGCGTGAATCCGTGTGTCGCTGCGGTCCGGTCCCAGGTCGACGGGCACGTGCACCTTCCGCCGACCACTGGCGACAACATCGATGTACTGTGGAGACCTCACGCCCCACGTGTTGAGCAATTCGGCGGTACGTCCACCCGGCCTCCCGCATGCCCACTATACGCCCTCGCTCAAAGTCCGTCAACTGCACATACGGTTCACGTCCACGCTGTCGCGGCATGCTACCAGTGTTAAAGACTGCGATGGAGCTCCGTATGCCACGGCAAACTGGCTGACACTGACGGCGGCGGTGCACAAATGCTGCGCAGCTAGCGCCATTCGACGGCCAACACCGCGGTTCCTGGTGTGTCCGCTGTGCCGTGCGTGTGATCATTGCTTGTACAGCCCTCTCGCAGTGTCCGGAGCAAGTATGGTGGGTCTGACACACCGGTGTCAATGTGTTCTTTTTTCCATTTCCAGGAGTGTAATATAGATACAAGAATCAAGAAGGATAAATAAGAATGGAAGACCAAGAATTAAGTGATCGTCGGATTAAAAAGTGCTCAAGGCAATGACGTAACTTTTCTGCCTTGCTGTACAACGAGTAAAATACAAAAGGCACTGTCCTGACTGATTGACTAGTTCATCATCGCCCAACCCAAACCGCTAAGGACAGAAATATGAAATTTGGAGAGATGTTCATCTTATACTGTAGGCTTCGTTCCACAAGGGATTTTTTCGAAATTGCACCCTTAAGGGCATGAAATAATGGATGAAAAGTTTTTTTTTACAAAATGTGTTCTATTAAGGCAAATTTTCAAGCTAAAGCTACGAAAATTAGTATTTGGTTACTCGGTCAGAGTGTTTCAGCGGTTTTTTAAAATTTAACCAGCATGGGGGTGAAATAGTAGATGAAACTTTTTTACGTAAGTCATAATTAAAGTTTTATTAAAGTATTTTTAATGATTCATCTATGAAAATCGATATTTGAGTTCTCGGTTGGAAATTAAAAAGATGTACCTCAGTGTTTTTGGAAATTCATCTCCTAAGGGGATTAAACAGGGGATGGAATATTAATGAAATATTTCATTATAAAAGCATTTTTAAAGCTAAATCTATGAAAATTTGTATTTGGCTTTTCTGTTAGAAAAAAAAAAATATTTCGCTGTGTTTGGAAATTCAACCACTAAGGAGATGAAATACAGACTGAATTGTTTTATGAAAATATTTCATTGGGAAAGCATTTTTATACCTAAATCTCTGATAATTGGTTTTAGGATTCTCGGTTGGAAATAAAGAAATACGTGTTTCATTATTTTCGGAAATTCAGACCCTAAGAAGGTGAAATAAGGAATGAAAATTTTTAAGAAAATATTTCGTCATATAAAAAAAAATTTAAGCTAAATCTATGGAAACTGGTATTTCACTTCTCGTTTGGATATAAAGTAATATGTGTTAGGGAATGAAAGTTTATATGGAAATATCACCATTAGAACGCAAAAGGCATCATTAACAAAAACATTGAACTCCAGCTAACAGAATAGCTTGTTCTGTTAGAAGTATATTCGGAAAAGACCATGCTTCTACAGCCTTAATTAGCGTGAAAAAATTAGAAGGCATTGCAGTTTGTGAAAAACATAAAAATTCGATTAAAGAAAAAAAAAATCTGTGCAAACCATATGGTGTACGCGAGTTTAGCAGCAAGCGCTAAGCTAGTGTTAAAGGAAGATTCTGATATGAGATTAAAAATCAGTGATAAAATTCGCAGACATTGCTATCCCCAGTAAAAGAGAAGAAGAATTATAACAACTGTTGAATGGAATGAACAGCCTCATGAGCAGTTGTGGCGGTACGCCACATAACGTTATAAAAATGTTATTGAATAACTTCGCAAATACACCAAAACAGACGTCGTAAGAAATAAATATTATCGCAGAAAAATAACAAAGACTCTGTAATCAAAATTAATCTGCGAATGTAATTGCAATCTCTGTTCTTTTGCAAAAAGATCGCTCTCCCTTCCCTTTTGTTTCTTCGTAGTGTAAGAAGCCATTTTGTGACGAGGCACGAAAACGTGTAAGTTTCATGTAATATTTAGCCTAAATATAATCAAATATTACTTAAAAGTGTTTCTAATGTTTATCTGTACCACCTCCTATATTCATGAGTGTTAGGTTTAAATGCTCTATGCAAATTTTGTAGGGGAACATTGATGCAGAGGTCAGCGCCATTGTTCTAAAAGATAATGGCCCACAGTCGTAATAAATATCAGAGTATTCGCAAATTTTGACAAGTAAAAACAAATGTAAATATAGGAGATTTCTCTTGATTCCTTTGAAACAATAACCATCATCTCATACATGATAATAATTTACTAACCTCAATAAAATAAAACAGGTATAGACGCGAAATATTGTCTTTTAATATAAAAACACCGTGTTGGGCAAACTAGCTGCGAGGAGTACCACAACGGAGACACTTACGTAAATAGTTTTCCAGTTGTGAAGCAGGCATAATAACATTAACTCCAACTTTTCATAATATATAAATACCAATATATAAAGAACCACCACTCAGTAACTCTAAGAAATACGAAGTTTTTTAATAATTGCAGAAATGAGATTAGCGCAAACTTTACATAAAAACTGAGTACCGTGCGGTCGATGAATTATGCCACCTCGGAGGCAAACTAACCGATGACGGACGAAATAAGTTGCAATTAAGAAGAAGACTAGCGCAGGTCAAAATGAGATTTACTCGCTAGAGAAATATACTAGTATCAAATATAATCATCAGTTTCAAAGTGGAGCACAGAATTTTGTGATTGTGAATCGTGTGAAATGTGGGAAACCTGAAAAATAACGAGAGTCCAAAAAGGTATAGTGTTATAGAGGGATGCAGAAAATTAAGTGAAGTAATAAAAGCCGGCCGCGGTGGTCTAGCGGTTCTGGCGCTGCAGTCCGGAACCGCGGGACTGCTACGGTCGCAGGTTCGAATCCTGCCTCGGGCATGGGTGTGTGTGATGTCCTTAGGTTAGTTAGGTTTAAGTAGTTCTAAGTTCTAGGGGACTTATGACCTAAGATGTTGAGTCCCATAGTGCTCAGAGCCATCTGAACCATTTGAAAGAAATAAAATGGTAACTGAGGAAGTCCTCTTCAGAATCAGCGAATATGGAAATATGTGGAGAACACTAATTACAAGAAGGAACACGATGATAGGACATTTGTTACCATGGAACATCATTATGGCACTAGAGTGTACCGTAGAAGGGAAAAAAAAGACTAGGGGAAGACCGAGATTGGATTATATCCAACAAACAATCGAGTATGTTATATGTAAGTGGTCCTGTAAATTGGCCTCCGACACCCGCAAGCGGATAGCAAACCACACTCTGCCAATAAACTTTTGCCTTTCTTTTAAAATATATCCAGGCTATTGTCTCTAAATTGTTGAACTGCGATGGTCTACACGTGTTTTACGTCTGTGCTCCTTTCGCAATAAGCAGCCGCGTGCCTTGGCAGAAAAATGACGTTGACGTAATGTCCTTGGAGAATATCCACAATCACTGATTACAAAACAGTTTTTTAATTGTCCATCTCGACTGCATTAATTTTTTTTTAAACGACCTGTATCGGTTCATCATGAACCGTCCTCAGATCTGTAAACAACAATACAATAACTGATCAGCAAATACTCTACGAAATATGTAATGTTACCATACCATTCCAAGATAGAACGTACAGGAAAGTATCAGATTGTATCCGTTACAAGAGTAACCTGGCCAGCTATCAGCAAATTGTACATCCTACGACTCAGAAAAAACGAGGGTTGGTATAGTCAAAAATGGTTCAAACGGCTCTGAGCACTATGGGACTTAACTTCTAAGGTCATCAGTCCCCTAGAACTTAGAACTACTTAAACCTAACTAACCCAAGGACATTACACACAGCCATGCCCGAGGCAGGATTCGAACCTGCGACCGTAGCAGCAGCGCGGTTCCGGACTGATGCACCTAGAACCGCTCGGACACAGCTGCTGGCTTGGTATAGTCCAAGTTTATAGCCCATAAAGCTACGACCAACAGCTGACGTGTGCTACATTTGTAACAAGTGAATAAAATATATACCCCCTTACTACATTAATAGTAATTTTTGTTTCTTTGGTAAGAATACTGTTCTTTGGATACTTAATTAAAATTTTGTGGTTTGCCAAGGTTAAAGGACATTATAAGAACATCACAAAATTTTGTTATTTGAGGTCCGAGAACTGTGAGATGACACTGAAACACACACACACACACACACACACACACACGTACATAGAGTGTCAGATACACCTCTCGAAGCCCCAAAACTCCCGTCTGAGACGGATAGCTAAGATGGACAGAGATCCTAGAGATAATCGACCAAGGTCGACAGCCGCCTTGAGTGATAACGGAAAAATGTAAATCAGACTGGGCGAATCATGACATTTATCTCACTTCTCTCTCCGCACCGTTGTGTTACGTCCCTTGATTCGACAAAACTCAAACTTTATTGTAGATTATTTACGTGGCTTATAATCAACGCATTGATCGCTATGAGACCGAATAAATTTATGAGTCTGAATGTAGCTGATGTAGGGTGTTCACATGCTATAAATGTCGAGTTCTTCTTTTTATAGGATGAGTTTTGCACGTTATTTACGCTCATTATTATGGACAGGTTTTTGACTAAATAATACGGAAATTCTTATATAAAAATGTCACAAACATATTTTCTGACAACTGTAACATACAGACTGTCATTCTCTTGTACTGTAACATCTTTAAAAGTTTAATGTACCGCCCTTACTACTCTAACCGTTGTGTTGAGACGACCTGTCTGCATGTCGACTCGTACAGAATGTCAACGAGGGAAAACTGTCAACGTCAGAGCAAAGCGTCTGTTCAGGACAATATCCCCTCTGGGTGTAACTAGTTTCATCACAACATACAGCGTTCATGTAAATATTGCGTGAGCTAAACACAATAGTAGGGGAAACCAGAAAATTACTCATAGTGACAGCAAGGACCTAGAAGGAGGACTACAGTCACGAAAGTGGCTACTGAATTTAATATACACTGAAGAAATTATATAGGCATGCATATTCGAATACAGAGATATGTAAACAGGCAGAATACGGCACTGCGGTCGGCAACGCCTATATACGACAATGAGGCAGCTCTTAGATCGGTTACTGCTGCTACAATGGCAGGTTATCTTAAGATTTAAGTGAGTTTGAACGTGGTGCTATGGCTGGAGCACGTGCGATAGGTCACAGCATCTTGATGTAGCAATGAAGTGGGGATTTCCCCGTACGACCATTTCACAAGTGAATATTAGGAATCGGGTAAAATATCAAATCTCCAACATCGCTGTGGCCGGAGGAAGATCCTGCAAGAAAGGGACAAACGACAACTGAAGAGAATCGTTCAAGGTGATAGAAGTGCAACCTTCCCGCAAGTTGCTGCAGATTTCAGTGCTAGACCTTCAACAAGTGCAGCGTGCGAATCATTCAACGAAACATAATCGAAATGGGCTTTTGGAGCTGAAGGACCACTCGTGTACCCTTTACTACTGCACGACGCAAAGCTTTACGCCTCGCCTAGCCCATCCAAACCGACATTTGACTGTTGATGACTGGAAATATGTGGCCTGGTCGGACGAGTCTCGGTTCAAATTGTATCGATCGGATGGACGTGTACGGGTATGGAGACGAGCTCATGACTCCAAGGACCCTGCATGTCAGCACGGGATTTTTCAAGCTGGTTTAGGCTCTGTAATGGTGTGGAGTGCGTGCCGTTGCAGTGATATGGGACCCACTATACGTCTAGATACGACTCGGACAAGTGACACTTACGTAAGCATCCTGTCTGATCTCCTGCATCCATTCATGAAGTTAAAATGAAATCAAGACAGGCGTTGATAAATATCAACGGGGACATGTAAGCAGGACGTCCCGGGTTCGCGTCCCGGTCGGGGCACACATTTTTCAACTGTCCCCGTTGATATTTATAAACACTTGTAAGCAGAGAAAGGTCTAAATTTCATTATAACTTCATTCTTCGAGAGCTGCAACATCACCAGTGATGTCTGTACAGATACCAGCTTCATATGCATCCATTCATGTCCATTGTGCATTCCGACGGACTTGTGCAAGTTCCAGCAGGACAATGCGACACCCCAAACGTCCAGACTTGCTACAGAGTGGCTCCAGGAATATTCTTCTGAGTTTAAACAGTTCACCTGGCTACCAACTCTCCAGATATAAACATTATTGACCATATCTGGTATGCCTTGCAACGTGCTGTTCAGAAAAGATCTCCACCTCCTCCTACGGATTTACGGACAGCCCCGCATGATTCATGGTGTCATTTCCCTCCAGCACTACTTCCGGCAGTTGTCGAGTCCATGCCAAGTCGTGTTAGGGCACTTCTGCGTGCTCACAGGGGCCCTACACTATATTAGGAAGGTGTACCAGTTTCTTTGGCTCTTCAGTGTACATGCGGTGGTCATAGGACGAGATCATAAGCTGTGGTTGTGCAAGGAGCGTAATACTTGAGCTGTCAACCAACGGGCGCATAAAGCCCAATGAGTCTGATTCGCGGTTTTTCTTACTGCAACAGACGTTTACTTGTCATAAACGCGACAAGAAATCTATAATCCAGATTACTTTCTTTAGGCGGTGAATCACAGGGACGTTTCTATCAGGGCTTTGGAACGTCAACTCATACTTTTTCTATAATTCTTACAGTAACATTGAAACTTAAGGTGAAGCCCCTTTAAACTGTACTATTGATGCCGTGTTGTAGACACTATGCGTCATAGAGATATTAAAATATTGAAAAATAAGGATGCTTCTACTTACCAGTCAAATGTTTTGCAAGACTGAAAAAGAAAACGAATTTTCCAGGCTTAAATAAAGAGTATACTGGAAGCCATCAGGTTTTCGTTCAATTTTGTTCAATGTGGAATGTCGCTATTAACACATAATCTTCGTATTGCGTTTAATTACCTTGTTGCCATGAAGTTATTTTCTGATGTTCTATTTTCTCATGAACTCTAGTTTAATTTTTTCTTCATGTGTTTATTTTGTAAGCAGGTTAATGAGTTTGGTAGCTTATCCGGTTTAAATATGATATTTCTAATCCCAAATATCGAGTTTCAATGCACGATTCGATCTTTCGTTTATTCTAAAAGACAATATTTTGTCACTATGCCACTACGCTATATATGTAGAATACGGCAGATTCTACTATGTGTCGGATTTCATGGTAGCTATTTGCCCCATCAAGTCATATAAAATGGACGCAGTAAGAAGTAAATAACTGCATGATTGCTGTTGTTCATTTTATCAGAAGAAGAGAAGGTAATGCAGACAATTACATTAATTTCCGGTCAAGTTACTTTAGCTTCAAAGAAACCTAATCATTGACCATTGCTTTACTTATTTTTATTGCTTTGAACAGGTACTGAAATCATTAATGCAGAGGTGGAGTTCAATGAACCGTGCTGAAGGACCCTACCTAGCATTTTCTTCTGTGATTTAGGAACGCAATGGAAATCCTGAGGATACCATAATTCAGTTTCTATCGAACACCAGTCCAGTAATGTGTTATTAACACGTCGTGTCCATCTGTTTTTGTGTGTTCTAAATATGAGAATACAAGTACTACATGAATAAAATCCAATATCATAGTTTCAACGCTGGGTCATACATTTTCCAAGTATAGGTATCCTTAATTCATTACTAAAACTTCATATCATTTTAGATCAGTAACTCATCATCACTGTTCTGCCCAAAGGTAGGTTTTCACGTGGTAACTCTTCACGCTCTCCTTTCTTCTGCGATCCTCTTAAGGTCCGCGTAAATTTTACTTCCCTTTGTATCGCCTATCATCTTGTATCTCCTCCTCCCTGTCTCCTCTCACGAGATAGACCTTCCAAAATATCTCACCGAATGTCCCAACCAGTTCTTTTTTCTTTCTCTTATAAGCTGCATCCGTCTTCTCCTCTCACCAACACTTCTCAGCACTCTTTTGTTACTTACTCTTTACATTTACCGTATCCTCCACATCCACGTCTCAAATGCTTCTATCCTTTTCTCATCCTCTCGTCTCAGTGTCCATGTTTCTTCCCCACAGAGTGCCACGCTGCAGAGAAAAAACTGCCAAGTCTTTTCCTCAGACCTTTATCTAGTATACCACATAATAATCTCCTCTTTCCATTGAATGTCTCCTTCTCTAAAGCAATGCGAGTTTTCATCATCTGACAGTACCTCAAGCGTTCAGTCCTTGTACTTTTCAAGATATTTAAATGCTCTTACTTGGCAAACAACAACTAAGGTTGCACAGTTTGAGGACTTCGCTGAGTGCTTTGCAACCTACTTAGGCCTACTACACTCAGAGACTGGGGCGGCAAAACAGGAGAACGAATGATTACGTAATAAAATATCCCCTTATTGTAATAAAGTCCAGTGAAAGGCGGAAGACGCAGGTGAAGATGACTGTAAAGAAGCCTAGATATAAGAAGGGATTAGTAAAGGAAACTAATTTGTCAAATCTCTTTTTTCAGGCAGCACTGAACGGAGCACAAACGTGGCGTCGCGCCGCTTGCTTTGGATGGCCACGAACTGGAAGTCAGGCACCGTCAGGATTTATCTGCGTAATAACTCCAACTCCAGAAACTTTTATTGCTAATAAATGTAAATCGATGTTTGACAAATTTTGTTGGACTGGATACAATATATTAAATTTTATTTGTTTCGTTAAGACGTGAACGAGAAAAATAGTAGAATAAAGTGGCGGCGTGCTTTCAAATGCTCGGTGTCTTAGGCTTCTTATTTCTACGAACAGCATGCTTCTCAACGTTTCAGTGACTCACGTCATTCAGTATACTGCTTTGTGAAGAGCTTACAACATGTTCTGGTCATTCTCCTGAACCGCCAATGTCTTATAACGATGTCTCACAAGGCAAAGTTCACAATAACACTAAGTCATAACGGTTGTACAGGAGACTGTCAGTTTTAATAACCCTTCCCCACTGTTAAGGAAAATACGGAATTACAGTTCTTCTAAATTTCACAACTGGGACTTCCGTAGGAAAATATCACGTAGGGAGTTTCATACACATATTGTTCTCTTTTGTGAACGTAAAATACCCACTGAAAAAACATAGTATCCCATACTGATTGCCGGCCGGTGTGGCCGAGCGGTTCCAGGCGCTTCAGTCTGGAAGCGCGCTACCGCTACGCTCGCAGGTTCGAATCCTGCCTCGGGCATGGGTGTGTGTGATGTCCTTAGGTTAGTTAGGTTTAAGTAGTTCTAAGTTCTAGGAGACTGATGACCTCAGATGTTAAGTCCCATAGTGCTCAGTGCCATTTGAACCATACTGATTGCAACACCATATCCGACTCTTCAGAATGGAAATCGAAAAACATTTTTTGTTTAATGGAAGTTCATTGTAGAATCTCCTTGGCAGTATATACGACATCCAACCCTCCCCCTTTTCCCAGTATTGTTAGCTCAAACAGCTGAATAAAATTCACTACTATTACATCTATGAGACTGGTAACATACCATTAAGCTTTCCGGAAAATATCAATTATTTTATTCAGAAGTCAACGAAAGCAGACAAGTGCGATAATTGGATTAGGAGAGCGGTCTAACGCGCTGCAGTCATGGACTGTACGGCTAGTCCCGGCGGAGGTTCGAGACCTCCGTTGGGCATGGATGTATGTGTTTGTCCTTAGGATAATTTAGGTTTAGTAGTGTGTAAGTTTAGGGACTGATGACCTTAGCAGTTATGTCCCATAAAGATTTCATACACATTTGAACATTTTTTGCGATAATTTTGGGAAAAAACCATCCACACAATTCCGAATATTGAAAAGAGCCGAAAAGTGCGAAAATTATCACATAACAGAGACTCGCGCATTGGAAATGTCGGCCTGTAAAAAGCATATGACAGTGTAAACTGGTCCAAGACGTTCGAAATTCTGAGAAAAATTGGTGTAAGCTAAGAGAAAGACGAGTAATATACACTATGTACAAGTGCCACGAGAGATCAACTTGGATTAGAAAGAAATGCAGTCTTTCGGCCGTATTGTTCAATGTTTCTATCGAAGAAGCAATGTCGCAAATGGAAAAGAAAATTCAAGAGCGGGATTAAAACGATAAGATTCGCTGGTGACATTGGTATCCTCAGTGAAGATGATGAAGACTTCTAGAATCTGCTGAATGGAACGAACAATCTAATGAGTACAGGATATGTCTCAATAGTAAAACGAAGAAAGACGAAGTTAATGAGAAATAGCAGAAACGAGAGCAGCGAGAAACTTAACATGAGAATTAGCGGTCACGAAGTAGGTGAAGTTAAAGAATTCTGCTGCCTTGGAAGCAAAACAACCCATAAAGAACGAAGCGAGACGGACATAAAGAGCAGACTAGCACAGGTAAAGAAGGGATTCCTGGCCTAAAGAAATCTACTAGTACGAATGAAGGACTTAATTTGAGGAAGAAATTTCTGAGAACGTATGTTTGGGGCACAACATTATATGGTTGTGAATGTAGGAAAACCGAACGGAAGAGAATCGTAGCGTTTGAGAAGTGGTGATACAAAAGAATGTTGAAAATTAGGTGGATTGATGACGAAAGGAAGGGGGAGGTTCTCCGTAGAATCAGCAAAGAAAGGACCGTATGAAAAACGTTGACAAGAAGAAAGGACACGGTGGTAGCACATCTGTTAAAAACACCAGGGAATAATATCCATGGCATTAGATGGAGCTTCAGAGGGTAAAGCTGTAGGGGAAGACACTGAAAAACGTCTAACTAATAACTGCGGACTTACAGGGTGTTTCAAAAATGACCGGTATATTTGAAACGGCAATAAAAACTAAACGAGCAGCGATAGAAATACACCGTTTGTTGCAATATGCTTGGGACAACAGTACATTTTCAGGCAGACAAACTTTCGAAATTACAGTAGTTACAATTTTCAACAACAGATGGCGCTGCGGTCTGGGAAACTCTATAGTACGATATTTTCCACATATCCACCATGCGTAGCAATAATATGGCGTAGTCTCTGAATGAAATTACCCGAAACCTTTGACAATGTGTCTGGCGGAATGGCTTCACATGCAGATGAGATGTACTGCTTCAGCTGTTCAATTGTTTCTGGATTCTGGCGGTACACCTGGTCTTTCAAGTGACCCCACAGAAAGAAGTCACAGGGGTTCATGTCTGGCGAATAGGGAGGCCAATCCACGCCGCCTCCTGTATGTTTCGGATAGCCCAAAGCAATCACACGATCATCGAAATATTCATTCAGGAAATTAAAGACGTCGGCTGTGCGATGTGGCCGGGCACCATCTTGCATAAACCACGAGGTGTTCGCAGTGTCGTCTAAGGCAGTTTGTACCGCCACAAATTCACGAAGAATGTCCAGATAGCGTGATGCAGTAATCGTTTCGGATCTGCAAAATGGGCCAATGATTCCTCTGGAAGAAATGGCGGCCCAGACCAGTACTTTTTGAGGATGCAGGGACGATGGGACTGCAACATGGGGCTTTTCGGTTCCCCATATGCGCCAGTTCTGTTTATTGACGAAGCCGTCCAGGTAAAAATAAGTTTCGTCAGTAAACCAAATGCTGCCCACATGCATATCGCCGTCATCAATCCTGTGCGCTATATCGTTAGCGAATGTCTCTCGTGCAGCAATGGTAGCGGCGCTGAGGGGTTGCCGCGTTTGAATTTTGTATGGATAGAGGTGTAAACTCTGGCGCATGAGATGATACGTGGACGTTGGCGTCATTTGGACCGCAGCTGCAACACGGCGAACGGAAACCTGAGGCCGCTGTTGGATCACCTGCTGCACTAGCTGCGCGTTGCCCTCTGTGGTTGCCGTACGCGGTCGCCCTACCTTTCCAGCACGTTCATCCGTCATGTTCCCAGTCCGTTGAAATTTTTCAAACAGATCCTTTATTGTATCGCTTTTCGGTCCTTTGGTTACATTAAACCTCCGTTGAAAACTTCGTCTTGTTGCAACAACACTGTGTTGTAGGCGGTGGAATTACAACACCAGAAAAATCCTCTGTTCTAAGGAATAAACCATGTTGTCTACAGCACACTTGCACGTTGTGAACAGCACACGCTTACAGCAGAAAGACGACGTACAGAATGGTGCACCCACAGACTGCGTTGTCTTCTATATCTTTCACATCACTTGCAGCGCCATCTGTTGTTGAAAATTGAAACTACTGTAATTTCGAAAGTTTGTCCGCCTGAAAATGTACTGTTGTTCCAAGCATATTGCAACAAACGGTGTATTTCTATCGCTGCTCGTTTAGTTTTTATTGCCGTTTCAAATATACCGGTCATTTTTGAAACACCCTGTAGGATGTAAATGGTAGTAGGCGATGAAGATTGTGGCACAGGAAAGGAATTACTGAAGTGCCGCACTGAACCAGTTAAAAGACTGAGAACCTAAAAATCAGCATTGGCGGCCGACGACTTCCGGTATAAGGGGTCGACCTCATTCTGCCAACGGCCTTGTCAACGAGGGCGGCGGAGCGGACACAGGTTCAGGGCACTCCCTTGTCCTTGGGGTGGGAAAATGTCCCTAAAGGCGGAAGAATCGGCAACGATCAACGGCATGATGATGAGGAAAGCATTGGAAACCATTGCATTAAAGACACATAACATGTATCCACAGAATGTCGGAAGCTTGAACGGGCTAGGGAAGCTAGAAAATGAAAAGAGAAATGAAAAGGCTTAATCTAGATATGGCAGGGGACAGTGAGGTGAAATGAATAGAAGACAAGGATTTCTGGCCACAGGAGTACAATATCAACAGCAGGACAGAATGGTACAAAGGGAATAGGATTCGTTATGAATTGGAAGGTAGGACAAAGAGTGTGCTACTGTGAACAGTGAACTGTATACCCTCTTATCAGAATCGACAGCAAACCAACACCGACAACGGTAGTTCAGGTATATATGCCGACGTCGCAAGATGAAGACGAAGAGACAGATAAAGCATATGAGGACATTGAAAGGGTAATACAGTACTTAAAGGGAGATGAAAATCTAATAGTCGTAGGGAACTGGAATGTTGTTGTACGGGAAGGAGTAGAAGAATTGGTTACGGAGAATATGGCATTGAGACAAGCAATGTGAGAGGAGAAAGATTAATTGAGTTATGTAATAAATTTCAGCTAGTCATAGCGAATACTCTGTTCAAGAATCACAAGAGGAGGAGGTATACTTGGAGATGACCGGGTGACAGGGGAAGGTTTCAGTTAGATTACTTCATGGTCAGACAGAGATTCCGAAATCAGATACTGGACTGTAACGCGTACCCAGGAGCAGGTATAGACTCAGATCACAAATTGGTAGTGACGAAGAGTTGGCTGAAGTTTAAGAGACTAGTCAGGAAGAGTCAATATGCAAAGAAGTGGGATACGGAAGTACTGAGGAATGACGAGATACGCTTGAAGTTCTCTAAGACTATAGATACAGAAATAAGGAATAGCTCAGTAGGCAGTACAAATGAAGAGAAATGAACATGTCTTAAAAGGGCAATCAGAAAAGTTGGAAAGAAAAACATCCGTACGAAGAAGGTAACTGCGAAAAAACTATGGGTAACAGAACAAATACTTCTGTTGATCAATGAAAGAAGGAAGTAAAAGAACGTTCAGGGAAATTCAGAAATACAGAAACACAAGCCACTGAGGAATGAAATAAATACGAAGTGGAGGGAAAAATCCGAAGAATTAGAAAAAGAAATGATTGTCGGAAGGACTGACTCAGCGTATTGGAAAGACAAAACGCCCTTCGGTGAAATTAAAAGCAAGGGTGGTAACTCTAAGAATCCCACTACAAACGCAGAGGAGAGAGCGGATAGGTGGAAAGAGTATATTGTGGGCCTCTATGAGGGGGAAGATTTGTCTGATGTGATAAAAGGAAAAACAGAAGTCGATAGGAATGAGAGAGGGGATCACGAATTAGAAGCAGAATTTAAAAGAACACTGGAAGACTTAAGATCAAACAAGGCAGAAGGGATAGATAACCTTCCATCAGAATTTCTAAAATAATTGGGCAAACGGCAACAAAACGACTGTTCACGTTGGTGTGTAGAATGCATGTTTCTGGCGACATACCACCTGACTTTCAAAAATGTCATCCATACAATTCCTAAGACTGCAAGAGCAGACACGTGCGAGAATTATCGCACAATCAGCTTAACATCTCATGCACCGTAGTTGTTGACAAGAATAATATATAGAAGAA
Organism: Schistocerca cancellata; assembly: GCF_023864275.1. Classification (NCBI taxonomy): domain Eukaryota; kingdom Metazoa; phylum Arthropoda; class Insecta; order Orthoptera; family Acrididae; genus Schistocerca; species Schistocerca cancellata. Next base: position 114,668,827 of record NC_064632.1, read on the forward strand.
TGAAAAAGAAAAATGAGGATGTGTTAGATGACGGATCATTTTGGCTTTAGAAAAGGTAAAGGCACCACAGACATTGCGGTTTATAATGGAAGCAATACAAGATAGAACACGTTGATAGGTTTTTTGTCGACCTGGAAACACGTTCGACAATGTAAAATGGTGCAAGGTGTTCGAAATTTTGATTTAAATAGGGGTAAGCTACAGGGAGAGACGGGTAATATACTATATGTACAAGAGCCAAGAGGGTATAATAAGAGTGGCGACCAAGAACGAAGTGCGGGGATTGAAAAGTGAGTAAGACAGGGAAGTAGTCTTTCGCCCCTACTGTTCAATCTGTACATTGAGGAAGCAATGATGGAAGTAAAAGGAAGGTTCAGAACTGGAATTGAAATTCAAGGTGAAAGGATATCAATGAAAGATTCGCTGAAGACATTGATTGCTATCCTGAGTGACAGCGAAGAAGAATTCGTGATCCGCTCAATAGAATGAACACTCTAATGTAGAATATGGGCCACAGTAAATCGAAGAAAGACGAAAGTAATGAGAAGTATCAGAAATAAGAACAGCGAGAAACTTAACATCAGGACTGATGGTCACGAAGTAGGTGATGTTAAGGAATTCTACTATCTAGGCAGCAAAATAACTAATGACGGAAGGAGCAAGGAGGACATCAGAAGCAGACTAGCAACGGGAAGAAGGACATTCCTGCCCAAGAAAATTCTATTGGTAACAAACATAGGCCTTAATCTGAGGAAGAAATTTCTAAGAATGTACGTTTGGAGCACAGCATTGTCTGGCAGTGAAACAGACTGTGGGATAACCTGAACAGAAGAGAATCGAAGCATTTGAGATGTGGTGCTACAGACGAATAATGAACATTAGGTGGACTGACAAAGTAAGGAATGACGAGGTTCTGCGAAGAATCGTGGAGCAAATGAATATGTGGAAAACACTAATAAGGAGAAGGAACAGGATGATAAGCCAGATGTTAAGACATCAGGGAATGACTTGCTGGCACTAGCGGGAACGCTAGAATGTAAAAACTGCAGAGGAAGACAGACTGGCATACATCCAGCAAATAATTGAGGACGTAGGTTGCAAGTGCTACTCTGCTATGAAGAGTATATATATATATATATATATATATATATATATATATATATATATATATATATATATATATATATATTGTGAGAAGATTGCGCCGCAACGAAAAACGACTTTGTTTTAATGATGTCTACCCCAGATCTTGTATCTTTTCAGTGATACTCTCTCCCCACTTCTCGGTAATACATGTACAAAACGTGCTACACTTCTTTCAACTTTTCCGATGTACACCGTCAATCCTATCTGGTAGGGATCCCACACCACGCAGCAGTTTTCTAAAAGAGGACGGGCAAGCGTAGCGTAGGCAGTTTCCTTAGTAGATCCGTTACATTTTCTAAGTGTCCTGCCAATAAAACGCCGTCTTTGGTTGGCCTTCCCCAGGACATTTTCTATGTGTTCCTTCCAATTTAAGTTGTTCGTAATTGTGATTCCTAGATATTTAGTTGAATTTACGGCCTTTAGATTTGACTAATTTACCGTGCAACCAAAGTTTAACGGATTCCTTTTAGCACTCATGTGGATGACCTCACACTTTTAGTTATTTAGGGCCAAATGCCAATTTTCGCACCATACAGAAGATATCTATTCTACATCGTTTTGCAATTTGTTTTGATCTTCTAATGACTTTACTTGCAGATAAATGACAGCGTTATCTGCAAACAATCTAAGACGGCTGCTCAGATTGTCTCCCAAATCGTTCAAATAGATAAGAAACCTAACAGGCCTGTAAGACTACCTTGGGGAACGCCAGAAATCACTTCTGTTTTACTCGATGACTTTCCGTCAATTACTACGAACTGTGACCTCTCTGACACATAACTGATACGATACTCCATAAGCACGCAATTTCACTACGAGCCGCTTGTGTGGTTGTGTGGTACAGTGTCAAAAGCCTTCCGGAAATCCAGAAATACGGAATCAATCTGAAATCTGTCAGTCTTACTCAACGCTTCATGCGAGTAAAGAGCTAGTTGTGTTTCACAAGAATGAAGTTTCCTGAATCCATGTTGACTGTGTGTCAATAGACCGTTTTTTTTTTTTTCGAGGTAATTCATAATATTCGAACTCAATATATGTTCCAAAAACCTGCTGCATATCGACAATAATGATATGGGCCTGTAATTTAGTGGACTACTCCTACTACCATTCTTGAATATTGGTGTGACCTGTGCCGTTTTCCAGTATTTGGCTACGGATCTTCCGTCGAGCGAACGGTTGTATATGATTCTTGAGTATGCCTGTGCAGTCCAACATCGGACCACTGTCGCATTCAAATGCCCCACGACTGTGGACATTGCACAACACGATCAGCCGATCAAACCGACATGGTGAGACTCCTTTCGAACTTCGTCAGACGCTGATAACGCTGCCTCACATCTTCGTGTCCCCCACAGTGATCAATCTCGCCCTTCACGCTCCTTATGCAGGGTAATCACTGATAAAACCGGCAAACTACAGGGACGGATTCCTGATTAGAAAACGAGGAAAAAAGATCCTATGAACATCCTGAATTGCATCGCTGCCACAGTAGAGCGCACGGAGTATCGGAGCAGACTTCCGATTAGATTTAAGACTTTCTTGCAGATAGAACTCAACACGTCGCTCTTAACGGAACAAAATCGACAAAATATCAGGAGTATCACAGGCAAGTGTGATAGGACTGTTGCTGTTAAATGATCTAGTAGAAAGGGTCAGATGCTCTTTAATGATATTTGCAGATGATGCAGTTGGCTATGCCAAAGTAGCAACGCCAGAAGATGGTAAGAATTTTCAGAACGACCTGCAGAGAGTTGATGAATGGTGCAGGCTCTGGCAGTTGACTCTGGACGTAAATAAATGAAACTGTAAGTAGGCTGTTTAGGTTTTTATATTGGTAACGCCATGTAGCGCTCTGTATGAAAATCACTGTCCGTGCTGTGTGCAATCTGCGGCTGGTCGGCATTGTTGCAGAATTCGCCATTGTAGTGTTGGGCAGTTGGCTGTTAAAAGCGCGTAGCGTTGCGCAGTTGGAGGTGAGCCGCCAGTAGTGGTGGATGTGGGGAAGTGAGATGGCGGATTTTTGAGAGCGGATGATCTGGACGTGTGTCCATCAGGAACAGTACATTTGTAAGAATGGATGTCATGAACTGCTATATATGTTATGACATTTGAACACTATTAAGGTAAATACATTACTTGTTCTCTATCAAAATCTTTCATTTGCTAACTGTGCTTATCAGTAGTTAGTGCCTTCAGTAGTTTGAATATTTTATTTAGCTGGCAGTAGTGGCGCTCGCTGTATTGCAGTAGTTCGAGTAACGAAGATTTTTGCGAGGTAAGTGATTTGTGAAAGGTATAGGTTAATGTTAGTCAGGGCCATTATTTTGTAGGGATTATTGAAAGTCAGATTGCGTTGCGCTAAAAAAATATTGTGTGTCGGTTTAGTGTTGATCAGAATAGGTAAAGAGCGAAATGTCTGAGTACATTCAGTTTTGCTCAGCTGTCAATAATTTTTGTAAGGGGACGTTTCATATGTCGACCCTTAGCCGAGGATACCTCACTGGAATCTTCTGATTTTTTTCTTGTGGTATGTGGAATTAGTGTAGCTATTGTTTATTGCTAGCACGTAATCATAGAGAGAATTTCCTTTGTAGTTGTAGTTTTTCATTGTTGTACAATAAAACAGTAGTGGCATGCATGTAGATTTGCATCAAGTATTTCGCAGCTGCGCTTGCAATTAACTAGATATTATTTTCGGTGCTATGTTAATGTGTTTTCTTATTTTGTTATTCAAATTGTGCTTTTCTGTATTATCGTATCGTGTGAAGTATTGTGACAATAGTGGCGTGTGAAAAACGTAACACTAGGCTCCAAAGTAAACTGAGAAATAATAGTGACGACGCGCGTAGCTTATCAGCACCACTGTGTAATGAATTAACAGACATTCAAAGTGGTAATTTGGTAATTGTGCATAGGGAAATGGAGCGGGCGCAAATAATGGCGTAAACACTCAAACAATTAGTGAACAGGGAAACATTATCGATCGATCGGTAGGCAACAGCTCGCCTCAGGAATCCGAAATGACAGGACACAATCTCGCAAATACTGTAGATTCAGGTTTTGGGTCCTCGGCGTTTTCTCAAATAAGCCAAGACACATTTTCTGCTTGTCAAAATGTGAATGTTGCCGGTGCAAATTCTCTGCCGAAAAGCACTGAGGAACATGTTTCAGACACCAGTGCATTGTTATTACAATTAATACAACAAATGGGACAAACACAGCAAAAGCTTCAAAAGTTAGACACAATGGAACAAAATCTTCGAAAGTTAGACACAATGGAACAAAATCTTCAAAGGTTAGACACCGCGCTTGAACAAACACGTAAAGATTTAACTACTGGGTTACATAAAATCGAATGGAAATGACAAAAAGTCTGTATTGACGTAAAAACACAAATTTGTGAGCATTTACAACCTATTTTTTCGAGGCATGAAAATACATTACAGACAAAGTTCTTGAAAATCATGAGACCTTGCAAGCTAAGATTGACTCAGTTGCATCTACCGATTCGGTTACGCAACTTGCAAAAACTCAGGAAAACTTAAAGGACACAGTATATACTATTTCAAACAAATAGACGCTCTGAAACTTGGTTCAGAAAAACACACTGAGGAAATAAGTTCACTATCGGAGAAAGTAGCCGAACTTTCGGATCGTTCACTAACTTATCTACAAAGGTGGATGATGAGCTGAATGACACAAGACCTGTAGCCTTCAATGACACAGAAGAGTACGAACAAATTAGGAAATTGAAACAAAATCCGAATCAAATTCATACGCAACACCAAAGAGAAATCTGGGAAGTACAAGATCAGTTGACACAAGGAATACAAGAATTACATATTTCAGAGGACACTCGCGCTCCAATATGGGATGAGGGACATAGAAATACAGAACAGCCACAAAATAACAACACAGAGCACTTCAGAAATTATGAAAGAAATTGGCAAGGTACACCGAATTTTGAGATGGAACCGCCGAAACGACGTAACAATGACCGACATGCGATTCGCCGACATTATGATTTTGACTATAGGCTGTTTATTACTACACGTAAATTCAAACCATTTAAGAATTCCGGCAACGACATTCGTCCACAAGCGTGGCTTCATCAATTCTCTCATTGTTTTCCTCCCAACTGGTCATTCGAGCACAGATTAGAATTTATGTGTGGCTACTTAGAGAATGAACCAGCTGTAAGAATGCGATTGGTCATTCACGATTGCTACACTGAAGGAGAATTTTACCATGCCTTCCTCTCAGCATATTGGTCTCAAGCCACACAAGACCGAGTAAAACATAGCATCATAATGATGAAACATTTCGAACAATCTGAATTTTCCAGTCTTGTGAAATATTTTGAAGACATGTTGCACAAGAATCAGTACCTGTCAAACCCATACAGGCCCTCAGAACTCATCCGCATTTGATTAATCAAATTGCCTGAACATTTACGGCACATTATTGTGGCAGGACGTTGCAAAGACGACATTGAAGCTTTTCAGGGACTGTTACAAGAATTGGAAATTGACACTGACAATCGCGGAACGCGAAAACAGGAGCACAACAATTACAGGTCACATCCGTCACAATTCCGCGATGACAGAAATAATAAATGGACACGACAAAGCTATTCTTACAACGTAAATCGTGACCAAAACAGACACCACCCGTATTACAACCATTGGCAGAGTAGTAATAATTACAGGGAAAGATCACCTCTCCGCAGTAATGACTATCACAGAGACAATCAGACGAACAGACAATATAGGAACCAAAAGAATTATTATCAAGGGAGACAGAATAACTTCAGATGTAACGGTCCACCGCGCAGTTACGACTCATGGAGAAATTCTCCACCACGTGACCCACAAGAAAAAAATTACAGAAACTACCGACATGACGACAGACGATATAATCTTAACAACAACCAGAATTTAATCAAAATTGGCGTGGTTCAAACAGGGCAGGGGCCTCTCGACAAGGTGAATTTGTAGAAATTAGATCTCCAAATCCCAGTAACGATGCGCGACAACAAAGGGATAGCAGACAATGACTCGCGCCGCAGGCAGCCATGTGCGCCAGCTGGCTCAGAGAAAAATAACATAGATGCTAACCTTGAGAAAAATCTGAGCATTCTTTGCCGATGTACCATATACCACATGATAATTCCGTTGAAGCTGGAGCTCTGCATAGTAGGAAGAGTAAAGGCTTGCACCACATTTCACATGTAAAACCGTTTATTGAAAGGTAATCTGCTTCTTAACTTTGTCTTTGTCATAAAACTTTTCACTTCACGTTACTAGTATGCCTTGTTACACTTAGAAACTGTTAACGTGCAACAATGTTTTAAGTTCCAGTCAAGAACCTAGGGAACATATTTAGACAGTATTTACGAGTGCATTGTTATAGTGAACAGACGACACAGTGTTATTGTGTGTGTACATTCTTGTTTGTTAGTTGCACGATTACGTAACGACTATAAGGCTCACATACTTAGAACATATACCAGTACTGCTGACGAGATTTTAATGCAACATTTTGGTTTACTTGAGAATACTTTCTGTGAGATTAAAGATGACTTAGCATTTGGTTTCACGACGCAGCTAATGTGTGACACAATTTACATTGTTGCTTTTGCGCTGTATCTGTTTCATATCTGCACAGTTTTTCTGAATTCTTCTGGAAAGGAAAACATGTTTTAGTAGTAACTATGTGGTATAGCTACAATGAGACGGCCTTTTCCATAGCACAAAAATACGTTACAGTCATCATGGCAATAAGCGTAATAACTACGATATCTATACGCAAAGCATTTCACTTTTGTTTATGATGAGGTGAGTACATTGATTTCAGCAGAACTTTCCTTACAGAGGACGATAACTACGACACTTTCACAGAATGATCTTACAGCAAGACGTAATTTAGCGCTACAGGACACGCATTTGAGTGATTAATTTTGTACTTAAAACATTTATTTTTGAAGATTTTTGAATTACAATGATACAAAGGTTTTCTGTGATACATTTCATTCCATTGCTGTAATCTGTAACACCTGAGGGTATAATTACATTAATCCTCAGGGGGGTACACGCTTACTTTGTGTACCATGTGTTTGGCAAGCACAAGGAGCCCTATCTAATATGGTATAGGTACCATATTTCTCTAACACAGAATTACACAGCTATCTGATTATTTAACAGAGAAACAAACATTTTTTTTACTACGTCAGTGGCACATGTTTACGCAATTACACAGTTGGATAACTTCACACTTATGAAATGGTATTTTGTCTGTACTTTGTGAACTGTTCATATTTTTTTCGGAACCATTGTGATACTATGAGAGCTTTGAATGATGTATTTGGTATGGGATCATGATTTTTCAAGTACGTTTGAGGTGGATGAGACTACTGAAATGAGCAGAGAATTTTTTTAGGTTTTGAAATTATTGGAGGAAGCTACAACGATTTTGAGATTTGACTGAGGTGTTATGATGTTATTATTACGATGACGATGTGTATTATGCTGTTGAGGTATGTTAATGATCAATAAGATGATGCTACCATATATGAGGAATGTGATTACGTGTTTATATGTATATGAATAATGAATTGAAGTTAGGTACTCTGGTTTGTGAAAAAGGATGTTGGAAACCAAGAATCGTACTTTAAGAGTTATTAAATGTGTGTAAATGCATGAATGTATCAGAATGACGGCGAAAATTTTTTGGACACTGTTATATTTACATAATTTTGTTTCTACACATTTGTAACGCAAATCCTCGACCTGTGAAATTTTTATATGAGGCTGCCACTGTAGTGCAAACTGGTGTCGTAAATATTTCGGTAAGAAAGCTAAGTGACCTTGACGTAATACGTTATGGGCGACCAGCTGTGCCAGCCGCCTGGAGAAAAAGCCATTTAGGTGGAGAAAAAAAGAGGCCATTAACCTCGCTATTGACATTCCTTTGTAGAAAGCGTCGCAAATACGACACCCTCATTACTTGGAAACATATGATTATATTGTGGAGCGCGTACTTTGTGCTACTTACTGAAATGCTTATAAACTGATGGGAAATATTCTTACATCTGCACACCTGATTATGAAAAGTGTCTTTCTACGAGAGTTGAGAGAATTTCTACTAACTTATGAAATGCCACATGACTATTGAATGATATTTTTATGCTTTACCTTGTACGTAGTTGCTTATTTTATTTGATATCTGTTTTCCAGGTGTGTTGCATCATTGGTTTTATAAAATAAAATTAAATGCATTTGTTAATGTGAACACTTTTTGTCAACAGATCTGTTAGATAATAATTTTAAGATCCACATTCTTCAAAAATAGGGAGCACTTGGAAATGAAAGAACAATAAGAAGGGACTAGTAACAGTAACTGCACACATAAATTTCTTTTCAAGTACTTGGTAATTTTTATGGTAGAATAAGTTGTGGTGTACCACTTTTATTACTTAGACATTAAGATGTGAATAGACATTTTGAAAGGTCTCTGTTGGATTCCTTTCATGTTTGATTTCTTAAATCTGTTGTCATTTATGGAATAAATTCCTCTTCGAAATTTACTGTGGCGTTTCTGACTATCTGGGAGGAGACTGAGTAGTGGAACGTGTTACTTTTACACATAAACAAGAACGATCTGTCACACTACTGCACTTTAAAACACAGTTTATATGTAATTCATGTCACACAGTCTCATACGGAAACTACATCTGCTTTCTTTTATACACTGTGTGTGATAAGATACTGTCATCCGCTTTCCCTTCTGTGTGAGAGGATGAATGAGCAAATGTATTTGTAGTTGCTTGCTTGAGGGTAGCAGACAAGCCTGTCTGCTAGAGAACAGTAGGACCAACGTCGGAACAGGTAGCTACGCTTTCTAAAAGCAAAGAGGTTTCTATCCTTAGTATGGTCCTGTCCGTCCATTGTCATGTTGGTATAGGAAGCTGCCCCTCTGGTCACTTCCGTTTGTATTTGGGAAGCATGCTCAGTAGGAGCACAGGTCAGTCGGTCCGTGGCGAGCGTCTGAAGTTGTAAGATCTCCGGCTAAGCGCGTGTCTGCTAAGTGCATAGGACAATGGATTTCTCAAGTTCAGCCTAACTGAAAATTTAATCACCTTTATTTCAGGTTTAGCTCTAAAATATCTAATGTTATCTTAAATTGCAGCGCAGTGTAATTCTCGTGTGAAGTTCAGATTATTTTCCGGTAGTTGCTTTGTCACTACTTTGTGAGTAAAGTGGAACCACGTGTTGATCAGTAACTCTAACTAAAATCAATCCTAAATGCGAATGCTTGTGTGATTATAACGTCTCGTCTTGACAATATTTTTCAATATAGCAACTTTTCTTTATGTTCAACCCATGTGGTGTGTACTTTGCGAGACCAGTACCACGTGCTTATATAACTGTTTGACCCGTCAGGTTAACAGTAAGACGTTAGTAACCAGTCCAAGGTTTTTCTTTTGTAAATTGCTTTTCGATCTAATTTATTTTAATTATCAAAATTATTGTGGAGTTACACTCTTTGTGTAAACCAAGTTGACCACGTGAAGCAAGTGGTGTAATCATCAAAGTAGCCCTCAGCTATTCTTTTCGCGAAGATTTCACAGAGTTAATATGAATTTAGTATACCAGTGTGTGGTAATTACATGACTGACAGGATTGTGCTACGAACGTATCTTCTTTGGGTGAAAATTTGAATCTGTTGGTAGTGGTTAACTTTCTCTTGCATACGTATCAACGTTCTTTGTGTGTTGTTTTATGAATGCAGTGTTGTATGCAGTCTCCCGATCTTGCCTCCATATTTGATGTGTTCTGTAAGATTGCAAACTCACATTTTCACAGTCCTAAATAAGGCACCGGCTCAGTTATAACTCACGTTTAATATGCTGAAATTTCAATGATCAATGTTAAAATAAATTTCCAAATATAAACTGATTTATTTCTTTTTATTTAAATTCACTTTTTATATATATATCACCAGTTGTCGTATGACTATTAAAAGATTATAATTAATGTTAGTCTGGTTGGGAATTTGGTAAGCTAGATTGGATACCTGGTGAAACAGTTGCGCAGTAATGCAAGGTTAACTTCCCCAGGCAGCTCACAGCTTTTAACCCGCTTTTATTGTCCATCAGTACCGCTTTCATCATAGCAAATTAAAGTAACAAACTTACAATTTCCCTTATCTGCATTGTTGTCTTTAGTGTAATATTTTTTCTGCTTGAGCTTAGTCATGTTTAGGTATAAGTTATAGCATTTGCTGCTGCTGTTAGCCAGGCATAGTGCTACTGAATTTCACTTTGTATTACTCTGTTAAGCCAGTTTTACTACTGATTTATTTTTTGTTTGCTGCACATTGCCTTATATTAGTTGTAATATTGCAATTGCTTTGCTAATTTATATATATTGCTGCTTGCTTTGCCAATTTGTATTTTTTTGTCATTGCTGTTTGTGTTAATTGTTTTGTGCTGCTGCATTGCCTCGTCCCTTAGTTTATGCATCTGAGCTCAGTAGATTTAAGTTAGCTTAAGATGGGGTAGGTTATATAAGAGCATGAGTTGTGATTAATTGGAAGATTGCATTGAGAAGCTATAAGAAAATGGTTTGGCCAAAAAAGTATTTTGAAAGAGGATATGAATAAAAAAGTAGGGTTTAGGGACAACAGGTTTCCGTATGATTTTCTTGGAAATAAATGATGAGGTAAGATAATGGAAAATAAATAATGAGGTAAGAAATATGTGAACATATAAATACAGAAAGCATGCTTGGTTAGGATTTTTTTGGTGGAAACAAATGTTGAAATAAGACGAAAGATCTGTGGAATGAAGTTTTGGTTAGGACTGCAGTACCAAATGTTACACTGAAAACAAACCCTGTCCTTTCCTCCTGTGTTATTCTGCTGTGTGTTTGTGTACTCTTGTGTATTTGTGTTTTTCCTGTCTTTATGGCCGGCCGCGGTGGTCTAGCGGTTCTAGGCGCTCAGTCCGGAACAGCGCGACTGCTGCGGTCGCAGGTTCGAATCCTGCCTCGGGCATGGATGTGTGTGATGTCCTTAGGTTAGTTAGGTTTAATTAGTTCTAAGTTCTAGGCGACTGATGACCTCAGAAGTTAAGTCGCATAGTGCTCAGAGCCAACCTGTCTTTATGTGTTTAGCTAATAAGATTTATGTTGTAGAATTTTTCTAGTACTAAGCTACATTCACTATGATGAGGAATACTGTTATCCTCACATATAATTTGCATTAATAATATGTCATTTACTTTGAAGAGATGTTTAGACACTATTTATTCTGTTCTGTTTTAATGCTCATGTGTGAAATTAATGTTTCGAAACTATTCTCATTATTTTATATATTTACTTATGTTATAATTCCTGTAACACTGATGTATATGTTTATTTCTATTCTTTTGTAAAGCCTCTATTACTACAAATGTTATCTGTATTATTATGTTTTTAATGATGTTTTCTGTATATTTGTAATTGTCTTCTCATGTTATAAAATTGTAATGGACACCAGTTCAGCAAATTAACTTGTAAGCATTCATTTCAGTGTACACGTTTCTGTTGGTCATTGTATATGCACAATATGTGAGAAGTTGGTACTGTTAGTGTTTGCACGTGTGTTGATAATTCAGCAAGGGACTGGTTAACAGCATTGCTGGTTCTATGGACAATTCCAAAAACTTTGTAAACGCACAAGTGGTGGTTTATGGACTTGCTATATTGTCCGCAAGACTCTTCGATGGTGATTGTGCACCTGCACAGTCGCAACAGATGGCTGCTGGCCGTCTCTACAAGGACTACTGTAGGTCTGCATCTTTGATGGCCCACTAATACCATTATTTCTACAAGGACTACAGTGGGTCTGCGTCTTTTATGGCCCACCAATACCATTATCTCTACAAGGACTGTAGTGGGTCTGCATCTCTGGTGGCCCACCATTACTGTAATCTCTAACAAGGCTACAGTGGTCTGCTCTGTGATGACCTACCTACCAATATTCTTCAACTTTGACTGACTCTGCTGTGGGTTTGCTCTGTTGTGACCCATTATCTGTCTGCATGTCAAGAGTCAGCACTGTTAAAAGGACAACACTAATTCTTCAAGACTGCATGGAAGTCCACTACTTCTGCGCGCAATTTCTTTTACTAATGAGACTTTGTGAAAAAACTGTAATTACTATTTAATAAATGATCAGGATTGTCTTTATGAGAACAATTTTTGCTTTTGACCAACAGTGTATCAATACGTGTGTGCATTTGATTTCATTGTTATTGTAATTATGAAAATTTTTTTCAAATCTGTATTGGCCATGGCCCAAAACTATTTGTAAAATTTTTTGTGGGGAGCATAGGGGCTATGTAAGTAGACTGTTTAGGTTTTTATATTGGTAACGCCACGTAGTGCTCTGTATGAAAATCACTGTGCTGTGTGCAGTCTGAGGCTGTTCGGTATTGTTGCAATATCCGCCATTGTAGTGTTGGGCAGCTGGCTTTTAAAAGCGCGTAGCGTTGCGCAGTTGGAGGTAAGCCGCCAGCAGTGGTGGATGTGGGGAAGTGAGATGGTGGATTTTTGAGAGTGGATGATCTGGACGTGTGTCCATCAGAAACAGTACATTTGTAAGAATGGATGTCATGAACTGCTATATATATTATGACTTTTGAACACTATTAAGGTAAATACATTATTTGTTCTCTATCAAAATCTTTCATTTGCTAACTGTGCCTATCAGTAGTTAGTGCCTTCGGTAGCTTGAATATTTTATTTAGCTGGCAGTAGTGGCGCTCGCTGTGTTGCAGTAGTTCGAGCAACGAAGATTTTTGCAAGGTAAGTGATTTGTGAAAGGTATAGGTTAATGTTAGTCAGGGCCATTCTTTTGTAGGGATAATTGAAAGTCAGATTGCGTTGCGTTAAAAAAATATTGTGTGTCAGTTTAGTGTTGATCAGAATAGGTAAAGAGCGAAATGTCTGAGTACGTTCAGCTGTTTGAAAATCAAATAATGTAAGAGATTTATCAGCACAGTAATTCAATAATTTTTCTAAGGGGCGTTTCATATAACATACGAGGTGTTTTTTTTTTAAGTACCGTTTTGAAATTTTAAAAAAGACATGCTAAGATATCTCAATAATTTTATTTTTAGGTGAAAGCCTGTAGCTTAAGATACTTTCCTACATAATTTCCGTCAATACTGAGGCAATTGTCATAACGTTGTACCACTTTTTGAATATCCTGCTCATAGAAGTCTGCCGCTTGACTTGTTAACCACTGCGTCACCACTGTTTTGACTTCGTCATCGTCTTGAAGACGCTGACCGCCCAGGTGTTTCTTCAAGTGCAGGAACAGATGGTAGTCACTGGGCGCAAGATCGGGGCTGTACGGAGGATGATCTAGAGTTTCCCATCGAGAAGATGTGATGAGATCTGATTCGCCACATGCGGACGTGCATTGTCATGCAGCAAAACGATGCCCTTGCTCAACTTCCATGGACTGTTGCTTTGATAGTGGTGTGACGTAGGCCACTTATGTTTCATCGCCCGTAGTAATTTGGCTTAAGAAATAATCACCGTCGTTGTGGTATCGCTTAAGGAAAGTCAATGCACTGTCTAAACGTGCACATCCGTCAACATTTTCGAAACCCAACGTGCACACAATTTTCGGCAATTCAAGGGCTCGGTCACAATACCACACAAAACACTACGAGAAACATTAGGAAAGTAATCCCGCAAGGAGGTAATCGTAAAGCGTCTGTTTTCTCTCACCTTATTGTCCACTTCCTGCACCAAACTTTCATTAACGACCGAAGGACGCCCACTCCGTTGTTCATCATGCACATTTGTGCGCCCATTTTTAAATGCTCTCACCCACTTTCTTAACATTCCATCACTCATAATGTTTTCTGCGTCAACTGCACAGATCTCACGACGAATATCGATCGCTTTTAGGCCTTTATAACAGCCTGTACTTCACAGTCGGCGGGACTCACGATTACCGGAGGCATCTTACTCAGTACACAATGTAAACAAGGAAGAATCAGAATGTAATGGCGTCAGCGCGTAGATTAAGATACAGGCTTTCATGTAAAAATAAAATTATTGAGATATCTTAACACGTCTTTTCTTAATTTCAAAACGGTACTTACTTAAAAAAAAACACGCCTCGTACTGCCCATACATAAGAAAAGAAATCCACTACTGTACAGATACACTATTGATGACAAACAGCTCGAGACAACATCTGCCGTAAAATACTAGGCGTAACTATCCAGAGCGACCATAAGTGGAATGACCATATAAAACAGATAGTGGGAAAAGCAGATACCGGACTCAGATTCATCGGAAGAATCTTAAGGAAATTTAACTTACCCACGAAAGAAGTGGCTTATAAGGAGCTTTTTCGCCCGTTTCTTGAGTATTGTTCATCTATCTGGGATCCGTATCAGGTAGGACTGATAGAGGGGATAGAAAAGATCCAACGAAGAGCGGTGCGTATCGTCATGGTATCGTTTAGCTGGCGAGAAAGCATTACGGAGATGAACAAACTCCACTGGCAGACGTTACAAGAGAGGCGTTGTGTATCACAGAGAGATTTACTATAGAAATTTCGTGACAGCACTTTTCAGGAGGAGTCGGAAAACTTACCCCCACATACACCTCGTGTATTGATCATTAGGAGAAAATTCGAGATATTAGAGTCCATACAGAGGCTTACCGTCAATCATTCTTCCCACGCACTACCCACGAGTGGAACAGGGTTACTGGGATCAGATTGTGGTACCAAAAGTGCCCTCCGCACACACCATTAGGTGGCTTGCGGAGTATGATGTAACGGCACATAACGCTGACAAATGAAAGTTCATCCGACCACGTGTCCTATGTTCCGTGTGTTGTAGGCTCTATGATTCTAAGCAGCAGAATGGTCCAGTATTCATGTCGGGAACAAACCGTGGTAGTGTTTGCGTACCGCCAAGCAGATGGAAACGATCGAGAGCCAGAGCACCCCCCCCCCCCCCAGACACCAGCCACACAACACAAATTTCAAACCCTTTTTGGTTGTTTGTGTGATCATGGGGTCCTTCCGAAGCGACGAACGTGCAGGGGTGTGGCGGACTGTGCATGCATACACCAGACTCGGAGGGCAGGGCTCTACAGGATATTAAGACGAAGCTTCCTACAATTTTACACTCCTGGAAATTGAAATAAGAACACCGTGAATTCATTGTCCCAGGAAGGGGAAACTTTATTGACACATTCCTGGGGTCACATACATCACATGATCACACTGACAGAACCACAGGCACATAGACACAGGCAACAGAGCATGCACAATGTCGGCACTAGTACAGTGTATATCCACCTTTCGCAGCAATGCAGGCTGCTATTCTCCCATGGAGACGATCGTAGAGATGCTGGATGTAGTCCTGTGGAACGGCTTGCCATGCCATTTCCACCTGGCGCCTCAGTTGGACCAGCGTTCGTGCTGGACGTGCAGACCGCGTGAGACGACGCTTCATCCAGTCCCAAACATGCTCAATGGGGGACAGATCCGGAGATCTTGCTGGCCAGGGTAGTTGACTTACACCTTCTAGAGCACGTTGGGTGGCACGGGATACATGCGGACGTGCATTGTCCTGTTGGAACAGCAAGTTCCCTTGCCGGTCTAGGAATGGTAGAACGATGGGTTCGATGACGGTTTGGATGTACCGTGCACTATTCAGTGTCCCCTCGACGATCACCAGTGGTGTACGGCCAGTGTAGGAGATCGCTCCCCACACCATGATGCCGGGTGTTGGCCCTGTGTGCCTCGGTCGTATGCAGTCCTGATTGTGGCGCTCACCTGCACGGCGCCAAACACGCATACGACCATCATTGGCACCAAGGCAGAAGCGACTCTCATCGCTGAAGACGACACGTCTCCATTCGTCCCTCCATTCACGCCTGTCGCGACACCACTGGAGGCGGGCTGCACGATGTTGGGGCGTGAGCGGAAGACGGCCTAACGGTGTGCGGGACCGTAGCTCAGCTTCATGGAGACGGTTGCGAATGGTCCTCGCCGATACCCCAAGAGCAACAGTGTCCCTAATTTGCTGGGAAGTGGCGGTGCAGTCCCCTACGGCACTGCGTAGGATCCTACGGTCTTGGCGTGCATCCGTGCGTCGCTGCGGTCCGGTCCCAGGTCGACGGGCACGTGCACCTTCCACCGACCACTGGCGACAACATCGATGTACTGTGGAGACCTCACGCCCCACGTGTTGAGCAATTCGGCGGTACGTCCAACCGGCCTCCCGCATGCCCACTATACGCCCTCGCTCAAAGTCCGTCAACTGCACATACGGTTCACGACCACGCTGTCGCGGCATGCTACCAGTGTTAAAGACTGCGATGGAGCTCCGTATGCCACGGCAAACTGGCTGACGCTGACGGCGGCGGTGCACAAATGCTGCGCAGCTAGCGCCATTCGACGGCCAACACCGCGGTTCCTGGTGTGTCCGCTGTGCCGTGCGTGTGATCATTGCTTGTACAGCCCTCTCGCAGTGTCCGGAGCAAGTATGGTGGGTCTGACACACCGGTGTCAATGTGTTCTTTTTTCCATTTCCAGGAGTGTATTTTTAGATGCAATATGTGACGTACCTACAACAAATATGTAGCTACAACAAATAAAGCATATGATCGTCTGTGAAAATGAGCTCGATAACCAACATGAGCTATCAGTAATCGGAATCTAACCTGCATAACACTGTGTGCGTATTGTATGAATGACAGTTTCACTGTCATTTATGCCCTCAACAGACCTTTACATGAAAAACATAAAACCAACATTTGGATAAGCTATCTGACTGCGTATTTGAATATGAAAATCTACAAGAACAAATGAACCTGTAACAATGAATACTTAAGCTATCTGACTGCGTTTTTGAATAAGAATTTACAAATGATACAGTATCTGACGTGTACAACGGAATTTACTGGATTAGAGTACATGACATCTTGTGGTGTGTCAGTGTCTCTGTTTTGGCCCTAAGTTTTGCACTCACCTCTTTAGATGATTGCCTTTTCCATGTAGTTTACAGCAATTCCCAGCAGCATGCAGCAGCAGCGGCTAAAGCTTATTGTTACTAAGAATGACTTCAATAAACAGGAGTTTGCTTGGGCCCTGTTAACTACTAAATAACTTGTAGGAAGCGATTTCATAAATTAAGTCTATTTAAAGCTTCAGAAATGATCATGACCAATAACAATTTGACTAGTATTAATAATGGCGAAATGCCTGACAGTGACGCAAGTAACAATAATGGCTGACTGCCGGGGTTAACAAATTGTTTCAATTTACAAGTTACATTAACATTTAATAACCACAGCATATTTATTTGGAGGATGAGGAGGCTTCTGTAACTGATAAGTAAAACATGAGATTATTGCAAACTCGGACTAACAACCACGAGCCTAACCATCCACTTGCGCTTTACACTGTGTTTGCGAATTTTGCCTTGAATTCCATCTTCAAGAGTAGTTAAACCATCTAAATCTCTCCTGACCATATAAATGAAATCAGGCCTTGAGTGTGGTAAGATCTGCCATCACCGACGTGAGGGCAGCATTACACGTCGTCTGTCTCCGAGCTGTCGACCGATGCCACGTAGAATCGAGTTCCCATGTTTCGCCCTGAGATTGTTAATATGAATATCAGAGTGCTTATTTATGTCTAATCTTACACAACGCAAAGAATGGCATTGAAATGAAATGAAATGTCGTGTGGCTAGGGCCTCCCGTCGGGTAGACCGTTCGCCTGGTGCAGGTCTTTCAATTTGACGCCACTTCGGCGACCTGCGCGTCGATGGGGATGAAATGATGATGATTAGGACAACACAACACCCAGTCCCTGAGCGGAGAAAATTTCCGACCGAGCCGGGAATCGAACCCGGGCCCTTAGGATTGACAGTCTGTCACGCTGACCACTTTTTTTTTTTAATGTCCCAAAAGAAAAATCATATATAAACAAGAAGGAAAAGAAATATAGGACTGAAGTGACATCCTCGTCACTTCACTGGGAGTACATTCTATCCCTCGAAACAACGTAAACCTGGGACTTCCCACCGCTTCGGGGGGTTATGAAACATGCTGCCTAGAAAGTTTGCAAAATTCGTTTTATATTTAGAGTGGCGTCGGATGATTTCGTGTTGTTCTAGTAGATAATGCCAATAGTCCATGCCCGATATCAATGTCCGCGAGAGCACGTAGTGCGATGCGTGTCCACCAATCCATCGGATTGCCGAAGTTTTTTGTGATGGGAAAAATACAGCGTCAGGGAAAAATAAAGCGTCCGTCGTGATCGTTGATTCATCGGTGCGTCTGAGGAGGGCCATGATGCGTTGCGTCAGCCGCCAAACATCCTTTGCCTCACCGCACTGCAGAGAATGTTCGTCGGTGTCCTGCATGCCACATATAAGGCGGAGCGGGGAATCTACCATGCGAATGTCGTACAAACGTTGGCGGTTGACTGTCTTGCGGTTGATTAGTGTATACCATGACGATCGCGCTGCTGTGGTGAGGAGAGGTGCATGGACAGCTCGCCAAATCTGTCGCCAGTTTCGTGTTGGGTATTTAAGTTCGACAACATTGCTGCCATGATGACGCCGCAAGTATCGATATATCTCACGGGTAGTGGGGATTCTTGTAGAAGGTATCTGTAACTGAACATAGCTAAAATCAACAAAAAATCGCGCGACGTGAGAAAAAGAGGGTGAGATTGTGCCTACAGCGACCTGTGGTTCAAAGGACGTGGGATGAAGCACATCCAGGATGGCCGACGTGATGGCGTGTTGCCGTTGGTTCCAAGTGCGTAGCGTCGCTCGCAGGTATAGAGCTAGAGCCTTGTTCCGCACATCCGTGAGGTTAAGTCCTCCAGGATGGTGTGGGAGAGTTAAAGTCTTGTATTTGACCTTAAACAACATTCCTTGGCTGACATAGTATCCAAAGGCCGCCATTAATCTGTCAGCAATACCATGTGGCATTGGCAGTACCTGTGCCAGGTGCGGCAGTCGCGAGGCCAGGTGAACATTAGTGTAGTCCACCCTTTGGAGCAGGTCGTGCGTTCGGAGTGAATTGTTGCGTATGTGCAGTCGGACGTTCTGGAGGAGACGTCGATAGCTCGCCGCCGCTGATTGCTGTAGCGATCGGGTGAACAATACACCTAAGCATCGCAAGATGTCCACCGTCGTAAACGGACTGTGCAGATCGTCCAGCCCTCGACCGATGTCCATGATCTTGGTTTTATTCATGTTGACCCTGCTTCCCGCAGCTACTCCGTACGTAGTAAGAAGGGTAACCACCTGACTTACTTCGTTCTCCGACCGGACGAGTATCATCAAGTCGTCGGCATATGCACGACACGTGAAGGAGCTCGCACGGAGTCGGACGCCTGTTAGAGTCCGTCTAAGAGTCTGCATCAATGGTTCGAGCGCTATTGTAAACAGTAACATCGACAAGGGACATCCCTGCCTAACTGAGCTGCAAACAGGAATCGGCCCTACCTCCCTGCCATTGACTCTCACCGTCGAAGAAGCGCCGCGAAGGAGGCGCATGAGGACGGTAATAAAATCCTGTGGTATCGCCATGCGTCGCATGGTCGAGTCAAGGAAATCATGGTTGATCCTGTCAAAGGCACGATCAAAGTCCACCGATACGAACGCCGCTCGCATGCGACAAGCTTCCGTCAGGGAAATTACGTCACGGTATTCGCCGAGGATAGAATGTATGTTGCTCCGAACCCCTAGACAAGCCTGGTCTGGTGGTATTGTCTTGGATATTTCAGTCTTGAGCCTTGCCGCCAACATTCGCGCAAAGAGCTTATAATCAGTATTGAGCATCGTGAGCGGTCTAAATTGATGGGCGCTGACACTCGCTGTCGATTTCGGTATTGGTATAAGCAGTCCCGCCATGAACTGCGACGGAACGTCCATGTCAGGGCTCAATAACTCATTATACATCAATACCAACTGGGACATCATTAAATCCGCAAATGCGCGGTAAAATTCGAGTGTCAACCCATCTGGCCCAGGGGATTTATGCACCGCACCCTTCGCGAGTGCGCCCCGGATGTCATCTTCCGTTAGGGGTTCCAATAGCGCCTCTGCATCTGAACCATCCACCTCCGTTTGCATCTGTCGCAAAAGTTCTTCTCCTGTCCGATTGTCCGTCGGCGTCCCAGTGAAAAGGAGGCGATAATGCTCCAGAAACTCAGCAGCAATGTCCCGTTGTGACGTCAAGGGCCGACCATCGTCATCATGGAGGACTGTGATTAGGGATCGGCGATTACGCGCATTTCCCTTGGACACATGATGCATGCCGATACGTTCTCCATCGACGTTGTCCAAGCACCGAGCACGGATCGAAAGTCCCTCCAGTCGACGTCTCGTGATCGATAAAATACAGGCCTGAATGCGATGGACTTCCGCTTGACGCTCGAGCGATGGGGCCATGGAGGACAGGTCGCGGAGCACCATGTAGAAATAGTCAAGTGTATCTCGGAGCCATTTCGCTTTTCCCTTGCCATACGTGATGAGAGCTCTTCGTATCGCCGGTTTTGCACACTGCAGCCACCACGAAAGAACCGTACGGTGCAGCGGCAGACGGCGAGTGCAAGTCTGCCATGTTTCTTCGATCCGCTGGCGACATTCGAGATCCACCAATAAGGATGAATTGAGTTTCCAGGAACTACGACTCCGCCAGACCCTCTGCCGTGGGAGGGTTAACGTGCATAAATATGCAAGGTGATCCGTAAAAGCTGTGGGCCAACGTTCAGCAGCCAACACGTGATCTCTTAATCCGTCAGAAACATAAATCCGATCCAGCCTGCTCGCCGAATGGCTAGTAAAATACGTGTAGCCCTCTCGCTGCCCATGGATCTTTTCCCACGTGTCCATAAGGGCCATGTCCCGGCAGATCGTGTTCAATGCGTGGCATGAGCTGAAATTAGGAGTTTGATCCTTCGGGGCGAGTACACAGTTAAAATCCCCCCCCCTATCAAGATGTGGTCATACCGTCCATGGAATAGGGGGGCAATCTCCTCCGAGTAGAATCGTGCACGCGCCTGTCGATTGTCAGATCCGGAGGGTGCATAGATGTTGACGATACGAATGCCGTTCACGGTCATAGCCAAACCCCGAGCCGAAGGAAGGTAATCGAGGTCACACATCGGAATCCCTTCCCGGACTAGTATCGCTGTGCCACGTCCTCCATCTGGAGTCGGCGCTAGGTAAGTGTTGTATCCGTGCACGTCGGGAAAAGCAGCATTGCAGGTTTCCTGCATCAGCAGAATATCAACGTCAGTGGCGTAAATCATGTCCCGGAGAAGTTGCATCTTTGCAAGCGAACGTGCGGTGTTAATGTTCACTGTGCCCACCTTATATGCTTAGTTCGATGTCGTTGTCATGCTCGTGTCACGTCACTGAGAACTCCAAGGGCGTTAGTCCACTATTCGTGCTCAGAGGTGTGCCCGCCAACGGGCTGCCCTCCTTTGTTGTCGTTCCGTGGTGTGCATCCTGTAGGTGAGTGGTCATCATTAGGGGGTGGCAATTCCTGTATGTCCTCGACTGGTTCCGCCCAGTCGCAGTGGTCATCCATCCGAGAAACGTCCTCTGATGTATTTCGACGAGGCTGCTGGGACATTGGTATCCCGGACTCCTTCGTCGGCAGCTCTGGGTCAGTCGGTGTCAATGAAGAGGGACCATCTGAAAGGCAGGACATCCGGTCTCCATCTGACGGAATCCTGTCAGCGTCCTCTAAAGGCACGTGTTCTGTGTCAGATAGTTCTTCGGCTAGGATAACTTCCGTGTCCCCTAGGCTACGGGGGGACGTGTCACCTGAATTATGGCGACGCTTTTTGCGACGCTTCGGCGATCGCTGTTTGCGTGCCCTGCCCTCTGCTGCCTCACTGTGTTCGTCGATCGTTCGTTGGTCCGTTGCCGGCGCCACTGTCTCGACCTCTACTTCCAAGTCGCGTGCTTCATGTGAGTTGTCGGAAGGTTCCTCCCTCAACCGACGTGACGGGGGCGTAGGGACATTCTCCGAGTCACCTCCATGCTCCCGTAACTCGGTCGGCTCTTGCATAAACACGTCCTTGTCACGCTCCGAACTGGGCAACACCTCCCGGCGAGCCACCGACACGTACGTCATCGGCAGTTGCGTGGGAACTTCTCGCTGTGACGCGTCTCCATGTGGCAGTTGCACGACGCGGCGTTGTATGCACTCCGAGCGGATATGTCCTTCTCCACCACAGCCAGAACAAGTGCATGGCTGGCCATCGTAGATCACAATAGCTCGACACCCGCCAATGTATAAATAAGACGGGATATGTTTAGTAAGGACGATCCGCACCTGTCGCACGCCGTTTAGCACAGGATAGGTACTAAAACTTGCCAAGCGTTCAAGCGTATGACTAAGTACCGTTCCATATGGTCGCAGCGATTCAGTAACCATCAATTCTGGCACCTCAAACGGCAGTTCAAAGATCCGAATCATCCTCACACCCAATCCTGAAGGAGCTACTGTTACATCGCTGATATGGCCATCAGAGTGTCGAAATTTAAATCCTCTTTGAGCAGCGGAGAGAGTTCTTTCACACGCAGCTTCATCGGTCATCTTTACGTACATCGTACTGCTTACAATGGACAGGTGTATTCCAATTATGTCCGTAGCAGGTAAACGAATTTCTTCCCTCAAAAAACGCTCTATTTCGAAAGCTTTGGGTCTGGCAAATTCATTGTCGAACGTAAATTGGAGCGTAGTCTTTCGAAAATTGTGTGCCATGGCGATCGAGTCAGACAACAACACGCGCGAGTACCGACGGTGTAAACACTTCCTCGTCCACGCGCGCCCGCGGCCGGGACAGCAGGTCCGTGCCGCGCCACCGCCTAAAGCAGACTGTTCAGCTACCGGGGCGGACAGAATGGCATTAAGCTGACTATATTGTTTTCAGTGTAGTAGAGAGTTCTGACATACTTAATACAAATATAGACACACAGTTTAGGCACACAGGGCGCTTATTATTAAAAAAATGACCACAGCAGCTTTTTTCTTCCGTTTCCAGTTAGGAATCCGTTCCTGCAGTTTGTCGGTTTTATGATGTTCGCCCTGTACACCCCACCAGGCCCAATAACACCACTAAAGCTGTGGCCGAGAGGTTATAGGCTCTTCATTCCGGAACCGCGCTGCTGCTACAGTCGCAGGTTCGAATCCTGCCTCGGGCCTGGATGTGTGTGATGTCCTTAGGTTAGTTAGGTTTAAGTAGTTCTAGGTCTAGGGGACTCATGACCTCAGATGTTAAGTCCCATAGTGGTTAGAGTCATTTGAAGCAACACCACTAAACACGACAACCTCATAGGTGTGGCAACCTCAGCTGTGAGTATTCATCATAGGTATTAATAACCCCTTCAGCTGTATTTAGTTTTTTATTACGGGATCACTACCTGTTTCGTGGCACTAAAAACAACATCTTCAGGTGAACATACGATTAAAGCATTAGAGCGGGATAGCTCAGTATCTTTTCACACGGAAGACCGTTGTGGCCGTGCGGTTCTAGGCGCTTCATTCCGGAACCACGTGACCGCTACTGTTGCAGGTTCGAATCCTGGCTCGGGCATGGATGTGTGTGATGTCCTTAGGTTGGTTAGGTTTAAGTAGTTCTAAGTTCTAGGGGACTGATGACCACAGATGTTAAGTCCCATAGTACTCAGAGCCATTTGAACCAATCTTTTCACACAACATTCGTTGTCCGTCAAAACAAAACACCGCTAAAAGACGGTATGTTACAGATTAAAAACTGTCAGATTCCAATATAGTGGATCGGTCAAAAAATCGTTTACTTTATTGCAGTCAGTATGACAGAGACACGCGCCCGTGTCCTCTGTACGCGTTTCCGTATAGATCGGGAAAGCGATCACTACGGTACGATATGTTTTGGACCCATCCTCTACATTGGAATCTGGTGGTTTTTAATCTGTTGACATACCGTCCTTTGCGTTGTTTTATTTTGACGGACAACGAATGTTGAGCAAAAAGATTCCGAGCTTTTCCACTCTAAAGTTTTAATCACATGTTCACCTGAAGAGGTGGTTTTTAGTGCCGCGAAACAGGTAGTGATCCCGTAATAAAGAACTAAATACAGCTGAAGCGGTTATTAATACCCTAGAAGAATAATTCTAACGCATTATGCTGGGTGTTCTACTTGTCACAGAGAATTGCAACTGTAATCGTTTACATACTCGCCGATGCTGTGTACACTATGTGATCAAAAGTATCCAGACATCCCAAAAACATACTTTTCTCATATTAGCTGTATTGTGCTGTCACCTACTGCTAGGTACTACATATCAGCGACCTCACTAGTCATTAGACATCGTGAGTGAGCAGAATGGGGAGCTCCCTGGAACTCACTAACCTCGAACGTGGCCAGGTAATTGGGTGTCACTTGTGTCGTACGTCTGTACGCGACACTTCCACACTCATAAACATCCTTAGGTTCACTGTTTCCGATGTGACAGTCAAGTGGGAACGTGAAGGGACACGTACAGCACAAAAGCGTACAGGCCGACCTCGTCTGTTGACTGACACAGACCCTCGACAGTTAAAAAGGGTCGTAATGTGTAATAGGCAGACATCTACATCTACATCTACATCTACATTTATACTCCGCAAGCCACCCAACGGTGTGTGGCGGAGGGCACTTTACGTGCCACTGTCATTACCTCCCTTTCCTGTTCCAGTCGCGTATCGTTCGCGGGAAGAACGACTGTCTGAAAGCCTCTGTGCGCGCTCTAATCTCTCTAATTTTACATTCGTGATCTCCTCGGGAGGTATAAGTAGGGGGAAGCAATATATTCGATACCTCATCCAGAAACGCACCCTCTCGAAACCTGGCGAGCAAGCTACACCGCGATGCAGAGCGCCTCTCTTGCAGAGTCTGCCACTTGAGTTTGTTAAACATCTCCGTAACGCTATCACGGTTACCAAATAACTCTGTGACGAAACGCGCCGCTCTCCTTTGGATCTTCTCTATCTCCTCCGTCAACACGATCTGGTACGGATCCCACACTGATGAGCAATACTCAAGTATAGGTCGAACGAGTGTTTTGTAAGCCACCTCCTTTGTTGATGGACTACATTTTCTAAGGACTCTCCCAATGAATCTCAACCTGGTACCCGCCTTACCAACAATTAATTTTATATGATCATTCCACTTCAAATCGTTCCGCACGCATACTCCCAGATATTTTACAGAAGTAACTGCTACCAGTGTTTGTTCCGCTAGCATATAATCATACAATAAAGGATCCTTCTTTCTATGTATTCTCAATACATTACATTTGTCTATGTTAAGGGTCAGTTGCCACTCCCTGCACCAAGTGCCTATCCGCTGCAGATCTTCCTGCATTTCGCTACAATTTTCTAATGCTGCAACTTCTCTGTATACTACAGCATCATCCGCGAAAAGCCGCATGGAACTTCCGACACTATCTACTAGGTCATTTATATATATTGTGAAAAGCAATGGTCCCATAACACCCCCCTGTGGCACGCCAGAGGTTACTTTAACGTCTGTAGACGTCTCTCCGTTGATAACAACATGCTGTGTTCTGTTTGCTAAAAACTCTTCAATCCAGCCACACAGCTGGTCTGATATTCCGTAGGCTCTTACTTTGTTTATCAGGCGACAGTGCGGAACTGTATCGAACGCCTTCCGGAAGTCAAGAAAAATAGCATCTACCTGGGTGCCTGTACCTAATATTTTCTGGGTCTCATGAACAAATAGAGCGAGTTGGGTCTCACACGATCGCTGTTTCCGGAATCCATGTTGATTCCTACATAGTAGATTCTGAGTTTCCAAAAACGACATGATACTCGAGCAAAAAACATGTTCTAAAATTCTACAACAGATCGACGTCAGAGATATAGGTCTATAGTTTTGCGCATCTGCTCGACGACCTCTCTTGAAGACTGGGACTACCTGTGCTCTTTTCCAATCATTTGGAACCTTCCGTTCCTCTAGAGACTTGCGGTACACGGCTGTTAGAAGGGGGGCAAGTTCTTTCGCGTACTCTGTGTAGAATCGAATTGGTATCCCGTCAGGTCCAGTGGACTTTCCTCTGTTGAGTGATTCCAGTTGCTTTTCTATTCCTTGGACACTTATTTAGATGTCAGCCATTTTTTCGTTTGTGCGAGGATTTAGAGAAGGAACTGCAGTGCGGTCTTCCTCTGTGAAACAGCTTTGGAAAAAGGTATTTAGTATTTCAGCTTTACGCTTGTCATCCTCCGTTTCAATGCCATCATCATCCCGGAGTGTCTGGACATGCTGTTTCGAGCCACTTACTGATTTAACGTAAGACCAGAACTTCCTAGGATTTTCTGTCAAGTCGGTACCTAGTATTTTACTTTCGAATTCACTAAACGCTTCACGCATAGCCCTCCTTACGCTAACTTTGACATCGTTTAGCTTCTGTTTGTCTGAGAGGTTTTGGCTGCGTTTAAATTTGGAGTGAAGCTCTCTTTGCTTTCGCAGTAATTTCCTAACTTTGTTGTTGTACCACGGTGCGTTTTTCCCGTCCCTCACAGTTTTACTCGGCACGTACCTGTCTAAAACGCATTTTACGATTGCCTTGAACTTTTTCCATAAACACTCAACATTGTCAGTGTCGGAAAAGAAATTTTCGTTTTGATCTGTTAGGTAGCCTGAAATCTGCCTTCTATTACTCTTGCTAAACAGATAAACCTTCCTCCCTTTTTTTATATTCCTATTAACTTCCATATTCAGGGATGCTGCAACGGCCTTATGATCACTGATTCCCTGTTCTGCGCTTACAGAGTCGAAAAGTTCGGGTCTGTTTGTTATCAGTAGGTCCAAGATGTTATCTCCACGAGTCGGTTCTCTGTTTAATTGCTCGAGGTAATTTTCGGATAGTGCACTCAGTATAATGTCACTCGATGCTCTGTCCCTACCACCCGTCCTAAACATCTGAGTGTCCCAGTCTATATCTGGTAAATTGAAATCTCCACCTAAGACTATAACATGCTGAGAAAATTTATGTGAAATGTATTCCAAATTTTCTCTCAGCTGTTCTGCCACTAATGCTGCTGAGTCGGGGGGTCGGTAAAAGGAGCCAATTATTAACCTAGCTCGGTTGTTGAGTGTAACCTCCACCCATAATAATTCACAGGAACTATCCACTTCTACTTCGCTACAGGATAAACTACTACTAACAGCAACGAACACTCCACCACCGGTTGCATGCAATATATCCTTTCTAAACACCGTCTGTACGTTTGTAAAAATTTCGGTAGAATTTATCTCTGGCTTCAGCCAGCTTTCTGTACCTATAACGATTTCAGCTTCGGTGCTTTCTATCAGCGCTTGAAGTTCCGGTACTTTACCAACGCAGCTTCGACAGTTTACAATTACAATACCGATTGCTGCTTGGTCCCCGCATGTCCTGACTTTGCCCCGCACCCGTTGAGGCTGTTGCCCTTTCTGTACTTGCCCGAGGCCATCTAACCTAAAAAACCGCCCAGCCCACGCCACACAACCCCTGCTACCCGTGTAGCCGCTTGTTGCGTGTAGTGGACTCCTGACCTATCCAGCGGAACCCGAAACCCCACCACCCTATGGCGCAAGTCGAGGAATCTGCAGCCCACACGGTCGCAGAACCGTCTCAGCCTCTGATTCAGACCCTCCACTCGGCTCTGTACCAAAGGTCCGCAGTCAGTCCTGTCGACGATGCTGCAGATGGTGAGCTCTGCTTTCATCCCGCTAGCGAGACTGGCAGTCTTCACCAAATCAGATAGCCGCTGGAAGCCAGAGAGGATTTCCTCCGATCCATAGCGACACACATCATTGGTGCCGACATGAGCGACCACCTGCAGATGGGTGCACCCTGTACCCTTCATGGCATCCGGAAGGACCCTTTCCACATCTGGAATGACTCCCCCCGGTATGCACACGGAGTGCACTTTGGTTTTCTTCCCCTCCCTTGCTGCCATATCCCTAAGGGGCCCCATTACGCGCCTGACGTTGGAGCTCCCAACTACCAGTAAGCCCACCCTCTGCGACCGCCCGGATCTTGCAGACAGAGGGGCAACCTCTGGAACAGGACAAGCAGCCATGTCAGGCCGAAGATCAGTATCAGCCTGAGACAGAGCCTGAAACCGGTTCGTCAGACAAACTGGAGAGGCCTTCCGCTCAGCCCTCCGGAATGTCTTTCGCCCTCTGCCACACCTTGAGACGACCTCCCACTCTACCACAGGTGAGGGATCAGCCTCCATGCGGGCAGTATCCCGGGCAACCATAGTCGTAGTCCGATCGGGGGATGCGTGGGACGAGCTGGCTGTCCCCGACAAACCCCCATCCGGACCCCCACAGTGATGACCATTGGCAACAGCCTCAAGCTGTGTGACCGAAGCCAACACTGCCTGAAGCTGGGAGCGAAGGGATGCCAACTCAGCCTGCATCCGAACACAGCAGTTGCAGTCCCTATCCATGCTAAAAACTGTTGTGCAAAGAACGTCTGAACTAATCTACAGAGAGCGCAAACAAATCGACACAAAATTTAAACGGTTATTAAAATACAAGATTGCCTAGTAAATGCAGTAATGCTGCCACTTGTGCACTGCTGACACACTGCTCGGCGGTGGAAGGAGACTACGCGATTTTACACTATTCAGGTACTAAAACGTGAAGCTACAATTCTCAAATACTATAATACGCCCGAAATTTATGAATTAAACAATGCAATACCAAAAACACGCAAAGAAATTAAGAATTAAACTATGTAACAAATGAGTGAGCTAGGAGTATACGACTTGCTGCTCCAGCTGCTTATCCAACGGCGGCAGGGAGCACACTGACTGTGACCAACCGACACTGGCCGTTCAAAACAAAAACAGAAGACAGACGACTACACGAATTTACACTATTCAGGTACTAAAACGCGATGCTACAACTCTCAAATACTATAATACGCCCGAAATTTATGAATTAAACAATGCAAATACCAAAAACACGCAAAGAAATTAAGAATTAAACTATGTAACAAATGAGTGAGCTAGGAGTATACGACTTGCTGCTGCAGCTGCTTATCCAACGGCGGCAGGGAGCACCTATCCAGACAATCACACAGGAATTCCAAACTGCATCAGGATCCACTGCAAGTACTATGACAGTTAAGCGGGAGGTGAGGAAACTTGGCTTTCATGGTCGAATGGATGCTCATAAGCCACGCATCACTCCGGTAAATGCCAAACGACGCATCGCTTGGTGTAAGGAGTGTAAGGTGTCGGACAATTGAACAGTGAAAAAACGTTGTGTGGAGTGACGAATCACGGTACACAATGTGGCGATCTGATGGCACGGTGTGGGTATGGCGAATGCTCGATGAACGTCATCTGCCAGCGTGTGCAGCGCCAACAGTAAAATTCGGAGGCGGTGGTGTTATGGTGTTGTCGTGTTTTTCACGACGGGGCTTGCACCCCTTGTTGCTTTGCGTGGAACTACCACAGCACAGGCCTACATTGATGTTTTAAGCACCTTCTTGCTTCCCACTGTTGAAGAGCAATTCGCGGATGGCGATTGCATCTTTCAACACAATCGAGCACCTGTTGATAGTGCACGTCCTGTGGCGGAGTGGTTACACGACAATGACATCCCTGTAATGGACTGGTCTGCACAGAGTCCTGACCTGAATCCTATATAACACCTTTGGGATGTTTTGAAGCGCCGACTTCGTGCCTCGAGCTGTTCTATTCGCTTCTGTCTGGAACAGCGCGACCGCTACGGTCGCAGGGTCGAATCCCACCTCGGGCATGGATGTGTGTGATGTCCTTAGGTTAGTTAGGTTTAAGTAGTTCTGAGTTCTAGGTGGCTGATGACCTCAGATGTTAAGTCCCATAGTGCTCATATCCATTTGAACTACGTGCCACGCCTCACCGACCGACATCGATACCTCTGCTCAGTGCAGCACTGCGAGAAGAATGGGTTACCATTCCCCAAGGAACCTTCCAGCACCTGATTGAACGTATGGCTGCGAGAGTGGAAGCTGTCATCAAGGCTAAGGATGGGCCACTACCATACTGAATTCCAGCATTACCGATGGAGGGCGCCACGGGTTTGTAAGTCATTTTCAAGCAGGTTTCCGGATACTTTTGATCACATACTGTATGAGTACTCATCTTGGGTATTAATAACCGCTTCAGCTGTATTGAGTCTTTTATTACCGGATCACTAGCGGTTTCGTGGCACTAAAAACCACGTCTTCAGGTGAACGTATGATTAATAGGCCTACATTAGAGTGGAAAAGCTCGGTATCTTTTTACCAACATTCGTTGTCAGTCAAAACTAAACACCGCTAATAGACTGTATGTCAAAGATTAAAAACTTCCAGATTCCAATAAAGTGGATGGGTCTGTCAGTATGACAGATCACGCGCTGGCGTCCCCTGTACCGGGTTCTCTATGGATCGGAGAAGCGGTCACTCTGGAAGTTTTGTTTTGGACACGTCCAGTATATTGGACTCTGGCAATTTTTTAATCTATGACATACCGTCTTTTAGCGGTGTATTTCTTTTGACGGACAACGAATGTTGATAAAAAGATTCCGAGCTTTTCCGCTCTAATGTTTTAATCATACGTTCATCTGAAGATGTGGTTTTTAGTGCCACGAAACAGGTAGTGATCCAGTAATAAAGGGCTAAATACAGCTGAAGTGGTTATTAATATCCAAGACGAATAACTCTAATGGATTCCGCTGCGTGTTCTACCTGTCAGACAGAATTGCAACAGTAATCGTTTACATACTATCCGATGGCGAATGTATGTATGAAGTTGCACTGATATACGACGATGTCTTCTACGTGTGTCACCTTTTTTTTGTGAGGTAGTGCAGTTTCAGAGCAGTCCGTTAATTTTATGTTCCGTGCGCAGCCACCGTAAGTCGCTAAAGTCATGGAAACATTTTTTTTATTGCTGTTTTCGGTAATAAGCGTCCTGTGTGCCTTAATAGTGTGTCATTTAATACTTAGCTTTGCAACGCGCAGTTATACGTCCATACTGCGTCTGAAAATAAAATTAAAGCGTTTGTATAATAACAATTTGCAGACCGCAGGTGACAATCTTGAGGCAGGAGACACGCGGTACGCCGCCGTTTAATTGCGTTACTTAGCGGGAGACCGGAACAATTAGCGTTTTGGAGCAGCTGCCGTGGCCGGGGTACCGGGTTCGCGGCGAGATGGCCGATACGGGGCAGCTGGCGTTCGCGGGACGACTGCTGGCCGGAAGCCGGGCAGACTCGTCGCGAAGGCCTGGGGCTGCTGCCACAGCGTTACAGCGCCGCACTCCCTGGTCTTCACTCGACCTGGCTACTACTGTGTCTATCCATAACACTAACTCATAGGGATCGGTTTCCCCATGCTTTACTTTACTTTTCCGTGTCCAGATCAAATTTTATTAGTTAGCCACCGCTACGGCTTTGTCGTTGGCTTGTAGAAGGTCACTAAAACTGCAGGACTCCGGCAGTACTCGGCACATGAGCAGATGTGCCTCGTCTTGTACCTCTCCGCATGCGCAAAGAACGTCGTCGTCGTTTGTCAGCAGTCCCCACATACACAGATTAGTTTTGTATCTGGTTACACCAGCCCTCAGCCTATTTAGTGTTGTCCACACTGTATAAGGAAGTTTCTTTGTACGTGCCATTTGCTCTTTTGGTATTATCTGCAGTGCGGTTTGTTCATTCACCCATTTACGGACTCTATTATCTTCCTGTGAACCGTCAAGGATCTTGGTTCTTGCAATAAAGCTATTTCTAGACTTAAGCCTCCGAGCCTGAGTGACGTGCCCATTCAGTGGGTGGTCGAGAATCTGTTTCTTTCTTTGTTCTCTCAGCGTCTGCTGCCACCTGCCTTCTGATCTTGGATGGGGCAATGCCAGCAAGTAGGTACAAATTACCCGTTGGTGTGGGTCTGGGACAGCCTGTAACAATTCGAATTGTCTCATTTACACTTACATCAACCTGTTTAGCACGTGCAGATGCTTCCCATACTGGCGCTGCATAGTCTGCTGCAGAAACACACAGAGCAAGTGCTGATGTTCTCAGTACTGATGGTTGAGCTCCCCATTCATAGTTTGTCAGCCTGCGGATGATGTTATTCCTGGAGCAGACTTTAGCCTTGGTGTTTTGGCAATGCTGCTTGAAGGAAAGCGTTCTGTCAAGTACAACTCAAAGGCATTTAGGTGTTGGACAGTGCTTTAGCTTCTTACCTTGCCATGTAACGTCGAGCTCAACTCCAGCATTTTTATTGCGCAGATGGAAAGCACATACTTGGGTTTTGTCAGGGTTTGGCTTGAGGTGATTGGCGTCGTAGTATTGAGCCAGTTCTTCAAGCGCTCTAGAGATATTTCCAGATGTTGTATCAAAATTGGACCCCTGGACCACCACAGCTGTGTCATCAGCATAAACGAACAGTCTTGCATCTTGAGGTATAGGGTGGTCATTAGTGTACACATTATAAAGAATGGGAGAAAGTACACTTCCTTGTGGTAAGCCATTCTTCTGCAGTCGCCATCTACTGTTCTTACCATTTAGGGAGACATAAAATCTTAGATTCTGCAGAAGACTACCAATAACCATCGTCAACCTACAGGCCCCTGTGAGGTGATATAAATTGCGTAATAGCTTTCTGTAGTTTACCGTGTCGTATGCAGCAGTAAGATCTATGAAAGCTGATCCAGTTATTAATTTTTTTTCAAACCCATCTTCTATATGTTGCGTCAGATTAAGTATTTGCCCACAACAAGATCTTCCTGGTCTGAAACCAGCTTGTCCCTTTATGAGCTTTCCATCTATAGTTTCTGCCACCCGGTTGAGAATCATCCGCTCCAGTATCTTATAGATTCCCCATGCTAAAATACGAAGAAACGCTTTTATCATTCTGAATGCGAAAATACACGGACAGAAATGAAAAGTGTTACATCATGAACAGACTGACCGAAAGCTACCATAATAACACACAGTATTTTCACGCCTAGGGGATATGCTGATTAAACTGCATTCTGACGCGGGCTTACTTTCCGTACTGAGAAAAACCATTGCTACAGATGGAGAATGCAGCAAGTACACGATGCATATTGGTTGTGTCTAACATTAGCGGAGCTGTTCTGGTAGATATCGACACAGATTACTCAGCTGTCGTACATGTGCAGCTATTCGCCATCTTTCAGACTCTGAGAACAGTTGAGTCATTGGCGTGGGGGTCATACGAGCATCATACCAACAAATCGCACAGGCGATCCTGCAGAACGAGATGGACTCAGGACAACAGTACGGTAAGAAGAATAGGGACGGGCCTTTCTTGAAGGAGAACGCCACCAGAAGACAGTACTATAGTTCGACGGACTATGACGAACAGACACATAGCACCAGCTCAGATCCAGGTAGAGATTTCGGGCAAAGTGTCGCCACGAACTGCCGTGGTCAGGGGATGACATCTCGAGTTGCCATGCGTATGACATTATGCCGTAGACAACAGAAACTTGCATGGTGTTATGGGTCGCTGCGTGGCATTCTGTGATGTTCGGTTACGAGTCTTACTTCTATCTGTAGCAGTCAGAACGACAGCAGTGTGCGAAAAGTCTACCTTGTGAAAGGAAGTATCTATAGTCTAGACATAAGTTCGAACTCCTCGAAGCACTGTGTCGGGAGTAATTTCAGATGACATCGGGATAGATCTGGTAAATCAGGGACCAAATGTCATATTCCAGCAGGACAATGCAACACCCTACACTGCAGTCCAAGCCACTAACGCCTTGAGGAGTGTACAAGTCCTTGACTGTCGTATCCGGTCATTTGATTTGTCCCATTCATACCAACCTTCATGTTTCCATACATTTTTACATATTTTCAGTGTAATGGGCAAGGTGTAAAATATTAGATAATTACAAGGCTAGAGTCGCAACTGTCACATTCACTTGTACAGCGGTGGACAAAAATATGGAAACACATTAGCATGCCTAATGCGGTGCACGAGAACCGTTGCCCTTCAAAGAAGCTTTCAGTCGTCTCGGAATGTATCAATACAGTTTTCATATGGTTTTCAATAGGCTGTACAGTAGTGGCTTGTTAAAGTGACAGTAATGTAGGTGGATAGCGATCAAGAACCGTTCTCTTCAAAGTAGATTGCAAAGACTCACTAATATTATATAGTGACCACGGGAGATCCGACAACTCATCCTAGTGTTTTGGATGACTCGACCTTTGTGAATAGCAGGCCTGTCCTCTCGGAACACAGCAGCAACATTCGCAAACAAACACTGTATTATGGGATGGACCTGATAAGCCACAATTTTTACACTTTCCTTGGAAGTAATGAGACATTGCAGAGTAATCATGGTGTTCATGATAAATACTACAATTTGGCTGCTCAAATCATCACCGACTCGTCGCCATGTTTCACTCTTGGGCAGAAGTTGGAAACTGCGTGGTACAAGACTCGTCGACCAAATGATATTCTTACGTTAGCCCACAGTCCAGGTTTTATGGCTTCCCTGTCACCGGGAAAATCACAATGTATTAATGGCCAAAAAAGTATAACAGAATCGTCCGGTAGAATCAGAGTGGTAAGAAGTCTAATACTGAAGAACTGATGAACGATGACATGCGTTTTGAAATTCTCTAAAGCGGTAGATACTGCAATAACAAAGACGGATGGATAGCTCTAAAAGTCCAGTTACAGAAGACAAAAGGTAAACTTTGGCACAAGGAAATTAACTGCGAAGAAACCCCGGGTAACAGACGAATTACTGTAACTGATCGATGAAAGAAGGATGTACAAAAATGTTAAGCTGAAGACAGGAATACGAGAATGTAAGTCACAGCCGAATGAAACAAGTAGGAAGTTCAGGGTTGCCAAGGTCATAAACTAAGCACAGGTTCGTAACCATGAAATGGACGAAGTTAAGTATTTTTTCTACCTTTGAAGCAAAGTAGTACAGGACGGACGAAGCAAGAGGGACACTGGACTAGCACATGCAAAGAGGGCATTCCTAACTCGAAGAACTCTACTGGTCTCAACATAGGCTTAAGTTTGAGGAAGAAATTTATGACAATATACATTTGGAGACCAGCATTGCGTGATAGTGACTCAAGGACTATGGGAAAACAGGAAGAAAAGTGAGTCGAAGCGTTGGAGATGTGGTGCTACACAAAAACGTTAAGAATTAGGTGGACTGATAAGATAAGAATTGAGGTTCTCTGCAGAATCGGCTACGAAAAGAACACATGGTAAATACTGAAGAGAAAGACAGCATGATAGATATGTGCTAAACCATCAGGAAATACCCTCAATGGTGCTAGGTGGTTCACAATGGCTCTGCGCACTACGGGACATAACATCTATGGTCATCAGTCCCCTAGAACTTAGAACTACTTAAACCTAACTGACCTAAGGACATCACACAAAATCCAGTCATCACGAGGCAGAGAAAATCTCTTACCCCGCCGGGAATCGAACCCGGGAACACGGGCGTGAGAAGCGAGAACGCTACGGTACGACTACGGCGCTAGGTGGTACAGAGAGTATAAATTATAGGGGAAGAGCGAGTTTGGAATACATGCAACAAGTAACTGAGGGCGTCGGTCCATGTACTACTCTGCCGTGAAGAGGTTCGTACAGGAGAGGAATTCGTTGCAGACCCATCAAACCAGTCATAAGACTGGTGACCCAAAGGAAAAGAAGCAAGAAACACAAGAACTCTACTCACAACTACGAATGTGATCAGACTCCAGCTGCGCAATGTATTGGTGTCAATGAAAATTTGAGCCGGAGTGGGGCACGAACCCGGATTTCCCGCTTTACTCGAGCTGTTGCCTTAACCACCACAGTCATCGGAACACGGCTCCACAAGCGACCCAAACTTGCATATCACACCGTGTGTCTACATCCTGTACTCGTACAATTGCTATGGTACGCGCCCAGGGAGAGCCGTATGATTATTGTCGTAACCTTCTCTCGGCATGCAATACTATATAGCAGTGCCTTCGTTTTTACATGTAGTCTGAAACGTCCTTCAGACGTGCATATACACTACTGGCCATTAAAATTGCTACATCACGAAGATGACGTGCTACAGACGCGAAATTTAACCGACTGGAAGAAGATGCTGTGATATGCAAATGATTAGCTTTTCAGAGCATTCACACAAGGTTGGCGCCGGTGGTGACACCTAAAACGTACTGACATGAGGAAAGTTTCCAACCGATTTCTCATACACAAACAACAGTTGACCGGCGTTGCCTGGTGAAACGTTGTTGTGATGCCTCGTGTAAGGAGCAGAAATGCCTACCATCACGTTCCCGACTTTGATAAAGGTCGGATTGTAGCCTATCGCGATTGCGGTTTATCGCATCGCGACATTGCTGCTCGCGTTGGTCGAGATCCAATGACTGTTAGCACAATATGGAATCGGTGGGTTCAGGAGGGTAATACGGAACGCCGTGCTGGATCCCAACGGCCTCGTATCACTAGCAGTCGAGATGACAGGCATCTTATCCGCAAGGCTGTCACGGATCGTGCAGCCACGTCTCGATCCCTGACTCAACAGATGGGGACGTTTGCAAGACAACAACCATCTGCACGAACAGTTCAACGACGTTTGCAGCAACATGGACTATCAGCTCGGAGACTATGGCTGCGGTTACCCTTGGCGCTGCATCACAGACAGGAGCGCCTGCGTTGGTGTACTCAACGACGAACTTGAGTGCACGAATGGCACCGGATGAATCCAGTTTCTGTTTACAGCATCATGATGGTCGCATCCGTGTTTGGCGTCATCGCGGTGAACGCACATTGGAAGCGTGTATTCGTCATCGCCATACTGGCGTATCACCCGGCGTGACGGTATCAGGTGCCATTGGTTACACGTCTAGGTCACCTCTTGTTCGCACTGACGGCACTTTGAACAGTGGACGTTACATTTCCGATGTGTTACGACCCGTGGCTCTACCCTTCATTCGATCCCTGCGAAACCCTACATTTCAGCAGGATAATGCACGACCGCATGTTGCAGGTCCTGTGCGGGCCTTTCTGGATACAGAAAATGTTCTGCTGCTGCCCTGGCCAGCACATTCTCCAGATCTCTCACCAATTGAAAACGTCTGGTTAATGGTGGCCGAGCAACTGGCTCGTCAAAATACGCCAGTCGCTACTCTTGATGAACTGTGGTATCGTGTTGAAGCTGCATGGGCAACTGTACCTGTACGCGCCATCCAAGCTCTGTTTGACTCAATGCCCAGGCGTATCAAGGCCGTTATTACGGCCCGAGGTGGTTGTTCTGGGTACTGGTTTCTCAGGAACTATGCACCCAAATTGCGTGAAAATGTAATCAGATGTCAGTTCTAGTATAATATATTTGTCCAATGAATACCCGTTTATCATTTGCATTTCTTCTTGGTGTAGCAATTTTAATGACCAGTAGCGTATGTCTGAAGAAACAGACACTACTGCGATCGGCAGCTGCATTAGACACAAACGGAAGTTTGGTTCGGTCCTGCAGAAGTGCTCGAATTGTCGACGCAGCTGAGGCAACCACTCCCGTAAAGCGGGAAATTCGAGTCCCAGTTCGGTACAAATTTTCCATTTCACCAATCATTTACACAATGGATTCTGATCATATTCGCATTTGCGAATACATTTCTAATGTTAGCCGAAATTCAGCGCCATCCCTTACCTTTCCGACAAAATGCCGCCCATGAACATTTCTTCTTTCCCTACGGTTCGGATCGGCAAGTACAGTGTCGGGCGACTTTGCACTTGCGTGTGTTAACGTCCTCCGCTACCCGGGCTGCTCGGAAAGGTCAGATGCCGAAAGATTAAGGCGCCTACTTCGTTGTACAGGGTCTGCATCTAAATTTATGCTGACTAAAAGTAAAAGTGAGGGAATGGGCCAACTTAATCATCGTGTCGGATCGCGCAACGGTCTTCGCTCAGGACGGTGGATGCGTGACCGGTGGAAGGGGGGGCAGGGAATAACTTGAGCAAACAGCGTAAAACAACAGATTTGTATAGAGATGATTCTTTCTTTGCGGTAACAGCTACACGAAACAATGGCCTTATCATCTTTCCACACAGCGCGCTGTAACCGTACGTTGTCATGTTACGTAAACTATCGCGATTACGTTACTGTCCCGTTGGAAACGTTGTCAACTGTGAATGGATTCGTTGCTTGATAAGTCTGGTGATACGCTTAACACAGATGTTTTACAGTTGTCTGTTTCGGTTCCTTTCACACGCTTTTCCTCTGCTGCAAACCGGAATACATACGTTGTCACTATATCGTTCGAATACGTAAAACAATGCTGTCCGCAGCTCGTGGTCGTGCGGTAGCGTTCTCGCTTCCGACGCCCGGGTTCCTGGGTTCGATTCCCGGCGGGGTCAGGGATTCTCTCTGCCTCGTGATGACTGGGTGTTGTGTGCTGTCCTTAGGTTAGTTAGGTTAAAGTAGTTCTAAGTTCTAGGGGACTGATGACCATAGATGTTAAGTCCCATAGTGCTCAGAGCCATTATTTTACACAGATGCTCAGCCACCTCCAGGACGCCACAGGAGAGGCGGTGTTCATCACTTCTGCAGAATGGTTCATCCAACAATGTGTTGATCCTCATTTCAGTGCAAATGTTCTCTTTACGGATGAGGCTTCATTCCAACGTGATCAAATTGTAAATTTTCACTATGAACATGTGTGGGCTGACGAGAATCCGCACGCAATTGTGCAATCACGTCATTAACACAGATTTTCTGTGAACGTTTGGGCAGTCATTGTTGGTGATGTCTTGATTGGGCCCCATGTTCTTCCACCTACGCTCAATGGAGCACGTTATCATGATTTCATACGGGATACTCTACCTGTGCTGCTAGAACATGTGCCTTTACAAGTACGACACAACATGTGGTTCATGCACGATGGAGCTCCTGCACATTTCAGTCGAAGTGTTCGTACGCTTCTCAACAACAGACTCGGTGACCGATGGATTGGTAGAGGCGGACCAATTCCATGGCCTCCACGCTCTCCTGACCTCAACCCTCTTGACTTTCATTTATGGGGGCATTTGAAAGCTCTTGTCTACGCAACACCGCTACCAAATGTAGAGACTCCTCGTGCTCGTATTGTAGACGGCTGTGATACAATACGCCATTCTCCAGGGCTGCATGAGCGCATCAGGGATTCGATGCGACGGAGGGTCATGTATCCTCGCTAACGGAGGACATTTTGAACATTTCCTGTAAGAAAGTGTTTGAAGTCACGCTGGTACGTTCTGTTGCTGTGTGTTTCCATTCCATGATTAATGTGATTTGAAGAGAAGTAATAAAATGAGCTCTAACATGGAAAATAAGCGTTTCCGGACACATGTCCACATAACATATTTTGCTTCTTTGTGTCTGAGGAATGTTTCCTGAAAGTTTGGCCGTACCTTTTTGTAACACCCTGCATATATAGTAAAATAATAAAAAAGGAGGAATTTATTTTCCGATTTCTGAAAAGTATTTATCGAAAAAGCATGGAAGGAGGGCCTGTTATGGTTTACTGTCCCGTCGACGGCGTCGTAGTTATGAGTTCTTGCTCAGTTGCAAAACTTGATGTAGGAAATCGTCCACAGTAAGTTCAACGAGGACCTCATTTTGGCTCCTCGCAACTATCACGCCTTCTCATTCGGTGAATTTTCTGCGAGAGTTTGATAAGTTTGATACGCCGAACCACTCTGTCTTCAGGGGAAATTGAAATCCTTTCCCTTGGCTAATTATATCAAGAAAATGTATATGATGCTGTTATAAAATACATGTACTTATCTCAGGAAAATAATAAGTATTTCCATTGCCGAGGGGCGAATAAAAAGCTAAATTGTAGCAAATATCGGCAGAGGAACTGCAGAAGAGGAACGCTGCAACACCTTTGTAAGAATAATGTATACTACATAGAACAAAACCCTGTCAACTATTTGTGTTCCAGTAGCCCATAGATGACTACATCGATGTAAATAAACAAACAACATAATTTTTTCTATTATTGTCTTAACGATCTTGTGCAGACTTATTTTTACAGATTTTCTCTATTTACAGAAACGTGTCTTCTTTGATGCCGAATACATCACAAGGCTGTGTAATAATCCTCTTCTACAGTAGTAACTCGCAGATTACCGATTGAAGAAAAATGTCTTACACTGGCCTTAGGAAGAATGTTTAGTCGCAAGAACTTTGTCTACTTCAAGCTATTTTGACCCTCCTCCCCTGCTATTAACCATCATTTGTAATGCAATAAAAATTTGTAAATATTTAATGATTAGTTCTTGAGAAGGATCAGTAATAACATAATAATTGTGAAAGGCGCACCAGAGCACAATTGAAGCAAGTATGACAGAGACCATCACGAACCGTCAGGAAAATAAATACGACAGTAGTTTACATTTGTTAATCCATAGAAAGACATTAACCGTGACGATATATGAAGACAAGCCAGCACCGATACTTTTATCAGTAAGACATATTCCCAAGTAAGTTTTACATTTCTTCTCACGACTCGTGGCAGAACAAATACGTGCGACATCTCTGTCTTCCCAAATCAGTACAAACATTGGGAAAATGGTTTCACGAGTATAAATCCAATCGTACTTGATGATAAGTATACTGAAAAACATATGCTCTTACAGGGTTTTTCAAAAATGACCGGTATATTTGAAACGGCAATAAAAACTAAACGAGCAGCGATAGAAATACACCGTTTGTTGCAATATGCTTGGGACAACAGTACATTTTCAGGCAGACAAACTTTCGAAATTACAGTAGTTACAATTTTCAACAACAGATGGCGCTGCGGTCTGGGAAACTCTATAGTACGATATTTTCCACATATCCACCATGCGTAGCAATAATATGGCGTAGTCTCTGAATGAAATTACCCGAAACCTTTGACAACGTGTCTGGCGGAATGGCTTCACATGCAGATGAGATGTACTGCTTCAGCTGTTCAATTGTTTCTGGATTCTGGCGATACACCTGGTCTTTCAAGTGTCCCCACAGAAAGAAGTCACAGGGGTTCATTTCTGGCGAATAGGGAGGCCAATCCACGTCGCCTCCTGTATGTTTCGGACAGCACAAAGCAATCACACGATCATCGAAATATTCATTCAGGAAATTAAAGACGTCGGCCGTGCGATGTGGCCGGGCACCATCTTGCATAAACCACGAGGTGTTCGCAGTGTCGTCTAAGGCAGTTTGTACCGCCACAAATTCACGAAGAATGTCCAGGTAGCGTGATGCAGTAATCGTTTCGGATCTGAAAAATGGGCCAATGATTCCTTTGGAAGAAATGGCGGCCCAGATCAGTACTTTTTGAGGATGCAGGGACGATGGGACTGCAACATGGGGCTTTTCGGTTCCCCATATGCGCCAGTTCTGTTTATTGACGAAGCCGCCCAGGTAAAAATAAGCTTCGTCAGTAAACCAAATGCTGCCCACATGCATATCGCCGTCATCAATCCTGTGCACTATATCGTTAGCGAATGTCTCTCGTGCAGCAATGGTAGCGGCGCTGAGGGGTTGCCGCGTTTGGATTTTGTATGGATAGAGCTGCGCGTTGCCCTCTGTGGTTGCCGTACGTGGTCGCCCTACCTTTCCAGCACGTTCATCCGTCACGTTCCCAGTCCGTTGAAATTTTTCAAACTGATCCTTTATTGTATCGCTTTTCGGTCCTTTGGTTACATTAAACCTCCGTTGAAAACTTCGTCTTGTTGCAACAACACTGTGTTCTAGGCGGTGGAATTCCAACACCAGAAAAATCCTCTGTTCTAAGGAATAAACCACGTTGTCTACAGCACACTTGCACGTTGTGAACAGCACACGCTTACAGCAGAAAGACGACGTACAGAATGGCGCACCCACAGACTGCGTTGGCTTCTATATCTTTCACATCACTTGCAGCGCCATCTGTTGTTGAAAATTGTAACTACTGTAATTTCGAAAGTTTGTCCGCCTGAAAATGTACTGTTGTCCCAAGCATATTCCAACAAACGGTATATTTCTATCGCTGCTCGTTTAGTTTTTATTGCCGTTTCAAATATACCGGTCATTTTTGAAACACCCTGTACAATGACCATTGAAAGGACGATCGTTCTATCGTTTCTTATTAGACTGTGGGTAAATTCCTTAAACTTTCCGAATGTGCACGGTTTCCTGAAAAGATTAGAACCTGCCACTCCTCACCCTCTAATGGTTTCGGTTCCTAATGGCTCTGCTTCTGACGACTAATGTAATGAAGACGGGTGTTACACAAAAACTCGTGAGCGACTTATCGTAAAGGAGCATCTAAGGCAGCGGTAGTGAAATTACTGCCGGCGGGCCACAAATGGCCCGAATCAAGTATTTGTGCGACCAGCGGTACTCGCCCATATCTCATAATAATATGCATCTAGCAACTATCAGGTGAATCCATAAAGGTCAGGCAACATTAATAATCATCTGTCGTAAAGTTTCATAATAGTGTAATTTTCATGCTTAAAAACAAAAATACTTAACAGAGAGTGTAACATTTTTGCGGTGCGCTTAATTGTAATTGAAGTAGGTGAACTCGGCCGTGAGATCAGTAAAGTTGGCCGTTTACCTCAAGGTCGAAGCGGTCAGTAGCGTGGCCACTGCGGGTCTAATGAGTGTGAGACGGGGAATGTTTCATTCTTTGTCTCCCAGTACCGAAAACTCATTTAAATCTGCATCTACATACATACTGTGCAAGCCACAGTACGATGCGTGGCGGAGGATACCCTGCACCACTGCTTGACATTTCCTTCCCGTTCCACTCGCAAATAGAGTGAGGGAAAAACGACTGCCTGTATGGCTCCTTAAGAGCTCTAATTTCTCGTAGCTTATCTTCGTGGTCCTTACGCGCAATGTATGTTGGCGGCAGTAGTATCGTTCGACAGTCAAATACCGGTCTAAATTTTCTCGATAGTGTTTCTTGGAAAGAACATCGCCTTCCCTCCAGGGATTCCCATTTGAGTTTCTGAAGCATCTCCGTAACACTTAAATGTTGTTCGAACCCACCGGTAACAAATTTAGCAAGCCGCCTCTGAATTGCTTCGATGTCTTTCTTCAGTCCTTCCTGGTTCGGATCCCAAACGCTCGAGCAGTACTCAAGAACAGGTCGCACCAGCGTCCTATATGCGCTTTCCTTCAGAGGTCAATCACACTTTACTAAA
This sequence comes from Schistocerca cancellata, assembly GCF_023864275.1. Taxonomy (NCBI): domain Eukaryota; kingdom Metazoa; phylum Arthropoda; class Insecta; order Orthoptera; family Acrididae; genus Schistocerca; species Schistocerca cancellata. Next base: position 114,712,265 of record NC_064632.1, read on the forward strand.
ATTCTCCCAATAAACCGGAGTCGACCATCCGCTTTCCCTACTACAATTCCAACACGTTCATTCCATTTTATATTGCTTTGCAACATTACACCTAGATATTTAAACGGACTGTGTCAAGCAGAGTACTATGAATAGGGTTTCCGAACATTACAGGTTTGTTCTTCCCGCTCATCATCATTAATTTAACTCACAGGTGGTATGGTACAAATTTTGGCACGTAAGTAACATGGATTCGTGAATGCACAGTATAAAATCGGTCCCTTAAACTACAATACGTCTGTGTAGCAACGTATATGAACTTAAATTAAGGCTGTTCTACCTATAATACAACGCTACGAGTAGAACGAAAATGGCATTCAAAAAATTCAGTAAACATTTCTCATTCTGTCACACAATGCATTGAAATATAAGTACAATTGCTGTTATTAATCAATCAATCAATCGACCATATAATCTTATTAATCGGCAGTACAATGTTTTATTATCCTTTTCTTCGTACGATATGTCAGGGAAGGGACAGGGGCCGAAAGGCTGTTTGGGTGTAAAGTTCCTCCGATTACTTCTAGCCTTTGCTACATTTTGGCGGCTACGCCAACGGGTGGGGATAAAATTACTTCGGTCTTTTGTTTCATTCATTTGGCTGCTTTCATTACTTATCAATTATATTATTATGCTATCTCCGTAAGTTTGTTCTTGTCTATTTTATTACTTTTTAGGTAAAATCATCGCAAAAGTGCCACAGAACCACAAATTGTCACTTTTTCTCTTTAACAGATTTAAAATTTACATTTATTTGGCTTTTAATTTGTTACATTTTATCACTGTAATGCTTATGCACCTTATGATCCCACTATATATTGTCCCTGTTGCATTTGTCATTTCACTGAATTGCGTACAATTATAAAATTGACAAATATGGATAAGCTTACAGTAGCGACATCTAACACGCCCATGACAAACACAACTTGTGGATACTGTACCTCAGTTTGTTTTGATTGAACAGTCTCAACCTTAACACGATGACTGTGCTGACACTGTGGCCTAGTTTACTCCTTATTTTAAATATGTGTGACGGAACTAAGCTGATTTTAAGGGTATTTCTTGACTATTCCACTACGGGTTCAATACATTAAGACACAATGTAGAAGAGGTACGCCTCGTCGTATTTTAGGCGCATGTTGCCACATCTGTGTACGTAATACTTTTCATTATGGCGTATTTTATTGTTTTTAGACGTAAGCAGTCCATAGTTGTATTTGATTTCTCATGTTTTGCTGCAGATCTGACGATAGTTTTTCGTGACCGATAGCCACAATCTGAGGACCAAACGTTTTGTGATCACTGACAGAGATATACTTGTTCTACACTTCCTGGATCACTGCTTTAATCCCCGACTAATTCGCAGCTTGTGAAATCAATTAATCACCCGCTCGCGCGGACATCACAACACTTCGTCAGCCAGTTAGTGTGTCACTACTTCGGGGCCGTTAACGCTGCCAGCAATCTGAAACAGAGAACAGTCGACACGAAATGTTCCGAATGGTGCCAGTTTCTGACGGTCAGCGGCCACCTTATTCCGACCTCATTATAGCTTGTGTATTGAGGTCTGGTAAAATACTAATTTATGTAGAACTTTGAACATAGCTGCTAAAGTTCAGTGACCGTGTCAGAATTATATTGTAACAAATAAGCCCTCGGTCACAAATATTAAATCAAAATATTATTAATATTTGTGACCGAGGGCTTATTTGTTACAATATAATTTATGTAGGTTACCAATTAATAATAAGATCGGTACATGTGCGGCCCGAGATGCCGCCACGTAATCTCAGTATTGGCTGCTAAGTAAAAACGTTTGACGACCACTGATCTTGAGTCTGTCGACAAATAGATGAATATAAGCACAAAGAGAACGACGTGTAGTACGTTACACATGTTTTACAAATATTTTTGGCACAAAATATGTACGGATTAAGAAAGTTATCGTGTACAGACGATTTGCAAGATCAGCAATCGCCAAGTTTCAACGAGCAGTGCCCCTCTTCCTCAGTGGTCCATCAACGGGCCGTCGACAGCTGTGAATGCGGCTCACACAACGGCACCATTGACGAGATGGCGAGGATATGAAAGCGCAGAGGCTCGTTCAACGCTTGCTTTTGTCTGCGTAAGCCTGTAACGAAGGGTTGAGGAGGAACCAAGAGGGACGATAACCGTGTCGGGGATTTCCAAGGGCGACGTAAACAGGGCTCGCTATCACGCTCTATTAGCTATTCAAGTGGCTGCTAGGACTGTAACAAACCGGCAGCGCCGACTTCCCCTCTAGAAGAAACCCTTTTGTACGCGCCGGGGTGCTCTGTATTTTGATCTTTACTTAGAACATTCAACCCTCACACTGAAAGGGAACGTCAGCACATTACCGCGCTGGCTACTTGTCTGTAGCAATCTCTGTACTCCAATATTTTTGAGCCGTGCTCTTTTCATACTGTTGTGCTGCAAAATGGTCTATGCCGAACCATCCATTCAACTTGGCTGTCAGCAAATCGCTCACTCTAGCCGATGGCGATCTTAATTCTTATCAAAAGGGCTAAGTACTTGAGCTGTTGTATTTTCACACCGCCACATCTTGTCATATAAAACACTGATTTGAGTAATTAAAGAGGCCAAGTGCCATTTATTTGCCAATGTATAATATTTAACTACGCGTTGTAATGATGCATTTTGACGATTTACAAGGAGAAATAAATCCAGCGCCACTGATGCGCCTAAGAAACTACAGACTAATTCAACGCGCATGTAAAAAAAATCACTATTATAGACAGACTCTGAAGACATTTGAATATTACAAAAAACAAGCGTGCAACCCATCGTCCACTGACGGACGATATCAAATGGCTCTGAGCACTATGGGACTTAACATCTATGGTCATCAGTCCCCTAGAACTTAGAACTACTTAAACCTAACTAACCTAAGGACATCACACAACACCCAGTCATCACGAGGCAGAGAAAATCCCTGACCCCGCCGGGAATCGAACCCGGGAACGGACGATATCACTCTCTTTTTATCTCCTGTATAATACGGACGCAACATTACATAGGCGTCATTATTAGACTTGTAATTTGTTTAAATCTATTGAGAAATACGGTTACTTTGTTGCATGTGAGACTAGTATGTGTGAAAAACACAGAGTGGTTAATGAATGGACATTTCTACGTGATTTCTAACCTTTTCAAACCACTCAAGCTTTGTCGTTGTTATTGACGTGGGTGTTAACATGTTATATGTACGTTAAGTCCAATTTGTTAATTATAGTATCAATTACTCTAAATTTGTGTTTGCTTAATCTTTTTTTTTTTTTTTTTTACAGAGTCAACCGCGTCCGACGTGTCTTTGTGTATACAGAACCGTCGAGGCCGACGTTAACATGCTACTTATATTCACCCCTTGTAATATTCTTCAAACTCATTTTTAAACTGGCCCTTAGTTACATTTTCAGTGAGAGTGATGTCCGGGAATTTCTTAGCAAACTTCACTTCCCAAATCGCACCTCGATCACACAAAGCCTCGCTGTTCCACAATGGTACGCGGCACTTCTTGGACAGGAAAGGGAGCCACGCAAGCGTATGTTGCGTCCCCTTTTCAATCTGATGCTTCCACATACTTCATGCTTTATTAAGGGGCTCCGGAACGCCCTATACTTGCAATGTTAAAATAACGCTTATAAATTACATCTTTCCTCACAAAGTATTTGAGGTAGCAAGTTGAACTTTTTACAGATTATTTATTGGAATATGGGCTACAACTTAACACAGGGATTTTACAAAATTTTAGTTCAGTTATTAAAGATGATTTTTTTTTCAATTGTAATGAAAATTCACAACATTTTTTTTGCAATTTTTTATTTATATATTCAAAAATATAGTTTTTTGGAAAAAGGCTGTGTTAAATTATGCAGAAGGTACTGTGTAACATTTACTGAAAGTTTGAAACAAATATGTTTGGAAGATCCTTAGAAAACATGTAATTAGTATGAGAAAATAAAAGTTTTGGGAATCGAGCGACAAAGATTGGATTGACTTTTTAGTGCATTCCAGGTCCATAGGATGGATTATCTTCATCCTCTGCAAACTCCTCCTCCAGCTTCCTCTTGTTCCTCCTCCTGTTTACTCTTGCTTGTATTTCTAGACTCTTTACAGCCCTGTCTGCAGCCCGAAGGCGTTCCTTGTCTAAAGCAAGCATCGCTCGTACCATGTTAGAACCTATCTTCATTGCCATATTTCTAAATACCTTGCACCTTACAATGTGCCATCATTGAAAGTCGCAACAGCATCATACACACCAAAGTGACGTGTTTCTATTCCAACAAATACAGTCTTGGGGATTCTCGACCATATAACACTATTTACACTTTCATTGGTGTTTTGAGTTTTTCTGTGAATACACTTTTTCAACAGTTCAGGTGCTGCTAAGTCTCTGAAAATAGGTTTTATCACCTCCATTTTTGCATGAGGCAGACTATGCTTATGAGTGTACACTTCAGCAGTTAGCAATCCTTTGTTATATTTACACCAACTGTCTTCTTCTTTGGGACACAAGCTATGTTGGGGATTTTCATCGGTTGAAGAAGTATGAAAAAAAGAGCCCAAACAGCCTTCTTCATTTCGTCGACACTTTGTGTATTTTGCCTAATAGCCATTCCATAATAGTTCTGTATTTTGTCAATTACACTGTCAGTTAACCTTCCCTTCCCATCCAACCCTTTACCATCACTGAGTTTTTGTTTTTTGTACGAAGCTTTCAGTCGCCGAAGTCTTGTTCCCATTCGCTTCTGTACGTGTCCAATACACTCAAATTTCTGCACTACAACATCATCACCATAGGGCTTCAGTCCTTGAACATGTTTGAAACTTTTAGAATCACCGTCACCAAGGTAATTAACATATCGCACAGCGCCACAGTGGGTCACGCCCATGTAGAACACATTTAAAAAAAATTTAAAAATAGTTGTAGTCTTCGGAATTGAATAAATTATATATCTATTAAAAGGTAATAGTCTGCAGATTCAGAAAACGCAAAAAAGTAAAAATTGAACTTTTCATGATTTTGAGCCTTTCCGGAGCCCCTTAAAAAGAGTAAAACGTTTCTTTTATCTCCTTTTGGTGTCTCTTCATAGATTCACAAATTAACTATTTAAAAATAATGTCGTAAACTAAATTTAATTACCCCTCATAGTGACGATATCACAGTGTCACAGGCTTACTGAGGCTGCTACTTCCGAGATGATGCACTGCAACGTACTTTCTACATTAATAAATTAAATATCATAACAAACTGCTAGTCGTTGCTTCCTTTCTGACGCTCACGAAAATGCTCCCCATGAAATAAATGGAAAGAAAAAAATTAAAATCTCAATGAAACTGAGAAAACGTTCTTCCATATTTAGAAAGCAAACTGAGTATGTGACGTCTGTAATACCTGTGATTTCTCGAATTTTTTGGCTAGAGCTATTTCGTGAGATGCATGTTGGAGAAACAATACGTTGTCCGACTCTTCCTGGAACGAACTCTCCCAAAAATTCAATAGTAAGCTCCGTGACGCACAACGCACCTCTTGTAGTGTCTGCCACAGGAGTTTGTTGAGCATCTCTGTAACGCTCTCGCGCAAACTATACGAGCCTGTGACGAAACGCACCGCTCTTCTTTGGATCTTATCTAGTTCTTCTATCAGTCCAACCTGGTAAGGGTCCCAGACTGATGAGCAGTACTCAAGAATCGGTCTAACAAGCGCTTGTAAGCTACTTCTTTAGTGGATAAATTATATTTCCTGAAGACTCTTCCTATGAATCTCTGTCATCTACTTTTCCTACTATTTATTATATGTAGTCATTCCACTTAATGTCGCTCGGTATGCTTGTATTTCGCCAAATAACAGTAGTGGACTTACGGCCTTTTTTTCGTTAGACCGAACGAAGTAAATAATAGTTGCCGCTAAAGATAAAAAAATAAATGAAATGTTCGTATGGTGTCGTTGGTCGGAAGGCCCCATGCAGGGAAGTTCGGCCGCCAAGTGCGAGTCTTATTTCTGTCGACGCCACATTGGGCGACTTGTCCGCCGGTGATGAGGATGAAATGATGATGAGGACAGCACAACACCCAGTCCCTGGGCAGACAAAATCTCCAACCCGGCCGGGAATCGAACCCGGGCCCGCTTGCATGGGAGACGAGCACGTTACCACCCAGCTAAGCAGCGGACGCTGCTAATGATATCTTACCATGTGTGGTTGGGTACTGCTACTGTCAAAACTCTTCATTTTTCGAATTTGGCGATGGATGTGCCAAAGTCGGCAACCAGCGAATTTTGAGTTAAAATTACTCTGTTTCTTCTTTAAATGTAGGCACTGTAAATTTATTTTTAAGCTCTGTGGCAAAGAAATTGGGAGGGAGGGGGGGGGCACAAATCGCTATTTTGCTTGAACTGTACACTTGGCTGTCTAAGTGAAAAAGAGTAGAACGGAAGCCTCTAGACTATTGGACATACGGGATGCCTGTCCATGACAAACAAAAACAGAGATCAAGTTACAGCAATGATTGCTGCCCATACAAACTGCTTGGAACATCTGAAGAAAAGAAACGGAGTAGTGTTAAAATATTTGTTAAGAATGTAACAAAATGTTACCGACTGTGACTACAGACAAGTTCAGTCTACGTTCCCTTCAATGCTTGAGGAATAAGGTGCAAAAGATGTCTTCGCCGGTAACGAAACTGGTTTACTTTACCGTAGCTTACTCAATAAAAAAAAAAAAAAGAAAATGCATTTCGGCTGCGTCAGAAATACTATTCTTATGTGTCACTGGGAAAAATGTGAGAACCTTGCCAGTCGAGCATAGCGCGTACGAAAAGGCGTCGTTGGTGGCTGCTATGTTCGCTGATCCTCAGCTTAGATAACGGTAACAGACATTTCCCCCCCCCCCCCCAAAAAAAAAGATACAGGATGTATCTATGAGAGTGAATTGTAGCAGAAATTGAATTACTACACTGTAATAATATTTGACGAGTTCGAAAAAACAGTATTTTTTTCAGAGGTGTCGCTCCTTAATACATTTTTTTGACACAAAAAATAATTCGGTCTCCTCTGTTTGATCTTAAATGTTTTTTCACTGTATTCTGTATTTCAACTGATCCGCAACCGCTTATGAATATTTATTATCATTTTGTAATACATATGCTATGTCTGTACTTCTATTAGTCTAACCGGGTCTCCATGATCATACGTAATGCGTTCCCTGGAACAAGGAAGTCAATCTAAATCAGTGGTAGTCAATCTGGTCCAGCCTTCATAGTGGGCGTTGGGCAGAGGCGTTTTAAAAAAAATTTCGTTAAGTTTACACAATATTTTTGCATAAACTATTCGCTAAGAAATTATTATTATACGCTTCACCCTCCTGTGACTCCGCTTTGTAAATTTTATGATATAAATTTACTTCCCTACTACATATATCACCTTTGCTGTGGAAGCAGTGGACTGTTTGAAAATTTTACTATAGACAGAGAAAAGTGGGCGGTCGGCAAAAACGGTTGACTGCTACTGATATAAACCATAACCAAATGCGCCTCTCTTCGCTTTTGAGCTAATTACCCTCCCAAGCAAATATCCCATAGTTACAGGTGGTCATAGTGTATCATTAAGGTAGTCAAATTGATTTTTCACCATATTCTACGACAGAAATGAAGCTTTCGTTTGACACTGTATATTCTTTTAACAGGGCAAAATTTTTCCAGTAGCCTATCTGATGTGGTTGTCTATTGGTTTCTTTTGAATAATGCTTCAGGGAACAATTTGTGTTATATACGAAAGGTTTGAAGTTATATCTGACATTAATCTACCGAATCTGTAATACATAACGCGAATACTATCAGACCTTCTACGCTCACTATAGGCGCACCCAAAATTACAGCTGAATCTGACGATGACATTCTGCCCACGATAATTTGCGTCGTTCATAACGCGTGCAGTGAAACAGCTAGCTCACTCTACTATAAACTCAGAAAATTTTCCATTAAAGAATACATAAATGCGTTTACGTTTTTAAAATATCGAAAAAGTAGCAGTAATTCTTGTCATTTCCCAGCAACAGTCGGTAAAACACTAAATACCGTCTAATGATTTCCCTGCAGAGGGTGGTGTACCAAGGATTGATAAGAGACGCGTAGATATTTTCGTGCGATGTCGCTGGAGGTATTTAGTTGACTTAAATTAAAACAAACACCCTGTACAATGGCAAGACAGCAAAATTAAAAACGAGATATTAAACTGTAAGTCAATTCCACGCACAAATGTGGATTCCGTCCACAATTTATTGGTTACGAATTGCAGACTAAAACTGAAGAAACTAAGAAATTGCAAAAAGGTACAAGCTGAAACAACCAAGGGTCGTTTATTTTGATGCAGTATTAGGCAACACTGGACTGAAACGGGAAAGGAATGAAACAGAAACGGATGGGTAAGTTTGAGGAATAACATGGGGAAGGCAGCAGAGGATCACACTGGTGAAAAGAGAAGCCACGGTAGAAATCATTGGATAACTAGGGAGATATTTAATTTAACTGATGAAAGGAGGAACTATAAAACAGTAGCTGTTAACGACAGAAAAAGGCCCAAAATATAAAAAATCAATTATGTTTTTAAATTAATTTATGAATTTATGTATTCCGTTTTAGAATACAATTAAGACCAGAAAATTTTCGTCCTTAGAGACGAGAACCAGCGGGACAACTTCTAAACAGATTTTTAAAACCGCAGATATATTCCATGTAGATTTTATTTCTTCTTAGCAGTCACCCTTGGCGATAATAATGAGTTATTAACGGAAGCTGGTATTCCAGTCGGAAAGCATATTTGTAGTAAACATCTTCAGTGTTCAGTCTTCATTCTTAAATATTAAATTCGAATTAGAATCCGAGGATTTGCTTCTACAGTAACGTGTTTCCTTTAGAGAATAATGGACACTCATCCAAAGAACAGCCAGTTTACAAGGCTGTAGGTAATAGTTTGTACCGGCCTGGGTGCTATTCCTCAGCACTGAAGCAGACTTTTTAAAAATAAAAAGACTTTGACAGCAGGAGTCCTTCTCTGTAGCCTAATATTCTTCTGACTATGCGACCGCGTCATAAGCGACAGAACTATCGACGTTTTGGATGCAATTGTGGACAGCCTGTGTAACGTCTCCCTTCCTAATCGGCCAGCTGGATATAACTGACCGGGATCGCGTATGACTGATGAAATATATGCAGTGAGGTAGGCTATCGTTATCGGAGAAAAATAATATCGGTTAGTAGGAAGAAAGTGTACAACACACCCTTGTGAAGGAAGAATCTATTCTAAACCTAATCTAAATACTGATAACAATTTTGAAATGGGTGGAATATAGTGCAATCGCTCACGAACTGCACTTGAGGTAAGAGGGTTACCAAGTAACATTTAATACCAAAAAATACTAACAAAAAAAGGTATTTAAACGGTTGCCAGCTCACTAGGGCAATGAATATCCATAATCCTATGAAAGGTAATGGTAAAGAAAATTAAGAAAATAATCACTGGCACGGCAACAGAAGGCTGTTACGCTTTTCTACAACACAACAGTTCATGAGAAAAAAATGAATCAGAAAGCATTGAGTTTGCAGTTACTTAATTTGAAATACTAAATTATGAAAGCAAAGTTAAATTTAGTTAATGCTTAAATAAATGGCTGATTACAACTGAAACTTCGTTACGTAAGAAATGATTTTTAGTAACCTCAGCGTAACTTAATACAAAATTTGGAAAAAAGGCAAGCAATTTACCTTTAATTACTGAAATATTGAATTTAATTTACTTCAAACGTATGAACAACTGATTTACTTTTAACATAAGAACAATGAGATAGTACTAAGTCAGTAGAAGTTACTCGTCAAGCTAAATGTACACTAAATGAAATTGCACACTGTTAATTTGTGCTGTATCTTTAGATATTAGTTTTGCCAGTTAACTTTTACGTTACTTTCAGTGTGTGAAGTTAATACTCAAAACTGTAAATTCATTAAGCCTCTGTTACGCAACACAAGAATGAACAGTTACTGAGGCAGCAAAATTCAGACTCGAACTGGTCACTAGCAAACAAATAAAATTGGCAGTAAATAGTTAATCAATTCTCATACCTTTACGAAACTCGGTGATTGTATAGAAAGGAAGGGGGTCCTGCTTGGTAATAATGTTTTCAGGACAATGACAAAATAGTTGCCCTACAAGTTTTAACTATTGCAGGTTATTATTCAAAAAAAGTTAGTCAAATTTTATGAAAGAAATGCCACCGGTAATACCTGTGCAATATTAGTTATACTCTGTCAGCTAACAGTCTTAACGGTGTTGTAGCTGTGCGGACGAGGAAGAATGTAGCCGACGACAATCCTGAGCTGCTGCTGTTGCTGCGAATCATCTGCAAGAGCCACGGATAATTATGTAACAGGCAGTAGTTTGAACTGCAGCTTCCTACTGCGCTCTCAATATTCGCAGGTTAACGAAGTAGGTGCGCCTACAATGGCGCGATCATAGCTCCACACTGCGCCCAACAAACACTTCCGCACTCTGCTCCCTGTCTGCTCGCAGCGCGATGGAGACTCTCTACACGCAAATATAAATAATGGCACAACTACTGCCATTTCGTCGTTGCTATCGATACATTTAAATATAAAGATCCCTTGGCTATTACCTAGCAATTTACAATATTTTCATTATAATTACGATCAAGTATAAACATTCACAAATAATTCACTATTACGTCAGTTATATATTAAATGCAGTATCCGCATCCAGTGACGCCTGTGGTTTGAGTATGACACAGCGCCGGTCGGTACCGTTGGGCCTTCCAAGGTCTGTTCGGACGGAGTTTTAGTTCTGTACTAAAGCTCAAGATTCAGAATTAGAAATAGAGTACAAGTTATCAACGGATATTAAACAGCGAAAGTTTTGGATGGTGTAGAAAGTATTTTCTACATCTGCATCTACATTTATACTCCGCAAGCCACCCAACGGTGTGTGGCGGAGGGCACTTTACGTGCCACTGTCATTACCTCCCTTTCCTGTTCCAGTCGCGTATGGTTCGTGCGAAGAACGACTGCCGGAAAGCCTCCGTGCGCGTTCGAATCTCTCTAATTTTACATTTTACGTTTTATGTGCATTTTCGGTGTTACACCTTCATCAATTAAGTATAAAACGGCAACCACTAAACAACAATTGATCTCCATAATGAAAACTCCCTGCAATAGTCGCCGAAAAGTCGATAGTTATATCCTGTGACGACCCGATCACACACCCAGAAGCGTATTCCACAACGAATTTTCACTCTGTAGCGAAGTGTGCTCAGAGTTTACAATTCTTGGTAGCTTAGAAATGTATGCCGGTCCGGGGCTCGAACCTACGACTACTACGTTTCGCGGGCGTGTATTTTACACACTGAGCTATCCAAACACGACTCACAATGCTCCCCCACGGTCCTGTACCATGTTTCCCACATAGTGTCCTTGCTGCTATTCTACATTCCGTTTGTAATTATTCTCGTTTTTCCTGATAGTAAGTTGAGATTTAGGTGAATTACACTTCTGTACTCGCCACTAACTTTCATACGAAACTTATATAAATGGTCTTTTGTTCTGAAAGGCATTTTATTTGGGCTAATAGTTGCCAAAAAAATTTAATGATGGTGCACATAATATAGTTCTAAAACTATTGTTATATTTTGTTTTTGCTTCTTTTGTACGATTGAGTAATGATGGAATCATTGTTTATATACAGATCACTGAAAATTTATTATACAACTTCCATTTACTTTCAAATAAAATATCATATAATATTTAAAAAATTATCTGAGTGCCAAACTAACTACCTCAAGTTTCGAGGTTCAGTTCTCAATAGATGCCAGGACTACTTCCGTCACACAGTACTTTTACCTCTAGCAGTGATTTTTAACTGTGAAAAATTGCAGGTTCCACCGTCCCTATAACTGACAGGGTAAGTATGTTCAAATTTGGGAAAAGGTAAGGCATTTCATTTCCAAAAAAATCATGTCTATGAAAACACAGTAAGTTTAAAATTTCGTGTTGAGGATAGTTTTACCTTAACACGCAGTTTCTAATAATCTATCGTCTATCGAACTGCATGGAGTATGTTGAAAAAGCACTACTGCCATTTTATTATTCTTTGTTTCCTAATTTGGTCTAAATTTGACATGGTGTTCGAAGAGTTGTTTCTCCAAGCACAAAAACGTAAAGGTAAGTGTTATCAGAGACGGATGGACATCGATCCCAAGACTCCTTCCTGAAATATTTCTCAATCAAAGGATAGCACAATTACAGAAGCAAATTTGTTGCGAACCATAGCAGATAAACCATGCTTTGGCTTCTTGTGGAAGCACGAGACAATATCGTGACACTACAAAAAGGAAAAGAGAGAATCACAGAAATGTCTTTAACGAAGTAACGCAAGGAACATCTTACAGACGAAAGACACAGAGCATGTTTCACTGTTGTAGCTGCATATTCACTTACTGGATATGGAAGCAAAGTGAAGAAAGAAATGCGCCCCATGTCTCACTTGCTTTATTGTAGGGACTTCTACCGTCAGCTATCTCTGGGCACACAGTTAATTTTTCCTGTAGTTCTCTGCTCCTTCTTTATTCTACACACAGGAAGATGGAGGACCGGAATTTAAAATCTTACTGTCACCGAACTCATATGAGACGGAAGACCATCTCAATTGCAGAAGGGTTGGCGAAGGAATTGGCTGTTGCTTTGGCCGAGAAAACATTCCAATATTCGTGACTGAGGAAAACCATGCAGGCTTGTATCTCAAAAAACAGAGTGCTTGTGGATACACATATTTATTTGGTCTGACACAGCTTTCGGCAGTGTCTCAGTTTTTCCTTCTGACGTCATTGTATGCAAAAAATGGTTCAATCAAGCGAAAGTAAAATGCGTATCATCGAGATTTAATGACTCTTTGTAGCTCTCAAGAAACATTCTAATGGGTTGCCCTTGCTGTAAGATGAGCTGACAAGGTTTATTTTATTTAAAATGATTTAAGAGTTTTCACATACAAAAATTCGGTGACATTATTTGTCAGCATCCCTCGTAAGTACGTCGATGTTCTATGTGTCGAGGAAAATTGCAGATATTCTACAAAGTTTTAGAGTCTCTAGCATTTCGTTTCTTGTTTTTCTCTTCGTCTTTCCCAGGCACTGATTCTGTTTATTGAAACTCTATGGAAATGAAATTAATTTGCCTCCTTTCTTCCGTGTAATTCGGTAAAAATAACGACGTAAATGTACATCGTTCACTTTTCTTGCTGTAACGTAATCCTACTTTATCGTAATCTTAAAATATTAAGTTATTTTCACAAAATTAATTCAGCGGGCAGAGTACGAGGCCAGACCAAAAACACATCACCGCATACCAATGATGAAGTGGGCGTTGTTAGATCAATAAAAGAAACTTCTTTTTTTTAGGGCACCACCACCCCAAGGAAGTTTCGTCAAGTGGGGAAACAAAACACGAAATCAAATGTAAAACGTGAGCTAGCCGTCTGAAAATGAACCTATCGGTTCGAAACCGGTAAAGGCGCTGTTTAAAATAAATAAATATTATTGTAAGAAGTGGCTGGTTGCTGTAATCTTCTGTGTAAGAGTCAACATATATTTATTGCATAGCCACTGGCTCAAAATGTCAGTTTTTGACAAAATAGCGAAATGTAGAAGAGTTCGTGAAAAGCAGAAAGTATTTAGGTCTGTATTTGTCCGCCCGAGAAGCGAAACCTTTCCGCGTATAAACGATATTTGTTCCGCGTTAAAAGATAAAAAAAAGTAGTAAATTACTCAGAATTTTACCAGGACAGTAACATTATTTCGTGTTAATCGGTTTTTTTACTCTTTAAGGGTTTATGTGTTAAGCGCTTTTCAGTTTTCGTCCGTATGGGTGTTTTGGTTTCAAACGACGACATCCGCCACTTCGCGGCACGTTGACCTTTCCTACAGAGCCACCCCGTACAAACAACGCCACTGTCAACAAAAAGCGTACGACGATAATTTGTCCTGGGCGTGGAGCGCACAGAGGAGAGGAGGCGATTAATGCGCTTGTCCCGCAGCCCCCGGCCGTGTTTTTTCTCAGAATCGGCCCCTCCCCCTCCCTACCGCTGTTTCCGCGGGCGCACGCCTGTTAGTTCTCGACGCCCGACAATTAGCCGGGGCAACCCCGAGTCCGGGCCCCGTGGCCTCCATCCACTCCACCACGAGCTACCGGCCGCTCCATTAGCCGAGAGCGGCTGCCACTGGAGCAGACGCACTCAATGTGCCACCCTACTGAACGAAATCGCTGCGCCTGTCTCCAGCCGAACGTCACACCGAACGTCGCCAGTACATTGTATACACGTACGCGAAATTTCAGTTGTCTTTCCTGAAGCAGTAGCCAGAAATTAACATCATTTCTTCTCCGCAGGGAGCAGTCTTTGCATAGAATTTATTTTTGTTGCAATTGCTTAACGGTGTACAGGCAGACTAACAGAGAATCTTGTGCGAGGTCCCAATCCAACCGCCAGCGATGATATTTGTGGACGCGGTGTCACAACAAGTGTATCTTTGTATAAAATTAGGCGTAAATCTATGTAAATAAATATGTAAATGTTCCTTTGTTGAGAATATTAAATCCCTGAAAGTTCTTCACCGATTGATTTGCAAATTTTGACACCACGTTGCAATCGAATAGGCGCGCGATTTTCTTTAACTATTGGAGCGCCATCTGTTGAACGTAACAGCAACACACGCAATACTAATGATTGCTCATCATTCCGGACAGCATACTTCTTGACAGCTGCGGTTTCGTTTCCATTCTTGCAGTCAGTTTTAACTCCGGCAGCAGCGCATTTAAACCATTTGACAAATTGCTTCTCCGGTACACATTCTTTCTCCTCACATGTAATTTTAAACAAAAATTGCATACATAGCTATACGAGTATGCAATATTGCTTTCTTCCTCACAATAATAATAAATAATAAAAAAAACAGGATAGTTGTATCTACGGCTTATTGGCTTTGGATCAGAATACTACTACAGACTCTGAATCGTCAGAAACTTCGTAGCGCTATCCATTCGAAGATTAAAACTATTCGAAATTCATTTAAGCAACTATCCTCACAGATGCAGTAGCAGGAGACGTCTGTTATACCCTGTATGCCAGTGACCCCAAACGATTTACCTACTCAATTCCAGATCAAGGTTTCGTAGGCAAGGCAATAACAATAAATAAGGCTCAATATCAGAGAGAGAGAGAGAGAGAGAGAGAGACAGAGGAGGAAACGAGATGGACAATTGGCGGGAGAGGGGGGGGGGGGAGTAAATAGGCATAGAGAAGGGGAATGAGAGTGTGGAGATTGGTGGGGTGAGGAAGTGATGGACAAAGAGAGAGAAAGAGGGGGGGTGGGAGGTAGAAGGATATTAGGACATGTATCCAATTTCCATACGTATTTAACATTGCGAAACACTGCCGGGTTCGCATAAGGAAGAGCAAATGGATGGAGAGAGGAGGAGGAAATGGAGGAATAGAGGGGAGAGCAGGAGATCGAAAGAGAGAAGGAGTAGAAGGAGAATAGAACATATATCCAATTGCCGTACATGTTCAATACTGCGAAGCATTGCCGGGCTCGCGTACTGGGGAGGAGTAGATGGACAGAGAGCGAGGAGAAAGTGACGAACAGAAAGAGGAGAGAAAAGGAGGAGACGGAGACAGGGGAGGAGATGCACATAGAGACGGGGGCAGAAGGAGACGTAAATTCGATTCTCATACATTTTTAGCAATTGCGAAGCATTGCCATGTTCGCCAGTAGCACAATAAAAGCCGAGAGTCAGCGCATTTAGAAATATTTTGAAAGAACTAGCATATGAACGCAGGAGGTGCGTAACTAGATTATCAGATACGCTGGGCAAACCGTCTTTGTACAAGGTATCTTCACCCCCTCCTACGCTGACGTCATCCAATTTTTTTTAATAAAATTATGTCGAGCTTCCTGTCACTACAACTGGCTAGATAGCAAAAGCTTTCGGACGATGGCTTCTCAGCCATTGTCACGATTTGACATTGCACAAGGAGGGGTCTTTCGAAATAGTGTGAATAATTAATATTTCGGCGCAGTTGGGACCCCGAAAGTAATTTATTACTTTACATCCTCGTGGGATCATGCATTCGCTTATTCATACAGTTTAAAACATGGAACACTGTCCCATCACTCGTGACAGTAATGTGATTCCTTTTCTCATTGTTTCAATTCTGATAAATTAAGAGCTGTAACAAACAAAAGGAATGGAAGCGTTGCTCATTACAGTTAAATCAGAATCTCTTCAATATTCTCTGTTACACGTCTGTCTCTATTTTAGTTCCTCCCAACCCATTATCCACTTTTCTCCTACTTCACCTTTCTTCCTAAGAATTACATCCCTCCTTCCTAAGAACTACATTCCTCCTCTTCTCCTTTCAAACTGCCCCACCTCTTTTCTTTCGCCTGTCGCAAAGCTGCATCCTCACGTAAAGCTCGCCAGGAGCACTCGCCGTGGTTGCCATACAATGGTTACAATATCGAAACTCGGAACTTTCAGCATGAGAGGCGGACAAAGTGACACCTTCTCAGTACAAGCAGCGTATAGACATGTTTTGAATTTTCCTTTGTACTTTGACTAACGTCGTCCGAGTTTCTCTTTTACATACGTCGAGAAGCCTGTGATGACTATTTCTTTGTATTTTTTTAAACTGTAGATTATACCGTAATTGCTGTTAGCCAATAGTGTTATTTTTGGCGCCACTATAAAACTTCACTTCTGAATTTAAAATGGCCTGTGTCTGAAAGTCCTCTGCAGTCTCGTTTAACCATTTTCAGTTCATAAACACGTCTTCAAGTTTTCTACACGTACAAACTGCCAGGCTCTCTAACAGATTACAAGTTCTGTATTGGTCGTTTCAGTGAACAGCAGCGCAGCGCAAACTAGCATTCTACTTTGAGTAACTTGACGAAAAACGTTTAACTGCAAGCAATATTTTCTTCTTAGATGGAGTCTATTTCTGTATCCACGCTCTCCACACCAATACTATAGTCCTTGACGATCGGTTCTTTGAATTTTCCGATGAAGTTTTCGCGATGTATCAGGCAAAATTCAAGTTCGTGAGCCGCCCTGCAGAGCTTCGCAGCAAGTCAATTGTTTTCGTAGTTGCAAAGACGTGTCGCAATATCTAGAATTTTCAAGTGTTTGCTACTTAATATTTTGAAATAACCTTATTGCAGTAAGTCCCTCACTGCATTTCGTTTTGTCAGCTCTACGTCCTCTCTTACCCTACGTGATATGGACTCTCACTTTCAGTATTCCTATTTTGAGCGTAAAAATGGTTTTCGAACCGCCTTCTGTGCATACAAACTGCTTTTTCCCACTATCCTAGCATTGACTCAACGGCTGGCATTTTTTTTTACTTTGAACTATATATTCTCTTTCCACTTCATTTTTTCATTCAAGTTAGATCTCAGGTATTTCTATGTCATGGTGATTCCAGCTGTGATTCGTTCTTGTATTGAAAACTGTTACGTGATAGCTTTTCGACAAGTGCATAGTTCTGTACTTCTCTATGTTAACAGCTACTAATCAATTTTTGTTCGAAGATTCTAGTTCGTCAGGGATCTACACACAATTTTTTAATCGAATAACACGACCCCATAGATAAATGGGTCATATGCGAAAAGCACGAAACTGCTTTACAATTATCACATATTTTGGACAATAATATCTATAATTTGTGTATTCATGAAATTATTTTTATTTTTGCGGTGGACTCACCGGCTACAACCGAGCGAGGTGAGGTAGTGTACCACAGCGGACTCGTATGTGGGAGAATGAGGCTTCAAATCCGAGTCCAACCATGCTGATGTAGATTTCCCGTGATTTCCCTAAATCACTCCAGTCAAATGCCGCGACGGTCCTTTGAAGGAGCCAGGCGGAGTTCCTTTGCCATCCTTGAAACAAAGAGAGTTTGTGTTCTGCCACTAATGACCACGATGTCGACAGGACACTAAACCCTAATCCTCTTTCCTTCCTTTCTCCGACTATATACAGAACAACCCAGCGCGTACTGTTCGTTACCAAATGCTCAATGTAATTCCTATACTGATATGAGACGGCCGTAGCGTAGGTCTGATTTTACGTTAAGGGCGCCAAAACATTACACCTCTTTGCAACACACACAAGGAGAAAAGTTGATTCGTGTATGATTTCAGCACGTAGATGAGATAGCATCAACGCTAAGCATCTGACAACTGACAAAGTCTCCTACAAGCCATTACCTGAAATGTGATATCGGCTATCTCACTCCCAAAAATTTACCTCACAACTCGTGGGTAGTAAATAGTTCGTTCAGAATTTACAAAGGAAATAATCGCAATTGTGTTGTTTAATAATCACGAATGTATTGTTTGTTTTTAATCTGCAGACGAAACAGACACCTGAGACCATTGCCATGGGTGATGCCTAAATAATTGCAATTTCAGTTAAAAAATAAGGAAGTGCTCATTTTCATGCCGTTGCCGTTTAAGACTGTCTTACGAAAAAATATTGGCCTTTTAATTCAGGGAAAATTTTAACTCTTACACATATTTTATTACACCTTTTCCACATTCACACTTCATTTCCACGTGAAGAGTAATGTAGACGTAAATTAGTAGTATGCAGCACGGGTACGTACGGGATATAACGGTAAAGATTTTTTTTTCTTTTAGGTGCGCGCTTGCCTCATTTACCTTGAATGATGTGGGTATAGAACAAAGTGTAAACGGCAGTCAAATGAAAACGAGACAGATAGAAAAAAGTAAGTTACCTGTTTATTATTTTACAATTGTTAGACAAGACAATTGGTGCCTTTATGGGACCAGGAGTGCACCACTTCGTCCGAAGCAAATCGACGGCCCGGGCTCAGAGCTCTAAAAATTGTAAATCGCATGGGGAAATATCGGGGCTGTTAGGAGGATGCGTAAGGGCTTACCGGCGAAACTTCTATAGAGTAGCCGAAACAACCTTTCCAGCATTTATTCTGTTGCGGATAATGAACGCGTTCATGTTGCGAGGGTGGTATCGAGTTGCAACAGAAGTTTCGCTGGGAAGCGCTTCGACATCCTCTGTACAGTCTCGATCTCTCCCCATGCGATTTCCAGTTCTTGAAGCCCTGAAGAGACACATTCGTGTCCGTCGATTTTTTCGGCCGAAGAGGTGCACGCATTGGTACAGTCAGGGTTCCGTAGGCAACCGCAAACATTTTTCCATGAAGGCGTTGACCGTCTTGTCTTAAAAGTGGGAGAAACGTAGCAACAGTTATGGCAATTCCTGTCGAAATTATGAACAGTTTCTTACTTTCTTCCATTTGTCTCGTTTTTACTTGACTGCCCCTTATATTTACACAAATCAGTCGCAAGTATTTTGGTGGAATTCTACTGCGTTCGTTGGCAAACCTGTCTCATAATTCGGAAGGACATTCAGATTTCTCGATGCGCCTGTGCAGATCATTCTAGGACAACATGATTTCTTTCATGTCAATGACAGTGATAGTCATAGACTATCTAGTCTTAAAGTTGTTTATGCATATTTTTTGCTGTAGAAATGTTACATTAGTTCGGAATTGAGCAATAATAGTGTAATTGTGCCACTCAGCTTTTTAGATATATGCTGGAAATAACTAGCAAAATTCGCTTTATGACATTTTTTTTACATTGAAAACGTCTCCTTGACGTAAACGAACTGTACCAAAACATTGGCAGTGCCGGTTTAAACCCTTCATAGTAACCCGCTACGGTAGGGTTGTAAATTGTCATCTACACTGTCTAATTTTTATCTTGAAAGCGTGTGCAGGTTAGTTGGCGATGCCTCCATTGCCGGCCGCGGTGGTCTAGCGGTTCTGGCGCTGCAGTCCGGAACCGCGGGACTGCTACGGTCGCAGGTTCGAATCCTGCCTCGGGCATGGGTGTGTGTGATGTCCTTAGGTTAGTTAGGTTTAAGTATTTCTAAGTTCTAGGGGACTTATGACCTAAGATGTTGAGTCCCATAGTGCTCAGAGCCATTTGAACCATTTTTGATGCCTCCATTGTGAGCGAATAAGGAAGCGAGACTCTTTAAATGGAATACATGAGCAATTTTGTAACGAATTTGGCGGAAGTATTAAGAAACACTGGAAGCAAAGAGTAGAATGTTATGCTTAAGCTAGCAGAAATAGGATATTACAGCTGTTAATGAACGAATGGAAAAGAAATAGGACCGGAAAAAAAGGGAAAATCGAAATTGTGATAGCTTGAAAAAGGTTGGGATCCTGTTCCTTCTCAATTCAAGTGTAAACTCGCTCTGTCAAAACATTTTACGCAAGTACAGCAGGCTGCAGAAAGTTCGCCGCAGAACATAGAGAACTAGGAAGCTGTTATACCTTTGATATGTGAATCCTGTCATGCTTCGCTACGCCTTGCAGCAAGATCTACCCACAATTTTCGTACTTGGAAGGAGATCGTACGAACTTCCTCTCTTCTATTTGATGCGTATGACAGGGTGTATAGGACACGTGAAGGACTTCTATATGAGTAAAGAGGAAGACACAAATTGAGTTCGAAAATTACAGGCGTGTTTGCCTTGCGTGCTTTGTTGGGCCACTCACGTGCATGGAGTCCGCAGCCGAGCGACTAAGGGCTTGGTCTCTGGATCGAATCTCGCTGTCGGTACAACAACATTTTGGGAGTGACCTGCACCAATACTCGGTGCTATACTTCGATAGGCATGATCCGCAGCGAAACTGCGTGACAGCCCAGAATCGTCTGTGAATGTAAGCCAAGTTTGTTTCGCAACAGGCACAATGGAAAAAAAAGTAATTGCTGTGTGAAAATTCGGCAGTTATTACATCAGATGTACGTCACGATAATTATTGTTTTCCATGTTTCTACGATCAGTATCATTCTGATTCGTGCAGTGCTGCACATGTCACATATACTTGTCACAAATATAGATACAATAATATAAATAAAATTACCACGCAGATTGAAAGTTCTCGTATATTCTTTTTCCGATTCCTTTCTTCATGTCAAAGATTAGGAAAATAAAAAGTGAATGACTAAATGTTGATTTCACGGTTACAATAAGTTTGTTGTTAGAATTACGTGGAAATTTAAAAAAGTACTACCTGCAACGAAATTCGGTCCAAGGACATCGCGCTTATGAAACCACTCTGCTCGCGCGGCTGCGTGCACAGTAGCGGCCCTACAAAGCGTCCAACAAAAGCACGCCTACAATTTTCGAACTAGATTTTCTCAGAAGCGATTAAGAGCTGTCTTCCTATTTACATATGTTAGTCCTAGTCGTGCCCTGCACACACTCTCAGTATGAATCAAATCGGTGAAGGGGAATTCATACGGTTTCCTTGTTAGTTATGACCCCTGCATTTTTATGTCGTTTGTGCCACAGTCATTTAACTGGGTCTGCACGTATTATTAGAAAGCGTGGCGGTTCATATCTATGCTGAGAAAATTCCTTCGTGAGATTTCTCTAGGTAAAACATTTAATAGTTTCTACATACGGCCATCTAGGAGGTAATTCGTTAATATCTCTGTTTACAACTACGTCTACACACCGCAAGCCAGGTGTAGGACAATGAGGTAACGGCATAGTGCGAGGTGTTGTTCAAAGGATGGCGTCGTATTACTGATCTATTCAGCGGTTAAACGTTTAACAGCACATACCGTATTAGTAACATCTAATCGACGCACAGAGGGGATATTGTAACTGAATATGGCAAACTTTGACATCATTATGCGAACTGATATTACTTTTTAACTACAGGGGAAGTGCAGTATAACAACTGAACGAGTGCCAGTCAACGTCGTGGACAATAATATGTCGTTGAACCCGTTGTAAAGCAATAGCCTCTCCGACGCAAATCTCAGCGTTTCGACTGATGTGTATCATTTATCGTTCCGAAACTAAGTATTATGTTTCCTATTTCCTATTAGCAGGCAGAAAGACGAAACATATATTGTATACCCCGAGCTTTTCAAAAGTTCATTTAATTTTAAAAATATCTATTTTTATTTTCCAAGCTAAGCAAAATAATTTTTCAGCGTTTGACTGAACCAAACTTCGATGTAAAAAGTAACGTGCTCGTCGGACATCTCTGCCAATAACATGGCAAATGTGAACAAGTCTACCTACTATTTTTTCTGCCCACGTTTCCCGTCAGAAGTTCGTCATCAATACACGTTCCTATGAGCAAAACGAGCATTCTTAGCTATCTGCTCAGGAACGATTGAGTGTACCCTGAAACATGACAATGAGTGTTGTGTTCCTGCGAACGGCCTCCCGCGATTCCTGTCTTGGTTTATGCAATTTGGTAGGCCAGCAGCCGTCAGCAACTCAAGGTTTCATGGTGCGGGCTCCCTGTGACTAACAGCATTTACATAAAATTTATCGGGCGAGTCGTTCTCCTTCGTGCTCGTACTGACTGCGAATTTTTGATAGTTACACAGATACGTACAGTTACTTGCGATCGAATAGTAAATACCAAGTTTGATGGTTTGGCCATTTTCCGGGAGAGTTACATAAATATTCGTTTTATAAATTGAGACGATGTTTTGTTGCAGTAATCTAATATTTATTTACGTTCCAGACGCGATTAGCCTTTTATATTAAAGCACCTTGAGTGTAATTAATCTGAAATAGCACAGCACCGCATGCAAAGCAACACTGAGGAATTTGAGAGTAATCCACTGAAGATGCCTTAATATAAAAGGCGAAACGATTCTGAAACGTAAATACGCGTAAGCTGTTTGAGTTTGTAGAACGAACAGGAAACAGTCTTTCAACAATCGTGCTCAAAAAATTATCATTTGTCTTTATTTTCCAATTGCTCTTGTTGCTACAGGATTTACGTCTACACACCCCTATGTTATTCCTAGCGCCACAAAAATGTCGTCACACGAGCAAATGCGCCATGTTCCGAAATATTTTTTGCGTTTGAATCGGTTAAAACAGAAACGAAGATAGCTTAATAACGGCTTTCGTTGCCGCTTTGTACGTGAACCAGGATGTAGGCAGAGCGCCGGAGGTACTCAAATTAAGAACGAATCGAGTCCCCAGCGTTGCGGCATGTCATTAGCCACAGCACTTGTCACCGGCTGCCTCACTGACAATGATTCCTACCACAGCCGATCCGCTGGACCGCTCAATTAGTCTGATACACAAGCTTGTTAAGTTACCGACGTAGATGAGTGTGTGTCTCCTGCGCCGAGGTTGACATGAGCAGTCTTCAAAGTTCCTGAAAACATCCTCCTTATCACTGCTTATCTACATTTACATTTCGCAAGCCGGCGTGTAGTGTGTGGCGGAGGGCACTCAGTTCACAAGAACCATTTCCCCCCTTCAGTTCCGTTCGCAGATGGTACCCAGGAAGGAAGACTCTCTACGCACGTATGGTTAAGCTCACATTGCCCTAATATTGCCATAGTGCTCATCCTACGCGATGTACTCTTGTGCTGGAGGACGTAACATGTTTCATCAGTCAATTTGAAAAGGCAAAAACGATATTAATAACTAACAACAGATGCCAGATCTACGTAGTGTAAGGTTGTCAACGAGGCCATAGTAACCTACATGCTATTCACGTAACCGATTCATCCAGTTGTCGAAAGAGTAACAAAGAAAACAGATTTACATCACAGCTAATGAAGTCAGGCACTAGCTTCAAGAAAGACTTGCTTTCACACTAAGAACGGTGTACAACACGTTCGTGTAAAACAGATGCTACGGCGAGATGCAAAGTGATTTGCAGTCTAAAAACACAATATGGTTATCTTTACATCTGGTTAAATTTGTCCACTAAGTAATGAGCGTGGACAACCTAGAGCTTTTGGAAGCCAAATATCGAATGGCAACCCTGTCTGGCGAAATGCGATACAAACGAAAATACAGAGAGATGTTTACTAACTTCGCAGTGGCGTGGTATCCTGCTACTTGCTATTGCAACCATTCATTTCCCCGTTATATCGATATCTTTAGTAGTCTTAGTATTCAGCTGTAAACAAACAGTGAGAACAGATTTAAATATAAGTCCACTGTAACTGTGAGATAAAGCGACAAGAACAATTGTTCCCAGACGTGTCAAGTTGTAACTCAAGAGAGAAATTTTGTTCATGTTCACTAAATGGAATGTGGAGGTGCAAAGATATCTTGAAGTTCAGTGCGACGATTACAGAAGTATGTAGTACTATCATGATTTTTCATACAGAATCAACTTTCTTTTTTTTTATTCCTATGTGACACGTAAATTAGTCTCTGTATATTCTTGTTTCAATTGTCTTTACGTTTTTTCTTCGATTATGTACACAATGTTTGCTGTTATTTACACTTCTTCATACCATGTTAACGCAATAGAGGGCACAGATGATAGTGTTGGCATATATCTCGCTAGTATACTGAAATGTAATTGAAAGAAAATCAAAAGAGAATTTATCATACAAAATGAAGAGCATTTGTGATGAACAGTTTTTCATTTACTTACGCAATACTTTGCTGAATAAGCAACAATAACTGGAAAACAACAGCAAAAGTTCTTATCAAGGATCTCCGCTGTAGTGACCGTTCTTGGAAAAACTGAGACAGTAAAATGAATGGAATACTTTAATAACCAAGTGCGCCTACTATCTTTCCTATAGCGCTTTTATTTCGCCAGTGCATATTTCGAAGCATACATAACAATGTGAACAGTGTTAGAAGATCTGATGTCATATCCAGCTGACACCAGCAAAATTCACAGATACGCTTTACAGATATGGTAGTGAAGATCTTTCTATAAGAAACGAAGCTCTGTTGATGAAGTTGTGTTCCAAACTGTAAACATGCGTAGTTAAAATACTAAATAGACGGAAGTTACGGTGTTTTCCACACAACGTGCACCTGTTGCCTATGACTTATTCATCTTTATTTTCTGCTCAAATTATTCTAAGGTATAATTTTTTTGTTTGTTTTTTCGACTTCAGTGTGTCCCTGTACGGTTCATCGGATTGTGATGAAAATGTAGCGAGTTTTTTTTGTGTGGGCGCCCCTGAAAGTTTCCGAGGGTAAGAAACATGTATCTCCCATGGAGGTGGGGAGTGTGAGTGAAAAGTGTGTGACAGCAGCAAAACTCAGCGATGTCTGGAGCAACTTCAGCCAAATTTTATTCGTACGTGACTCGTTGTCTGCATAATTACTTCTATAAGACAAAGGTGTGGTAGTGTGCCCATACCTCCCCTAGGGTTAGTGTGGTGGTGAGGAGCAGTTACATAAAAATATTCGCTAACGATCGGTATTAGTATTGAATCTATAGTTTTTGTTATAATTCTAAAAAAAATCATCTCAAAACACGTAATTCGAAGTTGTTTACTTCTTCACGTCTCAACTTACACTGATTAAAGTTCGAGACATAAATTCCTAGCTACATAATAATACATCTAGGACTATATTTCGTAAACAGTCCACATTAAACAACCAAGTCCAAAAGTGTGTTTTCCTTTAAAATTACTAATGAATATCAACTAGGTGCCTGGAATTAACATATTTATGTGTGTAAAATATCGTTTATGCACGTGGTATAAATTTGTAGCTTCATATCGTAGAGACTGGGAGGTGCTTACACAAGATGATCATGGTCAGAACTGAGGCCAATTAGGCTTGCAGTATATAAATTAGCAACGCTATAGTGCTAAATATTTACTGTACATATGGTAAATAAGTTGATGTTGATAAAGCCTAAGTTTTGCGTCATTCTTGGTGGCTTCCACACGATCCCATGAAGAACCTAGTGTGCCATGAATCGAGCTCCAGTAAACTGCTCTAAGAAGCCTCTCCAACAGAAATACAAATTTCTCTTACTATCTTTTACGGAGGGCTGAAATTGTAAATATTTTCCTGACTTTTGACACAGGATAATGCCCACAACATTTTTGTTTTCTTTTTTTGCACGTGATGGTGACTGCTACCTAAGCGAGGAGAATTTCTAAAAAAAAAAAAAAAAAAAAAAAAACTCGTTGCTTCACGCCGTGAGCAAACATTACTGTTATCTATTACTGTTATCTAATGTTGAATTTGTTGAATTTCCCCTGGTAGTGGAACACATGCAATTAATCGCCCTTGAAGAAAGATTATCGTCTTTTAAAAAAAAAATGTTAGAGTGAAGTAGCACGTGAAATTGACTTTAATTTATGTCAGTTAAAATAAGCAGAAAATGACATATCTTTGGGGACTGAAAAGAAGTTAATGACACCTGTTAAACCGTTTGTATAATATGTGAGAAAGCGAACATATGTACCGCGTGCGACACAGAGCTATTTTTGAAAAATCAAAAATCTCTTCATTGATGATAGCTTCCAAAAATTCCTGAAAGGCATTATGTTATACTTATCACTCCAATATTCTTGCAGGTTTCTGATGGAAATTTTATAAAACAGAAAATGCCATTTATTCGTCTTGTTACTGTTCCCATGTACCAAGCAAAATTAAAGATTTAAATGTATGTAACGTTAAGCGGGAGTTGAGAAATAAATAGACCTTGAATGCTGATTAATGTATCACATAAAGTTTATTTTTAGGAATAAAAATAATACGTTTCATTTCATCTACATAGCCGACCTGTGTGTAAATATTTGACAGGCCTATGTGCTTAATTTATTATCTGCCGTCGAAACAATCATATATACAATATACGCTAATTAAATACACAAATATACATGAAAAGTTTTTTGTACAACAAGAATGACACTAGACACACACGTTTGCAAGAGCGAAAATTGCATTAAACAATGTTCACGAACAAAAACGTAAATGAAACAGTTCCAGGAAAAATAAACATTTTAATTACGGTAAAATATTTGGTCATAGTTATCGTGTAGCATGACTGTACATATCACACAAGACCTTTTCACAAATTGTTAAAAATACATTACATCAAATTGAAAGCAAAAAAAAAAAAAAAAAATAAAAGTTAACACAGAGAAATTCATGAATTTCCTTCTCAGAATCATGTTTTACATTGCCGTAGGTGATAGATATTTTCCCTTACATGATGTTTAACAGTAGTTAATAAGATACTTTCAGTGCTTTTACAAGTAAAACGATAAATAGGCGGACATTATCGAAGTCTCGATGAGACACAAACCAAATATTATTTATGTCATGTCGTTTTATTTAGTGATAGCAACGATCTAGAGTTGAATGTTTAAAGTAAGACAACTCTTCGTAGATAAGCCGGAGTGGGACCAGATCAAGAATTAAGATTAATTTTGTGAAAAACACGTATTTAATGTCGTCTGCATCCCTGATGAGACGCGTAACTACCACAGACTGTTACAGCTACATTATCAACAGATATGTAATGAAACAATGACCTCCACTATGCGCTCTCGTCTTAAGAGGGACAAAAAAAGCAAAAACGAAACACACTGTAAAAAAGAGTTATCTAGAATTTTGGGAGGAGTGAATGACTGTTCATGCTAATAAATATATGGCGTAGTTCAGCTTATTCGCTTCTCTGCATGAGAAGCACAAATGAACTGCTAAATATGACAATGGGAAATATCCTGTCTTCCGCAAACGTCTATTTCATGACGTAACGAAAGACAGTGAGTTTACTGGATAGGGAAATAAGCACAAACAGTCAAGTAGAATATTTACAAGAGGAGGACTTAACACATAAACGTCTGTCAAACAGAACCACCTGATTGTCGTGGATGAAATAACTAATGGTTTTACAGCGTGGAGCTGAAACTTTCTTATGAAACGGATTTTACTGCACGCTTCAGAAGCGGCAAAATTTTAGGAACAAGAGTATCTTAAAGTATGATATCATACTATTACATAGGAACAATATCACGATATAATTTTAAGAATTACTTATTACGCAAAGCGTTTCGGAATATCTTCAGGATTCCAATACAAGAACACTGTGAATAATTCTTACTGTTAAATACTGCGTCGACTATTGAGCTGATTTGTTCCCAATACTGGTCCCTATGGCACCAACAGTCAACAAATATGGGCATACAACTTAAAAATATACGTAAATGTAGACACCTGATAATGGGAGGCCTCTAACAAAACGTGAAGCACTTTAAGTAATAGTGTAAATTATAATGTCAACCAATCGCTGTCCATTAAAAGCAACATGTATACTATTACACAGACCAGGCATACAAATGGTATCATCACAGGTTTCTATTCATTACCAAGTCATCTTCAGGTGATTTTAATACTTTACGTAGTAGCTAGTCCTGAGGGGGGCACACACTGTGAACACATCTGCTCTCTAATAGCTCACAATGTGAGAGCCTGTCCGGGCCTATTTAATTGATGGTTTACTATTTGGCGTAGCCTAGTTAGATCAGCTGATGATGGGAAAGTTAAGAACACTATCTTTTCATAGCATTTTTACTATGTCTATATATATTTCGTAGTCGTAGTTTTCAAAACTGACAGTGTGCATCCTCAACATCTGACCTCTACTACATAGTGGTATACGAAATAAATCACCAAAATTCTGGCATGTTGACATGACACTGAAGTCAGTTGCATAACAACTGAAGTCCTGATGATGAAATTGATACTTCTAAATGTGCACGTCGTAAAACCACTATGAAAAGAGTGGAAGCGGATATTTTTTCCAACGCATTGTTTGGCCAAGTATAGCAAGTAGGGCTAACATGAGAGATCTGACGATACCGAAAATGGTACCATTTGTGTGACCTGACACTGCATCGCTAAGACAAATACATAGAATTGTTTGCTACTGTAGTCACATTTATGAAGGATTCACTGTTACATTTTTAGAGATACAAACAACTTTCTGCGGAGGGCAACCACAGCTCACGGACATTGTGGGGAAAAAATATAAAAACTGTTAGCACTCAGTAACCATTTAAATTATCATGAAAAGTGAAGAATTATGAGGTATTTCCAAAAGCCGCATGGCTGTATGACGGTGCTTTTGTCACAACTATTTCTTTCATGTCAGTGTGGACTCATCTTGAGGTTTATAATGATTATATTTTCATAAGAGAGATGGACAATTATAGAGTCCCAGCATTCGGGATGTTATCCAAGTTAAAAGTCAAACAGCACCAGTTGGTTGTCATAACAAAATTGAGTAAATATTTTTTTCTGAGTTTATCTATGAAGTTGAAATATGAATGACAACCGTCAGTAGTAGGTGAGAGGCTGTCGTTAGATCGATGACCGTTATAGACGCTTAACTGAGTACGCTCTGATGCTGCTTCATGTCGCTAAATAACAATAATTCAGTCATCCAAGGTAGGAGGAAGGGCTCCATCGGTCGTAATTTTTTTATCTGTTTAATGCAAACATATTTCGGCCACTGTGTATCTGTGTTTAGTATAATTGTATGCGAGTCATGATGACTCATTCTAAATAAAATCGGGCATGGTACGACGTTGCCGTCACACATAACAAGAGCAGCAGCTGAAATCGATCTGCAGTAAACAGATTAAACGTGGGCGACCTCCTACGTCCGATATTATTTAAAACGATCGTGTAGCAAGCAATTCCAGATGGAAACAAAATTGAAGAATTCACTTGTTACAAAAAACTTTACAGACGCGTTTCGGGCACAACCCATCATCAAACAGTCAAAAAAAAAAAAAAAAAAAAAAAAAACTCCGCAAACAGAAATACACAATAAAGTTATTTAATAAGCTGAAGCAGTGTTCAGAGAGTGATCAGATAAGCTAATCGTACAAGGGTCGCAGACGTACTGCACGACCTTGTGTGGCAAGTCAAGCTATCAGTTGTGACTGATAGCATTCAACTGTTTTCTGACCTACACACGACTCAACAACGCGTTATCTGTGACAATCATCAGGTTATCAGACTTAGCTGATGACGTTAAAACACTAAAACACGTTTGCGACGTTTTTAGTGTTTGAACATCGTGAGCTGATTGTAAGCGTAGGGTTCCGCGACCATTGTCACAGTCAATAAAATTCTTCTGGGGCTGTGACCACATTGTTAACATCTAAAACTTACGGCGTTTCGACCGCTATTGCTATCAGCAGCTAACTTCGACAACCTGAGGAGAGTACTGTCTCAAGAATCGTGTCGTGAGTGAGACAGAAGACAGATGACTGCTATTAATTATTACTGTAAAATATGAGAACCGCTACCTCACATCCTTAAAATTAATTATATTCTAGGTAAGCTATTACAGAGGCATATTTCCGCTCTTGCAAAAAAGGGAGTCGTAATAATATGACAAAGTTTGTAACATAGCGGTGGTAAACGAAAGTCAATAAATAACGTAACAAAAATGTTAGGAGTATCACGGCTGTACCTAGCTGTGCCTGGAGGCGAGCACGGTGACGGGCTTGTAGATGGGCGCGGGCCGCGGCTCCGGGCTGGAGGCGGCCGAACAGACGGGCTGCGGGGGCGGATGCGGAGGCGGCGGCACCGGCGCCTGCGGGTGCGGGTGGTGCAGCAGCGACGGCGCCGCCAGGGAGCGCAGCGTCGCGTAGAAGTCGTGGTAGGCGGCGGCGGCGGCGTAGCGCAGCGGCGGCGCCGCCACGTGCGGGGGCGGCACGTGCGGGGGCGGCGCGTGCGGGGGCGGCGCCGCGGGCCCGTCGGCGGCCAGCAGCCGCTCCACGCTGAAGGCGGACGCTTGCAGCGGCGTCGGCTTGGCCAGCGTCGTCGCCGGCGACGCGGAGGCGGAGGAGGCGGCGGCGGCGGCGGCCGCGGCGGCGGCGGCCGGCACCAGCAAGCCTGCCCCGGCGTACGGGTAGGGGTAGCGGTGGTAGAGCGCCGCCGCGGGGCCGCAGTACAGGGCGGCGGGCGACAGCGCCCACGGCGACGCGGGTCCGCCCCCGGCTGCGGCGGCGTACGGCGACGCGGCGGCCGCCCCCGAGTAGAGCCCCGCTGCCGCCGCCGCCCCCAGCACGACGGTGCGCTTGAAGGCGGCGAGTCGCGACCGCGACGCGGCCGTCGATCGCCGGCGTAGCTTGCCCGTCGTGCCGCCGATGAAGACGTCCTCGCTGGACGGGTCGAGCATCCAGTAGTTGCCCTTGCCCGGATCGTCGTAGTGACGCGGCACCTTTACGAAGCACTTGTTGAGGCTCAGGTTGTGCCGGATCGAGTTCTGCCAGCCCTGCTTGTTCTCGCGGTAGTACGGGAAGTTCTTCATGATGAACTCGTAGATGCCGTTGAGCGTGAGCCGCTTCTCGGGGCTCTGCCGGATGGCCATCATGATGAGCGCGTTGTAGCTGTACGGCGGCTTCTCGTTCTTCTTCTTCTCCTCCGTCTGCTTGCCCGTCTCCGCCGCTGCGTCCTTGTTCGCTTCCTTGCCGGCGTCGCCCTCCTTGTCACTTGCCGCCGGGGGCGGACTGGGGGCGGCGGGAGCGTGTTGGCGGCTGCAGTCGAGGGGCGGCGGAGTCGCACCGCCTGTCACGTCCAAGTCGCTACTGCACTCCGAGTCCGAAGCCGAGAGATCGGGCGTCAGAGCGAGGCGAGGGCTGCACGGTCGACCACACGGCGACGCTGCCGTCTCTGGGAGGATGGAACTGATGCTGAAAGACGACTTTAGCGGCGTTCGGGCCATGACGGGCAGCGGTAGCGGTCCTTCCACCTTCACCATGGCTGCCGAGCCCCTACAGCCACATCCGTCTCCGGCACAGAGAGCTGGTCCCGTTTCTTGCTCCAGGGAAAATCTCGCGGATCCTCTGAACTGCCACTCGAGCGCCGAGTACTGGTGATTCAGCGTGAGCTGCGAGCCGTATGAGTCACCAATTGGTCGCCGGCGTGAATGGAGCGCTGGCTCGCGTGTCCCCAGTTAATTGACTCAGCCAGCGAAGTAGCAGCAGTACAGCACCAGAGCGGAGATCGCTACTGTATGAGAGGCCGCGACACAAATAGTTGCCTCGTGTACAGTAAGGAAGTAGTGAACGAGTCCAATCTGCCAGCACTGTGCCAAAGTCTCGAAGAAACACACGCGGAACAGCTGCTTGCCTGTAACAGTCACTCTGTTCTTAAAAAAACACACGGTAAAATGTCACAAGATTGTTCGCTGAGAGGTGCGTAACAGCTGAGACGCGACGCCCACGGCTGCTGTGTTTTGGCTGCGGAAGACCAGTCGCGCGCCGCACACTGAAGGGACGCGTGCGAGCGGAGGACGAGTGGCGGAGCTGCGTTGCTTCCTCTTCGTTCGCCCGCCGGCCTCCGTCTGTTTTCGACTCGGCCGCGCAACACAAAACGCTTGTTGGCCGGCAGCTGTGTGCAAACAAGAACTCCGGCCGACTTCCCCCCCCCTCGACCGCGCCACGGAACACAGCCAGTGCGGCGCCAGGCACCGCCCACCGGATCCCCATCGCGTCCGCCCACCGCCCAATGAGGAGCGCCGGCCGGTGGCGGCGTGGTGGGGGAAGGCGCGGCACCTCACCGCCATCGGTCGGCGGCGCGGCGAACCGCGGCGCTGTTTGCGGCGACTCGGTGTCGGCAGAGCGCAAAAGATAAAAAGAACGGAAGGGGGAGAAAAAAAGGAAGACCAGGAGCGACCGGTAGCTGTCGGGAAGGACGGGTTGCGCCCCCCTTTTCCTCCTCCCGGCGTAATAATGGTGTGGCGGCCGCTCTATTAGTCTGGAAAACCCGTTTTGTGGTTCCCGTGGCGGCTGCGGCGGAGCTAATGGGTGCCGAGGTGGGATGCTCGCGCCAGGCGCCCTTGCGGACTACAAAATATGCGCGATCGCCGGCATATCGCGTAAATCCCTGCCTAAATAGCGGCACATCAGTCTGGCGCCAGCATTTGTCACCTTTGTCAGCTCACTGCAATAAAGGATCTTCACAGTGTTTCCGCTAATAATTAGTCAGTTCAGGTGGCCTGACACCAATACTGGACATTACTATCTTTGGTACTGCTGTGACTTGGATCATCGGATCTGCCCGCAAAGGCAGGAGCGCCCTGAGGTCTGTGTTTAACAATAATGTGATGATTAATATATGTTTCTTCATTCATCACCTATCCTCACACTGTCACCCGTCAGATGGGGGAAGGTTGCATGCGCAACACGGCTAACGAAGTTCTAATGGCAAACACCAAATTTCTCTAATACAAATACATAGGCACCCCGCAGCCAGTGTCAGCCCCATTAAAATCCTTTTAGGTGTAGGCCTACTTCTGCTGTAACTTATAAAAGTTTAACGTGCTCATCATCATCATAAGACGATCCGCCTATTGGTAGGTTCCTGACTCCTTTGCCGTATCCGTTTGATCCTGCTTCGTCGTCTTTTCACTTCATTCAGCAGTTTTATTCTTCTCCTTTCTTTCCGTCCTTCCACTGTACATGTACTTTTCCTCGGAGTATGTGTCTCATCCAGTCTGCTTTATTTTTCTTAACCAGCTGTAGAAGTGTTTATTTCTTTACTCTTTCCATTACTTCACTGTAGGTCACTTCATCCACTCATTTTATTTTCTCAAATGGTTCCGATGGCTTTAAGCACTATGGGACTTAACATCTGTGGTCATCAGTCCCCTAGACTTAGAACTACTTAAACCTAACTAACCTAAGGACATCACACACATCCGTACCCGAGGCAGGATTCGAACCTGCGACTGTAGCAGCAGCGCGGTTCCGGACTGAAGCGCCTAGAACCACTCGCCCACAGCAGCCGGCATTATTTTCTCCGTTGTCTCCAAAATCACATCTCGAATGCTTCTGTTTGTTTGTTTCTTCTTCCTCAATGTCCAGTTTTCAAAGCCGTACAGTAGAACACTTTACACTAAGCATTTAATCTTCTCGTAACTCCAAAGCTGTCTCCCCCATTTTTCTGCTTAATAAGCATTTCTTTTTCCTGCAACACTTGATTTGCTATTGCCAATCTTTATCTTATTTATAACTGCGAAGGCTTCCGCAGTTGGAGTCAGTTAACATGAAAGTTTATGGGTATGGGTCCGCTTCATAAAGTAAATAACTGTCACTGAAGAACCCAAATTCGGCCTGTTTTATAGTAGCACTGTTGTGAGAACCCAGAAGAACCATACCGCTACCGAAACGTTAGTATCATCAGTGACATTTATTTACAATATGACGCAGTAGCATACACAGGAAACATTCATGTTCATCTTGTTACCTTTTCACTCGTGTAGTTACCAGTTAGTATGCTCCCCAAATATCTGCACGGTGCAGTTTGTGCAATTAGACCTTCTATCGTTTGTACTTCCATATCTTCTTTGTCTTTGATTTCACTGTGTCTATTTTCACCCTTCTTCAAGTCAGAATAGTTTTCCTCGGAATGTTTAATATCCAAGTAACACTCTGTCATTAGCAAACTTGATGCAATCGATCTTCGACCCTCCTGTGCTTACTCCTTGCTTCTCTACTTATAGAGCTTGCATTATCAAACTTCAAAATCACTCAAACAATCGTCGTTTCTGCTCTGTCACAATATTGTAGTCTCCGCTAGACTTAGTATCAGGCTACATTTCCTCGATCCCACGCGAATTGTTTATTGGTGGTGCGGTGTTTCGTATTACTATAGTTAATATTCCCTCTAATTTCCCTAGCTTTGCTTTTTGATTGGCCTGAATACCATCAGATTTGCACACGTCGTCCTTTCTCGTGAATTTGGTTCGAGTTCCTGATGAGGTTCATATTTTCATGGTGTTAATGTACACTCTTTTCCCTTCTTAGCGTCACGAAGTCATGATCTAGGTACTGGTTCAAAAAATAATCTCAATTCTCGCTCATGTTTCTTCGTTCTCGCTCCTGTGTGTCAACGCTTGATTGAACTTCGTACAGTTTGTGTCCTGTACACAGTACTCATTGCAAACACATTCAAATGTGAGGGTTTCCTAAGAAAACTTTCAGATAAAGTGCTAACGGGCAGCACGATAATTTTACCAGCGGATGTTTTAAATTTTATTTTATTCTTGTTTAGACAGGTATTATGCTGTCCCTCCATCGTTTCTTTCTTTTGTTTTAACCAACTGATTGCTTACTACATTCATCATCCTCGTTAACCTGTCTTCCAGTTTGTAATAATTATTAGGTTGAGTCTACATTTGTACTATTGACTGCGTACTCCCTCAAACACTGTAGGGATTTTGCACTGATTTCTTTCTCCGTTTATCCTTCCTAGTTCCTTTTCAGTCGATCCCTTTTCTACCTCCCAATTTTTAACATCATTATTTACAAATTTATAACTTACCTGCGCTACACAATCTTTGGCTCTTCTCATGGTCTGCATCCATTATCCTCTCTTGTTGTTTCAGATAAGCAGTCGTGTCATGACGAATGCAGAAAATGTATCTCGTCATTCTGTATATCCTAACAATTTGCTCAATTTCTAAATTCTCTCTCTTATCTCGTTTTTCTCACATTTTTATATACCATCGTATTTCATATATTTCTCGTTGCTCACAGATCAAGTAATTCCCATGTTAGTCGTTATCATCGTTGTATATGTAAACAATCCTTATTGAGAATCAGGAATTTTTATTGAAGAACGAGAAGCACGGAATCTGGAATAATCAGACAATTAAGTCACATCTTCAAAGGGCATGTGATAGCATCTATACGCTAAAGACAGAAAAGTAAGTTTAAGGATTGGCCATTAAATAATAGACAGCTGCAGCCGAGAATCACTTGAAGAAATGCCAGAAAAAGTCAACGTGATTGACAACGATTGCAATGTCCTACACTAGTGGTTTTACTGGTCACTGTAATCGTACTGTATAATCCGGGTCTAGTTTTATACACAGCACGTTGCGGCTACAATTCTTGAGAGGTCGAAGTCTTGCTTCTCCTATTCCCTCCTACATAGCGATAAGGAAGAAAATATTTGTGTGAATTTCTATACCACGGACAATTTCTTGACGCCGACCTACATAGAGAGAAACTATCGTCATAATAAAGTAAGGAAATCAGAGCTCGCACCAAAGATGTAGGTGTTCGTTTTTTCTGCGCACTGCTCGAAATTGGAATAATAGAGAATTCTTGTGAAGATGGTTGGATCAACCCTCTCCCAGACACTTAAGTGTGATTTGTAGAGTATCGATGTAGATGTAGGTGGAATACTTTACAATCAGCATGCTTAAAATTACAATCATAGCTGATAGTCTGATACAAATATATTAACAGCCATCATCGATATTTATCATGTTCAATTAATTCCACAAATTCTGTTGAAACTACTAGCTCAATGTAATAGTTTTTACGAGGCTTAATGACTGAAGAGTAACTTTCTATGCTAGAAAAAGATAGCATATTAAATAATGTAATTGACTTATTTTGAGGAAATGACATGATTACGGCAGAAAAGTGCGTGGCAAATACAGCTTTTTTTTATTTTGGAGATGGTTATGATACGAAATATTCATTCTTTGATGCTGATTTCACCTTTGTGTGTTATGACGTTGCCCCCCCTTCAAGATAAAAGTACGTGATGGTAAAGAATTCATTTGTTTTCTGTCTCCAAAATTTGATTTTAATGAGGCTACTAACCGTGCCTATTGTGAGTACGATTGCAGCTGTACTGCAAAGAAAATAGACGAAGAGGCAAAAAATAGCGTTTAATATTTCAATGATTGAAAACGAAAACGCCAGTCTGAGTTCGTAATAGTGAGCCGAGATATCGTTTTCGGACTTTGCCATTTGATCGCTCACCGGACACGCCATGCAAAGACACACGTCCCGCTGCAGTTCTTCTGTTGCTACAATTTTCAGGCTCGATGCACACGAGAGAGTAACAGCTGCTCGTATTCGCAGCGAGTGTGCAACGCCAGCAATCGTTTCGGTACACACTACACTCACGGCGACACTGCAGCGATAGTTGCGTAGTAGCAGTGGATTAGAGAGCAGCCGATATGGATATAGGCAGTAGGGCGACGTGGCTACCATGCAATAAAGGGGCGATTACACTGGACAGGTTGAAATAACGGAATATGTTTTGAAGTGTTACTACTGAATGCAGATCTGCACATTAAGATGAAAGGGCTCCCTTCCCCGTTCACTGGTTAGCGCTACTTCAAGTTTTGAATGGCCGTTTTCGAGCAAAAAACGCCATCACTAGAACACAAAATCAAAGTAGCTTAACAGTGATGCTTACCTACATCTCTTCTCTCCTGATCTGCTTTCGCGTAAAAACCCTCACAAAACGTTGCAAACATCTGAACCCTAGTGACTTCCTTCTAATTCTTACCTCGGTACCCCTTGTAAGATGTGCCCCATGTATCTTCGCGTTTACAATGAATAATTCCGCATCCAGACCGTGTCCGTGGCGAAATGCAGGCAGCGGTTGCTAGCGTTGCGTACACGTCTGGGCTGCCCACTCCTCCCACAACTACTGCTGCTTCGGGCCGATCGGCAGCTGTGGCTGGCCTGCGCCAATTCCCCGCCACCTCTTGGCCGCGAGTTCGCAACTTCACTGCCGAAATGTCCCCTTGTATCACGTAACGCACTGCTGAAACGCGCCAGGAACTGACGCTGAGAGTTCGCGCTAACAAATCGCTCGTGTGTATCGTGTCTTGGGGTACGACATCATCTGTTTAATCTAGGGTGTCGCTCCAATGGCTTAAACTTCAAGCACCTTTCATGGGATAGTTGAAAATAATTTACTAAAAATTGGTTCTGTAATTACAGCGTCGTTATATAAAAAACTAAGAGAAATGATTCACTCGCGCAAGGTTTATGTTTATACCAGAATTTACAAATATTCTCATCCTAAATTCTGAGTTTAACATTTGAATTCGTTATGATGAATTTGGTATATAATGAGAGTGTAGTTGATGAAAACAAGAGGGGAAGAAATGGAGAGAACTCTTCCGAAGTAAGAGTGATTCCAGGTATGCCGCAGAGGAGTGTCGTAGGACCGTTGCTATTCACAATATACGTAAATGACCTGGTGGATGACATCGGAAGTTCACTGAGGCTTTTTGCAGATGATGCTGTGGTGTATCGAGAGGTTGTAACAATGGAAAATTGTACTGAAATGCAGGAGGATCTGCAGCGAATTGACGCATGGTGCAGGGAATGGCAATTGAATCTCAATGTAGACAAGTGTAATGTGCTGCGAATACACAGAAAGATAGATCCTTTATCATTTAGCTACAAAATAGCAGGTCAGCAACTGGAAGCAGTTAATACCATAAATTATCTGGGAGTACGCATTAGGAGTGATTTAAAATGGAATGATCATATAATGTTGATCGTCGGTAAAGCAGATGCCAGACTGAGATTCATTGGAAGAATCCTAAGGAAATGTAATCCGAAAACAAAGGAAGTAGGTTACAATACGCTTGTTCGCCCACTGCTTGAATACTGCTCAGCAGTGTGGGATCCGTACCAGATAGGGTTGATACAAGACATAGAGAAGATCCAACGGAGAGCAGCGCGCTTCGTTACAGGATCATTTAGTAATCGCGAAAGCGTTACGGACTCCAGTGGAAGACTCTGCAGGAGAGACGCTCAGTAGCTCGGTACGGGCTTTTGTCAAAGTTTCGAGAACATACCTTCACCGAAGAGTCAAGCAGTATATTGCTCCCTCCTACGTATATCTCGCGAAGAGACCATGAGGATAAAATCAGAGAGATTAGAGCCCACACAGAGGCATACCGACAATCCTTCTTTCCACGAACAATACGAGACTGGAATAGAAGGGAGAACCGATAGAGGTACTCAAGGTACCCTCCGCCACACACCGTCAGGTGGCTTGCGGAGTATGGATGTAGATGTAGATGTAGAATCTGCGATGAGCACACGGCGTACTCCTCTCGAAGAGCGGGAGGACCATCAGTAGTCCCTTTCAGCCTCTCTGCACGACATGATCCACAGTGGCTTTCATTTTAGTTCAGTACATCAGCGCACCGACTTGTATAAAGAAGAAGAAGAAGACAACGAAGCAACTGTAACAAGGACGAGGAAAAAATGCTCTGAGAAACGCCAAACAAATTTCTACTCGATTAGCATTTAAAACCTTTACATTACTGCCGGCCGGAGTGGCCGTGCGGTTCTAGGCGCTACAGTCTGGAACCGAGCGACAGCTACGGTCGCAGGTTCGAATCCTGCCTCGGGCATGGATGTGTGTGATGTCCTTAGGTTAGTTAGGTTTAATTAGTTCTAAGTTCTAGCGACTGATGACCTCAGAAGTTAAGTCGCATAGTGCTCAGAGCCTTTACATTGCTCGTACAATAAATGCACACTCTACGGCATGTGATATATAGTCTACATACTTACATACATTAATGTTTAATCCACAGATCATCAATACGACATTTCGTAATGATGTGGAACGTGTCACTTTAACATAAGTTTTCTTTACACAAAATAAGCAATCAAGTTTTTTACAGCTACTACTTCATATTTAAGAATTCATTTATTGAGTAGAAGGACTTGTCATTCAGAAATACTTTTCATTTGCTTTTAAATGTTGGTTGGCTGTGTGTCAGACTTTTATTGCTATTTCGCAAATGACCAAAGATTTTTGTGGTAGCATAATTCACTCCTTTCTGTGCCAAAGTAAGATTTAATCCACAATAGTGAATATCATCCTTTCCTCTAGTGTTGTAGCTATGCCATTCGCTGCTATTTTTGAACTGGGATGGCGCTGAACGACGGTAGATTCCTTTATATGGAAAGTTGAATTGTGTCGTGTAGGTTCAAAATGGTTCAAATGGCTCTGAGCACTATGGGACTTAACATCTGAGGTCATCAGTCCCCTAGAACTTAGAACTACTTAAACCAAACTAACCTAAGGACAGCATACACATCCATGCCTGAGGCAGGATTCGAACCTGCGACCGTAGCGGTCGCGTGGTTCCAGACTGTAGCGCCTAGAACTGCTCGGCCACCCCGGCCGGCTGTCGTGCAGGGTTTGTGGTAATTTATACAACCATAGAAATTCTAACGAGTATAGAATCGATGAATATTTTAGCCATGCACAGATTTTTGCTTCGAAACACTCGAACATGAAATATACCCGTCTTTTCGTTGCGTGAGTCAACCTTTCCGAGGTCCGGGCACACTTAACAGGGAGCGCTCAGCGGATCATACATTTTAGGACGAGAAA
The DNA here is from genome assembly GCF_023864275.1 of Schistocerca cancellata. Classification (NCBI taxonomy): domain Eukaryota; kingdom Metazoa; phylum Arthropoda; class Insecta; order Orthoptera; family Acrididae; genus Schistocerca; species Schistocerca cancellata. Next base: position 114,752,429 of record NC_064632.1, read on the forward strand.
CAGAAGCACTGTCACTAATGGCGATTTCATGAGGTCAGTACCTTATTCTTATGTTATCGATTTCGAACCCGCGCCTACCTTCATTGGCTACGGCGTATCGCGCAGCTACAATGTGTTTCCTCTAAAATAATACCGAAGACAAAATAGTTCACACAATACGCTTCGGGGCAACGGCTTATCGCACAGCGACAATGTGTTTCCTCTAAAATAATGGGGAAAACAAAATAGTTCACACAATACGCTGTAAATTAAACTTCGATTACATTATCCTTTACGGTTATTTGATTCTTTTCTGTTTATTCTACACCCAACGCGAACACAACAAAAATTAATGCTGCAGCCACCGCAGGGCAGGGTGTAATTATCGATTCAAAAACGGTATTTTTAAATCTAACAGCTAAAGCAATGTATCCAGCTTTATACGTGCTTCACACAGCATTACATAAATTTCCCAATCCTACTGTGAAAATTTTTCCATAGGCCATACTTACAGAAGTTGCATGTTGGTGAGATTCCACTCGACCACGGAGAAGAAGAAATATTTCAAGAGCGCAAACAAGTAAGTTTACCCGCGCCTACTACTGCTCTTCATTTTGAGTAAGATCAAGTTTCTTCCACTGTTCTGTTAAAAATTAGGGACACCAATAACACTTGACTGCATCACGATCAAGCCAAGTGGCTCGTAAGTGCATCACCGGATTGAGAAATACTGAGGTGTAGTATCCGACGGCGTCTGGTGCCAAGTTCTTACGTGTCCCTTCACAGGAGAGGAAGATAACATGTTCTACTATAGGAGAAAGGTACAGTTTTATTTTCTGTTCGCCCTGAGAACGGAAGCAGCTTCATCTACTTCGTTCCGAAACACAACAGGACAGACACACACTTCCCTTCGTGAGCTTTTATATGCTGGTTCATCACATAATATATGAAACTACGAATGTTCCTAGAGACATATTCTTTGCTCTAAAATCTGCAGAAGAAAGCCTGTTAAATGACAATGACGGGTGGATTCGGTAGAGGCCATACATGTAGTCAAAAACACGTATATTACACAAACAGTTTAATAACTGGACACAAAATTTTCACCTAGTACAGCAGAAAAATTGAGAAGTATTTTGCGGTATGGTTATTGCTCGTAACTTTTCTTTGCACAGAGTTACTGAAATAGATTTTGTTTTTAAATGCTTCACTGCAGCGATGCGATGTTTTACCGATAAGGTGAGATGTAACTTGCTTTCTAAAATACAAAGCATGTCGTCATTACACAAGGAACTGAATACATTACGTTACTATACCCTTTCATGCAGGATTCAGAATATCACTCAGAAAAATCTGAGAGGAACACTTTTTGCCGTCTAACTAGAGATGCTGCAGTAATGCTTCCACAAAGAGCAGGAAAATTTAAGGTTCCAGCAGCAAGAGATAGTTATTCTTCATATCCATGCAATACACTCGTGACAAGAGATATGCAAAAGGTATAAGTGGATAATATTGAACATAAGAACAGAAAATTACGTCACCAAGATAAAGTTATAAAGATAATAATAATTATTTGCACGAATCTGTCGGTGTATTGTTATAATTATCTGTGAAAATCGAAGATGGGGACGTGAATCGTCTCTGGGACAATGGAGAAATGGAACATAATGTACCTCTAACGTGTTCTCAGTCTCCCACCCTTCCAAAATTTTCGCAGGACTCGCACGGTGGCTACCCAGAAAACTTCATCCACGTCGGACCATGAAAATAACGCTGGCAAAAGAAAATTAATTTTAGATCTGACACTGTAAAACTGTAACTGAGTACACACACGAGATCTTTGAAAGTAATTGCTCTATTAATATTCAAATAAGTTTGAATAATGTCTTACTAAATGATGGTTTCTAAGAGAAAAAGAATACGAAAATGTTTACCATTCATGGTGACGAGCGGTTAAATACTTTGAAATACATGTTTCCTATAAGAGAACACATCGACAGCGATGTCTACTTTTCATCCATTTCAGCACAGCATGGATTTCTGTTTAGTTCCTATTACTCGATACAGCGTTCTGTGTTTAGGGCATTTGGTAAGGTTTTGATGCAATATATCGGTAATCAGCTGTAGAAATTACCCTTAGAACTGATCCGTGTACTATGAGGGAGGGACTCTTATTCTTCTCGATAAAACAAATGGCTGCGATCAGCGCTTCCTGTGTGAGAAATGCTACATACTTCTTGCATTTTGTTACTTTTTTAAAAAATCAGTTACGCATCGACTAAGATTTTGTTGTGCTATTGAATTACGCTGAAAGATTGAAATTTTTAATTTTTCACTTTTTGCGACTGTATCACAATCAAAGTTATTTCTTACAGTAAAAAATGCTGTGTGCGGTTAAATTTGGTTCACACGGTAGTTGATTTCACGCATTTTTTCTGCTGTTTTCTTGTAGCACATTTAAAATCAAACACACTGACCTTATGGACTGACTTCCACAAATGGTTAATCTCATCAGCATCGATTTGCTAGTAAGTTGTTCATTACGTGATAATTCAGAGTAACGAAACTGTATTCTGACGCCAGCTGAATTGATTCGCCAGACAACTCGTATAACAAATCAGTTATCTACCAACGGAATATCAAGGATGGCTTGACGTCGTCGTAATACATCTGAATAGTCCATCTTTTTTAAGTTAAAGCTACACAGATGCGAAGTTGATGAGATGCTACTTTATATCGAATGTACTTCCAGCTAGGCGCTCCACAGTGTGGAAGCAGCTGTGCATTAACGTCTTAAGCTCCTGTCTGAATGTCAGGAAAACAGAGGAGTACGTATCTCGATCAAAAACAAACGAGACCTTCTGTGTTATCAATAAAACCTATTTGCAGTGAAATATTAATATCTGACTTGTTTTCCGAATACGAAATGTCCTGTCGCTGCAATAAACACAATTACAATCGATCAGCTCGGCAGCAATGAACGAGGTGTTTATTAAGAGGTGGTACTGTGCTCCTGTACTAAACTGCTGTTTCACAGCTGTTCGTCGATTCTGATGAGGCATGCCAGAGTGTGAGGGGACGCGCACTGATGTGCCACAACAAACAGTTTCTTAGTGACACAGACAGCGTCATTTAATTTGTGTGAAGGCACAGCTTCCGAATTATAATATCTAGTCTAGCATGGTGCACTTCAAGATTTCTTTTGCACATTTTTTTTTTTGGTACACCTATCATGTATTAGAAAAATGGTGCAGGGTTTGGAAATTATTGTCTCTCCTTACAGCCATTTAAAATTTAAAGACTGTAAAAATTTTGGTACTCTCTGAATTAAAATTACTTAAAAACATTTATGAGAGAATTTTCTTGGTATTAACTTAATGAATTTTGTTTGCTCATTCTATTAATCGAACTAGTTTTATCACAAGCGTTTTGCTCTATCGCGACGACACATGTAGACCACGAACTCCATTATATTAGTATTAAAGTGTTGCAGAGGGGCTTGGTGTGCATGTGTAGCTCCGTCATCCAGTACCATACTACACCAGTGATGTAGATGATGGCAGTGAATTGGAATGTATAAGACATTTGGTGTACGGAATCAGTGTAATAAGATGGGTCGACATTGGGACGCGACAGAAAGACAGAAAGGAGCGATCATGTTTGTACGTACCCATACCCACAATGAGAATGACAACCCGTTTTTTGATGCAGAAATGTAGTCTGTCCAACGTGTCTACTGCCAAAATACACCAAATGTAGCCGTGTAACACGACGCAAGAACGTACTGAACGACAGGGACCGGGCAGCACTGTAACTTCTTGTCAATGATTATCGGTTTGAAACTCTAAATGAATTACTGCTGTCAATGAACGCAGATCTATCGCAGTCCGAGCGAAGGAAATAACATGCAATGGGAATTTTGCTTCGAAAAGACCATAAAACTGCATGTCTTCAATGGATCAAATAACATTTTTACTTTGGATCATCAGTCTTCTGTCTGCTTTTACACGGTCCGCCTATAATTCTTCTTCTGTGCCACCTCCTTCGTCCCAGAATATCAACTAAAGCCCTCTATTATTTGTTGGATTTTATATTCCAATCTCTATCTGCCCCTACAGTGTTTGCCCTCTACAGCTCCTTCAAGTACCACGGCAGTTACATACCTTGATATTTTAACATACATCCTGTCACCCTGCTCTTTGCTGTTGTCAGTGTTTTCCACATGTTCCTCCCGTCATACATTCTGAGGAAAACATCCTCATTTAGTATCTTACCTCATTTCTTATTTTAGCCCTTTTTCAAATGATGCAAAATGTCAAGTGCACCGACGGTCCAATGACGCAGTTACGCTGATGCGCGTATGCACGCGCGCGCTCGCGCTCTTATTTTAGCCCTTTTTCAAATGATGCAAAATGTCAAGTGCACCGACGGTCCAATGACGCAGTTACGCTGATGCGCGTATGCACGCGCGCGCTCGCGCTTGTGTGTGTGTGTGTGTGTGTGTGCGTGCGTGTATGTGTGTGTGTGTGTGTGTGTGTGTGAGAGAGAGAGAGAGAGAGAGAGTGGGAGGGCGGTGATTAGTTCAGTACGGAGGAGGTTCTATGATGTTTTGGCGGTGTGTTGGGACCACTCGTCCCGGTTACTATAACCATAAGTCAAGATTATAAATTAACGACTAGATTGTGAATATGTTAATGCTCGTATAGTAGATCCACAATTTAGTGCTTTTCATTTGTATTTATGAAGCTATTGTACCAAGAATCAACGGAATAACCAAGTAATATAAACCAGGATGTTTATTCCACCATCATCGGTGACCAATTGTTGCCCTTCTTCTATATCTTCAGACCCCCGTCTTCTAAGAAGGCAACATCTGTATTTATTGTTGTGAAGATCGCTCAGGCACCCTATAAACCCTAGACTGACCCACTAAACCACACGATCTGAAACACAAAGAAAACATTATTTCGCAAAGGACGTTATGAAGCAGATGATAACACAACAGAAAATTACATTTCCTATTCCTCTGGCATCTTAAAGGGTTACAGTTACTGTTTATCCTTCATGTCTTCCTTATTATGACGTCATTAACGGCATTTTGTGAAAGCTTATGCTGTTTGGTTTTTCGACCTGTAACGAGAGTATCTTAGAGCATATCATCATTTAGTCCTAACACACCTATGGCACACCGAGAAATAGCTATTGGTACTGCAAATTATTTCACCAATGATATTCTTTGAAAATCCATACATTTTTGATTAGAAAGACTTTTCTCCCGCGTTGACGACAATTTCTGTATGCCGCAGCTTCGATGCAATGTATAGTATGAAGTCGGATGAACGAAAATCGTATCTGAAATATACTTAAGAAAAAAGAAAAATTGTGCTTGGCTGTACGCACATGAAATGCGTGGCCATATTTTAATTAAAGTTGTATATTTTCTTGAACAAGCTGGCATTATGTTACCTGATCATTTCTGTGAGAAGTTTTTTTCAAACGTGCTTACTTATATATATATGTTCGGTATAAGAAAATAAATACTTCTAATCCCAGATGCGGATAACTGATGAGTTTTACATCTTTGTTGTTGTTCTTATCCGCTAGTTCTTTTCTCACCATCTCTATGTATTGTCAGTAATATCCCAGTCACACTTTTGTAGATAAAAGTAAGTGCATTTGCATTTTTACATTCAGCAATACACTGATGAGGCAAAACTTTATGATCGTCTACTTAATACCTTGTTTGTCCATCTTTGGGATGAAATACATCACTGATTCTGGGTATAACGGATCCGAGAATTTGCTAGAAGTTGTGGAGGTATGTGGCATTGGAAGTTGACGCACAGGTTTGTAATCGCATAAATAACGGACCACTGATTTGCGTAAGCGGTGACGGCGCTCGATAGCGAACCAGATGGGTTCCATAGTATTTACATCAGGCGAATTTGGTTGCCGAGAGACCAGCGTTGAGTTCACTATGATGCTCCTAAAACCACAGCAGCACGATTCTGTCTCCGAGACACGGACATTGGGACAGTTATGCTGCTGAAAGATGATTTCGACGTCGCGGAAACATCAAGCACGAAGAAATGCAGGTGGTTCACACCTGTCAGCGTGTCTTCGATTACTACCACAGGTCTCTTTCAAGCACAGGAGAATGTCTTCCATGGCATAATACTGGTCCCACCTGCCTGTGACCGTGGTGTCCTACACGTTTCGACCCGTCGTTCACCTCGATGACGACGTTTTTGGAGACGACCATCCATCTAGTGTAGCAAAAGTGTGATTCACCCGAGGAGCCGACAGATCTACGGTCGAATCCCGATATCGTAATTGACGATATCATTGGGTCAACAAGTGAACACGTAGGGGTAATCTGTTGCAGAGCTCCGTGTACAATGAATTGTGTACTTCGAAACGTTCTTCGAAACACTTAGCGCCGATTGATAGTTTCACTGTCCTCCTACCCCTTTCAGTAGATGCTCACGACAGTATCACATGAGCATTGACCAACTTCACCGTTTTCGAGACACTCGTTCACAGGCTCTGCGTAATAATGATCTGCCCTTTGTAAAAGTCGCTTATCTCAATTGATTTTCCCATTTGCAGCCCTGTATTCGCTAGGGTGATCCCCTGTCTGTCTGCTCCGTTTACATACTTTTGCTGCCGTGTCACGTGACCGCGATGCCACCTGGCGGCATGTAGCGTCGCGGTGGGCAGTGGTCATTATGTTTTGGCTCATCAGTGTACAGCTGTAACACTGCAGATACTTTCTAGTCTACCATACAGGTGACTCGCCGAATGCGGGTGATTTTTTGCGCTACATTACGATAATATTGCGGATACAAATCATAAATCTTTAAGAGACAAACTGTAATTACTTATAACTGAGACCTTACACACACACACACACACACACACACACACAGGATATATCTTAATTATGCGAATGAATATTTTATCTAAGGCTTAGAAGAAAACGAGAGACTACTATTAATAAATAATGTGAAAGATTGATAATTATTTTCTTTCGACTTATGACAGATTTGTGAGCAGCGGAAACGATAGCACTGTCGAACACGGGAAACATAACGAAAATTACGAAATCAGAAACATTGTTGTAGAAATAGTAAACAGCTAATCAGTTGCAACTTGGAAGTTTTATTAAAACCCATTTACCATGGTTTCAACGTTTGTAAAAACGAGTACTTCGGAAAGAAAAATGGACAACTGGATTACATGTTGTGGCAGAGGTCCGTTTACACATAGCCGGAAAAGGTCAGTGTACTAGTGAAACGTCCCCTTAGAAAAATTAATGAATTACTGTGCTGGTAAACCCCTCACGTTATTTTATTTTCAAACAGCTGAGCACAACTGAACGTACTCAGACATTTCTCTCTTTACTTATTCTGATCATCACTAAACTGACACACAATATTTTCAGCGCAACGCAATCTGACTTTCAATAATCCCTACAAAAGAATGGCCCTGACTAAAAATAACCTATACCTTTCCTGAATCACTTACCTCACAAAAATCTTCGTTACTCGAACTACTGGAATACAGCGAGCGCCAATACTGCCAACTAAATAAAAGATTATAACTACTGAAGGCACTAACTACTGATAGGCATAGTTAGTAAATGAAAGATTTTGATAGAGAACAAACAATGTATTTACCTTAATAGTGTTCAAAAGTCATTTTATATATGTCAGTTCATGACATCCAGTCTTACAAAAATGGTTCAAATGGCTCTGAGCACTATGGGACTCAACATCTTAGGTCATAAGTCCCCTAGAACTTAGAACTACTTAAACCTAACTAACCTAAGGACGTCACACACACCCATGCCCGAGGCAGGATTCGAATCTGCGACCGTAGCGGTCCCGCGGTTCCGGACTGCAGCGCCAGAACCGCACGGCCACCGCGGCCGGCATCCAGTCTTACAAATTTACTCTCTCTAATGGACACACGTCCAGATCATCCGCTCTCAAAACTCCGCCATCTCACTCCCCACATTCTCCTCTGCTGGCGTCTCACCTCCAACTGCGCAACGCTACGCGCTGTTCACATCCAACTGCCCAACACTACAATAGCGAATATTCCAACAATGCCAACCAGCCACAGGCTGCACACAGCATAGCCAGAGCGCTACGTGATGTTGCCAACATAAAAACCTAAACAGCCTACTTACACTAGCTGTACAACGGTAAGGTAATACCATATGACAATAACCATGTTGTGTATGTTTTAATTTAATGTACAGGTGAAATTACGTACTTGACTGACGACTTTCGGATGTATTTTTACGTACCTCTGCCATAATACAAGGCGCTTTCGGAAAGTAAGGCCGATTTGGCGCGAATTAGAAACCACAGTGAAAATTAAATGGAGCTTCGCACAGACATGGTAGAGCGTGTCTCTAGAATGCCCGTCGACCGCGTCACGTCGCTCTTTTTATTTCTGAGGGCACAGTGGGAACGTAAAGATGCCTAAAACAACAGTATTTCCGGCCAAGTATGCGAATCTGCTGCGAGATGTCATGCGTTTCTTTCTCCAAGACAATTTAAGTGAAATATTAGTAGGAACCAGTCTAGAGAAAGATCCTCCTATCGATGAGTGGAGAACGCCTGCGTAGCTGCATTCGGCATCCCGCGCAGCAGCTGCGTCATGTTGTCTGCCGGAGACCAGGCTCAGGCACGTACGGCGTGTAAGACAGAGATATACGATCTACACTCAAAGCTGAGACAAGGTTGCGGGTTGACGTTACGCTTCTATTAAATATTGTAAACGCAGAGGGAAAACATGGAGAATAGAATCGCCTACAAATGACCTCACGTTTGCGTCCACGGCAAAATGTTTGCTAGAAGAGTCGTATTAGCTGAATTGAAGCATTGTGCCAAGCTAAAACTGTTTAATGGAATAACAAAAATGGCTTTTTGTATTGCTTACAGAGCATAAGTTAGTTTCCAAATTGGTCGCCTTCAATCCATTCATCCACCCTTCTACCCTTCTGCTGCATGTGTTTGATCAGCTTATTAAGATAACTACAGAAATAGAAATTTGTATCAGAATGTTCAGCCACGAGAGTTTAAAAAGGTCTCCATTCTTCCCAGCGAAAATCTCTTTTATATCTTATGAAGAGAGCGAAAGAAAAAGGTAATTATATTTAATCTTTCGTGCCTATAAGTTAGTTATGTTGCAGTTGGCTGGGCCTCATCCATACCTCGTCCTCCCGTAAGGAAAGAAGAAAAATTATATCTGCTGATTAGAGTCTAAAATCGAACGCTACGAGTTTCTGCCTATAATAACACAACACCGTAGCAGCATAGCAGATACCTACTTTCAATTTCGCAGTATCACGCAAGCGGAAAAGCTTCTTGGCAAAGAAACCAAATTCTTGTATTCTACAAGAGAAGGAAGGCAGTCATTGAAACATCTTATATTTGTAAGTATAGATATTATATTTTACACCTGAAAGCGTAATATAAACATGTTGCGATATTCAGTACGAATACTGGTTTGATGCAGCTCTCCATCTAGTATATCCTGTAAAGGTCTGTCATTTTTTTGTATCACCGACAACCTACATCCATTTGAAAGCGGTAACTGCCTTGGTCTCCCTCTAAAACTTTTACAGTCATTCTCACCTCTCACATTTCGCCATATTATCAAGTTGACGATGTGTGCGACCAAACGGTATTCTACTTTTAGTCAGGCTGCACCACAGCTTTACCTTTTCTCAAATTCGATTCAGCACCTCCTCGTTAGCTATTCGATCTACCCATTTAATCCGCAACTTTCTCCTATAGCGATACAATCAAAAGCCTGTATTCTCTTCTTCTGCGAATTGTTTACCGTTCAACGTTTCACTTCTACACAACGCTGCACTCTAAACGAAACCCTTCAGAAAATACTTTCAAGGATATTGTAAGTAGGCTGTTTAGGTTCTTATATTGGTAACGCCGCCGCCACGTAGCGCTCTCTGTATGAAAATCACTGGCTGTGCTGTGTGCAATCTGTGGCTAGTTTGCATTGTTGTCTGCCATTGTAGTGTTGGGCAGCTGGATGTGAACAGCGCGTAGCGTTGCGCAGTTGGAGGTGAGCCGCCAGTAGTGGTGGATGTGGGGAGAGAGATGGCGGAGTTTTGAAATTTGTAAGACTGGATGTCATGAACTGCTATATATATTATGACTATTAAGGTAAATACATTGTCTGTTCTCTATTAAAATCTTTGATTTGCTAACTATGCCTACTAGTAGTTAGTGCCTTCCGTAGTTAGAATCTTTCATTTAGCTGGCAGTAGTGGCGCTCGCTGTTTTGCTGTAGCTTGAGTAACGAAGATTTTTGTGAGGTAAGTGATTTGTGAAAGGTATAGGTTAATGTTAGTCAGCGCCATTCTTTTGTAGGGATTTTTGAAAGTCAGATTGCGTTGCGCTAAAAATATTGTATGTCAGTTTAAGCACAGTCTTGTATAATTGTTCAAAGGGGACGTTACAATATTATATGTCTCAGGTTAGCCGCATAAAGTGCGTTGAGTATCAACTTAGTATCTTGGAGAGTCTTTACTGCAAAACTGTCGCCTACGTTGTACTTACTTTCGCGTACGTGTCGTACCTGTGGCAATCTGTGGAAGCAGGTTGAGCCAGATATGCGCGTCTCAAGCTACATGTTGCACTGGGGAAGGTGTGACGTGATACAAAGAAATCCTTCTGGAGTGACGCTGTGATGTTAGTTGTGCACGCGTATTTTCCTTACTTAACAATCGCGTTGAGATCCGCACGGAAAGCATAATCAGGAAGTCAGAACTTCACTACGAAACCAATATCATAACTAATAACGTACCCGACGTGCCATCTCGTTTAGCGCACCTGATCTAGAGGAAGTCAAAAGAAAAGCGTACTTTTTTATTTTACCAAAAATTAAGGTTTCTTCCTGTTTAACTGACGTTGGAGTGTGAGAGATGCATTTATACATCCCTGCTGTTTTGATATGTTTATTTCTTTACAGTCATTAGGGACGTAAAATAAAGAGGCTGAAAATATTCGTAGATTCTACCTTGTACAGTTGTTCTAGGGTTTTCTAAGAAATTTTCTAAGCAAAATACTAAGTTTAAGTATTCGTAAATCAGAATTTTCCGTTTTCTTTGAAGCAGTGACCAAAATAACTATTGTCTACACTGACGTGACAAAAGTCATTGAATAGCGAGATGCACATATACAGATGGCTGTAGTATGGGGTACGCAAGGTACAAAAGAGCAGTGCACTGGCGGAGCTGTTATTTTTACTCGGGTGATTCATGTGAACAGGTTTCCGATGTAATTATCGTCGCACGACGGTAACTAACAGACAGTCGGAGTTAGAGATATGGGACATTCAGTTTCGGAAATCGTTAGGGAATTCAATATTCTGAGATCCACACCGTGAAGAGTGTACCAAGAATAACAAATTTCGGGCATTACCTCTCAGCACGGATAACACATTGGCTGACAGCCTTCTCCAAACGACCGAGAAAATTTGGAAATTTGTGGTAAGTTCTTATGCACGGAACTGCTGAGGTCATCGGTCCCTAAGCTTACACACGACTTAATCTAACTTAAATTAACTTACACTAAGGACGACACACACCCGTGCCCCAGGGAGGGCTCGAACCTCCCCTCCGACAGGGGAGCCACGCGGACCGTGACAAGGCGACATAGACAGCGCGGCTACCACGCGCGGAAGCAACGACCGAGAGCAGCGGAGTTTGCTTAAAGTTGTCAGCGCTAACAGACAAGCAACCCCAAGTGATGTAACAGCAGAAAAGAATGAGAGTATTCGTGTGGGCAGAGCGGCGGAATATGGCGTTAATGGGCTATTTCAGTAGACGGCCGACACGAGTGCCTTTTTTAACACCATGACTTCACCTACAGCTCCTCTCTTGGGCTAATGACCGTACCAGGTGGGCCCTAGACTATTGGAAAACTGTGGCCTGGTCAGATGAGTCCCTATTTCACTTGATAAGGGCTGATGGTACAGCTCGAGTGTGACCCAGACCCCACCAAGCCATGGCCCAAGTTGTCAAGAGGCACTGTGCAACCTCGTGGTGGCTCCATAATGGTGTGGGCTGTGTTTGCATGCATAGGTCTTGGTCCTCTGGTCCAACTGACCCGATCATGATTACGTTAGACTACTTGAAGAATATTTGCAGTCATTCATGGTCTTCATGCTCCCAAACAGCGATGTAAGTCTTATGGATGACAATGCGGACCACAATTGTTGGCGACTGGTTTGAAGAACTTTCTGGACAGTTAGAGCGAATGATTTGGCCAACCATGTCACCCGAAAAGAATTCCGTCGAAGATTTGTGGGATGCAATCGTCAGGTCAGTTCGGTCAAAAAATCCTGCACCGGCAACCCTTTTGCAATTACGGGCGGCTATAGAGGCAGCATGGCTCAATATTTCTGCAGGGGACTTCACCGATTTGTTGACTCCATGCCACGTCAAGTTGCTGCACTACGCCGAGAAAAAGTAGAACCGGGCAGATACTAGGAGGTATGCCATGACATTCGTCACCTCAGTGAATGCAAGAAGTGCACAGTCGGATGGATGTTTAAACAGTGTAGTTTGCTGAATGGTTTCACAGATATCTCTTTTGTAGATCAACTGCAGTTTTGTAGAGCCTATGTCACCATCTCAGTTCATATGATCCCATATTCTCATTCTTAGGAGTGTGTGTTACAAAACTGACGCTTTCAAAGTGTAGAGAAAAACCTTGACCGCGGCTCTTACGAATTAGTACGGTATTATTTATGCGTTTCAATAAGTCCAACACTTTGACCGCTCTATGGTAGTTGAGATAGCCAATATTAAAGAAATACGCAGGTCGGTTAGAAACAGTCTGTAAAGGTTTGTAAGTGTGTTGGAGGCTATGTTGTACTGAGAAACAATTGCTAAGATAATATTCGGTACGTTGCGCCGTTTCCGAGTTAATTAACATTGAAGTTAGCTAATAATGCCGTTGCGTACGCAAATTCAAGCGACCCGCCAGAGAAGGTGCCGTAAACGCATTATTCGTTTGGTTTCCTAAAAACGAATAATAAAGCGACACAAATATCGGAAGTGGGACAGTGGTAAGGGTCCGCAGCTCGTGGTTGTGCGGTAGCGTTCTCGCTTCCCGGTTTCGATTCCCAGCGGGGTCAGGGATTTTCTCTGCCTCGTGATGACTGGGTGTTGTGTGATGTCCTTAGGTTAGTTAGGTTGAAGTAGTTCTAAGTTCTAGGGGACTGATGACCATAGATGTTAAGTCCCATAGTGCTCAGAGCCATTTTTTTTAACAGTAGTAAGGATAAAAAAAAGTCTGAGCAGTCTCGTGCGCTATCATCTACTTTGTGAGAACAACTGACACAAACTGTATCTTATCTGACGGGTCGCTTGAAATTCCGCGCAGCGGCTGATTGGCTGACTTCAACGCTAATTAACTCGGAAGTGGCGCAGCGTATCCAGTTTTTTCCTAATAATTATTTTTCAGCACAGCTACTCTGCAATATCCTTAAGTGCTTTTCAGGCTATTTCTTACCACCCTGCATGTATTCAAAATTACATTTACAGTGAAAGTTCGGTACTAAAAGAGAAAACAAGCATAAATGTGTGTTATCATATTATTCGAATTAACTACGTCATATGTTCCCTTCCCCTGGCTGCAATACTGAGGAAGGCACTCTAATCTATGCTACTGACACTATTTCCCATTCAAACAACTATCTATGTCTCTGTCTCACTGCTACCAAGACATAATTCGCTTCATAGAAGTTATTGTCCAAAATATGTTCCATTGAAAGACGGACCAAGGCATTCTCCAGGCGAATGTCAAAGCTGCTTAATCAAAAAAACGTTCCACTTAAGGCATCTAAACAGCCTAATTCAACTTATCTACCACGGTTCGAACTGTCCCATCCCCACCCGCCACCATTCTGTGTTCATTGACCTACAGCCTCATCGCATTCGGAAACTCTACCCTCCGCAACCACTCTGTATAACGCACTTACATCCTTCCCAAACCGAAACAGTCACGTCCTGAGCGCCAGTCACTGCTACCCTGTGGAAATGGTAATGAGCGTTTGGCGTCATTGGCCGGGAGGCCCCTTACAGGGCATGTCCGGCCGCCTTGGTGCAGGTCTTATTACATTCGACGCCACATTGGGCGACCTGCGCGCCGGATGGGGATGAAATGATGATGAAGACAACACAACAGCCAGTCCCTGAGCGGAGAAAATCCCTGACCCAGCAGGGAATGGAATCCGGGCCCCTTAGGATGGCAGTCCGTCACGCTGACCATTAAGCTATCGGGGCGGACTGCTACACTATCAATCGCATTACTGTCGAGCGACCGGTTACAGTTTAAGTTGTGACAGCGCTCTACAGCACGTGGTTGGCGTGTTATGCTAAATCGTCGCCATCACAACGTCAAATCACCTAACGCGAACGAACATGACTGCTTATTCACGTTTACGAAATTAAAACGACATCATCTCATACATTGTAAAAAGCCTACACAACCACCTATTGCAGGGCGAGCCGCTGCGGGATGTGCAGGAAGAGAGTCTAAAAGATTCTGGAATGTACTGACAGGGATGTGGAGACATGGCGACTCCAGTGCCGTGGACAGCTGCGAAAGGTTTTTCCGTTGAGCATCTATTGCGCTGACAGCCCGATTGAAGTGGTCCCGCAGATTCTCCATCGTGTTTAAATCAGGGAAGTTTGGTAGTCTGAGAAGTAAGGTAAAGTCATCCTGGTTCGCTTCGAATCACCCATACACAAACACTGTGAGCTGTGTGACATGTTTCAGTGGTTTGCTCGCAGATGCCATCGTGTCGAGGAAACCAAGGGTTAACGCATACTTGTGTTGATCCATTGTGCCTTCCAGAATGACAAGACCACCCTGGCAACGTCACGGAAACACTCCCCAGACTATTTGTCTCCCCCCTGCAGCCTAGACCCTTCCGACGACTGCTGCAGGGTGTTTGCTTCCTGCTGGACGATGAATACAATGTGATTCATGTGAACAGGCCACCTGTCGCAACTCATTGGACGTCCAGTTTCGGTGCTGTCGAGCAAATTCCAGCCTTCGTCGACCATAAATAGCGGTCAGCATGGGTGCGTGAACCAGGCGCCTTCTGTAGAGGCCTGTAGGCAGCTACGTTAGCTGAACGGTCGTTGAGGAGACATTGTTGTTAGTCCCTTGATTCATCTGGGTTGTCAGTTGCTGAACAGTCGCACGTCTATTCACTCGTACGCTTTGCGCTTGTCGTCTGTGGCTTGTGGTACACCATGGCTGCCTCGGAGCTGGCTTTGGATAACACCATTTTGCCACGAACGGTGTACATTAACCAAAAACTTTGCCGTTACGGAAATGCTTCCATCCTTGGCCTGAAAGCCAATGATCGTGCTCGTTTGGACGTAGATAAATCGCTCCGTTTCCGACTGCAATGCCTTGGGTTCACACGACTCACTTTCTATACCCTCCTCTGCTAGTGCTGCCACCAGCCATCTGTGAGCGGTTATTACACGCTGACGTCGAACACAGGCGGTGTTCACATTAACTACGATCACCTGCTTAACAGCATATTGACACTTCTTTGAAACGCAACGAGTGTGCGTGGTGTGGTTTCTACAAGTGCTTGATGGGTTTCCGGAGATATGTGGAATCAAATGTCTACGCACGGATCGTGCAGTTCCTGTAAATTATGGTTCAGCGGTTTGTAAGTGTGAATCTGGCGCCCGTGGCGTCCCGGGTGTGTTCTACCAGGTTCGGATAAGGTGAGTTTGAAAAGTGTCTCAAACCATTGTAGCATCTAGTAGGTTAACTGAGTTTATTAAATAGAATTTCGGGTTTTTATCATTAAATTTTTTAGAGCTGTTTCAACATTACATATGTATTATTCTCACTGTGAATCTCATTATACTGGTGTACTTGTTCTCTTGGTTATTTAGGTGAATCCCTGGACGATGGCATACCCGGAAACGACCATTGGCCAAAGAACGTCACCTATCCGACCAAGCGACGCGTTTCCATTGATCCGCAGTCCAGTATCAATGATCCTGTGGCCAAAGAAATCGTAAGTAACAATGTCATTGGGTCAACATGGAAATACGTGGGTTGTACTCTGTCGCCGGAACTGCCACAGACCGCTGCCTCGTGATTGACAGAGCCGGCAAGCCTCCGACCATGATCTGTGGTGAGGCGTGGACGTCCAACGCCTTGTCATCTACTACTTGTGAATTAATCGTCCTTTGACCTGTGGTCTAGGGAATGCCGTAACACTAGCTCAGCGTGTTCGCTCAGAGGGTTGGCTCCCCTCTGTCACAAAAATCTATTCAACGATCAACTTGAACAGGTGTAATGTGACGTTCCTCCAGACAAAATTCCGACAAAAAAAACGATCTAAATAAAAAAAGGAGCAATAATGAATATTTAAAGAAAGGCGGCAGCGTCTTTGATTAGTTATCAGAATGCCCTAGGTCCCGGGTTTCAGTACCGCCACAGCGTTAATTTTGAATAAAAATCATCAAAATCATCACCAATGGCACCCTCAATCAGCCATGGAGCTTGTCAAAAAGGATGGAGGAGCAGACAGAGTTTCAGGTCACACTCTTGCCCTTAGGACGGGAAACTGCCCTGAAGGCGGAGTAATCACCAATGACCAACGACACGAGAATGCAGAAACAACAGAAACCACTGCATTAAAGCCATACAGTGTGTATCCACAGGACATGCGGCTTGTAACTGAAAAAGTGTCTTGATAATCTATCCTTTGGCAAAAGATTCCGGACTAATCCCCCATTCGGATCTTCGGGAGCGGACAGCCAAGGGGGAGGTGACCACGAGAAAAAAATGGAGTAACCAACGAAAAGGTGAGTTTGTACGAGCTGGGGCTTGAAAAGTCAGCAGTTTGAATATGGTAGGAAATTTGAGAATCTGAAAATGGAAATGCTAAGGCGTCAGTGATGTGAAATGGAAAAAAATACAAGGATTTTTGGTCACATGAGTATAGCGTAATGTCAACAGCAATAGATACTGGAGTCAGTATGGCAGATAAAGGGATCCACTATTAGAATCAAAATTAAAAGGACTCTGGAATATTTATGATCAAGTAATCCAGAGCGAATAGATACCAATCCATCAGAGCTTCTAAAATCATTGGGGGAAGTGGCAACAAAACGAATATTTACGTTGCTGTGTAGAATGTATGAGTGTGGCGGTATTCTATCTGACTTTCGGAAAAACATCGTTTACACAATTCCGAACACTGGAAGAGCCGATAAGTGCGAGATTTACCGCACAATCAGCTCAACAACTCATGCATCCAAGTTGCTGAGAATAATAATATGTAGAAGAAGAGAAAAGAATATTGAAGATCTGTTAGATATTTTTTGTTTCATTTTACACGTCTAGTTCCGTAGCAATTCTCCACGGTCATAGAACGTGTCAGTACATGAAATTACAACAAAAAAGTAATAGCAGTTAAAATAAAATGTTTATGAACCCCCAAAAAAAGACAAGCCATACGTTTACGTAAATGCAATTAACAATATAACACAAGAATCAGCTTAATTTCTCAAGGAACTCCTCGACAGAGTAGAAGGAATGAGCCATGGGGAAACTTCTCAGTTCCGATTTGAAAGCGTCTGGATTACTGCTGAGATCTTTGAATTCTTGTGGTATCTTATTGAAAATGGATGCAGTAGTATACTGCACAGGAGTCAAGAAAGGAATCTAAATGCAGATTGGATTTCTGCCTGGTATTGACTGAGTGAAAGCTGCTAATTCTTGAGAATTAGCTGATGTTATTAACAAGAAACGATACTGAATATATATATATATATATATATATATATATATATATATATATATAATTTTTTTTGAGAGTCCAATGTCAAAATACCCGGACTAACGAATAGGGGTCGACAAGAGGTTCGCGCACATACAGCACTTATTGTCCGAACCGCCCATTTCTGAGCCAAAAATACCTTTTGAGAATGGGAAGAGTTACCCCAAAATATAATACAATACGTCATAATCGAATGAAAATAAGCAAAGTAGACCACTTTTCGTGTTGAACTATCACTTACTTCAGCTAACCATTCGAATAGTAAAAATGGCAGCATTAAGTCTTCGAACAAGACCCTGAACGTGCGTTTCTACACGGTTTACTAACTATCCGAACACCTAGAAATTTGAACTGTCCAGTTTCACTAGTCATATTCCCATTCTGTGAAACTAAAACGTCGGATTTTACTGAACTTTGTATTAGAAACTGTAAAAACTGAGTCTTACTACGATTTAGCGCTAGTTTATTTTCTACAAGCCATAGTCTTATGTCATGAACTGCACTATTTGAAACAGTGCCAATGTTGCATACAACATCCTTTGCTACTAAAGCTAGTGTCATCAGCAAATAAAAATATTTTAGAATCACCTGTAATACTAGAGGGCATATCATTTATATAAATAAGGAATAGGAGTGGCCCTAGCACTGATCCCTGGGGCACCCCCCACTTGATAGTACCCCACTCAGACCCCACATCACAGCCGTTATCAACATTGTGAATAATGACCGTTTGCTACCTGTTGCTAAAGTAAGAGGTGAACCAATTGTGAGCTACTCCCCGTATTCCGTAATAGTCCAACTTCTGGAGCAATATTTTGTGATCAACACAATCAAACGCCTTATTTAAATAAAAAAGATGCCTAGCGTTCGAAACCTTTTGTTTAATCAATCCAGTACCTCACAGAGAAAAGAGAATATAGCATTTTCAGTTGTTAAGCCATTCCCAAAACCGAGCTGTTCATTTAACAGCAAATGATGTGAAATTAAATAACAGTTATCCTTCGTTCAATAATTTTAGCAAACACTGATGGCGGAGAAATAGGTCTAGAATTGCCTACATGATTCCTTTCTTCCTTTTTATTAAGCGGCTGCACTACTGAGTACTGCAATCGTTCAGGAAACTGACCATTCCTAAAGGAAAAATTACAAATACGGCTAAGTACAGGACTAACATGTGCAGCACAGTAATATTCTGCTAGTCACTCCATCATATCCATGACAGTCCTTAGTTTTTAATGATTTAATTATTGACTCAATCTCTCCCTGCCAGCATCAAAGAGGAGTAGTTTAGACATCAATCTCGGAAAGGCATTTACCAAGAGAGTTATATGTTCCCTTTAGAAACTAAGTTCTTGTTTAATTCAACAGCTATGCACAGAAAATGACTGTTAAATACTATACATATATCTGATACATCAGTAACAGCAATATTTTTGTTATGAACTGCCTTCATATCGTCGACCTTGTACTGCTGACAAGGCACTTCCTTCACGACTAACACTATGGTTTTAATTTTATCCTGCGAATTAGCTATTCTATTTGCGTACTGCATACTCTTTGCCTTCCTAATACCATTTTTAAGCACCTTACATTACTGCTTGTAATGGACTACTGTAGCTTCATTGTGACTACTTCTAACATTTTGATATAATTCCCACTTTGTTCTGCATGATATCCTTATGTCACTAGTCAGCCATGCGAGCTGCTTTTTACTGCTAGTATCCTATTTAGAACGTTCTAACGGAGAGCAGCTTTCAAAAAAATGGTTCAAATGGCTCTGAGCCATTAACATCTACGGTCATCAGTCCCCTAGAACTTAGAACTACTTAAACCTAACTAACCTAAGGACAGCACACAACACCCAGTCATCACGAGGCAGAGAAAAGCAGCTTTCAAAGAGCAGCTTTCAAAGATCATGAGAAATGTGTTAAGGAAAGCATTATATTTGTCATTTATGTTATCGGCGCTATAAACATCCTGCCACTCTTGTTCCTTAACGAGGTTTAAAAAATTCTCTATCGCCGTTGGATTAGTTTTAAACACAGTTTGTAACTGTATGTAACATTTGTTTCATTACAAAAACCTTTTAGTGTTAAAATTTGTGCATCATGGTCTGAAAGGCTATTCACCCTTTTACTAACAGACTGCCCATGTAGTGGTGAAGAATGAATAAAAATATTGTATATAGCTGTGCTACTGTTCCCCTGCACACTGGTTGGAAATAAACACAGTCTGCATCAGATCATATGAATCTAGGAGATCTTCCAGCGTCCTTTTTCTTGTACAATCACATACAAAATTAATATTGAAGTCACCTTATTTAACTAATTTCTGGTACTTCCTATAAAGTGAACCAATAACCCTCTCTAGCTCGAGCAGAATTGGTCTAAACTCAGTTATGGGGCATGTAAACAACAACAATTACTAGTTTCACTAAATGCAACTTCCCCTGCAAAACTTTCAAATACCTGTTCAATACAATGCCGTGATAAGTCTACGGACTACGTACATGGCTATTCCCCCGTTCTGCAGAGAACTCCTTGAAAAACAGCCAGCTAATCTGCATCCTGGGAAAGGAAGCCTCTAAATTGTCAAATTATTTAATGGATCCTCTGATCTAATAATAATGTCAGAGTCAACATCTATAAGCAGTTCACTAACTTCATCTCTAATACCTTTCATATTTTAATGAAATATGCTAATTCGTTCGCTACTTGTTTACCCGACCTCCTCTGAAGGTGCTTCCTTTGCCTTTGTTAGAGGGACTTCCTTTAAGCAGGGATACCTATTAGCTGACTTAATCTGAAAAAGGTGCAGCTCTAACACCAACTACTACCGGGATTTTTCCGTGAGTGATCCCATCATCTCCCTCTATATTATCACCTCTAAGCTTTTACAGCCTGCCCTTCCCATACCTATTAAAGTGCAGGTCATGCCTAGTGAAGCCCGATCTATTGATAAACTGGCACCACTGAAAAGTTAATCATGCCCTCCACCAGCAGTGCCTTCTCCAGACCAATATTAACACGCCTACAGACAGCATTAAGATAAGGCCGATCACGAAGCTGAAACAGCTGCATAAAGTGCACATTAATGCCACCAGTTTGAGTAGCTATCTTTACCAAGTCACCACCACGTACATCAAACTCCCCGTCCTTATCAAGCTCCAACCATAATCACTACCTGATGCTCTTTCGTAAGATTCCAACATAAATCCCCTATGCTGTCACCTGGGCCAACCCTGCACAGTGCTGGTGACTTGGTATTCACTGTTCAACACTTCATGTAACTGCTGGCCCACCCCTCTACCACGTGAACTACCTAGCAGCAGAACCCTCTTCTTTCTGTTAGAATTTGCAACTGACTTAGAGTCGTTAACTGCTGAGAACTGCTGCGTATTTCCTACACCTAGACCTACAAGAGGTTCCTCTCCACTCAACCCCGATAGTTGGTCAAATCTATTGGTTATAAGCAAAGTACAACTGTCTGAATATCTTCTCCTCATAACTGCCTTCTTACCAACTGCCACTTCCCATTCCCCAGCGCCCTCCACCCTCCACAACCTATCTAGTTTCTCCTTTACGTTTTGTAACTGCACCTGAAGGTCGCAAATCTTACCTTCCTGCTCTTTTATCAACTTATTTCTGCTACAAGTTCTGCATTTACAGGGGAGGATCTCACTATAATGCCCACTGGCTTCCCCACTGCTTTCCCCCCAATGAAAATACTTTGAACAAATCTCACACCGTAACCTGCTACTCACAAACATACGACAAAGCCCACACTTCTCACTCATGGTAAAATTTTAAGTTACTGAAAAAACTAAACGTTTGTGCTACGTAATTTCAGTTACAACAGTAGAACTATTTAAAGAATAATAGTGGTCTCGAATTTCACTCTCTACTAAGAAAGCAACTACTTTTGTTAATACTACTAAATCACAACTAATACCAATACCACAAAAACTTCACACAATTTCTTATCTAAAACAAAAATTTCAAGCGACTACTGGAACACTCATCTAAATTAAACACAGTGAACGAAAGTTTTACTGAAATATTTCATTACAAACAATAACAAACGTCAGCTGAAAACTTCCGTACTAAGTTTAATAAATGACTTCAACTCACAAACAACTCTAAAAAACACAGTGGACGAAAGTTCTCGAAAGTTTATTAAACCGTTATTTCGGCAGAAACAGCACGAGACACCGTTGAAACTACTAAATTTGATAACTGAATAACAGTTCACAAACAACTTTGTGAGGACTAAACTTTAGGCCGCTACAGCTGAAACAGCACGCCGCGAAATATAAACAACTTCTGAGACTTCGATGAACGAAGTAAGTACACTCACGAATAACTGACCACTTGAATCAATAAAACAAAAAGAAGATAGAGATGAACCAAAATCCACTAATATGTTACTTTTACAGCAAATATTAAGCTAATAATCTTTAGAGTAGGTATCTGAGGTCTAAAACTTTATAAAATACTGGGGAGCGATTTGAACAACCGTCCAGCACATGTGACGTCACACGCTGTACTTGTCAGTTGAACGACGATCAGTTTGGGTTTAGGAAAGGTAAAGGAATCAAGAGAGGCAATTCTGACATTGGGTTTGGTAATGGAAGCCAGACTAAAGAAGAATCAAGACAGTTTCATAGGATTTGTCGACCTGGAAAAAACGGTTCTACAATGTCAATTGGTGAAAGATATTCGAAATTCTGAGAAAAATAGGGTTAAGCTATAGGGAAATACGGTAATATACAGTATTTACAAGAGCCAACAGGGAACAATAAGAATGAAAGACCGAGAACAAAGTATTGGTATTAAAAAGGGTCTAAGAGAGGGATTAATCTTTCGTCCCTACTGCTCAGTCTTCACATCGAAGAAGCAATGACGGAAGTAAAGGAAAATTTAAAGAGTGGGACTAATATTCAAGGTGAAAAGATATCAATGATAAGATTCGCTGATCGCATTGCTATCCTCAGTGAAAGTGAAGAAGAATTACAGGACCTGCTGACTGGAATGAACAGTCTAATTAGTACAGACTGAGAGTAAAACAAAGAAAGACAAAAGTAACGAGTAGCATCAGAAATGAGAACAGCGAGAAACTTAGCGTCAGAGTTGGTGACCACGAAGTAGATGAAGTTAAGGAATTCTGCCACCTAAGCAGCAAAATAACACATGACGGACGGAGCAAAGACGACACGAAAAGTAGACTAGCATTTCTGTCCAAGAGAAATTCACTAGTAACAAACGTGGGCCTTAATTTGAGGAAGAAATTTCCGAGAATGTACGTCTGCAGCAAAGCATTGTATGGCAGTGAAACGTGGACTATGGGACAAGCGGAAAGGAAGAGAATCGAAGCATTTGAGACGTGGTGCTACAGAAGAATGATGAAAATTTGTTGGACTGATAAGGTAAGTAATGAGGAGGTTGAAACTTCCTGGCAGATTAAAACTGTTTGCCGGACATGGACTCGAACTCGGGACCTTTGCCTTTCGCGGGCAAGTGCTCTACCATCTGAGCTACCCAAGCACTATTCACGCCCCGTCCTCACAGCTTTACTTCTGCCAGTACCTCGTCTTCTACTTTTCAAACTTCACAGAAGCTCTCCTGCGAACCTTGCAGAACTAGCACTCCTGGAAGAAAGCATATTGCGGAGACATAGCTTAGCCACAGCCTGGGGGATGTTTCCAGAATGAGAATTTCACTCTGCAGCAGAAGCTCTCCTGCGATGATGGTAGAGCACTTGCCCGGAGAAACGATCACCACGATAAAATATGGGAAATCAGAGATATAGGTGTTCATTCTTTCCGCGCGCTATGCGAGATGTAGAGGTACAGCAATAGGAGAAAAAGACTACATCCCCATCGCAGACCATATGCAATTCAAATGTTTCTCTCTTTATGATTCCCTCTTGGTTTTTCTTCAAATTGTAATTTACTCACCTTCTGTTACAGCTTATATCAGTTTTTCTGAGCATTTCTAATATATTTCGCAATTTTTTAAATTGTAGAATTTTTTCCCTGGATCGAAAACTTCTACGAAGATGTCTCGATTTTTTATAAATCTTCCCTCTGTCATTAAGTGCACGTCAGCACTGCCTCTCTTAAGATTTCATCGTTCCTAAATCCAAATTCCTCTTCTTCTGAACATACCATTGCCTATTACAGAGATAACCTCACAGTATGCCGAAGCGCACAGCTTATAATGAACGGCCTGAAAGTAATAGCTCACTGTGTGACATCACTTCCGTTATATCGGAATATTCGCCCAGGTTCCCTTCTCTGATGTCTTTCCGCATCGCGTCAGTAAGTATCCTGAGTCATACTACGAAAAGCTAAGGCAGGATTAAAAATTAGCACCAACTGCGGCCCTCCCGATTTTGTAAACAGATTGCTAGTGGGAGTAGAAAGTCGTATGCTCAACACGTAGGAAACCGCTGTTACAATATGATATTTCTGGTCAGACATGTAAGATATAACGAGAATAACACAAAGAGCCCTGATTATTATTTGAAGGTAGATTTGAAATTGCTCATTGTGCTCTTCGTGGCTGTGTCTTTTCCGTTTCCTACAGATCATCGCAGCACTTCGCATTGAATAATTCTTGTGGGTGACAAGTCTTTAATGGAACGCAAGTCGTGGTTCGCCTTGATTCCGTTATATCGGAATATTCGCCCAGGTTCCCTTCTCTGATGTCTTTCCGCATCGCGTCAGTAAGTATCCTGAGTCATACTACGAAAAGCTAAGGCAGGATTAAAAATTAGCACCAACTGCGGCCCTCCCGATTTTGTAAACAGATTGCTAGTGGGAGTAGAAAGTCGTATGCTCAACACGTAGGAAACCGCTGTTACAATATGATATTTCTGGTCAGACATGTAAGATATAACGAGAATAACACAAAGAGCCCTGATTATTATTTGAAGGTAGATTTGAAATTGCTCATTGTGCTCTTCGTGGCTGTGTCTTTTCCGTTTCCTACAGATCATCGCAGCACTTCGCATTGAATAATTCTTGTGGGTGACAAGTCTTTAATGGAACGCAAGTCGTGGTTCGCCTTGATCTATCTGGTTCTTTTCTTTTTCAGAAAAATAAAGATACATGTTGGTCCAGAACAGGACCGTAATTTTGTTTAGTCGCAGCAAATAAATGGCGTGCTAATAAGTCCTGCCCCGCAGGAAAACGAAAGCGAAGACCGGTCCTCTAGACAGCTCTGTTTTTCGAGTGCCGTGTGCCGTACGATGTTCGCACGCGAGGCGTGAGAATCCCTGCAGGGGTTCCTGCCCCACCCAGTGTAGGCTATCTGAGCGTCGAAAACGACGACGTGTAGCTATCGAGTCTATTACTCATGGGGAACAAGAATGATACAACAGTAATTTATCCGAGAGTTATAAAATGTCTGCAAAGCTACAGCCCTCTATCGAAAATGCTATCACGCTGCATGTCTTTGGTAATCAGACAACTGAACTCTTGTTTTAATGGTAGTCGCGGCAGTACACCGTGTATTACGCTTCTGTTTAGACTTATGAATGTAATTTTGATACCCTTCACATGAAGAAGGAATTATCCGGATGGGACGGAAATCGGCAGATGTGATGTACAGGGCTATTACAAATGATTGAAGCGATTTCATAAATTCACTGTAGCTCCATTCATTGACATATGGTCACGACACACTACAGATACGTGGAAAAACTCATAAAGTTTTGTTCGGCTGAAGCCGCACTTCAGGTTTCTGCCTCCAGAGCGCTCGAGAGCGCAGTGAGACAAAATAGTGACAGGAGCCGAGAAAGCGTATGTCGTGCTTCAAATGCACTCGCATCAGTCAGTCATAACAGTGCAACGACACTTCAGGACGAAGTTCAACAAAGATCCACCAACCGCTAACTCCATTCGGCGATGGTATGCGCAGTTTAAAGCTTCTGGATGCCTCTGTAAGGGGAAATCAACGGGTCGGCCTGCAGTGAGCGAAGGAACTGTTGAACGCGTGCGGGCAAGTTTCACGCGTAGCCCGCGGAAGTCGACGAATAAAGCAAGCAGGGAGCTAAACGTACCACAGGATGGTGCTCCACCGCACTTCCTTCATGATGTTCGGCATTTCTTAAACAGGAGATTTGAAAACCGATGGATCGGTCGTGGTGGAGATCATGATCAGCAATTCATGTCATGGCCTCCACGCTCTCCCCACTTAACCCCATGCGATTTCTTTCTGTGGGTTATGTGAAAGATTCAGTGTTTAAACCTCCTCTACCAAGAAACGTGCCAGAACTGCGAGCTCGCATCAATGATGCTTTCGAACTCATTGACGGGGACATGCTGCGCCGAGTGTGGGAGGAACTTGATTATCGGCTTGATGTCTGCCGAATCACTAAAGGGGCACATATCGGACATTTGTGAATGCCTAAAAAAACTTTTTGAGTGTTTGTATGTGTGTGCTAAGCATTGTGAAAATATCTCAAATAATAAAGTTATTGTAGAGCTGTGAAATCGCTTCAATCATTTGTAATAACCCTGTACGTGTACAGACAAACAAATAATTACAATTTCTGAAAAATTGGATGATTTTTTTCAAGAGAAAGAACGTCACAAATTGAACAAATCAGTAACACTTTGGTCTATCTCTGGCCTTCATGCAATCAGTTATTCTGCTTGGGATAACGTGCCAAATTCTGTTCAAATGGTGCGATAGATCGTGAAAATGCCGATCTGCTTGGAGGGCGCTGCCCCTTATGCTCCAAATGTTCTCACTCGTGAAGAGATTCGGTGACCTAGCTGGCCCAGGCAGGGTCTGGAAAGCACGGAGATAAGCAGCAGAAACTATAGTCCCTTGCGGGCGGGCATTAACTTGCTGAAATGGCTTGCCATGGAGGGCAACAAAACAGGGCGCAGAATGTCGTCGAAGTACCGCTGCGCTGTACGGGTGATGCGGATGACACCCAAAGAGGTCCCGCTATGGAACTAAATGGCACGCCAGATCATAACTCCTAGCTGTCGGGTCATATGGCGGACGGCAGTCAGATTTATATTCACCCGCTGTCTGGAGCGTCTCTTGACACGTCTTCGCTGGTCATCGGGGCTCAGTTCGGAGTGGTACTCATCGCTGAAGACACTTATTTTGCAGTCATTGGGATTCCAGGCCGAAGACGTTCTAAGATTTTAATACACACATCAAAAACCGTTTCGCATCACCTCCGTTCCAAGAGTTCCAGAACCTGTAGAGAAAATTGGAATAGTGATCAACATAAACATCATTTTCACTCTTTTTACTGCTTATGAAAACCACACATTGCATGTTGTACCACCATACAGCGAGACCTTCAGAGGTTCTGGTCCAGATTGCTGTATACACCGGTACCTCTAATACCCAGTAGCACGTCCTCTTGCATTGATGCATGCCTGTATTCGTCGTGGCATACTCTCCACAAGTTCATCAAGGCACCATTGGTCCAATTGTCCCACGCCTCGACGGCGATTCGGCGTAGATCCCTCAGAGTAGTCGGTGGGTCACGTCGTCCATAAACAGTCCTTTTCAATCTGTCCCAGGCATGTTGGTTAGGGTTCATGTCTTGAGAACATGCTGGACACTCTAGTCGAGCAATGTCGTTATACTGAAGGAAGTCATTCACAAGATGTGCACGATGGGGGCGTGAATTGTCGTCCATGAATACGAATGCCTCGCCAATATGCTGCCGATATCGTTGCACTATCGGTCGGAGGATGGCATTCATGTATAGTACAGCCGTTACGGCGCCTTCCATGACCACCAGCGGCGTACGTCGGCCCCACATAATGCCACCCCAAAACAACAGGGACCCTCCTCCTAGCTGCACTGGCTGGACAGTGTGTCTAAGGCGTTCAGCCTGACCAGGTTGCCTCCAAACACGTCTCCGACGATTGTCTGTTTGAAGACATATGCGACACTCGTCGGTGAAGAGAACGTGATGCCAATCCTGAGAGGTCCAATCGGCATGTTGTTGGGCCCATCTGTACCGCCCTGCATGGTGTCGTGGTTGCAAAGATGGACCTCGCCATGGACGGCGCGAGTGAAGTTGCGCATCATAAAGCCTATTGCGCATCACTAAGCCTATTGCGCACAGTTTGAGTCTGTGGCTGCACGAAAAGCATTATTCAACATGGTGGCGTTGCTGTCAGGGTTCCTCCTTAGGTAGCGGTCATCCACTGCGGTAGTAGCCCTTGGGCGGTCTGAGCGAGGCATGTCATCGACAATTCCTGTCTCTCTGTATCTCCTCCATATCCAAACAACACCGCTTTGCTTCACTCCAGGATGCCTGAACACTTCCCTTGTTGAGAGCCCTTCCTGGTACAAAGTAACAATGCGGACGCGATCGAACCGCGGTATTGACCGCCTAAGCATCGTTGAACTACAGACAACACGAGCCTTGCATCTCCTTCCTGGTGGAATGACTGGAACTGATCGGCTGTCGGACCCCCTCCGCCTAATGGACGCTGCTCGTGCATGGTTCGTTACATCCTGGACGTGTTTAGTGACATCTCTGAACAGTCAAAGGGACTGTGTCTGTGATACGCTATCCACAGTCAGCGTCTATCTAGGAGTTGTGGGAACCGGGGTGATGCAAAACGTTTTTTGATGTGTGTATGTTTTCTGCCATTGTAAATAATTCAAATAATTTGCCTTTACTGTACTGGGAGAAAGATGAATGAGTGCACTGCATGAACAGTGAATAACATCCTTAACTCTGTGTTTAAGTTTATTTGTAGTTCCCTTGCACGTGCCTCAGTCGAGAACATTTGGAGCGTTACCGGCACGACATCCCTCAAGAGGGCATCCAGCGACTCTATCAGTCAATGTCATTCCCAGTAACTGCTTGCATAATGACCAGAAATGGACCAACGTGTTTTCGATTCGCACAATTTCTTAACCTCTTTCACCTGAATAAACCATTCAATTTTTCAGACTTATTTTACTGTACATGTACATCACATATACCGATTTACGACCTACTCGGATAATTATTTCGTGGTGCGTCGTTTTTTCGTCTTAGAGTGTATTTTAGAGTCGGGCTAACAATGTTATAGCGGGATTCGCGTCAGCGCACCACTTGTGTTTGATAACGGTGCACTGTTTCCAGCCGTCTTTCGATTCCCTGTGGGGATTTATTTTCCAACCGCGGAACGTTTTTGGAGTTTGGACCTGTGATAGGTCAGATAATTCATGTGGGTGGAGTTTTTGGTGAAGTGGTCAACCCGTTCATCAGAAACTATTCGATTGTTGTTGTTGTGGTCTTCAGTCCTGAGACTGGTTTGATGCAGCTCTCCGTGCTACTCTATCCTGTGCAAGCTTCATCTCCCAGTACTTACTGCAACCTATATCCTTCTGAATCTGCTTGTGTATTCATCTCTTGGTCTCCCTCTACGATTTTTACTCTCCACGCTGCCCTCCAATGCTAAATTTGTGATCCCTTGATGCCTCAGAACATGTCCTACCAACCGGTCCCTTCTTCTTGTCAAGTTGTGCCACAAACTCCTCTTCTCCCCAATTCTATTCAATACCTCCTCATTAGTTATGTGATCTATCCATCTAATCTTCAGCATTTTCTGTAGCACCACATTTCGAAAGCTTCTATTCTCTTCTTATTAACTGGAATGTAAATTAACATCTAAATATTTAGAGTATAATTATTTTCTATTCTCTCATGCATTTCAACAAACAAATGTTATTGTTTAATTCCATTGAAAGTACTGTATTTACCCAATATGATACCGTTAACAGCTCCAGGAACTCTATGTGTCACCGGAAAATCGGTGCTGATTTTTACAATTCAGTGCCTCATTCATTCTTCAGTGTATCCCAGGCAATGGTGCTGTATGAATGTGCTACCTGTAGACAGAGATTTTTCCTGACACCAAGTGTTTAACGATAGTAGTTGTTTCTGTTCAAGTAGTTAGACATAACAGTTACATTATTTCTTTGTTGTGGCTAAGGATTTGTCTGTCTGGTACACTCACTTCTTGGAAGTGACTCAATGTAACTAGGAGTACCTATGAAAACTTACAACGCAGTCCTGTGTGCAACATTAAGAAAAAAAAGTTTCATGGAGCACGACTGTTTAACGAAAGATTAACCAGTAACAAATTCTAATGCGCTTTCTCAGCGTAAAATAAGAAGCCAAGATGCTAATTACTTAAATTACCGCCCGATGTATCTCTTTTTTTATGCGTTATATTATTACACACTCTTCTATTATACAGTTTTCTGTGAAACAGGATGAGTTGTCAAGCAGATGTAGTTTCAGTCTGTGTTTGAAGTTAATTTTGTTATGCATTAAATTCATTACATCACCGGGTAAGTGGTCATACTCGTAGATTTTATGGTCGTACTTCCGATTCATTATTACTTACTGTACCATCCTAAGGCTACTTCTTCATATTTATGAATGCGACTATTGTTTTCGAACTGTAACTGATCGTTGATAACACACTACATAAAAGAGTAAACGTATTTTGAGGTTGTCAGATGCCCAGCTGCTCAAACAGCTGTCTTGAAAGGGCTATAAAGTGGACACCGCATATTATCTTTACTGCGCAAAACGTGCTTTACGTGCGAAAGAGTGACTTCCGCTGACTGGAGAGGCTTTCTGCTTCACGCTCTGCTATGTTTTTGTTATTAGGTGACGATTAATTCGGGTGATGGGGGGTGGGGGGTTGGGTTGTTTGGGAGAGGAGACCAGACAGCGAAGGTCTCATTGGATTAGGGAAGGACGCGGAAGGAAGTCGACCGCGCCCTTTCAAAGGAACCATCCCGGCATTTGTCTGGAGCGATTTACGGAAATCACGGAAAACCTAAATCAGGATGGCCGGACGCGGGATTGAACCGTCGTCCTCCCGGGTGATGGGGTATTAAGTCTTTGATGATTTGATGATAATGGCTCCGAGGCTAGTTCTCTAGCAAAGAACCAAGAGCAGCGCTAGGGTGTTCCATTTCTATGCAAATGTCGTCTGTAGAAGCTGCAAGCACGTTAATAGGTTTTTTTTCTGATTCAGACCAGCTGAAGGCCAGAGTGAATAGATTGGGGGTGACGCACGTACTGTATCAACACGGCCCATTTCAACAACTCGAGTCTTCTTACAGTTCCAAGGTTTTGGGCTTATCATTCAGTAATCCAATTATTTCATTTTTTTTCTGTGGCGTTTTTACTGTTACAGAATTTCCAATAAAAAGGAGGCACGCACTTGATCTAATTTGCTTTCTGCTTTAGAACAGTTTTGCACAGAATACCCTTACTGTAGCTGACATCACCAGTTTATTGTGAAGGAGAGTCATCTGTCTGTGAATCGTGTAAAAAGTTTTCTGAAGGTCGGTGATTTACTTCTTAGGTAGAACGGGGCATCAGTTTTACATCTGACGCCAAGAGTCCTATAAATCCGCACTCCTAATGGCAGGCGAACCAGATCAACGGTATTTAATCCGGCTGTCAGGTTCGTGGTGCTGTTCTTCTCATTTTAATTTGCCCATATCTCCTAAACTTATGCGCTATCCGAACAGGCCATTTTTCGGTAGTTCCTTCGCCATATCGCTAAGCTTAAGAAGGCCATAACTGGATGGGGAAGTAGCTTGCAGCGAACTGGCAATGAAGTGGAGTGTTGCGAGAAGAGAAAGTGTAGATGGAAATTTTAGGCTCTATGCAAGACGTCCAGGCACTGCCTCCTACGATTGGAAGTGTATCCTTGTCAGCAGGTTGGCTCTAAAACTAAGTGCTAAATGTAGTTCCATCTGTATACCTTACGACGCACCTAGCGTGCTGGAGGCATAGTCGAATAAACATAATAAACTGATGTAATAATACTAGATACTAAATTTTACAGAATTATTACAATTTCATTATCATTTCTTGCGTTCACTGGCCTTCAACGCCTCCACAAGAAAAACGAAGGAAATAATGACATCACAAAAGAAAAAATATATAAAATAAGACATTACATCCATAGTATTATAGACGGGTCCATAGATCTTCCGATGTACCTTCCGCTCGGAGGCACACAGTTCTTCTTCAGTTGTTGCGTGTTACACAAACATAAAAACGTACCGGCGGCACAAGTGCCATGTAGAGCTGGATCTTATTCTTCTGGGATATCAGTCATGACTTGAATAAATTGATCAGGCTAAAGAACATGCGATTAATGTTTATTATTCGTCGATGCACTTTCGTGGCTTCACTATTATTAGTAGTACGGATCCTAGACACTTGAATTCTCGAAATCGTTCAAAGATATGCTCGTCAACAACAAAGGAAGGAAGGAGAGCTTTCCAGCGTGATACAACGAGACAATTTGTTTTATCATCATTCACCACCAACCAAATATTGTCGCAGCGTGGAAAAATAATGAAGTATCAATGCACAGGCTACCCGCTCCAGGGCGTCACCAAGAATCACAGAATCGTCAGCAAATGCCAGGATTGTGTCTGCCCCCACCAAGACTGTTACTCTGATTCGACTATTGTCAAGGCTTAGTTCTTCCAAGACCGAGTTAAACAGTCTCAATTCATTTCGAATACAATTTGAGATATCATAACAGCTCCATATAACATACGTATGAGCCGAGACTTTTTAACTATATTAAGGTAGGCTTAGTTTATATCCTAATTCCAAATTTTGTTATATATGATGACATGCTAACATATTAAGATAGCTGGTTGGTACCCTCACATGTTTGAACAGAATAGATGCACAAATAATTAAAGATTGTACTAATATGTAACATGACATGCTATAGTATTTTAGTAACGGATGAAAAATCAGCGACAGCAAATAAATAGCGTAAGCAATCAGATTTCCTCCTTTCGATCAAGACAACATCAAGGGTTATCATTCCTATCGGTCAGCTGAAATTAGACATTTAGTTGCGTAGTGTTCGTACTTGCTGGTACCTGAAAATAAGTGCATTGCGTTCTCTGTCAATATGACAAAGATTATGGATTTAGATCGATTTTTGTATCTTTGAAAAGTGCGTAAGGATGGAACAGTTTCCATCTGCAATCAGCATAATGTAAATTTGACAACAATAAATTGAGTTGAGCGGGAAAAGACAAAGAAGAGAGAAGATCGAAGGAGAAAACCTTCCTCCGTTAAATCGTTGACATCTGAAGTATCCATCGCCTTTACTCACCGTGGAAGCTAGAAGGAATTAGACCACACATTCATTTGGTTTCATGAATCACAGATGTCTCTAAATGTTTATAAATTATGATATCAATAATAAACAGCAAAATCCAGCTAATATCCGATTACAAGATTGGTGATAAGCTCCTGGAGACTGTCACATCGACTTTTAGGTGTAATTTTGCGAAGTCATGTTAAATGAGGCGCACTTGTTACATCAGTAGCAAGGAGAACGAATTGTTAACTTTTATATGTCAAAAAGCCTCTGAGAAAATTTGGAAAAAGTAATCGCACGCAACACTATTGCTTCTACGTTTGTGTTCTTTACCTGAAAGCGTAGTGACAGCCACTGAACGAATTCAGACACTCGCTGCCGGGTTTCTAACAGGTCAATTCACGCTACGTGAAATTGTAACTGACAAGAGAACCGTCAACCTGTTAATGGCATATTTTGATGAGGCTTGGGTATGTCGTAGAGGAATCTGTCCTGAGTGCCTGGCTAGTGACTTTTCATGCTAGGGTCCCTAGTTTACCAAAAAACGGCTGCTGGAGTCTTATGAGTACAGCCTTTTCTTTCCAGTGCAGAACTAGGATCTAAAACCGTCCTTGGGCAGTAAAAAGATCTGAAGATTAGTCATTCCTTCAAGGCCTAGTACACTATAACTGCGTTAGGAAAGATGTTCCCGTACGTTTACTTATGAATACAACAACAATGTGGTCGGATTGTTCAAAAAGAAGATGATTTGATTCACAAATTAAAAATTGTAATTGTAATGTGGTCATCAGTGAAGTACAGGAAAATGCAGCACGAAGAGTCTTCAAAATCCGTTATTCTTCCGTACGTGGGACAATAAAAATTTCTGTACATTATTGATTCGTGGGAAAGGCGGACTGCTCAGACACTTTGCGATAAAATGTTTGTACGAGAAGATGAAAGAAATGCATGCACCCACCCAAATACACTCCACGTTCCCAGATGTGATGTTTATTTTTTTACAGTAGGTTAAAACATTTGCGAAAAAATTCAGAAGGCTTCCGACCTGCTAAAGAGTAACAGAGAAATCGTTTCGAGGGACGACTTCACAAAAACAAATCCTTTAATTCTGTCTCGATTTAGTGCACTTGCTTTCAGAGGAGTGATGGAATGCTCGCGGCTCGTATCGAAGTCGATCGAAGAAAGAACAATCTTCCTAAATCCAAACGAAATTTGTTTTCTGGTATCGCATCTGAAAAATCCTCGTGCTTCCAAGGTAGTAGCTTTCATTAAATGTGAGTGCTGCCCTACCAATTTGTGTTTCGGTGGGTCCAGCGACAAATACCTTCCAGCATTCTCTTCTAGCACAGCAAGCGATAGCGAGTAAGAGAATTCTGTAATCTATTCAGTAACATACGAAATACACAGTTGAAGAGAGTGTCATGTAATGATTTATTTTATAATGAGATTACTATGAAGAAAGTGACTATTTTTGAATAATTTTGGATGCTACTGGAAAGAAAAGAAATGTACGGGGCAAAGGTTGATGCCGCACTGTGCTACATTCTATTTTCCGAGACGCCACTAATGTTGCTGGTATAGGAGATACGCACACAACTTCAGCATAGATTTTCTCGGAAACTTGGGGCCGTCGCACGGAAAGCCGCAAGCCGGGTGCTCAGGACACATAGCCCCACAATACACCCCACACTCATTAAAATCTGTAAGCAACAGGTTTGTGGTCCCCTTGTAAGATACCCAGAGCAAGATTAGCCTGTTTGGGAGAAAATCTATTTCTTTCTAGCGGAACACCCCCAGGTAAATTTATAGAAGAGATGTCTACTGATTCCGTTTCATATCTCGCACGAGGATCAGAATAATAACCTAAGGAAGGATCAGATCATTACCTGAAGCTAGAAGACAACCGTTTCCTCTCGCTCCAGAATAGGACAGAAAACCGCCGCTGACAACAAAAAGTACCCTCTGTGTGGCTCTGCACAAGAAACTGGGAAGTATCTATGTAGACGTAGAAGCAGAAAGTGCTGCAGGATTCGAGGGCACAAGCGTTATTTTCCAACTTATTACGAGTGCTATTCGGAAACTAAGGTCCCATCGGGCGCGGAATGGAAACCACAGTGAAAATCCGATAAAGCTTTGCACAGATGTGTGGGGTAGGTCCTCTACCATGCTCGTCGATTATGTGACGTCGCTCTTTTCAGTTCTGAGCGCACAGTGAGCACATAAAGACGACTGGCTAAATAGTGTGTCCCGCAAAGAAGGACTGCCTGGTGAGAGATTTCGCCTGATGTCATGCAGCCCACTTAACACAACTGCCACACGGTTCCTTCTTCACGATAATTCTCGGCCGTACTCTGCAGGGGCAATAAAGACGCTCCTGCAGCGTTTTCGATGGGAAGTATTCGATCACCCTCAGTACAGACTGTAACTGGATGCCACTAAGTTTCATCTCTGCTCACATGAGCCGCTGGCTTTGGAGACAACTTTTGGGACAGTCAATGAGCTGTAGACAAGCACAGAGAATTGGCGGAAAGCATAGGCGGTTGCCTTCTATTATGAGGGTACTGGAAAGGTGGTGCAACACTACTACAATTTTTTTAAAGTTGGAGTGGTGACTATGTAGAGAAGTAGCTGGAAGGCCTAGGTAACTGTAGCAAATAAAACAGTTTTGATTCTCACAGTGGTTTCCATATCGAGACCGATCGGACATTACTTTTGGAATAAGCAAATAGTCCTCGTTTTAGTCATCTACGTAGGTGAGATGAGATGGACTTAGACCTGCTGGTGAAATGGACAACTTACATAGCGCAGAATATGGCTCAAGAACTAACCGTGTACCATAAAAAGGAAGGTAACGATTCGCTTAGCAAAAAGTCCCTTTTCATCTGTCGTCTCGGAGCTTCCATGGTGTCTCCCACGCATTCTTAGTGCTGTGGGCTGGAGGAAACAAACGACGCAACATACTGCTCCATAGAATTCTTCCGAAACTTTTGTTGATGGACTGAATTATTTCTATGCACTGACACACATATACTGTCACATACTAAACTGCAAAACCCCGCGTATGGATGAATGTGAAATACAAATGAATCTGAAATTATATTGGGAGTCAGCACATCCTTATGATATGCTGGTGAATTTAATGTACGCAACGGAACTATTAATGTTTTAATTTATTGGCCCTAGCAGCAAACCTGAAGGTGGGGAACTGGCATAATATATATCATTTAAAGAAAATGGTTGTGATAATAAATTCAAGATTTAAGTAACACTTCGATTTACTATAAAAGGAACATGAGTTGCAAGCTAGCCAATGGTGGAGGCAGTTCTCTGTCTGCCAAACGACTAAAAAGGTCGTAGCAACCGTACCCAAGAGGAGCTACGATTGTCAGTAGCGCAAAGAAATCTGCCTTTCGTAACTAGTGGCCCCCGTGCGGATCACCCCTGAGTTGGCTAACTTAAAGTTTAGTTTCTTCAAACCCACAACAAAATTAATGACGTTGTAGGGAATAAGAATGGATGTCATTGAAAAATTGATAACAAGGACCTATGGTATCACAAACAGATTTATTAAATAATATCAAGGTCAAGAGAATACAACCATATAAACAGAAACTTCAACTGTATAACATTGCATTAACATGAGCTCAGGTTGGCAGTAGACTTGGGGAACCTAACTGGAATTTACGTGTATATGAGACTGGCAAAAGTGAGTGGAAGGATGCCAGTCTCGATAAACACTCTCTGCTCTATCGTTCCACATCAAAATTTAATCAAGCATGAAATGGATACTGGGAGTGACTACTGCGAGTACAAGGCTACTATCAAAGAAGATGGTCGTGAAAACGATTGATTGGCTTCTGAATTTGTCGATGCTGTGAAACGTTAACGATATAGCCATCTGTATGTGGACACTGCTGAATCGTTGTACTGCAGGAGATGCCCCCACTCTGCTGGTGATTGTCTCATGCCGGCGAAAATATAAAAGTTTAGTACGGTTGAAACGTCCCCTTAGAAAAATTAATGAATTACTGTGCTGATAAACATCTTATGTCATTTGATTTTCAAACAGCTGAGCAAAACTGAACGTACTCAGACATTCACTAAAGTGATACACAATATTTTTAGTGCAACGCAATCTGACTTTCAAAAATCCCTACAAAAGAATGGCCCAGACTAACATTAACCTATACCTTTCACAAATCACTTACCTCACAAAAATCTTTGTTACTCGAACTACTGCAATACAGCCAGCGCCACTACTGCCAGCTAAATAAAAGATTCAAACTACTGAAGGCACTACATACTACTGATAGGCATAGTTAGCAAATGAAAGATTTTGATAGAGAACAAACAATGTCTCTGATGGACACACGTCCAGATCATCCGCTCTCAAAACTCCGCCATTTCCCTCCCCACATCCACCACTGCTAGCGTCTCACCTCCAACTGTGCAACGCTACGCGCTGTTAACATCCAGCTGCCCAACACTACAACAGCCAACAACAATGCAAACCAGCCACAGACTGCACACAGCACAGCCAGTGATTTTCATACACAGCGCTACGTGGCGGTTGCGTTGCCAATATAAGAACCTAAACAGCCTACTTACCTAGCCCACATGCTCCCCACAAAAAGTTTTACAAATTGTTTTGGGCACTGGCCAATACATATTTGTTAAAAATTTTTCACAATTACAATAACAAAGAAATCAAATGCACACACTTATTGATACAATGTTGGTCAAAAGCTAAAAATTTCTCACAGTCCATAAAGACAGTCCTGATCATTCATCACAGTAAAATTGCAGTGTTTTTCTCAAAGTTTGAGCAGTAAAAGACAATGCACATGGAAGTAGTGTTCCATGCTGTCTTGAAGAAGTAGTGTTCTCCTTCCAACGGAAAGACAGTGCTGACTCTTGACATGCAGACAGGTAATGGTCCACAACAGAGCAAACCCACAGCAGAGTCAGTCGAAGTTTTGAAGAATATTGGTAGGTAGGTCATCACAGAGCAGACCCACTGTAGTCCTGGTAGAGATTATGGTATTGGTGGGCCACCAGAGTTGCAGACCCACTGCAGTCCTTGTAGAAATTATGGTACTGGTGGGCCATCAAAGGTGCCAACCCACTGCAGTCCTTGTAGAGACGGCCAGCAGCCAACTGTTGCGACTGTGCAGGTGCACAATCACCATCGAAGAGTCTTGCGGATAATATAGCAAGTCCATAAACCGCCACTTGTGTACTCACAAAGTTTTTGGAATTGTCCTTAGAACCAGCAATGCTGTTAACCAGTCCCTTGCTGAATTATTAACACATGTGCAAACACTAACAGTCCCTTTTTTCATATTGTGCATATACCATGACCAACAGAAACGTGTGCACTGAAATGAAACTTAATTTGAAGAACTGGTGTCTATACAATATAAATTTACATCATAAGAATACAATTACAAAGGTACAAAATACATCATTAAAGAACATAACAATACAGGTAGCATTTGTGGTAATGCAGGCTTTACAAAAGAATCGAAATAACATATACATCAGTGTTACAGGAATTATGACGTAAGTACATACATAAAAGATCAGAATAACTTTTGATACATCAACTTCACATGTGAGCATTAAAACAAAATAGAATAAATAATGTCTAAACATCTTTACAAAGTAAATAATATATTATAAATGTAAATTATATTTGAGGATAACAGTATCTCTCATCATAGTGAATGTAGCTGTGTATTAGAAAAATTCTACAACATAAGTCTTATAAGAGAATCACATGAAGACAGGAAGAACACAAATACACAAGGGTACACAAACACATAGCGGAATAATACAAAAGGAAAGGACAGGGTTTGTTTTACTGCAGTATTTTGCAAACAAAACTTTCTTTACTTCTTGGAGATCTCCATTCATTCATCATTATTCCCAAAAAGTCCTATTTATACCTGATTTCTGTATTCTATTCATATTTCTTTCCAAATAATTATTTCTCATTGTACAATACTCATTTTGGCCCAAATCTTTTTCATGTAACTTCTCAATGCATTCTTTCCCTATTCTCCGTGGTTAGTTTTTTTATATAGTCTATCCCCTCTTAAGATAACTTAAATCTACTGAGCTCAGATGCTAAACTAAGGGACAACGCAATGCAGCAACACAAAACAATTAACACAAACAGCAATGACATAAAATGCAAATTGGCAAAGCAAGCAGCAATATATATAAATTAGCAAAGCAAATGCAACATTATCACTAATATGAGCCAATGTGCAGCAAAAAGAAAAATAAATCAGTAGTAAAACTGGCTTAACAGAGTAATACAAAGTCAAATTCAGTAACACAATGCCTGGCAAACAGCAGTAGCAAATACTATAACTTATATCTAAACATGGCCATGTCTAATACCTATGTCACATCTTAACACTAGAGTGATGCATCACAAGAACTTACTCTAGCAGACAAGTTACCAAATTGTAAAAAAAATTATTTATGCAATTCCTATGAAAGGAAATGTCTATTTATGTTCCCTCATTTTCTTGGAAGTAGATCATAAAATTATTTTTTACTGGATCTGTAGGCATAAAATAACTATATTAGTACATCTATTAAATTTTATTTTAACCAATGCTGCAGTGCAGCTAGAAACTAGGTATTAAACAAAATGAGCAATCTCTCAACTAGAAAGACAATATATGTAAAATGTTTCTCATCATTTCATTAGGCATTTTAGTAAATATCATAAATTAAGAGCTCCACAGTGTAATCATATGTTTTCAAATTAGAGCGTGTCGTATTTGCGATGCTTTCTACAAAGAAATGTCAATAGCGAGGATAATGGCCTCCTTTTCGCTCCTCCTGTGCCTCTGAAAGGCACACACTAATTACTTTTTTTCCAGGTGACTGTCGCTCAGATGGGCCTCCACAGCACATTATGTCAAGGTCATCTACCTTCTTTACTGAAATATTTACGGCAGCAGTTTCCACTACAGTGACAGTCTCATATAAAATAAAAAATTTCAAAGGTTAGAAATTTACATTAGAAGTGTGTAGAAACAAAATCTCATACACTCCTGGAAATGCAAAAAAAGAACACATTGACACCGGTGTGTCAGACCCACCATACTTGCTCCGGACACTGCGAGAGGGCTGTACAAGTAATGATCACACGCACGGCACAGCGGACACACCAGGAACCGCGGTGTTGGCCGTCGAATGGCGCTAGCTGTGCAGCATTTGTGCACCGCCGCCGTCAGTCTCAGCCAGTTTTCCGTGGCATACGGAGCTGCATCGCAGTCTTTAACACTGGTAGCATGCCGCGACAGCGTGGACGTGAACCGTACGTGCAGTTGACGGACTTTGAGCGAGGGCGTATAGTGGGCATGCGGGAGGCCGGGTGGACGTACCGCCGAATTGCTCAACACGTGGGGCGTGAGGTCTCCACAGTACATCGATGTTGTCGCCAGTGGTCGGCGGAAGGTGCACGTGCCCGTCGACCTGGGACCGGACCGCAGCGACGCACGGATGCACGCCAAGACCGTAGGATCCTACGCAGTGCCGTAGGGGAGCGCACCGCCACTTCCCAGCAAATTAGGGACACTGTTGCTCCTGGGGTATCGGCGAGGACCATTCGCAACCGTCTCCATGAAGCTGGGCTACGGTCCCGCACACCGTTAGGCCGTCTTCCGCTCACGCCCCAACATCGTGCAGCCCGCCTCCAGTGGTGTCGCGACAGGCGTGAATGGAGGGACGAATGGAGACGTGTCGTCTTCAGCGATGAGAGTCGCTTCTGCCTTGGTGCCAATGATGGTCATATGCGTGTTTGGCGCCGTGCAGGTGAGCGCCACAATCAGGACTGCATACGACCGAGGCACACAGGGCCAACACCCGGCATCATGGTGTGGGGAGCGATCTCCTACACTGGCCGTACACCACTGGTGATCGTCGAGGGGACACTGAATAGTGCACGGTACATCCAAACCGTCATCAAACCCATCATTCTACCATTCCTAGACCGGCAAGGGAATTTGCTGTTCCAACAGGACAATGCACGTCCGCATGTATCCCGTGCCACCCAACGTGCTCTAGAAGGTGTAAGTCAACTACCCTGGCCAGCAAGATCTCCGGATCTGTCCCCCATTGAGCATGTTTGGGACTGGATGAAGCGTCATCTCACGCGGTCTGCACGTCCAGCACGAACGCTGGTCCAACTGAGGCGCCAGGTGGAAATGGCATGGCAAGCCGTTCCACAGGACTACATCCAGCATCTCTACGATCGTCTCCATGGGAGAATAGCAGCCTGCATTGCTGCGAAAGGTGGATATACACTGTACTAGTGCCGACATTGTGCATGCTCTGTTGCCTGTGTCTATGTGCCTGTGGTTCTGTCAGTGTGATCATGTGATGTATCTGACCCCAGGAATGTGTCAATAAAGTTTCCCCTTCCTGGGACAATGAATTCACGGTGTTCTTATTTCAATTTCCAGGAGTGTATATAACAGGGTCCAAAAATTTTCGCCGGCATTGTGAAACATTCACGCATGTACACAAATTTCATAACTCTTAAAGTAAGATTCTTGGTTTCCAACATCCGTTTTCACAAATCTGAGTTCCTAACCACTACTCATTATTCCTTACCTTATTACACATATACATATTCGTCGACACGTCAATCTTGCGTCGACACTTCAATATTTCATCATAATAAATACGTAGCATAATCAGATTCCTCATATAGCATCAGCTTATTGATCCTAAACATACCTCAACAGCATAATACACATTGTCATCGTAATAATATCATAAAAACTCAGCCAAATCTCAAAAACGTTGGCCATTGTTTCTGCAAGAATTCCACTTCACAATACTCTACATTCCTGGCAAGGAGAACATTGTTGCGACAGCGAGCGCCACTACTGCCAGCTAAATAAAAGATTCAAACTACTGAAGGCACTAACTAGTGATAGGCATAGGTGGCAATTGAAAGATTTTGATAGAGAACAAACAATGTAGTTACCTTAATAGTGTTCAAAGGTCATAATATATAGCAGTTCATGACATCCAGTCTTACAAATTTACTGTCTCTGATGGACACACGTCCAGATCATCTGCTCTCAAAACTCCGCCATTTCTCTCCCCATATCCACCACTGCTAGCGGCTCACCTCCAACTGCGCAAAGCTACGCGCTGTTAACATCCAGCTGCCCAACACTACAATAGCAAATTCCAACAATGCCACCCAGCCGCAGACTGCGCACAGCACAGCCAGTGATTTTCATACAGAGCGCTACGTGGCGGTGGCGTTACCAGTATAAGAATCTAAACAGCCTTCTTACACGGTGTCCAAATGTCTTTACAACTAACTGCTCTCTCCATAGAAACGGAAGAGCTCTAGCGACTGTACTCCGCGATGGTCGAGAAGCAAGTCCTCACCTCTCCCATTGCTCATAACCTTCCTAAAAACAGCTGTTCGTCCCCATGTTCTTGAATAAACCTATCATGGCCCAGCAGTAGTTACCATGCCAATCATGTTTTCTAAAAAGGAGACCAATTTACCTCAACCAATCGTTGCAGTGCAGTACCCATTCTGTTCTCCGAAGAAAGCAGCACACAATACCTGGAGGTCCTGCAGCCAAACCCCCAGCGAATTTCACAAGATTAGGGAAGCTTCCTAGTAAAAACAAGCTCCGTCTCGTTCATTAAACGATTTCGTGGGTGCCGTTTTGGTGGGTCGCGGTAGCATCTACGAAACGCGACATCCGGAGAAATTCGTTGCCCGTCAGACAAGGTACGCCGTTCTTATAAT
Organism: Schistocerca cancellata; assembly: GCF_023864275.1. Taxonomy (NCBI): domain Eukaryota; kingdom Metazoa; phylum Arthropoda; class Insecta; order Orthoptera; family Acrididae; genus Schistocerca; species Schistocerca cancellata. The sequence goes on from NC_064632.1 coordinate 114,795,229, forward strand.
AAACACATTAGCTGGGCGCCAGCCTGACGCCACTTTACCTGGACTCGCACAAAGGATAAGGAGACCAGGTTCCCACACCACGTCAACTCGCTAATAAAGCGGTTAGGCCAACGCCAGGATGCCCGGCGCTGCCAGTTTCTAAAGAAGTGTCATTTTGCATTCAGCCACGGCGTTCCCACCCTGTTGACTGGCCATTAGCGAAACAAGGCCAGCTGCCAGAATTGTAGCCCATAAACCACTGCCCTGCCCAATCCACGGCACACTTTGGTGACTGCGAAGTAATCCACGAACTCGCTTGCTGCTTGGGGAAAGTTCTAAAGCTGCCCCTAATGCAATGGCCACCTCCAGCATCCAAAAATCTGTCTCAATAGCCGAGTTTAATTCTGTTACTGCTACTCAAGTCATGCAAGTACCATGAGATCAATCAGTGGTTTACCCTAACCCTAATAGCCCATCAGATTAATACCAAAGGCGAATGAAACTGTGTGATAATCATAGAAAGAAAATGAAAAGGGAGGTGCCTGATAGGTATTACCACGGCAGTGACCTGCTCGGAAGGCACCGCATTCTTTCAGAATAATAATGAACAAACACATTTATATGGACGAGAACTTTAGGAAGACGTTCCTCATAGTGAGAACTGGACTAAAGCTCTGAGTTGTCAAAGTTAATGATAGAGATGGAGCGATCTAATTCTTTGAACTAGGTACAGAAAACTGTCTTTGACCATCACAGCGACACACCAAAAATCCCAGAGATTTAAGGAAGCACCAAACACTATGAGCCAGTGATAGCTAACTTGCAATTGCCCAGGAACACTCTCGTTTGCATTAACATGCTGGAGCTGTAAGCAATGCTTACCACTGTCTTCAATGACTGTGAGCAGAGTGGAGACACATCGACTGCACCGAAACTTGAATGTGTAGCTGCAAATTAGTCTCCACCCCCTACCCGTGACATCTGCCCCAGAACTCCTCTAATGTCGGCATCTCTTGACCCTCTGTGCCCCATTATATGCATCTATCTGTTTTTTCAGTCTCCTCCCAGCAGACTTCTCCTATATTCCCACCAATCATCTTAAAACTTGTTACCGCCTGCCAATGGCGCGACTGTTTCTTTGAAAATATTGTGTTCAGAGAAACGGCTAGAACTCCAACCAATGAATCGAATTTCTTCCCCTTTGTTCTAAAAAGCTTCCCACCATGTATTACGTCTCCATGATGTCAATACCAATACTCCAAACGGTGCTCATTCATACACCAGCTAGCCTCTCATTACAGTCCACTGAATTGTTAAAAAACTTCTTACAAGGCTGGTGGCGGACTCTGCTCCCAGGAGATGTTTATCTGCCCAACCATACCACCAAACAAGCTCCTAGCCCCTATTACTCGCTAGTAGAGTTCTGTTTTCCTTAACGAAGGCTTTTTATATCTTGACCACCTGAAGACTGCCTTCACTTTGGCGACAAGACAGGTTTTCTGCCTAGCCGCTTTTGCCCTGCAGCAACCCAATTACTTTCAAAATACTCCCAAATCCGACCACAGAATTAGAACACAAACATGAAGCAGTGAATACACCATCTCCAACCGGTTTACAGTAGTTCCTCCACATCCAAAGCAGGATAACAGCGTTAAGGACACACACAAAAGACTCCACACGTTGCCACTGAAACAAATGGGATTCTTTCTGTAAGATCTCATCAGGTCTGCCTCGCTATCAGACACCCAGCTAGTTTATGTCTCCACGTTGTAATACCTCTCCACCTACCAACTGCTCGTTCATTCTCTCTCCCTTTCTCCCACAAACCGGTAAACAACTTTACTGACCACTTAGGATTACTCACTTCCGACTACCTGTAGGCAGAACTCTTAGAACCATAGCTCTGCCACACAGGGAACACAACGACAACCATATCCTCACGACGGCTCCAAGCTGACTCTTCGATTTCCGGAGCTCTAAACCACCGCACAAAATTATTTTACGCTTAGTTGTTTCAGCCGATCGATATCAGGAGCAGAATGTACGCAGTTACATTGGCTATCTTGTGCTCCTGCTAATGGTGCTTGTGTCAATATACTGTTGTCTGGGAGGACCTTCAGAACGGTTTTTGTAACAGTTATCAGAAAACACCAAGCATCGAGGAAAATCACAAACCTTTAAACCAGCCACGTATGCTCCAACTACAACCCATTTAGAAGGACTGAGGAAGACCGTCCTGTCACATCCAGGATGGAGAACACCGCCTTCTTCCAAATACTGGCTCTGGTGGTCAGAATAGCAACCTGATTTTAGGCGTGACCCGAAAATAATTCGCTACATTGAGAAGTTCCTAAGGAAATTACGTTTGGAACGCACCACTCATTATTGGAAGTTAAACATTCACAATTGGAAATCCAGAGTAGAAGAAATTGGAAACAACTAAAATGTTGTGTTGAAGGTCGTTAGAGATGAGAGGACATATTAAATACGATAACAAGCAGTATTAAACCAAGAGGTAAGGCTGGAAGTGTGAGGAAAACAATTACCAGGAGAAGAGGGGGACTTCTGTTACGACCGTCAGAAATAATTAACCTGACACGTGAAGGAGCAGTAAAGAAGAAGACACACGAAACATATTACAGAGGACATTACATGTAATAGTCAACGTAGATATGAAATGAGTAGCATATGATAGGATAACACCAGAAAACCGGTAGAACGATGACTTAAAAAACAACTCTTTTTAATGGCGAGAGAGGTAGATGACCGATGCAGATTGCAGTGGGACCATCATAGTCAGAGGACGAGTTATCTCGGCATTTTTTGCTCGGAAGCTGGGATGCTCAGTCTGTTGTTAGTCTTAGTGAATTGGAGAATTTTCCGTTATACCACGCACTCTGGCAATCGGGAAAACATTTACTGTAGGGCTATTCATGGGTTTACTAAGAGGCCACAAGTCGTTAGTTTGCCAAATTGAGTTACCTTTGCGAAGTTGCATAGAGAGCACTGAACCAAAGAGGGTACCTATGGGCGAGATGCTAGCGAAGTATTTTGCAGCTATAGCGCTGATTGACTAAGAAGTCAGATTGCTTAACAAACGACAAGTCAAGAGTTATTCTGGATTGTAATGGCTTAGTGAAACAGAGGTTTCGTAGAACCAAATAATTATATTTGCTTCCGTTAAAATTTGAGAGGTGTTTTGCGCGTGACATTTTTTCTTGTTAACTTTCAACTGTATTCCTGCTCGTGACCGTGGAGATTATCTTGGAGGTTTCTACAATGAAGTGCCAAAGAAGCTTGTACACCTGCCTAATATCGCGTAGAGCCCCCGCGTCGCAACACGAAGTGGCATGGACTCAACTTCTGTCTGAAGTAGTGCTGGAGGGAAATGTCACCATGAATCTTGTAGGGGATGCAAGGCATTCCAGACATGGTCAATATTGTTCATGTCTGGGGAGTTTGGTGGGCACCGGAAGTGTTTAAATTCATAACAGCGTTCCTGGAACCACTCTGGAGCAATTGTGGACGTGTGGAGTGACGCATTATCCTGCTGGAATTGCCCGAGTCCGTCGTAATGCACAATGGACATGAATGGATGCAGGTGATCAGACAGGTGCTTACGCACGTGTCACCTGTCAGAGTAACATGTAGATATCACTCCAACTGCACACGTCCCACACCATTATAGAGCCCCCACCAGCTTGAATAGTCCCCTACTGACATGCAGAGTCCATGGATTGCCGGCCGCAGTGGCCGTGCGGTTAAAGGCGCTGCAGTCTGGAACCGCAAGACCGCTACGGTCGCAGGTTCCAATCCTGCCTCGGGCATGGATGTTTGTGATGTCCTTAGGTTAGTTAGGTTTAACTAGTTCTAAGTTCTAGGGGACTAATGACCTCAGCAGTTGAGTCCCATAGTGCTCAGAGCCATTTGAACCATTTTTTGAGTCCATGGATTCATGAGGTTGTCTCCATACCCGTACACGTCCATCCGCTCGATACAATTTGAAACGAGACTAGTCTGACCGGGCAACATATTTCTAGTCATCAATAGTCCAATGTCGGTGTTGACGGGTCCAGGTGAAGCGTAAAGCTTTGTGTAGTGCAATCATCAGGGGTACAGGAGTGGGCATTCGGCTCCGAAAGTCCATATCGATGATGTTTCGTCGAATGGGTCGCACGCTGACGCTTGTTGACAGCCCAGCACTGAAATTTGCAGCAAGTTGCGGAAGGGTTGCACTTCTGTCACGTTGGACAATTCTCTTCAGTCGTCGTTGTCACCGTTCTTGCAGGATCTTTTTCCGGCCTCAGCGATGTCGGAGATCTGATGTTTCACCGGATTCCTGATATTTACGGTACACTCGTGAAATGGTCGTACTGGAAAATCCCCACGTTATCGGTACCTCGGAGATGCTGTGTCCCATGGTTCGTGCACCGACTATAACACCACGTTCAAACACATTTAATCCTGATAACCAGCCATTGTAACAGCAGTAATCGATCTAACAACTGCATCAGACACTTGTCTTATATAGGCTTTGCCGACCGCAACGCTGTATTTGCTTGTTTACATATCTCTGTATTTGAATACGCAAGCCTGTACCAGTTTCTTTGGCGCTTCAGTGTAGGAGCCAGTTGGAAGCGGTGTATGAATCTGGTAGCAGCAAACTTATTTCAGTCTAGTAGTATTTTCCATGTGTTCGTTTCTTCGTTAATTCTTTGGAGAACCTCCTCGTTATCGATCCATCTGACCTTCAACACTCTTCTGTACTACTGCATCTCAAACGCTGTGATTTTCTTGTGTACATTTCGTAATATGTCTCTCGTGCCGCGCATCGCCAAGGGAGCTCTGGCCGCGAGGGGAACTTCATACGATGCCACGGAAGCTCGGACGTACGGACGAAAAAACGTTTCAGAACGTTAGGAATTACTCTGGCGAATCCTCGTAGAATGGAAAAGACCTCGGAGTCTCACGTTATCGGAAATTCGCAGTTTTGCGCAGAAAGGCATGAGGATATGGAAGGAAACTGACTTTTTTTTCGCAAGGAACTATTTCCGTTTTTGCCTTAAGTGGTTTAGGGATGCCGTGAAAAATTTGTATCTGGACTGCCGATCAAATATTTGAGACACTGTTCTCCCAAATGCAAGTCCAATGCACGACCTCGCACCTTGTTCAAAAGATAACAGAATTACGAATAAGATGAAGTGTTGTAACCCGAGGATGGAGCCCTGACAACGAGAATGGGACAGCGGTATTAGTTGTATCTTCCTCTTCTTTTTCCTAGCGCTTAACCCGTCGGCTAGGATATCCAAATTTTTTTAATTTTTCAAGATTTAGGAAATTTTATTTTGTTATTTGAGGATGTGACCGGATGATCTTACTAGGGCCAGAGTTGTCGAGGTAACGTATGGGAGAGAAGTCATGTATGCCACCGCGTCATCTATTAGTGTCAACGTATTTTACCTGTTTGGATATCGGATTTTATGTGACGGAATTTGGGGACCAACCCAACATATGCCTAGCGACTGGAAAAAGCGCAGGACATATCCGTTTTCAAGAAGAGCCGTAGGACAAATATACACAATTACATCCTATCTCTTTGACGTCAATCTGTTGTAGAGTTGTGGAATATGTTTAATGCTCAAGAATTGCGGCCTTCCTGGAGAACGAAAATATCCTCCATAAAAATCTACCTTGATACCGCAAAAAGGTTAGCCTCTATTGGGTCCATGTCTTCCCTGTCTTCAGCTTTGTATCTTACAGGAAACCTATGCGTCTTTGTAGTTCTTCGTTAAGCGGATCACGGTCGTCAATATCTTTTCGGAGAAATGTCCAGTTCCTTTATACCTTGTTCTACTTCTGTGAACCAGGTTCCTTTGGTGTTCTAGATAGTAATTTAATATCCTTAGGATATCCTAGGCTCATTCATGTCATGTGACTGGAAAAGGCAATCCTTCTTTTCCGAATCGTGTCACTTCATCTTCTCCAGGTGCTTATATACGAGTAAATTGATGAAAAAGGAATCGCAACATCCAAAATAAATGTACAGTGATGGAACTTCACGACTACCTTTGTCTAGATAACATACAGGGTGATTCAAAAAGAATACCACAACTTTAGGAATTTAAAACTCTGCAACGACAAAAGGCAGAGCTAAGCACTATCTGTCGGCGAATTAAGGGACCTATAAAGTTTCATTTAGTTGTACATTTGTTCGCTTGAGGCGCTGTTGACTAGGTGTCAGCGTCAGTTGATGCTAAGATGGCGACCGCTCAACAGAAAGCTTTTTGTGTTATTGAGTACGGCAGAAGTGAATCGACGAGAATCCGCGGGAAACAACTCAGTATGAACGTGAGTCGCCTAAGGTGAACGTTTTCTGTGCCATTTCAGTCAATAAAGTTTTTGGTCCCTCTTTCTTCGAAGGTGCTACTGTAACTGGACTATAGTATCTGGAGATGTTAGAGAATTGGCTGTTCCCTCAGCTCGAACAAGAAGCACAACAATTCATATTTCAGCAGGATGGAGCGCAACCACATTGTCACTTATCTGTCTGTAACTGCCTGAACGTCAACTACCCGAGGCGATGGATCGGCCGCCAGGCAGCCCGTGACAGAGCACCATCACTGGCCTCCAAGAAGCCCTGATCTTACCCCCTGCGATTTTTTCTTATGGGGGTATGTTAAGGATATGGTGTTTCGGCCACCTCTCCTAGCCACCATTGATGATTTGAAACGAGAAATAACAGCAGCTATCCAAACTGTTACGCCTGATATGCTACAGAGAGTGTGGAACGAGTTGGAGTATCGGGTTGATATTGCTCGAGTGTCTGGAGGGGGCCATATTGAACATCTCTGAACTTGTTTTTGAGTCAAAAAGAACTTTTTTAAATACTCTTTGTAATGATGTATAACAGAAGGTTATATTATGTTTCTTTCATTAAATACACATTTTTAAAGTTGTGGTATTCTTTTTGAATCACCCTGTATTTATGTGATTAACACTGCAAGATCACAAGTTAATGGAAGTCCAAGAAAAGCCATTGCAAATTTGAAAAGCTGGTACATTAATAACCGGTGTAGCCGTAAGAATGTTGAATGTAAACATGCAAACGTGCATGCACTGTGTTGTACAGGTGCCGGATGTCTGTCTGTATGGTGGAGTTCCGTACCTGTTGCACCCGATGGTTCACTACAGGGACGCTTAATGCTGTTTGTGACTGACGCTTCAGCCGTCCGATGATGTCCCACATGTGATCGACTGGAAACAGGTATGGTGATCGTGCAGGTCAAGACAGCATGTCGACGCTCTGTAGAGCGTGTGGAGCTTACAACAGCGTTATATGGGCGAGCGTTATCCTGTTGGAAAACACCCCCTGGAATGCTGTTCTTGAATGGCAGCACAACAGTTGCAGTATGGGTGAGTGGGATAACCACGAGAGTGCTCCTGATGTCATACGAAGCGGTACGCCAGACCATAACTTCAGATGTAGGTCCAAAGTGTCCAGCACATAGTTCGGTTGCAGGTCCCCAACTGGCCTCCTACTAAGCAACGCACGGCCATCGCTGGCGCCGAGGCAGAACCAGCTTTCGTCAGAAAACACAGCAGACCTCCACCCTAGCCTCCAATGGTTTCTCACGTGACACCACTGCAGCCGCAAATCGGGGATCGGTGAATGCACGCTGCGGGGCGTCTCGCTCGGAGCTGTCCTCGGAGTAACCGATTTGTGACAGGCTGCTGCTGATGCAGTAACGATGAGCCAGGGCCGTACTCCGAGCACGATGGTCTTCGTTCTCGGTAGTGCGACGTGACCGTCCGGAGCCCGGTCTTCTTGTGACTGAACATTCTCGTGACCACCTCTGCCAGCAATGGTGTACAGCGACCACATTCCTGACAAGTCTTGCTGCAGTATCACAGAAGGAACATCCAGCTTATCGCAGCCTTATTTCCCGACTTCGTTCAGACTTGGTGAGGTGTTGACGATAGCTCCTGTGTCACCTTAAATGCATTCTTGTCTAACATCAATTCTCCACGTTCAATCACAATGCATCCTCATAGTGCCGCTACTAGAGTCTCTCGCATGCGACTATTGCAAAATTCGATCTGACATCATCTCTCAGATGTAGAAACATGTCTACCAACTTGTGTTTATGTCACACAACGCCATTCTGGAGTTGCGATTTTTTCCCCCGTCAGTGTACTTTCTGGTTGCTAAGCCGTCTGTACTCTGTTGTCTGTGATAAGTTCCATGAATTTCCACATTTTTTTCCCTTTGTCATCAGGTTTTGCACATTAGCCCTTTCTTGGTCACTGTAAGATCCTCTGCCTCGTGTAGAGCCTCTAGGCGAATAACAGTGAAATAGTGTCAAATATTGGCGTTAATTATATCGATCTCTTTTGGTATATTCCTTAAGTTAGTTAGTAGAGCATTTCCAGTTTGTTACTGCGCTACACGAATGCTTCTTTCTCTGATAGGCTTGGTTCTGTCCATTCAGCTGTTTATTTAAAAAAAAATTTCGTAACATTTTCTAGTCTGACCTTTTCCTCTAGGCGCTGATCTTGACGGAAACTGCGTCTTCTCAAAGGGTATTTGAAACCGAGCCTTCACTTCCTACGTCTTCATTTGGTTATTTTGGTACACCTATTACTAATATTATAAGTATGTACCGGTACATAGCTCTTAGCTATGTGCACTTGTTCAGTAGAAGAGATGTGTTTCATAGTAGCGAATATGAAAACGTGCTCATGTTTGCTGTAATTTTTTTCTTGTTTTGCTCTATACTACCACCTCTCAATATATGGAAAGCGAAGAGTTTGCAGAAGAAAAGATTTGTCTCATAGATACGCATTTTTGGAAGTTTGCGTTTAGCGCCTGTGTTTACTAGAATTTGATCGTTGCTGTCATATTCTTGAATATTTATCATGGATCTTGGGACACCATGTATATGCAGGTGATTTTCTTTCATTAAAATAATTTTGGTATTTCTGAAATAGTAGAGAGTACGCAACGGCCTTGCCGCAGTGGCTACACCGGTTCCCGTGAGATCACCGAAGTTAAGCGCTGTCGGGCGTGGTCGGCGCTTAGATGGGTGACCATCCAGGCCACTATGCGGTGTTGCCACTTTTCTGGGTGCACTCAGCCTCGTGATGCCAATTGAGGAGCTACTCGACCGAATAGTAGCGGCTTCGGTCAAGAATACCATCTTACGACCGGGAGAGCGGTGTGCTGATCCCACGCCCCTCCTATCCGCATTCTCCTCTGAGGATGACACGGCGGTTGTATGGTCCCGGTAGGCCACTCGTGGCCTGAAGACGGAATGCTGAAGTAGTAGAGAGGCGAATCATCAGGAAAATATCTGACTTACGAAAAACTTCGGAATGTTGGAAATTACGAAGTAATGATGAAATTTATCGAAACATAGAAAACATAAAACAAGATCGGTATATTTTGGCTATTTGTGTGGAATGCAAGCCAACCCATTAACCAATCCTCCTCCTCCTCACTGGTCATACCGGACTCGAGAGTCCATTACCGCAGCAACGTATTTTCGCCATCTGTCCCTGTCTTGGGCTATTTCCTTCCATTCATCTTCAATACCTAGGCTCCTCAAATCAGCCATCATATTGTCCTCCACCTACGCGTCGGTCTCCCCACAGGACGTTTTCCTTCTAGGTGCCCTACCAGTACTCTACGCGCTGCCCTGCCCTCATTCATTCGAGCTACGTGACCCGCCCATCGCAGCCTACGTGATTTAATAATACTGATTGTGTCAGGGCTTGAATAGAGTTCGTGAACCTCTTCGTTATGCAGTTTTCGCCACTCTCCGCTAATCTCATCCCTTTTTGCTCCGAAAATTTTCCTCAAAATTTTGTTAACCCATTAACCAATAAGATCTTAAAATATTTGTTGGCTAAAAATTTAACAAGTTGGATTAAGAAAAAAAATAAAAACCGAAGAAATATCTGTAAGACGCGTGTTTAAAGTGATGAATATGGAAGGATTGAAAGGTGTAGAGTGAAGACAGTGATTTGAAATGATTAGGGGCGAAAATAAAAAAAACTTAGTCAACTGATGAAAGACTAAAGAAAAGAAAATAAGAACGAATAAGGAACTGAAATTGGCAAGCAGTTCTTCGTTGATCCACCCTAGAAAATAAAAAAAGAATACTGTCGAAAAGTGTGGCGATGAAAATTTTCTTTGTCTACATCTACATCTACATCCATACTCCGCAAGCCACCTGACGGTGTGTGGCGGAGGGTACCCTGAGTACCTCTATCGGTTCTCCCTTCTATTCCAGTCTCGTATTGTTCGTGGAAAGAAGGATTGTCGGTATGCTTCTGTGTGGGCTCTAATCTCTCTGATTTTATCCTCATGGTCTCTTCGCGAGATATACGTAGGAGGGAGCAATATACTGCTCGACTCTTCGGTGAAGGTATGTTCTCGAAACTATAACAAAAGCCCGTACCGAGCTACTGAGCGTCTCTCCTGCAGTCTTCCACTGGAAGACTTGTCATCAGGATTCCAACCGGAGAGACGACATCATTGCTCTTTAGCGACTATGGAGATACGTAGTGGTACCTCTCCTGAAGACCTTGACAAGGTCCAATAATTGGAGCCAACTTGTAATCAATCAAGTCGTACGCGTGGAAGCAGAAGGGCAGGCAATTGCCGGCATGTGTGATATGCAGCCTGCCTCCCCGTATGATGTGGGCAAACAAGTTGCCGGCGGCACTCCGGCCCTCGACGGTGGCAGGGGAGGTGCGGACAGGGCGGGGCGGCGCACAATGGCCGTAACGACGGCTGACACAGACCGATGCGGGCAATCAGCGCGCCTTGTAGGCCGCAGCCACAGCCGCCGCTGCCGTCTCGCTTCCGAGGCACGGCCGGCGTTACCTGCCGCTGTCGCTGCCGTGACGAAACGCTGAGTGCCGCCCGTGTGGGCACCTACCCCTGCGCCGTACTTCAGACCACCCCGGTCTAAGCCCCTTTTACACAATCCACTTTCTTGTCTCAATCGACTGCTCGCGACAAGTGAATCTGCTACAGCACCCGTGGTACTTTATTCCTTTACTGTGTCATGTGTGTCGAGTAGTCAGTCACTTTCGTTTACAACTGAACGCCATATACACTGAGTGTCAAATGTCACGAGATAATGATGTGTACGTGTACAGATGGTGGTAGTATCACGTACATAAGGCATAAAAAAAGGCAGTGCATTGGCACAGCTGTCATTTGTACCCATGTGATTCTCTAACATTCTGCGTGGTGTCTCTTTCTTCTAAGTCGTGTCTCCCTACCACTTTCGCGCAACGACTTTCTGAGCGTGTTTTTTAGGGAATTGACTAGTTTGAACCTGGGACCTGTTGCTGGTAAGCGGACGCCAGACCACACATCACATGTAGAGTTCAGAAGAGTTCAGTGAGACTAGCGATGATATAATCAGATACTTAATGATTTCAGCGTCAGCTCCACTGCACTCCCTGTAAAAGAATCTTAATACTAGCTAAATTTAGTGGAAGGGGTTCAAGGCTTTCCTATTTTTAGTTAGCTGGTAAAATAACGTCGAAAAAGCAGTTAAGTTTACCATTGGAATTTTTATTCTACTCACAAAACATTGTTTATAAATTGCACTATTGATAAAAGGAAATATTTTAATACAGGATGATAAAAAACAACTGCGTTCAACAAAAACATGAACGAATATTTCCTGAATGGGTTTCCAAGTTCTACAATGGATCGAAGGATGACCTATGCCATATCACATCTCTAATCTAGATTTAAGTTAACTTTCACAAAAGAGAACACTATCAAAATGGTCTACAGTGACCCTCAATTATCTTTGGCTAAACGGTTCAAATGGCTCTGAGCATTATGGGACTCAACTGCCGAGGTCATTAGTCCCCTAGAACTTAGAACTAGTTAAACCTAACTAACCTAAGGACATCACAAACATCCATGCCCGAGGCAGGATTCGAACCTGCGACCGTAGCGGTCTTGCGGTTCCAGACTGCAGCACCTTTAACCGCACGGCCACTTCAGCCGGCTCAATTATCTTTAATTATTTATCTAACTTGTCATTAATTACAGTGGCTGATGTGGCTTCTCAATAATTACATAACAGAAAAATCATCGTGTTTCGGATTTTTACTTCAAGTAGCAAATGTGAACATCATGAGATTTAATTGACGATCGACACTAGTATTACGTAAAAAGGGGATGTAACAGATGAGACATCTGCAGTTCTGAGTGAAGCCCTATGGCGGCATCACGTGCGTTCATTACCTTGTCGGTGGTTAGGCAGCGTCAGGGGGCGGCGGGCGGCGCGGCTCCACGCACCTCGCCGTCTCGGAAGCAACTCTCTCCTAACTTCTCCTTACTACAATTTACCGAAGTTGGTTTAAAAAAAAGGTATCTGGCCGTGTTTTCAACTGACCAATCAGGGTCTCAATGTTAACCTTAAGCTCCGCCTACAAAAACTTTGTCTATCCAATGAGAAACGTTATACTTTTCGTGGTGGGGCAATGTTTTTAACGTTTGCAACGTAACAGAGACGCGTATAGTCTCACGCTAAAACTTTCAGCTGATGTGGTCCTTTTAGTGTTATCGTAAGATCTATACTGTTCTTCTGGACGGCTCAATCTTTTAACATGGGCTGGGGGGTGGTCCTGGCGGTCGGATAGCGACGTGGGTGTCCGTCCCTTATCGTAGGGCCTCTTAGCCTACACGATTCTGCTCTCGGCTTCTGTTCTCGTTTCTCCCCTCGGAACTGCGTCTGTTTCACGGTGGGAAGGTATGACATGCCTTTAGGCGTTCTTGTCTTACTCTGTGGTATTCCATTTGCTCACTCGTTTATCGTATTACTTTGGTTAATTTATTTAATGTCACGATTTATTCGGAGCTATGTGACATACTGCCGGATTTGCTATCATGTCAGGGTTTTCATGGAAGGTGTTGGATTTGTCTGACACCTTACAATTCGTATGAAGAGTTTTCCGACGTGTCGCGTCCCGGCACAGCCACAGTATACCAGAATGAAGTACGTGCGAACTGCGTAGCGCAATCGCGACGTTAACGACAATGGGTTAGTTATAAATAGCTGTCAACCTTTATATCGGAGATGAGAGGGAGAGAATCTCCTTGGTTTGAAGCAAATAAGTTTCCTGAAAATAGGTTACAGAATTGCAATAGGCAGAAAAGATTGGTTACTTTCTATCAAGTTTATTCCCACATATACTTACGTGAGGTGTTGGACCATAAACCCCTTAGTAAGGCTCAGTCTATTTATTCGGACTTGCTATTTCAAAGCTAATTGCCAGTACATATAAGAAACAAGTACAAAGCAATCACTTGTTCTTGGTTAGCACTGAAATCTCTCTAAGTAATTGAGACAAAGACTGACAGACTCTGTTCAACACTATTCCAATGAAACTCTAAAAATCTCACTTGACCTGCAGTTCCTGAGTGTCCACCAGAGTCTACCACCGTCTTCTCGTAGTTGAAGTCTTTATCAGCTGTATCGGCTGCTATGGGCCTACTCGGCCCCGCTGCCGTCTCGCAGCGGAATCACCAAACTGCCGGCACTCTGAATCTGCATCTGAATCTCTGCCTCTAGCTATTCTGCTGCCTGGCCTTTTATTTCGTTTCTCATGTACTTGGGTGCACACAAGTTAATTTGTTGCACATGACCCTTTCATTTCTAAGTGATCGGATTGCAGAAGAATTCCTATGGTTCCACACGACACTCTCGTTTCTAATTGGTCGGCTTGCGCAAGAATGCCTTCGATTCCACACGACACTTCCGTTTCTAGCTGCACACAACTTAATTTGGTTCCACACAAGTCTTTTCCGCACGTGACTGACACTATCTCTTGCTGTATTATCGCCCTGGTGTGTGCGTCTTCCATTGCGCAAGTTTGATTCATGCTGCTTCCTCTGGCAGGAAGTCAAACAATAAGTTATTTGATCAACAAGCTATACAGGGCTATTACAAATGATTGAAGCGATTTCATAAATTCACTGTAGCTCCATTCATTGACATATGGTCACGACACACTACAGATACGTAGAAAAACTCATAAAGTTTTGTTTGGCTGAACCCGCACTTCAGGTTTCTACCGTCAGAGCGCTCGAGAGCGCAGTGAGACAAAATGGCGACAGGAGCCGAGAAAGCGTATGTCGTGCTTGAAATGCACTCACATCAGTCAGTCATAACAGTGCAACGACACTTCAGGACGAAGTTCAACAAAGATCCACCAACTGCTAACTCCATTTGGCGATGGTATGCGCAGTTTAAAGCTTCTGGATGCCTCTGTAAGGGGAAATCAACGGGTCGGCCTGCAGTGAGCGAAGAAACGGTTGAACGCGTGCGGGCAAGTTTCACGCGTAGCCTGCGGAAAATTGGCTCATGCCACAACTGGAGACCGACAGCGCCGACTTCATCTTTCAACAGGATGGTGCTCCACCGCACTTCCATCATGATGTTCGGCATTTCTTAAACAGGAGATTGGAAAACCGATGGATCGGTCGTGGTGGAGATCATGATCAGCAATTCATGTCATGGCCTCCACGCTCTCCCGACTTAACCCCATGCGATTTCTTTCTGTGGGGTTATGTGAAAGATTCAGTGTTTAAACCTCCTCTACCAAGAAACGTGCCAGAACTGCGAGCTCGCATCAACGATGCTTTCGAATTCAGTGATGGGGACATGCTGCGCCGAGTGTGGGAGGAACTTGATTATCGGCTTGATGTCTGCCGAATCACTAAAGGGGCTCATATCGAACATTTGTGAATGCCTAAAAAAACTTTGAGTTTTTGTATGTGTGTGCAAAGCGTTTTGAAAATATCTCAAATAATAAAGATATTGTAGAGCTGTGAAATCGCTTCAATCGTTTGTAATAACCCTGTACTTGGCAACCTCCACCGCTTATCTTGTCCCTACGTCCTGGTGGACTATTTCTTAATGTCGGCTGGCTGTTTGCCTATGGAGCCTGGACTCTTCTTATGGTTACAAAAGCAAGAATAAAAATTAAAATTTTATACAGTCACAACAGACACGGTTACGGCCGCACAGCCAGAATTAGCAGACTTTGAACGCGGAACGGCGGTTGGAGCTAGGCGCATGGGACAGTCCATTTCGGAAATAGTTAGGGAATTCAATATCTGAGATCCACAGTGTCAAGATGGTGCAAGAATACCAAATGTCCGGCGTTAACTCTCATCACGGATAACGGAGTGGCCGACAGCCTTCACTTAACGATCGAGAGCAGCGACTTTTGCGTAGAGTTGTCAGTTCTAACAGACAAGCAGTACCGCAGAAAACAATTTGGCATGTGCGACGAACGTATCCGTGAGGACAGTGTGGCGAAATTTGGTGTTAACGGGCTATGGCAGCAGACGATCTACGCGAATGCCTTTGCTAACAGCACGGCATCGCCTGCAATGCCTGTCCTGGGCTCGTGACCATATCAGTTAGACCCTTGACGACTGGAAAACCGTGGCCTGGTCAGATGAGTCCCGATTTCATTTGGTAAGAGTAAAACGTCCCCATTGAAAAATTATACAAGACTGTGCTTAACCTGACACACAATATTTTTAGCGAAAGCAATCTGACTTCCAATAATCCCTACAAAAGAATGGCCCTGACTAACATTAACCTATACCTTTCACAAATCACTTACCTCACAAAAATCTTCGTTACTGGAACTACTGCAATACAGCGAGCGCCACTACTGCCAGCTAAATAAAAGATTCAAACTACGGAAGGCACTAACTACTGATAGGCATAGTTAGCAAATGAAAGATTTTAATAGAGAACAAACAATGTATTTACCTTAATAGTCATAATATATATAGCAGTTCATGACAAATTTCAAAACTCCTCCATCTCTCTCCCCACATCCACCACTGCTGGCGGCTCACCTCCAACTGCGCAACGCTACACGCTGTTCACATCCAGCTGCCGCTGCCCAACACTACAATGGCAGACAACAATGCAAACTAGCCACATACTGCACACAGCACAGCCAGTGATTTTCATACAGAGCGCTACGTGGCGTTACCAATATAAGAAAACATAAACAGCCTACTTACATAGCCCCCATGTTCCCCACAAAAAATTTTACAAATTGTTTTGGGCAGGGGCCAATAATGATTTGAAAAAATTTTTCATAATTACAATAACAAAGATATCAAATGCACACACTTATTAATACAATGTTGGTCAAAGGCTAAAATTTTCTCACAGTCCATAAAGACAGTCCTGATCATTTATCACAGTAATATTACAGTGTTTTTTTCTCAAAGTCTGAGTAGTAAAAGACAATGCACACAGAAGTAGTGGATTTCTATGCAGTCTTGAAGAAGTAGTGTTGTCCTTCCAACTGAAAGACAGTGCTGACTCTTGACATGCTGACAGGTAATGGGCCACAACAGAGCAAACCCACAGCAGAGTCATTCTAAGTTTTGAAGAATATTGGTAGGTAGGTCAATACAGAGCAGACCCACTGTAGTCCTGGTAGAGAATATGGTATTGGTGAGTCAGCAAAGGTGTAGACCCACTGTAGTCCTAGTAGAAATAATGGTATTGGTGGGTCATCAAATGTGTAGACCCACTGTAGTCCTTGTAGAGATGGCCAGCAGCCATCTGCTGCGACTGTGCAGTTGCACAATCACCCTCGAAGAGTCTTGCAGAGAAGATAGCAAGTCCATAAACCACCGATTGTGCACGCACAAAGTTTTTGGAATTGTCTTTAGAACCAGCAATGCTGTTAACCAGTCCCTTGCTGAGTTATCAACACACGTGCGAGCACTAACAGTCCTCTTTTTTTCACATATTTTGCATATACTATGACCAACAGAAACGTGTGCAGTGAAATGTATGCTTACAAGTTACTTAATTTGATGAACTGGTGTCCATTATAATTTTATAACATGAGAATACAATTACAGAGATACAGAAAACATCATTAAAACATAATAATACAGATAACATTTGTAGTAATAAAGGCTTTACAGAAGAATCGAAATAAGGTATACATCAGTGTTACAAGAATTATGACATAAGTAAATAAATAAAATAATGAGAATAGTTTCGAAACATTAATTTCACATATGAGCATTGAAACAGAACAGAATAAATAATGTCTAAACATCTTTACAAAGTAATTAATGCAAATTATATTTGAGGATAATAGTATTCCTCATAATAGTTCATGTAGCTGAGAAAAATTTCAAAACTCCGCCATTTCTCTCCCCACATCCACCACTGCTGGCGGCTCACCTCCAACTGCGCAACGCTATGCGCTGTTCACATCCAACTGCCGCTGCCCAACACTACAATGGCAGACAACAATGCTAACTAGCCACAGACTGCACACAGCACAGCCAGTGATTTTCATACAGAGCGCTACGTAACGTTGCCAATAAGAAAATATAAACAGCCTACTTACAGTATTTCTAAGTTCTAGGGGACTGATGACCTCAGAAGTTAAGTCCTGTAGTGCTCAGAGCCATTTGGACCAAGAAGACCGGACTCCGGACGGCCACGTGGCACAACCGAGAAGGAAGAGGAAAAGAGTCGTCCACGTATAAACAGCCTACTTACCTAGCCCACATGCTCCCCACAAAAAAATTTACAAATTGTTTTGGGCACTGGCCAATACATATTTGTTAAAATTTTTTCACAATTACAATAACAAAGAAATCAAATGCACGCACTTATTGATACAATGTTGGTCAAAAGCTGAAAGTTTCTCACAGTCCATAAAGACAGTCCTGATCATTCATCACAGTAAAATTGCAGTGTTTTTCTCAAAGTTTGAGCAGTACAAGACAATGCACATGGAAGTAGTGTTCCATGCTGTCTTGAAGAAGTAGTGTTCTCCTTCCAACGGAAAGACAGTGCTGACTCTCGACATGCAGACAGGTAATGGTCCACAACAGAGCAAACCCACAGCAGAGTCATTCGACGTTTTGAAGAAGATTGGTAGGTAGGTCATCACAGAGCAGACCCACTGTAGTCCTGGTAGAGAGTATGGTATTGGTCGGCCACCAGAGGTGCAGACCCACTCCAGTCCTTGTAGAAATAATGGTATTGGTGGGCCACCAGAGGTGCAGGCCCACTGTAGTCCTTGTAGAGATGGCCAGCAGCCATCTGCTGCGACTGTGCAGGTGCACAATCACCATCGAAGAGCCTTGCAGAGAAGACAGCAAGTCCATAAACCACCACTTGTACACTCACGAAGTTTTTGGAATTGTCCTTAGAACCAGCAATGCTGTTATCCAGTCCCTTGCTAAATTATTAACACACGTGCAAACACTATCAGTCCCTACTTCTCACATATTGTCCATATACTATGACCAACAGAAACGTGTGCAGTGAAATGTAACTTACAAGTTACTTAATTAGATGAACTGGTGTCAATTACAATTTTATAACATGAGAATACAATTACAAAGATACAAAATACATCATTAAAAACATAACAATACAGATAACATTTGTAGTACAAGCTTTACAAAAGAATCGAAATAACATATACATCAGTGTTACAGGAATTATGACATGAGTACATACATACAAGATCAGAATAACTTTTGAAACATCAACTTTACACATAAGCATTAAAACAAAACAGAATAAATAATGTCTAAGCTTATTTACAAGGTAAATAACATATTATTAATGCCAATTTTATTTGAGGATAACAGTATTCCTCATCATAGTGAATGTAGCTTAATATTAAAAGAAGAAAAAATTCTATGATATATATAGCAGTTCATGACAAATTACAAAACTCCGCCATCTCTCTCCCCACATCCACCACTGCTGGCGGCTCACCTCCAACTGCGCAACGCTACGCGCTGTTCACATCCAGCTGCCGCTGCCCAACACTACAATGGCAGACAACAATGCAAACTAGCCAAAGACTGCACACAGCACAGCCAGTGATTTTCATACAGAGCGCTACGTGGCGTTACCAATATAAGAAAACATAAACAGCCTACTTACAAGAGTTGGTGGTAGGGTTCGAGTGTGGCGCAGACCCCACGAAGCCATGGACGCCAAGTTGTCAATAAGGCACTGTGCAAATTGGTGGTGGCTCCATAATGGTGTGGGTTGTGTTTATATGGAATGGACTGAGTCTTCTGGTCCAACTGAACCGATCGTTGATTGGGAATGTTTATGTTCGGCTACCTGGAGACCATTTGCAGCCATTCGTGGACTTCTTGTCTCCAAACAACGAAGGAATTTTTATGGATGACAATGCACGATGTCACCGAGCTACAATCGTTTGCGATTGGTTTGGAGAGCGTTCTGGACAATTTGAACGAATCATCTGCCCACCCAGATCGCACGATATCAATCCCATCGAACATTGGTGGGACATATTCGAGAGGTCAGTTAGTGCACAATATCCTGCACAAGCAACACTTTCACAATTATAGACAGCTATTTAGGCAGCATGGCTCAATATTTCTGCAGGGGACTTCCAACGACTTACCACGACGAGTTGACACACTACGCCGCGTAAAAGGAGGTATCTCAAAACTTTTGTGAACCCAGAGTATGCGTGTGTTGTCGCTCTGTGGTGAAAATGCGCTTGCTGTGAATGATTCCTTTTTACGAAAAAATCGTAATATAATAACAAAATATTGGAACACGCAATACTAATAGACTTCGTTAATGACCAGTGTTCAAAATGGATGTTCTTGTCAAAGGCCATGTGGTAAATTCTCTACAGTCCTGAGAACTGAAGGAAGAGGAAAAGAGTCGTCCACGTATTTCAGATCACATACATTCATATACAGAAAATACAGGGTGTTCCAGCTTCTCTGTTGACATCGCTTTACATCTGCCCTCGAGAAACCACGCCGAGATTTTCGCATTGTCCCTGTTGCTAAGTGCAAATCATTAGTCTTACAGAAAAAAATGACAGAAAAAACGAACAGGACCTTTGTGTTGGAAATATTATGCTGGTAAATTTTGTAGTGGGATACCTTTTCGCTGGACACAACAGTTTTTGAGTTATTAAAAAAAACATGCAACAATTTCAGACTGGATAACTAGTATGTTTTTCGTGGCACTCCCACTTACCACTGTACAAAAATTCGCTGCTACACTGTTCCCTATATTCGACCTTCTTTGTTCTCTATTAATTGGGCTATTACTTCACCAGCATAGTCGGATGTTTCGTTAACGTAATTAATTTAAACGTGTGCGTGTGAGTAATGAAAGAACGATGACTTTCGTAAACGTCACCCTAAAATTAATTACATTGACAAATGGATCCAAACTCAACTAGGGTAGTTTCGTAGTCAGAAGGCTTGACGAATACTACGCTGAATTGTTTATTTTACGTTGTAAAAATTCACAAAAATTTTAGGTAAAATTTATGTCAACTTAACAAGTTGTAAATGTTCCATTAAGCTGGTGGCATAATAAGGCCAGTCAATGAAGACTAAAAAAATCGAACGTGTTAAATAATTCGTGCAATCACAAAATTTTGTACAGTGGTAGGGGGGAGTTTATGACCAACATACTAGAAATCCTATTAGGTGGAGGCTGCATGGGAATGAGGGTGCGTTTGCAGCTCACTTTTGTACGTTTTTCTTGAATAACCAGAAAACTGCGGCCTCTAAGGAAAATGCATCTTAGTACAAAATTTAGCTATATTAAATTTCCTAGAAAACGATCCTGTTCATTTTTTCTGTAGGGCTTACAGTTCGGGCGTTGTGAGGGAGAAGATATGAAAATCTCGCACATGGTTTTTGAAGACCGTACCGAGCGAGGTGGCCCAGTGGTTAGCACACTGGACTCGCACTCGGGAGGACGACGGTTCAAACCCGTCTCCAGCCATCCTGATTTAAGTTTTCCGTGATTTCCCTTAATCGCTTCAGGCAAATTCCAGAATAGTTCCTTTGAAAGGGCACGGCCGATTTCCTTCTCCATCCTTCCCTAATCCGAGCTTGTGCTCCGTCTCTAATGACCTCGTTGTCGACGGGACGTTAAATACTAGTCTCCTCCTCCTCCTTCTTGAAGACTGTGTAGAACACTGAGGATTGCATAAAGTGACGTCAGTAGGGACAGTTCAATCACGCTTTATATGGTTGTAGAAGCATCAAACAATATCTAGAAAGCAGTAAATAGCTCCTTCGTATCTTGTTTTCTTGCTAAGTACCGAATAACATCGAAAATTATATTTCTCGCCAATTACTTCTGATCTCTTCAGTGTTGAAATTTATGTATAATGTAGGCTTTATCTCTGTAAAAGATAAATTTTGCTTTCAGGTATTTCGTCTGTCTTATAGGAGAACATTAGTAGGGAAAATACCAAAACCTCATGCAGCCGTTTCAGTGTGTCACGAATACAAAGCAAATTACAAAGCAAAGAACAGAATAAAGGTTAAGACGACACGAATGTACAGAATCGCAATTTTGTAACAGAAGAAAGTAAAATATACTTGCACGTTGTGGTCCGAGACACCAATCGGGACCGACTGACCACCGTTTTATCCTCTGTCATGTCATCGGATGCGGTAAGGAGATGCAAGTGGTCAGCACATTGCTCTTTCAGTCACTGTCGAGTTTCTCGACCTTCGAACCTCTTCGAGTAGTCGATTTTGAGGAGAAATTCTCTCTTGAAAAGGGGATTTGCGGCTTCTGCACTGAAGGCAGTAGTTGGTTACTGAATAATCAACCCAGTCATTTTTCGGATACAGGAAGACTATAAGAATCGAAATTGCATACCCTAAGTCAGCAAATGTTACATTTAACTGAGCGTGCACAATTTGGATAACCAGATGCTGGGCGGTGGCGTTTCAGTGAATCAAATTGACTTCGCGAAATTCCATTTGTTTCCGTGTGAAACTGAATGCTGTATTATTGTCAGACATCATTTTTTGACAATGAAGGGCGTTTCAGGTTTTTTGTGGTGACTTTTATTGGTGGAAGTTGCTAGGAACCGTTTGAAGCCGATGTAGGAACTGTAAGCGTGTACGTATTCCAGTCCCGCAGTCTGTTCACAAAATCTTTCAGAAACTACATGGGCTGGACAAAAATATAGAAACACGAAAAACACAACATATTAGCGTGCTCGATACGATATACGAAAACCGTTGGCATTCAAAACAACTTCCAGTCATCTCGGAATGAAAAAATACTGGTCCTGTGAGATTTTGGAAGGAAACTTGTCACATTCTTTCTGCAAGTGGCAAGTTACAGTTATAAAGGAGGACAATTATCACGCACTCTTCTTCCCAAAGTAGACCACAAAGGCTCAGTACTATTGAGACGGTGATTGTGGCGGTCTGGGAAGATGCAATAATTCATCTTCGTAATCACAAAACCAGTCCGGGACCAAGAGACCTTTTTGAGCAGAGACCCTGTCGTCTTTGAACACATCATCAATATTAGGGAACAAGCATTATCTACATCTACATATATACTCCGCAATCCACCATACGGTGCGTGGCGGAGGGTACCTCGTACCACAACTAGCATCTTCTCTCCCTGTTCCACTCCCAAACAGAACGAGGGAAAAATGACTGCCTATATGCCCCTGTACGAGCCCTGATCTCTTATCTAATCTCTGTGGTCTTTCCCCGAAATGTAAGTTGGCGGCAGTAAAATTGTACTGCGGTCAGCCTCAAATGCTGGTTCTCTAAATTTCCTCAGTAGCGATTCACGAAAAGAACGCCTCCTTTCCTCTAAAGATCCCCACCCGAGTTCCTGAAGCATTTCCGTAACACTCGCGTGATGATCAAACCTACCAGTAACAAATCTAGCAGCCCGCCTCTGAATTGCTTCTATGTCCTCCCTCAATCCGACCTGATAGGGATCCCAAACGCTCGAGCAGTACTCAAGAATAGGTCGTATTAGTGTTTCATAAGCGGTCTCCTTTATAGATGAACCACATCTTCCCAAAATTCTACCAATGAACCGAAGGCGACTATCCGCCTTCCCCACAACTGCCATTACATGCTTGTCCCACTTCATATCGCTCTGCAATGTTACGCCCAAATATTTAATCGACGTGATTGTGTCAAGCGCTACGCCACTAATGCAGTATTCAAACATTACGGGATTCTTTTTCCTATTCATGTGCATTAATTTATATTTATCTATATTTAGAGTTAGCTGCCATTCTTTACACCAATCACAAATCCTGTCCAAGTCATCTTGTATCCTCCTACAGTCACTCAACGACGACAACTTCCCGTACACCACAGCATCATCAGCAAACAACCGCACAGTGCTATCCACCCTATCCAAAAGATCATTTATGTAGACAGAAAACAACAGCGGACCTACTACACTTCCCTGGGGCACTCCAGATGATACCCTCACCTCCGATGAACACTCACCATCGAGGACAACGTACTGGGTTCTATACCGTGACGTGGACCTGATCAGCCAAATGGTAACATAACCCTTGTCAGAAATGTGACCTTACCGAGTAACGAAGATGCCCATGGAACAAACGCACCCCATATTTCACTCTTAGGAAATAAATTCGGCCAGAACATGAAATTGTTCCCTGGTCCAGGTCTGATGGCTTCGGCATTGCGCTTTCCTGTTACGAGCATTTGCATCATTAATGAGTGGTTTTTGAATTCCAGCTTACCTAGCAATTCGCTGCACAAGAAGCACCCTTTGTGTTGTTTTGGTGCTGACAGCGTTCGCAAGTGCGACGTTCAATTCTGCAGTGACTTATGCAGCTGTCGTCGCCTTATTTTCGTCACAAGCCTTTTCAATGATCGTCTCCCACAATCAGTCAACACACACTTCCGTCCGCATTGTTACTTAGCGGATGCTGTTATCCGTCTTCGCAGTGTGCGGTATACATCTTCGACACGGTCCCTCTTGAGACACCCAACATTCGGTTCTCATGCCACGGAAGCACCCACTATAAAAACACCAACAATTTGTCCACGTTAAGATTCACTTAGCTCTGACATAATGCACTCACAAATACACTGAATACAGTTATGACCACGACTGAGACTGGCAACTTATTGAGGACACTGTACACCTCCCGTTCGTGGTCAAATACAATGGCGCAATCAGCACACTTCGCTAGCATTTTCATTCATGTTCGAGTATGCATTTCTCTCGGTGTTTCGATGGTTTTGCCTAACACTTGTAGTTGGGTTGCAGCAGAGCTCTCAATTATGGATTTTGAGCTGTGAGAAGTTTAACCGTGTCTCGCGGGTCACAGCGATGTTCGCGACCCCTGTTAATTATTTTACATATGTAGCAGTGCAGAGAATTAATCCACGTCGTCCAATAACCGCTTGCGATTAAACCTGTGGAACAAGGAGTCGCACAGTCTGTCTCGGGCTTCGTACATCGCCAGTAGCACGTGAGTTCTAGCCGCGGCGAGGAAGGTCCGAGGCCCAGACCAATGGAAAGTTTAAAATTTTACCACATGGAACACGCACTGTCAAATAATCTTAATTAGGTCACATTTTCATGTCCTACTTGTGCGTGATGAAGAAATAGGTAGGAGAGGTAGTCACAATGTTTCAATTGTTACCCCGAAATAATATCGTTATGGAAATATGTTTTTTGTTTGTTTGCAGTTATATATCTTCAGTCCTGATATATATTAAAATCCCCACACCACAGTACCGCAACATGCCTAAATAGAAATAAAAACGAAACGGATCAACCCACTGATATAGTGGAGTATTGTGCGCTAATTTGTTCCCGCCATTTGAAGGGAAACAATGTTGCAAATTTACTTTCTGATTTGGATGAAGTGTACGCCAATAGTATTACATCATCTGACATTCCGGTTAGGTTACGAGATCCTTCCAGTGTGGTGGAACGAGTACGAATGATGAAGAACGAAGTGGCCGGCCATCCGTCAACCTACAATTGCAAGACAAGTGGAGATCTCGGTGCTCTAAGCAATAAAAGTGATAGCAGAAAAGAGAAAATCAGCAGTGAATCAGTTTTAAACGTCTCGTACGTCATTTAGAAATTGACAACAGTCGCCGCCCACAGGTCTCCACGATTGCCCTCGCCTACTCAAAAATCCCGCCTAGCCGAGGAGGCATTGCAAATGTTGCCAGTGTTTAAGGACAATCCAGATGACTGTTTTGGAGGCCTAATTACCATGAAATGCTGCTGCCTGTTTCCCTATGACCCCGAGACAACGGGACACAGCAAGCAGTGGAAATATGTGGTTTCACCACCGCCGAAAGTTGCGAAGACCTGTCCATCTGTTGCAACTACCACGTTGGCACTAAAAGATTACGCCTTTAAGGTCGAAACTGCCACATGAGCTTACTACCGAAAACTGAATAGATTACGCTAGGCCCTCAAGAGGAAGCGACGCGGAATGCTGTCCAAGGCAGTATATTTACTCTACAACAATACCACATATCATTCATACTCGCTGCTTTTTTGGACAATCAAATTTTGGTCCACTCTCTGTATTCTGCTGATAAACCACACATTAACTTCTTCCCGGCTATGAACAAAAACATTGTGTGCCATGACTTTTCAGAATGACGACGGGGTCATTTTTGACATACTTCGTTTCTGGACCGCCAATTACACACTTCTACAACCATTTGTGAAAATTCATCCATCTTCGGAAAAGATTTGTCTACGTATGGAGAAGGTCTACCGCCAAGTTTCATGATCGCAGCTTGAGTTTTCGAACCGTTACGAACAAGCCGGTCTGTGACGTGAAGACCGAGAAGGGCTCTTGTTGGGGTAAAGTGTATCCTTGGGAGAAAGTTAATCACAAGCAGATAACTAAAGTAAGAATGGACAGGACTTGTGCAATAAAGACGTCATATGTGCTTGAATTTTCAGGTTTTCTAGGCGTAATTGGCTAATAGCGTGCTTCCGGGTTTTCTGCCTAGTACACAACAGCAAATCTCTCAGCATCTGAATAACACGGCTGGGTCGGTTGTCGGTCTTCATATTGTATATGAAATGGAACCAACAACTCAGCAGAACAACCTAATCCACACCGTTAGCCGTAAGTGCTTGTGTTAAAGAGGTAGCACAAAAATAACTGCATTGTACAATACACAGCTGCATTACTTTATTTGTATTGAAGACCATCGGTTTCGGTTCTGAATCAGACCATCTATACGTCCCTAAACGCTATTCAGCTATAAGTTGTTCATTTTCTATGATAATTTCAACTTATGAAATGTTCCATTATTATTAATAGCTTTCGACGCTGAAGAGCCAAAGAAATTGGCACACCTGCCTAATATCGAGTAGGGCCCCCGCCAGCACGCGGAAGTGCCGCAACACTACGCATGGACTCGGCCAATGTCTGAAGTAGTGCCATGAATCCTGCAGGGCTCTCCATAAATCCGTAAAAGTAGGTGGAGATCTCTTCTGATCAGCATGTTGCAAGGTATCCCAGATATGATCAATAACATTCATGTCTGGGGAGTTTGGTGGCCAGCGGAAATGATCAAACTCAGAAGAGTGTTCCTGCAGCCACTCTGTAGCAATTCTGGACGTCTGGGGCGTCGCATTGTCCTGCTGGAATTGCCCAGGTCCGTCGGAACGCACAATGGACATGAATGAATGCAGGTGATCAGACAGAATGCTTACGTACGTGTCACCTGTCTGAGTCGTATCTAGACATACCATGGGTACCATATGACTCCAGCTGCGCACGCCCCACACCATTACATAGCCTCCACCAGCTTGAACAGTCCCCTGCTGACAAGCAGGGTCCATGGATTCATGAGGTTGTCTCCTTACCCGTAAACATCTATCCGCTCGATACAATTTGAAACGAGACTCGTCCGACCAGGCGACAAATTCACAGCCACCACATTGAACATCTATTGGCCTGACATGTCGGGACACACTCTATTCCACTTCGTAACTGAAAACGGAAACCACGTGTGTACGTTTACCTCACCCCTCATGGTAATGTACATGTGCGTCAGTGAAAAAGACCAATAAAAAGGTGTTAGCATGTGGACGTAATGTGCTGTTCCAGTCTCTTCTGTACCTAAGGTCCATTACCGTTCCCTTTGGATTCCTACGTAATTCGGTGCTCTCCGATACACACAATCGAACAGCGGAGGAGTGGTACTCAAGCATCAACTTTAGGTTACAATATCTCCGGATGTAATTAACATTTTACAATGCAACAATATATATATATATATATATATATATATATATATATATATATATATATATATATATAATATGATATATATATATATATATATATATATATATATATATATATATATATATATATATATAATATATATATATATATATATATATATATATATATATATATATATATATTATATATATATATATATATATATATATATATATATATATATATATATATATATATATATATATATATATATATATAAGGCTCACCGGTCATTTGACCATCTTCTTCATCTGTGCGGATGCAAAAAACAGTGCCCCAACTCTTACGGGAATCGGCAACGCGCAGCGAGTAATAAGTATAAAATGGCAGGGGCACTATGAATATAGTCCGGGACAATAAGTTGGGAATGTGGGTCTCACGGGAGGCGTGCCAGAGATACGTCCCTGCAGTCGCATTATCCTCTGTGTCCTCGGTGGTTCAGAAGGATATAGCGTCTGCCATGTAAGCAGGAGATCCCAGGTTCGAGTCCCGGTCGGGGCACACATTTCAAACTGTCCCCGTTGACTTATAGCAACGCCTGTATGCAACTAGGGGTATTCATATCATTGTAATTTCACAAAATAAATATATTACAACATAATACAAAAAAACAGTACTACTGCTGGCGCGGAAATAACGAAAACAGGCCATGACCTGCAGTCAGACATCATATGCTTATACGAGCCTTATAATAGAAATGGGCAAGTAATACGTGTACAAAAACTTGCTGCCATAATAACAGGCGGAAATAACTGTAAGGCCGCTATAGGAATTTTAAACAGAACTTTATCGTAGTTAAGATAACACAATTATGCAGTCAACATTTAGTTGCCATAGAGATAGCCAATGGGAACGTTACATGGGTGATTGCATCTATGTACGCTCAATACAGCCTTCAAATACAGCATCAGTGGCCTAGCAATGTACTTCAGAGACAAAAAGTTAGTAATAAGCGCTAACATTAATTCAAGATCCAGCCCCTGGAACCCAGACAGAACAGATGACAGATGGCGCATAATCACTGACCTAATAGAAGAAACACAATGACATGTAATGGACGCAGATGGACCAATACCAACATAAGCAGGTTTCGATGATATGAGCATAATATGGACTTTACGATGCCAAATAATGCACCAACGGCATACATAAGAAATCAGCAGTGACCACAGTATCATAACATACTCACTAACACACACTGAGAACACGGCTACCAAAACACACAGCAGATACTTACTGTTCCACAAAGCAGACTGGAATAAATTAATTGAAATTATCCAACACGATCTAGAGTACATGAATGGAGGTACCGATTAAAGAGCACACAAACTGACACAGGTAATGCAACATGCACAAAACACGGACGCCAAAGAACACAAAACGCTCACCATCGATCAAGGAACTCACGAGACCCAAACAAGATGCCGCACGCAAATGAATATCATATCGAAGGGCGATACTACATAGAGACGGACGCATAAGACTTGAAGCATGTAGGCGTGCACTAGACTTATACAGAGAGATTGTATACAACACGCGTAAACAACTATGGAAACGATTTGCAACAACACGAATAAAGAGAGAAGATAAAATCCCCACTAGTTCTGGGAACACTAAGGCACGAGACAGCATGATGGCAAGGGGATAAGCACCTGGATCAGATGGCATCCACTCGGGAACACTGAAAATCTAGCATCACATGTCACTCCGATCCTAATAACGTTACTGAACGATTCCTTACGGTTGGACAGTTTACCTGCTGTATGGGAGACCTCAAAACAGTCGTTGTTAAGTAACCAGCAGATAGGGAACCTTCATGCGCCCAATAAAGAACCTGGCAAAGATTCAGCAGAAGCTACTGTGCAAGAACTTGCAAACCCACAGAGCTAAATTCAAAATAGTACAGACTATCTTACTTCATATGGACATACCACCGTGCGCTCTGTGAATCAATACTCAGCTTCGCAGCTAGCACGTGGGCACACAGACTGAACCTGGTCACCAGCAAAGCATCAGTCACACGAGAGGCTATCTGGAGCCCTCGGCGCCACCTCAGAAGATGCATGTGTGTGTTTCTCGGAACATGACCCGTACAAGTCATGACAAATACAGATCTGGAAGGTTCTGGTAAAAGTTGGAGAGACTAGCTAAGATATACACAACAACTGGTGTACGATACAGACGACACGCCACCTTAAAAGTTGGCGTTTGGATGCATAGCAAGGTGAGTGAGAAGTAAGTGATAAGGGACGTACACTGCACGACTGGAAGCGGTTGACAAGGAAACATATCGATCCCAGCCTCGGTACGGTACATTTCTAAACTGGACACAGACCTTAAACCACTCACTTGAACTGCATGAGTCTGAGACAGACACCTGCATGAACATGCAGGGAAGAAGGTTCCTCATAACGCACTGTCTTCTTCTGCGGGCAATACGCGAACAATAGATGTACACTACACTTAGACTACTCAGGAATACACACACACACACACACACACACAGATGAAGAACATTGGCAGAACCAAATCCATTGACAAACAGTATTTCAAAAACAACATATGAAGAGTATCTGCGGGAACGACATAAAAGACGCGCCTATATGCAGATTAACAAAAATCTCCAGTGAGTGGATAGCGACACCCACAGTGACAGCGAAAACAGTGACACAGAAGAGGAACAAGAGCAGAAGGAAGACGAGATGTAGCAGTAAATAAGGCACCTGGAATTATGAATCATACATAACATGCCAAAATGCACTGGCAAATTGTACATATCAGCAAAATAATAGCTATAGAGAATACTAGAGTAAATGTTGCATAGCTGCTGGCGATCTAGCCAAGCAAGTACCCAATATTGTACGCAGATGGGTACCTAATGTTAACTGTTAGCTATATTATTTCTCTACTACTAACTAAACTTTTTTTTGTGACTGGCCGTCAACAGTTTGAAGAAACCATTCCGAGGCATTCACTACCACTCAGTCGGTGATAGGACTAACAAATCTCTCTCTAACCCATCATCTTTGTACATTCTTCTTTAGAGACAAAATTTTATTTCAACCTCACACTATTGTTATTTTAAAAACTTATTATTCTTCGTTGAAAGTTGCAGATGAAAAGAAAACAAGAAAACTACCTAAATGATGAAAACCTAAAACTGTTAGACATATGACTTGTTTTAAAACATCAGGTGACTGGTCCTTAAATTTGCAATAAATAACTGAATAAATATATACCGTCAGATCGGTTACATAAATCTTGATTTGAATTCTTTACTATTATTCTCACTTGGGTTATACTGGACTATGTACAATAAACATGAATTACGACTTTCCTTTTGACTTCTCTTTTCGGGTATATTATTTTCATTGTCTCAGAACTGGGCTCCTTTCCTGTACTCGGACCCAGTAGTTCCACCTTCCAGTCTTCCTGGGTTTTTGTCGCTGCACGACAGTCCAGTTGTGAATATTCCGCATCAGTTTTATTTCCATTCTTCCATTTCTTATTCTGTTGTCCCTGTTTCGCTGCAATCCATTTTACTTAGTTTTAATTTTATTACGAATTCAATAGAGTTCCACAACTTTTCTAGTTAACCCTGTTGGTTGCAGGCTCACTTCGCGTTCCCTCAGAAACAGATAGAATTTACACCGATAAGCCCAAACATTATGACCACCTATTTAATAGCTTGTTTTCCCGTCTTTGGAACGAAATACAGGGTGATTCAAAAAGAATACTACAACTTTAAAAATGTGTATTTAATGAAAGAAACATAATATAACCTTCTGTTATACATCATTACAAAGAGTATTTAAAAAGGTTTTTTTTCACTCAAAAACAAGTTCAGAGATGTTCAATATGGCCCCCTCCAGACACTCGAGCAATATCAACCCGATACTCCAACTCGTTCCACACTCTCTGTAGCATATCAGGCGTAACAGTTTGGATAGCTGCTGTTATTTCTCGTTTCAAATCATCAATGGTGGCTGGGAGACGTGGCCGAAACACCATATCCTTAACATACCCCCACAAGAAAAAATCGCAGGGGGTAAGATCAGGGCTTTTTGGAGGCCAGTGATGAAGTGCTCTGTCACGGGCTGCCTGGCGGCCAATTCTCTGTAAACTGTTTATACCAACGTTTAATACACCACCTATCAGGAGGTTTAACACCATACTTCGTTCGAAATGCACGCTGAACAACTGTCGTCGATTCACTTCTGCCGTACTCAATAACACAAAAAGCTTTCTGTTGAGCGGTCGCCATCTTAGCATCAACTGACGCTGACGCCTAGTCAACAGCGCCTCAAGCGAACAAATGTACAACTAAATGAAACTTTGTAGCTCCCTTAATTCGCCGACAGATAGTGCTTAGCTCTGCCTTTTGTCGTTGCAGAGTTTTAAATTCCTAAAGTTGTGGTATTCTTTTTGAATCACCCTGTACATAACTGATTCTGCGTATCAGGAATCCGATAGTTTGTTGGTATGTTTGTGGAGGTGTACAGCATTACACAAGCTCAGGAGAATGTTTCCCACAGCAGAATACTGATCCCACCAGCCCGCGTTCGTGGCACGCTGCACGTTTGGAGCCGCCGTTCACCCCGATAACGGCGTTTATGGAGACGATCATCGACCTCAATGGCAAAAATGTGATTCGCCCGAAGAGGCGACCCGAATCCATAGTCGTTGGTCGAATCCCGATGGTTCCATGCCCAACGCAATCCTAATTGACGATGTCATTGGGCCATGATGTGAATACGTGGGGGTTTTCTGCTGTGCAGTTTCATGTCCAACAAAGTACGGT
Organism: Schistocerca cancellata; assembly: GCF_023864275.1. NCBI lineage: Eukaryota > Metazoa > Arthropoda > Insecta > Orthoptera > Acrididae > Schistocerca > Schistocerca cancellata. Next base: position 114,827,171 of record NC_064632.1, read on the forward strand.
GAACGGTGTCCTCCGAGACACTTATGCGTGCATCAGCATTGTGCTCTTTCGGCACAAATGACACAGATCCCCATCTATCCTACTTTCAGGAGCAGATAAGCCTCTGAACCCAACGACTGTGAAGAGTAGCGAATGTCCGACCACTTAGCGCCTAGTGGTTGTTTCACTCTCCTTCTACCCAGCGCCGCCTTTAGGGTGGGGCGACCCGGGCGGTCGCCCAAGGCGCCGGGGCCCAAGGGGCGCCACGTACTAAACGCATGTAAAAAAAAAAAAATTACAATTTACAATCACCCATTTCGCGAAACTAAAATATTATTCAGTCTCATTCAACATGGAAATTTGCTGTGCGACGAAATTTTAGGCCTGCAACACTATCTCGAAGACAGCCAGGCAACGCCTATTGAAGCCTTAAACGTCATAAAAAAGCATAATCTTCAAGAGTTATATCCCAACATCTGGATAACGTTACGTATTTTGCTAACAGTACCAGTGACTGTCGCAAGCGGCGAACGCAGTTTTTCCAAACTGAAGTTGATAAAAGCGTACTTGCGGTCTACAATGTCTCAAACAAGCCTAACCAGTTTGGCCTCACTGTCCATTGAAAATGAAGTTGCAGAAAACCTTGACTTTGCTAATCTGATCAGTGACTTTGCCGACAGAAAAGCGAGAAAAGTAAAATTTTAGTCGTTTATAATTGTTTTTCATTAGGCGTAGTATGTTTTGTGTTCAGATGACTGACAGAAAATATAGGTTTATGGCTTACAGTTATATTAAATTCAATAAAAATATGGTACCCAATTCAAAATTAGTGTTTTTTCGTTATACATATTACCTCCTATATATAAAAATCAATTGCTGTGTGTTAGTCTCACCAAAACAAAGAAATTGCTTGACCAATTTGAATAATTTTTGTTTTGTTTTGTTCGCTTTAGTACAGGGGTGCTTCAGAAAAGAAAAGAAATATTTGGGATATACGAGCCTGTTTCAACCACATTTTACGCGTCTTTTCTCTGTTTGGAACACGCAAAAACAATTTTCTGGAGTTTTTGTAGATGTACAGTGCAGTACTACGCAATATTTTAGACAATTTCCCGAAACGTGAATGCCCAAACAATATATCACTGCTATACTGACTGTTACGGCAGCGACAGCAGCATGCTGGACTGACGTCACAGGCTACACAAGACTCACATGGAGCGTCTTAGCGGGCTTTCAGATTATTTGGATTTCATTTCCATTAAAAAAAATAAAATACTCAAATTTACGATGGAAAAAACCATGTTATGATCATAAGATGACGCCATTAACCACTTAAGACAATTTCTAGAAAACAGTCAAATACCGTGTTGCAAAGCACTGCCAGGTTCGCTATTTATACAATAAAGGGCGCCAACTGGACGACTCGCCCGGGGCACCTGGATGGCTAAGGCCGGCCCTGCTTCTACCTGTTTCGGTACATGATCAGGGCAGTAGCACGTGAACATTCGACCAGTTTCGCAGTTTTCGTGATACTCGTTCACAGCCCCTGCCTAATAATAATCTGCCCCTTGTCAAAGTCGATTATCTCAACGGATTTCCCCATCTGCAGCCCATATCTTCACTCGGGTGATCCCTCGTCTGTGTCTGCTCCGCTAACGTATTTCTGTTACTGCGGCAAGTGGCCGCGACGCCACCCGGCGGCATCCAATGCCTCTTTGGGCAGTGGTCATAATGTTTTGGCCTATCAGTGTATTAGCTTTAATTAAACCTCGTCAAGCCCAGCTTCTCCTAAACCCACCTCCAGATCCGTAATATCTTCACAATTTAAAGCGCTGCCACTACATAGTAACCGCGTGCGCCGTCACTAAGCCAGAATACTTGCCTATAATAGCTAGAAAATCTGATCAAAAGTCATGTCTTCTCTCGGGAACACACTTGCAAATTCTTGAACGTTTCCTGTACTTTGGAAAAAAAAGGACATTCCGTCAAAGGAAGTCAGTTCTGTATTTTGAACATTATTTTGGACACAGTCGCATTCTGTAACAAAACCAAAAGTGGTTTCGACCTACAACAGCCATTTTCTGATGCCACTGGCCATGGCCGGCATTTCATGAACAAAAAATTCATTACCTACCTCGCCAAATAGTGTAATGACAATATAACTTTATATAACACTTTTTATCAATACGAAACACTTTCCAACATAGCCTCCCTAGCAGATTACCCTTTACTCACCCCTTTTTCCCACGATGTTTGCCAGGCGATTTGAAGATTTTGCGACCTTGGAGTAATTGCTGAAACTAAATAACTGCTTGTCAGTCAATCAGCCAAGAGGTGCATAATTATTGGCTTTTGCCTCAAATGTGGACATTATTGTTGGTGATTACCGTTCTGCTCCTTGTATTACTTGTCTGGTGTGTACGAGAGAATTTCAAATGGTTCAAATGGCTCTGAGCACTATGGGACTTAACATCTCAGGTCATCAGTCCCCTAGAACTTGGAACTACTTGAACCTAACTAACCTAAGGACACCGCACACATCCATGCCCGAGGCAGGATTCGAACCTGCGACCGTAGCGGTCATGTGGTTCCAGACCGAAGCGCCTAGAATCGCTCGGCCACCTGCGGCCGGCACGAGAGGATTTCAAGAAGTAAGTTACACATTATTATTGCAGGCCAAGTTGATTCGAGGCTGTCTGTTGCCGGACTGCGTAACGCCCCAAGGACAGAAAACCCCAATTAACAAACTTTGTGAAAACTTAAAGTAGGGAAATGAGTCATCTTAACAGTGACAACAACTATAGGCGATAAAAAAATTAATTACACTGATAATGTTTTGATTAACAACTATAATACTTAAATACTGAGAGGAACATACAAAAGAGGAGATAAAAGGAAAATGTTGTCATGCATTATCTTTTAAACATCTATAGAATAAATTTAAATTCATATGAACGAAGGTTAAATCCAATGAGGTAATTCGGTTAAAGATAACATTTACCATGGAAGAGAGTTGTAGCCCCATTGAAAAGGAAATTCAATGCGGCTACAACACAACTCGGATATGAAAATGTTTAGTTAGTTGCTCTTGAGTACCTTTAGAGTATTATTGCGATAGTCTTCTGGAAGCAGACGCTATTAGATTGTTTCAGTTGTGAAAGTTCGATAGTTCGTGAGAGAGGGACTAAAGCCATACTCAGTCATTCGACTGAATAAAGTAATCTTTACCGTTATCAACGCGACGACGATTTTAATTGAGTGATACTGATTTACTGGACTTAACCTTCGGACTGAAGAACAGTTGCGAACTTGATAGTAATGGATCAGTGACACGAAAACTATTGGTAGTCTTGAGTAGGACGTAATAATACAAAGCCATGAAGAAAAACCAATACTCCCTTCAATCAAAAGTTGTTGTCAACGTCACGATTACTGGCCTGATGAGAAGTTAATCTCGCATGACATATCGGTGTGTGTGCATGATAGGGACAAACAATTAATTACAAAAAGATTAATAAACTATTAGTTAAGAGATAAATCCGATGTGTCGCCTACATGATTCAAGGAATAATATTACGTATGTTCATGCTAGTGATTGAGTCTTTTAAACGTTTTAAGTGACTGTGTGAAGACAGGAATAACAGACAGTGAAAGGTGAATAATATGAAAATCAGCATTACGGCGTGTTACAAGGACGTTACTTCACCATAAGTGATCTCTGGAGTTATGTTGGACCTTGTTAATAATTTGACGTAGCAACGGCATAGCAACGGAATTACGAACAGCAATTATTAACCCTCGCTAAGGATGATGTGAAAAACGACCGTAATGATAGGATTAATAACCAAGATTTCACTGCTCAACGAAACTAACCGGGCATAAGATAAAAGATAAACAATTGATCAGTTAACACAAACTGATGAGACTGTTACGGACGAACGATAGAATATTTCTTAGCTACGCGAGGAGCTGTGTTTTACGAGAGTTACAGGTGCTGTTCCACGTCGTACTGACGGGGACGAACATCATTACGCCGGCCGCGGTGGCCGAGCGGCTCTAGGCGCTTCAGTCCGGAACCGCGCTACTGCTACGGTCACAGGTTCGAATCCTGCCTCGGGCATGGATGTGTGTGATGTCTTTAGGTTAGTTAGGTGTAAGTAGTTTTCAGTTCCAGGGGACTGATGACCTCAGATGTTAAGTCCCATAGTGCTCAGAGCCATCTGAACTTCATTACGAGTCGCGTCTCCTCGCGACGAGTGCAGAAGGAGGGAAGGGACGACACATCTCACGTTTCATTGACATGGTATCCTTTAATTCATTTGGTTTTAATTCAATTTTGGCTATCTGATATATGCTCGTGTTTATAGAAAGCAATATTCAGTGATTAACATATTATTTCTCTGTTTGCATATTGGTAGTTGCATGTGAATCTTTCTGTAGTTTTCGTGAATGGAGTATCCCAGTCGAGGCTCCACATGAGAATCTTGTTTTCCGCAGCGTTCAGCACTCAGGAGCGACCACCCCATGAGCCAGGTATCGGGAAGTCCGGTGCGGCCAAGCATATAAACCGCTAAGCAGACCATTGTCTGAGTCTTGCGCACCACCCGCGGTGAAACTCAGAGCGGTCACAGTACCGTATTTCGCACCAGGTGTGTCCCTTGAAGCTCCAGGTAGCGTAGAGGCAGAACACTTCAGTCCCCTCGCCGGGCTTAGTGAACCGGCACAGCCAGGCATAACTGTTTGACACACAGGTTTGTTTTGACGTTGGAAAGTCCTTCGCAGAGGTGAGTGGTGTGAGGTGGCAAGCGCCTTGCAGACACGTGAGTGACGATGGGGTCCAAGCCTTCACATGGAGCAGGCCGGGCAGTTTGTTGAAAACTTCGAAGGAGCGTCCTTGCTGGCTAAAAGGAATAATTTTGCAGAGGGAAGGAATCGAGCACGGGCTTCCAGAAAGTGCAAAACGTGGAGCCAGTGGATTAGCTAGAGAGACTACCTGACAACGGAGAGGGGACGTTAGGAAAATTTGTTCACAATTGAGTCTTTGCATAGATTAACATTGCAAACTCGGAAATTGTTGGCGGATAAGTTCGAGGCGTATTCCGGTTGCTATAGATTCATTTATCGATTGTCATTTTTTATTTGTAGTTAACTGTTGCTATTTGAGTTTACATATCGTCGTTTTGTGATTTGGAGATAATGAGTGGAGTTGTGGTAGCTATAAAATGGAATGTAAAGTGGAGAAATCGGAACATATCCGACATATTCTTCTGTTTGAGTCCAATAGAGGGATGATAGCAGTGGGACCAGCGAGAAACATTTGCGCCGTGTATGGGGATAGGGCCATTGGACAGACCATGACAAGAAAATGGTTTTCTCGTTTTTAGGAGGATCGCTTTGATGTTAGTGACTCTCCAGGTTCAGGAAGACCTTCGGGGTCTGAAGAAGACCGTTTAAAGGCATTAACCTACAATAAGCCATGTCAGTGTACTCGAGAACTGACAGATGTGATGAACTGTGATCGTTCCATCATTGTGGGCAATTTGCATGCAATGGGGAAGGTTCAACATCAGAGAAATAAGCGGATGGACGCATGTGTGTCTCTACCTGTTCATCATCGGCTGGCTCTCGAACAAAACTGATCATTCCGGTCCTGTATCGCTACGGGTGACAAGAAATGCTGTCTTTATGCTAACATAATGAAAAGAAAAGAATGACTATCTCCAAACACAGCAGCAACTCCCCGAATAAAGACCTGTGCGGATCCAAAACAGATAATGTTTCGAATGGGGTGAAAGAGCGACAGTGTGGTGTGCTGCGAATAGCTTTCCCCAGGTGTAACCATCACTGCTGACATTTATTCTCAACAACTGAGAAGTCTTGGAGAATCGAGGAACAACGGCCAGGAACAGCGCGTATTAAGTGTTGCTGCTACTCTACGATAACGCGCGCACGCATTCTGCTAGACCGTCCCACCTCCCCCCCTCCAAAAAAAAAAAAAAAAAAAAAAATCATCTGATCTTGCGCACTCAGATTTTCACCTTTTCCACTGTCTATCGAGCAACGTTCATGGAACTTCCTTTCCGGATGAAAATGCGCACACTGTTGTAAATAGTGAAGCAGAATATACACTCCTGGAAATGGAAAAAAGAACACATTGACACCGGTGTGTCAGACCCACCATACTTGCTCCGGACACTGCGAGAGGGCTGTACAAGCAATGATCACACGCACGGCACAGCGGACACACCAGGAACCGCGGTGTTGGCCGTCGAATGGCGCTAGCTGCGCAGCATTTGTGCACCGCCGCCGTCAGTGTCAGCCAGTTTGCCGTGGCATACGGAGCTCCATCGCAGTCTTTAACACTGGTAGCATGCCGCGACAGCGTGGACGTGAACCGTATGTGCAGTTGACGGACTTTGAGCGAGGGCGTATAGTGGGCATGCGGGAGGCCGGGTGGACGTACCGCCGAATTACTCAACACGTGGGGCGTGAGGTTTCCACAGTACATCGATGTTGTCGCCAGTGGTCGGCGGAAGGTGCACGTGCCCGTCGACCTGGTGAAAGGGTACAGTACCGCCCGACATTGAAAATAGGTACAACATACTTCATTATTTTTGTCAGAACAACACATTTTTTTTGTAAAAAATGGTTCAAATGGCGCTTAGCACTATGGGACTTAACATCTATGGTCATCAGTCCCCTAGAACTTAGAACGACTTAAACCTAACTAACCTAAGGACAGCACACAACACCCAGCCATCACGAGGCAGAGAAAATCCCTGACCCCGCCGGGAATCGAACCCGGGAACCCGGGCGTGGGAAGCGAGAACGCTACCGCACGACCACGAGATGCGGGCTTTTTTTTTTTTTTTTTTTTTTTGTAAAATAACTCAATTTCAATTAATACAGCGAAGCCGGATACCAGTGTAGGAAAGAATGACAATTTATTTATTTAATTTATCATATGTGCACTCCCACAAAATAAATCCCTACATCCAGTTTGGTGAGATCTTTTGAAATGAATGAATGTATGGTCGTCTGCTAACCACAGATAGTGAATATATGATCATCTTTGAGTCGATCCTTTGGTGGGACCAAAGACGTGAAATTTACCAGAGCTTTGAGCGCCTGAAATGTGGCTGACCAATAAGGTAGCAAGGTGCTTCTCCCACTTCGAGAGAGGTGCGAGAGAACCTGAATACGGCCATGTTTCAGCACTCTGCCGCTGGATCCTGTGCTGTTAACACCTGTTTTTGATGTGCTCCGTAATGACGAAAGAGTGGAGGCATGGTATGCATGTGGAATATTTAAGAGTAGTTTGAAATAATAATTTCTCTATTTCAGAAACTTTTGTGGGGAGAATTAAATGTCAGGCAGGTAATATTAATGGGATTGTAGTAATCTTCGGAAGTGACCAACGGTCACAAAGAAACCACGTGTAGCAATAAGTTGAAATACTACCGTGTGCTTAAGTTAAGCTGAATCACTAGCGTGTGTACAATAAGTTGAAATATTTAAGAGATAGCGTGTGTACCATAAGTTGAAATATTTAAGAAATGGCGTGTGCAGGACTTGAAATTAGAGACGAGTACTTCCACATGGTGAGTACTGTGTGAGTCTCAATCTGTGTATGAGACAAAGGATAAAGAGAAGTACTCGTCCATGGTATCAGTTGAGGACTCGCGTGTGTGATGAATACATTAATATTACTTTACGTGTGACGCTAGATTCAAACTCTGAGAGAGAAGAAAGGTGAGTCGGCCGTCTATCCAGCAACGCCACATGGCTTGCATTGCACAGGAAGACGTGCATTTATCTCCAGAGTTCACAGTAGGAAAGTAGAATTACAAAGTGGGGCAGTGTCGTGTGAAACTGGGATCAATATTAATTGAAGTGGGAAAGCTGAAAGTGATAATGTTGTAACCGTTCTCTGTGTAGTATTTCATATTGTTGTGTGGTGTATGTCATGTAATTTGGGTATGTGTGGTTTCCATGGGTGTGTAGCGAAGTAGTTTCAAAAGATTAGTGGGTTATGCTTGTTCCTTCTGCACCGCTCGGTCTGGGGAAAGTTTCGTGATGATTATTGTGAGAGTCGAAGTGTGAGGTATAATAAAAGATCCACCAACCTATCCAGAAAGTGCACTGTAGCGTTAAATAAATTACGAGACCATAATATAGAGATTCACTAATGTAAAGCCATGCCCACTGGGCGGAATTTCTCATATGTTATTGTTGTAGGTTATAGAATTTGTGTGTTTAGGTTAGGGAATTTATCGGAATAAATCAGATAGTGAAAAGAAAGAGATTGGTAGACTATTCCTTCAAATTGTATGTTGTCATAATGTCCCGAATTTATAATGTGTGCGCCATTCATATTCAGTGGGATGGCCATGTGTTAATAAAAGCCGTCAAATAAAAGACAAAAAGAAAATGTGGTACTGCCAGTGCGTAGTGTACAGTCAGAGTTCTGTAAATCACTGATAGTGAGATATGCGTTTCCGTTGCGTAGTAATCATATAGAAGGATAACTTGTAACTTAAGTGAGAGTACTAGAGCTAATATTACTCGATAACTAAGAATGAATCCACTCGCTTGGCAGACCACTCATCTTGCAGGCCTGACTGCTTGATGCCACAGTATGAGCTAGGCATGTGAGTGCCTCTCACTGGGACCGGACTGCAGCGACGCACGGATGCACGCCAAGACCGTAGGATCCTACGCAGTGCCGTAGGGGACCGCACCGCCACTTCCCAGCAAATTAGGGACACTGTTGCTCCTGGGGTATCGGCGAGGACCATTCGCAACCGTCTCCATGAAGCTGGGCTACGGTCCCGCACACCGTTAGGCCGTCTTCCGCTCACGCCCCAACATCGTGCAGCCCGCCTCCAGTGGTGTTGCGACAGGCGTGAATGGAGGGACGAATGGAGACGTGTCGTCTTCAGCGATGAGAGTCGCTTCTGCCTTGGTGCCAATGATGGTCGTATGCGTGTTTGGCGCCGTGCAGGTGAGCGCCACAATCAGGACTGCATACGACCGAGGCACACAGGGCCAACACCCGGCATCATGGTGTGGGGAGCGATCTCCTACACTGGCCGTACACCACTGGTGTTCGTCGAGGGGACACTGAGTAGTGCACGGTACATCCAAACCGTCATCGAGCTCATCGTTCTACCATTCCTAGACCGGCAAGGGAACTTGCTGTTCCAACAGGACAATGCACGTCCGCATGTATCCCGTGCCACCCAACGTGCTCTAGAAGGTGTAAGTCAACTACCCTGGCCAGCAAGATCTCCGGATCTGTCCCCCATTGAGCATGTTTGGGACTGGATGAAGCGTCGTCTCACGCGGTCTGCACGTCCAGCACGAACGCTGGTCCATCTGAGGCGCCAGGTGGAAATGGCATGGCAAGTCGTTCCACAGGACTACATCCAGCATCTCTACGATCGTCTCCATGGGAGAATAGTAGCCTGCATTGCTGCGAAAGGTGGATATACACTGTACTAGTGCCGACATTGTGCATGCTCTGTTGCCTGTGTCTATGTGCCTGTGGTTCTGTCAGTGTGATCATGTGATGTATCTGACCCCAGGAATGTGTCAATAAAGTTTCCCCTTCCTGGGACAATGAATTCACGGTGTTCTTATTTCAATTTCCAGGAGTGTATTAATGAGACTAAAGTCTCTGTTATGTGTGTTAGCCTTGAAACTTCCCCTTTGTATGTAAAGAATGACAGTGCTGGAAAAACTCTTACGTTATTTGATTTTCAAACAGCTGAGAAAAACTGAACGTACTCAGACAGTTCTCTCGTTACTTAAGCCGGCCGAAGTGGCCGAGCGGTTAAAGGCGCTACAGTCTGGAACCGCACGACCGCTACGGTCGCAGGTTCGAATCCTGCCTCGGGCATGGATGTGTGTGATGTCCTTGGGTTAGTTAGGTTTAAGTAGTTCTAAGTTCTAGGGGACTTAAGACCACAGCAGTTGAGTCCCATAGTGCTCAGAGCCATTTGAACCATTTGAACCATCTCTTTACTTATTCTGATCATCACTAATCTGACACACACCATTTTTAGCACAATCCAATCTGTCTTTCAATAATCCCTACAAAAGAATGGTCCTGAGTAACAATAACCTATACCTTTCATGAATTACTTACCTCACAAAAATTTTCGTTAGTCTAACTACTGCAATACAGCGAGCGCCAATACTGCCAGCTAAATAAAATATTCTAACTACTTAATGCACTAACTACTGATAGGCATGTAGTTAGCAAATCAAAGATTTTGATAGAGAACAAACAATGTATTTACCTGGATAGTGTTCGAAAGTCGTAATATATATATATATATATATATATATATATATATCATTTTTTGACATCCAACTAAACAAATTTCCTTTTTCTGACGGACACGCGTCCAGATCGTCCGCTCATAGTAACCCATCAAAATTCTGCCATCTCTCTCCCCACATCCACCACTGCTGGCGGCTCACCTCCGACTGTCCAACACTATAGGCTGTTCACAACTATCGAATATTCCAACAATGAGTCCAACCAGCCACAGACTGCACACAGCGCAGTCAGCCATTTTCATACAGAGCGCTACGTGGCGTTACCAACATAAAAACCTAACCAGCCTACTTACACGCTTAATAAACTTATAGAAAAGCGATACGAATTTCCGCACCAACCGAATATTTACGGCCGTGCCACTGGGCAGAGTTTTGTAAAATCATCTCATTAGTGCATCTAAAGGCGCAGAAGCGAGAGTTTGTGTAAATAACGAACAGAATACTTCTTCTCCGAGTACCTAAGCGAACGCTTCCACTCCGTGCAGCACAGAACAGACTTCGGCTCTAGCAGGCGTCCCAGTAACACTTCACCTTCAGAAGCGCGGACCTCTCCGCCAACGACACCTTGCAGCAGATCATGACTTCTGCTCAGCTACGTGCAGAGGTTGGTACGCTGACGCAAGCTTAGGCAAATGAGTGAGGTGACTCAGAAGCTGTTGGTACCTGCGATTTTAGGACTGAGCTATAGCTTCGGATTTTGTGATTTCATGGAGAAATTGAGGGCGCATTTAGTTTAGTTCTCGATGTAGTACGCATGCTTTAGATGATCAGTCACGCAATCATTACGTAGGTACGGTGAGTTCGTGTTTCTGCAGGTGATTCATGAGACGATAACCTGATGTATTTTTCTTATTTCGGCCTTTGCTAAGACTTCAGTGACATTTTATACAACAATCATATAAATGAAACTGATTGACAAATTCATGCAGTATAACAGGTACTTACATTATTATTATTTTATTATTTATTTTATGGCCTTCATTGGACCACTGTAGTCAAAAATACAAAGTTATAAACAAGTTGTTACAAATGGATACAATTTGATTCGACAATAACTTAATATATTTAGGTAATATAATTATTAGAGGCTATTCTTATATGAAAGGTGTTTTGCTCTTCTGTCTGCCCAATATTTCTTCATTCTTTCAGATATTTTCTTTCTTTCTTCATCTGAGACAACTCTTCCTGTACTCCTTTTATTGATTTTCATTTGTAGTCTGGTTTGCGGGTTTTGCAGTATTCTGGTTTTCTCTGTCTTGTTTTTTAGGTCATCTACTGTAATTTGAAGTTCTTTTATATCTTCCTTAATTTCTGTGATCCATTTAATGTCGCTCTTGCTATTTCTCAATTTTTGTATTATTTTTTTACTAATTCTGTTTTCTGGAGTTCTCATCAGATGTCCAAAGAATGAGATGCGTTTCTTCCTGATTGTGCTCATGACTGGTTCTATTTTCTTATATATTGTTTCATTTGATGCTATTCTCCAATGTCCATTTATTTTATACTGTTTATTTATACATGTCCTAATTAGTCTTCTTTCTATTTTTAATATTCTGTCAATTTCTGCTGTATTAGTTGTTTTGAAGATAGTTTCAGCTGCATACGTTATTTCTGGTTGTGTAACTGTTTTATGGTGTTTTAATTTTGCATCTATAGATAGGCTTTTTTGTTGTATGTAGTTTTGGTAATGTAATTTGTATAGTTCAGTTTTTTTAATTATATTTTGCCATGATGGCTTCTCATTTAGATTGTATGTTATTATTTCGCCTAAATACTTAAATTTATCAACAATTTTGATTTCCTGTTCTCCTATTGTAATTTTGTTTGCAAGTGGTGGATCAGTTAGCATAATCTCCGTTTTTTAAATGATATTCTAAGGCCAACTTTCTCTGCTATTTCTTGTAGTGATTTCACTTGTTGCCTGGCTTCTTGAACGGTGCTGGCTAGGAGAGCAAGATCATCAGAGAATCCCAAGCAGTTTAAGCTAATATCATCTTTTGCACTTCCAATTCTTATCATCTTTGGATTGTCCTTGTACCATTCTCTCATTATGTATTCCAGTGCGCAGTTGAAAAGTAATGGTGACAGGCAGTCATCTTGTCTTAAGCCTGTTTTTATGAGGAATGGTTCCGAAATTTCTCCTCTAAACTTCACTTTTGATTTGGTGTTGGTTAGAGTGAGTTGTATTATTTTAATTAATTTTGGATGGAGTCCTAGATTTCTTAAAATTTTTAATACTGAAGGTCTGTGGAGACAGTCATATGCCTTCTTAAAATCTACAATCATATAAATGAAACTTATTGACAAATTCATGCAATATAACAGGTACTTATATATCAGCATTAAAACTATTAAAATATGAAACCGAACGGAAAGTCCAACAGTCTGCTGTAGCTGTATTGTTTGAAGTCGATTAGAGAGTCACATAATCGGTTTCGCAACTTTTATCTTCTGGTGTGCATCTATACAGAAAATTTTGTAAATTAATACTTTGATAATGGGGCAATGAAGTTATGTCAGATATCTTAAAGCAGTGAACGAATAGTAAAAACAAGGAAGAAAATATTATTCATATAGTTAGGAAACAAGGTGTGGATCACAAACGGCCCACAAAGAACGGGCCTGAAATTTACTAAATAAGGTTTGTAACTTCATACCAACAGATGGTTACTTGAAACGCTATGTCATATCGTATAGGGAGTAATTACAGAATGCCTAAGAGTAATAAATGGCGTGGCTAGGCAAATTTCTCAGCCTTCTTCAGTTAATGAAAACCATCGTCAATCATTAACGCGAAGAAAAGATAAAAGCGAAGAAATGGAATTAGGAATCTGAAACTGATTCTTGACTAAAAAACAGTGAAGCAGAAACTACAATGGAGAAGGGATGGGGACAGTCCACATATAACGTGGAACAACCGCCAAAAACGGGACCGACCTGTTTTGAAATCACGATGAACTGTCATCACGTTACCGATTAAAATTATCTGTAACAAGCATGTAGCCTGTGTGCTTGCGATTTCTGATCCTCAATCACATCATATGGTTACATTCATTTCAATGTTTTCTATCTGCTACTTGTCAAAAAGTAATTTGATTTGGAATTTTGTGTCATTTGGCATTTGGTAATTAGAAGGCCTCCTTGGCAACAATGAAATATATTACTAGATGGTCAATCAAAATCTCGTGTTTCATTAGGGCCACCTTGTTTTGAATTAATTTGTTATCCGTTGTGCACAGTTCTATTACTTCATATGAGTCTATGGAAGTTTAGTCTTATCGCAACTCACTGACGATTAATGAAGTTGGTTGTGGAAGTTTTCATTTTTAAATTTCAATGTCGCGTATCACCAGTGGTAGGCATCTTCCGATTACAGGAACTGGTCACGGCGAATACATCGGCAAACTGCGATTAGGATACCCAAAAGTAGAAAATCCCCAGTACCTTTCAAGTAGGTTCTTTACTCGTTGCCATGCGTATAGGACGCCGCCCAAGTTAGGAACTGATGCACAGCAGAGGTTCGTGGAGCGGGAGCCCAACATGTATGAGCAATCCCGTTGACCAATACAGAATGCGGAAAAGTATGGTAATCGGGCCTCGTGTACAAGTACTGCAGTAGAATCCGACAGATGGCGTGGCTAGTCTTCATGTTATCCATTGCGCAGGACCACATTCATCCACAGAACATGAAATAGTCATACAAATCAAATGTACATAATTTATCAAATGGCAGTTCTAAAAATAAAAATTAACTGGAATCCATCCGATAAGATATGTTATGAAAAACTCATCATAAATGTAAAAGAGCAAGAATTAAATTATGCGTTGAAGATAAGGGAGTCAAGAGGTAACAAAAGAAGCACCACACACTTCACAGCAACAACGATAAGCTTCTTTAAAAAGGACATCGTTACGTCAAAAAATTATTGATTTTTGCTTATCAGCTGATCACTGAGGAGGCCATCGACACCAAAAAACGTCCGTTTAGCGATCTCAAATTCCTCAAGTAAATTCGGTTTCCGCCCCTAATGGACAACATTCAAAATTTGCGTATTATTGATATAGGCGGTCAATGACCAGATGCTTGTAGATGTTCTGCGAGTATTGTTTTATCTGCCCTCTTTTGTAAGTTGTTGCTGAAACCTGGCTTTAACGACTTCCCGTTTGTCCAACATGATGCAGTAGGTACATTCGAATCTGTAAACCCTTGACTTATCACAAATACTTTTCTGTGCCTGTTATTTATGAAGTAGTTGATGTCGTATATTGACACTATCAGTGAAAGCTGTATACGCGTTTGTGCGCCGAAGAGCTTGGCGAGGTCAGAAGATATGTTGCTTAGCAAAGGGAAGGGGATCAACTTCACCTTTGTTTTAGGCTGTTTGACTGTAGACGAAGCACTCAGTTTCAATTTCTTTTCTTTGTATATCTTCTGGGCTCAAGAAATACTGTAGCTGTTCCTTCTCGCTATAAATTCCAAGTTATTTAGTTCTGATGGCATCTTCACCCCGAGATACACGAAGGATGCGATCAATTACGGAGCTGAAAAAACTCAATTTATAACGCCGAGGACGGCAAAATGATGCGTGTATTATTGAATCTCTAGTGTCTGACTTTCTGTAGACATCAAAAATAAGTTGATTATTAATCAACTGTGATTGGAGGTCTAAGTAATTTATTTTATTTGAGTCATCCATGATTTCATATGTAAATGACGTTTTCGGGTGCTGTTCATTAAATTAATTGCCAAGGTTTTGTTTTCAGAAGAGTGGTTACTGACAAAAATGAATATGTCGTCAACATAACGTTTGTAAATCAAAATTTTCTAGCGCAGGGTTGAAGTTTCTCAGAAATAACCTTGTTCAAGGTAATTGACGAAAACGTCGACCAAAAAACCCATGAGGCAACTGGTCATTTCTAATCTGTTGTCTTGTTTGTAAAGAGATTTTTTGGAAGTGAAATGTCCGTCCTGGTAGCGCGACAGAATGTCATACCTAACGGCCCGGGTTCGATTCCTGGCTGGGTAGGAGATTTTTTCCGCTCAGAGACTGGATGTTGTGTTGTCCTTATCGTCATCATTTCATCCCCATCGACGCGCAAGTCGCCAAAGTGGCGTCAAATCGAAAGACTTGCACCAGGCGAGCGGTCTACCGGACGGGAGGCCCTAGCCACACGGCATTTCCATTTCCAAAAGAGAAATAGTTATGAGAAGTAAGAACTCTAAGTAAGGTAAGAATTTCAATAATTTTATTCATATCGAGGTGGCCACAGTTGAAAAAATTTTCTTGAAGAATTGAAATCGTTTCCTCTAAAGGCACATTTGTGTAGAGATTCTTCATGTCCAGAGAAAATAGAGAGGAACCTTCTAGGAAAGAACGTTCGTGTAATAGGTCAACCAACTGCTTCCTATTACGAATAATTATTTTCGGAAACAAATTCTTTTTTCAAAATACATAAAATAAATTTTGATGCAGGATCCCCTGGGTTGTTAATGCCATTAATTACTGTAAAAATAGGACAATTTTCTTTGTGGGTCTTTACCTGTGGTGTTAGATGGGGGCCTTATGAGAGGTGCATTTGAACTGCTAGGAAGTCTTTAGTCTGGAACAACCTGGCCAGGGTAATTAGCATCGGGCTCTACTCGGGACATTATCATCACCACGCCGGGGCGTCGAAGCAAGCAGCCATCGCCTCCGGTACGTCAGATTGTGTCCTTGCAGTAAAGAAGACAGCCTGGTAATGTATGTCAGATTAGGGAATTTTGCTACGTGATAATCAGAGCTCAGAAAAGCGTACCTGTTTCCGTTCTTTCTATTTTGGTTCTGTCTTGGGTTTTCATTGTCTGAGTTCTGTCTGTTGCAGCGCAATTAATGTCGGGTTTGCTGGCTGTTTCTTTCTTAAGATTTGGGTTACAAGTAATTGGCTCCACATACGACTTGGTCATAAGTATCACAAGCTAGTTTATGGACAACTTCACCTACACTGCAATTATCTGTGTATCAAATTGATGTATTGTAAATGTTTCATGTGTTTCTCATTTTTAATTTAGTCAGTATATATCCAATCGTTATTGTCAACAGAACTTTTATTCTGTAGTTATGCAGAGCTACCCTTTCATCTGTCACGACATTAATTAAACTCTCTACTGTCAAAAAAAGAAAATGGTTCAAATGGCTCTGAGCACTATGGGACTTAACATCTGTGGTCATCAGTCCCCTAGAACTTAGAACTACTCAAACCTAACTAACCTAAGGACATCACACACATCCATGCCCGAGTCAAGATTCGAACCTGCGACCGTAGCGGTCACGCAGTTCCAGACTGAAGCGCCTTGAACCGCACGGCCACACCGGCCGGCTTCTCCACTATCAAATTAATTTCTATCAAATTAAATTATTACAGGTGCCAAACTCTTCTCTACTCCATTTGCAACGTCGCTTGCAATCAGTTCGCGTTTCCTTTTTAATCCAAGTACAACAGCAAAAGTCGGAGTTAGGAAAGGGGGAGGGAAGGCTTAGAGTATCATTTCGATATTCAAATTATAGCTGAATTTAGTGATAGATACACTGCTAGCCCCGGCATCTCGCAGTATGCCGCAGAGAACTGTGTGCATTTTATAAAGAATTGTGTGAAAAAAACAATTCAGTAACTACTCAGACCGTTTTTATATTTATCAATTGTGCTATAATAACATGAATAACAACAACTTTTCGTTTTCATAGTTTTACATAAATGTTTGGTTTTACAGATTAAGAGAAAGAGAAAAGACATTTCTCCAAGGAAGCAAGGGATGATTTTGGAACTCAAAGCTGAAGGACTCCCGAAAAGGGAAATTGCTAAGAAATTATCAGTTGACCAAAACTGTGAAGGGTAATAAAAATGAGAGCAAAGCAAGACAACGGACTGAGTTCAAGGCAAATTGCCTTGAAGATGGAGCAGGAGTTTGAGATCTCAATTTCCATCAAACAGTGTGATGGCGCCTTTTCGATCTCAACTTTACGAAGAAAACGCCTGCAAAGAAAACCCACCTAACAAAAATACATGTTGAAGGAAGAAAAAGGTTTCAAGATCTGTGTCAACCATTTACATCCGAGGGCTGGAGGAGAGTCATTTTTTTCAGATGAGAAGAATTTTTATGTGTGTGGGAATAACAGTGGTATCAAACTGTGGGTGGAACAAGGAGAAGAACTGAAGTAAGCTTATGTTGTGGAAACGAATAAGTTCAGTGAAGAAGTAATGCTGTCGGGAGCATTGCCTTTTAAGGCAGTGGGAAAAATTAAGGTTTGCCTAGGTTAAATTACAGGATTAAAGTACTGTGATATCTTTAAAAATGAGATATTAAATACTGCAAGGGATCATTTCAGTGGGTAAAACCTTAGGCCATTCATTTTCCAAGATGACAATTCTAACAGTCACTGTGCCAAGGCTGTGCAGTAGTGTTGCACAGATCTGGGTACTGAACAGTTATAGTGCCCTCCCCCCCCCCCCCCAAATTCTCTGGACTAGAATCCTGTTGAGAATTTGTCGGCAATTATGTCTAAAAAAGTAAGCACAGTAAATAAAACTCATACCATTCACCCACCCACCCACACAAACACACACACACACACACACACACACACACACACACACACACACACACACGCACGCACAATGGCAGATACAGGTCACAGAGATTCAAAATTACCGCCTAGAAAACATTCAGGTGTTATCTGTCCGCCATCTTGTTTCAATAGTTTGTAAACCGTGACAGTGAAAGTTACTTAGTGCAGACCTTAACAGTGGGAAAACCAGGAAAAATAAATGAAACACACACACACACACACACACACACACACACACACACACACACACACCTTCCACACAAAATTAATTAATGGTGGTCATATCCATAGCATACTCAGTTTTTAGTTTTAGAACTAAATAACTGTTCCACATTAAGCTCAATATGGTTGCAGATAACGAACTGTGAACAAAACAACTGTAATAAAAAACATAACCCAACATGTGGTAGCAAGATATATGTACAAAACTTTTCAAATATCTAAATCCTGTCTTAAGAACTCAAATTGATATGTGTACAAGTTGCAAAGAGCATTTTCCTATTCTATAGAAAGATACTGAAAATACCACTAATAATGTTCAAACTTCAGCGAGACAAGTTTGGGAGTTAAAAAGCAAAATAAAAATTGTATTGCACTAAAGGCAGACAGCCTGCAAAAACAAATCTGTTTGTAAGCAAACATGGACAGAAGTTCTTCAACCTCAAGACGGTTAAGTGAATTTTTTCTTACCAGTCGAATACAGTTAACTGATAAAGTCGTTCATGCCGGGTACCATGAAATTGAATGTGGCACTTGTGAAAAACGTATCGAGCCAATGACAGATAATGTTCAGGCCCTTAAGAGGTCATTAGATGGACACACAAAATTTTAATTTGATGTTAAACTTGTTATAACATACATTAGGTAATATTTATAGTTGAGGATATTTTTTTGGACTGTACTGTATGTACTGTGACAGTGCAGTTAAAATGCATAACTCCTTGAAATGGTACCTACATGACGACTTATTATTCTTATTCCCCCCTTTTGCGCAGTCAGTATTAAGTGGTGAGCTACCACAAAATATTATTCTCTGATATTTTACTGAGAGTATGAAAAATATGTCAGTAAGTTGATTGACTTGTTTCCTAGACTGCAAGTTGTTCTAAAAGCAAAAGTGGGTGAGCTTAATTGTTTGAGACGTTTTGTAACATGCTTGTTCTACTTCAAGTTATCATCCATATGTAAACCTCAAAGTCTGGAGCATTCTACCCTACCTACTGACTCCCATTGATGTGCTACGTCAGTCATTGGTATGATCCTATTTGTTGTACGGAAATGATACAGTGTTTCTTCTGAAAATTTAGGGAGCGTCCATTCTCAAAGAATCACTAGTTCCACGAAAAAAATGATTGGCAGTATCTCTAATGCGGTTTAGTATAACGCTGAGATCTGATCGGGAAGTTAAGTGTAAGGTCATTTACAGAGAAAAAGGCGTGGACCAAAAATTGAACCCTGTGGGACTCTCTTTATGATTTCTCTGCTGAAACTAAAATTTTCACCTTCCCAACATTTCTTTCGAGTTATTCAGCAAAACGTTTTGCGTTCTGTTTGTGACATATGATTCAAACCAGTAATGTGTCAAGGAACATTATTACGTCAAGTCAACGAAATGCGCTGGTAGTAAGACACGGAAAGGGTCTTTGGAGAGCGTCCACCGTCCCTGTGCGGCTAATAAAGCTCTCAAGACGAAACCGCGCCGTGAATTGACTTGGTCTCAGATGGGATTGTGGGATAAATGACACAACGATGACAGGGTGCATTCAGCGGCAGGTAGCCCCACAATGGGAGCGAGTGCAGAATGGGGGGAGGTACAGGCGGCGGCGGTGCTCATCCCGCCTCGTCCAGTGCGCAGCGGGGGGTCTCCCTGCCGGTCACTTCACAGGGGCTGTCAGCAGAGCCGGCCGGCGGCACACCTGCCGGCTGCCGTCCTTCCGGAGGCAAAAGCTTTGTGGCCGCCGCTGCCGCTACTGGAAGGCCCTCCGAGAAATTGCCTCCCTGGTCCTCGTGACGTGTCTGAACAAGACTATTTCAGGCGTGCCGGTCATCAGAGGTGGTAGTGCAAGACAAGTCCGATCAGCATCACAGCTTGCCAATTCACTTACAAGTGCTAATATACTTTTTAAGGAAGGAAGATTTGGGACGAACGTTCCATCGAAGACGGACAAGGTTGAGTCCGAGAATCAGCAGTGGTCTTTCCAAAGGAACCAGCCTAAGTTCGTCTCTAGTGGTTCAGGGAATCTCTTCTTCATTTAATTCAGAAGGATCACACTTTCTCCAATACAGCGCCTAGTGTCTTTGCGACTCATCAGATGCAACTTCATAATAATTAAGTTTATTATGGAGGAAAGCTCATGTAATTGCTTTTCTTAAAGCTGGTAAGAACACCAGATACCTGAGGAACCATAGATCGATGTCTCTCCTGCGCCACCTATACAGGGTAATTCAAGAGGAATGTCACATAATTTTTGAGGTGATTCTACAAGTGAAAATAAACCGAAAAATTTTTATGAACATGTGTCCCATTTTCGATTGTTACGAAACTGGAGCAGGTTGGGGACTACACACATGCATGAATGAATATGAAGACGTGACTACTGCTTACCGAAATGCTGTGTAGGCGTTGTGGTGGAGAGAAAAATGGTGGGACAGATGACTGATCCATCCTACGAGAGGAGTAAGGGTTCTCCAACAAATGACGGCAATGTGACGTCTCACCGATGCAACACCTGCATGCGTACCCAGTGTACAATTGTGGGTTGGATCAGTGAGCGGTCGTGAGGCAATGTTCTTGTCTGGCTTCAATGTTGTTTAACTGATCAAGCTCATAGCGGCCGTGAATACCAACATGCTGCATACATTCGCCCATACAAGAAACGTAGGTATTTTGTTTGTGTACAGATACTGTAACGGCAGTGCCCGTGCAGCTGTGACAGAATACCAGAGACGTTTCCCTGATCGAAGAAAGCCCTGTGCCAGGATACTTCCTAGAGTTTTTCTAACAATACAGCCGGCCGCTGTGATGATGATGATGATGTTTGGTTTGTAGGGCGCTCAACTGCGTGGTTATCAGCGCCCGTACAATTACCCAATCTTTCCTCAGTCCAATTTCGCCACTTCCCTGGATGATGATGAAATGATGAGGACAACACAAACACCCAGTCATCTCGAGGCAGGTGAAAATCCCTGACCCCGCCGGGAATCGAACCCGGGACCCCGTGCTCGGGAAGCGAGAACGCTACCGCGAGACCACGAGCGGCGGACGGAGCCGGCCGCTGTGGCCGAGCGGTTCTAGACGCTTCAGTCCGGAACCGCGCTGCTGCTACGGTCGCAGGTCCGAATCCTGCCTCTGGCATGGATGTGTGTAATGTCTTTAGGTTTGTTAGGTATAAATAGTTCTCAGTCTAGGAGACTGATAACCTCAGAGGTTAAGTCCCATAGCGCTTAGAGCCATTTGAATCATCTAACATTACACGGATCCATTACACTACCCAGTGTACAGATAATGTCAGAACGTGAGGTCATCCATTCAGATGAGGAGAGGAAGACATAACTGCAGAGGTACAACTGAGCCGTAGGCACCATATTCCACAAACGCGAGTGTGGCGTAAACTACATTCCGAGAGTTTGTACTCATTCCATATGCAGCCGATGTACATGTGCATCCAGGTGACTTAGTAAGCAGGCAACAATTTTGTGAATGGTTGCCTGTACACAGAGACGACATTCGATATACTTGAGTTACAGATGAGGCTACATTTACATTCAGTGGTATCATGAACACCCGCAATTCTCATAATTCTGCACGGAGAAGCCACAAGACAATAGGATAACAACTTTCCAAATGTTCTCAGTGAGCGTCTGGTTTGATACCATTGGTGACCTGTGAAAGGACCTGTATGCCTGACAAATCTCATGACAACCGCAGCATACGCACGTTTCCTGATAGAAGTGCTACTTGCAATTTTGAAAGAAGTGAAATTCCAGCAACGACGGCAGATGTGCTTGAAACTTGTTGGGTCACGGATTCGCTGCACCAGACAAGTATCCCAGTATCTGAATTACACATCTCCTCAACAGTGGATTGGCTGTGACGGACCTATTAATTGGCCCGTCATATCACCCGACTTAACACCATCAGACTTCTGTTTATGGGGCTGGTTAAAAGGGGATTTCGGCGCCACGAAAGTGGGCACACGCGAAGGAACTTGTCACTCGCATCACCAAAGCTATTGCCTCATTAAAGACCGTGGAGATGGTGTTCGATGTGCAACACAACAAACACTCCGACGCGATGACAAGTGCATTGAGATGGGTGGTGGACTTTTTGAACACCTCTTGTAGGATGGATCAGTCATCTGTGTCACCAGTATTCTGTCCACCACAGCGCCTGCACAGCATTTCGCTACGTAATATTCACACTTGTCTTCATATACATTCATGGATGTGTGTAGTCCTCAATCCGCTCCAATCTCATAACGCTTGAAAATAGGACATACGTTCACTGGGCTTTTTCGATTTATTTTCACATGTAGAATCACCTCGAAAATTATGTGCATGAGATTTTTGAAAGTATGCTACTCAAAAGACTCAACCAATCTGTTTGTCAATATATTCCACAACAGAGATGTTTCAAACCAGGTAAAAGCGCTGTCGCACAAGTTCTCAAGCTCACTCTGCACATTGAGGTAGCGTTTGAAAACCGAGAAATCACAGGAGTAGCTTTCACTGACCTCAGCGCTGCGTGTGCCACAGTGAACCAAGTAGGTGTCTGCACTCACGAAGGACTCCACACTTACCAGATTGATGTCAACATTTTTTTGTTGACTTGCAAGGTTATCAAGGTAAACGAAGGGACAAAAATTGATTCCCCTAAGGAGGCGTGCTGGATCCAACAATATTCAATGTTTATACTAACGACCAACCATTCTCCAGCAATATCGTATGTCGCGAATATCTACAAAAAGTTAATTTATGTAGACGACATAGCACTAGCTTACAAGGGTGGGTGAGGTAGAACTCATCCTTGAAAGCGTTCTGAAGGAACTTAGCACTTACTTCAAGGCTGTTGTTGTTGTTGTTGTGGTCTTCAGTCCTGAGACTGGTTTGATGCAGCTCTCCATGCTACTCTATCCTGTGCAAGCTTCTTCATCTCCCAGTACCTACTGCAACCTACATCCTTCTGAATCTGCTTAGTGTACTCATCTCTTGGTCTCCCCCAACGATTTTTACCCTCCACACTGCCCTCCAATACTAAATTGGTGATCCCTTGATGCCTCAGAACATGTCCTATCAACCGATCCCTTCTTCTGGTCAAGTTGTGCCACAAACTTCTCTTTTCCCCAATCCTATTCAGTACTTCCTCATTAGTTATGTGATCTACCCATCTAATCTTCAGCATTCTTCTGTAGCACCACATTTCGAAAGCTTCTATTCTCTTCTTGTCCAAACTATTTACAGTCCAGGTTTCACTTCCATACATGGCTACACTCCATACAAATACTTTCAGAAATGACTTCCAGACACTTAAATCTATACTCGATGTTAACAAATTTCTCTTCCTCAGAAACGCTTTCCTTGCCATTGCCAGTCTACATTTTATATCCTCTCTACTTCGACCATCATCAGTTATTTTGCTCCCCAAATAGCAAAACTCCTTTACTACTTTAAGTGTCTCATTTCCTAATCTAATACCCTCAACATCACCCGACTTAATTTGACTACATTCCATTATCCTCGTTTTGCTTTTGTTGATGTTCATCTTATATCCTCCCTTCAAGACACCATCCATTTCGTTCAACTGCTCTTCCAAGTCCTTTGCTGTCTCTGACAGAATTACAATGTCATCAGCGAACCTCAAAGTTTTTATTTCTTCTCCATGGATTTTAATACCTACTCCGAATTTTTCTTTTGTTTCCTTTACTGCTTGTTCAATATACAGATTGAATAACATCGGGGAGAGGCTACAACCCTGTCTTACTCCCTTCCCAACCACTGCTTCCCTTTCATGTCCCTCGACTCTTATAACTGCCATCTGGTTTCTGTACAAATTGTAAATAGCCTTTCTCTCCCTGTATTTTACCCCTGCCAGCTTTAGAATTTGAAAGAGAGTATTCCAGTCAACATTGTCAAAAGCTTTCTCTAAGTCTACAAATGCTAGAAACGTAGGTTTGCCTTTCCTTAATCTTTCTTCTAAGATAAGTCGTAAGGTCAGTATTGCCTCACGTGTTCCAGTATTTCTAAGGAATCCAAACTGATCTTCCCCGAGGTCGGCTTCTACTAGTTTTTCCATTCGTCTGCAAAGTATTCGTGTTAGTATTTTGCAGCTGTGGCTTATTAAACTGATTGTTCGGTAATTTTCACATCTGTCAACACCTGCTTTCTTTGGGATTGGAATTATTATATTCTTCTTGAAGTCTGAGGGTATTTCGCCTGTTTCATACATCTTGCTCACCAGATGGTAGAGTTTTGTCAGGACTGGCTCTCCCAAGGCCGTCAGTAGTTCCAATGGAATGTTGTCTACTCCGGGGGCCTTGTTTCGACTCAGGTCTTTCAGTGCTCTGTCAAACTCTTCACGCAGTATCGTATTTCCCATTTCATCTTCATCTACATCTTCTTCCATTTCCATAATATTGTCCTCAAGTACATCGCCCTTGTATAGACCCTCTGTATACTCCTTCCACCTTTCTGCTTTCCCTTCTTTGCTTAGAACTGGGTTTCCATCTGAGCTCTTGATGTTCATACAAGTGGTTCTCTTATCTCCAAAGGTCTCTTTAATTTTCCTGTAGGCAGTATCCATCTTACCCCTAGTGAGATAAGCCTCTACATCCTTACATTTGTCCTCTAGCCATCCCTGCTTAGCCATTTTGCACTTCCTGTCTATCTCATTTTTGAGACGTTTGTATTCCTTTTTGCCTGCTTCATTTACTGCATTTTTATATTTTCTCCTTTCATCAATTAAATTCAATATTTCTTCTGTTACCCAAGGATTTCTACTAGCCTTCGTCTTTTTACCTACTTGATCCTCTGCTGCCTTCACTACTTCATCCCTCAGAGCTACCCATTCTTCTACTGTATTTCTTTCCCCCATTCCTGTCAATTGTTCCCTTATGCTCTCCCTGAAACTGTGTACAACCTCTGGTTCTTTCAGTTTATCCAGGTCCCATCTCCTTAAATTCCCACCTTTTTGCAGTTTCTTCAGTTTTAATCTACAGGTCACAACCAATAGATTGTGGTCAGAGTCCACATCTGCCCCTGGAAATGTCTTACAATTTAAAACCTGGTTCCTAAATCTCTGTCTTACCATTATATAATCTATCTGATACCTTTTAGTATCTCCAGGGTTCTTCCATGTATACAACCTTCTATCATGATTCTTAAACCAAGTGTTAGCTATGATTAAGTTGTGCTCTGTGCAAAATTCTACCAGCCGGCTTCCTCTTTCATTTCTTACCCCCAATCCATATGCACCTACCACGTTTCCTTCTCTCCCTTTTCCTACACTCGAATTCCAGTCACCCATGACTATTAAATTTTCGTCTCCCTTCACTATCTGAATAATTTCTTTTATTTCATCATACATTTCTTCAATTTCTTCGTCATCTGCAGAGCTAGTTGGCATATAAACTTGTACTAATGTAGTAGGTGTGGGCTTCGTATCTATCTTGGCCACAATAATGCTTTCACTATGCTGTTTGTAGTAGCTAACCCGCATTCCTATTTTCCTATTCATTATTAAACCTACTCCTGCATTACCCCTATTTGATTTCGTGTTTATAACCCTGTAGTCACCTGACCAGAAGTCTTGTTCCTCCTGCCACCGAACTTCACTAATTCCCACTATATCTAACTTCAACCTATCCATTTCCCTTTTTAAATTTTCTAACTTACCTGCCCGATTAAGGGATCTGACATTCCACGCTCCGATCCGTAGAACGCCAGTTTTCTTTCTCCTGATAACGACATCCTCTTGAGTAGTCCCCGCCCGGAGATCCGAATGGGGGACTATTTTACCTCCGGAATGTTTTACCCAAGAGGACGCCATCATCATTTAATCATACAGTAAAGCTGCATGCCCTCGGGAAAAATAACGGCCGTAGTTTCTCCTTGCTTTCAGCCGTTCGCAGTACCAGCACAGCAAGGCCGATTTGGTTATTGTTACAAGGCCAGATCAGTCAATCATCCAGACTGTTGCCCTTGCAACTACTGAAAAGGCTGCTGCCCCTCTTCAGGAACCACACGTTTGTCTGGCCTCTCAACAGATACCCCTCCGTTGTGGTTGTACCTACGGTACGGCTATCTGTATCGCTGAGGCACGCAAGCCTCCCCACCAACGGCAAGGTCTATGGTTCAGGGCTAACCACCTGAATCCAAATCCATCAAAATCCCACTTCGACCTTTACACCTCAGGAACAGAAGGGCTTCAAGAAAATTACGTGTCCCTTGGAATGGAATTCTCTTGGAAAACTGTATCACCCCAAAGTACCTGAGGGTAACGCTGGATCGCTCCCTCACTTTTAGAACACGCTGCTCCGACATCAGGCATAAAGTCAGTCATAGAAATAACGTCCTGAGGAAGATAAACCGTGAAAACTGGGCTGCAAAACCACGAGTTCATGGAACCACAGCACTGTGCTACTCCGCTGGAAAATATGCATCCCCTGTTTGATCTAGGTCAGCCCATGCCAAGTCTGTGGACACTCCCTTAAAGCAAGATAGCAGGTTAATCAACGGGATCTGGAACCCACTCCAGTCGAGAAGACATACTGCCTTTCTGGCATAGCACCTCCAAGTATTCGTCGAGATGTCACTGCTGATCGAGAACGACTGATTCTTACTCACTGTCTGGCCGTCAATAGTCTGAAATTAAGGAAAAAGCTTCCTCCAAACACCAAGCCTTTCGACCTACCTCCAGATAAAGAAAGTCTTTCATTATGGATATCTAATCACCGGAACTGGATGGAGCCAAGTGAACTTCTTCAGGCTAGTTCCAGCGAGGACTGTGATCCTTGGAGGTCCATAACCAAATAAGAACTGGTGTTGGCAGTGTTAAGTCATGGCTACCAAGTCATGGGGCCTCACATCAGAGGAAAACAAACGCGAGTGTGACCAAGAAAAAACAGTCACCCATATGTGCAAAAGTCATCCGATGTGGGTTGGCAGGAGAGCCAACACCGTATTATTAGAGGAAGCCGAAAGGCACGCGTTTTAGCTCACGCAGGCTGGCGTGAGGTCTGGAACAGGACAAGGAAATTAGACTTTAGAAAAACGGACGTAGCCGGTGGAATACTTAACTTTAATCCATTAATGATGAGTGTCGTTCTTGACTGTACATGATTCAGTATCAGTAGTAACTGGTAATGGCGCCTTGCTAGGTCGTAGCAAATGACGTAGCTGAAGGCTATGCTAACTATCGTCTCGGCAAATGGGAGCGTATTTTGTCAGTGAACCATCGCTAGCAAAGTCGGTTGTACAACTGGGGCGAGTGCTAGGAAGTCTCTCTAGACCTGCCGTGTGGCGGCGCTCGGTCTGTAATCACTGATAGTGGCGACACGCGGGTCCGACGTATACTAACGGACCGCGGCCGATTTAAAGGCTACCACCTAGCAAGTGTGGTGTCTGGCGGTGACACCACATCCTCTGTGCCCATTTTCATGTTTAGAATTAACATCTATTGTTCGCAAGTGACAATGCCCTAGATGTGGCTCTGTTTTGGAGAAATGTTATCTAAATATAGGTTTGGTCAGTTCCTTTGTCTGGTTAATTTATTTCTTTGCTATATATGTACATATAATTATGACTGTTACGTAATTATATATGTATTTAGCATGCTTCTAACGTGAGTAAATAAAAATAAAAATCAGTTACTTACAGCAATGAGCTAAAACATTGTGACCACTTCTTTGATAGCGTGTTGATCAATCTTTGGAAAGTAAGATAGCAGAGATTCTCTGTGGCATGAATTCGATACACCGTTGGTATGTTTCCAGAGATATGTCGCAGCCACACCTCACGCAATTCCAATAAACTATGGGACAGCGATTTGCTTGCATGGAGCTGTCGTCAGAGAGCGTCCCAGATGAGTTCCATCGGATTCCGATTAGGTTAAAATTTGGTGGCCAAGATATCAGTGCAAGTTCACTTTTATGCTAGTAAAACAATTGTAGTACGATGCTGGCCTCGAGACATAGACAGTTGTCTTGCTGGAAGATGCCATCACCATCGACGAAGATATCAAGCATGAGACGATACTCGCGGTCCACAGTAGTGCACACATAGCCCACAGCTGTTACCTTCGATTCCAAGCCCAGCTAAATGTCACGCTCAGTATAGTACTGCCCCCACCGGCTAGCGTCCGAGGTTGGTGCATGTTTCGAGCAACCGTTCACCTGAGTTCAGAGTGGCTCAGATGGCTCTGAGCACTATATGACTTAACATCTGAGGTCATCAGTCCACTAGAACTTAGAACTACTTAAACCTAACCAACCTAAGGACATCACACACATCCATACCCGAGGCAGGATTCGAACCTGCGAACGTAGCTGTTGCGCGGTTCCAGACTGTAGCGCCTACAACCGCTCGGCCTCTACGGCCGGCAAGGCGACATGTTTAAAATGATCCACTGTCAAATCTTGATGAAGCCATGCCTACTGAATTGATGATGTAGTTGAGTCAACATGGCACACATAGGGCTCGTCTGTCGTCGAGTCCGTTGTTTAACAATGTGCGCTGAAAAATGTCTTCCGCATAACTTACGACTGCACTGATATTGTACTCTATGATCAGATCTACCACCGGTCGTTGCCGTCCTGCTTCACAGAGCGACACGTTCTGTGATGATGCATGAGTGTCTGCCACCATCTTGCTTTCACTGTCCTTCAGCCATTCTCCTTTGGTATTCATGGTAGTAGTACGCCAATAGTCAACCAACTTTATCTTTCCCGAGATGTTCCTTCCCAGGTGTTTGGCCTTGACGAACTGACATATATGAAAATCTCTTATATCAGCAGTTCTTCCCATCAGGACTCCCGTCTCTGCTCTGCGTATACAGGGTGGTCCATTGATGGTGTCCGGGCCAAATATCTCACGAAATATCAAACGAAACTCGTCTAGCTTGAAGGGGGAAACCAGATGGCGCTATGGTTGGCCCGCTAGATCGCTCTGACATAGGTCAAACGGATATCAACTGGGTTTTTTAAAATAGGAACCCCCATTTTTATTACATATTCGTGTAGTACGTAAGGAAATATGAATGTTTCAGTTGGACCACTTTTTTCCAATTGTGATAGAAGGTGCTGTAAGAGTCACAAACATATAGCTCATAATTTTGGACGAACAGTTGGTAACAGGTAGGTTTTTTAAATTAAAATATAGAAAGTAGGTACGTTTGAACATTTTATTTCGGTTGTTACAATGTGATACATGTACTTTTGTGAACTTATCATTTCTGAGAACGCATGCTGTTACAGCGTGTTACCTGTAAATACCACATTAATGCAATAAATGCTCAAAATGATGTCCGTCAACCTCGATGTTTTTGGCAATACGTGTAACGACATTCCTCTCAACAGCGAGTAGTTCGCCTTCCGTAATGTTCGCACATGCATTGACAATGCGCTGACGCATGTTGTCAGGCGTTGTCGGTGGATCTCTATAGCAAATATCCTTCAACTTTCCCCACAGAAAGAAATCCGGGGACGTCAGATCCGGTGAACGTGCGGGCCATGGTATGGTGCTTCGACGACCAATCCATCTGTCATGAAATATGCTATTCAATACAGCTTCAACCGCACGCGATCTATGTGCCGGACATCCATAGTATTGGAAGTACATCGCCATTCTGTCATGCAGTGAAACATCTTGTAATAACATCGGTAGAACATTACGTAGGAAATCAGTATACATTGCACCATTTAGACTGCCATCGATAAAATGGGAACCAATTATCCTTCCTCCCATAATGCTGCACCATACATTAACCCGCCAAGGTCGCTGATTTTCACTTGTCGCTGCCATCGTGGATTTTCCGTATGCCAATAGTGCAAATTATGACGGTTTACGTTACCGCTGTTGGTGAATGGCGCTTCGTCGCTAAATAGAACGCGTGCAAAAAATCTGTCATCGTCCGGTAATTTCTCTTGTGCCCAGTGTCAGAACTGTACACGACGTTCAAAGTCGTCGCCATACAATTCCTGGTGCATAGAAATATGGTACGAGTGCAATCGATGTTGTTGTAGCATTCTCAACACCGACGTTTTTGAGATTCCCGATTCTCGCGCAGTTTGTCTGCTACTGATGTGCGGATTAGCCGCGACAGCAGCCAAAACACCTACTTGGGCATCATCATTTGTTGCAGGTAGTGGCTGACGTTTCACATGTGGCTGAACACTTCCTGTTTCGTTAAATAACGTAACTATCCGGCGAACGGTCCGGACACTTGGATGATGTCGTCCAGGATACCGAGCAGCACACACAGCAAACGCCCGTTGGGTATTTGGATCACAATAGCCATACATCAACACGATATCGACCTTTTCCGCTATTGGTAAACGGTCCATTTTAACACGGGTAATGTATCACGAAGCAAATACCGTCTACACTGGCGGAATGTTACGTGATACCACGTACTTGTACGTTTGTGACTATTACAGCGCCATCTATCACAAAGTGAAAAAAGTGGTCCAATTAAAACATTCATATTTCTTTTCGTACTACACGAATACGTAATAAAAAATGGGAGTTCCTATTTAAAAAAACGCAATTGATATCCGTTTGACCTATGACAGCGACATCTAGCGGGGCAACCATAGCGCCATCTGGTTTCCCCCTTCAAGCTAGACGCGTTTCGGTCTTTGTAGTTTTTTAGTTTGATGCTTATTTCGTGAGATATTTAGCCCGGTCACTACAATGGACCACCCTGTATAGTATCGTCAGGCACAGTCTGAGGAGCTTTTAAGGGTATTGCAGTTTTGCCTGTGCTGAGAAATAACTGTAAAGGAAAAAAATTTGATATGTTGCGCCGTTTGCGATTTATTCGTACCGAAGTTAATGAATCAGGTCACTGCACGCCCGCAACTTCGAGCGGTCCGCCAGAGACGGTGTCGCCAAACGTATTCTTACTTTGGTTTCCTCAAACCGAACAAGAGAGCCATATAAAACTTTGATATGGCGTAGTAGTAAGGATCGAACCCCAGCCAAAGTCTCAGCACCCTCGTGCGCTACCATCTACGCTATGAGAACAACTGGCGCTAACCGTATCTGGTGGACAGCTTGAGTTTGCGCGCGCAACGGCATGGTTGCATAAGATCAGTACTAATTTACTTGGAAACGGCGCATCTATCGAATTTGTTGCAGTTTTGTCAAATGAGGACATGGTTGGAGACTGTGGCTGTTATATGAAATAAGTTTTTGATGGTAATAGTAAATTACACTAAAAAGTGATTCATGGTATAGACCTTTCCAAGGCCCCTCCAGTAAATGAGGCGTATTCAAACACCAGTGTGATTCGTGCCCAGAATTCTACTTGGTCAGAAAGACAGAAGGTTTGACATTAGGTACAAAGAGCACCTCGATGCCACAAGTCTTGGAAACTGAAATAAATCTACATTTGCAAGCCACATTGCAGAAGAAAACAAAACAGTGAAAGCAACACGAAAATGTTACATCTAGCAGAAAAAGACCCACTGCGAATATATTAGAGGAAACACACAAAAACAATTCCACTGATAACGTCCTTAACGAGCAGACTGAATCGGCTAACACTCCTTTGCTGAAAAACTTCCAGAATGTACTTTCTATGCTCCAATATAAATAATATTTGTACATCCATCTGCAGATCAAGTAACTAATCTTATAATACTGTGTGTACCTACAATTGAGCAAGCAGTAAAGGAAACAAAAGAAAAATTCGGAGTAGGTATTAAAATCCATGGAGAAGAAATAAAAACTTTGAGGTTCGCCGATGACATTGTAATTCTGTCAGAGACAGTAAAGGACTTGGAAGAGCAGTTGAACGGAATGGATGGTGTCTTGAAGGCAGGATATAAGATGAACAACAACAAAAGCAAAACGAGGATAATGGAATGTAGTCGAATTAAGTCGGGTGATGTTGAGGGTATTAGATTAGGAAATGAAACACTTAAAGTAGCAAAGGAGTTTTGCTATTTGGGGAGCAAAATAACTCATGATGGTCGAAGTAGAGAAGATATAAAATGTAGACTGGCAATGGCAAGGAAAGCGTTTCTGAAGAATAGAAATTTGTTAACATCGAGTATAGATTTAAGTGTCAGGAAGTCATTTCTGAAAGTATTTGTATGGAGTGTAGCCATGTATGGACGGTAAATAGTTTGGACAAGAAGAGAATAGAAGCTTTCGAAATGTGGTGCTACAGAAGAATGCTGAAGATTAGATGGGTAGATCACATAACTAATGAGGAAGTACTGAATAGGATTGGGGAGAAGAGAAGTTTGTGGCACAACTTGACCAAAAGAAGGGATCGGTTGGTAGGACATGTTCTGAGGCATCAATGGATCACCAATTTAGTATTGGAGGGCAGCGTGGAGGGTAAAAATCGTAGGGGGAGACCAAGAGATGAATACACTAAGCAGATTCAGAAGGATGTAGGTTGCAGTAAGTACTGGGAGATGAAGAAGCTTGCACAGGATAGAGAAGCATGGAGAGCTGCATCAAACCAGTCTCAGGACTGAGGACCACAACAACAACGACACCTACAATAGTAAGTATTATTTATGGCACTAAGAAAAAGTTATAGCGTTTATCATCATGGATGTTCCAATAGCACCTAAGGATATCATACACACTTCTTGCCCACATTTGTAAATCTGTCATTATATAAATAAGTTTGTAGTGCTGTAATTCACAAAACCCTATGTAGTTATTGTTTCTGCCTGCATTTAATGCCCCAGATTTGATGCAAAAGGCGTTGTCAATCTAACATAAAAGTAATTGGCACTTCCTCTCCCAACAAATGCCATATCTTTGTATCACTACATTGCAGCATTTTTGACACTCATGTAGACTGGAACCACGCCGCTGCTACGCTTGCAGGTTTGAATCCTGCCTCGAGTGTGGACGTGTGTGATGTCCTTAGGACCGTTAGGTTTACGTAGTTCTAAGCCTCAGATGTTAAGTCCCATAATGCTTAGAGCCATTTTTTTGACACTCATGTACCTTGTAAAATGTGTAATCGTTTTTGTACGTTGTGACTCAGACCATGTGGAGCACATTAAAAATTCGTTTTGTGACTGCCCGAAAGTGATTTACAATGCAGTCTAACGTTTGTGACTGTGAAAATACAAACATCATTGAGAATGTATTTCATTGCAAGAAAACTGCAAAAACAAATGCGCCAGGTGGACGTATCATGAAAGTTGTTTTCCAACGCAAATATATAGCTCATCAACATGGTTACACTTTTATAATTGTGGTTCAAATGGTTCAAATGGCTCTGAGCACTATGGGACTCAACTGCTGTGGTCGTAAGTCCCCTAGAACTTAGAACTACGTAAACCTAACTAACCTAAGGACATCACACACATCGATGCCCGAGGCAGGATTCGAACCTGCGACCGTAGCGGTCGTGCGGTTCCAGACTGTAGCGCCTTTAACCGCTCGGCCACTCCGGCCGGCTTATAATTGTGAATAATTGTTTATCCTAGGGCAACTCACAGGAAACCATTGTGTAATTTGTTTTCATGAAAGCGTGAAAACGCCGTCTGATGCTGAATCATGAAAATTTCGAAACCGCTAGCGGTACTTTTTAGATAAAGCAATCCACTATCAACAATTTATATGTATCAGTTTTGTTTCTTAGTATTTATTTCTTAGCACACTCTTCTTGCAACAGTCTTACAAGCTTTTCAGACTGTTTCTGACTACCCCTATGTCTACCAGCAACAATTGGCTCTTGCCCGTCTCGGAATAGAGTCGAACTCAACATCTATGACACATTCAGACAAGTAATCCCACGCTGTATCAACTCTATGCCAGCCTTCTTCTACAGCACTGTCCGGCTAGTGCTGGTGTGCTAGTCTCTCGGTGGTCCATCGCCGGATGGTTTGAGTCAGTGAAAGATACGGAGAAATTGCTGACCAGGGCAACATTCGAACCAACCCCTTTATCTAGGTAGATCAGGACAGCACTTGTAGTCTTACCTTACCTTGTTGAAAGATGTCACAGACACTTGCAAGGAAGGGCTCAACATATCAGAAATGTAACGACTGCGGCCAAAATTATCGGCTGTGTGAACCAGAGATGATAGTGTTGCGTACCAAAGGCACCTCACTCCACCACCCCAGGTACTGGGCCCGAATGACGATGACGATTACAAGCTTGCAATGTACTTTCTCCTTGTCCGTCGTGATGCTGTACGTAAAACTGGGATTCGTTTGGATAGACGACGTGGCGCTACTCCAGTTCCCAGTGTTGTCATTGGACGCATAGCTGTCTGCAGTCATTTCACTGTTGCCGCGTCAAATGGCTCTGACAAGGGAACCTCCCCATCGCACCCCCCTCAGATTTAGTTATAAGTTGGCACAGTGGATAGGCCTTGAAAAACTGAACACAGATCATTCGCGAAAACAGGAAGAAGTTGTGTGGAACTATGAAAAAAATAAGCAAAATATACAAACTGAGTAGTCCATGTGCAAGAGAGCAACATCAAGGAGAACGTGAGCTTAGGAGCGACGTGGCCCCGTGGATAGCGTGAGCAACCGCGGAGCGAGAGGTCCTTGATTCAAATCTTCCCTCATGTGAAAATTTTGCTTCCTTTATTTTCGCAAAGTTATGATCTGTCCGTTCGTTCATTGACGTCTCTGTTCACTGTAATAAGTTTAGTGTCTATGTTTTGCGACCGCACCGCAAACTTACAGTTCGGAAAATATTCATTGACCTTGTTATTGAAGTAGCGAGCTATATTCATATTGCCCACGGAATACATCTCACGTATTTAATGCACTCCCGTCCAAAGTAGCGAACAGTCAACTGCCAGCCAGGGAGCCTCGTTAGCAGGAATACTCCTCTTCCGTGCGCTGTTGTCGACTGACGTCATGTGTTTCGATGTTTGTTTAGGTGTAGCATCCTCATGCTACGGCGCAGTTACCTCGCATCGGACGGACGGACGGACAGATAATAATTGTCTAAAAATAAAAAAAAATAGACTCTTCACTCGAGGGTAGACTTGAACCAAGCACCTCTTAGGCCGCAGCTGCTCACGCTAACCACGGGACCACGACGCTCCTGAGCTTACTTCATCCTTGATGTTGCCTATCTTGCACATGGACTACTCAGTTTGTATATTTTGCTATTTTTTTCATAGTTCCACACAACTTCTTCCTGTTTTCTCGATTGATCAGTTTTTCAAGGCCTATCCACTGTGCCAACTTATAACTAAATCTGAGGGGGGTGCGATGGGGAGGTTCCCTTGTGAGCAATATGGGACTTAACATCTGTCGTCATCAGTCCCCTAGAACTTAAAACTAGTTAAACCTAACCAAGCTAAGGACATCACACACATCCATGCCCGAGGCAGGATTCGCACCTGCGACCGCAGCAGTCCCGCGGTTCCGGACTGCAGCACGTAGAACCGCACGGCCACCGGGGCCGGCCTGCCGCGTCAGTGGACTGCAGCAAGGTCATTCTATTGGCAGCCTATGGTCCTTCCGACGTCGTCGAATCATCTGTGTCTTGTTACGACTCCAGTTCCTTACTCAAAGTACGTCACGCAGCAAGATCCTGCACGACTGGACGATCAGTATGCCTGTTCTGAAGACGACAGTTCTTCAGGGCCTCTTGAGATCGCGCATGCCGATGAGTATGTCCCTCCTGAATCCATCAATTCCATATTCGCATGGCGGTCGTATGATGCTAACCAAGGCGAACAGCAACATTGCGGATCGACAAACCGAAGTCTCAACAGTCCACCATCCTACTGCTTTCGAATTCAAGCCCATGCTAGTAGATCTCATTCATAGACAGCGAAAACTCAAATGCGAATTACGAATGAAAAACCCACTGCAAAATCTTTTTTTTATATACAAAGTGTAGATGGAGTTACTCCTACTGAGAGGTGGCATGAGCCCCCTCTCATATTTCTATCTTATGATTCTCCTCTCTAATTGCATGCGGTGGAAAGTTGCCATTCCTTCACACGCGGACTTCCCACGCAGAGTCTCTCGTCACCCGGGTGGTCCGGTGACAAGCGGGCTCTGCTGACTTTGAAAGGGTAAGCCGACGGGTGTGAGACAGTCGAGTGAATGCTTTCCAGACGCCGACATTGTCAAGAGGCACGCCCGCACGGGCCTGAAGTAGCGGCTGGGCTAGAGGTTCCGTTACTTCGCAGAAACTTAGCGAAAACACTTTCTGGCGGGCTACCAGCGAGGCGTGGGAATGACTTGTGTACCCAGGCAGTTGTTGCGGGCAAATTCCCGCGCCTTCTGCAAAATCGTAACTGTGATTGGCTTGCTCAGGGCATAGCTCTGTGACGTAGCAAAATCGTCGCAGAAATTGGCGCCAAGAATCTCCATTGGTGGAATGGTAGTGCTCTGGCAATGGAGTGGAATTTTCCGCCGGTTTTCGAGTTGCTGATTGGAACGTTTAACCACGGCGACTGTCGTGGGGGCGGGAATGTTGTGTGTTCGGCCTGTACGGGTGCTCTAGGTAGTCGGCTCTCGTCTTTCGGTTGAGGACGTCGAAGCAACCAGCCATCGCCTCCGGTACGCCAGATCGTGTTCTGGCAGTTAAGAAGACAGTTTGGTAATGTATGTCCGCAGCACTGGCAGATGGGGATTTTCCTAGGTGATAATCAGAGCTCAGCAGAGCGCGCCTGTTCGTCTTTTTCTAACTTTGTTCTGTCTTGAGTAGCAGCAATTAATGTTGGGTTAGCTGTGTGTCTCTCTTAAGATTTGAGTGGCAAGGAATTGGCTCCACATACCACTTCGTCTTAAACCTCACAATCTAGTTTAGGGACAACTTCACCTTCATAGCGTTTGTTTGAGTATCCAATTTCAGCCAATTTGATGTATTATAAATGTTTCATGTGTTTTTGTTTATTATTTTGTGTTTAGTCTTAATAAATCATATTGTTATTTTGGACAGAACTTTCATTCTGTTAGTCGGTAGAGCAACCCATCATTTCTCACTACGTTAATGAAACCTTCGTTTATTTAACTTATTTATCAAATTAAATTATTGCAGGTGCCAAACTCTTTTCTACTCCACTTGCAGGGTTGATTACGGTCAGTTCGTGTGTATTTTTTAATCCATGTGCAACAGCAAAAGTCGGATTTTGAATAGGGGGGGCTTAGAGCATCATTTACACATGGAGATTCTAGAAGAATTTAGTGTTAAATACACTGCTTGCCGCGGCACCTCGCACTACCTGCCTTGTGCCGTTGCTATGAAATGCTAAACATTTGCATTCGCAAGTGTGTAGTACAGTTCATAACAATTTGGAGTTTATTAGATCTCATGTTCATAGTGTTGCATTTTTAATGGTCAGCAATATATCGCACCATAGATGATAAGCCTGAAATGTAGAATAATTATTTGATCTAACTTATAAACGGAAAAAAAGTTTTAAAGAGCGGGGTGAGAGATCATCGAAAGTTTCAGATGATTGAAATTACAGAGAATACGGGATGCTTTCATCGTTCGCATCCATTTGGAGTTGAGGGATTTTCTCAAAATCTGTTGTAAGTATTCAGATAGCTCTGTTATTCGCGATGGTCGGGATCACATGACTGTCTTCCGTAAATGGAAGCGATGGTTACAGGAAGGCCATAATCAATGTCATGTAGGATCTCAACGGCACCACAATAGATAGTTCTTTATCGTTAGACACGTCACGAAATGTGCAACGGCTTCTCGAGGGCCACCAGTGAGGGAGTGACCATTTTGATTTTCCCTTGACGTGACAGTAAATATGTGGTGTCACCGCCAGGCACCACACTTGCTAGGTGGTAGCTTTTAAATCGGCCGCGGTCCGCTAGTATACGACGGACCCGCGTGTCGCCACTGCCGGCCGCGGTGGTCTAGCGGTTCTGGCACTGCAGTCCGGAACCGCGGGATTGCTACGGTCGCAGGTTCGAATCCTGCCTCGGGCATGGGTGTGTGTGATGTCCTTAGGTTAGTTAGGTTTAAGTAGTTCTAAGTTCTAGGGGACTTATGACCTAAGATGTTGAGTCCCATAGTGCTCAGAGCCATTCGAACCATTTTGTCGCCACTGTCAGTGATTGCCGACCGAGCGCCGCCACACGGCAGGTCTAGTGAGACGTACTAGCACTCGCCCCAGTTGTACAGCAGACTTTGCTAGCGATGCTACATTGAAATACGCTCTCATTTGCCGAGGCGATAGTTAGCATAGCCTTCAGCTACGTCATTTGCTACGACCTAGCAAGGCGCCATTTATCCTTTGCTATGTATCTAATGAAGCATGAACCATCGGACCGATGTACTCCAATTGTGGATTAAAGTTAAGTATTCTACCAGTTACTCTTGTTTTGCTAGTCTTATTTCTCTGACCTGTTCCAGACCTCACGCCAGCCTGCGTGAGCTTAATCGCGTGCCTTTCGGCTTCCTCCAAACTCCGTGAATTGGCTCCTGCCAAATCACAACAAAATACGCCGAACGGTGGGAGACAATACAGGAGTCATACCACATCAACTTTTCAGACGATTCAAGGCTCTGCTTACAGCATCAGGACGGACACATTCTTGGGTCGAACCTCCGAGGAAAACAAACGTCGCCAGATGACATTCGCCATCAACATATGAGCCCTGTTCCTGAAGTAATAGTGAGGGGTGCCACTGTTGGTACACAAAACGATCAGCTCTAGTTCGTATCGGATAATGTGCCATATTATTATTTCAAGTTTCTACCACCATTCACTTTTTATTTTATGCTTAATCTAACATAATGAAACGTGTTTCGATCATGTTTTGTTCATTTTCAAGCGTTTGTACATACGTACATACATCGAGAAATGTTACTTAAAAATAAACAGTTTTAAACCAGATTAATCTAGAACACAGTTACATGAAGCAGTGATCAACTGTCATATAAAAGCCTTTCACACTATTTTCGTAACACATAACTGATGCAAATCTATCTGCATCCGATACAGTCTGTGATATGCATAGTCAACAACAAAGAAGAAAATCAGCAAAAGACAACACTGACTTCGATTTCTAGATATACAATGTCCCCCTCCTTCCCCCCAAATGCCACACCAGCAGCTACAGTAAAAAGCAAGGTGTTCTAGATTAATCTGGTTTAAAACTGTTTATTTTTAAGTAACATTTCTCGATGTATGTATGTATGTACAAACGCTTGAAAATGAACAAAACATATTCGAAACGCGTTATATTATGTTAGATTAAGCATAAAATAAAATGTGACTGGTAGCAGAAACTTGAAATAAATAATTTTCCCACACAGTCACAGTTAAAAACATAGCCATTATGGCTGAAAATAATGTGCTATATATTTCTGAAGTATTAATACCGTTGACTGTGCCTTATATTCGACGTGTGTGTGACTTTATTTTTCGGCAATATGACGTAAAATTGTATGTTGGCCTCGCTCATCTGATCTATATTGATGCAGACGGTATTCCAATGTCGTCCTCGCCAGTTGTCCCCCAGTCACACAATGTAAACTTTTGGTCGTGGATTGCCAGGGGACTAGAACGCCACCACTCTCCAGCCACTATAGGTTTGAGCTGTGGTTCAAAATAGTTAAAATGGCTCTGAACACTATGGAACTTTAATATCTGAGGTCATCAGTCCCCTAGAAATTAGAACTACTTGAACCTTACTAAGCTAAGGACATCACACATATCCATGCCCGAGGCAGGAGTCGAACCTGCAACAGTAGCTGCCTCGCGGTCCCAGACTGAAGCGCCTAGAATCGCTCGTCCACTGCGGCCGGCTGTTTGAGCTCTGGCCTAGAGTTGAAGTAGCTTCGAAAGACGTATCCGTACCTAACATCCAAGCACCTTACGACTGGATTTCGGGCCGGGTTAGAGTCGTGGATGCTGCCAGCGACGGCATCTCCACATACCAAATTTCCACCATGTACTCGTGTACCACAGTTCACCCACAAATTTAATAATCTATTATTGCTGCTATACATTACAAGCACAATAAGAGAAATGACAAGTAACGAGAAGAAGCAGAAATGAGAATACCGAGAAACTTAAAATCAGAGGTGTTTGTCACGAAGTAGACGAAGTTAAAGCATTTTGTTACCTAGACAGCAAAATAACCTCTTGCGGACGGAGCAGGAGAACATAAAAGGCAGACTAGCACAGGCAAAAACCGCATTTCTGGCCAAGGGAAGTCTACTAGTATCAAACTTGAGATAGAAATTTCTGAGAATGTACTCGTACGTTTGGAGCACAGCATTGTATGGCAGTGAAGCATGGACTGCGGAAAAACCTGAAGAGAAGAGAATCGAAATATTTGAGATAAGGTACTACAAAAGAATATTGAAAATTAGGTGCGCTGATAAAGTAAGGAATGTTGAGATTTTCCGCAGAATCGGCGAGGAAAGGAATATATGGGAAACACTGACAAGAAGAAGGGACAGGATGATATGACATTTGTTAAGATATCAGGGAAAAACTTCCATGGTACTAGAGGGAGCCGTAGTGACTAAACAAAAGTGAAGTTTTCTTATTTGGTATCCTTCTTGTAGTTGCAATTTTAGCTGTCAGCACTGTACTTAATAAAGTGTGTGAGTCTTATCATCGTCAGCTATTGCCTTTCACTCACGAGCAGCCTATATAAGCCATATGCTAGACTCTGTGTAAGGTGTCAGGCAAATCCAACACCTTCCTGACATGATAAGCAAATCCAGTAGTATGTCACTTAGCTCCAAATAAATCGTGACATTAAATTAACCAAAGTAATACGAGTAACGAGTGAGCAAATGGAATACCACAGACTAACACAAGAATGCCTAAATGCATGTCATACCTTCCTACCGTGAGACAGACGCAGTTCTGAGGGGAGAAACGAGAACAGAAGCCGAGAGCAGAACCGTGTTAAGCTGGAAGGCCCTACGATAAGGGACAGACACCCACGTCGCCAGCTAACCGCTAGGACAACCCCCAGCCCATGTTAAAAGCTAGAGCAATCCAGAAGAACAGTATAGATCTTACGATAACACAAAAAGGGCTACCCCAGCCGCAAGTTTTAGTGTGAGAAATTTCGCGTTCTGTTACGTCAGGACCACCCCCCCCCAGCCCATGTTAAAAGATAGAGCCCTCCAGAAGAACAGTATAGATCTTACCATAACACTAAAACGACCACATCAGCTGCAAGTTTTAGCGTGAGACTTTTTCGCGTCTCTGTTACGTTGCAAACTAAAAACATTGCCCCACCACGAAAAGTATAACGTTTCTCATTGGATAGACAGAATTTTTGTTGGCGGAGCTCAAGGTTAACATTGAGACCCTGACTGGTCAGATGAAAACACAGCCAGATAGTATTTTTAAACCAACTTCGGTAAATTGTAGTAAGGAGACGTTATGAGAGAGTTGCTTCCGAGACGGCTAGGTGAGCGGAGCTGTGCCTCCCGCCGCCCCCTGACGAACACCGACAAGGTAATGAACACACGCGAAGCCGCATAACAGCACATAAAGCTTCACTCAGAACTGCAGAAGTCTCATCTGTTACACCCCTTTTTTGCGTAATACTAGTGTCGATCGTCAATTAAAGCTCATGGTGTTCACATTTGGCACTTGAAGTAAAAATCTGAAACGCGATGATTTTTCTGTTATATAGTTATTGTATCAATCTGTACATCGAGGAAGCAATGGTGGAAATAAAAGAAAGGTTCAGGAGTGTAATTAAAATACAAGGTGAAGGGATATCAATGATACGATTCGTTGATGACATTGCTATCCTGAGTGAAAGTGAAGAAGAATTAAATGATCTGCTGAACGGAATGAACAGTCTAATGAGTACACAGTACAGTTTGAGAGTAAATCGGAGAAAGACGAAGGTAATGAGAAGTAGTAGAAATGAGAACAGCGAGAAACTTAACATCAGGATTGATGGTCACGAAGTGAATGAAGTTAAGGAATTCTGCTACCTAGGCAGCAAAATAACCAATGACGGATGGAGCAAGGAGGAGACTCGCTATGGCAAAAAGGGCATTTCTGGCCAAGAGAAGTCTACTAATATCAAATACCGGCCTTAATTTGAGGAAGAAATTTCTGAGGATATACGTCTGAAGTACAGCATTGTATGGTAGTGAAATATGGACTGTGGGAAAACCGGAACAGAAGAGAATCAAAGCATTTGAGATGTGATGCTATAGACGAATGTTGAAAATTAGGTGGACTGATAAGGTAAGGAATGAGGAGGTTCTACGCAGAATCGGAGAGGAAAGGAATATGTGGAAAACACTGATAAGGAGAAGGGACAGGATGATAGGACATCTGCTAAGACACGAGGGAATGACTTCCACGGTACTAGAGGGAGCTGTAGAGGGCAAAAACTGTAGAGGAAGACAGAGATTGGAATACGTCAAGCAAATAATTGAGGACGTAGGTTGCAAGTGGTACTTTGAGATGAAGAGGTTAGCACAGGAAAGGAATTCGTGGCGGGCCGCATCAAACCAGTCAGTAGACTGATGAACAAAAAAAAAAAAAAAATTGTTTTGGAACATGAAATCCATGAATGGCTGCAAATGGTCTCCAAGTAGCCGATCATAACCATTTACAGCCAGTTATGGTCTAGATGGGCCAGAGGACCCAGTCCATTCGATGTAAACACCATTATGGATCCACCACCAACGTACACAGTGCCATGTTGGCAACTTGAGTCTGCACCACACTTGTACCAGCTCTTACCAAATGAAATCAGGACCAATGTATGAGGCGACGGTTTTCCAGTCGTCTAGGGTCCAGCCAATATGGTCACGAGCCCAGGAGAGCTGCTGTGGGCGATGCCGTGCTGTTAGCAATGGCACTCACTTCGGTTGTCTATTGCCGTAGCCCGTTAACGCCACATTTCGCTGCACTGCCATAACAGGTACGTTCGTCGTGTTCCACACTGATTTCTGCAGTTATTTCAGGAAGTGTTGTTTATCTGTCGGTGCTGACAACTCTACACAAACAGCGCTGCTCCCCGTCGTTAAGTGAAGATCATTGGCCACTGCATTACTTTGTGATAGGTAATACCTGATATTTGATATCCTTGGCACACTCTTGACACTGTGGGTCTCTGAACACGTGAGGCAATACTGACCTTACGACTTATCTTAGAAGAAAGATTAAGGAAAGGCAAACCTATGTTTCTAGCATTTGTAGACTTAGAGAAAGCTTTTGACAACGTTGACTGGAATACTCTCTTTCAAATTCTGAAGGAGGCAGGGTTAAAATACAGGGAGCGAAAGGCTATTTACAATTTGTACAGAAACCAGATGGCAGTTATAAGAGTCGAGGGGCATGAGAGGGAAGCAGCGGTTGGGAAGGGAGTGAGACAGGGTTGTAGCCTCTCCCCGATGTTATTCAATCTGTATATTGAGCAAGCAGTAAAGGAAACAAAAGAAAAATTCGGAGTAGGTATTAAAATCCATGGAGAAGAAATAAAAACTTTGAGGTTCGCCGATGACGTTGTAATTCTGCCAGAGACAGCAAAGGACTTGGAAGAGCAGGTGAACGGAATGGATGGTGTCTTGAAGGGAGGATATAAGATGAACATCAACAAAAGCAAAACGAGGATAATGGAATGTAGTCGAATTAAGTCGGGTGATGCTGAGGGTATTAGATTAGGAAATGACACGCTTAAAGTAGTAAAGGAGGTTTGCTATTTGGGGAGCAAAATAACTGATGATGGTCGAAGTAGAGAGGATATCAAATGTAGACTGGCAATGGCAAGGAAAGCGTTTCTGAGGAAGAGAAATTTGTTAACATCGAGTATAGATTTAAGTGT
The DNA here is from genome assembly GCF_023864275.1 of Schistocerca cancellata. Taxonomy (NCBI): domain Eukaryota; kingdom Metazoa; phylum Arthropoda; class Insecta; order Orthoptera; family Acrididae; genus Schistocerca; species Schistocerca cancellata. Next base: position 114,871,062 of record NC_064632.1, read on the forward strand.
CAGGAAGTCATTTCTGAAAGTATTTGTATGGAGTGTAGCCATGTTTGGAAGTGAAACATGGACGGTAAATAGTTTGGACAAGAAGAGAATAGAAGCTTTTGAAATGTGGTGCTACAGAAGAATGCTGAAGATTAGATGGGTAGATCACATAACTAATGAGGAAGTATTGAATAGGATTGGGGAGAAGAGAAGTTTGTGGCACAACTTGACCAGAAGAAGGGATCGGTTGGTAGGACATGTTCTGAGGCATCAAGGGATCACCAATTTAGTATTGGAAGGCAGCATGGAGGGTAAAAATCGCAGGGGGAGACCAAGAGATGAATACACTAAGCACATTCAGAAGGATGTAGGTTGCAGTAGGTACTGGGAGATGAAGAAGCTTGCACAGGATAGAGTAGCATGGAGAGCTGCATCAAACCAGTCTCAGGACTGAAGACAACAACAACAACAACAACAACAGTTATTGAGAAGCCACATCAGCCACTGTAATTTACGACAAGTTAGATAAGTAATTAAAGATAATTGAGGGTCACTGTAGACCATTTTGATAGTTTTCTCTTTTGTGAAACTTAATTTAAACCTAGATTATAGATGTGATATGGCATAGGTCATCCTTCGATCCATTGTAGAACTTGGAAACACATTCAGGGAATATTCGTTCACATTTTTGTTGAACGCAGTTGGTTTTTACCATCCTGTATTAAAACATTTCCTTTTATCAATAGTGCAATTTATAAACAATGTTTTGTGAGTAGAATAAAAATTCCAATGGTAAACTTAACTGCTTTTTCGACGTTATTTTACCAGCTAACTAAAAATAGGAAAGCCTTGAACCCCTTCCACTAGATTTAGTTTGTATTAAGATTCTTTTACAGGGAATGCAGTGGAGCTGAGGCTGAAATCATTAAGTATTTTGTTATATCATTGCTAGTCTCACTGAACTCTTCTGAACTCTACATGTCATGTGTGGTCTGACGTCTCCTTACCAGCAACAGGTCCCAGGTTCAAACTAGTCAATTGCCTAAACACATGCTCCGTCATTGCGCGAAAGTGGTAGGGAGACACGATATAGAACAACAGACACCACGCAGAATGTTAGAAAATGGCGACCCTGCCAGGATGGTAAAATACCATGATTGAAGGTCGACCACATGCCTAACTATGTCAGAAAAATATCCTATTAAAAAATTTTCGTAATAAAAAATTTTTTATTTGAAAGGCATAAATAGTTGAAAACAGTAGCTGCTGCGATAGATAGTAATAAAGTATTCAACAAAAAGAGAGACATTCTAGCAGAGACAATAGCATTATTAAGTTATGAATTTTAAAAATTGTTAGAATTAAGTTTTCTCCTCAATGCAAGCGCACAGGTGGCGGATACATCGTTGACAAGTTGGTTCTGTCCCAACAAGTAAGTGAATTGATTTTCGAGTCGTGTGTGCAATAAGTTTATGAAACGCGTGAGATCGTATGAGCGCATGTTGACGCAATGTAGGGCGCGTGAATTGCTTTTAAAACAGAAAATAAGGGATTAGGAAAGATTAGCAATGGCAAATCGAGACCTTGACCGAAGTGAGGTAGAGACCCAACATGAAAATGGACAGAGAATAGAGGACAGTACAACAGACGATGCAGTATCGCGAGAAATAGGACATATAACGCACCATAACGAGGATAATGTACGTCAAGGCATAGAAAACGTAAGTCAGCATACGACAGAGGAGCAGGAAAGTAGAGAGACAGTCGATGAGGATTCTAACTTGCGTCTTGAATTCGTAGAACCCATAGTACAAGTAATCAGAGCTCCCTCACCACAGAGTACAAGGAATGCGAGCAGAAACGTGTCACCGCACAGTTCAATGCAATCGGTTGCGAACCAACACTTGGGCGAAAACACAGAGCGTAGGACGTCGGAAGAAAACGCAATAGGACCCTCGAATCTGGCAGAATTATTACAACAAATTACGGAAACTATGAGAAGGCACAATAAAGACACAGCGAACCAAATTCAAATTCAGAATGCAGAAATCACGAGACAAATGCGTGAGATGAAAGAACAAAACAAAAAAAATTCAGTTACACCTAAGTCATATTGAAGACGAGGCACAAGAGTCTCGAGAAGTGATAGGAAACGTAATAACTGGTCACAATCAATTGAGAACAGACATTGACAAGATACATGTGGACGTACAAACATTGTGTAGTGACATTGAGGACGAGATCAAAACATTACGTAACAACACCCAGGGGGAAGTCAAGAAACTAGAGAAACAGATAAACGAAATTACTAGACAAGCAGCAGGTACAGCGCGTGAGTTGTTGAAAACAGTGTGTTACACAAACGTATCACAAAAGCAGCGCTGAAAAGATATGATAACCGCATAGTCAAAATAGAAGCGCAAACGAAACAACAATTTCAGGAATTGCGGACAGAGTTGTTGCAAACTATTGAAGAGCGTAGTAAACAGGATAGAACAAGCACAGAGTCTGCAACCACATCCGTATCTGTAACAGCACCGTAAAAACAAGGAATTAACGAAGATATTACGCATTTGCGAGTCCAATCACAGGCGGAAAGTAACATACGTGAAATCAGACAGCCTGCACAGCAACAAACACGTTTCGAAATTCTTGATGAACAAACGTCATCACAAACACATGCGGAACCACAAACGTATGTTTCAAGACAGTTTGGATCGTGCAATGAAGCAGCAAGGTTAGCCAGACAAGATACCGAACCAATACCTGACAATGGAAAGCCAGGTCGCGAAGAGTACAGTGCAATGCATTCAGCTACACGTTCACAACCGATGGAAGAAAATTATTGCGTACCACTCCAACGATACTACGCAAGGGTAGGCGAAAGTTACAGTGGACAATATCTAATGGATCTACCACAACCGGAAAGAACGACGGGAGAAATGATCAGAAACAAAAGTGGCGAAGAATCGCGAATTTCATATGTAACTATGACGAAGCACGACAACGATCATTTCCTCACAGTCAGAAAATTTCAACACTTACGAGAAGGAAACTCATTACATCCACGAGCTTTTATTGATCAATTCCGAGTGGGATTACCAGAACACTGGACGCTAGGACACAAATTTGACATTATATGTGCACACATGTCAGAAACAGTTGCAGAAACCATGCAGAATGTTGCAGCGACATGCCGATCGTACGAAGATTTCAGAGCGAAGTTTCTCTCACGATATTTGTCCAGCGAAGCACAGAACAGAGTGAAGTACGAATTATTACAGAACCCATATTTTGAAAATTCAGGAGAGAAGAGTCCCGTGAGATTTTTCGAATTAATGGCAAAGAAAAATCAATGCTTAGATGTACCATACAGTGACGGAGAGTTGATTAAATTATGCGCGATGAAGCTACCATTGAAATACCAGCTATCATTAGTAGGTCGTGGAGGCAATGGCGTCGAAGCATTTAAAGGTATTCTAAGGGAACTAGAGTTCATATTTTCGGAAGATGACGCAAGAAAAAGACGAAGCGCACGTAAAAACGAAATCAAAAAGCAGTGGAATCCACAAGACACAGTACGAAGAAACAATAATTACGAACCATGTAATAACTTCGCACCAAGAAACGACAATAGATTTCAACAAAGAACTGGTTATGGATTTAGAAGAGAATATGGCAATAACTATAATTCACCCAGGAACGGCAACAACTATTACGACAACCGAACGGGTACTGGAGAACCAATAGACCGACAAATTATCAACAAAGAAACCACTATCAACAAGCTGAACAAGAAAAGAGAATACAGATAGAAGAGGTGGAGGTAAGACCACCAAACCCCGATAAACGTTCGAATTGACAGCTAAGCGCCCATGCCAAAGAGAATGACGCACCGACCCAGGACAATTGCAGCACCTTGAACAGAGAAGTAAAAATCTTATCACGAGAAGAGAAGACGGAAGAAACAAATCCGCAGGGACCAGATGAAAACGAAGACAGGAAAATAACAATATCGTGTTCGGACGAAATTAATTGGGAGAATACTGACGAGGAAGATGAATTACCAGAGGCATGCATAACGAATGTAGGAGGAAAGGACGCAGTAATGGGTATTGCAGAGCTATTTGAGATGGAAACCAGGGAAAGCGAATTCAATGAGAATAGTGCGCAGTCGACACAGGTTGAAAATAAGTTACGAGTGGGCACACAACCCAACATATATAATGAAGGAAGTTATGAAGCGATAATTAGAGCATTTACATACGATTATGTGGAAGTAGCGACGAAGGAGAAGATAGACGAGGATGAGGAAAAAGTAGAGGATATTGAAGAAACCGTAAATGAAGGAAGAAATAGAGCAGAGGAAATAAAAGAGAGATAAGTAGCAGTCGAAGCTTATCCTACAGAAAGTTCGAATTCACAAGGGAAATTCCTAAAAAGACTCATGTATGATTCAGTGGAGGATTCGTTGATGCAAGAAGAAGAAGAATGGAACCAACCCTTTCAAATTCAACCAATTGTGAAGGCCATGGTAAAGCATATCCCAGTCAATATTGTAATTGATAGCGGAAGTGAACTAACTGCGATCTCAGAAAATTTATTCATGCAGTGTAATGCCAATGAGGAATTGCCAGTTCTGGAAACACGTAAGATTAAAGTGAGAGGTCCAATTAGAAACAATGTCGTGGAAGTTACAAGACAAACAAGGTTAACTCTTTCGTGTCAAGGTCAAAAGATCGAAGCCAACTTCGTGATGATACCTAAACTAACTGTAGATTTGATTATAGGTGCAGATTTTTTTTAAATAAGAGACGAGCGATAATAGATATGGGGAAAGGTAGCGTAACATTCGGGAATGTCACACTTCTATTTGAGCAAAAGCTAAAATTAGAAGAAACACCAGTTATAACCAAAGAATTAAGAATGACGTGAGATAAAGAGGATGAAGAATTAGAATGGTATGCACAAAAGGGGGAATCACCTCAACTCATGTTAGAAGTCCATAAAGAAATCAACGAAAAACTGCAAGAAGTTCAAGGTATTTCGGAAAACAGTAAAAGAGAATCAGAGGGTATTTTACGAGATAAAGCAGAGGTATTTTTACCTAAGACTGGCAGTATTAAATACTTTCAGTACAAGTTTGAAGATTAATTTTATTAGTGGTAAATAATCAGCACAATATTTCCAGATTATATTGCAGATAAGATCGTCAGGAAGAAGAAGAATGAAGAGAGAGGAAGGTGGGTAAAAGAAAGTAGTTTCAATAAAAACAAAAACAAAAATAACACCAATAGTACCATAGATTAAGGTGAAGGGATAAAGCATACATAGTTTAACACCATGAAATACTAAAATGCTATACACCACAACACTACACAAAAAATAAAAAAAGAATTTGAAGATTTTTGTAGAAGTTAAGACTCAAAATATCGTAGAATTGTAACATGGAAAGGGCGCCAAAATTTGTAAAGCTTTTAAGAAGGTGTAAAACAAGGTAGGTACTAGACATATGCTAGATGATTATAAGTAAAACTTTTTGTAAGAACCATTGTAAAAACTCCAACAAAGACCAGATGCAACGACCCACAAGTTGCAACGCAAGAAGTATCAAGAAAGAAAAGGACGTAATTAGCAAGACATGATTCCTACAAGGCAGAAGCGTGGAGAGAAGGGAAAGGACAGTGAGACCAACAAAGAGTAGCTGAAGTGGGCAGTAAATCTGCTGAACCACAGGGTGGCGGAACCCTGCTGGGACAGAAGCATAGAGTGGCGGAACACAGGATGGAGGGTGCAGGGACTGACTAGCAAACACCGGACTTTCACCGCTTGTAAACCCCGATACCCCCCGACTCAGCAGAGCAAGCAAAAAACGGCCCGACGAGAAGACCCGCTTGGGCAAGCCACCACTGGCAAAAAAATATGTGTAAAAGTCACAATACTGCTATTAAACAGCACGCTGATGCACGAAATTGAAGAAAACTTCCACAAAGTAAAAATGACACGTCCAAACAATTTATCAAGCTGTTACTAAGAGGAGAACTTCAAAGCAATTAGTTATCAAAAAATATTCCCATATCCTGCCCAGAGAGGAACCAAGAGGCAAGTGAGAAGCAGAGAAAAAGCAGGAAGAACAGAAGTTGAAGATTTGCAAGATTGAGACCAAGAAAGAAGATGGGTGGAGAATAGACGACATACCTTCCCAAATCCCTATCATATTGTAAACTAGTCGTTTGCGAAGTATTACAACGAAAAACGACCGCTTTCAGCGACACATAACGATGACTCTCATGCATACAAAGCCAGTAAACCATGAGATTTGGCACTCACAGCTCCATTCCATTATGGGACCACCACAACAGCAACACACACTTGCAAAGCCAATAAGGAACAACGAATGAAGCTGTACATCAAATACTTGCCCGCATCCATCTCGCTCAAGTGCATCACCTTCGTGAAAAAAACATTCGCCAACCTCTTGCTTAAACATTCATAGGATTGTGTGAATGTGTGAAATCAAATTATGTGATATAGGAATTGTACAAAAGAAACGTGTGAAAAATTAAATAAGTTAAGCACACCAGACAGCTAATAAACTACAAAATAACAGTCATTGACCATTGACTTAAGTAAAAAATAGACTATCGATAAAAATAAGTCATTAGTTCTGAAATGGACAGTATATAAAGATCAAAAGTAAAGCATAATAAACACTAAAACTATATGCCACTTATTTTCTCCTCATAAAAATAAAATAATAACTATATTTTACTTATTTTCTCCTTATAAAAACAAAGAATAAAAAATTATCTTGTTGGATGTTTTCCCTTTTTTTTTACATTTGTACCATTTGTTAGGATAATATCTCAATATTTGTGTGTGTATATTTCTTTGTCAAAGCAATTCTTGGAAATAACTCTTATTTGTTAGTGTAACAATGTTGAAATGAGTGCCTAGAAGAAAAACATTTTACTTGTACATGATATCGAGAAAATGTGTTAGGAATAGATTTTACTTAATTACTACATTTATAAAAACAATATTTCTTAGAAAATCGATGTGAAAGACTCCTCACTTTCGATAACAAACTTCTTAAAAAACAAACTTCACAATTAAATAAAGAAAGAAAATAAATAAAAAATAATAATTATAATAGAATAAAAATATTCTTCCCTTGTCAATATAAACATATTTTTGATAATAATGTGGAAGAATATAAAAATATAAATTAGTAATACAAACTAGCATAGAACAGAATAACGTGGCTGAACAGTACTCAACAAAATTTAGATAACGGAATAATTTTTGACTGGCTTAGACAACGATTCAATCATTGCCTAACTTCAGTGCAAAAATTAAGTTCGAAGGGTGGTGATATGTAAGGTGTCAGGCAAATCCAACACCTTCCATGAAAACCCTGACATGATAAACAAATCCAGTAGTATGTCACATAGCTCCGAATAAATCGTGACATTAAATTAACCAAAGTAATACGAGTAACAAGTGAGCAAATGGAATACCTTTCACTCACGAGCAGCCTATATAAGCCATATGCTAGACTCTGTGTAAGGTGTCAGGCAAATCCAACACCTTCCATGAAAGCCCTGACATGATAAACAAATCCAGTAGTATGTCACATAGCTCCGAATAAATCGTGACATTAAATTAACCAAAGTAATAGGAGTAACGAGTGAGCAAATGGCATACCACAGACTAACACAAGAATGCCGAAATGCATGTCATCCCTTCCCACCATGAGACAGACGCAGTTCCGAGGGGAGAAACGAGAACAGAAGCCAAGAGCAGAACCATATTAAGCTGGAAGGCCCTACGATAAGGGATGGACACCCACATCGCCAGCTAACCGTTAGGACCACCCCCAGCCCATGTTAAAAGCTAGAGCTCTCCAGAAGAACAGTATAGATCTTACGATAACACAAAAAGGGCTACCCCAGCCGCAAGTTTCAGCGTGAGACTTTTTCGCGTCTCTGATATGTCAGGACCACCCCCCCAGCCCATGTTAAAACATAGAGCCCTCCAGAAGAACAGTATAGATCATACGAAAACACTGAAACGACCACACCAGCTGCAAGTTTTAGCGTGAGACTTTTTCGTGTCTCTGTTACATTGCAAACTAAAAACATTGCCCCACCACGAAAAGTATAACGTTTCTCATTGGATAGACAGAATTTTTGTTGGCGGAGCTCAAGGTTAACATTGAGACCCTGATTGGTCAGATGAAAACACAGCCAGATAGTTTTTTTTTAAACCAACTTCGGTAAATTGTAGTAAGGAGACGTTAGGAGATAGTTGCTTCCGAGACGGCTAGGTGAGCAGAGCTGTGCCTCCCGCCGCCCCCTGACGAACACCGAAAAGGTAATGAACGCACGCGAAGCCGCACCACAGCGCATAAAGCTTCACTCAGAACTGCAGAAGTCTCATCTGTTACACCCCCTTTTTGCGTAATACTAGTGTCGATCGTCAATTAAAGCTCATGGTGTTCACATTTGGCACTTGAAGTAAAAATCTGAAACGCGATGATTTTTCTGTTATATAGTTATTGAGAAGCCACATCAGCCACTGTAATTTACGACAAGTTAGATAAGTAATTAAAGATAATTGAGGGTCACTGTAGACCATTTTGATAGTTTTCTCTTTTGTGAAACTTAATTTAAACCTAGATTATAGATGTGATATGGCATAGGTCATCCTTCGATCCATTGTAGAACTTGGAAACACATTCAGGGAATATTCGTTCACATTTTTGTTGAACGCAGTTGGTTTTTACCATCCTGTATTAAAACATTTCCTTTTATCAATAGTGCAATTTATAAACAATGTTTTGTGAGTAGAATAAAATTTCCAATGGTAAACTTAACTGCTTTTTCGACGTTATTTTACCAGCTAACTAAAAATAGGAAAGCCTTGAACCCCTTCCACTAGATTTAGTTAGTATTAAGATTCTTTTACAGGGAGTGCAGTGGAGCTGAGGCTGAAATCATTAAGTATTTGGTTATATCATCGCTAGTCTCACTGAACTCTTCTGAACTCTACATGTCATGTATGGTCTGACGTCTCCTTACCAGCAACAGGTCCCAGGTTCAAACTAGTCAATTCCCTAAACACACGCTTAGAGCGTCGTTGAGCGAAAGTGGTAGGGAGCAATGATATAGAACAACAGACACCACGCAGAATGTTAGAAGCACTGTACATAATAAAGTGTGGGAGTCTTATCATCGTCAGCTATTGCCTGTCACTCACGAGCAGCCTATATAAGCCATATGCTAGACTCTGTCGTTTTTTCCCACTTCTTTCGGAATTATGTCCTGGTGTACACTGTTTCTATATATATTCACTATGCCCCAAGCACCCTTTATTTTTATCATTCTTTTTTCTAACACTGACCATAAAGTCAGCAGTGACTCTCGTTGAACTCTTCTACAACCAAATTCATTACTACATCACAGCTCTTACCAGATTTGACAGCAGTAGTCTTTTCCTCTGTTAAGTCAAAATTGGTGAAATATCTGAATTAGATGTTTCTTGCACATCAGTACTTCTGTAAGACGATTCTGTTTTTTCCTACAGGCTACAGAAGATTTTTCTGCGGCTGTTGTCGTTGCAGTTCGCACTGCTGAAATTTTATTTAATCTTTGGTTTAAATTTGCTGTTAACCATTTATTTTTATCTTTTTACAGGACTGAGCAAAGCGGTGCACTGGTTAAGACCCTAGGTTAACAATCAAGAGGAGCGGGGTTCAGATCTTCAGTCGCTCATCCAGGCCTAAGTTCACTCGTCGAAATGTCAGGATGTCACCTTCGAAAATGGCGAGGAGGATTTCCTATCCCATTTCTGTTTATCCTGAGCTTCAGATCCATCTGTCTCTTTCGCCCCATAATACCAAAATATCATCTGTTTTCTTTATTTTCCAAGTATTTTTTTTTGTTATATTACGATTATATACATTAGCTCCTTTACACTCTTCATTTCTGGTTGATTCAGATTATGGGCAACGAATACTCCTAGGTACCTACACTTAGTGTCCACTCTTCTAATTCCTTCTTTCATAGCTAATATTGAAGCTCAGCAAAAAAGGATGTAGAAGAGTGCACTAACGTCAGCATTTCTTCTATTGACTACAGACTTCTTGCGTTATTTGTTCATGAAGTTTTCTTCAGTTTCATGATTATATTGTCAGGAGAATTAGAGTGATGGCTTGCATCACCTAATCGATCAGCTATTAACTATGGCAGATGCGACGTGCTACGACGCAGCCAACTCTGTGATTTAGAGGCTGGTCGATGAAGCTGCTAAGCTTAAAAGAGACGGCGACGTTTATCTCGGTGGCTTAGATCTTTAGAAGTAACGTAAATGGTCCAAAGCTTCAGCGGGTCCCCTCCAACTGACACTCAGATTGTTTTTAGTGGAATTTTGCACTGGTACTGCCTTTTGTACGTGAGCAGAAAGCTTACACCATGGTTCTGTATCCATGGCAAGTTCAAGCCCTGCACCCTTCCCCCCATGGATCTTTTCAGCTACAACTGTCTGAATGGTTTGGCTTTCACATCGTTGGAATGCAGCAGTGTATCACGTAATATTGGTTACCGTCTAGTAAAACATTGTGGTATTTAATGCAAAAAGTTACTACTGTTTGTCAGGGGGAATGTTCACAATCAAGCCAGCCTGAGAATAAGCAGTGATAAAAGAAACGTTCAGTCTTGCCATTGTTAATCATATCGTATAGGCTTTCACGGTCGGCGTCTTCGTTAATTAAAACTTCCGGGCTAAGAGCCCGTGGTCGAACAGTAGAAATTCTTCCTACTGCAATTTAGTTGCCAACTGCGGGCAACATCTTCCGAGGTGAGTCAACGACTGGCTGCTAGTTCGTGGAGGTCCTGTTTCTACAGAGGGCGTAAAGGGCGCCACCACTCGTCACCTGCCGGCGACGGTGAAACTATCTCTGACAAACGTCATTAATCGAAGGTAGTCGATTGTCACATCGTTGGTACAAAGTCGAGCGCCATACCTTATCTAACTTTAGGTCTTCTTCTTTCCTGTTCAAATTATTGTGATGTTTATAAACCTCTATGGCTTCTTCTCTGTATATACGTACATAATAATGCGATCTGAGCACCATCGTTTCACTAAATTTTATTTAATGTTCACAAGTTCCTACACCCGATTTGTCGGTGTGTCCCTGACGGCACTTCATTTTGTGATCGGTTAGACAGGTATAAAACTTCTTTTCGTTGTTCCAATATAAACCTTCCCACAACTACATGGAATGTTATACACCCCAGGGGTTGCAAAAGAGTGTCGAACATCTTTCGCCGATCTTAAACATTCGCTAATCTTCTTGTTAGGTCTAAAGATTGTTTCATTTCGAAACTTGGGCATAACTTTCCCAATACGGTCCGTAATATTGTGGATAAATGGAAGAAAAGCTTTCCCAGCGGACTGTAGTTGTTTTCTGCATACTGGGATAGAGTGCTGGATCTATCTCATTATTGGCGAATCCATTTTTCATGGAAGCTGTTCGCAAATGATTTACTTCCTCTTGGAAATAAACTGGCTCATAGATTTTAGTAGCCCTGTGCACCAATGGTTAAATGATACCTGTCTTCTGCCTGGAATCAAGGTTCGAATCTTTATGGAGGTAACATCGGTCTATCTTTCCTATGTACCTTATGACCTAAAGTCTCGTGTGCCCGTTTAGTTACTGAGACATCCAAAAAGTTAAGCTGACCATTACTCTCTGTCTCCATAGTAAATTGTATTTCTGGACTAATACTGTTTAAATGGCATTGTTAGTTAATTTGTTCATCACATTACGTGTCTGAGAGGACTAGCTACCGTCACCAGTTTTTTTAATGTGAATAATCAAATCATTCTCAGAGGAAATAATTTAATTATTCTGCTTATAAACTGCAACTACCATCTATATGCCGACGACATCCAACTGTACATAAGTGCAAGCCCCAAGAACATTGCTGACGCAGTAGCGAGTATGAACGCAGATCTTTGCTCTGTTTCTCGATGGGCACAGAACCTAGGTCTGAAACTAAACCCCAAGAAATCCCAGGTCATACTTATATCTCATCCAAAGGTAATCAGTCGGTACTTTCGCGAAACAGTCCCTCAAATACTCCTCAATGGTACCCAACTACCATACCAAAAAACAGTAAAAGACCTTGGAATAATCTTGGATGAACACCTAAACTGGGAAGAACAAACAGTCACAGCTTGCCGGAAATCGCTCTCCTCCCTACATGCAATTCAAAAATTTAGAAAAATATTTCCAACCCATGTTAAACAAAAATTAGTCCAAACACTAGTCTTGCCTAATCTTTACTACTGTGATGTAGTTCAACACGGCACAAATAGTGAAAACTCGAGATGCCTCGAGCTAGTGATGAATGCTTGCGTTAGATACGTATGCAATATACGGTTGTATGATCATATCAGTCCTTCATACTCCCAGCTAGGTTGGATACGCCCACATAAGGCACGCGATCTCCACACGATGTGCTTACTTCAACGATTTCTTAGCCACTGGTGCCCCCAATACTTATCTTCTCACATTAAGCACCTATCATCATTCCACAACCGCAATACCAGATCGGATACATCTAGCATCTTGGCTGTACCTTTACATAACACAAAATCTTTCTCCGTGTCATTCTCCATCTCAGCCATACGACTATGGAACGCGCTCCCCTGTGATCTGCGTCTTATCCAGAACCACTTAACATTCAAGAGGGAACTCAAGACTTACATATTAGGGACGGTATAGCCACCATTGTCGTGCCCCTCTCATCTTTTTCTTTCTCCTCTCCATCATAGCTTCGAATTTTACCATTCTATTTCTCCTCCTCTAACTTATCTACCTTTTCTATATCTCTTTCACCCCATTCTATCGTCTTATGTCTCTGCTTGATGAGAATAACTCACAAGCTGCAAGAATATAACGAGAAAATTCCCAACTAGCAATAGGACTGACATTCATAAAAGAAAAAATATGTTCACTTTCCTATACATAGTCATTACTATTATTATTATTCTTGATTGTTATAATTACTTTTTGATTGTTATAATTATCATTGTAGTACTTTTATAATCTCTAATTTCTTCTGTAACATTAATACTGTATAACATGTTATGTGTCCTTAATGTTCTGTAGAAACTGAAATTTGTTGAATCTGAGTATGCCTGGTTAGGTGTAAGAGAGGGCCTGAAGGCCCTAATCTTGCCAGGTAAAATAAATGCATAAATAAATAAATAAAAAATAATTAAAAAGTGATGACAGAAGCTACCCTCTTGAAATATACGGTGGGGTGAACGAATTACTATATAATGGCAGCGGTTGCATGTCCCTTTTATCGTTGTTGCTTACTGATTGGTTTATTTAATACTTGAACAGATGTAAGACTTTCTGCATTCACACGTGAAATTTCATGAAAGGTGTGCGCTTAAAATGACTGCAAAACAAACTGATGTCCCACAGAATGCCTTATGTTGCCCATTGTTAGCAGACCTAGAACTGGGGTGCCCTTGTTCCGTTCTTGGCTCTCCTGTTTGCGGCAAGGCCCTCGGCGCAGCTGCTGCGGCAGACGAGATCATCAGCCCTGCCCCCATCCAGAGAAGTCCCGGGCTGTTTGCGAACAGTTGCCCCTGTTGGAAGAGGGCCGCGCGCTGACGCCCACGTCACCCGAGGCGCACAAAGAAAATAAACAAGCAAACAAAGGCCGACAGTGAAACCTCCGCACTGTGCGCCAATTTGGAAGCTGCGCCCAAGAGGGGGCGGGAGGCCGTCGCAGGTACCTCTCGCCGCTGATGGGCCCGCCTTTGTTACCGCCGTGGCACAATGCGCCAGCTCGCTGACAGCCTGATGACGCCGGTCAGAGAACCGAAACTGCTCAGGTAAGCACCACGGAAATCGAAGTCCTTCCACTCGTACCAAGTGCACTGCGCACTGGGGGTCGTAACAGAGGGAGGATGCTAAGTTCACCGGACTTGGATACGATGTGACGTCATTATGACGTATACACGCTACATCGAAAACGACAGAAACCGTATATCGACTATTCGACTTTTGTGAACTTTCGAGAGGTTGTGACAGGGTAGCGCTGTGCTCTGCACCATTCGTTGAAATGTGTTTTGCGTTCCTTGCGTGTAAATCGTGTATTGTACTGTGTTTGTGTCCTGTGCGTTGTTTTTCGTTTGCTCGTCTCTAATTATGCGTTCAGCATTCGAGAGACTAATGAGAGAAAATCTGAAAGAGTTCAGCATCGATGACGACGGGCAATTGCGTGGTTATTGTGAATCTCAAGCAGAAATTGATGTACTTCTGACCCAGCTGAAGTGCGTCGGTTATTTGTACTTAGTGAGAAGAAGCACTCAGCAGCCAAAATCTTTAGATGCGTCAAGACACTAACCTTTCGTTAAGATTAAATTGAGAAATCCACTTCTCCTCGTATTTCATCTCCGGTCGACGATTTTTCTTCAACAATGCCTCATATTTTTCTTTTTAAGTTCGAAATTCAATCATTCTACACACCAGTCATTACTGGACACTAAGGTACCTGTCTCTGCGGTCCGAGTGTAAAATTACTTGCAATTATGGTTGATAAAAGACTATCTTGGGATGGACATATAAATTACTTAGCTAACAAACTTGCACGAGTTCTCTTTCAGCTATATAAATTAAGAAAAAAAGTCAGCAAGAGTATGCTGCTACAATTTAATATGTACTGACAAGACCAATTGTATGAAACCATACTAAAATATTGATAATAAATAAATAAATATTATTTTCGGCGTAAGCGTTCAATACAACAATCACACAATCTAATCTGGTCGGGACATAAGAAGACTTCACTTTTTTACGAAACGTGTTGTCCGTGGTGTTTTCAAGGCCACGGTCAGGAATATTTCTATTAATATCCAGCTCTTTTACTTTTATTTTGGCGAAATACATATACGCTGCCACACTGAGCTGTTATCAGAATCGCACGTGTCAAAACAAACCACTAGCTGACGACAGTTTAGAATCTCGAACGTTCGTAAAAGTCGATAGGTGTGTTAATCGACTAAAGCGTATTACGTCATAATGACGTCACATCATATCCAGGTTGGGTGAACTTAGCATCCTCCGTAACAGAGGTGTGGCCTACGAGGGTTGTTTTTTTAAGTAAGGGCCGTTCTCGTGTATAGTCCCGTCGTTCGCGCGGACGCCGCAACAAGCCACCGCGCCACTTGCCGGCATCCTTCCCGTTCACACTGATGCACGTTGCAGCTCTGTAGCTGACGTGTACGCATCGCTGTGCTACTTTATAATGTTTACGATTATTGAATCGCCCGCCGCGTGTGAGATACGGTCAGTGATACGTTTTTTAACCGCGAGAAGCCTATCAGCTGAAGAAATTCATCGTCAGTTAACAGAAGTTTATGGCTCGAATGCAATGAGTGAAGGTAAAGTGCGTCAATGGGTTAGAGAGTTTAAAAATGGCCGTCAAAACGTCCATGACGAAGAACGCTCAGACCGGCCCTCTGCGATCACTGATGACTTGGTGGCTGCAGTCGAAACAATGATTCACAATTTCCACTCTTTCTTTGGATTTTCTACAAGTTTCAAGATCGGTTTTGTACAAAATTGTGTCTGAAAACCTAAACTTTAAGAAACTGTGTTCTCGGTGGGTGCCCAGACTCCTCACAGAGGACCACAAAGGGAAGAGATTTGCCACTTCATTGGACTTTTTGATTCGTTACGAGGAAGAAGGGGATGACACGTTGAGTCAAATTGTCACTGGAGATGAAACATGGTTATCCCATATCACTCCCGAAAGCAAGCGACAATCGATGGAATGGCGAAACACAACCTCACCCGTCAAGGTCAAAGCCAAACAGACGCTATCAAAGCGCAAGATTATGGCAACTGTGTTCTGGGACCGGCGCGGTGTTTTGCTAGTGGACTTTATGCCACGAGGAATGACAATCAACTCAGATGCCTACTGTGCAACTCTAAAAAAGCTCCGCAGAGCAATTCAAAACAAAAGGCTGACAAAAGGAGTTTTGCTCCTGCACGACAACGATAGACCTCACACCTCTCAAAAGACTCTGGATTTGATTGATTCTTTTAGCCGGGAAATTTTGGACCGTGCACCATACAGCCCCGACCTTGCTCCTAGCGATTTTCACCTTTTCCGGTACCTGAAACACCATCTCGGCGGGCAGCGCTTCAATGACGACGATGAAGTGAAAGCGGCCGTGAACTCTTGGCTGTCGGAGCAGGCGGCCGAATTCTTTGAAGAGGGAATTAAAAACTTAGTTGTACGGTATGACAAGTGCTTAAATAAACAAGGCAACTATGTAGAAAAATAGGTAAAAGTGTGTAGAATCAGAAAATAAAAGTTTTTTTACACAAGTATTTGTATCTTTTTTAAAAAATAAAAACGGCCCTTAGTTAAAAAACAACCCTCGTATGTTCAAAACCATGTTTTTATTTCCAGACATGGACCGAAAAGTAATCGGTACGCATGCGACAGCGTGCGTACCTAATACATTCCGAAACACTGCGCACAAAAACGATATTTTGTGGTACTCACACCCCGGGCTCCATTAGTGAAAAAAAACTTAGGGTCAAGTGTTTTTTTTTTTTTTTTTTTTTTTTTTTTTTGGGCTAGGGACCATATGTGTACCCAGCAGAAGGATCGTTTAACTGTCACTGTCTTATAGTACAGGCTCAAAGTATGGATATGACACACTTCCTCCTGCTTAGGCTAATGGAGCAAATCGGTTGTTTCTTTATGAATTTGGTGTGGTCTACGGTGGGTTTGATGGAACTTATGGAGGTTTCACGAAAGGGTGTTTTACAGCGAACCAAAAGCCAGGCGAGGACTCCAAGGCAGTTATGCACAGAAATACGATGTTTTCCTAAGATCCCGATTTCGAACAATCCTGAAAATTTTCTTCATATTTTTATCCGTCTTCGAGATGCAGAGTTTTAAAGTTACCCTGTTTCCACACTAAAATCCGCACATAAAATCCGATGTGAGGCAAAAACGTAGTATGTAAAGTTACGTATAGCGGAGAAATATGCTGTAAATTGTCACCGTTGTCATCTGAGAACCCCGTGTTGTAGTACTGAATCATACGGAAAATTTTTTGTTCGTAAAATCCAGTCTGAAGTATAAAATTAGTTTTGCGTTATTTCAGTTTTACGTAAGTAAACTATCTACATTTTACTGAGTAGTACAGGATGAGCACAAGGTCTTGCCCTGATTATAAAAACTTATAACAGAATAACCGTTTGACATAATAAGTTAGATTTGATGCCGTTACGTATGCTAGTGTTACTGGTTGTTGTGACCAATAGATGGCGCTAGTGCTGCACAACACCGACGCGGTCTGTTAGGTCACATTAGTTGCTGGCGAAATGGCATCGAAGCAGGAGAAAGCGCAATGTGTGCTTTCGTTTCACGAAACGAAATCGCCCGTCAGTGATCAGCGTAAATTTCGGGCTTCTCATGGATGCAGCCCTCCTGACGTTAAATCAATAAAGCGATGGTATGCAAAGTTTAACGAAACAGGCAGCGTTGAAGATCGTCCTCGAAGTGGCAGGCCTCGTGTGAGTGACGCAACTGTTGATCGTGTTCGGCAATTGTTTCAGCGGAGTCCGTCTAAATCAACTCGTCAAGCGTCACGTGAACTTAAAATCCCGCAAGCAAATGTGGTGGATTCTTCATGAAAGGCATAGGTTTCATGCTTACAAAGTGCAAATCGTGCAGACCTTGCAACCGAATGATATGCTGACACGTGCTGAATTTGCAACTGAGATTCTCAACAGGATTGATGGCTCTAACGATTACTTAAATCGCATGTGCTTTACCGACGAAGCTACCTTTCATCTCAGTGGAATGGTAAATAGGCATAATGTCCATATATGGGGTTCAGAGTCTCCACATGCTACTGTACAGTTACAGCGTGACAGCGAAAAAGTGAATGTTTGGTGCGGCCTCATGCATAACAAGGTTTTTGGACTGTTTTTATTAGCGGAAAAATCCATTACCGCTAACATTTACTTACACGTTTTGGAATACTTCATTGGCCCACAGTTACATGAATATCAGCCATGGATAATTTTCCAGCAAGATGGAGCACCCCCCACTGGGCTTTGATAGTGCACGATTTCCTGGATGAAAAAATTCCGAATCGGTGGATTGGAAGGAACGGTCCAACACCCTGGCCACCCCTATTCTCCGGACATTACGCCCCTTGACTTTTTTTTCTGGGGCTATGTCAAGGACATAGTCTTGGTCACACCAGTTGCTGACGTCGACGAACTGAAGGTTAGGATACAAGCTGCTGTAGGTACTGTGACAGAACACATGTTTCGAAACACCTGGCGGGAACTGGAATACCGCTTCGATATTCTCCGAGCTACCAAAGGAACACACGTTGAGGTTTACTGACGTAAGTGGTCTTTAAAAAAAAGCTAGTAACACTAACCTATGTAACGACATCAAATGTAAATTATTATGTCGAACGGTTATTCTGTAATAAATTGTTATAATCAGGGCAAGACTTTGTGCTCAGCCTGTACATTTCGTTTCTTATAAGTTACACATCCTACAGCAGTAGTAAAAAGGAAGGAACCAGAGGGAAAATGCTCCTATTGGAGCACAAAAAAATACGAATATGTTCGTGTTTATTTAAAAGATTGTTACTGACAAGTGGGGTACCAGCTGACTCATTCTACCTTCCCACTTCCTCAGCACCTTTAAAAATTTCCCAAAAATTTTGGCATGTGAACATATTCTCACTTTTTTGTGCTGAAAGAGAAGAAGACAGTGGCAATGGGAAAGAGACAGAACAGTAATAAATACTGGATGATAGTAGACAGTAGTCACAGAAAATGCGAGGGAGACAATGGCATTGTAAGAGAAAGAGAGAGACAGAGTAGTGATGGATCACAGTTGACAGTGACAGAACAGTTCAAAGAAAAGAGTGAAAGAGGTAATGGAGGGGGGAGGAGGAGAATAAAGAGAAAGACGTTGTGGAAGTGACTGAAAACCAGTGATAATGACAACGAGGAAGAGAGAGATAGTGGCAGTGCGAAGAGACAGCAGCAGTAGGAAGGAAGGAATGACATATTAACTGTAAGAGAGCAAGAGGGAGACAGTGATAGAGAGATGAGACTGTAGTAGTAGATCAGAGGAGCTGTGTCTGTGAGAGAGGAGACAACGACAAGATTCCACAAAGAGAAAATGAGTTGGGGTGAGTGAGACAGAAAGGGCAAGTAGGGGTAGATGAGTGTGAGTGGCTTACAGCGATGGACTAATGGTTAAGTGTGAGTTAGGGTGCGTGTGAGCTACAGTTACAGAAAAAGAGAAGGAGACAATGGCAGTATGAGAGAAAGAGAAGGACAGAGTGGCGATGGGATAGAACGAAACAGTACTAGAAACAGAGTGAAAGAGACAATGGTGGGGAGGGGAGGGGGGAGGGAATAAAGGGAAAGAGGTAGCGGAAGTGAATGAAAGCCAGTGATAGTGAGGGATGGTACCTTATCGGAGTCTGAGATGAGTCGCGTATTAGAAAATACGCGAATATTTTTGCATGCCATAATTTTTGGGAAATTTTTTTAAAGTGCTGAGGAAGCTAGAATAGGGCAGCTGGTACGCCACTTTTCAATCAGAGTCTTTTAAATGAAGAGGAACGTATATGTGTTTTGGTGCTTCGATAGGTGTATTTTTCCGCTGGTTGTAATGTCGTCGTGTCATCTTCAGACTGATGAAACACTTGCTGCAGCTCGTCAGAGAATGGATAGATACAACTGTTAAACTGCATTTCGAGACTTTATTAACCAGCCGTCAAGTTCTACAGTATCTAGTTCGCACAGCCGTCCTGAAAGAGATAATTTGGTTTTCATTTTCTGTTTTATAGGTAAATACAAATGTTGGAGAATCGTGAAATGAGGAAGGAAGAAGCTTCTTACAGGGAGGTCAGTAGTAATTTAAAAAACTGCTGCAGAGGAGATTGTACTGAGAGATAAATGTTAAGAAAAAAGTCGATACGTTGCGTCGTTTCCGAGCTAGTTAGACAATCAGTTCGTTGCACTCGCAGATTGAAGCACTTTCGCGCACTGAAATGCGGTAATGCACACACATTTGTCGGTCCATGAATAGCTACTTGTTAAAATGCTCATTACCATTTAAAATGTTCCTTTTTCGTAAACGACAGATTTAAGCTAGGTGAGCAAAGGCTACGTGTGTTCGGTTTCAGGGGCCCAACGGAAGAAGAGTTTGGCGACACTGTCTCCGGCAGGCTGCTTGAATTTGCGAGCGTGACGACCTGATTGGCTAATTTCAATGTTGAATAATTTGGAAACAACGCGACGTATGGAATGTTTTTCTTGACAGTCGTTTCTCAGCGGGACCTCCCCGTCAACACGCTTCCCAGACTGTTTCCGACTTCCCTGTGTAACGTAATCTAGAAGTACAGGAAACGCCGCGAGAAATGCTTGCTTGAACATATATGGAGATGCTAGACAAGCCTGCTTGTTGTGCTTTGTATCTAATGTTGTGCGCCATCCTCAATACGTTTCAAGTGTCGTGATCTGTGTAGTCGTGGATTCGTTATGTCGGAGCGAAGTGAATTCAAAACTGCGCAAGTTGTTGGTGCTCGTTTGGTGGGTGCTTCCGTAACCAAGGCAGCCAAACAGTTTGCTGTTTCAAGAGGTACCGAGTCGAAGGTCTCTACGGCATACAGGGAAGGCGCAAAGGCTCATCTGCTAATTCACAATGTGGACGAAAGTTTGAGTGATCGCCGCGGACGGTCATTGAAGAAGACTGCCACGAAAAATAAGAGGACGATAACGGCAAAAGTCACGACAGAACTTTATGTGGTACTCGGGAACCAGGTCAGCACCAAAATGTGTTCTAAAATGTTCAAATGTGTGTGAATTCGTAAGGGACCAAACTGCTGAGGTCATCGGTCCCTAGACTTACACACTACTTAAACTAACTTGCGCTAAGAACAACACACACACACACACACACACACACATGCCCGAAGGAGGACTCGAACCTCCGACGGGGGGAGACGCACAATCCGTGACATGGTGCCTCAGCCGCACGGCCACTCCGCGCGGCCGAAACAACATGAAGAGAGCTTCATCAGCTCCAAATTGTAGGCTGAGCTGGAATTCCAAAACCACTCATCAGCGATACAAATGCCAGTAACAGGAAAACGTGATGCCGATTACATGCAAGCGGGACTATCGAACAATGGAAGAATGTAATTTGACCCTATGAGTTCTGCTTCGCACTGTTTCCAAATTGTGGCCTCGTGTACGTCCCGAGAGTGAAACATTGCAGGGTTTCGGTGATGGTTTAGACAACCATACCATGATATTCCATGGGCCACATGGTTATTTTGCAAGATCGCATAGCTCCGAAGAGTTATGTGATCATTTTGGCTCATCAGGTCCGTGATGCTAAGTTCCAAGATGACAACGCCCCTATTGACACAGATCGCACAGTCCAGGACTAGTTTTATGAGCACGAGGATGAATTACCTCATCTCCCCTGGCCAACACAGTCACCGTAAGTCAGCGTTATTGAGGCTTTGTGATCTACTTTGGAGAGAAGGGTGCATGATCGATATTCAGCTGAAATTGCCACTATTTTGCAGGAAGAATGGTATAAGGTTCCCTTGAAAACCGTACAGAACCGGAGTTTATTCATTCCGAGACGATAAAAAGCAATTTTTATTGCCTCGGTTTTTCTATCCCATAGGCATGTATTTGGTGTCTCCATATTTTTGTCCAACCCCTGCAATTACTACAATTTGACCAAATTAGACCCACTCGTAATTGATTGTTATTATGCAGAGGTAGACAGGATTGGTTGTTCCTGCCTGCTAATGTGTAGCTTCGCTCGTACCTCATACATGAAATCTCTTTTCCATGATGGGATTGACGGACCGCGAAATGTGAATGAATGAATGAAGTGAATGGAACAATGAATAAATCCGCTAACCACAAGGCAGCTTTGGAACAGAGGGCAACTACGGCCTTTGGTCATAACCCTTTGTGTATAGGAAACCTGCCTACTCGGTTCGCTGGACAAACAATCAAACAGCTCGTATTAACGAGCTTTATTGCAAATAGACAAGATACAATGACAGTACTTAATGGGCGACATACAAAATAATCAGTCTTTGCAGTGACTGCTGATCTCTAACTGACAAAAGTCTTTCCTGAACTGCTGTCGAAGTGCCTAACGTTGACGGTGCTATCCAAGTGGATCGCCACCTGTCGGGTGCGGCGCTTATCTCGTCTTCTCCTAGGGTCCGCTGTTGTAGCGTTGTCGTCCTGGAAGGGAGGTCAGCGTGCGATTGGCTGACATCTTGACACAGCCTTCTCTTCGCTATCGTTACCGACTGACGTACTGGCGCTTAACTTTACGCCGTAACAATAACAAAGCTAGAAGGGCAGAGTAAAGAGGACATGACAAGCAGACTCGCACAGTCAAAGGAGGTATTCCTGGCCAAATGAATTCTACTACTATCGAAAATAGGCCTCAATTTGAGGAAGAAATTTATGAGAATGTACGTTTCGAGTACAGCATTGTATGGACGCGAATCGTGAAATGTAGAAAACCGTAATTGTTGGTAATGCAAGGACTTTTGATGTGCTATAGAAGTATGTGGAAAACACTGACAAGGAGAAAGGACAGAAAGATGGGACTTGAGACATTAGGGCTATCTATGTATCTTTCCAACAGATAATTGAGAAATTTGGGTGCTATGAGCTGAACCTTCTTTCTGTGGACCGCCTGTTAATGGTTCTTGTGGTCTCTGAAGCTCCAGTTGCACGTCGAATCGATGATAATGATGAACATGGGGCTGTGAGTGCGTCTCTGAAGATTGCTGGGTCTGTCGTCTGTCTAGGTCCACCGCTTCTTTCTTGATTCTGGGCTCGGATGGTCCACCCGTTTCTGCCAACGTCGTCGAATAGTGGCATCACTCTTATTCAAATTCTGACCGGCTGCTGGCCGATTCGTCTGAGCAGCTTCTCTGAGCCTAACTACATGTCCTCTTCCAAATGCTGACATCTGCGTACATTGTTCACGCGATTGTCTGGGAAGCATAGCTACTGTCCAACTGAGTACACGGAAAGAAATCCGCAGAGACTTTGTGTCCTGGTATTGACATGTCCCCTGTTTACTATGCTTGTCGGATGGACTGTGGAAATGCGCTACAGCGTCACACGTCCATCCATCGGACGCCAACCTTTCCGCTCATTGCCCTGTGGCACTCCCGACTGTATCCTTGTTTTTGACAAAATGGTTGGCTCTGAGCACTATGGGACTCAACTGCTGAGGTCATTAGTCCCCTAGAACTTAGAACTAGTTAAACCTAACTAACCTAAGGACATCACAAACATCCATGCCCGACGCAGGATTCGAACCTGCGACCGTAGCGGTCTTGCGGTTGCAGACTGCAGCGCCTTTAACCGCACGGCCACTTCGGCCGGCTGTTTTTGACAAACACTCACTGTCGAGGAAAATGTACTGTAGGATCTACTACTCAACAAGTCTTCGAGCCACTCACATATCTGGGACCGAGCGAGGTGGCGCAGTGGTTAGCACACTGGACTCGCATTCGGGAGGACGACGGTTCAATCCCGCGTCCGCCCATCCTGATTTAGGTTTTCCGTGATTTCCCTAAGTCGCACCAGGCAAATGCCGGGATGGTTCCTTTCAAAGGGCACGGCCGACTTCCTTCCGCGTCCTTCCCTAATCCAATGAGACCGATAACCTCGCTGTTTGGTCTCTTCCCCCCAAACAACCCAACCAACCAACCAACCAAAACATATCTGGGAACCTAATTTGTTATACAGAGGGGGCCATTGTGGCCGTGCGGTTCTAGGCGCTTCAGTCTGGAACCGCGTGACCACTACGGTCGCAGGTTCGAATCCTGCCTCGGGCATGGATGTGTGTGATGTCCTTAGGTTAGTTAGGTTGAAGTAGTTCTAAGTTCTAAGGGACTGATGACCTCAGATGTTAAGTCCCATAGTGCTCAGAGCCATTTTTTTGTTATACGGACATTAGTCAACAGTCTCCAGTGGGTTACCGTGTCAAACGATTTTCAGAAATATGGGAATATGGAATCTGCCTGTTGCTTTTCATCCATAGTTTGGACAATATGATCCTAGAAAAGGGAAAGCTGAATTTCGCATGAGCAGTACTTTCTAAATTCGTGCTGATGTCATGGACAGAAACTTTTCAGACACAACGAAATTTTTTACATTGGAACTGACACTGAAAAGGGATAAATCACGGTAATTCTCATTAGCAAACTCATAACCCATGCCGGAAAACAGAAGTACTCTGAATCTGACCAATTGAATGGGCACAAACGAAGATGGTTCTCGTCAGTAAATAGTCAAGCAATGTTTCGGAATCATCGACCGCTGATCCCATCAGAGCACCCCATTACACCCCTTGCGGTGTCATAGCAGCTTAATCCCCGATCCCCCGGAGTTAATCTCTTAATCTGAAACCAGTGTAAGAGCTACAACGGACCTGTCCCTATACACTGGGCAGAGTGGAGGGCAGTCCGCGCCCCGTCCTGCCGCCTTGTGCAGTGGAGAGGAGTGGAGTGGTGTGAAACTCATTAGGTGAGGAGCACGGCGCCGGGCTGGCGCACATGCGTGCGTGCGTGTGTGCGTGCGAGTGTGGCGGGGAGCGCTGTGGGCCGCGGCACACACCGCACCGCCGCGCTATTGTCATGGAGATGTGTCAGTCGGCGCTCCCCAGGGTCCGCGTTAACCCGCCAGGGCCTCCGTCCTCTCCCACCCTCGCTCAGCACTATCTGCTGAGCGCCACCTACTGTCTGCGTCTGCATGAGCCGTTGATCCACTTCACAGCAGTGCATCTCACAAGACGTGATGTTAATCCAAAAACAAAGAACTTATTTTATCCATTTTGGCTGGAGAACACGGCAGCATTTTCATAAATTATACTGAAGGAAATACTGCAATCATGCACAAGTTTTCTTGAAATGATTTTATTATACCATTACTAGTTTCGGGCCTGAGCCCATCGTCAGATGGTAGCGTTTATAACACCGCACTGCTTCCCGGGATTTGCGAAATTAAAAGTTAACAATGACCGTGAATTATGAATTTTGACCCATGTCGGGATAAGGCATCCGAATCCGAAGTAAATAATGATTATTCCACGGGAAACTGGAGACGTTATAACTTGATAGTTATTGAAAGAGTAATTTCATTCAATAACGATCGGTAAATGAAATAATGGAAATAATTTGGAAATAAATTTTGCCAGTGGAAATTTTGCCGAAAGAAATGATTAAGTTGTGAAAGCAATTAAAAAATCGTTCGCCAACTCAACTGATTAGCGACAGTACTGTTAAGTACGTTTACCTGTTTGCAGCGCAGCAGGTGGAACGGGAACTTTTACATAAGTGCTGTGTCAGGCTCAGTAGTCACATAAAATAATGTCATAACAATCTAACTACACTTAAACATTAATGGTTAACTTTCAATAAGTATTTTGATAAGTATTTTGTTCATAATTTGTCAGCTAAGTGCAATGCTGACAACACAAATAATTATCTATCGAGATTTTGAATAATGGACTGTCATTCTGTCTTTAAAATTACGTACTTTGCACAGTTTAATCTACTTATAATGAAATATATTGCCAATAATTGATTAACTATGTTTTGAGTGATAATAATTCATTAATTGGGTGATTGTCAGGTCGAATAAGCTTTATAGTTTCATGAAATATCCTTGAACTAACTTCAGCTGAATATGCATTGAAATAAGTCTTAATAATCAAATTTATTACTTCAGTCTGTTATTAAGTTGCTACGGTTGGCGTAAGCTTATTAAGTGGAACAATTAACTACGATAACAAGTCGTTCAAAACAGTCTGAAATTTACTCTTCACCATCTATGCAAATAATTTGATAATTAACATATTTTCTCTTGATAATGGCGTGACACACTAGGTTCAATAAGGTAAGGATCGGAAGGTACCTACTTGGTGTTATTGTCGGGTGGAATGTAACTGCAACACTTCGATTATAAAGTGCTTGTTATTAATTGTTCAACTTCAGAGAAAAGCACAGTCACTGGCAAGCCTTCTACAATTTTATCCTACAAAAATTACGTAGATCTTACTTCCTTCGTTGTCGGTGGATCGACGGAAGTCCAGGGCGGCGACACAATCTGGCAGTGGGCTTTTACTGTTGCGACTTGGGCCCATAGTGCACTTCACATTTAAGCCCTCGTTTCTTCAGCACTATGCCCATTAATCATAATAACTTGCCCGGCCATGCTTCCAGATATGCCGACCATTACTTTCCCGTCTTACTTAGATCCACACACTAGCCGTTAGATGAAACACCTCTAGGAATAGCAGCACTCGACTGTACGTCTTACTCCGAGCACGGCGTCACTGCTACTACTGCCCGCTGGCGCGCTCGCGCACCCAGCGGCACGACAAAACAATCTCTCAGACTTCAACGTTAATTAAATATGCCCTGGCTTGCCAGTGTTAAATATTACACAATTTAAACATAGTATTTACAATACATATTTACACTAGACAATACATCGTATACAAACAGTTTCATGTGTTAAGTAAGCGAAAAAAATTCATAGCAAGGACTGCGTTGTAGCGTCAGATGTTTTACATTTGTGTCCTAAAATACACTGTAGCGCCAAAGAAACTGGTATAAGCATGCGTATCCAATTACAGAGTTATGTAAACAGACAGAAGACGGCGCTGCGGTCGGCAGCGCCTATACAAGACAACAATTCCCTGGTGCAGTTGTCAGATTAGTTACTGCTGCAATGGCAGCTTATCAACATTCAAGTGGGTTTGAACGTGATATTATAGTCGGCGCACAAGCGATAGGACACAGCATCTCCTAGGTAGCGATGAAGTGTTGATTTTCTCGTACGACCATTTCACAAGTGTACCGCCAATATCAAGAATCCGGTAAAACATCAAATCTCTGACATCGCTGCGACCGGAAAAATATCTGGGAAGAACGGGACCCAAGACGACTGAAGAGAACCGATCAATCTGACAGAAGTGCAACCCTTCCGCAAATTGCTGCAGATTTCAATGATGGGCCATCAGCATGCGAACCATTCAACAAAACATCATCGGAGCCGAAGACCTACTCGTGTAACCCTGACGACTGCACGACACGAGGCTTTATGCTTCACCTGGACCTGTCAACAACGATATTGGACTGTTGATGACTGGAAACATGTTGCCTGATCGGACGAGTTTCGTTTCATATTGTATCGAGCGGATGGACGTGTATGGTTATGGAGACAACCTCATGAATCCATTGGCCCTGCATGCCAGCAGGGGACTGATCAAGCTGGTGGAGGCTGTATAATGGTGTGGGGCGTGTGCAGTTGGAGTGATATGGAACACCTGATACGTCTAGATGCGACTCTGACAGGAGACACGTACGTAAGCATCCTGTCTGATCACCTGCATCCATTCATGACCATTGTGCATTCCGATTGACTCGGGCAATTCCAGCAGGACAATGCGACACGCCACACGTCCAGAATTGCTACAGAGAGGCTCCAGGAACACTCTTCTGAGTTTAAACACTTCCGAAAGCCACCAAATCCCCCAGACATGGGATGCCTTGCAACGTGCTGTTCAGAAGGGATCTCCACCCCCCTCATACTCTTAAGGATTTTTGGACAGCCTTGCAGGATTCGTGGTGGCAGTTCCCTCCAGTAGTACTTCAGACATCAGTCGAGTCCATGCCACGTCGCGTTGCAGGACTTCTGGGTGCTCCTGTGGGCCATACACGATATTAGACAGGTGTACCAGTTTCTTTGGGTCTTCAGTGTATAATGAAGGTTTTTCAGGACGCAAATATGAAATGTAAAATATTCTGTAAACTATGTATCACAAAAATTTTGTTATATTTTGGGACACAAATCTAAAACTAGCAAGAAGTCAATACTACTATATGACGATGAGTTCAGGTCCGAAACTTGTAATGATATAACAAAAACCTTTAAAGAAAACTTGTGGCTGGTTGCAGTGTTTCCTAAAGTGTAATTTAAAAACAAAGAACACCATGAATTATGTTCCACAGGTAGCTAAACTGCACATGACAGTATACACATCTGATCCGGCAAAAGTTCGTTACCACGGTTCACCGCGATACCACACTGAATGTTCCGTGGTGGCGTAGAGTTTGAGTGACGCGTTAAGAAAAGAAAAAAATTGTACGAGGTGTGTGAAAAAAGTAATGAAACTCTGAATTTTTTACCGAGCATAGTTTTTATTTTCTTCGTACAACGATATTTTCCTCTACAAAGTAGTTCCCTTCGGCAGCTGTTCGCCGGCGGAGTCGTTGTTCCCAGTCTTGGTAGCAACCCTGAAAGGCGTCGACGGGCAGGGTATTTAACATGCCAATCACATTCTTTTGAATGTTCTACAGAGTCCTAAAATGACGCCCTTGCTGGAAAACAAAATAGTCACGAGAACTGAGATCAGGTGAATGGCGGGAGGGGGGGGGGGGTTGGAACAACACGAATGCCTTTTGAGGTCAAACATTCCGTGACGGAAGTGGTGGATGGGTTGTCGTCACTATGGAGCATCCACTTGTCTGCAATGTCCACTCTACTACATTCACCCTTTCAAGAACATCTTTGTAAAGCACTTGGTTGACAGTTCGGCCTATAGGAACAAATTCTTTATGTACAATACTCCTACTGTGATAAAGAAAAGCCGGCCGAAGTGGCCGTGCGGTTAAAGGCGCTGCAGTCTGGAACCGCAAGACCGCTACGGTCGCAGGTTCGAATCCTGCCTCGGGCATGGATGTTTGTGATGTCCTTAGATTAGTTAGGTTTAACTAGTTCTAAGTTCTAGGGGACTAATGACCTCAGCAGTTGAGTCCCATAGTGCTCAGAGCCATTTGAACCATTTGATAAAGAAAATCAGCATTGTTTTGATCTTTGATTTGTTCATTCAGATGAGAGGTCCCGATGTGCCACTCCTCATTTTTCCGCTTTGTCTTAGGATCGTACTAAAAAATCCACAGTTCAACACCTGCAATTATGTTGAATCATTCGTGGCCTTTAGCAGTCGTCTCAAGATTATTCTTATTATTCGGCGCGATTTTGGCACAAATCTTTTGCATATGCAAATATTCTGTCAAAATTCGATGTACAATGAAAGCGTATTGCTTTGACTGGTCATCCATCATCCATATTGTTAAATATCTGTCTGATATCCCAACAGCACGAAGTTCGTCTTCTGGAGCGAAGCTCATCGTCAACGTGTTATCGGCCTTCCAAAAATGAATTGTGTCAGCAAAAACTTGTGCTCCCCATGGACCCGTTTCAACTTTTCAAAGATCACACTCGCGGATTCCCCAAATATAACTTGATGCCGTAATATTGCTCTAAATTGTTCCATATTCGCAACACACAATAAAAATAATATTGATGGCGCACGCAGTAATGACGTGATGACCGTACGGAGCTGAAACTAGGACTGAGCATCTGGAAGTGGGAGTTGCCATATAGCTCGCAGTATTGTCAGGCTCATTATTTTTCTCACCCACCTCGCATGTGCTGCACAGACCAATCGGGAGTCCTTCTTACGACTTTACGAAAGGGTAGATTGCTATAGCCTGGCGTCTGGCAGCGAGCATCTTGGAAATGACGAAACTGGTCAGCAGTTCGCGCGTTACTATCGTGAGCGTTGGAATGATGAAACCACGAATAGCCTGTAAGATACTTCCTGGCAGATTAAAACTGTGTGCCGGACCGAGACTCGAACTCGGGACCTTTGCCTTTCGCGGGCAAGTTCTCTAACCAACTGAGCTACCCAATCACGACTCACGCCCCGTCCTCACAGCTTTACTTCTGCCAGTACCTCGTCTCCTACCTTCCAAACTTTACAGAAGCTCTCCTGCGAACCTTGCAGAACTAGCACGCCTGAAAGAAAGGATATTGCGGAGACATGGCTTAGCCACAGCCTGGGGGATGTTTCTAGAATGAAATTTTCACTCTACAGCGGAGTGTGCGCTGATACGAAACTTCCTGGCAGATTAAAACTGTGTGCCGGACCGAGACTCGAAATCGGCACCTTTGCCTTTCGCGGGCAAGTGCTCTACCAACTGAGCTACCCAAGCACGACTCACGCCCCGTCCTCACAACTTTACTTTTGCCAGAACTCGTCTCCTACCTTGCAAACTTTACAGAAGCTCTCCTGCGAACCTTGTAGAACTAGCACTCCTGAAAGAAAGGATATTGCGGAGACATGGCTTAGCCACAGCCTGGGGGATGTTTCTAGAATGAAATTTTCACTCTACAGCGGAGTGTTCGCTGGTACGAAACTTCCTGGCAGATTAAAGCTGTGAGGACGGGGCGTGAGTCGTGCTTGGGTAGCTTAGTTGGTAGAGCACTTGCCCGCGAAAGACAAAGGTCCCGAGTTCGATGTAAGATGTTGGACGTCTAGAACGTGGATTTAGGACGCTTTCCCGCTGTGTAAAGCAGGACGGCAGCGTACAATGCTGGTGTACGCTGTGTTTCGGAGAACGCAGTTCAGCGCACACTGCTGAACCTGAGGTCCCGCAGCAGATGACCTCTGCTTGTTCCAGTGCTGACCTAACGACATAGTTTCGATTGTAGTAGGCACATGATCTTCGAGATTGGATTGTGAGCCAATGGAAACGTGTGACTTGGTCGGATCGATCAGATCGACGGTTGTGTTCGGGTACTTCATCATCCAGGTGAGCCCTTGTTCCATGGAACCTTCGGTAGTAGTCGAAGGGACCAGCAGAGCTGAAGACCATATGAACATTATTGCGGACCTCCTGTATCTTTTCTTGCTTGATATGTCCCCCGACAGCGGCGTCATCTTCCATCAGGACAACTGTCCGTTTCACAATGCCCGAATCGTGCTGCAGTGGTTTGAAGAGCATGGTAGTGACTTCGCATTCATGTCCTGACAATCAAAATATCCTGGTCTGAACCCCATGGAACACATCAGGGACACTCTTCGTATCAGCTCCGCAAGTGCAAACCACGGGCCCATAACTTACGGGAATAGCGTAGACATCTGGAGCCATATATTTCCGTAAACTTACTAAGGTCTGTTCGAATCAATACCACGGAGAATCATTGTCATATTGCGTTCCAAAGGTTGTAATCTTTATATAAAAGATTGTCGACATGTGAGAAAATTTAATATATTGGTTTCAAAAACTATGTCCTCATGTAACTTATACTTTAGGTGTCCTAGTCAATTGCCGAACAAAACTGGCTGTTGGTTGACCCCTCGTTGCGCTTGTGAACAGTGTCGTGAAGTAAAACTTTTAACTCCATGAAATTCAAAATCTGAAATAAAGAAAACGAATCTAATCAAATGGCAAAAGAAACCAACAGTGTGTTCAATGAAAATATAAAATTAAAACTCTTTATGAACGTTACGTGCTATGAAGTGCAATGTTTGACTTGAAATATCAACTGAAATAAATTGGGACTGTACGCGAAAGAAAATAACTGTTTGAAATGACCAACACTGTTCACTGAAAATTAATCTGTTTGCGAGCTCGACACCTGACAGCCCGCATCTCGTGGTCGTGCGGTAACGTTCTCGCTTCCCACGCCCGGGTTCCCGGGTTCGATTCCCGGCGGGGTCACGGATTTTCTCTGCCTCGTGATGGCTGGGTGTTGTGTGCTGTCCTTAGGTTAGTTAGATTTAAGTAGTTCTAAGTTCTAGGGGACTTATGACCTCAGCAGTTGAGTCCCATAGTGCTCAGAGCCATTTGAACCCTTTTTGACACCTGACAGTCCCGACTACACACTGCTTGCTCTGCGTGCAACGTGAGATCCGTCCTGAAATAAAAGTGACTTACCTGTCGCGCAGCTTGCTGTTCTCGCAAGCAAATACAAATCTGCAGATGCAGCAGCCCAAGGAAAATAAACTATTCACTGCTTGAAACTTCCTGGCAGATTAAAACTGTGTACCGCACCAATACTCGAACTCGGGACCTTCGCCTTTAGCGGGCAAGTGCTCTACCATCTGAGCCGTCGAAGCACGACCTCGTGCCCTACCTTCCAAACTTCACAAGTACTGGCGGAAGTAAAGCTGTGAGGATGGATCGTGATTCATGCTTGGATAGTTCAGATGGTAGGGCACTTGCCCGCGAAAGGCAAAGGTCCCGCGTTCAGGTCTCGGCCCGGTACACAGTTTTAATCACCGATGGTATCTGTTCTATCGGGCATGTCCGAAAGAACAGATACCATCTTCATACAGTTTTAATCTGTCAGGAAGTTTCATGTCAGCGTACACTCCGCTGGAGAGTGAAAGTCTCATTCTGGAAACATCCCCCAAGCGGTGGCAAAGCCATGTCTCCACAATACCCTTTCTTCCACGAGTGCTAGTTCTGCAAGTTTCGCAGGAGAGCTTCTGAGAAGTTTTGAAGGTACGAGACGAGGTACTGGCGGAAGTAAAACTGTGAGGAGGGATCGTGAGTCATTCTTGGATAGCTCTGATTGTAGAGCACTGGCCCGCGAAAAGCAAAGGTCCCGAGTTCGAGTCTCAGTCCGGCACACAGTTTTAATCTGGCAGGAAGTTTCACATCAGAGTGCACTCCGCTGCCCAGAGTGTGAACCTCATTCTATTCACCACTTATTTATTTCGTTTCGCTTGGTGTAGCGTAAGGCACAATGCACACTCGACAGAATATTCAAAACTTGGAGGTGGATTTTACTTCAAAGAAAGTCGTTCTTGAGAAATAAAACTCTGATTGTTGACATAGAGAATGCACAACATAAGGAGACAACAACGATTACAAATTCCTCTAATTAAAAAAAAGGTATAAACATTTCAATCAGTTGACATATTTGTGAAATCATGAAAAACAAAGAGAGCAAATTAACACTAATCATGAAAGTTATTGGTTGTCTGAGGGATTTCCTTCAATCAGTACTTCTGACAAACAAACGTTTCAGCCTTGCGCGTGCCTTCGTTATCTTTATCATTCCTCCAAAATCTTCTCCATCAATATAAAGGCCGAGAAAGTATTATTAATGATTTTTCGTCTCCGTAGTTGAGAATTCCAGATAATTTTTCCCAGCTTCACAAGTGATAGCTTCTTTCTCTGAAAACCTCAACTGCTCGCTACTATGCCTCAAATAAGGATGCCCTAGCGCTGCATAGCTGACTGACTAGCAGTCAAACATATATAAAACTAAACGCAGAGTCTAGGATCTTATTCACTACTCCTGTAGTGCGTCGATTCACCTTTGTCCGGTACAGTAAAAGTGAATTATTTACAATAGCATAAAGCATATGAGAACCTTACAGGTGTACCAACAAGTTATCAAATAGGTGGTATAATGTTTTGGCTCGTTTGTTTGGTCTTCAGTTCTGATTTACAATTTATTCTCTAAAACATGTTACACTATAGAAAAGAGAAAAACATTAAGACATTGTATCTTTGTTCATCGATGGATCTATGTCTCGATGACAGGTTTAGCGACTCCGCCACCAGCGGCGGTTACTGTGTCACATGGCCCCCAGCCGCGCCAGTTGTCCGTGTGGGGAAGCACGAAAATGGCGATAGAACTGGGCGCACAGCAAGTGGAAGTTTGTTATCTTGAGTCAGCCACGTGAAATGGGCGATCGTCAGCTACGCTAGCCACCGTCGTGTCCTATTTCTTATTTTAACCCTTATTTTAAACATCTATTCTTCCTAATATTTCCATCTTCATGACAAGAGGTAGCGATTGTTAAGATAATCATTACAAATATTTCAGCATACAACCACTAATGACAAGAACATAATCCTCAGCAACACGTTTCGGGAATCAATCTCCCATCATCTGGATAAGTAAATTTGAATGGGCAGGCGTCCATAAAATACGCATGCATCGTGTGAAGCGAAGTATACCGGATGTCTCTCCTGTGGGTCGCCAGGAGCATTTTCTGTGGTGTTCGGCAGATATTTGCAATTTATTTTTTTGTAGCGTGTAGCTAGAGTTAAGCGAATAATGGCCAGCACGACTTTCATGCGACGCCCAGCGTTTCCCACTACAAACAAAATGATTTTAATGTGGTATGGTTCATTGGGATGGTCACGAAAAAGTCTACTTTAAAAATAATGTTGTTCGTAATGGACAAGAGACCTTCGCTTTCCATCGACGCTGGGCGCTGATGATCTCGATGTTGAGTGCCTATAAAATCCATCCACCGACGCAGGGCATCGCAGGAAAGACGTGATGAACAGTATTTGTCTAATCTGACTTCAACTACACGTTGCAAAAAAGGAATTGCAAATATTTGCCAAAACCAGGGCGAGAGACGTGCTGCATAACACAAACAGGTAGGAAATTTTCGAGATGTAACGAGCATGCAAACGCTTTTAGATTGGCCAGATACGCACATCGGTAGTTGCCGAACATACGTATGGTACTAGTCACCACCTGAAAGGCACAGAAGAAAGAGGTGATACATGTAGATAAGAAGGGAAATAAAGCCAACGTGCTTGAGGAACTTGAAACAGCAATCTACAGGGTTAAGTTTGCTAATGTACTTAATATAAAAAACTAGTGAAAATCGTAATGCATTACGTTGACGTTAGTACGATAAATGTGAACGATATTGCACAGATAATCACTGGTGTGGTGTCTCTTCGTGTCCTTTGGAATGTTATGGAACAGTTGACGGCTCAGTGCAGTCTGTCAGAGCCGTACATATGTTTCCGAAATAACAGGTGCACGGAGAGTCAGCTGTAGTGACCGGTGTTAAAGCCCAAAAGTCTGTTTTACAACTGTCCGACTTTCCGAGCGCTCTGGGCACATGCGGTCGTTTTACGAAGAGGCAAGGAGCGCATGCAACCGTGCAGTCACGCATGCCTCTGAATTGCGCGCACGGGCCACCGTGCACAAACGCAGGAGTATCTCCGTACCAGACGGGAATACAAACCACTCTAGGCGGAAGTGAAACTAGTGGTGCCCTTTTAAAGTAACGCGAAAATTTCCTTCTCAAATAATTTTTCTAATGTTTTGACCGTGTGTGTGTCTGAGGTGCATCTTTATGTAGGATTAACTTAGGCAGCCTACAATTGGAGTTTAACTACTTAAACGCGTTGCTGAGCAGTGTTTCCCTAATTTTAGCGGATGTGCGTTAAAATACAAGAGCTATTCGAAACGTAAGGAACGATAGGTCGCGAAATGGAAACCACAGTGAAAATCAAAACTGTTTTATTTGCAACGGTTAGCTACACCTTCCAGCTACTCCTATGCACAGTCGCCGCTCAGACTGAGACATCTGTCGTAGCGTTGTACCAACTTTTCAATTCACTCGTTATAGAAGACAGCCGCCAGTGCTTGTAGACAATTTTCTACTCTGGACTGAAGCTCGTTGTCTGTGTCAAAATATTGTCTTCATAGCCAGTGTTTCATTTGAGCAGAGATGAACCTCAGGGGTAGCCAATTACAGGCAGTATTGAGGGTGATCAAACACTTCACATCGAAAAGGCTGCAGGATTATCTTCATTGCCCCTGCCGAGTGCGGTCGAGAATTGTTATGTAGAACGAACCGCATGACAGTTATGTTATGTGGATTGCATAGCTTCAGGAGAATTTTTCAACAGGCCCTCATATTTGGCGGGAGACACTAATTTCTAGCCATCTTTACGACCTGACTGTGAGCTCAGAACTGAAAAGAGCGACATGATGCGATCGACGGGCGTACTAGACACAGTGCCCAATGCATCTGTGCAAAACTTTTCACTGTATTTTCCATTTCGCGACCAATCGTTCCTTTCTTTCCGAATAACCCTCGTATTTATAACGATATACACTACTGGCCATTAAAACTGTTACACAAAGAAGAAATGTAGATGATAAACGGGTATTCATTGGACAAATATATTATACTAGAACTGACATGTGAGTACAATTCCACGCGTTTTGTGTGCATAGATCCTGAAAAATCAGTACCCAGAACAACCACCTCTGTCCGTAATAACGGCCTTGATACTCCTGGGCATTGAGTCAAACAGAGCTTGGATGGCGTGTACAGGTACAGCTGCCGATGCAGCTTCAACACGATACCACAGTTCATCAAGAGTAATGACTGCCACGGGTCGTAACACAACTGAAATGTAACATCCACTCTTCCAAGTACCATCAGTGCGAACAAGAGGTGACCGAGACGGGTAACCAATGGCTACCCAACCATCACTCTGGGTGATACCTCAGTATGACCATGACGAATACACGCTTCCAATGCACGTTCACCGCGATGTCGCCAAACACGGATGCGACCATCATGATGGTTTAAACAGAACCTGGATTCATCCGAAAAAATGACGTTTTGCCATTCGTGCACCCAGGTTCGCCGTTGAGTACACCATCGCAGGCGCTCCTGTCTGTGAGGCAGCGTCAAGGGTAGCCGCAGCCATGGTCTCCGAGCTGATAGTCCATGCTGCTGCAAACGTCGTCGAACTGTTCGTGCAGATGGTTGTTGCCTTGCAAACATCCCCACCTGTCGACTCAGGGATCGAGACGCGGCTGCACGATCCGTTACAACCATGCGGATAAGATGCCTGTCATCTCGACTACTAGTGATACGAGTCCGTTGGGATCCAGCTCGGCGTTCCGTATTACCCTCCTGAACCCACCGATTCCATACTCTGTTAACAGGCAGTGTATCCCAACCAAGGCGAGCAGCAGTGTCGCTATACGATAAACCGCAATCCCGATAGGCTACAATCCGACCTTTATCAGAGTCGGAAACGTGATTGTACGCATTTCTCCTCCTTACACGAGGCATCACAACAACGTTTCACCAGGCAACGCTGGTCAACTGCTCTTTGTGTATGAGTAATCGGTTGGAAACTTTCCTCGTGTCAGCACGTTGTAGGTGTCGCCACCGGCGCCAGCCTTGTGTGAATGGTCTGAAAAGCTAATCATTTGCATATCACAGTATCTTCTTCCTGTCGGTTAAATTTCGCGTCTGTACCACGTCATCTTCTTGGTGTAGCAATTTTAATGGCCAGTAGTTTATATTGTTCCTACGGCGTTGTATGCACATAATAAGTTCATGCCATTATTTGCAATCCTCCCCTGGGTTTCCAAGTTTAAAGGGTAGCAGCGTACTTCCGAAAGTATGAGACGATACCACACTGTGTGATAGCAGCTCTTCCCGATGGTTAGCACATGTTAACAAACCGTGGCAGCGTCTTACAGCCCCGGGTTGCAGTAACAGGGACATCATGCGGGGCATGAAACGCCTTTTCGGCAACTAAAGTGGCGACTCGACGACGCTAGGCCAACGGCGGCGCCACCCGACTCGAGGCGTCCCGTTACTGCAGCGCGCTAACAAGCTGGCCGCCGATTTATAGGGACGCTGCGGCGTCGCCTTCGAGGGTCCGACGGGCCACAGCCGTTAACCGAACCCGCAACTCCCCGGCAAGACACAGGCCTCTGGAGAGAGGTTTCTTTTTTCCAGCAAGGTGTCTGCTGAAGATTCGCGCTCACTATGAAGCGCACCACATAGTCACATGAGGCTGAATGACGGTATTGGCTGGGGTATCTCGTGGTTCACTAACCCTTGCCGTTGAACATCTCCCCACAACCCGCCTTCTTGTATGTACACGTATAAAAATAGAAATGTACCATTTAAGGAACTATTCAACATACATTGTCACACAAAAAATATATACAGGGTGTGTCGCGTAAGACGTAACACCCCCATTATTCCGTTGACGATTGCACGTATCGACAAGCGGTGTTCGGCGAATCATAGCCGACTATGGGGCACATACTATGGTACACGCACAATAATCACAACGTTTATATTGACCGAGATAATGTGACATGTACACGTTTTTTAAATGGGACGCTATACTTTTTTTTACTATCAATTAAACGCTCTGGAAAAGACGCGTATAGTGATGTAACGCATGTTACTATTTTGATTCAAACTTCGCTTAAAAGACACTGGGAAATATTGCACGATTGAAGGTCGAGGCGGTCGGAAGCGGCTGCAGATAGTAAACACGCCTCGCGCGAGCCGCAGGCCGAGTTGCCGTGCTCTATGCAGCATGCACGGCCTGCGCTACGTAGGTAAATCCTCATCCGCCCTCTTTTAAGCAAAGTTTGAATCACAATAGCAACATGCGTTACATCACTATACGCGACTTTTCCAGAGCGTTCGAATGATGGTAAAGAAAAGTATAGCGCCTCATTTAAAAAACATGTACTTGCCTCATTATCTCGGTCAATATAAACGTTGTCATTATTGTGCATGTACCAACGTATGTGTCCCATAGTCCGCTATGATTCGCCGAAAACTGCATTCCGATACGTGCAATTGCCCCCAGAATAAAGGAGGTGTTAAGTCTTACGCGACTCACCCTATATACAGGGTGAGTCACCTAACATTACCGCTGGATATATTTCGTAAACCACATCAAATACTGACGAATCGATTCCGCAGACCGAACGTGCTGTGCTCCGTTTCCCGTGTTGTCTTACCATTGACCATGGGGCTTTTCTTCCCCCGGAATTATAATTTTAGTGCTTCGCCTGACTGGTGGATGGTTTCACTGTGCTGTGTGTGTTTATGAAACAAGGGACCGATGACCTCTGCAGTTTGGTCCCTTTAATCCTCAAACCAACCAACCAACCAATGGAGCAAGGAGAACGTAAGAATTAGACTAGCACTGGCTAAAAGGCATTCCTGGCCAAGGGAAGTCTACTGGTACCAACTGGCCTTCATTTCTGGAAGAAATTTCTGAGAATACATGTTTGGAGAGCAGTACTGAATGGTAGTGATACATGGACTGTGGGAAAACCGGAAGACAAGAGAGTCGGAGCATCTGAGATGTGGTACTACAGAAGAATGTTGAAAATTAGGTGGACTGACAACATAACGAATGACGAAGTTCTCCACATAATCTGCGAAGAAAGGAACATTAAGAACACACTGACTAAAAGAAGAGACAGGATGATAGAACATCTGTTAAGACCTGGGAGGTCATCATGCTACTTGAGGGAGTTGCAGAGGGTAAAAATCGTAAAGAGAGACAGAGATTGGAATACATCCAGGTAGTAGGTTACAAGTGCTACTCTAAGATTCAGTTCCATTTGCAAGTTTTAGCACTGGCACAACTTTGACAAACGATGTTCTAGGTGTACCATAGCTAATGGAAAGAATTGATATATATGCCATTTTACGATGACAGAAGAGAAACATTCGCAAGGCAACTGCAGATGTTTAGTTACGAGTCGCTACTGACTTCCCTATGAAGTATTATCACATTAACTAGAAACACATTTGATATGTTAACTTTTAACGTTAACTTTTCGATTGAGTCCTCATATAATTAGAATCAAGCACAACTCCTGGTCCACGGTTGATACATGTGGTACATTCACGACAGGACACTGGCACATTTTGCTGCTAGAGTGAGACAACATCCAAAGTGCCATTTGTGGTCAAAATGGCAAGATTGGACAGAACCTGTGCCTTGAACTATAAATCACGCGATTTTAGTGATTTGGATTGCTATCAGGGGTCATGTAGTGAGAGGCACCCGAATGCCTTGCTCATACTATGGCATCAAGCAGTCAGGCCTGCAAGATGAGTGGTCTGCCAAGCGAGTGGATTCATTTTTTATTTATCAAGTAACATGAACTCTAGTACTCACAATTAAGTTACAAGATATTTTCCTGCTTGTATATTGCGCAACGGAAAAGCACATCTGACTATTAGTAATTTACACAACTCTCACTGTTCACTAAGCACTGGCAATACCACATTTTCGTTCTTATTCAACGGCTTTGATCAACACGTGGCCATCGCACTGCATATGAATGGCGCACACATTATAAATTCTAGATATCATGACAACATACTAGTCGAAGGAAAAGGCCACCAATCTTTTTCTTTTCACTATCTTTTTTATTCCGATAAATTCTATAGCCTAAACACACCATTACATTTTCTACAACAATTACACATGAGAAACTCCGCCCAGTGGGCATGGCTTTACATTGGTTGTTCTCTACCTTATGGTCTCGTAATTATTTAACGCTACAGTGCACTTTCTGGATAGGATGGTGGATCTTTTGCTATATCTCACACTTCGACTCTCACAACCATCGCCACGAAACTGTCCTCCAGACCGAGCGATACAAAAGGAACATGCATAACCCACTACCTCTGAAACTACCTTTCTACGCTCCCATGCAAACCACACATACTTAAATCACATGACATACACCACACTGCAACGTGGAATACAACACAAGGAATAGTCGCAACATTATCACTTTCAGCTTTCCCACTTCAATTAGTATTTATCCCAGTTTCACACGACACTGCCCCACTTCGTAATTTTTCTTTCCTACTATGAACTCTGGAGGATATATGCACGTCTTCCTGTGCAATGCAAGCCAAGTGGCGTTGCTGGATAGAGGACTGACTCACCTTGCTTCTCTCTCAGAGTATTATAGTTTGAATCAAGCGTCACACGGAAACATAACACGCAAAGTAATATTAAGAACATATTCATCACACACGCGAGTCCTCCACTGATACCATGGACGAGTACTTCTCTTTATGCTTTGTCTCATATTCACCACGTGGAAGTACTCGTCTCTAATTTCAAGTCCTGCACACGCTATTTCCTAAATATTTCCAACTTATAGTACACACGCTAGTAATTCAGCTTAACTTAATCACTCGGAAGTATTTCAACTTATTGCTACACATGATTTCATTGTGACCGTTGGTCACTTCCTAAGATTACCTGCCTGACATTTAATTCTCCCCACAAAAGTTCCTGAAATAGAGAAATTATTATTCCAAACTACTCTTAAGTATTTCACATGCATACCATGTCTCCACTCTTTTGTCTTTATGGAGCACACCTAAGACAGGTCTTACCAACACTAGATGCAGCGGCAGAG
Source organism: Schistocerca cancellata (assembly GCF_023864275.1). Taxonomy (NCBI): domain Eukaryota; kingdom Metazoa; phylum Arthropoda; class Insecta; order Orthoptera; family Acrididae; genus Schistocerca; species Schistocerca cancellata. The sequence goes on from NC_064632.1 coordinate 114,912,064, forward strand.
TGCTGAAACATGGCCGTTCTTCAGGTCCTCTCGCACCTCTGCCGAAGTGGGGGAGCACCTTGCTACCGTATTGGTCAGCCACATTTCAGGTGCTCAAAGCTCCGGTAAGTTTCATTTCTTTGGTTCCACCAAAGGTGACCAAAAGAACGTCTCAAAGGTGATCATATATTCACATTCACTATCTGCGGTTAGCAGACGACCACACATTCATTCATTTCACAGATCTCTCCAAACTGGATGTAGGGATTTATTTTGTGGGAGTGCACATGTGATCAATTAAATAAATAAATTTCATTCTTTCCCACACTGGTATCCGGCTTCGCTGTATTAATTGAAATTGAGTTATTTTTACAAAAAATATGTTGTTCTGACCAGAATAATGTAGTATGTTGTACCTATTTTCAATGTCGGGCGGTACTGTACCCATTCAGTAGAAAAGTAAGTGTATGGCAGTCTCCTTGTTACGGATGAAGAACTCAACAACAAACAGTACGTAATGTCAAGCTTCACGAGATGACCCTGGCATCTTTGAACTATTTCGCAAGTTACGCCAGAGACGAGCTCTGCATCGCTTTGAAATATGATGGAGATGCTTGGAACAACTCCCTTGGCAGATACAACAGAACAATTGTTTTTAACATTTAATGAGATGAAGCAGAGTTACATTTCTTTTTCACCTAGCCCATGGATGAAATTTATGCCCAATGAGGTGGAGACGTAATCGAAAAGTTTACGTTTCAAATACATTTATACTAATTAGAACAACATTTCAAAATGAAGTCAGTGTCAGCACAAAGCCACACGTTCCAATTAAATCACAGACTGCTCATTTGCGGACCGTTTCCTGGAGTATTTTTGACTGAATTATCGCATAACTTCATCTAAGACATTGTATGCTACTAATTATGGTACATTCTGTTACGACCAGACGAAACTTCAATTGCCCAGCCATGACTGTGCATTCTTTGACTGCTCTGGGAGTGGTCTCGTTGGATTTATAATATATGAAACATTAGTTCACTTTATTACATGAATGAATAAATAGATTTAGTTGATACAGTCCTTTACCGCAGGAGTGCTTGATGATTTGCAACTGTCACTGAGTATAGAAGCAACACTTGATACTCTAATTAACCAAATGTTCCCCTGGAGTACAATGTTCAACATTTTCAAAAAAACATTTCCATCTGAGACTTGACTAACACTGGTCCTACTTGGTGATGCTGTCTGCTTCAGCTGAGGTCGCGAAGTGGGGCAGAGCGCTTCCATGCTCGGCTCTGGGTCGACCTCTGTGCGAGCGTGCTACTGCGCTGAGAGAGAGGGTTCATATGGTTCAAATGGCTCTGAGTACTATGGGACTCAACTGCCGTGGTCATAAGTCCCCTAGAACTTAGAACTACTTAAACCTAACTAACCTAAGGACATCACACACATCCATGCCCGAGGCAGGATTCGAACCTGCGACCGTAGCGGTCGTGCGGTTCCAGACTGTAGCGCCTTTAACCGCTCGGCCACTCCGGCCGGCTGAGAGAGAGAGGGCGTATCTCCTTAGCCAATCCTATTCTTCCTTGCAGACTGCAGTGAGACATCGCTAATGTCTGTGGTATTGATGCGTGTTGCCGACTGTGGTGTGGAACCACGCTCTTTGGCTAACAGTATACATTGTGTATTTTACCATTCATCTTCTATACTTTCTGGAGCTATTCCAACCAGACTTTCTTTTTTGCGGTTACATTTAGACATCCGACCATTGCAGGTCTGTTTGAAATGTTGCTCAGAGTTACTGGATGACTTACCATGAGAAAAGACATCCCACAAAACAACCCCTGCAGAGGCCCAGAAGATCGTCGTCCTGACTTTACCGGTTTAGGGTGAGTCTTATAATTTTTTGCTGCGGAGGGGAGATGGTGTGGCGCCACTCCAGGGATTGCCGTTATGTTTCCGGTTCGAAGTGATGAACCCACGGTTCAACCCCTGCGACACTGTTCGACAGTAAATTGTCACGATTAACCGCGTAACGTGCGAGCCATTCCGCACAGATGGTGGTTCGTTGGTCTTTACGGTCATCTGTTAGGCAAGGAGAACCCAGCGGTATCACACCTTCGAGTAGACCAACTGGTGAGCGACTGTGACAGCACTACTAGCAGAGACGCCCAGTTGCGCAACAAGGTGTTTGATTGTGATCCGTTGATCACCTCCTGTGAGTGTCCGCACTTTCAAACACTGCAGGAGTTAGAGCTGTGTGCGGCCGGCCGGCTCGCGGGAGATCGACGAGGGGTTTGCGCGACCTTGTGATGATGACAGCCACCTCGCCCAACTACTCGCCGTGCTTTTGTTCACTGCCAGGTCTCCGTAGACATTCTGCAAGCGTCTATGAATGTCTGCGATGCTCTGGTTTTGCGCCAGAAAAACTCAATGACAGTTCTTTGCTTGGAACGCACCCCCTTTACAGACGCCATTTTGAAGGCTACGGATAGCGCCGCCACTTACTGAAACAAGATGAAACTACAGGAACTGAAGCGGGAATATTCCACGATGTCGAGCTAAAGCGCGAATAATTCACGATATCCCACAATAAATTCCGCATTTTTTCAACCGAATTCGTCAGAGAAAAAATATGTGTTGCGTTACTTATTGAAAATCGTCGTAGCTTGCTTTGTTTATTAGTGCAGCTTCCTTTCTGCCGCTGCTTTGTGTCCGCAGCAGCAGAGCTTGTGAAGACACAGCCATCCCTCGAGGTTAGTTCGGTCGGTAATGCGTTGTGGGCTCTGCGTGGCCGCAGCAACCCGATACTTGAAAGACGGCGGCCGGGCGAGTTTTGACAGACGCTGTGTTCCGTCTGCCCGCGGCTTAGGTGCCGCCGCCACCGCCCCCGCTGCCCCACGCCGGCCGGACTTCTATCCACCCTCGAGGGCCAGTTCACTCCGGCAGGCCAGCAAAAACACCAGCTGACCTGCCTGAAGCAATAGCCGAGTGGGAGTGCATTCCTCCGGAAACACGCCCGTCTGACAGCAGCGGCAACAGAGGCGCCAGCGAAATCAACACACACCGAAATCCGTAAATAGGATTACAGCTCTAGGCGAACACACGTGTCTGGTTACAGCACAGCGGCGTTATGTATGGGACCTACAAGTGACAGAAAGAAAAACACTGAATTTGCTTTTGTTTATAACTGTTTGGAAAATCCGGCAAGGTTAAGGACCGATACTGTGTCACGAGGAATCAACGGAAGGGTATCGCGCCAGGTGCAGAGTGATCTGCTTCTACATTCGAGGTCGTTAGCACATTAGTATACGCTCTATCGATCTAGAGAAAATTGAATTCACCCCTAATGGTGAAGAAATATCAATATCTGGTCAGCGAGGCAAACGGAAATAGAGGGCTAGGGTTGCTAGCCACCTACGTAGTGGTTAAAACCGAAAACCTGCCGAGGGGGGGGGGGGGAGAGGGGGGAGATGCCAATGGGACAATATACGGGGACGTCAAGGTAGGCGGACAGTGTCGGCAGCAATCTGCGGTTGCTTGCTGATGCTGTGGTGTACGGGAAGGGTCGAAGTTGAGTAACTGTAGGAGGATACAAGATGACTTAAACGAAAGTTGAAGGTGGTGCGATGATTGGTAGCTTGCTCTAAACGTAGGAAAATGAAAGGTTATGTGGATGGGTAGGAAAAACAAACCAGTAACGATCGCATACTGCGTTGCTAGCGCACTGTTTGACACAGTCAAGGTGATTAAAAATCTGGGCGTAACGTTGCAAAGTGATATGAAGTGTATAACCTCCCCCTCACTTATCGACCTTAATGACAGTGAAAAATTAAATCGCGTGTACCTAATGGAAATTTGGGAAAAGCAATCGTCACCGAAGTTAATTTGTCGGTAAAGAGGGAGGAAAGGGTTACATCTAAAGGAAAGGAAAAATGCAAATGAAACTGGTGGAAATTAATTTTGAAAAGGGGTAAAGTTAATACAAAAAGTAAATGTGCGGCCGTTACGTTAACAATTAACTAGCGGTGATTAGATATTTGAGATTTGGGGGAAATTATGGTCGCCAGTCCTAAGGACAATTACTGTAGTAACTGAAAAAGAAAGGTTATTACACATATAATTAGCACTAGAAGCGTGGCAACTGAAGGTTGACACGTGTAGTGTGAAAACTGAAAGTTTGTCAGAAGTAATAAATTTCGCTACACTCTGACTTAATTTAGCAAAAGAATTAATAAAACCGGAAAATCGAAAGTTAATTTAGTGACTGAAGCTAATAGTGAGCTTTCTTTCTGAAGCACATCGAAATTCAGTAAAATACGGTTAGTCTTGGGCTACCTCAACAATCATTTCAAAAGCTACTTGAATCTACGCAATTTAGAAATAAGAGATTTAACTTTGAACTTGAATTAAATGATTCTGAACAATTAACAATAGTAAAATTTAGTACGTACCAAGCTGAGCTGCAGTCACAGGTAAGCTAAAATACGGTAACAAAACTCGCACTCTTAATTTGTGCTTGTGTAATCTAAATATTGTAGCCAGCTATGAATACCTTAACTGAACTTTGAAATTAAAGCAGTGAAATCGAATGATGCTGGCGTTTGAATTTCAACGACACTCGGGTTCATTCCGGAAAACGAAGGGACCCTGCTTGGTAATGCAATTGGGACAATGAGCAGCAAAGGTTCGTGCTAAGTTGCTGTAATTTTGTGATTTGAACAGTTTGAAAATCTGAGGTCTGCCATACAGTTCTAAGACTTTACGTGCTTCCAGTCTTCCTTGTTGGTTGATTGAAGGTTTGAAGCCGTCGTTCGAGGAGGTGGCGACAGTCACTCATTGTCGGCCGTCGCTGTTGCAGAAGCTGGATGTTGGCGCGCCTTCTTCTCGACACGGTCACCAGGCGAACCGGGCTCTTGATGTGCGCCAGCTAATGCTTCCCGTCCGCGACACCGTGTCAGAAACTATCATAGCACGTCGAGCGCAATTACATGCTGCCCAACCCCGAAAGCGCGGCAACTCGCGGGAGCGTCACACAACACACCTGCTCCACTGCACCACCCCAGCCAGACCCTTCTGCTCTGCCCGCGCTTCACGAGGCAATGTTAACACTACCAAAGATCCTACTCACTTTGATTCTTCACACGACCTATCGATGTAATCGTTCGATAGCAGTTTTCCCTAGGCAAGACCCAGCGTAAAAATACAAATAATATTTACGAAACAAACCAATTATACATCGACATAAATGCATAAATATATATATATACAAAAAGTAAAACAATTACAATATGTAAAGACACAGAAATGTCATATATTCAGGTAACAAAAATAAGGAAAACAAATTTATAGTACAATAGATGGAAATAGGAGGATATGCATTTCTGGCGTTACAAGTGGAACGAACACGTCATGATTATGGTAGGAAAGGCCAATAGTCGGATTACTGGGAAAGTGTGGTCCACCTGTGAAAGAGAACAAATGCAAGACGCTAGTGCGACCTACTCTTGAGTACTGTGCGTTTCGGATACGCACCTAGCCGGATTTAAGGAGAGGACATGGAAGCAACTCAGAGACAGGCTGTTAGATTTGTCACAGATAGACTCGAACAACACTTAAATATTACGGAGCTGATTCGAGAACTCAAATGGGAGTCGCTGGAGGCAAGGCGACTTCCTTTTCGAGGAGCACTATTAAGAAAATTTAGTCAACCGAATTCAAAGCTGACTGCAGAACGATTCTTCTGGCACCAGCATATATGTCGCGTAAGGAGCATGAAGGTACGACGCGAGACATTAGCGCTGATACATCGGCATATAGATAGTCATTTTTCCCTCACACTGTTTACGAGCGGAACAGGAAATGAAATTACTACAGTGCTACAGAGTACCCTCCGCCATGCACCATACGGCGGCTGGCGAACTATATGTGAATTTATAGATGTAGATTCTCTTGCTGCAATGCCCAGGAGTGGTTTTTACTCTCTTCCTTCTTTCGACACCACAAATACGGGCATAATAACGATAGGAAGTGTAAGTACACTGTTTATGTTTTCTTATTGGCAACGTTACGTAGCGCTCTGTATGAAAATCACTGGCTGTGCTGTGTGCAGTCTGTGGCTAGTTTGCATTGTTGTCTGCCATTGTAGTGTTGGGAAGCTGGATGTGAGCAGCGCGTAACGTTGCGCAGTTGGAGGTGAGCCGCCAGCAGTGGTGGATGTGGGGAGAGAAATGGCGGAGTTTTGAAATTTCTAAGACTGGATGTCATGAACAGCTATGTATATTATGATTTTTCAACACTATTAAGGTAAATACAGTGTTTGTTCTCTATTAAAATCTTTCATTTGCTAACTATGCCTATTAGTAGTTAGTGCCTTCCGTAGTTTGAATCTTTTATTTAGCTGGCAGTAGTGGCACTCGCTGTATTGCAGTAGTTCGAGTAACGAAGATTTTTGTGAGGTAAGTGGTTTGTGAAAGGTATAGGTTAATGTTAATCAGGGCCATTCTTTTGTAGGGATTTTTGAAAGTCAGATTGCGTTGCGCTAAAAATATTGTGTGTCAGTTTAAGCACAGTCATGTACAATTTTTCTAAGGGGACGTTTCATAGAAGTTGTTCACGGTTTCCTCGCAAATGTGAAAAAGCGGATTTGTTTGAAACACAGTATCGTTGAGTCCTCTAGAGCAGCGTTTCTTGAACTGTGTTGCAAGGCTTCCACGAAAATTACGTGCCTTTTTTTGTTATAACGTTCAAGGATGTAACTTTGAAAAAGCCTCAAAATTAAGGCCTCTGCTGCGAAATAATAAAAGAAAAATGTATGACAGTTAACCTTCACCTTTACAATTACTAAATTGTGTAGTCGGTACGAATGCAACATGTGTAGCAAATAAGGCTGTATTATCAGAGACCGGATGGCAGTCTTGCACCGGTCAATCAATAAGAGAACGACTGCAAAACGCGTGATGGTAGCAGCCCATGACTGACAACAAAGTCGTCCGTCTCGCAGTGTAGCCGCATCCCTAGCTTGAAATATGTTCGCTGTTGCGGATATGGATAACCATCACCTGTATAGTCGAATGGGCAGCCACGCCTGCATAATGGAATGACGACAATGAAAATTTGTGATGGACCGGGACTCGAACCGTGATTTCCGGCTTATCGCGACCGATCGGCTTACCATTCGGCTATCCGGGCACGACTCACTGCCAGACCCAAACTTCCATACGTCGTCAACAATGTGTCCACAACCTACACTCGCACATCCATTATGTACAGGGTGTTTCCTTAACAGCGCGCAAAAGTTTAACAGGACATAGAGGATGCACAACTGAACAGTTTGAGATAGGGAATTTGAAGTCGGAGAAGCCAGCTTAAGGGGATATGGAAGTAAAGTTGTCTATCGCTTTGCCTAGTATTACTGTTTTACAGCTTATTTACAACTAACATGCGTGCAAGTTTACACGTACTATGCTGTTTATTTATAAGTACATTCTTTATTTCCTGCAAGGAAACAAGGAGAACGAGCCATTTTTTCAACCTGGCCGTCTGAATGGCAACTGTACTTGAGCTCCGTGAAAAGGGTTCTACCTGAATTGTTGGACAGCGTACCCTTGGCTGTTCGTGAGTGGATACAACAGGATGGTGCACCGCCTCAATTCAGAGTGGATATCTGCAACCATCTCAATGCTGTATTTCCTGGTCGCTGGATTGGAAGGAGAGGTGCTACTGCGCGGCATGCGTGGTCGCCTGGCACGAATCCCCTTGTTTATTTCATTTGGGATATCTAAAGATGGAATATGTTGTGTCTAGACAAGACAGCCTAGACACAATGAGAGGAAGCCGAAAGGCACGCGCTTAAACTCACGCAGGCTGGCGTGAGGTCTGGAACAGGATACGTAATGAATGCTATAAAGAAAAGTACGTAGCTTCTGGAATACTTAACTTTAATCCACATTTGTAGAACATCGCTCTTGATGATACATTAATAGAATCTCAATATAAATTGAATACGGCGCCTTGCTAGGTCGTAACAAATGTAGCTGAAGGCTATGCTAACTATCGTCTCGGCAAGTGAGAGCGTAATTCTCAGTGAACCATGGCTAGCAACGTCGGCTGTACAACTGGGGCGAGTGCTAGTACGTCTCTCTAGACCTGCCGTGTGGTGGCGCTCGGTCTGTAATTACTGACAGTGGCCACACGCGCGTCCGTCGTATACTAGCGGACCGCGGCCGATTTAAAAGCTACCACCTAGCAAGTGTGGTGTCTGGCGGTGACACCACAGAATTAATTGCCAGAATTGTAGCCGTCTGTGATGTGATTCGAAACACACCGGGGATATTCGTCAGGGTGCGTCAGAATCCTGTTCGCCGATGTCATGCTTTGCATTGAGGCTGACGGCCGCCAGTTTCAGCACGTTTTGTAACATACAGTACAAATGGTACGCTCATTGTCTCACTGATGGCATTTGCAGTTAACTGTAACTGATATAAATAAAGAAGTACACAGTAATAAGATTTTTTTCCTATTATTTCCTTAACCTGCTTTTCCGACTCCAGGTTCCCTACCTCAAGTTGTTCAGTTTAACGTCCTCTACGTCCTGTTAAATGTTTTCGCGGTCTTACGGAAACACCCGATATATTCCCAGTATGGAAATGTCTCTGCAACCTCCTCTCTTACGTTCATTATGTATATTCGATACGTAGGAATGTGTGCACAACATGCACTCGTACATTCATTACGTATATTCCATGTACGGAAATACAGATATAGGGAATGGCCACTCTCGAAGCGGTGTAGAGACATAGAATCGACCGTTTACTGCAGATTCGTCCGTTGAAGTGGCGACTCCCTGTCACGTCAGTGCCATCGATCTGCAACATTTATGACTAATTAGTGAAATGAATTGGCGTACAATTCTAATTTAGTCTCCCAGAAAAGAACCAATGAAGACGCTTATTGGTATTTTGATTCATGCGTCCAAATAATTCCCTAGACAACATTGGCCTAATTCTTCATTCGCCTTCTTACAACTCCTTTCCACATTTTACCGTACATCCTAGTACAGAAATCAATATCTCTCCAGGCAAAACTCAGACTTATCTTCATCTAAAAGAATACCAATAGACTAAGCATAGAGTAAAGGCAAAGAATAAATGTCCATTGTTGTTGTTGTTGTTGTGGTCTTCAGTCCTGGGACTGGTTTGATGCAGCTCTCCATGCCACCCTATCCTGTGCAAGCTTCTTCATCTCCCAGTACTTACTGCAACCCACCTTCTTCTGAATCTGCTTAGTGTATTCATCTCTTGGCCTCCCTCTACGATTTTTACCCTCCACGCTGCCCTCCAATGCTAAATTTGTGATCCCTTGATGCCTCAGAACATGTCCTACTAACCGGTCCCTTCTTTTTGTCAAGTTGTGCCACATACTCCTGTTCTCCCCAATTCTATTCAATACTTCATCATTAGTTATGTGATCTACCCATCTAATCTTCAGCATTCTTCTGTAGCACCACATTTCAAAAGCTTCTAGTCTCTTCTTTTCCAAACTATTTATCGTCCATGTTCCACTTCCATACATGGCTACACTCCACACAAATACTTTCAGAAACGACTTCCTGACACTTAAATGCATACTCGATGTTAACAAATTTCTCTTCTTCAGAAACGCTTTCCTTGCCATTGCCAGTCTACATTTTATATCCTCTCTACTTCGACCGTCATCAGTTATTTTGCTCCCCAAATAGCAAAAATCCTTTACTACTTTAAGTGTCTCATTTCCTAATCTAATTCCCTCAGCATCACCCGATTTAATTCGACCACATTCCATTATCCTCGTTTTGCTTTTGTTGATGTTCAGCTTGTATCCTCCTTTCAAGACACTGTCCATTCCGTTCAACTGCTCTTCCAAGTCCTTTGCTGTCTCTGATAGAATTACAATGTCATCGGCGAACCTCAAAGTTTTTATTTCTTCTCCATGGATTTTAATACCTACTCCGAATTTTTCTTTTGTTTCCTTTACTGCTTGCTCAATATGTAGATTGAACAACATCTTGGAGAGGCTACAACCCTGTCTCACTCCCTTCCCAACCACTGCTTCCCTTTCATGCCCCTCGACTCTTATAACTGCCATCTGGTTTCTGTACAAATTGTAAATAGCCTTTCGCTCCGTGTATTTTACCCCTGCCACCTTTAGAATTTGAAAGAGAGTATTCCAGTCAACATTGTCAAAAGCTTTCTCTAAGTCTACAAATGCTAGAAATGTAGGTTTGCCTTTCCTTAATCTTTCTTCTAAGATAAGTCGTAAGGGCAGTATTGCCTCACATGTTCCAACATTTCTACGGAATCCAAACTGATCTTCCCCGAGGTCGGCTTCTACCAGTTTTTCCATTCGTCTGTAAAGAATTCGAGTTAGTATTTTGCAGCTGTGACTTATTACACTGATAGTTCGGTAATTTTCACATCTGTCAAACCTGCTTTCTTTGGGATTGGAATTATTACATTCTTCTTGAAGTCTGAGGGTATTTCGCCTGTCTCATACATCTTGCTCACCAGATGGTAGAGTTTTGTCAGGACTGGCTCTCCCAAGGCCGTCAGTAGTTCTAATAGAATGTTGTCTACTCCCGGGTCGTTGTTTCGACTCAGGTCTTTCAGTGCTCTGTCAAACTCTTGACGCAGTATCGTATCTCCCATTTCATCTTAATCTACATCCTCTTCTATTTCCATAATACTGTCCTCAAGTACATCGCCCTTGTATAGACCCTCTATGTACTCCTTCCACCTTTCTGCTTTCCGTTCTTTGCTTAGAACTGGATTTCCATCTGAGCTCTTGATATTCATACAAGTGGTTCTCTTTTCTGCAAAGGTCTCTTTAATTTTCCTGTAGGCACTATCTATCTTACCCCTAGTGTCCATACAGTAACGATATCACTAAAGTCCCAACATTAATTATATCTCTGCCCAGCAAGTAGCTTTACACTAGTATCACAAGCTGCGACATTGTCGCGAATAAAACAGTGACCCGCATATACAATAAGTTTCCTTTAATTTACGTTTATGGTCACAAACTTTTTGTTAACAGTTTACCGGTTTCGGTTTATAATGACCATCATCACAAACAAAGTCCTAATGTACTGCATCGTCAAATATTGTTGACAAGCTTGTTTTGAACAGTATTGCGACTGACAACGTGACTCGTGCATATGATGTTATTTATATATATTTGACGATGCTGGTGCTGATTTTTCATTTAACATTTTGTGACCATGGACGTAAATTAAAGGAAATGAATATTAGTTTTATATGAATATGTTCGATAGTAGAGCTTGCTCACAAAAGGGGAAAGGGCATAATACACTGTGGTAGGAGAAGTCGAGTGTTATGTCCTAATAACGTGTCGGGCCTTATTTTGCCCGCCGTAGCGCAGCAACTCGCATCTCGACGTGCCATGGACTCAACAACTCGGTCCCTGCAGAAATATTGAGCCAAGCTGCCTTTACAGCCGTCTATAATTGAGAAAGTGCCGCCGGTGCAGGATTTTGTGCACGAATTGACCACTCGATTATGTCCCACAAATGTTCGATGGGATTCATGTCGGCCGATCTAAGTGGCCGAATCACTCCCTCGATTTGTCCAAAATGTTCTCCAAACCGATCGCGAACAGTTGTGGTCTTGTGAAATGTTGTTTGGGAACATGAAGTCCATGGATGGCTGCAAATGGTCTCCAGGTAGCCGAACAGAACGATTTCCAGTCAATGATAGGTTCAGTGGAACCAGATGATCCAGTCCACTCCATGTAAATACAGCCCACACCATTATGAAGCCACCACCAGCTTGCATAATGCCCTGTTGACAACTTGGGTTTGACAACTTGGGTTTGACAACTTGGATCCATAGTTTTCAAGTCGTTTAGAGCCCAACCGACATGGTCTCGAACAGAGGAGAGGCGCCGCAGGCGATGTTGCGCTGTTAGCAAAGGCACTCGCGTCGGTTGTCTGCTGCCATAGTCCATTAACGCTAAATTTCGCTTCACTGTCCAAACGGATACGTTCTTCGTAAGTCCCACATTGATTTTTGCGGTTATCACACAGAGTTGCTCGCTTGTTAACACTGACAACTCTTCACAGACGCTGCTGCTCTCGGTCGTTGAATGAAGGGCGTCATATATTGAATTCTCCGTAGTGAGCGATAATACCAGATTTTCGGTATTCAAGGCACGCTTTTGACTCTGGATCTCGGAACACTGAGTTCCCTAACGATTTTTGAAAATGATATGTCCCGTGCTTCTACATTCCTGGAAATGGAAAAAAGAACACATTGACACCGGTGTGTCAGACCCACCATACTTGCTCCGGACACTGCGAGAGGGCTGTACAAGCAATGATCACACGCACGGCACAGCGGACACACCAGGAACCGCGGTGTTGGCCGTCGAATGGCGCTAGCTGCGCAGCATTTGTGCACCGCCGCCGTCAGTGTCAGCCAGTTTGCCGTGGCATACGGAGCTCCATCGCAGTCTTTAACACTGGTAGCGTGCCGCGACAGCGTGGACGTGAACCGTATGTGCAGTTGACGGACTTTGAGCGAGGGCGTATAGTGGGCATGCGGGAGGCCGGGTGGACGTACCGCCGAATTGCTCAACACGTGGGGTGTGAGGTCTCCACAGTACATCGATGTTGTCGCCAGTGGTCGGCGGAAGGTGCACGTGCCCGTCGACCTGGGGCCGGACCGCAGCGACGCACGGATGCACGCCAAGACCGTAGGATCCTACGCAGTGCCGTAGGGGACCGCACCGCCACTTCGCAGCAAATTAGGGACACTGTTGCTCCTGGGGTATCGGCGAGGACCATTCGCAACGGTCTCCATGAAGCTGGGCTACGGTCCCGTACACCGTTAGGCCGTCTTCCGCTCACGCCCCAACATCGTGCAGCCCGCCTCCAGTGGTGTCGCGACAGGCGTGAATGGAGGGACGAATGGAGACGTGTCGTCTTCAGCGATGAGAGTCGCTTCTGCCTTGGTGCCAATGATGGTCGTATGCGTGTTTGGCGCCGTGCAGGTGAGCGCCACAATCAGGACTGCATACGACCGAGGCACACAGAGCCAACACCCGGCATCATGCTGTGGGGAGCGATCTCCTACACTGGCCGTACACCACTGGTGATCGTCGAGGGGACACTGAATAGTGCACGGTACATCCAAACCGTCATCGAACCCATCGTTCTACCATTCCTAGACCGGCAAGGGAACTTGCTGTTCCAACAGGACAATGCACGTCCGCATGTATCCCGTGCCACCCAACGTGCTCTAGAAGGTGTAAGTCAACTACCCTGGCCAGCAAGATCTCCGGATCTGTCCCCCATTGAGCATGTTTGGGACTGGATGAAGCGTCGTCTCACGCGGTCTGCACGTCCAGCACGAACGCTGGTCCAACTGAGGCGCCAGGTGGAAATGGCATGGCAAGCCGTTCCACAGGACTACATCCAGCATCTCTACGATCGTCTCGATGGGAGAATAGCAGCCTGCATTGCTGCGAAAGGTGGATATACACTGTACTAGTGCCGACATTGTGCATGCTCTGTTGCCTGTGTCTATGTGCCTGTGGTTCTGTCAGTGTGATCATGTGATGTATCTGACCCCAACAAATGTGTCAATAAAGTTTCCCCTTCCTGGGACAATGAATTCACGGTGTTCTTATTTCAATTTCCAGGAGTGTATTTCCGACTACCATTCGCGTCGTGCGCCATGATAACGTCGGAAACGGTTTCATATGAATCACTTGAGCATAAATGATAGCTCCGCCAATGTACTCCACTTTTATACCTTGTGCACGCGTTACTGTCGCAATCTGTATTGTTTATCGCTACCCTATGACTTTCGTCACCACTTTGTGTATGGTGCTACGGAACCTACCCACTATTTCAACGATGCAGTTGCTCATCATCTTCAGGGGCAGCTGAAGATGACGAGCAGCTGCCTTGTTTATACTGTTCACTTTTCACAACACCATCTGCCGCAACGCAGGACTGCTCTTCAAGCAGCTGTTACGACGGTAAGGCCTCAAACAGTATATCAGTATTGTTTACGAAACAGTTAATTAAAAAAAAGAAGAATTAATAGCTCCGATGAGCCAAAAAGTTATGACAACCAGAAGTGTATTGGTCCATCTTTCGGACGCAATACAACAGCGATTCTGTGTGGTATATATTGGACAAGGCCTTGGTATAATCCTGGAGATCTGTAGCACCGGACGTCTACATACAGCATTTCCATTAAACAGAGAATCGGTGTTTTCTCGGAGCGCAGGTGGCACCCGATTGCATCTCCGATGTGTTCAATAGTGTCGGGACCAGGCGAATATGGTGATATAGACAGTTTTCCTACTAGAAAATGCCACCGCTATCGGGGTAGACATCAAGCGGGAGCTGGTGCTTCTCACCAACGTTTACGTAATGCAGAACTAACTATATATGACGGTAGTATCTGTTCCCGAAAAAACAGTTACCGTCGATGACCATGCAGCTTTGCTAGAAATGAAATGTTAATTAAATTGACACCCTAGCTGCAAGCAGGCGTTGATACACTTCATTGGGGACATGTTGAAAATGTGTGCCCCGACCGGGACTCGAACCCGGGATCTCGTGCTTACATGGCAGACGCTCTATCCATCTGAGCCACCGCGGGCACAAAGGATAGTGCGTCTGCAGGGACTTATCCCTTGCACGCCCCCCGTGAGATCCACATTCAACGCCTGCTTGCAGCTAGGGTGTCAATTTAATTATCTTTTCATTTCTAGCAAAGCTGCATGGTCATCGACGGTAACTGTTCTTTCGGGAACAGATACTACCGTCATATATAGTTAAAAATATGGGTTCCCGGCCTTTGACCTTCTTGTGCGAACGCACACGCTATGCCCAAACTCGTGCGGGACTTGGTAGATTAATCTGCCACGAGTAATGAGTATGATGGGCAAACATCTATTAGGCGCACTACGAATGTAGTGTTGTGGACATGTTGGGAATGTGGATCTCACGTGGGGGGGGGGGGGCGTGCAAGGGATAAGTCCCTGCAGACGCACTATCCTCTGTGCCCGCGGTGGCTCAGATGGATAGAGCGTCTGCCATGTAAGCAGGAGATCCCGGGTTCGAGTCCCGGTCGGGGCACACATTTTCAACATGTCCCCAATGAAGTGTATCAACGCCTGCTTGCAGCTAGGGTGTCAATTTAATTATCGTTTCATTAATGCAGAACTGTCATCGTGCCTTTAATCACTACCAAAGGTCCTTTGGGAACCAAGAAGGATGTCTCCATAGGACAGCACTAACACCACTGGCATGTGTCCGTTGCGTGGTGCTCGTTACTAGCATCCGTACCCCTGGATGACAGTGTACTCGGACACGACCATCGACCTGGTGCCAAAAAGAAATGCAATTCATTCGACCATGTAAACGTTTCCATTGATCCACGAGCCAATCTCGATGACCTTGTGCGAACTGCAGCCATAATTGACGGTGCTGATGGGTCAACAGCGGACACGTTACAGTCGTCTGGTCAACAAAGTAAGCTGAATGTTGCACATCGAAACACTTGTGGCTGTGGCAGCACTGTAGCCTGTGGTCAGACCTGTCACATATCGCAACCTATTCTGCTTTGCAGACACTTCAATCCTCTGACAGCCAAGTTCTGTGTTGTGGCATGTACGTCCAACAACTTGACCCCTACTTCTGGGCACCGCACCGCCCTTCAACGACTTCCATGCTCACTACAGTAATACGTTAACAGCCGACCAGATTCCCCGTTCCCGAGATGATCGTTCACACGAGCCCAGCCATAGCAATCTGCCCTTTGTCAAAGTTGCATATTGCAGTGGATTTCCTCAATTGCGGCTCATACTGACGGTGTAATGATTCTCCATTCCTCTCTGCTACGGTTATATACTTCCTTTAACGCGTCGAGTGCTCACACAACACGCGACAGAAGAAGAAGGATCTTAGTATAACCGATCATAGTGTACTCCAATAAAATGTGTGAAAATCAAATCAAAGACCCATAAGAAATAAGAGGAAGTTCAAGTGTAGGTTCATAAGGCACGAACGGATGGTTCATTTCGCAAGAGACTTGCCTAGAAGGTCGGCAAGCATTTTTAGCTTCTCGCTAATGTCCATCCTCATAGCGTTCGGGCTCGATCTAATGTAAGGGGTGATCAATATTTCTGTTTGAGGGCGTTGCTGTAGCGTATATGCAACGCAATGCGATTCCGATGCGGTATATAAGCACAGGCATCTAGGTAAGAGATTAGTGTTGGATCCGTGTCTTTTCGACGTGCGTGCGGTAAACGTTGAAACGCGAACTATGGTGACGTTGTTATCGAACAAACAGGACCGATGTGGTGTTATTCTTTTCTTAGCTGGCGAAAGACAAACACCGGGCACATCCACAGGAGGATGAAGAATGTATGTGGGACAATTAAGGTGAAACTTCCGGGAAAACTGTGACAAGGGGTGCTGCTCCTTCATGATGACGCAGTCACCACATCGTAAATGTCGTTATACAGACACTCGAGCACCCGCCATATAGTCCTGATATCTCCCCATTATCACGCTTTCGGTCCCTTGATAAAGGCCTTGAAGGATCGACAATTCCTCCTGGTCGAGGACGTGCAGCAGACAGTTAAGGAGGATATGGTATTTTACCCAACGGAATCTTCAACCTGATGTGTTGTTGGGATCATTGCCTAAATGCTCGAGGAGATTTAGCCTCATTAGGATACCGATTCTGAACTCTATGGCCTTCGAACGGAAACCTTTTGATTGGCCCTTATAAGTACGTAGAGCACAGGGAAGATCCTGAAGCACTACAGAATGTATTTATTGGTGATTCAGATAGTGTTTCGGACGACACTTGTTCCTCCGCAACAGCAGTACCGCAGTCTATGTAGAAACATACGGCGAATTTTATCCTCATGTGCCACTGATATCGCTGAAAGGCAGTGGCAGTTACCGTAAATAAAATTCGCTTGTGGCAAATGGCCCTTGTTAAGGACTACAGGTTTCATATGATTAATGCTCCATCCTCAGGCATTTTGCCCAGAGCATAGCCACATGATAGGCCTAGCCACTTGGTAGGGGATAGGTCACCAGACTCCGATTATATGAGCCGTGGCAAAAGAGAGGAAGTTTGTGAGGCTATACCCCAGGTCTGCAGTGCAACACGCAATATTTGTGAGATGGCATGTCGTGGCTCCGATCAGTACCCAGTCCGACCTTGTGTTCCAAGTCATATAACATTTTCGTCGAGAGCTGTTGCGACAACTCTGCATGTTAAGTGAGTGTCCTTCAAAGACATCAAGCCCGCTCACATGCTGGTAGATGTTTTACCTGTCGGATTATAGACTGATGTATCAAAAATGGTTCAAATGGCTCTAAGCTCTATGGGACTTAACATCCGAGGTCATCAGTCCCCTAAACCTAGAACTACTTAAACCTAAGGACATCACACACATCCATACCCCAGGCAGGATTCGAACCTGCGACCGTAGCAGCAGCGCGGTTCCGGACTGAAGCGCCTAGAACCGCTCGGCCACAGTGTCCGGCTGCTGTATCAACACGGTACCTTCCACCACTATCGGTAAAATCAGGCGTGATACGCGATACTACAGACTACTGCAAAGTTTAGTTTGATGATATTTGTGAGAATCGTTGCTAGAGCAGCTCAGGAGTAGATTGAATACTGTATATCTGTCCGCAGCCACTTTTAAGCCATTCCTTTTCTTTATTCGGTTTCGACACTTTCAATCACATTATGCGATACTATCAAAGGAACTTCATATACTACCACAACTAATATTAATAAAAATCGAAATATTTAAGTACTACATTTTAGAACGTAACAATCTTCCTGAAGGATTATACCAAAAAATTGTATATTCTCGGTTAGCGCGGAGGTAGAAGTGCATTTTGCAAATCCACAGTGGAAGTCTACTGGCTGTGGAAGAAACCAGCTTAGCAACGATTTGGCCGGCAAGAGAAAGAGATGGTTCAAAAATGGTTCAAATGGCTCTGAGCACTAAGCGACTCAACTTCTGAGGTCATCAGTCGCCTAGAACTTAGAACTAATTAAACCTAACTAACCTAAGGACATCACACACATCCATGCCCGAGGCAGGATTCGAACCTGCGACCGTAGCGGTCACGCGGTTCCAGACTGTAGCGCCTTTAACCGCACGGCCACACCGGCCGGCTGAGAAAGAGATGTTATGGTGTAAAAATCCCAGGTCACTTGACTGTAACAATGTCCTGGTTTAAATACCGAACTCCTTTTCACTACCTTGTGATGTGACCATTCGTTCAGCGATTTCCTTGGCACTATTAGAGAGGAGGTTCGATCTGTCCGTTCTTTCTCACCAACTACAGCAAAAACATAAAACTACGATCGACACACTTTTTTTTCTACGCATTTAAAAGGATGGAAACACCACAAACACCACACGTTACCATGCCGAAGACGGTGTAGCGAAACCACTGGAATTGAAGCCAGCTTCCACTTGTCTCGGAATGGATAAATTCATGTTACACTACTGGCCATTAAAATTGCTACACCACAAAGACGACGTGCTACAGACGCGAAATTTAACCGACAGGAAGAAGATGCTGTGATATGCTAATGATTAGCTTTTCAGAGCATTCCACAAGCTTGGCGTCAGTGGCGACACCTACAACGTGCTGACATGAGGAAAGTTTCTAACTGATTTCTCATACACAAACAGCAGTTGACCGGCGTTGCCTGGTGAAACGTTGTTGTGATGCCCTTGTAAGGAGGAGAAATGCGTACCATCACGTTTCCGACTTTGATAAAGGTCGGATTGTAGCCTATCGCGATTGCGGTTTATCGTATCGCGACATTGCTGCTCGTGTTGTTCGAGATCCAATGATTCTTAGCAGAATATTGGGTGCCATTGGTTACACGTCTCGGTCACCTCTTGTTCGCATTGACGGCACTTTGAACCGTGGACGTTACATTTCAGATGTGCTACGACCCGTGGCTGTACCCTTCATTCGATATCTGCGAAACCCTACATTTCAGCAGGATAATGCACGACCGCATGTTGCAGGTCCTGTACGGGCCTTTCTGGATACAGAAAATGTTCGACTGCTGCCCTGGCCAGCACATTCTCCAGATCTCTCATCAACTGAAAACGTATGGTCAATGGTGGCCGAGCAACTGGCTCGTCACAATACACCAGTCACTACTCTTGATGAACCGTGGTATCGTGTTGAAGCTACATGGGCAGCTGTACCTGTACACGCCAAACAAGCTCTGTTTGACTCAATGCTCAGACGTATCAAGGCCGTTATTACGGCCAGAGGTGGTTGTTCTGGGTACTGATTTCTCAGGATCTATGCACCCAAACTGCGTGAAAATGAAATCACATGTCACTTCTAGTATAATATATCTGTCCTATTGATAACTGTTTATCATCTACATTTCTTCTTGGTGTACCAATTTGAATGGCCAGTAGTGTATATACGGCTTCCAAGAGAATCTTCTACCAGTGGCAAGTTGAGGTAACGGTGACTGAGGTGGACAGCGTTAATGCACCCTTCTCTCCAAAGTAGGCGAGAAAGACTCAGTAACAGTGAAACAGCCCCAAACGATGCGAGTTGTGCGTCTTGGAACACAGCCTTAATATTGGGGAACAAACATTTTACCGTGAGATAGATCTGATCAGCTAGACGTGTCACATAATCCTTGCCGGTAATGCAATCTTCAAGAGTGACTATGGGGCCCATGGAATACTACGCACGATATGGCTGCCCAAATCATCACCGAATCCCTACTATGTTTCTCTCTGGGGACGTAATCTTCGTCAGAACACGGAAAGTAGGTAAACAACCCATCCGAGCAAACGACTTCCTTCCACTGCTCGATAGTCCAGGTTTTACGGCTTCGGCAGCAAGTTTTCTTGTTACGGGCAGTTGTACCACTGATAAGTGGTTTTGGAATTCCGGCTAGCCCTGCGGTCCCCTGCTTCCGGTGATTCCTTCGCGTTGTTTTGGAGCTGACAGATCTCGCGAGTGCGACGTTCAGTTCTGAAATGACTTTCGCAGCTGTCGTCCTCTTATGTTTCGTCACAGTCCTCTTCAATCTACATCCGCCACCAATACTCAACACACATTTTCGTCCACGTTATGAACTGCAAAAAGGTGGGAATTTAAGGAGATGGATCCTGGATAAACTGACTAAACCAGAGTTTCAGGGAGAGCATAAGGGAAGAATTGTCACGAATGGGGGAAAGAAATACAGTAGACGAAGAATGGGTAGCTCTGAGGGATGAAGTAGTGAAGGCAGCAGAGGACCAAGTAGGTAAAAAGACGAGGGCTAGTAGAGATCCTTGGGTAACAGAAGAGATATTGAATTTAATTGATGAAAGGAGAAAATATAAAAATGAAGTAAAGGAAGCAGACAAAAAGGAATACAAACGTCTCAAAAATGAGATCGACAGGAAGTGCAAAATGGCTACGCAGGGATGGCTAGAGCATAAGTGTAAGGATGTAGAGGCTTATTTCACTAGGGGTAAGACAGATACTGCCTACAGGAAAATTAAAGAGACATTTGGAGAAAAAGAGAGCCAATTGTACGAAAATCAAGGGCTCAGATGAAAACCCAGTTCTAAGCATAGAAGGGAAAGCAGAGAGGTGGAAGGAGTATATAGAGGGTCCATACAAGGACGATGTACTTGAGGACAATATTATGGAAATGGAAGAGGATGTAGACGAAGATGAAGTGGGAGATACGATACTACGTCAAGAGTTTGACAGAGCACTGAAAGACCTGAGTCGAGTCAAGGCTCCGGGAGCGGACAACATTATATTAGAACTACTGACGACCTTAGGAGAGCCAGTCCTGACAAAACTCTACCATCTGGTGAGCAAGATGTATGACACAGGCGAAATACCCTCAAACTTCAAGAAGAATATAATAATTCCAGTCCTAAAGAAAGCAGGTGTTAACAGATGTGAAAATTACCGAACTATCTGTTTAATAAGTCACGGCTGCAAAATACTAACGCGAATTCTTTGCAGACGAATGGAAAAACTGGTAGAAGCCGACCTGGGGAAGATCAGTTTGGATTCCGTAGAAATACTGGAACACGTGAGGCAATGCTGAGTCTACGACTTACCTTAGAAAATAGATTAAGGAAAGGCAAACCTACATTTCTAGCATTTGTAGACTTAGAGAAAGCTTTTGACAACGTTGATTGGAATACTCTCTTTCAAATTCTAAAGGTGACAGGGGTAAAAATACACGGAGCGAAAGGCTATTTACAATTTGTACAGAAACCAGATGGCAGTTATAAGAGTCGACGGGCATGAAAGGGAAGCAGTGGTTGGGAAGGGAGTGAGACAGGGTTGTAGCCTCTCCCCGATGTTATTCGATCTGTACATTTAGCAAGCAGTAAAGGAAACAAAAGAAAAATTCGGAGTAGGTATTACAATCCATGGAGAAGAAATAAAAACTTTGAGGTCCGCCGATGACATTGTAATTCTGTCAGAGACAGCAAAGGACTTGGATGAGCAGTTGAACGGAATGGACAGGGTCTTGAAAGGAAGATGTAAGATGAACACCAACAAAAGCAAAACGAGGATAATGGAATGTAGTCGAATTAAGTCGGGTGATGCTGAGGGAATTAGATTAGGAAATGAGACACTTAAAGTAGTAAAGGAGTTTTGCTATTTGGAGAGCAAAATAACTGATGATAGTCGAAGGAGAGGGGATATAAAATGTAGAGTGGCAATGGCAAGGAAAGCGTTTCTGACGTAGAGAAATTTGTTAACATCGAGTATGCATTTAAGTGTCAGGAAGTCGTTTCTCAGAGTATTTATATGGAGTGGAGCCGTGTATGGAAGTGAAACATATACGATAAATAGTTTGGACAAGAAGAGAATAGAAGCTTTCGAAATGTGGTGCTACAGAAGAATGCTGAAGATTAGATGGGTAGATCACATAACTAATGAGGAGGCATTGAATAGAATTGGGGAGAAGAGGAGTCTGTGGCACAACTTGATAAGAAGAAGGGACTGGTTGGTAGGACATGTTCTGAGGCATCAAGGGATCACAAATTTAGCATTGGAGGGCAGCGTGAAGGGTGAAAATCATATAGGGAGGCCAAGAGAAGAACAAGGTAAGCAAATTCAGAAGGATTTAGGTTGCAGTAAGTACTAGAGATGAAGAAGCTTGCGCAGGATAGAGTAGCATGGAAAGCTGCATCAAACCAGTCTCAGGACTGAAGACCACAACAACAACAACATGACTTAGCGGATGATGTTTCTCTGCTTTCCCTGCTTGCAGCATAAATCATCAATACGGTGCATCTTGAAACATGAAACACTTCGGCTACCTTAATTACGGTAGCATCCACCTCACAAGCACCAACAATCAGCCCACGTTCGAATGCTCTTGGATCCATTATAAGGCACTCACAACTACACAGAACAGTGTTCTGACCAGACTGACATTTGGTAAGTATTGGGGACACTCACAGATGTTCGTGGTCAAATAAAACAGCACGGCCTGCATGCTCGCCTAGTATCTGTTTTTATCTTCAAGAATGTATTTGTCGCGGTTTTCCTATATTTTTGTCCAACATTGCAACAGCAACACTTATAATAACACTATATATATATATGTATTTACTTACTTACTTATCGCGAATGGACCCAGAAGGATCACGCAAAGCTTTCTGACGTCGTTTCTTCCATACTTCTTTCATTCGTTCTCCATGTTTTCTTTTTCTTTCTTCTGTCCATTTTGTTCCTGGTCTCTTTAGTGCTTCCTTCTCCGACAATACAATCCACTTTTCCACCTTATTTCTAAAAGTTTTTCTATCTTTGACATCTTTAAGTTCAATATTTGCTTTTTGTACATCTAATTTTACTTGGCTAATCCATAGTGTTGTTGATTTGACTTTTTCTATGTAAGTGAGAATTCTGTTGGTGAGTCGTGTGGGGGGAAGTCTAGTGACATGTCCATAAAATTTTAATCTTCGCCTTCTTATGTCTGCTGCCAGGTTTGATATAGTTTCTGTGGTTCTTCTTGATTGTATCCGGTATCCTTCTTCTGTTAATTTTGGACCTAAAATCTTTCTCATAATTTTGCGTTCTTCTTTTAGTATTTTTTCTAAGACACATTTTGTGTGGAGTGTGAGCATTTCACTAGCATATAGTGCTGCTGGTTTAATTACTGCGCAGTAGTGTCTGATTTTTGTGTCCGAGGAGATGCATTTTTTATTGTATATTTCATGTGTCATACCATATGCTCTCTTCATTTTCTGTTGTCTGATCTTCTGTGCAACTTTCTCTCCTCCGGTTGGCTCCAAAATTTCACCTAGGTATTTAAAATGTTTTACTCTATTTATTTTTCCATATTTTGTGTTCAAACTGTGTATATGGAATTTCGTACAGAAAAATTCTGTCTTTTGAAACGAAATTTGTAAACCTACTTTATCCGCGCATTCCTTAAGGATCTCTATTTGTTTGGTGGCGATTTCTTCATCATCTGCAAGTATGGCCAAGTCGTCCGCGAATGCTAAACAAGATACCTCCACGTTGTCTTTGGTTCTACCAAGATGGATTGGTTTCCAGTAAGATTGATTTTTTAATTCTTTTTCCCATTCCTTAATGACTTTATCCAGGACTATATTAAACAGAAGTGGAGATAGCCCGTCACCTTGACGTACTCCAGTTTTTATGAGAAAAGGTTCAGAGATTTCTCCCCTGAATTTAACTTTAGATACAGTGTCTGTCAGTGATTCTTTGATAAGCCTTAGTGTTTTGGAGTCAAGTCCAAGTTCCTCTAAAATGTTAAACAAAGATCGCCGGTCAATTGAGTCATAGGCTTTCTTAAAATCTACAAATGTACAAATTATGGGGCATTTCTAATTGCTTTGTGTTTTAATATTGTCTTTAAATTAAATATTTGTTCTATGCATGAGCGACCGGGGCGGAAGCCTGATTGATAATCACCAATTTGTCGTTCCAGCTGCTCTTGTGTTCTTTTCAGCAGGCATGTTGAGAGAATTTTGTAGGTGACTTGTAAAAGTGAGATTCCCCTTGTAACCTCCCCCTCACTTACCGACCTTAATGACATTGAAGAATGAAACTGCGTGTACCTAATGGGAGTTCTGGAAAAGCAATCGTCACCGAAGTTAACCTGTCGGTAAAGAGGGAGGAAAGGGTTACATCTAAATGAAAGGAAATGTGCTAATGAAACTGGTGGAAATTAATTTTGAAAAGGGGTAAAGTTAATAAAGAAAGTAAATGTGCAGCCGTTACGTTAACAATCAACTAGCGGTAATTAGGTATTTGAGATTTGGGGGAAATAACGGTCGCCAGTCCTAAGGACAATTACTATAGTAACTGAAAAAGAAAGGTTATTACACATATAATTAGCACTAGAAGCGTGGCAACTGAAGGTTGACACGTGTAGTGTGAAAACTGAAAGTTTGTCAGAAGTAATAAATTTCGCTACACCCTGACTTAATTTAGCAAAAGAATTAATAAAACCGGAAAATCGAAAGTTAATTTAGTGACTGAAGTTAATAGTGAGCTTTCTTTCTGAAGCACATCGAAATTCAGTAAAATACGGTTAGTCTTGGACTACCTCAACAATCATTTCAAAAGCTACTTGAATCTACGCAATTTAGAAATAAGAGATTTAACTTTGAACTTGAATTAAATGATTCTGAACAATTAACAATAGAAAAATTTAGTACGTACCAAGCACAGCTGCAGTCACAGGTAAGCTAAAATATGCTAACAAAACTCGCACTCTTAATTTGTGCTTGTGTAATCTAACTTTGAAATTAAAGCATTGAAATGATGTTACTTTAATGCTGGCGTCTGAATTTCAACGACACTCGGGCTCATTCCGGAAAAGGAAGGGACCCTGCTTGGCAATGCAATTGGGACAATGAGCAACAAAGGTTCATGCTAAGTTGCTGTAATTATAGTTACGAAAATGGTACAGATTGAAAAGCTGAGGTCTGCCATACACTTCTAAAACTTTACTTGCTTCCAGTCTTCCTTGTTGGTTGATTGAAGGTTTGAAGCCGTCGATCGAGGAGGTGGCGACAGTCACTCATTGTCGGCCGTCGCTGTTGCAGAAGCTGTATGTTGGCGCGCCTTCTTCTCGACACGGTCACCAGGCGAAACGGGCTCTTGATGTGCGCCAGCTAATGCTTCCCGTCCGCGACACCATGTCAGAAACTATCATCACAAGTCGAGAGCAATTACATGCTGCCAAACCCCGAAAGCGCGGCAACTCGCGGGAGCTTCACACAACACACCTGCTCCACTCGCTACTCTAGCCAGACTCCTTCTGCTCAGCCCGCGCTCCACGCGGCAGAGTTCACACTACCAAAGATCCTACACACTTTGATTCTTCACACGACCTATCGATGTAATCGTTCGATAGCGTAGTTTTCCCTAGGCAAGACCCAGCGTAAAAATACAAATAATATTCACGAAACAAACCAATTATACATCGACATAAATGTATAAATATATATATACCAACAGTAAAACAATTACAATATACAAAGAGACAGAAATGTCATATCTTGAGGTAACAAAGCAAGGGAAAAAAATAATAGTACAATAGATGGAAATAGGAGGATATGCATTTCCGGCGTTACACGTGCCCCACATTGTCTGAGGATGTTCGTGTAACGTAAACAGACTCAGAAAATGTCCCAAAAAAGAAACAGCGGAAATGCATATGCTCAAAACATCAAAAAAATTTAGCATTCGTCTAATTAACCATAAACCAATTTTTAGACAATAATAATTGAGTGGAGACACTCCTAATCTTATTCCACTCTGTCATCTTGCACAAAATAAAACAGGTTGACAACATATCAAAATTCATAGAAAACATAGAAAATGGTTTAGCTATTCCAAAATCATTAAAATTCGTAACACTATAAGAAATGGAATACTATTTGCAAAATTGATCAGAGTACATGGTCATAAAAAACAGGTATATCAAAATACGCAAACTAATAATTAATTACATAGAATACACATCTTTATGTAACCTTATCATAATTAATATTCTCGTCATGTCCAATTAACGCTAAACAAGAAAATAATATACAGCAGATAAAATAAAACATAAATATTGACAGCAGAATTCTTTCACATCAGCTGTCCGGGAAGAAAAACAACTCCACCTTCCGTACTCGCAAGTACAAAGGATGCCGACAGCGGCACAAGAGCCGGCAGCGGCACAAGAGCCGACAGCGGCTTCGCCTCGCAAGTATTGTTGCGCCCGCCTGTGCGGCACGCTTGATCTCACTCGCCTGTGTAACGGCATTTGCAGAACGTCCGTTTCACTGAATTCTTTCGGAAAAACTCACTCCCGAGTAATCTCAAGGAGTCCATAAACACTATCACAGCGGATAACTCAACACTGTCCATCATGACACGCATGTACTAGCCTGAAACTTAAAACAGCGTCTAAGTACATCGGCAATGGCTAATAAAAACACACATTCATGAAATATTACAGCAAGTTACAATATCATATTTACATTCCTTAATCTACTGTGACTCAGCTGAAAACTTAAACTAGCAGCTTGGATTTTTCAGATGATTACTAATCAGTTACTCTTAAATCATTTAGTCAAATTTAATTACTTATTAATTACAACTTCTTTAATGACCTCTACGTCAGGCAAAAGCATCGTAACATGGCACATCCTTAAATCTTACACTCTATATTTACATACTGTACAAGTTACCCATTGTGTGGCATTAATCGATCCTAGGTTGGTACAATTTCAAGTCTACAATATTCCGTATACCTAATCGTTTTCCAGAGCTTGGATACTCTAAGCAATAAGCATTTGTGTGAGGTATACCAATGACTTTATATGGTCCATTATAAACAAACTTAAATTTAGAGATTTCATGGTCTATCTCGCTCGATTTCTCATGAGCTTTTACAAGTACTAAGTCTCCGATTGCAAACTTAGCAAAACGCGCTTTAGCGTCATGACGACGTATGCGAGCGTCGGCTTTTAGCTTCATTACTTCTCGCAAACGATCTTTTTTCACACCAATACTAATGTCAATCCGTGGAGGGAATTTGATTATCTCTTCCAATTCACTTTCTACACTTTTGTCAATGCCGAAATTCCTCACGTTACGGCAGTTCAAATTCATTCCTACGTCAATGTCATCCGGCCAGTTAACAATGTGTATAGGCTGGTATTGCCTATGCACACCGTCTCCTGCCTCGTCAAAACTAACTACTATTGTTTTATCTTGTGACGTACATGTCAAAGTTTTGCTTTCGCAGTTAATCACTGCACGGTACTTTAATAGCCAATCTAACCCAATAATTACTTCCGTAGTTAAGTCTGGCACGACGACAAACTCTTGTTCAAATCGTGCCCCACATATCTCGAAGTTGACAAAAATCTGTTTTGTGACCGGTTTACTGGCCTTCCCAGTAGCACCAATAATTTTCACTCCTGCTACTGGCATAACTACGATGCCAGGTCTGTCTTTCAGTAACTCAAATATTTTCCCAGATACAGCAATCAATTCTGCACCGGTGTCAATCAACACGTTTAGTTGTAGGTCGTGCATATTAACAGACACTACTATCTGTCTACACTTGTCCTCGACTGTATCTTCATTTTCCCACAGTAAATCCTCGTCTACACTCCTGGAAATTGAAATAAGAACACCGTGAATTCATTGTCCCAGGAAGGGGAAACTTTATTGACACATTCCTGGGGTCAGATACATCACATGATCACACTGACAGAACCACAGGCACATAGACACAGGCAACAGAGCATGCACAATGTCGGCACTAGTACAGTGTATATCCACCTTTCGCAGCAATGCAGGCTGCTATTCTCCCATGGAGACGATCGTAGAGATGCTGGATGTAGTCCTGTGGAACGGCTTGCCATGCCATTTCCACCTGGCGCCTCAGTTGGACCAGCGTTCGTGCTGGACGTGCAGACCGCGTGAGACGACGCTTCATCCAGTCCCAAACATGCTCAATGGGGGACAGATCCGGAGATCTTGCTGGCCAGGGTAGTTGACTTACACCTTCTAGAGCACGTTGGGTGGCACGGGATACATGCGGACGTGCATTGTCCTGTTGGAACAGCAAGTTCCCTTGCCGGTCTAGGAATGGTAGAACGATGGGTTCGATGACGGTTTGGATGTACCGTGCACTATTCAGTGTCCCCTCGACGATCACCAGTGGTGTACGGCCAGTGTAGGAGATCGCTCCCCACACCATGACGCCGGGTGTTGGCTCTGTGTGCCTCGGTCGTATGCAGTCCTGATTGTGGCGCTCACCTGCACGGCGCCAAACACGCATACGACCATCATTGGCACCAAGGCAGAAGCGACTCTCATCGCTGAAGACGACACGTCTCCATTCGTCCCTCCATTCACGCCTGTCGCGGTACCACTGGAGGCGGGCTGCACGATGTTGGGGCATGAGCGGAAGACGGCCTAACGGTGTGCGGGACCGTAGCCCAGTTTCATGGAGACGGTTGCGAATGGTCCTCGCCGATACCCCAGGAGCAACAGTGTCCCTGATTTGCTGGGAAGTGGCGGTGCGGTCCCCTACGGCACTGCGTAGGATCCTACGGTCTTGGCGTGCATCCGTGCGTCGCTGCGGGCCGGTCCCAGGTCGACGGGCACGTACACCTTCCGCCGACCACTGGCGACAACATCGATGTACTGTGGAGACCTCACGCCCCACGTGTTGAGCAATTCGGCGGTACGTCCACCCGGCCTCCCGCATACCCACTATACGCCCTCGCTCAAAGTCCGTCAACTGCACATACGGTTCACGTCCACGCTGTCGCGGCATGCTACCAGTGTTAAAGACTGCGATGGAGCTCCGTATGCCACGGCAAACTGGCTGACACTGACGGCGGCGGTGCACAAATGCTGCGCAGCTAGCGCCATTCGACGGCCAACACCGCGGTTCCTGGTGTGTCCGCTGTGCCGTGCGTGTGATCATTGCTTGTACAGCCCTCTCGCAGTGTCCGGAGCAAGTATGGTGGGTCTGACACACCGGTGTCAATGTGTTCTTTTTTCCATTTCCAGGAGTGTATATCCAGGTCATTCCAGAAAAAACCATCCGGCTTTGATCCTAAATCCGGCTTATCTGGCGGCCTTTTCAGCCTCTGTTCACATACAGTTTTAATTTCAACAAGTTTGCCCTGAGGCTTAGTCTGTAGCTTCGCCTCCAATACCGAAACCTTTTCCTGTAACTCGTCAACTAGTGAGTGTTGCTTTGCTATCAATTCATTAATCGTCACCTTCGTTGATCCCACTTTGGTCAGATTAATCTCATCCGCCAATCTACCTGGAGGAATGTGTCCAGTAGTTTCTGCAATTACTTCCGCTAGATCTGCGCAACCCACACTGCTATCGTCTGACCGTATAATGTCAGCTCTAACCTCATACACGTTGTAATCTATGTGCTTTTCTACCAATCGTGTCCGGCTATCACTAAAATTTTCGCAATCTTTCTCCTTAATACTCTCGCAATGTTTAAACTGGAGGTTTGCGTCGGATGGGTCGGTTACTTCTACCACTGAAACTTTCGGTAAGGTCTGCCGGTTAGGGCCAGAACTTTCCGTTACTACTTCAACATCTAACTCCTGCGGGACGAAACACGACGAATCTTGCTCGTGCTCCCCCTTAACATCAACTATTTCTAGTAAAGTCTGCCGATTAGGGCCAGAACTTTCTATCATTTCACAAACACTATCTTCTGCGGGACGAGACGCGGCAAATCCTGCACGCGCTCCCCATAAACACTTCTCCCATACAGGCCCCTATAATCTCTTAGTTCGTCGTATAAGCGACCGAACTGCCTTAACCAGACCTCATCCCTCTCTGCATCCCCTCGCTCGATGACGGACGTTTTATCCGACATCTGATCTCCTGTCAACACTTGCGAATCATTCTTAAACTCAATCTCCAGTTCCGCTGTGGGTATTATAGCTGCCACTTTATAATCGATTTCCGGAACACTACTTAAATTGTTCTCACTGACAGTGAATGTACTTCCTACTGCCGTGTATACAGCTGATCTACAACTTATGGGCGCACTCCTTTCTCCTAACACTGGCACACACTCCCGCCGTTGATTATTCCACACGGAATTTTCATAATGAGGATACCTGGGTTTTCTCCTGTTATTGGGCCGCCAAAATTTCTCCACGCCCGCTCGGCCCCTCACCGGTTTCCCTGTCTCGTCCCAGCAGATACGCTCCCCGAATGCTGCTGAGGCGGCTGATCACACCCTCTGGCGTTATTACTATTCTGTGAAGCCCGTATCACGTTATTATGATACTGGTTTCTGTCATTCCTGTTATTATTTGCATTGTACCGATTTTCATTACGGTCCGAACCATTATTGTTATTGCTGCGGTATGCATTATTCCCATGGTTATCGTTGTTATGGTTGGGGTGGTACCCGTTGTTGTTACCACTGCCTCTACCAATGTCGCGATTATTGCGCCAATTGTCCTCGTCCTCAACTCTTTCCAGGAAATCATTGATTGTCCTGTAATTGCTTCCTACGTAGCGTTTTGTATCATCTGGAAGCTTCTTGTAGAGTTCCCAGACTATTTCGGATTCCGTGCGGCGATCACGCAAATATTCCAACTTGCGGATCCAGCCCTCACAAAACTCCCTCATCGAACCGCGCGAATTCGCATCGAAAGGCCTCGATACGACAAACTCGCGCCAGGCACTTTGCTGTTTTTGCTCTGACCAGTATTCAGCCAGAAACAAATTTTTAAACTCGTCAAAAGTTAGGTTCGTAATGTTTAAGCCCCAACGCTTGGCATCACCAGCCAGCACATCAATAACCGCATTAATTTTTCTCTCATTAGTCCATGATCTGGGTAAAACTCTTTCACAATTTTTAATGAAATCCGTCGCGTGTATACCGCCTTTTTTCAAGGGGTCGAACCGCTCCTCTTTCGTCAACAATTCCGAACTATGTGCACAGATTGGCACACAGCTCTGTTTTTCGTCAAGTTTCTTTTCTAATTCCGACACTCTCGTAATTACTTGGCAAGTGGTTGTCGCAAGCGTTTCCACTTCCCTCTTTTTCTCTTCGCAGGTATTAGCCTGCTCCCTCACTTTAGTGTCTACTTCGGACACTAAAGCCTTTAAAGTTTCCACCTTCTGTTGATCCTCTTTCTTCACTAATTGAATTTGTTCCGTCACCTTATTCTCGATGATCGGAGCAACTGCTTCTCCTACACTTTTCTCGATTCTGCTAATTTCGGAATTAAAACGAGTATTTATGCTCGCAATTTCCGCCTGAACGCCCATCATTTCCTGTTTAAGATTACCGATTTCGGTATTAATTACAACAATATCTTCTTTGATTTTATCAACTTTTGTATTAACAACTCCAACATTGTTGTTAACAACATTAATAGCTTTGTTCTGATTGTCTAGCTTTCGTTCAATTTTTTCAGACTGAGCTTCTTGATTGGCAGACAGAGCTATAATTTCTGCCGATTGACTCTTGATTTCATTAATCAAAACATTCAATAAATCAGTTAAATTCCCGGAGACTACCGGTTTTACTTCCGTAGCTGGTTCCTCTATACATGTTCCCCCGTATTCATCATCAAGGGGTACAGATTTGATTTTCGCTTCCGATTTCGAAACATTTTCTAAAGTTTGGAATTCCATTTCTGCTCTTTGTTGCGTTTCGGCGCTCGCGTCTTTCATGCTAGCCGCCTGCCCCTGAACAATGGGAACCGCCGTGCGCGTTTCCCACTGTTCGACCGATTGTTCCGTATCCAAGTCTACCAAATTTTGGTAATTGTTGCCTTCACTCATTTTAATAATTTTCAATATAAATGACAAATCTCAAATATAATTAGGATTACTCCCACTACTTATTCTCGCTGACGTAACGGCCTGTACGTAACCAGTACTTTGTTATGAGATTTGCACAATGCAAAATTCGTGTCCAGAACAACCTCAAATCCGAAGATTGTCCTGTCACCAGGTCGCCACGTGTAACCTCCCCCTCACTTACCGACCTTAATGACAGTGAAAAATGAAACCGCGTGTACCTAATGGGAGTTTTGGAAAAGCAATCGTCACCGAAGTTAACCTGTCGGTAAAGAGGGAGGAAAGGGTTACATCTAAATGAAAGGAAATGTGCTAATGAAACTGGTGGAAATTAATTTTGAAAAGGGGTAAAGTTAATAAAGAAAGTAAATGTGCAGCCGTTACGTTAACAATTAACTAGCGGTAATTAGGTATTTGAGATTTGGGGGAAATAACGGTCGCCAGTCCTAAGGACAATTACTATAGTAACTGAAAAAGAAAGGTTATTACACATATAATTAGCACTAGAAGCGTGGCAACTGAAGGTTGACACGTGTAGTGTGAAAACTGAAAGTTTGTCAGAAGTAATAAATTTCGCTACACCCTGACTTAATTTAGCAAAAGAATTAATAAAACCGGAAAATCGAAAGTTAATTTAGTGACTGAAGTTAATAGTGAGCTTTCTTTCTGAAGCACATCGAAATTCAGTAAAATACGGTTAGTCTTGGACTACCTCAACAATCATTTCAAAAGCTACTTGAATCTACGCAATTTAGAAATAAGAGATTTAACTTTGAACTTGAATTAAATGATTCTGAACAATTAACAATAGAAAAATTTAGTACGTACCAAGCACAGCTGCAGTCACAGGTAAGCTAAAATATGCTAACAAAACTCGCACTCTTAATTTGTGCTTGTGTAATCTAACTTTGAAATTAAAGCATTGAAATGATGTTACTTTAATGCTGGCGTCTGAATTTCAACGACACTCGGGCTCATTCCGGAAAAGGAAGGGACCCTGCTTGGCAATGCAATTGGGACAATGAGCAACAAAGGTTCATGCTAAGTTGCTGTAATTATAGTTACGAAAATGGTACAGATTGAAAAGCTGAGGTCTGCCATACACTTCTAAAACTTTACTTGCTTCCAGTCTTCCTTGTTGGTTGATTGAAGGTTTGAAGCCGTCGGTCGAGGAGGTGGCGACAGTCACTCATTGTCGGCCGTCGCTGTTGCAGAAGCTGTATGTTGGCGCGCCTTCTTCTCGACACGGTCACCAGGCGAAACGGGCTCTTGATGTGCGCCAGCTAATGCTTCCCGTCCGCGACACCATGTCAGAAACTATCATCACAAGTCGAGCGCAATTACATGCTGCCAAACCCCGAAAGCGCGGCAACTCGCGGGAGCTTCACACAACACACCTGCTCCACTCGCTACTCTAGCCAGACTCCTTCTGCTCAGCCCGCGCTCCACGCGGCAGAGTTCACACTACCAAAGATCCTACACACTTTGATTCTTCACACGACCTATCGATGTAATCGTTCGATAGCGTAGTTTTCCCTAGGCAAGACCCAGCGTAAAAATACAAATAATATTCACGAAACAAACCAATTATACATCGACATAAATGTATAAATATATATATACCAACAGTAAAACAATTACAATATACAAAGAGACAGAAATGTCATATCTTGAGGTAACAAAGCAAGGGAAAAAAATAATAGTACAATAGATGGAAATAGGAGGATATGCATTTCCGGCGTTACACCCTGTAGTTACTGACATTTGTTCTGTCTCCTTTTTTATGTAACGGGTGAATAAGGGCACATTTCCAATCCTCTGGTAATTTTTCTGTTTCCCATATTTTTGTTATTATTTTTGTGAGCTCTTGCAACGTCTTTGGTTCTAGGTTTTTTAATAGCTCTGCAACAATGCCATCTTTGCCACATGTTCTATTATTTTTTAAGTTTTTAATGTGACATTTGATTTCTTCCTGTTTTGGTGGTAATGAATCCGGTTGAGCGTTGGCACTGATTTCTTTGGGAAACCTTAAACTAGGTTCTGGGCAATTTAGTAGATTAGAAAAATATTGAGCCAATACTTGACAGTTTTCCTGGTTTGTTAGGGCTAATTTACCATCTGGTTTTCTGAAACATAAATTTTGAGGGATATATCCTCGTATTTTATCTGCGAAAGTTCTGTAGAAGTCTCTTGTATTATAGCTTTGGAAATTTTCTTCTATGGCATCCAGTTGTGCCTTTGTGTACTTCCTTTTTGCTTGCCTAATAGATTTTGAAACCTGTTTTCTAACCTCGTTAAATAAATGTAGACTTTCTTGTGATTTTTTACTGTTATATTCTTGAAATGCCTTTTTTCTCCTTTCCAATGCATTTTCACAGTCTGAATCCCACCAAGGGTGTTTGAATATCTTTTTCAAGAGAATAGTTTCCTTAGCTATTCGCGTGATTTTAGAATGAAATTCTTCCCATGTGTTTGCCTTTTCCTTCTCCCATTCTTCTTTTACTTTAGATTCTTTAATCTTCTTGGTGTCACATTTCTGTATTTCTGTTTTCTTCTGATGACTTCTTCGTGCTGTAAACTTGATTTTAATTCTAGTTAGGTAATGGTCTGAATCAATGTTTGCTCCTCTGCGTACTTCGACGTCGTAAATTTCTTTTTGTACTGGGTATGAAATCGCCACATGATCTATTTGAAACTCGCCAATTTGTATTATATATATATATATATATATATATATATATATATATATATATATATATATATACTCGTAAAATAATGTAACGTTAGAAAAGTTTGCACCCGGCCTCAATGCATACAAAATAATAAAAGCGTCCTCTGAATTTAGTCGGTGTCACGCTGAGTGAATCATTAGGCCGACTGCGTGCAGCTAGGAGCTGTCTGACCCATTAGCTGCACCTGCCCATTCGTCCCGAGTGAAAGTGAAACCGCTCATCAACGTGGGTGCCAGGCAGCCACCTGCCGTCGCTTCACCTCGTTACCCGAGAGCGTCTTGTGAAGACACAACCAAGAGTCAACTCTGTCGTTTCTCGTTCTGTTTATAATTAACGAGAAAAGAATTGACGTATTTGAAATACGATGTTGCAGAGGATTGTTGAAACTTCACTGGACTCATACGAAGAAATGAAGGGGTACTCCGCGCAATCGACCAGAGAAGGAATATCGGTAAAATACAGACTGGCTCGCCATGACTTAAGACATTGGAAAACAACTTCCAGTATATTAGATGGAGTCGTAGAAGCCAAAATATGTACGGAAAGACAGAGACTGGTTCATCATATTGAGGACTTTGCGTGTCCTACTCTCAGATGATGAGACTGATATAAAAGGGGTAATAGTGGCAGGTAGAATCCAACCAGTCGAAAGTCTGATGATAATAAAATAAAAAAACTTAACTAAGTAAAAACTGAAATGGCATTTCCTCACCGTCTAATCTCAAGAGCAGTGGGGAAACGACCAGAAACAAAAGTCTCTGTAGGTCCATCATGGACATGGGACATCGGCTGATTAAGTAATTGTCTGTGGGCTGATTAAGTAATTGTCAGTGATAATGAAATTCACCAACATCCGACTAACTTGAAGTGTTATTTTATTTTATTTTATTTTATTTTGAAGGCTACCTGTTTCAACATTTCATTACACGTATGGAGCCTGAAGATGGCGTAATGAAATGCTGAAACTGGTAGCCTTCAAAATAAAATAAAATAACATCTTAAGTTACATGGCTCTTGGTGAATTTCACTGACACTGACAATTAGAAACAAAAGTTGTGTAAAGTCTTGTTTCCGGTGATTTACCCAAGTTCTGTTGAAGCTAACCTTGTATTTGGCTTTCTCAGATATTTTGCGATGAAAAGTTATTAGATTACATAAATTAGATGTATATGGTCCAGTACACGGACTTACGTACATTGTTTCAAAA
This sequence comes from Schistocerca cancellata, assembly GCF_023864275.1. Taxonomy (NCBI): domain Eukaryota; kingdom Metazoa; phylum Arthropoda; class Insecta; order Orthoptera; family Acrididae; genus Schistocerca; species Schistocerca cancellata. Next base: position 114,947,903 of record NC_064632.1, read on the forward strand.
TACATGTTACTTGCAAGTATCATGGCCCACAAAAGGCTCATCGGTACTATAGTAAAGATACTACAATGTTGTTTCTGTGGCTGAAAAACTGCTTGCGTTTTGCACTATTGCATGTTAACGTCTTTCTACAGTCGATTATCGCTGAGGGCAAATTTCATGTCATCGCTTTAGGTGCATTCTCTGGCCAGTGACCAAAACTGGAACAAATCATTCACTGCCACAGCAGCTCCTGTTATTTCTTCTTCTGGTGTTGTCCATCCAATACTCAAAGCCATCTTTCGCCTTCCCAAAAAAAGGTAAGACGTTTGCAATGTCTCAGATAAGAATTCGCTAACACATTTGTATAATAACTCAGCTTCTTTCCATTTATGGGCAGTTTTCGTTGCACAGTGAAAAATATCGTCAAAAATCTAACCAAACTACTACAGCGGTACCTGATGCTCACATAACCTTGCAATATGTCCTCTATAGATGCACACTATTCAGAAATTTTTCACCAGAGCAAACAGAATATCGAAGCGTATGAGAGTTTAAATATACTGCTGACCCTTAAAACTGCTACACCACAAAGATGACGTGTTACAGACGCGATATTTAACCGGCAGGAAGAGGATGCTGTGATATGCAAATGATTAGCTTTTCAGAGCATTCACACGAGGTTGGCGCCGGTGGCGACACCTACAACGTGCTGACATAAGTAAAGTTTCCAACCGATTTCTAATATACAAACAGCAGTTGACCGGCGTTGCATGGTGAAACGTTGTTGTGATGCCTCGTGTAAGGAGGAGAAATGCGTACCATCACCTTTCCGACTTTGATAAAGGTCGGATTGTAGCCTACTGCGATTGCGATTTATCATATCGCCACACTGCTGCTCGCATTGGTAGAAATCCAGTGACTGTTAAAAGAAAATGGAATCGGTGGGTTCAGGAGGGTAATACGGAACGCCGTGCTGGATCCCAACCATCTGCATGAACAGTTCGACGGCGTTTGCAGCAGCATGGACTATCAGGCCGGAGACCATGGCTGCGGTTACCCTTGACGCTGCATCACAGACAGGGGAGCCGGGGATGGTGTACTCAACGACGAACCTGGGTGCACGAATGGCAAAACGTCATTTTTTCGGATGAATCCAGGTTCTGTTTACAGCATCATGATGGTCTCATCCGTGTTTGGCGACATCGCGGTGAACGCACATTGGGAGCGTGTATTCGTCATCGCCATACTGGCGTATCATTCGATGTGATGGTATGGGGTGCCATTGGTTACACGTCTCGGTCACCTCTTGTTCACATTCACGGCACATTGAACAGTGGACATTATACATTTCAGACGTGTTACGACCCGTGGCTCTACCCTTCATTCGATCCCTGCGAAACCCTACATTTCAGCAGGATAATGCACGACCGCATGTTGAAGTTGCTGTACGGGCCTTTCTGGATACAGAAAACGTTCGACTGCTGCCCTGGCCAGCACATTCTCCAGATCTATCACCAATTGAAAACGTCTGGTCAATGGTGGCTGAGCAACTGGCTCGTCACAATACACCAGTCACTACCCTTGATGAACTGTGGTATCGTGTTGAAGCTGCATGGGCAGCTGTACCTGTACACGCCAAACAAGCTCTGTTTGACTCAATGCCCAGGCGTATCAAGGCCGTTATTACGGCCAGAGGTGGTTGCTCTGGGTACTGATTTCTCAGGATCTATGCACCCAAATTGCATGAAAATGTAATCACATGGCATGTCTAGTATAATGTATTTGTGCAATGAATCTGCATTTCTTCTTGGTGTAGCAATTTTAATGGCCAGTAGAGTATAACATGCAAGCGCCATTACCCTTCTAAGGAAAAAAAAACTAGAAACATGATGCAGAATACAGTGTGCAATTTTGATATTGCTCGAGAGCAGCATTGCCAAACAAAGAGCTAAAAGGCAATGAACTGGTTTGGTGAAATTTAATTCTCTGATTCATTGTGTTTCTTACAAAAATAACACTCCCTATATGGGAACTAATCTCCATTGCTGATATAATTTTGATTTCGAAGCTTAATCTGTCATCTTCATATATCATTGTATCATAGCATGTCTTTGTGAGTGATGTTCCCGTGTTTCGATACGGATCTCTATATTCATGAAATGGAATTGAAACGCTATTGATATATTGCATTTTATTCCGACTCTATTACATACGAAAGCGCACCGAAGTGGTTTGCGTGAAAACTCAATGTTCTATTAAATAAAACGTTATTAAGATTCTACATCTTTATGCTTCATGTCTAGATAATTCCAACCCGCTTCCATTAGCGGGCTCTGAACTGTACCTTGTGACATGGCCGCGTGTAGTGTAATTACACTCCTGGAAATGGAAAAAAGAACACATTGACACCGGTGTGTCAGACCCATCATACTTGCTCCGGACACTGCGAGAGGGCTGTACAAGCAATGATCACACGCACGGCACAGCGGACACACCAGGAACCGCGGTGTTGGCCGTCGAATGGCGCTAGCTGCGCAGCATTTGTGCACCGCCGCCGTCAGTGTCAGCCAGTTTGCCGTGGCATACGGAGCTCCATCGCAGTCTTTAACACTGGTAGCATGCCGCGACAGCGTGGACGTGAACCGTATGTGCAGTTGACGGACTTTGAGCGAGGGCGTATAGTGGGCATGCGGGAGGCCGGGTGGACGTACCGCCGAATTGCTCAACACGTGGGGCGTGAGGTCTCCACAGTACATCGATGTTGTCGCCAGTGGTCGGCGGAAGGTGCACGTGCCCGTCGACCTGGGACCGGACCGCAGCGACGCACGGATGCACGCCAAGACCGTAGGATCCTACGCAGTGCCGTAGGGGACCGCACCGCCACTTCCCAGCAAATTAGGGACACTGTTGCTCCTGGGGTATCGGCGAGGACCATTCGCAACCGTCTCCATGAAGCTGGGCTACGGTACCGCACACCGTTAGGCCGTTTTCCGCTCACGCCCCAACATCGTGCAGCCCGCCTCCAGTGGTGTTGCGACAGGCGTGAATGGAGGGACGAATGGAGACGTGTCGTCTTCAGCGATGAGAGTCGCTTCTGCCTTGGTGCCAATGATGGTCGTATGCGTGTTTGGCGCCGTGCAGGTGAGCGCCACAATCAGGACTGCATACACCGAGGCACACAGGGCCAACACCCGCCATCATGGTGTGGGGAGCGATCTCCTACACTGGCCGTACACCACTGGTGATCGTCGAGGGGACACTGAATAGTGCACGGTACATCCAAACCGTCATCGAACCCATCGTTCTACCATTCCTAGACCGGCAAGGGAACTTGCTGTTCCAACAGGACAATGCACGTCCGCATGTATCCCGTGCCACCCACCGTGCTCTAGAAGGTGTAAGTCAACTACCCTGGCCAGCAAGATCTCCGGATCTGTCCCCCATTGAGCATTTTTGGGACTGGATGAAGCGTCGTCTCACGCGGTCTGCACGTCCAGCACGAACGCTGGTCCAACTGAGGCGCCAGGTGGAAATGGCATGGCAAACCGTTCCACAGGACTACATCCAGCATCTCTACGATCGTCTCCATGGGAGAATAGCAGCCTGCATTGCTGCGAAAGGTGGATATACACTGTACTAGTGCCGACATTGTGCATGCTCTGTTGCCTGTGTCTATGTGCCTGTGGTTCTGTCAGTGTGATCATGTGATGTATCTGACCCCAGGAATGTGTCAATAAAGTTTCCCCTTCCTGGGATAATGAATTCACGGTGTTCTTATTTCCAGGAGTGTATATCGGCGTGTAAGAAACAGAGTATTGTAGTCGAGTATCGAATTCGGAGATTACGTCTACACATGGAGCACCCACTCCTTCAGCATGACAATACCAGAGTACACACGAGAGCTGCGACATGACGTTTTGGGTTCACTGTCATTCTATCATATTCCTTACAGTGCCAACTTGGTCCCATCCACTTTTTATTTGTGTCCAAAACTTAAAGAACGCCTTCAAGAACTTCACTTTGATAGTGACCAAGTGGTGCAAACAGAGGTGAGGTTGTGGCTCCGTCAACAAAGTCAAACATTCCACAGTGTCGGTATCAACAAGCCGGTCTCTCGTTGGGAAAAATGTGATCGTTGCCGTGGTGACTATGTTGTGAAATAAATATATAGACCTACAGAAAAAAGATGTTTTTTTTATTTAATAATCTTAAAACGTTTTCACATAAAAAATTCTGAGGCAATACTTATAGTACACTGAGGTGGCAACAGTCAGGGGACACCTCCCAATGTCGTATCTGACCTCTTTTTGCCTTTTTTTCGGAACTCCTTTTGCATGACTTAGTGCACCGGTTCGTCGTACTATGGACTCAACAAGTCGTTGGAAGTTGCAAGCTTGTTACTTTCTTTTGGAATCAACATTTTAATAAAAACGGCAAAGGTAATGTTAATCAGAACACAGGAAGGAATTGTGAGCTAAATAACAATAGATTTATTCATTCTTAACATCACAAGACAAAAAAATGGCTAAGGAAACTTCACACACATATTTTTATTTGACAAACGCTTTCACTAATATAGGGTCTATGGTGGACAAAGTGATCAGCTGGGGATCGACACACGACTCTGAACAGAACACTAATCGCTGTAACTGACTTCGTACACGTGAATCCTGGGTATGGCACAAAAACTACGCTACTATCAAGCATCTGTACTCTTCTATTCCAAAAAGAGGAGTATGGTTCGAAAGAACAGGGTGCTCAGAAACGTATATTGGAGCCCTACGCGGTAGCAGCGAATACTTTACCCTTCTACTGGTCAGGACGGCACACCACGGTGCGTTCGGCGACTTAAAGTCATGGACGGCAGCATTCTGTTATTAATGGCGCGGGCCCGAAAAATGCAAGTACGTGGTCTCTCGTTCAGCTAATTCGGAACGCAGGTACTTCCCTATGAGGCTCTGAAGCTCTGGTGGATTCCAGTGTGCTGGTGGACCCGTTTGCTGGTCTGCCAAACCAATTTGATTTCGTCCCACGACTATGCGTGATAGAATACGTGAAATGTTCAGACGGCCGACTAAAGACAAATAAGTACACCCACGTATCACTCGTAGTTTGTGTGATGCTAGAAGCCGTACCTCTGACGGTTCAGAAGGTGACTGGCACAGGCTCTAAATGGCACACTTGCAAAGGACACAAGTCTCACCGTTTAGGTAGAGACCTGCAGTTCTTTACTAGCGAAGCGTCAGTACAAGAATGCTCCTCTTCTCTTTCTCTACGCTTGCCAGCTCGGTAGCAACATACATTTACATCTTAGACTACTCCCACTTTAGCACAAGCGAATCACAAGCTGGAGCGCCGCAATCTTAAGATGGGAGACTGCTTCTTGCTCTCCATACACCGATTTGACCAATCAGAGACTTTAAAGTTAATTGGGAGAAAAGAAAAAAAAACAGATTCAGTTTCGTGGCCTCTTCCCCACTCATTTTGAAACGTCCCCTTAGAACAAATTATACATGACTGTGCTTAAACTGACACACAATAATTTTAGCGCAACGCAATCTGACTATCAAAACTCCCTACAAAAGAATGGCCCAGACAAACATTAAACTATACGTTTCACAAATCACTTACCTCACCAAAAATCTTCCTTACTCGAACTACTGCAATACAGCGAGCGCCACTACTGCCAGCTAAATAAAAGATTCAAACTACAGAAGGCACTAACTACTGATAGGGATAGTTAGCAAATGAAAGATATTAATAGAGAACAAACAATGTATTTACCTTAATAGTCATAATATATACATATAGCAGTTCATGCAAATTACAAAACTCCGCCATCTCTCTCCTCACATCCACCACTGCTGGCGGCTCACCTCTAACTGCGCAACGCTACGCGCTGTTCACATCCAGCTGCCGCTGCCTAACACTACAATGGCAGACAACAAGGCAAACTAGCCACAGGCTGCACACAGCACAGCCAGTGATTTTCATACAGAGCGCTACGTAACGTTGCCAATAAGAAAATATAAACAGCCTACTTACAATTTACACCGTGGCTTTTGCTAACAACATGACCAGAATGGAACCACAGCCCTCCATAAAAAGATTGTTATCTCCCCTGTTCCGTCCATTTTCGAACTTTCCAAAGAACAGCCATAAACTCGCTCAAAGCCTCGTGCCTTCACAAATACGTTTTGTAACAGAGTCTGGACGTCTGGGTGCCAGTGACTTGTCGCACAGACATTCACAGAAAGCTCACACTTGTCTCGTCGGCTTCCTGCCTAACAAGCGCCCATCCTCTGCTTTATTGCCGGTCTTCAATGCATTGCCCATTGCAGCGGATTCTCCTTGGCCCTAGCAAGCCTATCTGGACGCGGCCCCCAACTGACCAGCGCCATCCAACGTGTCCGCACCATGAGACCGTGATACGCGGCCGTCTGGAAATGTTTTCACCCAAGTTCTGCAGAATAAACGCGCTGCCCTCGGCCATCAGTCACGTACCCTTTTACTGCAGTCGTTTAAATCAGCACCCCATTCCTTCGAACGCCGGGAAAGCTTACCACAATTCCTACACTAGAGAACACAAGCAGGAGTGTTAACTACTGCCCACCATTTCATCATGATGTATGAAGTCAGACCGTAATAAAGATCATCTTTCCTAAGAACATTAAGTGGCATGACACCGGATCAGAAGTGAGAGTGCCCTGCAATCTCTCAAAGTCCTCTGCAGAAATATTGAGCCATGCTGCGTCAATAGCCATCAGCAATAGTGAAAGTGTGGCTGGTGCAGGATTTTCTGCACGAATTGGCCTCCCAGTTATATCCCATAAATGTTTGATGGGATTCATGTCGGGCGAGATGGGCGACAACATTCACTCTAACTGTCCAGAATGATCTTCAAACCAATCGCAAATAATTGTTGCCCGGTGACATGGGGCATCGTCACCGTAAAAATTCCTTCGTTGTCTGGGAATATGAAGCCGATGAATGACGGCAAAACATCTCCAATTATCTGGACATTGCCACTCAATGATCGTTCACTTCACAAAAGGACACAATCCATTACACGTAAACGTAATCCACATCATTATGGAACTGCCACCAGCTTCCGTACTGCCTTGTTGACAACTTGCGACTGCGACAACTCGAACCCTACCATCAGCTCTTACAGAATGAAATCGTGACTCCTCTGACCAGGTTACGGCTTTCCAGTCGTCTAGTGTTCCACCGATATGGTCACGAGCCTAGGAGCGGCGTTGCAGGCCATGTCGTGCAGTTAGCAAAGGCGCTCTCGTCGGTCTTCTGCTGCCATAACCCATTGAAAGGTCTCTGTTGGATTCCTTTCATGTTAATTTCTGAAATCTGTCGTCATTTATGGCATACATTTCACTTCTAAATTTACTGTGGTGTTTCTGACTCGATCTGAGAGAAGACTAAGCAGTGGAACGTGTTACTTTTACACGTAAACAAGAACGATCTCTCACACTACTGCATTTGAAAACACAGATTATATGTAATTCATGTCACACAGTCTCATATGGAACCTACATCCGCTTTCTTCTATATAGTGTATATGATAAGATACTGTCATCCCCCTTCTCTTCTGTGTGAAAGGATGAATGAGCAAATGTATTTCTAGTTGCAAGCATGATTGTAGCAGACAAGCCTGTCTGCTAGAGAACAGTAGGACCAACGTCAGAACAGTAGCTACGCTTTCTAAAAGCAAAGAGGTTTCTATTCTTGGTATGGTCCTGTCCATCCCTTGTCATGTTGGTATAGGAAGCTGCCTCTCTGGAGATTGTATCTGTGAGGCACCCTCGGTAGGGGCCCACAGCAGTAGGTCTGCGGCGAGCGTCTGAAGTGGTAAGATCTCCTGCTATATGCGTCTCTGCTAAGTCCGTAGGACAATGGATTACTTAAGTTCAGTCTAAATGAAAATTTAATCACCTTTGTTTCAGGTTTATATCTAAAATATGTTATCTTAAGTTGCAACGCAGAGTAATTCGAGTGTGAAGTTCAGAATATCTTCCAGTATTTGCTTTGTCACTACTTTGTGAGCTAAGTGGAACCACGTGTTGATGATCCGTAACTCTAACTAAGATCATCAATCTTAAATGCGAATGTGTGTGAGGTTATAATGTCTCGTCTTGACAATATTTTTCAATATAGAAACTTTTCTTTATGTTCAACCCACGTGGGGTGTACTGTGTGAGACCTGTACCACGTGCTTATATAATTGATTGACCCATCAGGTTAATAGTATGACAATAGTAGCTAGTTCGAGGATTTTCTTTGGTAAATTGCCTTTCGATGTAATTTATTTTAATTACCAAAATTATTGTGGAGTTACACTCTGTGTGTAAACCAAATTGACCACGTGAAGCATGTGGCGTAATTATCAAAGTATCCCTTGAAGTGTCCCCTTAGAAAACTTAATGAATTATTATGCAGATAGTATGAAAATCACTGGCTGTGCTGTGTGCAGTCTGTGATTTTCATACAGAGCGCTACGTGGCGTTACCAATATAAAAACCTAAACAGCCTACTTACACCCTCAGCTATTCTTTTCGAGAATATTTCACAGACAATTAATATGAATTTAGTATACCAGTGTGTGGTAATTTCATGACGGACAGGATTGGGCTACGACTTTAACTTCTTGAATCGCTTGGTTGTGGTTAATTTCCTCTTGCATATGTTTCAACGTTTTTCGTGTATTATTTTATGAATTCAGTGTTGTATGCAGTCTCCCAATCTTGGCTCCATATTTGATGTGTTCCGTTAGATTACAAACTCACATTTTCACAATCGTAAATTAGGCACCAGTTTAGTTATGAATCAAGTTTAAAATATCTCTGGAACAATAACAGCTATTGGAAAACGACTTTCACCGGTATCAATGCAGGGCTGGGGCCCATGAATGTACGTGTTTGGAAACATTCTAAAACGAAAGCACATGTGTTTTTTAACACAAACTTATGTTTTTTTCAAATGGACGTCCTATATTTTTTCTTCAGCAATCCATAGCATGACAAAGCACATACACAATGGGGTTGATTGCATCGCAATATTCCCATTACATCCCGAGATATTAAGACGCGAAGTTGACGCTTGAAACACCCGACATGCGCTGCTAGCGCACGTCCTGAGGCTCAGGCGTGAACCCCATGCTGCCCGTAATCGCGATGTGATTGACATGCGTAATCACACTTCCATACTTATCAAGAGGTCCGAAACGAATAATACGGTCTGCTGCCATCCTGCCTTAACGTCGTACATTCCAGCAGGTATTTATCCCATAGGCTAGGGGTGATGCGGTTCTGTAACATATCTGTATACCGCAACGTTAGTCACAAAGTTAACTTCGCTTATCGTTAATCCGTTACTAAAAAGGTAATGCCGTTCAACGTTAAAACTTTACTTTACTGTAGATCTAGCGCAAGTGACAGTTAATCGTAATAGTAAAATTCATGTTTATAGTTTTAGTGAAACGAGCAAGTGGACTAAAAGTTTTACCGTTGTTTAGGTTAAAATGTTTTGATTTGGGAAGTTCAGGTAGGACATAGAAGATGAATGTAAACATGTTTAACCAATTAGTTTAATTATCACGTAATTATCAATGTTATGTTTATCTAATGCGTTAAATGACAAATTGTTGCAAACAAATGTTTCTTAACATCACTGGGTAAAATGGCCCTTTGTAGAAACTTCCACTGTGATGCCAGCACTACATACTAAACATAGCGTTCACATCTCATGCTCAAAGTGATGCCCATTGGCTTGCATACATAGGGTCACTCTGCGGATGAAGGATGCCCCACTTCGTGCTACTGTTTCCTCTTTGATGGCTGTACAAGAATCAATAATGCGTTGCGTCATGTCCTCTGGTGTTGTTGGTTCATGTTGGTAAACAGCATCCTTCACTGCTCCCTAAATAAAATAATCCAGCGGTGTAAGGTCCGGAGATCGGGCAGGCCACCAAACTGGGCCACCTCGTCCAATCCACCTACCAGGGAACTTAAGGTTCAGACGTCGTCGTGCTCGTAAGGCGTTATGTGCAGGGCATCCTTCATGCTGATACCACAGGACCATTCTCCGGTTCAGAGGTACGGTGTCCAAGAGAACAGGAAGATTGTGTCGTATAAATCTGGAGTATTGTCTGCCATTTTGGATGCCATTTATAAAGAAAGGTCCGATAATGGTATCTCCAATAATCCCACACCAAACATTAACTTTCCACGGACGTTGATGCTCTACCTGATTTTGGATTGTCTGCGGACCAATAATGCATATTCCTCATATTGACAATTCCTTTGTTGGAGAATGATGCCTCGTCGGTAAAGAGAACATCTGCAAAAAAAAAAAAATTGGTTTAGTCAGAAGTTTTTGCTGAGCCCACCGACAAAATGTTACCCTATTGCGGAAGTCATTTCCATGAAGATCCTGGTGTAAATGAACATGGTAAGGATGAAATTTATGACGTTTAAGAATACCCTGTGCACATGATTTCGACACACCAACTTCACGTTCAATTTGACGTGTGCTGATTTGAGGATTCACAGCTATGGTAGCGAGCACAGCAACTTCAGCATGTTCATCTGTGCGTGTTCTAGAACGACGTCGAGGTCTTGGATTTAAGCTTCCCGTTTCACGTAGACGAGATGTGAGACGACCATACATCCGGCGCGAAGGCGATGGCTTGTCAGGGAATCGTCTTCTGTACAGTCGTTCTGCCTGAACAGCATTTCGTCCACCTACAACAGGGTACAGTACAGGTATGAAGAGTAGGGTAGAAAACAGACATATTAATAATCATAATGTTCGCTAACAGTACTATCAACAAACAAGCAATATCATAACGCATTTCCCGTCAACGTACATTCTCCATAGATCAGCAGCATTTCTACCATATCTTCATGTGTGTACATTATACTGTATAGTATAAGTTCCACAACACAACGTTTGTTCACAATGTGTACTACCTCCTTGCCGTCACTAGATTACTCTGATGCACGGCTACACTGGCAAGCGGTGTACTGCACGCCAAAGCAACAACAAATGGGATGCTCGGAGGGTGGTGGAGTACAGGAGTTTGCATGGGTCACAAATCATAAACAAGGCGAAGTGGTAACTGTGGCAGTAGTGGGAACTACGTTGGACACTTGACTAGATAGAGCCAGGCCCTGCGCGACAGGCACAATGGGTCATATAACGCATTAGATAAACCTTATTTTGGGTGTGCAGGATAAATAAGACAACCTGACAGGTGTACATCGATCGGTACTGGTTCATATTGTGTACGTAGATACGTAAAACGTGCAAGAGGGAAACCATTATGTGCTTATGAGAGTTGATGGCAGCAGACCGTATTATTCGTTTCGGACCTCTTGATAAGTATGGAGGTGTGATTACACATGTCAATCACATCGCGATTACGGGCAGCATGGGGTTCACGCCTGAGCCTCAGGACGTGCGCTAGCAGCGCATGTCGGGTGTTTCAAGCGTCAACTTCGCGTCTCAGTATCTCGGGATGTAATGGGAATATTGCGATGCAATCAACGCCATTGTGTATCTGCTTTGTCATGCTATGGATTGCCGAAGAAAAAATATAGGAGGTCCATTTAAAAAAACATATATTTATGTTAAAAAACACATATGCTTTCGTTTTAGAATGTTTCCAAATATGTACATTCATGGGCCCCAGCCCTACATTGATACCGGTGAAAGTCGTTTTCCAATAGCTGTTATTGTTCCAGAGATATTTTGTTTCGGTGGACAAGATAGCTGGGACACCCTTTGACGTAAGATGACTATTAAAAGATTATAATTAATGTTAGTCTGGTTGGCAATTTGGTAAACAAGACTGGATACCTGGTAAAAACACAGTTGCTCAGTAATGCAAGGATAAGTTCCCCAGATAGGTCACAGCTTTTAACTCTCTTTTATTATCTTGAATATCAGCACCGCTTTCAGAACAACTTAATGCATCAACTTTACACCATTAACGCCAAACTTCGCCTTATTGTCCTAACGGATGTGTTCGCCGTGCGTCCGCTATTAATTTCTGCTGTTATTTCTTGCAGTGTTGCTTGTCTGTTAACACTGAAAACTGTACGAAAACACCACTACTCTCGGTCGTTAAGTGAAGGCCGTCGGCCACTGCGTTGTCCTTGGTGGAAGGCAGTGCCTGACACTGGTGTTCTCTGCACACTCTTGACACTGTGGGTCTCGGAATGTTGAATTTCCGAAATGGAATGTTCCATGCGTATAGTTCCGACTACCATTCTGCGTTCAAAGTATGAGTAAAAACGACAGGTCTGCCAATGCGCTGGTCTTTTATACCTTGTGTACGTGGTACTACCGCCATCTGTATGTGTGCATATCGCTATCCCATAACTTTTGCCACGTCATGGTATGTTACTCCATTCGCCTAACCAGTGGTACTTGTTTAGGTTTCCTTTGTAACTGTTCCCGTTTAATGTCATACAGGCTTCATACACAGAATCTATGTTGATCCATTGTGGATACGGAACAGCGGCTGGTCAAACGGCCAAATGGCTGTACGTATTTGAGAAATTATTTTGTGCACTTCATACACTCCTGGAAATTGAAATAAGAACACCGTGAATTCATTGTCCCAGGAAGGGGAAACTTTATTGACACATTCCTGGGGTCAGATACATCACATGAACACACTGACAGAATCACAGGCACATAGACACAGGCAACAGAGCATGCACAATGTCGGCACTAGTACAGTGTATATCCACCTTTCGCAGCAATGCAGGCTGCTATTCTCCCATGGAGACGATCGTACAGATGCTGGATGTAGTCCTGTGGAACGGCTTGCCATGCCATTTCCACCTGGCGCCTCAGTTAGACCAGCGTTCGTGCTGGACGTGCAGACCGCGTGAGACGACGCTTCATCCAGTCCCAAACATGCTCAATGGGGGACAGATCCGGAGATCTTGCTGGCCAGGGTAGTTGACTTACACCTTCTAGAGCACGTTGGGTGGCACGGGATACTTGCGGACGTGCATTGTCCTGTTGGAACAGCAAGTTCCCTTGCCGGTCTAGGAATGGTAGAACGATGGGTTCGATGACGGTTTGGATGTACTATTCAGTGTCCCCTCGACGATCACCAGTGGTGTACGGCCAGTGTAGGAGATCGCTCCCCACACCATGATGACGGGTGTTGGCCCTGTGTGCCTCGGTCGTATGCAGTCCTAATTGTGGCGCTCACCTGCACGGCGCCAAACACGCATACGACCATCATTGGCAGCAAGGCAGAAGCGACTCTCATCGCTGAAGACGACACGTCTCCATTCGTCCCTCCATTCACGCCTGTCGCGACACCACTGGAGGCGGGCTGCACGATGTTGGGGCGTGAGCGGAAGACGGCCTAACGGTGTGCGGGACCGTAGCCCAGCTTCATGGAGACGGTTGCGAATGGTCCTCGCCGATACCCCAGGAGCAACAGTGTCCCTAATTTGCTGGGAAGTGGCGGTGCGGTCGCCTACGGCACTGCGTAGGATCCTACGGTCTTGGCGTGCATCCGTGCGTCGCTGCGGTCCGGTCCCAGGTCGACGGGCACGTGCACCTTCCGCCGACCACTGGCGACAACATCGATGTACTGTGGAGACCTCAAGCCCCACGTGTTGAGCAATTCGGCGGTACGTCCACCCGGCCTCCCGCATGCCCACTATACGCCCTCGCTCAAATTCCGTCAACTGCACATACGGTTCACGTCCACGCTGTCGCGGCATGCTACCAGTGTTAAAGACTGCGATGGAGCTCCGTATGCCACGGCAAACTGGCTGACACTGACGGCGGCGACGCACAAATGCTGCGCAGCTAGCGCCATTCGACGGCCAACACCGCGGTTCCTGGTGTGTCCGCTGTGCCGTGCGTGTGATCATTGCTTGTACAGCCCTCTCGCAGTGTCCGGAGCAAGTATGGTGGGTCTGACACACCGGTGTCAATGTGTTCTTTTTTCCATTTCCAGGAGTGTATATAGATACTCAGTTGTATCGATATTGGCATACTGAACCTATCAGTGTCTGGATATAGTGGATTTGTTACTCGAGTGCTTCCTTCGGAGATTTGACAACGACTCCTCTGTCAAGCTTCGAAGGAAGCGCGCGAATAACGAATTCACTATATCCATACAGTGATGGCTCCCGTATGTCAATATCGATTCATCTGAATATATATACAGGGTGAAGAGAAATTCGCGCACGCGAGCTTCGCAACGCGACTCCTCACATGCCAGGAATAAAAAAAAAAAAAAAATGTCTGTCACAAAAAATTTCGTCCGGCGAGTAGAGTCGGCAGAAAAACGACGTTAAAGAGTGGCAATCTGGCAACACTGTAGCCACATGTACGGTAACTATCTCTGTCAGCACAAATCAGTTATACTGTACAGTTGGTGCAGTGGACAGAGTTTTGGGTTATCATGCAGGAGGTCGATGATTCGATCCTGGGTTGAGGCGTATGTTTCTTATTTGTTAAATGTAGTCCAGGTGGTACGGTATCTGGCATCTTAATCGTCAACAGCGATTGCAGCGAGTCCTCTGGAAAACATTTGCACCTTCATACTGCCGGCCGGAGTGGCCGTGCGGTTCTAGGCTCTACAGTCTGGAACCGAGCGACCACTACGGTCGCAGGTTCGAATCCTGCCTCGGGCATGGCTGTGTGTGATGTCCTTAGGTTAGTTAGGTTTAATTAGGTCTAAGTTCTAGGCGACTAATGATCTCAGAAGTTAAGTCGCATAGTGCTCAGAGCCATTTGAACCATTTGATTCACTTACATACTACAATCATAGAAATAGAAGATTAGTCAGCCATTTCCACGCCGTAAGCATGAATTCATTCGCATCACTTCATCTACTATATGCGAAATCTGTTTTTGTTTGTACTCTCCTCCAATGGTCCCATAGATCAGGACCAACTATTATTCTTGCCTCGTTCAGGTTCATCACATTTCCTTAGGGCCTGTGTTACTAGTAGAACTTGCAACGTGCTTTGCGAATAATGTCCAAACGCTATTACTATATGTATGTGTTATCACTATGGTCCCACTAATTATGCCTTTCAACACTACGTTTGGTAACCGCATGCTGTTTAGTACGTATTGTAAGTAGGCTGTTTATGTTTTCTTATTGGCAACGTTCCGTAGCGCTCTGTATGAAAATCACTGGCTGTGCTGTGTGCAGTCTGTGGCTAGTTTGCATTGTTGTCTGCCATTGTAGTGTTGGGCAGCTGGATGTGAAGAGCGCGTAGCGTTGTGCAGTTGGAGGTGAGCCGCCAGCAGTGGTGGATGTGGGGAGAAAGATGACGGAGTTTTGAAATTTGTAACACTGGATGTCATGAACTGCTATATATATTATGACTATTAAGGTAAATACATTGTTTGTTCTCTATTAAAATCTTTCATTTGCTAACTATCGTTATCAGTAGTTAGTGCCTTCCGTAGTTTGAATCTTTTATTTAGCTGGCAGTAGTGGCGCTCGCTGTATTGTAGTAGTTCGAGTAATGAAGATTTTTGTGAGGGAAGTGATTTGTGAAAGGTATAGGTTAATGTTAGTCAGGGCCATTCTTTTGCAGGGATTTTTGAAAGTCAGATTGCGTTGCGCTAAAAATATTGTGTGTCAGTTTAAGCTCAGTCCTGTATAATTGTTCAAAGGGTACGTTTCAGAATCTCAGTGCATTAATATTATTACTGTTATTGTTCTTCTATCGATCGGATTGTGGAAACCTCATGTCTATTACCGTTAGGGAAACAGTGTAATTCGAAACCCAACAGTTCACAGTTAGCGGTATTGGGATGAATCATGCAGAGGGGTAAGGCGCGTTAGGTGGAACAGCTCGCAGGACTTGCGTGTTTATACTGTTTGCGCTGTCCACCAGACAGGGTCTGGTTGCCATCGGAGTAATGCGCCTGTGACAGACTCCAAAGTACATTCGCACACGTATCGAATTTTCTCATTGTAAACCGCTAAACTAGTGTGGCAGACGTACGCATACACAAGCGATGATCATGTGGATATACTGTAAGTAGGCTGTTTAGGTTTTTATGTTGGTAACGCCACGTAGCGCTCTGCATGAAAATCACCAACTGTGCTGTGTTTGTCTCTGGTGTTGTTCCATTGTGTCGAACTTTTGAAGCTGTTGCTGTGTTTGTCTCTGATTTTGTTTGATTTGTTGCATTAATTGCAGTAATAATGTATTAGTGTCTGGAATCTGTTCCTCTATGCTTTTCGGCAGTGCATTTGCACCGGCAACATTCACATTTTGAAAAGCAGAAGATGTGTTTTGACTTAACTGAGAAAAAGGTCAGTACGCAAAACCTGAATCTACAGTATTTGCAAAATTTTGTCCTGTCATTTCGGAATCCTGAGACGAGCTGTTGCCGACCGATCGATTGATAATGCTTCCCTGTTCACTAGTTGTATCACTTCTACACCATTATTTGCCGCCTGGTCAATTTCCCTATACACAATTACCAAATTACTATGTTGAACATTAGTTAATTCATTACACGCTGGCGGTAACTCACTACTCTCACCTTCACCGTCATTTCTCTGTTTAATTTGGAGCCTAGTATTACGTTTTTCACGCGCCATAATTGTCACAATATTTCACACGATAACACAGAAAAGCACAATTTGAAGAGTAAAATAAGAAAACACATTTAAAAAGCACTGAAACTAATATCTAATTAATTAGGACGCACATCTGCGAAATACTTGGTGCAAATCTACAGGGTGTTTCAAAAATGACCGGTATATTTGAAACGGCAATAAAAACTAAACGAGCAGCGATAGAAATACACAGTTTGTTGCAATATGCTTGGGACAACAGTACATTTTCAGGCGGACAAACTTTCGAAATTACAGTAGTTACAATTTTCAACAACAGATGACGCTGCAAGTGATGTGAAAGATATAGAAGACAACGCAGTCTGTGGGTGCGCCATTCTGTACGTCGTCTTTCTGCTGTAAGCGTGTGCTGTTCACAACGTGCAAGTGTGCTGTAGACAACATGGTTTATTCCTTAGAACAGAGGATTTTTCTGGTGTTGGAATTCCACCGCCTAGAACACAGTGTTGTTGCAACAAGACGAAGTTTTCAACGGAGGTTTAATGTAACCAAAGGACCGAAAAGCGATACAATAAAGGATCTGTTTGAAAAATTTCAACGGACTGGGAACGTGACGGATGAACGTGCTGGAAAGGTAGGGCGACCGCGTACGGCAACCACAGAGGGCAACGCGCAGCTAGTGCAGCAGCTGATCCAACAGCGGCCTTGGGTTTCCGTTCGCCGTGTTGCAGCTGCGGTCCAAATGACACCAACGTCCACGTATCGTCTCATGCGCCAGAGTTTACACCTCTATCCATACAAAATTCAAACGCGGCAACCCCTCAGCGCCGCTACCATTGCTGCACGAGAGACATTCGCTAACGATATAGTGCACAGGATTGATGACGGCGATATGCATGTGGGCAGCATTTGGTTTACTGACGAAGCTTATTTTTACCTGGACGGCTTCGCCAATAAACAGAACTGGCGCATATGGGGAACCGAAAAGCCCCATGTTGCAGTCCCATCGTCCCTGCATCCTCAAAAAGTACTGGTCTGGGCCGCCATTTCTTCCAAAGGAATCATTGGCCCATTTTTCAGATCCGAAACGATTACTGCATCACGCTATCTGGACATTCTTCGTGAATTTGTGGCGGTACAAACTGCCTTAGACGACACTGCGAACACCTCGTGGTTTATGCAAGATGGTGCCCGGCCACATCGCACGGCCGACGTCTTTAATTTCCTGAATGAATATTTCGATGATCGTGTGATTGCTTTGGGCTATCCGAAACATACAGGAGGCGGCGTGGATTGGCCTCCCTATTCGCCAGACATGAACCCCTGTGACTTCTTTCTGTGAGGACACTTGAAAGACCAGGTGTACCGCCAGAATCCAGAAACAATTGAACAGCTGAAGCAGTACATCTCATCTGCATGTGTAGCCATTCCGCCAGACACGTTGTCAAAGGTTTCGGGTAATTTCATTCAGAGACTACGCCATATTATTGCTACGCATGGTGGATATGTGGAAAATATCGTACTATAGAGTTTCCCAGACCGCAGCGCCATCTGTTGTTGAAAATTGTAACTACTGTAATTTCGAAAGTTTGTATGCCTGAAAATGTACTGTTGTCTCAAGCATATTGCAACAAACGGTGTATTTCTATCGCTGCTCGTTTAGTTCTTATTGCCGTTTCAAATATACCGGTCATTTTTGAAACACCCTGTACATGCATGCCACATCTGTTTTACTGTACAACAACGAAAAACTACAACTACAAAGAAGATTCTCTCTACAATTACGCACTAGCAATAAACAATAGCTACACTAATTACGCAAACTACAAGAAAAAAATCAGAAGATTCAGTGAGGTATCCTCGGCTAAGGGTCGACGTATGAAACGTCCCCTTAGAAAAATTAATGAATGAATTACTGTGCTGAAAAAGCTCTTCGTTATTTTAGTTTCAAACAGCTGAGCAGAACTGAACGTACTCAGACATTTCTCTCTTTACTTATTCTGATCAACACTAAAATGACACACAATATTTTTAGCGCAACGCTATCTGACTTTCAATAATCCCAACAAAAGAATGGCCATGACTAACAATAACCTATACCTTTCATGAATCACTTACCTCACAAAAATCCTCGTTACTCGAACTACTGCAATACAGCGAGCGCCATCGCTTTGGTATCAACGACTGGGCCGGAATACTGGGTGACAGGGGTTTGGGCCCCTACATGTTGCCTGACCGGTTGACTTCACGAAGGTATCATGCATTACTCTTAAACCATTTGTTTGATGCGCTGGAAGATGTTCCACTATGTGTCTGGCATGTCTCCCAGGGGATATATTTCCAACATGATAGTGCATGTCCACACCCTGGAATTATTGTGCAACATCATTTGGACAGAACATTTCCAGGGAAATGGCTCGGATGTGGAGGTCCAGTTGTATGGCCATAACGTTTATCTAAATCTCCTGGATTTCTTCCTGTGGGGACACCTGAACAGGCACGTGTACTCTACTCCGCTGACGAATGTTGAAGAATTGGTAGGTATGTTCATGCTGCTCTTGTTGCTGTGGACGTAGCTCTGCTGCAAAGGAACCAGAGCTGTATGATCCGACTGGTTTTGAAATGTTTGGACATGCAGGGAGGTCGCTTTGAGCATCTGTTGTTCTGAGGACAACTTATTCTGTTGTGAAGGTCATGCACTCATTAATATGGACATTGTTATTGTCACTGGTTGCTAATATGCGACTCTGAGGGCTCATATTACATGTAGTATAAATGACAAGTAGACATTGTGTTATTGTACTGTGCTATCATCTTTAGAATCTCGAAATTGATATTGCTTTTGTAGTTATTCTGTCCTATGACAGGTCATTTGTTTCAACTGTCTATTTTTTATTTGTCTGACCACGTATTTGTTATGTGCAACATTACAAAATGCTGTAAATTGAGGATACATGTGACCTAAGAAACGATGTATATTACAGTGTGAAATGTCAGAATAAAATTAGCAGATAAAAAACATGCGACCCAACGCAGGATCGAACCAGCGACTTCTTGCATGCTAACCCAAAACTTTATCCACTGAACCAACGGTACAGCACTACTAAATATGCTAACACAGGTAGTTACCATACATGTGGTTACAGTGTTGCCAGATTGTCACTCTTAAACGTCCTTTATCTGCCGAATGTACTCGCCAGACGAAATTTTGTGACAGACATTTATTTTTTATCGCTGGCAGGTGAGGAGTCGCGCTGCGAAGCCCGAGTGCGTGAATTTCGCTTAACCCTGTACATGAATTGCATATGGGGCCTGAAGATAGTATTCTGAAACGACGAAACTGGTAGTCAAAATAAGATAAAATAACTTCTCAAATATGTACGGCTGTTCGGTGAGCTTCCTTGATAAATACTTAGACAGAGGTAATGAAAGTATGCAGATAATGCTAACTTTCATCTTCTACTACTGGAGACGTAATACATTTAAGGAAACTTACAAGCCGGCCGGGTGGCCAAGAGGTTCTAGGCGCTACAGTCTGGAACCGCCCGACCCCTGCGGTCGGAGGTCCGAATCCTGCCTCGGGCATGGATGTGTGTGACGTTCTTAGGTTAGTTAGGTTTAAGTAGTTCTAAGTTCTAGGGGACTGATGACCTTAGAAGTTAAGTTCCATAGTGCCCAGAGCCATTTGAACCATTTTTAGAAACTTACATTAAATTACGTTGAGTTGGTTCACCATATTTCGAAAGCTTCTATCCTCTTTTTGTCCAAACTATTTATCGTCCATGTTTCACTTCCATACATGGTTACACTCCATACAAATACTTTCAGAAATGACTTCATGACACTTAAATCTGTACTCGATGTTAACAAATTTCTCTTCTTCAGAAACGCTTTCCTTGCCATTGTCAGTCTACATTTTATATCCTCTCTACTTCGACCATCATCAGTTATTTTGCTCCCCAAATAGCAAAACTCCTTTACTACTTTAAGTGTCTCATTTCCTAATCTAATTCCCTCAGCATCACCCGCATTGATTCGACTACATTCCATTAATGTATAATGATTAAGGAGGCAGATAACATACAACGCAGTCTACAACTAGAAAAGCAAAAGTCTCATCTAGACGTGAATTCTGGCTGTCGAACTGGAGTATTCTAACGTAAAACTCTACTCACGGTATTGTATGAGAATACTTCTCGCATATGTGATTATAGTGATGTCAAACTGTCTTCCTTCGATATTCACTTTCTACCGAAAATCACTGACAGGAAAAAAAAATCGCAACACCAAAAAAATTAATGTAGGGTAGTGAAATTACGGGAATTAAATTGCCTAGGTAACATTTGTTAAGTAATGACATTGTAAGATCACAGGTTAATGGAAACGCGAGATAAGCCGTTGAAAAATGATTCAAATGGCTCTGAGCTCCATGGGACTTAACATCTGAGGTCACCAGTCCTCTAGAACTACTTAAACTTAACTAACCTAAGGACATCACACACATGCATGCCCGAGGCGGGATTCGAACCGCCGACGGTATCAGTCGCGCGGTTCCGGACTGAAGCGCCTACAACCGCTCGGCCACCGCGGCCGGCTAAGCCATTGCAGCTGTGAAATGTTGTCATATTAATAACCGGTGTAATCGCCGGAATTTTGAATGCAAGCATGCAAACGTGCATACATTGTGTTTTGCGGGCGCCGGATGTCAGTGTATGGGATGCAGGTCAATGCCTGTTGCACTTGGTAGGCCAATAAAGCGATCGCTAACGCTGTTTGTGGATGATGGTGAAGTTGTCGTCCTCTAATGTCCCACATGTGCTCGATCGGAAACAGATGTGGTGATATTGCAGGCCAAGGCAACATCATAATCTGTAGAGAATGTTGGGTCACAACGGCGATACAGGGCTATTACAAATGATTGAAGCGATTTCATAAATTCACTGTAGCTCCATTCATTGACATATGGTCACGACACACTACAGATACGTAGAAAAACTCATAAAGTTTCGTTCGGCTGAAGCCGCACTTCAGGTTTCTGCCGCCAGAGCGCTCGAGAGCGCAGTGAGACAAAATGGCGACAGGAGCCGAGAATGCGTATGTCGTGCTTGAAATGCACTCACATCAGTCAGTCATAACAGTGAAACGACACTTCAGGACGAAGTTCAACAAAGATCCACCAACTGCTAACTCCATTCGGCGATGGTATGCGCAGTTTAAAGCTTCTGGATGCCTCTGTAAGGGGAAATCAACGGGTCGGTCTGCAGTGAGCGAAGAAACGGTTGAACGCGAAAAAAACGTTACAGGACACGTGTATCTGGACATGCTACAAAATTGGCTCATGCCACAACTGGAGACCGACAGCGCCGACTTCATCTTTCAACAGGATGGTGCTCCACCGCACTTACATCATGATGTTCGGCATTTCTTAAACAGGAGATTGGAAAACCGATGGATCGGTCGTGGTGGAGATCATGATCAGCAATTCATGTCATGGCCTCCACGCTCTCCCGACTTAACCCCATGCGATTTCTTTCTGTGGGGTTATGTGAAAGATTCAGTGTTTAAACCTCCTCTACCAAGAAACGTGCCAGAACTGCGAGCTCGCATCAACGATGCTTTCGAACTCATTGATGGGGACATGCTGCGCCGAGTGTGGGAGGAACTTGATTATCGGCTTCATGTCTGCCGAATCACTAAAGGGGCACATATCGAACATTTGTGAATGCCTAAAAAAACTTTTTGAGTTTTTGTATGTGTGTGCAAAGCATTGTGAAAATATCTCAAATAATAAAGTTATTGTAGAGCTGTGAAATCGCTTCAATCATTTGTAATAACCCTGTATGTGGGCGAGCGTTTCCTGTTGGAAAACATCCCTTGGAATTATGTTCACGAATGGCCGTATAACAGTTCAGATCATCATATTGACGTACAAATTTTCAGTCAGGGTACGTGGGATAACAACGAGAGTGTGCTTCCGCTGTCACACGAAATCGCATCCCTGACCATAAATTTCGGTCTGGGTCTGGTGAGTCTAGCACACAGACATATTGGCTGCAGGCTCCAACTGGCCTCCTAACCAACACACAGCTATCACTGCCACAGAGGCGCCCTCACGTTATACGCGGGCCAGCAACGCGCAGCGACGGCGTACTGCGCGGCGGCTGCAGAGACCTCTAGTGCTAAACGAGGTCCATGCCGTCGGGTGCGGATTCGAACCCGCGGCGCTCGGTACCGTAACCTTGTCGAGAGACATGGCGAGCTGGACTCGTATTCGGAAGGATTGTGGTTCGAGTCCCTGTCGGGACACCTAGGTATAGGTTTCCAGTGGTTTCCCTAAATCACTGAACGCAAACGCTCAGATGGTTTCTCGAAGAGAACATAGCAGATATCTCTACCCCGTTAGTGTTTTTGTTCCGTCTATTACGACCATGTTGCTTAAGGGGCTCCGGAGTGGCTCAAAATCATGAAAAGTTCAATTTTTACTTTTTTGCGTTTTCTGAATCTGCAGACTATTACCTTTTAATAGATATATAATTTATTCAATTCCGAAGACTACAACTATTTTTAATTTTTTTTAAATGTGTTCTACATGGGCGTGGTCCACTGTGGCGCTGTTAAACTGCTGTCAAATGGTGTTATTATTAGCGTCCGTGTTCATCAGGTACATTTTAGTGATGTGAGATGCAATAATGGAGGTGATAAAACCTATTTTCAGAGACTTAGCAGCACCTGAACTGTTGAAAAAGTGTATTCACGGAAAAACTCAAAACCCCAATGAAAGTGTAAATAGTGTTATATGGTCGAGAATCCCAAAGACTGTATTTGTTGGAATAGAAACACTTCACTTTGGTGTGTATGATGCTGTTGCGACTTTCAATGATGGCAACATTGTAAGGTGCAAGGTATTTAGAAATATGGGAATGAAGATAGGTTCTAACATGGTACGAGCGATGCTTGCTTTAGACAAGGAACGCCTTCGGGCTGCAGACAGGGCTGTAAAGAGTCTAGAAATACAAGCAAGAGTAAACAGGAGGAGGAACAAGAGGAAGCTGGAGGAAGAGTTTGCAGAGGATGAAGATAATCCATCCTATGGACCTGGAATGCACTAAAAAGTTAATCCAATCTTTGTCACTCGATTCCCAAAACTTTTATTTTCTCATACTAATTACATGTTTTCTAAGGATCTTCCAAACATATTTGTTTCAAACTTTCAGTAAATGTTACACAGTACCTTCTGCATAATTTAACACAGCCTTTTTCCAAAAAACTGTATACTTTTGAATACATAAATAAAAAATTGCAAAAAAATGTTGTGAATTTTCATTACAATTGAAAAAAAATCAACTTTAATAACTGAACTAAAATTTTGTAAAAATCCCTAAGTTAAGTTGTAGCCCATATTCCAATAAATAATCTGTGAAAAGTTCAACTTCCTACCTCAAATACTTTGTGAGGAAAGATGTAATTTATAAGCGTTATTTTAACATTGCAAGTATAGGGCGTTCCGGAGCCCCTTAAGGAGCATTAGACGCAAGTCTGCCTTCCTTTTTTCACATTTTTCTCTCCCAACAGACCTCCGGTAAAACATCAAATCTCCGACATCGCTGCGGCCGGAAAACGATCGTGCAAGAACGGGACCAACGACGACTGAAGAGAATCGTTCGGGGCGACAGAAGTGCAACCCTTCCGCAAATTGCTGCACATTTCAAATGCCCGATGCACTCTCGCTTGACACTAATGAGGTCGCAAATGATGGTGGTTTAGAGTCGGTGGAATGGACGCTACAGCGAGTCTGACTCGGAACTGTCCTTGAAGTAACTGATTCGTAACGGTTCGTTGTGTCACTGTGGTGCCAACTGCTGCTCAAACTGCTGCAGATGCAGTACGTTCCGTCAGAGCTATACGCCGAACAAGGTGGTCTTCCTTCTCGGTAGTGCCACGTGGCCGTCCGGAGTCCGGTCTTCTTGGTCCAAATGGCTCTGAGCACTACGGGACTTAACTTCTGAGGTCATCAGTCCCCTAGAACTTAGAAATACTTAAACCTAACTAACCTAAGGACATCACACACAACCATGCCCGAGGCAGGATTCGAACCTGCGACCGTAGCGGTCGCGCGGTTCCAGACTGTAGCGCCTAGAACTGCTCGGCCACTTAGGCCGACGGTCTTCTTGCGACCCTACATTCTCGTGACTACCGCTACCAGCAGTCATGTTCAGTTGCTACATTCCTACCGAGTCTTTCTGCAACATCGCAGAAGGAACATTCAGCTTCTGGTAGTCGTATTACACGATTTCGTCCGAAATCAGTGAGGTGTTGATGATGGCTTTTCGTCTTAAGGTATTTCTGACTAACATCAGCTCACCACGTCCAGTTTCAAAGGTAACCAACACTCACGACGGTAGCAGCGGGTGTTTAAGGGGGGTAGGACGTCAAACGGGCCGACTTGGAGCAGGAGAGGCACCACAGGACATTTTATTTTGTACTGTCTACTTTTACAAGTAAATTCATAAAACTTTGTCAGAATGACCAGGAAGGATTCAGGATTCACACTCATAGCAGTGGAAGTGCGTCTTTGAGGCTTCCCGTAGCACTGCGCAAAGCTACATATAGGGCCGCGGTCAGAATCCACCCACTCTTAGCGATGTACAACTCGCGACACAAATTAAGCAAGGAATTGTTCCCCCCCATTTTCTGGACCACATTTATTGATTCAGTGTAATGGTATTAAATAAGGGTCACCAGCCACAATATAAATTATGTGACAGTGTTAAAATTCTCACTACTACGGAGTCAATAACTAATGGCCATGTAGTTAATTATTCTCAGTAAGATTATGTTATCAGACCACTTAAATGGAATACCTACACAGTTCATAAACCGCCACCAGCTGGCTCCCAACAACTTCCGCCGACAATCTCCACAAAGACCAAACAGGATTGTACTTCAAACCAATTGCGAAAAAGTCACACAAAGACACACACACATATTTCCATAGAAACATGTGTATTTTATTTCTTTCACAATTAAAGCTTGTCAAGACCACTTTGTACAGTGAACACTACACTCAGCTGTCTAAAGGCATCTGGTGTAAGATGCCTCATCCCATCGAACTCTTGGGAAAGAAACCAGCCCCAGAGGTGTCCATCTCCGTTTGTTTAAGAGGATTATTCATGCTCAAGAAGCCCTCTCCCTACATTCAAACCCTGGTCCAAGATGTCAGCCTTGGGCTACATAATACCCACAGAAGGAGCAGACAGAAGCAAGGAAATAATATGCTGCGACGAAGAACCTGGAAGGTCGGTTGAAGGGAATGGGCTGTATCTCACTGAAAGATAGTAAGACGAACATGAATTTAAAGCAAAACAAATGTAATGGTGTATAGCGAATTAGGTAATTCTGAAGGAATTAGATTAGGAAATGAGACACTGATAGTAGCATTAGATGAGTTTTGTTGTAACTATGGCCAAAGTAGGGACGATATGAAATGCATTTTGTCAACAACAAGACAAGTATTTCTGAATGAGAGAAATTTGGTAACACTGAATATAAAACGTCTTTCCTGAGGTATCTGGAGTGTAACCTTGTTTGGAAGTGAAACGTGGATAATAAACGGTTAGGGCAAGAGAGGTTTTCGAAACGTTGTGCTACAGGAGAATGCTGAAGATAAGATCGTCTCTCGGATAACTAACGAACAGGCACTGAACCGAATTTAGAAAAAGAAATTTATGGCCAAACTTCACTAAAAGTGGGAATCTGTTGTTAGCTCAAAACCTGAGGCATAAGGAAATCAAGAAATTATGTGATATGTGTTATGTGATACGTGATTTATTCATCTGATTACGTAAAATTTTAAATCATTTGATTTGATATATAGGAGACATATCAAAATTTACAAAAATAAATAAATAAATAAAATGAATCAAAATGGTTCAAATGACTCTGAGCACTATGGGACATAACTTCTGAGGTCATCAGTCCCCTAGAACGTAGAACCACTTAAAGCTAACTAACCTAAGGACATCACACACATCCATGCCCGAGGCAGGATTCGAACCTTCGACCGTAGCGGTCGCGCGGTTCCCGACTGAAGCGCCTAGAACCGCTCGGTCACACAGACCGGCTACAAAAAGAAACTTGTTTCTGTTTTTTAAGAGAAATATGAAAGTTTACATTATATTTTACATTTATAAGTTACAGCTACACAAGTAGATAAAATAATACATATAATACAATGCCTGTGCTCAGACTGTGAAGCTGTCCTCAATGAATTCTTCGACGGAATAATAACACTTTTCCACTAGAAGAGTAAAGAACAATCTTTTCAGTGGACCAAGCTCCATCTTAAATATATTAATGCCTTTCATTTTATTGAAAATTTTTTAACCCCATGTACTCTTGTGTTTGGGCATAAAGTTTTAAACGATGTGTTAGAAGTTTGAAATTATCTCTGTGGCGAGTGCTGTAGTTGTGGTTGATATGAAAAGTGTCTAGTGTATGTTGATTTTTATATAAGAACACCACCACCTCATATATATAAAGTCAGAGAATAGATAGTATTTTTAATTTTTTGACCGTGCTCGATAGGATTCACGTTTTTTGCAACACACATGTTTCTAATTACTTTCTCTTGTAATACTAGGAGCCTAGTGACATATGCTGAATTTCCCCAGAAGATTATGCCATAACGAATAACTGACTCAAAGGAGCAGTGATAAACTATATTTCTGGTATCCATGTTTGTGGCACCTAACAAAATACACATTGATAATGCCAAGCTGTTCAGTTTATTTGCTAAGTAATCTATGTGTACCTTACAATTTAAATTTTTATCAAGATTTAGGCCAAAGAACTTCACGTGGTTTGCTTCTGTGATATCCTGATCATTGCAAGTTATTTTTATTTGAGTCCTTTCTACTGATTTAGCTTCAAATTGCATCATTTTGGTTTTAGTTACATTTAGTTTTAGTTCGTTGGTAATAAAGTTATGTTTTCCCCGCAGACATATTGAGTCTCAACGACTGATGTAAATAGGTTTAAATACGAGGGCTATCCACAAAGTACATTACTTTTTGGAATTAAAAATAAATAAAGTATTGGAAATTTTTTTATTATATACAGATGAAAGCCATACTTAAATACTACTTTTCTACATAGTTGCCATTTAAATTAAGGCACTTATCGTATAGATGGACGAGCTTGGAAATTCCTTCGACGTAAAATTCGGCCGCCTGCGCCTTCAACCACGTAGCGACTGACTTTTGGGACAGAAAAGGTGTGATTTTTGTGGATTTCCTGGAAAGAGGCACTACAATAAACTCTCAAAGGTATTGCCAAACTCTGCACAACCTCAGAAGAGCAATACAAAACAAGCGCAGGGGAAAGTTGGGCTCAAAGATCTTGTTGATTCACGACAACGCCCGGGCCCACACGGCAAATGCCACTCGTGAAGTTCTCGAATCTTTTAAGTGGGAGTTGTTTCCTCATCCGCCGTACAGTCCCGACCTGGCACCGAGCGACTTCCACTTATTCCCAGCAATGAAGAAGTGGTTGGCTATGCAGCGTTTTGATGACGACGCACAGCTTCAAGAAGAGGTAACCACGTGGTTGAAGGCGCAGGCGGCCGAATTTTACGACGAAGGAATTTCCAAGCTCGTCCATCGCTATGATAAGTGCCTTAATTTAAATGGTGACTATGTAGGAAAGTAGTATTTAAGTGTGGCTTTCATCTGTATATAATTAAAAAAATTCCAATACTTTATTTATTTTTAATTCCAAAACGTAATGTACTTTGTGGATAGATAGCTCTCGTAGTTATGGGTTGCATCAGTTATGCCGAGATGAAGAAGGACGCACAAGGTAGACAAGTGTGTAGGGCTGCATCAAGGCAGGCTTCGAACCATAGCAACAACAAGATAAAATGGTGTCTGTCACATAGGGCACCAGCAGTTTTAGTGATTATAAAGAATCCGCCTCGACTGCAAATTGAAACCGGATGTTGACATACGTTTCGGCGCGGATAACCACGCCTTCTTCGGAACACACTAAAACTACAAACTTTAGGCAGTTTGTAGTTTTAGTGTGTTCCGAAGAAGGCGTGGTTATCCGCGCCGAAACGTATGTCAACATCCGGTTTCAATTTGCAGTCGAGGCGGATTCTTTATAATCATTAAATTATTCACGATTGCCGACGCGCTGCAATGTTAAAAGTTCGCCAGCAGTTTTCCTCGCATTGCTAGCAAAATCCTGGCGATGGGTACTGTACGCAGCGGGGAGGAAGCGCGCAGGTGCCACGTGTCGGCGGGGATTCCCGGGCGTGACGCAGCAGCGGCCGGCGTGCCGACGCCTGCGCTTTGAGGCTCACAGGTGGGCGGCGCGTGCGCAGACGAGCCGGGGCCACGGTCGTAAATCGCGAGCGGTCCAGGTGCCGCGGGCGGCAGCTGCTCCGCTGCTGAGGCGCGCTCCGCGGGCTGCACTGGTGCAGACTCGACTACAAGGACGCCCAAATTGGACCGCCGCTTTGTCGGCGCGTGCTCGCTCACTTTGTTCACGCCTCCCGCGGGCCACTGTATGTCGCCGCCGCGCCCTCCACACAAAGGCGTCACGCTTCCGGTCCTGTGTCTGTAGTAGCCGCTCTCACATCTTGTTTCCAGAGCGCCAGTCCAGTCGTTTCTTTCAGAGCCACTCTCGGACTCGAGCTCGTACTTCTCTAGAGCAGATGTTAACCACCGTTTCGAATCACACAGAACTTAAGACCTAATACATTGAGAACATTTTTGTATTTGTAGGATAAATTCCGTACTTTGAGCGGTGGTTATGGTGCGATCTGCCCATTAGGCAGGTTCACCAACACAAGCCGAAACTGTGTAGCCCTCCCAGTTTTCCTCCATCCTTTCCACGGACGCATACGATCCATTTGTCTTGATGGGGTCAGCCAGGTGTTCTCTTCTTCCTCTTTTATTCTTCCTCGTCGTTGAAGCTTCTAATGCGTTCTTCATTATGCAGTCCTTCTAACCCAATGTTCTTAACAATTCCTTTTCCTTGTCTTGTTTCCGGTATTTCTGTTTTCTCATTCACTCTGTGACACAATTTCATGTCTTATTCATTTACAAATCCAAATCCAAATACAGGTCTCCGCTCTCGGTCATTGTGTCCAATGTGCAGCCGCAATTTGGGAACCAAGTGGACGCACCAGGAGCAGCAGTAGATTTTGTTCATACACACGATTTTGTTTAATTTTCATTCTCACGTGATTCTGCAAAGAAATTACAAGTGTCTCTGTGTTTTACTTCGTAGACTAGTGTGTACTAAACTATTCCAAGTGCGTAAAAAAATGGTTCAAATGGCTCTGACCACTATGGGACTTAACTTCTGAGGTCATCAGTCCCCTAGAACTTAGAACTACGTAAACCTAAGGACATCAAACACATTCATGCCTGAGGCAGGATTCGAACCTGCGACCGCTCGGTTGCGCGGTTCCAGACTGTAGCGCCTAGAACCGCTCGGACGGCATAAGTGCGTAAATATCAGTGCATTTGTCGTGTAGTATAAACCAGAAGTAGTGTAGCAGAAGTAGGTTGCCTCCAGCGACTCTTTGGGGATATATTGAAGGCCAATTACATTTCCCACCTTGCCTCTTATACAATCACCGTCATTTACGTCACTGTCAGGTGACTTCGGCCATTAGCCACTTTCAAGTGAATACACTTATATTCTTAAATGCACGAACGAAAACGATGTCCTCGTGAAACTCACCACACTACTCACATGTGGGGTTGCCATCCCTCCCGATATTCGGGACCGTCACCGTTATGGACTTTCTTCTCCCGACATCCCGACAAGATACAGTTTTTTCCTGATTTTGTAAAATATTTTACCATCTTTGGCTGAAGTAACGCCATCTGTCCGCACGACATGTAAATGGGACCTCCATTAGTTTTATTTATTATCATTTATAATGAATATGATTTCGAAATTCTGACGAAGAGACAAACGTCTTTTTATACCATAGCATTTGATTACTTAGAGAAATAATAAATATCAAGTATTTCATTGGATGACGCTATCTGAAACCCCAGATTGGGTGATGATTAAAACACTATTGTATACCTGACTAAAAAATAGTGTTAAGATTTCAGGCATCTACATCTACATCTACATCCATACTCCGCAAGCCACCTGACGGCGTGTGGCGGAGGGTACCTGGAGTACCTCTATCGGTTCTCCCTTCTATTCCAGTCTCGTATTGTTCGTGGAAAGAAGGATTGTCGGTATGCCTCTGTGTGGGCTCTAATCTCTCTGATTTTATCCTCATGGTCTCTTCGCGAGATATACGTAGGAGGGAGCAATATACTGCCTGACTCTTCGGTGAAGGTATGTTCTCGAAACTTTGACAAAAGCTCTTCAACTGTTTTCATGAATATGTGTATCTGAAGAGCTTTTACGAACCTAAAACGTAACTCGGAAGAATGGAAGTCCAAATACTCCGTGGACGAAAGGTGGATTTAGTTTCTTAAGGAACCGGAAATCCTGCACACAAATGTCAGCTGCTAAAATTACGCGGGTATTTGTTTTCTATTCCCGCAAAGAACGGTACTGTTGAAAGAGTATTTCCGCTGATGTCGGCTCAGTGAAATGAAAGAAATTGACTGCTGTCAGGCACTTAGTGCCAGTTTAACTACAAACTGACTGGCATGGAGCTTTACAAATACGTAACAGGGAAAAAAGGGCTTTCTGAAAAAAAGTTAAATCTGCCAAAAAATATGGTGTACCAACTGCTTGTGCCGCAACAAGTTCCATGTAATTGAGCTCTGAATAAAAAGTAATTATATTAAATATTTTTTTACTTCATTTCTGCACCCCTATCTCAGTGTCCTGATGAGGTCTCATCAAGATATGGCAACCCTGCTCGTCTGGGACATACGCCTCACCAGGTTAATTCGAATTAACCTCGAGAGAGAAAAATGACTAATGGCCAAAATCAGCTGACACTGACATATATAACAGTGATTATATAACAGCCGAGATGGAAAATGCAATCGTTCTTTAATGAATCTGACGCTGCGACACCCGAGATGTCTACACTTATAGTAGTGCTATATTCCTCGTGGTATAGACGAATATTGATTACAGATGGATAGGGGTTGTTGCGTACAGATGCCGAGGGAATTGTCAACTGTCTGTAAGAAGCTGGCGGCTGCGTTGGCCACCGTCGACAGGCTGGCGTGGAATTTTCGATTGTGGTCTTTGAAAAACTGATTCGCGTTAGCCGTGGCTGTTCCTCTCATATTTTATTGAGGCTTGGAAATGGCTATGCAAGTAGTACAAACGCATGTTTGAATTTTTTTTTTAAATTTTTAGTCTGATTAAAAACGGAAAAATTGAATTGCTGCAAGAGAAAAAAGCAACTCTAACATTTCTATTTTTACTTGTCACAAATATCTGGCTGTTTTTTTCCTACTATGTCGAGATTTAGAAAGGTGTAATTAACAGGCAGGAACGTCAGAGTACAGTTTAAACAGCTGAGCATGAAACGAGCAGCAATGGCGATACACTGCTCCGTTGCCGTGCCAAAGGAAGAGACAGTGTAAGTAGGCTGTTTATGTTTTCTTATTGGCAACGTTACGTAGCGCTCTGTATGAAAATCGACTGACTCTGCTGTGGGTTTGCTCTGTTGTGGCCCATTACCTGTCAGCATGTCAAGAGTCAGCACTGTCTTTCCGTTGGAAGGACAACACTACTTCTTCAAGACTGCATGGAAATCCACTACTTCCGTGTGCATTGTCTTTTACTGCTCAGACTTTGAGAAAAGAAACGGCAGTTTCACTGTGTTGAATGATCAGGACTGTCTTTATGGACTGTGAGAAAATTTTAGCTTTTGACCAACATTGTATCAATAAGTGTGTGCATTTGATTCCTTTGTTATTGTAATTACGATTATGAAAAATTTTAACAAATATGTATTGCCCACTGCCCAAAACAATTTGTAAAATTTTTTGTGGGGAGCATGGGGACTATGTAAGTAGGCTGTTTATGTTTTCTTATTGGCAACGTTACGTAGCGCTCTGTATGAAAATCGCTGGCTGTGCTGTGTGCAGTCTGTGGCTAGTTTGCATTGTTGTCTGTCATTGTAGTGTTGGGCAGCGGCAGCTGGATGTGAACAGCGCGTAGCGTTGCGCAGTTGGAGGTGAGCCACCAGCAGTGGTGGATGTGGGGAGAGAGATGGCGGAGTTTTGAAATTTGTTAGACTGGATGTCATGAACTGCTATATATATTATGACTATTAAGGTAAATACAATGTTTGTTCTCTATTAAAATCTTTCATTTGCTAACTATGCCTATCAGTAGTTAGTGCCTTCCGTAGTTTGAATCTTTTATTTAGCTGGCAGTAGTGGCGCTCGCTGTATTGCAGTAGTTCGAGTAATGAAGATTTTTGTGAGGTAAGTGATTTGTGAAAGGTATAGGTTAATGTTAGTCATGGCCATTCTTTTGTAGGGATTTTTGAAAGTCAGATTGCGTTGCGCTAAAAAATATTGTGTGTCAGTTTAAGCACAGTCATGTATAATTGTTCAAAGGGGACGTTTCAACAGCAGTGGGGAAGGCTCTGGTCGGAAGTAAAAATGGTGCGGAATTGGATGGTCGGAAGTACGTGCGGGTCCTCCAAAAGGGTTGGAAACGCTTCGGTCGGAAAGTCCATATATAATAGCCGACGGGCTTCAGGATACTGCGATGGACTTTGAGACGTTGAGGCACCTGAGGCGATCCTCAACGTCCACTATCGACGGGGGAATTGTAGGAACCCCCTCCCGCCCCCTCCCTAATAGGTCAATCGTGTACCACGCGCAAGAAGCGACTACTGGGGTAGCGAAGTAAGTGTGACATGCACTTGTGGATCTTATAGGATAGAGAAATCCTTCCACAGGCCGGACAGCTTACGTTCTAGCTTCGGACACGGAAGAATACTAATCCTTTTAATTAAAGAGAGTAGCATTTGTCGTGGCAAATCGGAGAAATAAAATGTTGAGACAGTATTAGTTAACTGCAGAAGCGCTACAGTAAGGTCCCAGAACTAGTCTCACTTATAAAGGGTAACAACGCCCTTGATACCTCACAACTAGGGTTGGGATTATTTTAAGGAAATACACATGGAAGGTGGACCCACATATTTCGACATTTGCTGTTTCATGGAATACGCTTTATTGCTTAACAATAATATCAAAATCATATTTTTAAAAAGAATTGTTAAAATAATAACAACGCTCACGGTGATTTAAAAACTTGAACAGGCTCAAACCATTAATAACGAAGTTAAACAATTTGTACCATTAAGAGCAGAGGTTGAAAGTAGGTGTATACAGCTCCTAAATAGGAGAAAGAAGGCACACGAACTAGGCGTGACTGCAGACGGATTAAAAAAAGACACTTTTATCAGTAAAATGAATTACAATGACAGCCACTAAATGTACTAACAATTTCCAAGCATGAGTAACATGTCACACAAGTGGATAGCGCCCAACCAAAATACAGAATGGCTAACAAGTCACGCCACTGATCGTGGCTGTTGGAAAGCGCTCACAAAGTGTAAACCCCAATAAAAATCCCTTAAGCAAGAAAATACAGAATCCTCTAAATACAGACAAAGCTTGGAAGGCATATAATTTAAATGTGACTCCCATCTGTACATACCAGCTGAAACATTGATAATGACCCTTAAATAAATATACAGTTGCCCAAAATGAAGGATAAGCTGCAAGGATATGCAATTTAAATGTCACTTACAAGTGGTACACACCTAAGAAACGTTGACAACGACCTTTAATAAATATACAATTGCACAAAATACAAGGTAAGCTGAGAAATACAGCAGACGGCTATCACAGCCAACAAGGAACGAGCAGCCAAGTTTTGCAATAAGTAGACTTAGCTAATGACTTGGATCTAAGGAAAGGTTCAGCAGCTCATACAGATACGTAAAAGGCCTTAAAATTTACTTGTTCTAGAAGTAGCAAATAACAGTGCAAGTTTGAAACGATTAGTTAAAGATAAGGTATAGAACGGAAGAACTTGGGGCTTGCAGAACACACTTTAAACCTGATGATGATGATTGGTGTTTTAGGGCGCACAACAGCGAGGTTATCAGCGCCCGGCTTTAAACCTCGTGAGCTTACTGAATTTACTAAATAGTACAGACTACTGGTCCCCGATTAACTGGCGACACACTGTCGTGGCACCCATTAAACTATCAACTTTACTTAACTTGAGCCACAGCGACGCGGCTGGTAAAGGAGTCAAATTGCCGGTCAACCCAGACGTCGTGCGACGACGGAAGTGCCGCCACAGCAGAAAGAAACATATCTCTGCTCCGGACCCAGAGAACAGGAACGCGTCGTCTGCTGCCAAAGCTATCCTGTTAACGCGTCAGTAATCTGAACAAATAAAGCTACAGATGTAGGAAATCTCAACTTCTCGCGCAAGCAACTACAGTTACAAGTTAGAAGCTTAACTCTTCTTAACATAACTGGTAAGTTAGAATCCGAAATATCAGCAGCTGCTGATGCAATGATTAAGGCATACTGATCTACAAAGGATCATACACACAATCACTCAGAGGCATGTTAATATAACAGGTTCAATTTCAGATTAACACAGATCTCGCCTTTCAATATCGAATACCCAAAAAATGAGAAAACATGATGTACCTTCACTCAGACGAGGAGACGTGACTTCTAGGATTCCAAGCAGGGGTCTCATTGCCTCCAATACGTACAGGCGGTCTTCGAGGTGCTGCAAAATTTAAGCGTGCAGAGTAGGCCGGCAACTTGCCGACCAGGTTGCACGCGACGTTCGCTGCTCTTCCCGCAGTCCGCTGCTACCAATCCTTATGCGACCCGGAGAGGCTTGCCTCCGACCGATTTCACCACTCGCGGCTTCTAGAGGCCCTTACTGGACTTCCCGAGTCCCTCAAAAGCAGCCACTTCCCAGCCATGTGCCCTCCAGCCAACTGACTTTATATCAGGCCCCGCCAAACCAACACCGCACGCCTCGACCAAAGACCCTAGCTCGCGACTTAGATCGATAGCGGCAACCCAAGCAGTTAGTGACGCCAGCGGAGTGCCATGTCTCCAAGATTAAAGCCGCCACGGCTCTGCCCTCGTAGTACTAGCGACAGAAAGCTGGCTGAAGCGTGGTGTTAACATCAGTGGAATTGTAAATTCTGCTTCGTATGTATATCTTGGTTGAACGCCACTGATAGATGTGTCTTTACAATAGTATCTGCTGTAGATATTACAGATTCCGAATGTGAAATAATGTTGGTGATAAGTGTTGAAAGAGGTTCAAATGGTTCAAATGGCTCTGAGCACTATGCGACTTAACATCTGAGGTCATCAGTCGCCTAGAACTCAGAACTAATTAAACCTAACTAACCTAAGGACATCACACACATCCATGCCCGAGGCAGGATTCGAAACTGCGACCGCAGTGGTCGCTCGGTTCCAGACTGTAGCGCCTGGAACCGAACGGCCATTCCGGCCGGCGTTGAAAGAGGGTCTAACTTGTTCATCGAATACTTTTATAGATCCATCTGCCTCGGGAACAGGAGTGGCGCAACATCTGAGAGAAAACGGATAAAGTTTTGCGTAAATTTCCCTGTCATGTTAGAGCCCTTAACATGCCAGGTGACTTTCCTGTAACGTATACCACGAGATGGGATCTCTGGGACGCCTATATGTAAACCGGGATTTAAGGCAACACCACAGCATCATCTGCAAAAAGCCTCAGTGAACTTCCGATGTCATCCACCAGGTCATTTATGTATATTGTGAATAGCAACGGTCCTATGACACTCCCCTGCGGCACACCTGCACTGTTACTTCGGAAGACTTGTCTTCATTGAGAATGACATGCTGCGTTCTGTTATCTAGGAACTCCTCAATCCAATCACACAATTGGTCTGATAGTCCATATGCTCTCACTTTGTTCATTAAACGTCTGTGGGGAACTGTATCGAACGCCTTGCGGAAGTCAAGAAACACGGCATCTACCTGTGAACCCGTGTCTATGGCCCTCTGAGTCTCGTGGACGACCACAATTGGCCTTTGAGAACGAGTTAGAACATTTTCGCGCGGTCTGAGAGACCACATCTCGTGAGTTAACGGATAACATTAGATGGAGATTTCTACTTACCAGCTATAAACTAGGAAACTCAAATTATTGAGGTTGGTGGTTAGGGTAGGTCATCATATGACATTATTCTAAATACCTTATGCGAAAATTACCAAGCGAGGTGGTGCATGGTTTAACACACTAGACTCACAGTTGGGAGGACGACAGTTGAAATCCGAGTCCGACCATCCAGATTTATGTTTTCCGTGATCTCCCTAAATCGCTTCAGTCAAATGCCAAATGCTCCCTTCTAAAGGACACGGCCGATTTCCTTCCTACCTCTATTGACTTCGATGTCGACGGGATGACCTTGAGCCGGCAGTGGTGGCCAAGCGGTTTTAGGCACTTCAGTCCGGAAACGCGTTGCTGCTACGGTCGCAGGTTCGAATCCTGCCTCGGACATGGATGTGTGTGATGTCCTTAGGTTAGTTAGGTTTAAGTAGTTCTAAGTCTAGGGGACTGATGACCTCCGATGTTAAGTCCCATAGTGCTTAGAGCCATTTTGAACCATTTTGATGGCCTTGATGTCGACGGGACATTAACCCTACTCTTCTATCCCTGCTTCCTTCCTTGCTTTTATCTGAAAATATCCTTAGCAGCTAACCAAAGAACCAACTTGTGAAGACAATATATTAAATCTCCCGTCAGCAACAGGCCCCAACTTTTCGACTTGGTGTAATCTTCGTCCTAAACAGTACAATTATTTTCTTTTCATTTTTTATTAGCGCTTTGTGAGTTAGATTGTGGCGTGTTCCACGTCCAAACATGTTTTCCTCAGTTAGTCTCAGAGAACCCCAGAAGTAAGGATAATCGTCCCCTCCGACAGACGAATTACCGTCAACAGCACCAGTTGACCTCATTCCGTTCTCTTTTTTGTTTAACTGTTCTTTACACCATTGGGTACTATCTGACTGCGGCTAAATTGGATTACGCAACTTGCAATTTTAACCAATTTTGATTCCATATGGAACTGTTCAGCACAGAGACCGTGTATTATAGGAACGCAGCTATTAGTCGTAGTCCCGCAGATTTTTTTATTATTCTTGCATATCCATATTTTAGCTATAAATAGCCATCTGCAATGAGTTTCCTTCTGCCTGCACACCAGTAGAATCGTACGTTGAAACGTACTGCTGAGAGTTTGTTGGATTATAACTCACTCAAGGTTATGGTCTACTGTGATCTTTCTTCTGTGCGGTAAGTGGGTGAAGATTCCTGGTTAGATTTTGGTCATGTGTTAGTCGAAAGTATTTTTGGCTTCACTTACGTGGATTGGACGTTTATGACTTTCTAATTCTCCATCTATACTTCATAACCCATCTTACGGCCTGTGGCAGAGGATACTTTGTACCAGTGTCACTTCCCCCTTTTTCCCCGTTGCTGGCGCGTATGGTTCGCTGGAAGAATGGTTGCTGGTAAGGCTCCGTGTGGGCTCGAACTTTCTAATTTTATTTTAGTGGTCTATTCACAAGGTATTCGTAGGAGGAAGCAACATATTGGTTGACGCTTCTAGGGATGTACGTTGTCGGAATTTTAACAGTGGATCATACCGCGATGAATAACGTCCTTCTTGCGGCGTCTGCCTCGGGAGTTGAGTGAGCGGCGCCATGACGCTTTCGCGCTTACTGAACAAACGAAACATTCTGTTCTTCTTTGTATCTTCTCTATTTCATCTATCAGTCCTTTCTGTTACGGACACCAAACTGACGAGCAACATTAAAGTATTTGTCGAACTAGCGTTTTACAAGCTACTGCCTTCATTGATGGCGAAAATACATGTTTAATTCCGTAGGTACGCATAAAATACCATCCCAAAATTGTGCCAAACGCATTCTCTGAAAATTATTTCAAGCAGTTACTTCATGAGCCCACGCGAATAGTAAACGGTTGTGAAAACACACTTGACCTCTTAGCAACAAATAATCCGGAGTTAATAACGAGCTTTAAAACCGATACAGGGATTAGTGAACACAAAACTGTGAGGTCATCCACATGAGTGCTAAAAGGAATCCGTTAAACTTCGGTTACACGATAAATCAGTCTAATCTGAAAGCCGTAAATTCGACTAAATACCTACGTATTCCAATTACGAACAACTTAAATTGGAACGAACACATAGAAAATATTGTGGGTAAGGCCAACCAAAGACTGCGTTATATTGGCAGCACACTTAGAAAATTTAACAGATCTTCTATGGAGACTGCCTACACTACGCTTATCCGCCCTGTTTTAGAATACTGCTGCGCGGTGTCGGATTTTTACCAGATAGGACTGACGGAGTACATCGAAAAAGTTCAAAGAAGGGCAGCACATTTTGTCTTATCGGAAATATAGGAAAGAGTGCCACAGAAATGATACAGGATTTGGGCTGCACATCATTAAAAGAAAGGCGTTTTTCGTTGCGGCGGAATCTTCTCACGAAATTCCAACCACCAGCTTCCTCCTCCGAATGCGAAAATATTTTGTTGACACCAACCTACATAGGGAGAAACGAACACCACGATAAAATAAGGGAAAACAGAGCTCATACGGAAATATATAGGTGTTCGTTCTTTCCGGGCGCTATACGAGGGGTTCCAGACTGTAGCGTCTACAACTGCTCGGCCACCCCGGCCGGCGGCACACTTGTATGTGGCACCAGAATATGATATGAATATTAATGTAAATTAAAATGAAACTAGTGTACTATAAACGGTGAATGTCTCTGATACGCTTTATAATGCGGATCGCTGACTGTGCACGACCGCAGAGCCAAAGATATTGTAGTGTTGTAGTAAGGGAGTGCTGGGCACACAGCTGTAGGTAGCTGTCTGTGAGCGAAAGACGATGGAGTAGGTAGTTTTTTGTGGTGTGCTGTGTGAAGCCACCAAGTGTTCGATTAACGTAGGAATTTCGAGAACATGCAAGGTAAAGATGTTAAATAATTATGAGTTTTGTTTTGCCAGCGCATTAGTATAGATTAGTTGCCTGATAATTTATAATTATTGAGTAACCCCAGAATGTACATAAACTGATATGATAAAAAGGCTACTTAGATATTTCACTTTTGTAATGTTCCTATGCTTCGTTAACAGAGCTATATGTAATTTGATGATTTGCATTTATGCTGGTATAGTGAAGTTGGATAACACTTCCTGTTTAAATCTCATTGTTTGTAAATCAGTTGTAAGTAATGCAACTTCAGTTGTCAGATGTTTCTGAAAAGACAAACTTAACTTGCTATATAATGTTGCTAAAAAAAACTCAGTGTCAGTAATTCACCGTAATTAGTACCGCCTCCCGGTCCAGGTCATATATTTTTTCAAAGAATTGGATTTTTCATAAATATTTTCATTTATCAGCCAAAATAATTTCCTGTGCATTTCAAAGTAGTACAGCCAGCATTTCACTCCGCTGAACTTGCAGCTAGCATATTTATATTTTTTGTGAGAGACCAGAATATACCGCATTCTACCGTTGCTACCTTAGAGGTAAGACAATTTAATTTATTCTCATGTGCACAGGGACCAAAGTTATCAGTTTTGAACAGGGCCAGAGGATTCAGTGCCTAAGGGGTCGACTGTATTTCTCAGGGACTGTATTTCTTTATTGGTATTGGGAGTTACACTGCCCAAACGGTTCATATACAGTTTTTGATATCAATAACACAGAGGAAGCACACCACTTGCAGATACAACACGCTACACCATAACTCGAGTTCAATA
The DNA here is from genome assembly GCF_023864275.1 of Schistocerca cancellata. Lineage (NCBI taxonomy): Eukaryota > Metazoa > Arthropoda > Insecta > Orthoptera > Acrididae > Schistocerca > Schistocerca cancellata. The sequence continues at coordinate 114,988,349 of NC_064632.1, forward strand.
AGTTCAGTACCTATTCCACAGTTCAGACATTCATTCAATGTAAACGTAAAGATAATAAAAAAAAAAAAAAAAAGAAAGTTACAATGTTGCCCGATGACTTAACGTGAACCGTTCTGTTGTCTCACGGATGTGGCGACAGTTTATAAGACACCGAAAATGTATCACGAAGACCAGCGCAGGGCCGACAACGTGTGACATCGGAAACAGAGGACCGTTATTTGGCTGTAAGGACACGACGGTACCGTCTTGGCACCGCGCAGCAACTGGCATTTGTCCTCGCGCCTCGCGGCATCCACTGGACGTGTCGTATCCAGGCAAGCGGTGTAGAGAAGGCTTCGACAGAGTGGCCTTTATTGTCGGAGACCTGCTGTATGTGTGACTCTGACGTCTTTTCACACTTTTTTTTTCTGTTCACAGATGGGTCCCGATTACGTCTGACGATTGGTTCTCGACGGATTCGCACCTGAAGGGAATGTGGAACACGATTTCGAGACCCGAACATTGTGCAAGGAGACCGATATAGATGAGGATTGCTAATGGTGTGGTCAGGGATTATGTTGAGCACTCGGACAGCTCTTCGTGAAATTGTACGGGTGAATCGGTAATGTTTAATTGCTGTCAGATACAGGGTGTTTCAAAAATGACCGGTATATTTGAAACGGCAATAAAAACTAAACGAGCAGCGATAGAAATACACCGTTTGTTGCAATATGCTTGGGACAACAGTACATTTTCAGACGGACAAACTTTCGAAATTACAGTAGTTACAATTTTCAACAACAGATGGCGCTGCAAGTGATGTGAAAGATATAGAAGACAACGCAGTCTGTGGGTGCGCCATTCTGTACGTCGTCTTTCTGCTGTAAGCGCGTGCTGTTCACAACGTGCAAGTGTGCTGTAGACAACATGGTTTATTCCTTAGAACAGAGGATTTTTCTGGTGTTGGAATTCCACCGCCTAGAACACAGTGTTGTTGCAACGAGACGAAGTTTTCAACGGAGGTTTAATGTAACCAAAGGACCGAAAAGCGATACAATAAAGGATCTGTTTGAAAAATTTCAACGGACTGGGAACGTGACGGATGAACGTGCTGGTAAGGTAGGGCGACCGCGTTCGGCAACCACAGAGGGCAACGCGCAGCTAGTGCAGCAGGTGATCCAACAGCGGCCTCGGGTTTCCGTTCGCTGTGTTGCAGCTGCGGTCCAAATGACGCCAACGTCCACGTATCGTCTCATGCGCCAGAGTTTACACCGCTATCCATACAAAATTCAAACGCGACAACCCCTCAGCGCCGCTACCATTGCTGCACGAGAGACATTCGCTAACGATATAGTGCACAGGATTGATGACGGCGATATGCATGTGGGCAGCATTTGGTTTACTGACGAAGCTTATTTTTACCTGGACGGCTTCGTCAATAAACAGAACTGGCGCATATGGGGAACCGAAAAGCCCCATGTTGCAGTCCCATCGTCCCTGCATCCTCAAAAAGTACTGGTCTGGGCCGCCATTTCTTCCAAAGGAATCATTGGCCCATTTTTCAGATCCGAAACGATTACTGCATCACGCTATCTGGACATTCTTCGTGAATTTGTGGCGGTACAAAACTGCCTTAGACGACACTGCGAACACCTCGTGGTTTATGCAAGATGGTGCCCGGCCACATCGCACGGCCGACGTCTTTAATTTCCTGAATGAATATTTCGATGATCGTGTGATTGCTTTGGGCTATCCGAAACATACAGGAGGCGGCGTGGATTGGCCTCCCTATTCGCCAGACATGAACCCCTGTGACTTCTTTCTGTGGGGACACTTGAAAGACCAGGTGTACCGCCAGAATCCAGAAACAATTGAACAGCTGAAGCAGTACATCTCATCTGCATGTGAAGCCATTCCGCCAGACACGTTGTCAAAGGTTTCGGGCAATTTCATTCAGAGACTACGCCATATTATTGCTACGCATGGTGGATATGTGGAAAATATCGTACTATAGAGTTTCCCAGACCGCAGCGCCATCTGTTGTTGAAAATTGTAACTACTGTAATTTCGAAAGTTTGTCTGCCTGAAAATGTACTGTTGTCCCAAGCATATTGCAACAAACGGTGTATTTCTATCGCTGCTCGTTTAGTTTTTATTGCCGTTTCAAATATACCGGTCATTTTTGAAACACCCTGTATCGTGACGAGATCTTGGGAACCTCATGTGCGGTTGTTGCGAGGTACTGTGCGCCCAGACAGACGATAATACTGAACCTCATAGAGCACGGGTGATTGTTTTTTCTTCGAAACGGAAGATACCGCACGCACGATGTGGCCTGCTCTCTCCCCAGATTTGAGTCTCATAGAGCATGTCTGGGATGCACTATGGAGATGGGTTGCATCACGTTAGCATCCAGCAATCACTCTCAAAGACTTGCGAGAAGCTCCGCAGGAAGAATGGGTGTTATGACGCTGATGTTCTTCACAACATGCTGTGTCGTTGTCAGGCCTGCATTACTGCCAGAGGTGCTCACACCCCGTAGTCAGCACATTAACTAGTTGTCGGACTGTGGGTGGAAAAAAAAGGTGGTTCAAATGGCTCTAAGCACTATGGGACTTAACATCTGAGGTCATCAGTCCAGTAGACTTAGAACTAATTAAGCCTAACAAACCTAAGGACATCACACACATCCATGCCCGAGGCAGGATTAGAACCTGCGACCGCTGCAGCTGCTCGGTTCCGGACTGAAGCGCCTAGAACCGCTCGGCCACAGCGGTCGGCACTGTGGGTGCCGCCCTATACTTGCAATGTTAAAATAACGCTTATAAATTACATCTTTCCTCACAAAGTATTTGAGGTAGGAAGTTGAACTTTTTACAGATTATTTATTGGAATATGGGCTACAACTTAACACAGCGATTTTACAAAATTTTAGTTCTGTTATTAAAGATGATTTTTTTTCGATTGTAATGAAAATTCACAACATTTATTTGCAATTTTTTATTTATATATTCAAAAATATACAGTTTTTTGGAAAAAGGCTGTGTTACATTATGCAGAAGGTACTGTGTAACATTTACTGAAAGTCTGAAACAAATATGTTTGGAAGATCCTTAGAAAACATGTAATTAGTATGAGAAAATAAAAGTTGTGGGAATCGAGCGACAAAGATTGGATTAACTTTTTAGTGCATTCCAGGTCCATAGGATGGATTATCTTCATCCTCTGCAAACTCCTCCTCCAGCTTCCTCTTGTTCCTCCTCCTGTTTACTCTTGTTTGTATTTCTAGACTCTTTACAGCCCTGTCTGCAGCCCGAAGGCGTTCCTTGTCTAAAGCAAGCATCGCTCGTACCATGTTAGAACCTATCTTCATTCCCATATTTCTAAATACCTTGCACCTTACAATGTTGCCATCATTGAAAGGATTCCTAATAACTTTACTTTTACTCATTATTATACTTCAACAAAACAGAGACTCAAGAAACAGAATTAATTACGAATATTTTCGAGATAACGACAGAGTAAATAAACATGAAACAATCGACAATCACACCAGCGATATATATTGAACCATCACAGGTTAGCCACAACACATACTTTATCTCACATCACTAAAATGTACCTGATGAACACGGACGTTAATAATAACACAATTTGACAGCAGTTTAACAGCGCCACAGTGGGTCACGCCCATGTAGAACACATTTCAAAAAAAAAAAAAAAAATTAAAAATAGTTGTAGTCTTCGGAATTGAATAAATTATATATCTATTAAAAGGTAATAGTCTGCAGATTCAGAAAACGCAAAAAAGTAAAAATTGAACTTTTCATGATTTTGAGCCTTTCCGGAGCCCCTTAATTTGGAGAAAACGAAGAACATTTTAGTCTACTGTTGTGTATGTTGCAGCTGTATATGCCCTGCATTCTTTACATTGTTTCTACACTCCTGGAAATGGAAAAAAGAACACATTGACACCGGTGTGTCAGTCCCACCATACTTGCTCCGGACACTGCGAGAGGGCTGTACAAGCAATGATCACACGCACGGCACAGCGGACACACCAGGAACCGCGGTGTTGGCCGTCGAATGCCGCTAGCTGCGCAGCATTTGTGCACCGCCGCCGTCAGTGTCAGCCAGTTTGCCGTGGCATACGGAGCTCCATCGCAGTCTTTAACACTGGTAGCATGCCGCGACAGCGTGGACGTGAACCGTATGTGCAGTTGACGGACTTTGAGCGAGGGCGTATAGTGGGCATGCGGGAGGCCGGGTGGACGTACCGCCGAATTGCTCAACACGTGGGGCGTGAGGTCTCCACAGTACATCGATGTTGTCGCCAGTGGTCGGCGGAAGGTGCACGTGCCCGTCGACCTGGGACCGGACCGCAGCGACGCACGGATGCACGCCAAGACCGTAGGATCCTACGCAGTGCCGTAGGGGACCGCACCGCCACTTCCCAGCAAATTAGGGACACTGTTGCTCCTGGGGTATCGGCGAGGACCATTCGCAACCGTCTCCATGAAGCTGGGCTACGGTGCCGCACACCGTTAGGCCGTCTTCCGCTCACGCCCCAACATCGTGCAGCCCGCCTCCAGTGGTGTCGCGACAGGCGTGAATGGAGGGACGAATGGAGACGTGTCGTCTTCAGCGATGAGAGTCGCTTCTGCCTTGGTGCCAATGATGGTCGTATGCGTGTTTGGCGCCGTGCAGGTGAGCGCCACAATCAGGACTGCATACGACCGAGGCACACAGGGCCAACACCCGGCATCATGGTGTGGGGAGCGATCTCCTACACTGGCCGTACACCACTGGTGATCGTCGAAGGGACACTGAATAGTGCACGGTACATCCAAACCGTCATCGAACCCATCGTTCTACCATTCCTAGACCGGCAAGGGAACTTGCTGTTCCAACAGGACAATGCACGTCCACATGTATCCCGTGCCACCCAACGTGCTCTAGAAGGTGTAAGTCAACTACCCTGGCCAGCAAGATCTCCGGATCTGTCCCCCTTTGAGCATGTTTGGGACTGGATGAAGCGTCGTCTCACGCGGTCTGCACGTCCAGCACGAACGCTGGTCCAACTGAGGCGCCAGGTGGAAATGGCATGGCAAGCCGTTCCACAGGACTACATCCAGCATCTCTACGATCGTCTCCATGGGAGAATAGCTGCCTGCATTGCTGCGAAAGGTGGATATACACTGTACTAGTGCCGACATTGTGCATGCTCTGTTGCCTGTGTCTATGTGCCTGTGGTTCTGTCAGTGTGATCATGTGATGTATCTGACCCCAGGAATGTGTCAATAAAGTTTCCCCTTCCTGGGACAATGAATTCACGGTGTTCTTATTTCAATTTCCAGGAGTGTAGTTTGCTACCACCTGTTTATATTGTTTTGTGGAAAAATAAACGCATCCTTGCAAAATTTCCGTTTGTTGCTTTAATTTTGGCCACCAGTGCAGCTATATTAACGGAAGAGATGAAGAAAGCAGTGCACGCACGTAATTTCTGAGCTGGACGCGGCATGTGGCTCTGACACGCGGGTGTTGCGTCAGGCGGTCCGTGTCTGACGCGAGCTAATCCGGCGGCAGAAGCGTGGGCCCTGTCTGGTGGGATCTCCGCGGCTTACTGCCGCCTACAACACGGCGGGAGTCACAGTATAGCGGCTGCAGCAGCGGGAAACAAAACACGACCCCGCACCCCTGCTCAGCGCCGGCTGTATGTGGAGAGGCCTGACAGGAACCATACGGCGTCCTGGCGTGTGACGTCGGAAATGCTAGCGAAGCACGTTGCTAGGCAAACAGACGGCCGATGTAGCACAATTATTTCTGATTCGCAGACTGTGCATCAATTTCTTCTATTACACGCCAAAGCTCTCTTCACTGTTTCATCTGACGAATTTAATACAGGTCCATACAATGCAATTGCAGGTCAGAGTACGCAGTTAAGTAACAAAGTGGGGATATATACCTACTATTTTATTTTAATATAGCTATTTATAAACTTATCTGTTATTTAACATTTTATTCGACACGTACCAAAACAGGGCACCTACAGTGGATGGTCCTCCTTGTGTACCATCAGCGACAGATCAGAACAGGCCTGCAAAGCCATTATTCTTATATATGAGGGGGAGGAGAGGGATGGAGGAGGGGAGGTGGGAGGGGATGTAAGAATTGTTCTAAGCTGCTTAGTCTGTATCCACACATGGAGGTGAAGATGCATGCACTGTTCTGTTTTGTTTTCCTTTTTTTATCATTATCTTATTACAGTATATCGTCTCTCTGTAAACCAAGGCTGGGATGCACTTGTGGCGTAACATGGTCATTGCTGTTGTGTTTTTCTTAATAGTTGCTTGCTTATAAGAAGATTATGTCTGTGTCCTCCTAGAACACACTGGTACCACTTACAAGAAAAACACATGTATCCCAGAGTATTCACTCAATATTGGTTATGATGTTGTTCTTCGGTCCTTCCAGCATTATGTTATTAGTGAAGTCTTCTACTCGCCGTACTATGTGGAACTTGCTAGCTCAATGCATGTTTAAGAACTGTTGGATGGTGTTAAGTGCTTATTTTGTACTATATTCAACACAAGATTCTATGTTCTCAGTTCAACATCAATTGTAGCGAGCATAAGTTCATTCCACGAGAATGAATTTACATTTATTTAGCAGGAAATTTCATTGTTTTTAATATTATATCCACTATCTGCACTGTGGCAGTGTTCATTTTTAAAAGGGTAGAACTGCACCCTTTACACGATGTGAAGTACTGTATGTCGATACAGCTTTCGTCGTAGCAAGCATAAGAATCACGCCTGCAGTAAACACAACGCTGATATTGCATGCAGCAAATGAATATTTGTGTTTATTCAGTCACGTTTTTTTAAAGTAAATGAGTTGATATTACAGCAGTTGAGCTGATAAGAACGGCAACGCTTTAGGCAGACATGCAGTGTTGCTCCACGAGGAGCAAGTGACCTGTGTAAAAGTCCTCTGTCTCTCATTCCTCTGCCATCTGTAGAGCAGGAATATCATCCCACAGTAAACAACAACAACAATAACACACACGCACACGCACACACACACACACACACACACACACACACACAAAGCTGTCATTCAATACAGTGGAGCATCTGAAATCTCTACTAGACAGCCTTCAGACAGTGGAATTGACGCAAGAGATGATGGAGCATGTTGCGTTGAAGGCTAGCAAGTACAGGCACCGCTCTTCATCTGTTGAGGGCAGGGTGGCCAGGTCGGCGTACAGTGAGACGACTGGTATAAAGACCCGCATTTATCTCATCTAGATGGGACGTATTATTTCGATGTTATTCCTACACAAGACTGATTTTACTTAGTTGAGGACCCCTTTCAGGCAGTATAGGCATATCGAGAACGTTTGAAAGCACACCACTGTTGACTGTTCAGTTCTTCATCCACGACGGATAGTCAGGCATTTCGCTATTGTTTCAGGGGGCTAGTCTTTCAGAGAAACATGTTTAATGCCTTGCAGGAAGCGTCCTTTCCTTGAGTCTTTCGTTCATCTGTGACTAATTTCTGCAGATGGGAAACAATATATGACTGCCAGCAGTTGGATCTCCTTGTGTACCACCAGCGACAGGTTAGAACAAGTCTGGAAAACTGGTATTCCTACCTACGAGGGAGGAGAGGAGAGGGAAGAAGGAGCGGAGGTAGGAGGGAAAGAAAAACTGATTCTAAGGTACTTAGTATGGATCCACACGAGGTGAACACACGTGTAACTGCTACCACTCTCTCCTAGAGAGAACTTTTGGGGTTGGTCTTTGCGGTGGTTTTGTTATTAGAATGATTTTTTCCTCAGTTTCCAATTCGTGTGTCGTGAATTGCATTATGATCCATTGTTTATGAGTGGTGATTTTTTCGCAACAATTTCGATGTGTAATTAGAGCAGTGAAGGGTTTTCCGTCAATTATGGTTGCATGTATTGGTCTTCCTACACTTTTGTGGTAATTTGCTGTTCTGTCCCTTTACAACCATGTGTCTGTGTACAAGTTCCTCGGCAGCTATTTCACTTTTAGATAGGTATGAGGCAACTCTTCCCACACTTCAGTGATACTTCGCTATCCTTTCTCTTCTTACCATGTATCTGTGTACAAGTTCCTCAGCAGCCACACACTTGTAGATAGGAAGGAGGCAATTCTTCCAGCAGCGGCTGTAGGACAGTTTCCCTCCAAATTTGAGTGGGATTGTGAACTAGGGCACACATCAAGGATGAGATATGCACACACGCGATTGGAAAGGAGACCAAATCCTGTTTCAAGCGTCGTCAGTCAAGCCCCATACAGCAAGGCGATCACCTCCAGTTCATTCAGTATAGACTAGTGGAACAGGACAAAGTAGTGTCCTCCACTGTGGATTGTCCAGCTATTTCAAATAATCATGAACAACTCCTGCACAGGCAGTAATGTCTATGAGCTATGAAACACACCTCCAGTCCATTCTGAATCACCGTTATTTTCTGAAAAATATTCCCCCTACACTCAGCTATCATAGCCTCCTTCCAATACTGTGTAGGAAACTATGGGCCCAGTCCTGAGCTGTGCACTTATTTATTAAACTCCTCTCTGTTCAACACCAACATCTCGTCAATTGAACACGATTCCCAGCAATTTAATAAATTAATTTAATTAATGTCTAAATAAGTAAACGATGTATTGCTTGAATTTACTGCCCATTTCGTGTCAAGAGTGCTTTTCTATCATTCCACCAATTTTAAGCAGTATTGTTTATTCGAATTTAAGGATCAACACTTTACAGTAATTGCCAGTCCGGCTTCCCTGAAAAAAATTAGGAAATTCTTCCATCAAAGTAACACACATATAAATAAATTCCCAAGATAGTATCTTATGTCCTTCCTCATCAACAGCTGAACAGAGATTGAACTTTTTGCGCCAATTTACAAGTGGGTGAGCAGAGGTGAACAGGGGGAGGGGGGAAGTTGGGGGAGGGAATGGGAAGTGGGGAATGGGGAAGGAGTGGGGGTGTGACGTTGCCATATCTATCACTTAGGCATAGGAGGTAAGGGCCACCCAAGAAGAGCCGTCATCTTGAATAAATTGGCAACAATGTAGACTGCCCAGACTTAATGGCAACTGTACACCATCATCTGGCACAGTGAATGGGTGGCGCAAGTTCTTCAGTGGAAAAATATCACTCTTCGGAAACCTGGGGGATAGAAAGCCCTGATGTTGAAAGAGCGGCGCGATATCGAAAAAGAGCGAAAATCACTCATGAATGGGCTATTAACATCTTGCACGACATTCTGAACACGGAAAATATTATCGACGGTGTGTCCTAGACTGCACACAACTACGAGGTGCGTTCAACCAGTACTGCAAGACTTTTTCTCTCGGCCACTTTCGGTTGAAAAAGTGCGAAATTTGCTATGGGAATGGAGGAATCCCGCTTCAGCCACTATCGTTTCATGAAGTTCCGATATGCATCCTCCAAAATGACGTTATATGATGGAGGTGTGCTCTAAGCAGTGAGCTATCATTGAGTTTCTTTTAGCAGAAAACCGAAGCATCACAGATATTCGTAGGAGCTTGCAAATTGTCTACAGAGACCTGGCATGGAGTCTTTGGGTGGGACATCTATCACCATGGCAGCGAGGTCGCAATCTCCCACGTGTCGGGCAGCCGCACGCAGCTGTCACTCCTGCAACAGTGGACGTACGGACGCTCCCATTCGAGGTAAGCGATAGATCACAGTCAAACACAACGGTGGTCAACTCGACTTCTCTGTTGGTATTGCTGATACACCCATCCACCAGACGGGTACTCAAGAGACGTGTGCCCATTGGGTTTCTCGCCGCTTACACGCCTTCCTACTTCCATCTGTGTGGCACTGTGAAGAAATGCACTCCGCAGGAAGTAGTTAGCCTGTGAGAAGCAGTCAAACTAAAGGTTCATTCTGGGCAGTCACATTACTTCAATCAGTTATGGAAATCCGCAGTTAGTCACAATATTTCTATGACCGTTACCAAAACATCAGCTAACAATAACTGTTGGAAGTACTATCTTTCTTAGCACAGCTACTCATATTCACGTACAGGTCATGCCAAATCATGACAACATGGTAGAAAAAAACAGGCACAGCTACAGCATTGGTGAGCCATGCGTTTCATTACTCCAAGTTTGTGTCAGGTCCACTAGGTCATGAGCCGGCCGTTGTGGCCGTGCGGTTCTAGGCGCTTCAGTCTGGAACCGCGTGACCGCTACGGTCGCAGGTTCGAATCCTGCCTCGGGCATGGATGTGTGTGATGTCCTTAGGTTAGTTAGGTTTGAGTAGTTCTAAGTTCTAGGGGACTGATGACCACAGATGTTAAGTCCCATAGTGCTCAGAGCCATTTGAACCATTTTTGAACCACTAGGTCATGAGATAGCTCCAGTGTAGTCGGTTGTTCTCCACCGTCAACCCACCAACAGTGGGCCCATAGGAAACTTCGATGAAGTCGGCCGTCCTCCACAGTGCTCACACTGCTGTCCTCAGCCCACCAATCACCAGTGGGGCCAAAACCGCGTTGACCCGTGACTTATCTACCCAGAGGAGCGCCAACCTCTGCACAGAAAAGAAACACAGTGCAACCCTTGACAACACAGCTGCATACACTGTTACTACGGGCTATCAAGTTTTTGCCTCACCCTTTATATTCTCCTCACACAGCATCCAGTGACTCCTACTTTCTACGGATGATCAAAGCATTGCTTGGTAGGCATTCCCACAGGGATGACGACGTGATTTTTGAGATGGTACGTTTCCCGAACAGACACAATGTAACGCCGGAAATGCATATCCTCCTATTTCCATCTATTGTACTATAATTTTTTTTTCCTTGTTTTGTTACCTCAAGATATGACATTTCTGTCTCTTTATATATTGTAATTGTTTTGCTATTTTTATATATATATATATATATATATATATGAATCTTTGTCGATGTATAATTGGTTTGTGTTGTAAATATTATTTGTATTTATACGCTGGGTCTGGCCTAGGGAAAACTATGCTATCGAACGAATACATCGATAGGTCGTGTGGAGAACCAAAGTGTTTAGGATCTTTGGTAGTGTTAACTCGGTCGCGTGGAGCGCGGGCAGAGAGGGAGTCTGGCTGGAGTAGCGAGTGGAGCAGGGGTGTTGTGTGACGCTCCCGTGAGTTGCCGCGCTTTCGGGGTTGGGCAGCATGTAATTGCGCTCGACTTGCTATGACAGTTTCTGACACGGTGTCGCGGACGGGAAGCATTAGCTGGCGCACATCAAGAGCCCGTTTCGTCCGGTGACCGTGTCGAGAAGAAGGTGCGCCAACATCCAGCTTCTGCAACAGCGACGGCCGACAATGAGTGACTGTCGCCACCTCCTCGATCGACGGCTTCAAACCTTCAATCAACCAACAAGGAAGACTGGTAGCACGTAAAGTTTTAGAACTGTATGGCAGACCTCAGCTTTTAAAATTGTTCCATTTGCCTCGCAAAATTACAGCAACTTAGCATGAACCTTTGTTGCTCATTGTTCCTAATTGCATTACCAAGCAGGGTCCCCTCCTTTTCCGAAATGAACCCGAGTGTCGTTGAAATTCAGACGCCAGCATTAAAGTACAATCATTCGATGTCACTGCTTTAATTTCAAAGTTCAGTTAAGGTGTTCAAAGCTGGCTACAATATTTAGATTACACAAGCACAAATTAAGAGTGCGAGTTTTGTTACCGTATTTTAGCTTACCTCTGACTGCAGCTCAGCTCGGTACGTACTAAATTTTACTATTGTTAATTGTTCAGAATCATTTAATTCAAGTTCAAAGTTAAATCTCTTATTTCTACATTGCGTAGATTCAAGTAGCTTTTGAAATGATTGTTGAGGTAGTCCAAGACTAACCGTATTTTACTGAATTTCGATGTGCTTCAAAAAGAAAGCACACTATTAACTTCAGTCACTAAATTAACTTTCGATTTTCCGGTTTTATTAATCCTTTTGCTAAATTAAGTCAGAGTGTAGCGAAATTTATTACTTCTGACAAACTTTCAGTTTTCACACTACACTTGTCAACCTTCAGTTGCCACGCTTCTAGTGTTAATTATATGTGTAATAATCTTTCTTTTTCAGTTACTATAGTAATTGTCCTTAGGACTGGCGACCGTAATTTCCCCCAAATCTCAATATCTAATTATCGCTAGTTAATTGTTAACGTAACGACCGCACATTAACTTTCTTTATTAACTTTACCCTTTTTCAAAATTTATTTCCACCAGTTTCATTAGCATTTTTCCTTTCATTTAGATGTAACCCTTTCCTCCCTCTTTACCGACAAATTAACTTCGGTGACGATTGCTTTTCCCAAACTTCCATTAGGTACACGCGGTTTAATTTTTCACTGCCAGTAAGGTCGATAAGTGCACGCGTGTCTCCGTCAAGTCGTGCATCATTGGAAAAATGCATCACATTGCAGGGTGAACAAGTGGAGTTTCATGATGGCGGTTCCATTTTCTCGAGGTGATAATTGAAACTGTAAGACTGGTTCTCGTAGTCCTTGAGTGATGAAGGAAGGTTGGAAGTTGCCGGTCAAATAGGCATTTTCAGTTTTTAATTATTCTACGAGGGACCTTCAATAAGTAACGCAACACATTATTCAGAATTCCAATAGGCCACATTATTCCCCACTCAGTTGGCTACAAAACACTGTTTTGCAACATAATCTTCGTTCAATGTAACGGCCTTACGCTACCTTACTGGCAGGGCCTGTATGCCCGCATGGTCTACTGGGCGACATTGGCGCTAATATCTTGCTGCAGAAATAACATCATCATCCATGTACAGCTTCCCGGCATAGAGATGGAAGTCGGATGGTGAAAGATCATGGTTGTAAGTTGGACGAGGAAGAACATTCCAACGTAAGTTTTATGAGCTCGTCTTGGGTGTCCAATCTTGTGTGAGACCTTATATTGTTGTGGAGAAGGGGAAGTTCACTTTCATTTTTATGGCGATGAACACGCTGAAGTCGTTTCTTCAACATCGTAGGAGTCACAGTTTTGTGCGGCGGGTTGGCACGCTGATGTTCCGTCAGGTTTGTGCGATTTTGTTTGCGATGACAGACGTCCCACCCAAAGACTCATCCTGCTTTTGTTCGTTGCCAGGTCTGCATAGACATTCTACAAACGTCTAAGAATATCTGTGGTTTTCCGCCAAAGGAAGTGAAATCTGATTTCGCAGGACAGAGCAGATCAGGTTGTGGAAAGAGGCCCAAATCAGTTGTTTTTAGTTGCAGAAACATACAAACTTTATTTGCAAAAACACTTAATCACAGATGTCCTTAAAGAATTCAGAAACGATACGACTGAAGGCCAGAACACAAGTTACTAAAATTGCGTTAAGGAATACACACGGCTGAAGGCCTTAGTTACAAAATAGAAGAACTGAGGGCTTAAGGCCTGGATAACAAGAACTCGAGTAAGGAAATTTTAAAAGGTTTTAGACAATGACAATTCAAATTTTAATTTAAGCCGACTGAAGGCCATATCTTAAACTATTTCACGTAAGGTTCGGCTGAAGGCCACATACTGAACATTGAAACAAACTAAATTAATACACAGCTGAAGGCCTCACACAGTACTTGAGACAAAAGAAAATCACAATCCGAAACAACAGAACCGTGGTGCTCAGAAGTGTTCCAAGGGTCGACCTAGGGAGGAAACTCTAACAACAGGTTAGGTGCGACAGGCAGCCAAGTGTAGCACTAAATAATCAGGTGGCAGCATGACCTAGAAATGGCTGAAGAACCAACCAACAACGTAATCAATTCCCTTCCACCCTACCAACGGCACAACAACCGAAATTATCAGTGAGGACGAAGATCGCTGCAGCACTACATCTTGATAATTGGCATCTAAACACACTCAAAGCACAATAACCACTCAAAGAAAAAAAGGAGAACAACATCAAGCCGTCTAACTACACCCCGTGTCGAACAGCATCAACACGGCAAGGTAAAACACAGTGACGGAAACCTACGCTAACGACCAGGGCAGGTAACCGGAACATTAACGGCCACAAGGCAGAAGATACCGCTGGTGATCTTCACTAATAAGTTACAATCATTTCAATAGTTAAACACCATACAGGAAGAAGGCTGCAAAATTTGCAAACTCCAGCACACCATATGTTGCTGCTTGCAGGAACGGCCCAGGAAGCAACAACCGGCAATGAACAAAGAGATGTCACAGCAGTTGAGGTTTCGTAACAGGTTAACTTATTACTCAGCTCCAGTATCCAGGTTCGGTGGGCGACGAACCTTGCAGCTCTCGCAGCTAGTGCCTCACGACTCCGGCTGCGCGTGCATGCCGCCAACGACCCCGGCCTGACCACACGCCGCGGAGACTTCCTCGCTGCTCTGTCGCAACCGACCAACTACTCACACACACTACCACATGGAAAATATAGCAGTCACACCAAAGATGGTACAGCAGTACTGATATCGATAAACGCTGCTCCTGCCACTGACGGAGGCAAGTGAGCAACTCATTCAGGTAGTAACTGAGGGAGCAATAAGGCGCCACTCGATGGTGAGAAAATGCCAAAAAGAAAAAAAAAAAAAACGGCGTCAGCGCAAGCCGGCCACGGCTCAAGAAGCACAATGGCAGCTCTCTGCTTGGAAAGCACCTTTTTGAAAACTACGTGTAGCGCTACCACCATTCGGACGGCCAACAAGACAAGTTTCAAGATAGAGTCTCCTCGAAGAGACACAGTACGAGCTTCTACAGAAGTGCATTTCCACCTCCACGTGACTACATCTACGTGACTGCTCTGTAGTTCACACTGCCTGGCAAAGGGTTCGTCAAACCACTTTCTCACTATTTCTCTACCATTCCAAAGTTCAACAGCGCGCGGGGAAAGCGAACTGTTTAATTTTTCTTCACGAGCCCTGATTTCTCTTATTTTATTACGACGATGACCTCTCTCTGTGTATGCGAGAGTCAACAAAATATTTTCTTTATTTCGAAGAGAAAGGTGGTGATTAAAAATTCGTCAAAATATCTCGCCGCAACGAAATAAGCATTTTTTTAATGGTGGTCATCCCAACTCGCTTATCATACCAGTGATACTCTTTCTCCTATTTTACGATAGTACAAAACACCTGCCCTTTTTTGAACATTTGCGATTCCCTCAGTCAGTGCTGGCTGGTAAAGATCACATGTAACACAGCAGTACTCCAGCACAGGGCGGACAAACGTAGTGTAGACAATCTCTATAGTAGAGCTGCGGCATCTTCTAAGTGTTCGCCAATAAAAAGCAGTATCTGGTTCGCCTTCCCGACAATATTTTCCAATTGTACTATCCAGTTTTTGTTAGTAATTGTTATCTCTAGGTATTTGATTGAATTGATAGCCTTTATATTTGTGTGATTTACTGCGTAACCGAAATTTAACGGATTCCTTTTAGTAGTCATGTGGATGACCTCACATTTTTCGTTATTTGGGGACCATTACCACTTTTCGTTCGCACCATACAAATATTTTTTTCTAAATCACTTTGCAATCGGTTTTGATCATCTGATGCTTTACCTGAGGGTAAATGACTTGATCTTCAAACTATCAAAGAGGGCTGCTCAGATTGAGTTCTAAATTATTTACGTAGATTAGTAACATCGAAGGGGCTGTAATAATACCTTGGACCTGGGTTTTACTCGATTACTTTCAGTCGCTTACTGCGACCTTTGTGACAGGAAATAACGATTCCCACTGCATAACAGACGATACTCCATAAGCAGGCACCTTGATCAGACATTTCTTTTGAGGAACTGTGTCAAAAGCCCTCTGGAAATCCAGAAATATGGGATCAAATTATATAGTGACTCACAACCAATAACGAACCGAATTTTTTAGCATTGTTTTCTAGGGTATATTGATGAATCATGAATATTCATCCATGCTGGAACCTTATAAACGATATTTCTGGTTCACTTGCGTTCAATTACAGCACTATGCTTGCATTTTACGTTCTCTAATTATTGAGTGCTCTGCTTTCAGTAGTTTCAGTACTGTCAGATAGAACTTTTTAATGAATTACTGGGTCCCAACAAAGGAAAGGCCACTACACATGATGGGATACCACAGAGGATGCGAAGGAGCGTGCCCTCTTGTAGTAGTAGCAATGTAGTGTAGGTCTCTAGAGGAGCCAGGCTTTGCTGATGACTGGAAAAAGGCAAGCTCGTGTATTATGGTATTTCTGGAGACCGAAAACCTTCTGTGCAGGAACGAAGTTGTGTTGCGAAGCCAGCCCTCTCTGTTCGTCCACGATACCCACAAATCAGTATATAGAAGCGTACAGGTACATGGGGTGTTCCTTGGCTTCCGGAAGTCACTCGATACAGTTCCGCACTGCCGCCTAATGAGCACAATAAGAGCATATGGAACATCAGACCAACTGTGTGTCTGGACTGAAGAGTTTCTAGCAAACAGAATACAACATACCATTATGAACGGAAAGAAAACTTTAGACATAAAAGTAAACTGAGGCGTACCCCAAGGGAGTGTTATAGGACCATTACTTTTCAACATATGTATAATGGGGATCTGATAGATAAAGTCGGAAGTTCATTGGTTTTTCGCTGATCATGTTGTTGTAAAAAGAGAATTCGCGACTCTAGAAAAATGTAGCGAAATGCTGGAAGATCCTCAGAGAATCGACGCTTGGTGCAGGGAGCTCCAATTGACCCTCAACATACACAAATGTGACGTATTACAAATTCGTAGACAGAAAAAGACTTTATTGTAAGATTACAATATTGCAGATCCGTCACTGTATGCAGTTACTTTCACAAGATATCTACCAGGACGCGTACGGAGCGATTTGAAATGAAACGACCGCATAAAATTAATCACGGATAACGCAAATTCCTCTCTGAGATTCTTTGGAAGAATCCTCAAGAAATGTAGTCTGTATACAAAGAAAGTAGATTACAAAACACACATTTGGCCAATACCTGAATGTTGCTCGTCAGTATGCGATCCGTACCAGATAGGAATCAGAGGAAGTAGAGAAGATCCAAAAAAGAACAGCACGTTTCGTAACGGTGTCTTTTGAAGGGCCCATCACGGAGAAGAGTCAACCGGTATATTGCTTCATCCTACGTGTATCTCACGAAAAGACCATGAATGTAAAATCACAGACATTCGAGCCCACATGGAGGCATACCAGCAATCGTTCTTTCCGCGAGCAATACGCGACTGGACACTTCCATACAAAATAGCCTCCGCCACACAGCGTAGGGTAGGTTGTGGGCTATAGATGTCGATGTACGAGGCGTGTTTTTTAAGTAAGTACCGTTTTGAAATTAAAAAAAGACGTGCTAAGATATGTCAATAAATTTATTTTTACATGAAAGCCTGTACCTTAATCTACGCACTGACGCCATTACAGTCTGATTCTTCCATGTTTACGTTGTGTACTGAGTGTTTAAGATTGTAAGTAGGCTGTTTATGTTTTCTTTATGTAAGTTTGCTGTTTATGTTTTTTTTATGTAAGTAGGCTGTTTATGTTTTCTTTATGTAAGTTTGCTGTTTATGTTTTTTTTTATTGGCAACGTTACGTAGCACTCTGTATGAAAATCACTGGCTGTGCTGTGTGCAGTATGTGGCTAGTTTGCATTGTTGTCTGCCATTGTTGTCATGAACTGCTATAGCTGGATGCGAACAGCGCGTAGCGCTGGGCAGTTGGAGGTGAGCCGCCAGCAGTGGTGGATGTGGGGAGAGAGATGGCGGAGTTTTGTAATACTGGATGTCAATTATGAATATTAAGGTAAATACATTGTTTGTTCTCCATTAATGTCTTTCATTTGCTAACTATCCCTATCAGTAGTTAGTGCCTTCAGTAGTTTGAATCTTTTATTTAGCTGGCAGTAGTGGCGCTCGCTGTTTTGCAGTAGCTTGTGTAGCGAAGATTTTTGTGAGGTAAGTGATTGGTAAAAGGTATAGGTTAAAGTTAGTCAGGGCCATTGTTTTGTAGGGGTTATTGAAAGTCAGATTGCGTTGCGCTAAATAATATTGTGTGTCAGGTTAAGCACAGGCTTGTATAATTGTTCTAAGTGGACGTTTCACATGTAAAATTGTTCAAAGGGGACGTTTCATATGTCGACCCTTAGCCTAGGATACCTCACTGGAATCTTCTGATTTTTTCTTGTAGTTTGTGTATTTAGTGTAGCTTTTGTTTATTGCTAGCGCGTAATTGTAGAGAGAATCTCCTTTGTAGTTGCAGTCTTTCATTGTTGTAATGTAAAACAGTTGTGGCATGCATGTAGATTTGCAACAAGTATTTCGCAGCTGCGCTTGTAATTAACTACATATTATTTTCAGTGCTATGTTAATGTGTTCTCTTGTTTTTGCTATTCAAATTGTGCTTTTCTGTGTTATCGTGTGAAATATTGTCACAATAATGGCGTGTGAAAAACGTAACACTCGGCTCCAAAGTAAAATGAGAAACGACAGTGAAGACGAAAGCAATGTGTTAGCGCCACTGTGTAATGAGTTAACTAATGTTCAAAGTAGTAATTTGGTAACTGTGCATAGGGAAATGGAGCGGGCGTCAAACAATGGCGTAGACAGTCAAACAGGTAGTGAACAGGGAAGCATTATCGATCGATCGGTCGGCAACAGCTCGCCTCAGGAATCCGAAATGATAGGACACAATTTTGCAAATACTGTAGAGTAATGAACAGCTTATAGTCAAAATCATCGTGTCGGCGAGTAGCATGTCGGTCATTGTCACGTCGTTTCGGCGGTTCCATCTCAAAATTCGGTGTACCTTGCCAATTTCTTTCATAATTACCGAAATGCCCTGTGCTATTATTTTGTGGCTTTTCCGTATTTCTAAGTTTCTTTATTGACTGTGAGAAAATTTTAGCTTTTGACCAACATTGTATTAATAAGTGTGTGCATTTGATATCTTTGTTATTGTAATTATGAAAAATTTTTTCAAATCTGTATTGGCCACTGCCCAAAAAAAATTTGTAAAATTTTTTGTGGGGAGCATGGGGGCTATGTAAGTAGGCTGTTTATGTTTTCTTTATGTAAGTTTGCTGTTTATGTTTTTTTTATGTAAGTAGGCTGTTTATGTTTTCTTTATGTAAGTTTGCTGTTTATGTTTTTTTTTTATTGGCAACGTTACGTAGCACTCTGTATGAAAATCACTGGCTGTGCTGTGTGCAGTATGTGGCTAGTTTGCATTGTTGTCTGCCATTGTTGTCATGAACTGCTATAGCTGGATGCGAACAGCGCGTAGCGCTGGGCAGTTGGAGGTGAGCCGCCAGCAGTGGTGGATGTGGGGAGAGAGATGGCGGAGTTTTGTAATACTGGATGTCAATTATGAATATTAAGGTAAATACATTGTTTGTTCTCCATTAATGTCTTTCATTTGCTAACTATCCCTATCAGTAGTTAGTGCCTTCAGTAGTTTGAATCTTTTATTTAGCTGGCAGTAGTGGCGCTCGCTGTTTTGCAGTAGCTTGTGTAGCGAAGATTTTTGTGAGGTAAGTGATTGGTAAAAGGTATAGGTTAAAGTTAGTCAGGGCCATTGTTTTGTAGGGGTTATTGAAAGTCAGATTGCGTTGCGCTAAATAATATTGTGTGTCAGGTTAAGCACAGGCTTGTATAATTGTTCTAAGTGGACGTTTCACATGTAAAATTGTTCAAAGGGGACGTTTCAAGATGCCTCCGATAATCGTGAGGCCCGCCGACAGTGAAGTACGGGTTGTTATAAGATTTCTTAATGCTAAAGGTGTAAAAGTGATCGATATTCATCGTGAGGTCTGGGCAGTTTACGGAGAAAACATTATAAGTTGTTCAGATGGCTCTGAGCACTATGGGACTTAACTTCTGAGGTCATCAGTCCCCTAGAACATAGAACTACTAAAACCGAACTAACCTAAGGACATCACACACATCCATGCCCGAGGTAGGATTCGGACCTGCGACCGTAGCGGTCGCGCGGTTCCAGACTGTAGCGCCTAGAACTGCTCGGCCACTCCGGCCGGCACATTATGAGTGATGGACTGGTAAGAAAGTGGACGAGAGCATTAAAGATAGCTGCACAAATGTGCATGATGAACAACGGAGGGGGCATCCTTCGGTCGTTAATGAAAGTTTGGTGCAAGAAGTGGACAATAAGGTGAAAGAAAACAGACGCTTTACGATTTCCTCCTTGCGGGATGACTTTCCTAATGTTTCTCGTAGTGTTTTGATGGCATTGCGACATAGCACTTGAATTACCGTAAATTGTGCGCACGTTGGGTACCGAAAATGTTGACGAATGTGCACAAAACCAAACGTTTAGACATTGCATTGACTTTCCTTCAGCGGTACCACAACGACGGTGATGATTTATTAAGCCAAATTGTTAGGGGGCGATGAAAAATGGGTGGCCTACGTCACACCAGAATCAAAGCAATAGTCCATGGAAGTTGAGCAAGGGCACCGTTTTGCTGCAAGACAATGCCCGTCCGCATGTGGCGAATCAGACTCTACATTATCCTCCGTACAGCCCCGATTTTGCGCCCAGTGACTACCATGTGTTCCTAAACTTGAAGAAACACCTGGGCGGTCAGCGTCTTCAAGACGATGACGAAGTCAAAAGTCAAGCGGCAGATTTATATGAGGAAGGTATTCAAAAACTGTTACAACGTTATGACAAGTACCTCAATATTGACGGAAATTATGCAGAAAAGTAGATTAAGGTACAGGCTTTCATGTAAAAATAAAATTCTTGAGATATCTTAGCACGTCTTTTTTTAATTTCAGAACGGTGCTTACTTAAAAAACACGCCTCGTATTATGAGGCATAGTTTCTTCATGCTAGGTTTTACGTGGCGTTTTATTATTATTATTATTTATTTTATGGCCTCCATTTGACCACTGGTCAAAAATACAAAGTTGTAAACAAGTTGTTACACAGGGATACAATTTGGTTCAACAATAACTTAATATGATATTTAGGTAATATAATTATTAGAGTCTATTCTTATATGAAAGGTGTTTTGCTCTTCTGTCTGCCCAATATTTCTTCATTCTTTCAGATATTTTCTTTCTTTCTTCATCTGAGACCACTCTTCCTGTACTCCTTTTATTGATTTTCATTTGTTTTCTGGTTTGCGGGTCTTGCAGCATTCTGGTTTTCTCTTTCTTGTTTTTTAGGTCATCTACTGTAATTTGAAGTTCTTTTATATCTTCCTTAATTTCTGTGATCCATTTAATGCCACTCTTGCTATTCCACAATTTTTTTATTATTTTTATTTACTAATTCTGTTTTCTGGAGTTCTCATCAGATGTCCAAAGAATGAGATGCGTTTCTTCCTGATTGTGCTCATAACTGGTTCTATTTTCTTATATACTGTTTCATTTGATGCTATTCTCCAATGTCCATTTATTTTATACTGTTTATTTATGCATGTCCTAATTATTCTTCTTTCTATTTTTAGCATCCTGTCAATTTCTGCTGTATTAGTTGTTTTGAAGATAGTTTCAGCTGCATACGTTATTTCTGGTTGTGTAACTGTTTTATAGTGTTTTAATTTTGCATCTATAGATAGGCTTTTTTTGTTGTATGTAGTTTTGGTAATGTAATTTGCGTAGTTCAGTTTTTTAATTCTATTCTGCCACGATGGCTTCTCATTTAGATTGTATGTTATTATTTCGCCTAAATATTTTAATTTATTAACAGTTTTGATTTTCTGTTCTCCTATTGTAATTTTGTTTGCAAGTGGTGGATCAGTTAGCATAATCTCCGTTTTTTGAAATGATATTCTAAGGCCTATTTTCTCTGCTATTTCTTGTAGTGATATCACTTGCTGCCTGGCTTCTTGAACGGTGTTGGCTAGGAGAGCAAGATCATCAGCGAATCCCAAGCAGTTTAAGCTAATATCATCTTTTGCACTTCAAATTCTTATCATCTTTGGATTGTCCTTGTACCATTCTCTCATTATGTATTCCAGTGCACAGTTGAACAATAATGGTGATAGGCAGTCACCTTGTCTTAAGCCTGTTTTTATGAGAAATGGTTCCGAAATTTCTCCTCTAAACTTCACTTTTGATTTGGTGTTGGTTAGAGTGAGTTGTATTATTTTAATTAGTTTTGGATGGAGTCCTAGATTTCTTAAAATTTCTAATACTGAAGGTCTGTGGAGACAGTCATATGCCTTCTTAAAATCTACAAATGTTATTGCCAGAGGTTTGTTCCGTTTCTTGTAGTATGCCAAATCAGTAAACTAATTATCTGCTCTGCACAGCTTCTCCATGGTCTGAAACCTCCCTAGTATTCCCCTAACTCGTGTTCTAATTGCTCCTTGATTCTTTCATATAGGATCTTGGATAGAATTTTGTGTGTGCAATCTAGGACAGAGATTCCTCTGTAGTTGTCTGGGTTGCTCTTATCTCCCTTTTTGTGTAGTGGGTGGATGATAGCTGTGGTCCAATGTTCGGGAACTTGTTCTGTTACCCAAATTTTTGTTACAGCCATGTGTAAGGAGGTCTTGACTGTGTCACTTGCATATTTCCACATTTCAACAAAAACCTTATCTTCTCCACATGCCTTATAATTTTTTTGTTCTTTAAGATTTTTTTTCTACTTCTTGTAAAGTTGGAGGGTGTAGTTTGTTAGGTTTGGTGTTTATTGGGGTATTTATGTTGATTTGTAAGGGTTGTTCGGGTTCCTCGCAATTTAGAAGTTTGCTAAATGCTTTTGCCATGATTTCTGCATTTTACGTGGCGTATTAAGATTATCGCTGAAAAAGAGCAGACGTCTTACGAGATGGTCAGTGCGTGTCAGTAAACACTAACAGCGGCTGGCCAAGTCACGACACCTGGCACCGGGGCGCTCGCGACCGCCGTGGCAGCACAGGGATGGAGCCGTCAAGGAGAGAAACGGCGGCCACTGACTCTGCGTCCTCCGCCAACAGCTGTCGCGCCCCGACCTGCGCAACGCCACCACAGAGGAGCCCATTGTGCCTCCTAGCCGCACCGCGGAGCACGCCTCCCGCTGCGAACAACACGCCTCACTAAAATCCACCACAATACCTCACCGGAAAGGTGGTTTGCAGTTAAAAGCGAGAGCCGATCGTTAAAACGGGATTATTTTCTGCGACGGGGACGCGTGTTTCTCCCCCATTCCGGCGTCCGCGTCGTAAATCACGTCTTCCCCCGGTTATGCCGGGTCGTATTGGCCGCTATCCGCATCCCTGTCGTTAAAATTAGTACAAAATGGAGCTTTGGCCGCCCGGCGTTTACTGCCGCTCCGTCCAGTCATCCGACAGCGCTCGACTCGCGGGCCGAGCACTGTTCGTCCAACATGCCATTCTTTGTGGACCTTTTTACGGCCGCCGGTCGGATACGACCTCTAACATCAATATTTCTCAGCCGTACTCGGATGAGGAGACATTCGTAAATTTTGCCTGTTGGGAGCGCGATCTGTTTGTGTGAACTGGGAAACAAGATGTTTTCTGACGAGCTCCAAAGCGCACCTGCCCCCTGCCGATGGCATACTCACCCTCCGTTCGCTACACTGGCCCTGCTATGCGGATCCACGTGCGCGATTTCTATCCCACACGGTAGCAGAATGTCCGTGTAGAAAGCCGGTCTTCAGAATGCTAACGGCTTACGACTTAGTCTCAGGACTACAGTAGGTCGCCCATCCGGAGCTCTCATTCTCACGTTCCACTGCCCAGTCGTGCACAATGAGCCAATTGCTGTTACTCTCATGCTTATCGTTTGCAGTTGTAGCTGTACAATCGTCGGACTGTGAATTGATCTGTTAAAGGTGTATATAAACTCCATAGGAAGTGAAGGTCATTCTTCTTACCAAGGTGCTCTCAGTGAAGCAATTTTATTCCGTTTCAAAAGATGTGAGAGAAGTATTGATGCACATAAATTTCGGCTATTAACTATTCGCCGACCACAGTAATATTGCAGAGAGTGCTTAGAAATGTTTAGAGATTGCAGTTGAAAGTACGTATCAGCCTAGATACGACATATAAAAACAGTTTTTGAGCAACGATACTTATATAAGTGTTGTAACACCTAATACCTGTATAACAGTTTCGCCATGTTCTCGTACGTTCTGTACTGTGCCTCAAAAACCTTTTCTTTTCTTATTTTTCAGTGTTACGTAGATCGATCGCAGAATAGTATTATGATCGAAATTAGTCGTGTATCTTACTTTTTAAACTGTATTTGTCCATTATGTTCCGTAGGACTCTGCGAGCGTACTTGGTCGTGGACCGACTCACTGCATACTATACAGAAAGTTGATTAAAAAATTATAAACAAAAGAATTAAAGTATTAATAAAACACGTGGAAACGCTTTTGCTGGAACCTAGCTATCAACTACGCCATAGAGAAGTTACATGAGATAGCCTCAAAGACATTTGGTGGATAATTTACGTCAGAATATCAGATGATCCCAAATACCAACGAAAAACAGGACAATTTCGAATGTGTCTTCTTTTAAATATTTCGGAGAAATCATACTACCATCTGGACTAGGCAGCAAAACCAATTTGCAAACCAGCTCGTGGTCGTGCGGTAGCGTTCTCGCTTCCCACGCCCGGGTTCCCGGGTTCGATTCCCGGCGGGGTCAGGGATTTTCTCTGCCTCGTGATGACTGGCTGTTGTGTGATGTCTTAGGTTAGTTAGGTTTAAGTAGTTCTAAGTTCTAGGGGACTGATGACCATAGATGTTAAGTCCCATAGTGCTCAGAGCCATTTGAGCCATTTGAGCCAATTTGCAAACAGCCAGCAAATTCAAGACAGCTTACAGATTAACAAGATAGTTGTTTCCCCTATATCATTATATGCCTCGGAAGTTACATCTCTAGGAGGGCGCTGAAAAATTGATAAAATTCGCAAGGAAGAACGAAAAATTCTCAGGAAAATTTATGGTCCCAGTAAAATAATTTGCATATGGATCACATCGGCACCTACTGCACACAATGTCATCACAGTACAAAAACGAAGCTTATTATTGACACATTACAACAGATATCTTTAGTCACTCCTTAACCTTAAGTGTTTTCCCTGAGGCCTGGTAACAGAGTAATTAAGCTAGTACCTAAACACGACGTTGCCACAGCAGTCTCTTATTACCGACGTATTTTCATTCTTCCTGCACTGTCCAAGGTCTTAGAATATGTAGCCTACGACCGGATAACAAACTACCGGACTACAAACAAACTACTAGAAAAACACCAACCACGCTTCCGTAAGCAACACAGCACAACAACTGCGCTAATAAAGGTAACAGATAACCTGAAGCTTGCCGTGGTTGCACTATAGGTGACTATCGTGTGCGTCTTAGACATGAGCAAAGCCTCTGACACTGTTCACTTCGATATTTTACTTGCCAAACTTAGCAGGCTAGAATCCTCGCCAAGTGCAGTGCCGTGGTCTGGCTCATACCTGACGTCATGTTCGCCACCATCAAGTCATAATGCAGTCATCTAGTATCAGGTGTCTCTCCTTTAATTTTATGTCAATCGAGTGTCATCAGTTTTGTCCAACTGCAAATACCACATGTACACTAATGACCTTCATCTCTAGCTAAGTTTGAAACCAATAAAGCTGAGAATCTCAATCTGATCTATGCGCACTATCAAAATGGGCGCAGGTCATAGGGTTAAAGCTTGAAAGGGTACAGTACCGACCGACATTGAAAATAGGTACTACATTCTTCGTTATTCTTGTCAGAACAACATATTTTTTGTAATAATAACTCAATTTCACTTAATACACCGAAGCCGGATACCAGTGTGGGAAAGAAGGACAATTTATTTGTTTAATTGATCAGACGTGCACTCCCACAAAATAAATCCCTACATCCAATTTGGTGAGATCTGTGAAACGAATGAATGTATGGTCTTCTGCTAACCGCAGATAGTGAATGTGCAATATATGATCATCTTTGAGACGGTCCTTTGGTCACCTTTGATGGAACCAAAGAGATGAAATTTACCTGAGCTTTGAGTGCCTGAAATGTGGCTGGCCAATACGGTAGCATGGTGCTCCCCCACCTCGACAGAGGTGCGCGCTGACCTGAAGAACGGCCATGTTTCAGCACTCTGGCGCTGGATCTTGTGTTGGTAAGACCTGTCTTAGGTGTGCTCCGTAAAGACAAAAGAGTGGAGAAAATGGTATGCATGTGAAATACTTAAGAGTAGTTTGGAATAATTATTTCTCTATTTCAGGAACTTTTTTTGGGGGGGGGGGGGGGAATTAAATGACAGGCAGGTAATATTAAGGGGATCATAGTAATTATTTTAAACATAGCTGCGTAACAGCAACGGTTCCACGTAATCAGATGAAAAGCAGCCGACCAGTTGCAAAGGATAAAGTAATCTTTACCTAGGTTTCAATAGGTTTAAACCTATCTTCTTCAGAAGACGGCAGTATTACATTAACATTGCAACGAAGTATCATGCCATGGTAATGTAATACTGCCGTCTTCTGAAGAAGATAGGTTTAAACCTATTGAAACCTAGGTAAAGATTAATTTATCCTTTGCAACTGGTCGGCTGTTTTTCATCTGATCATAGTAATCTTCGGAAGTGACCAACGGTCACAATGAAACCATGTGTAGCAATAAGTTGAAATACTTGCGAGAGCTAGTACTAAGTTGAAATACTTCTGAGTGTTAAAGTTAAGCTGAATTACTGGCGTGTGTACTATAAGTTGGGAATATTTAAGAAATGGCGTGTGCAGGACTTGAAATTAGAGACGAGTACTTCCACGTGGTGAGTACTGTGTGAGTCTCAATCTGTGTATGAGACAAAGGATAAAGAGAAGTACTCGTCCATGGTATCAGTGGAGGACTCGCGTGTGTGACCAATATGTTCTTAATATTACTTTGCGTGTTATGTTTCGGTGTGACGCTGGATTCAAACTCTAATACTCTGAGAGAGAAGCAAGGTGAGTCAGCCGTCTATCCAGCAACGCCACTTGGCTTGCATTGCACAGGAAGACGTGCATATATCCTCCAGAGTTCGTAGTAGGAAAGAAAAGTTACGAAGTGGGGCACTGTCGTGTGAAACTGGGATGAATACTAATTGAAATGGGAAAGCTGTAAGTGAAGTGATTCTAACGTTGTGACTATTCTTTGTGATGTATTGTATGTTGCCAGTGTGATGTAGTTCATGTAATTTAAGTATGTGTGGTTTGTATGGGAGAGTAGAAAGATAGGTTCAGAGGCAATGGGTTACGCATGTTTCTTTTTGTACCACTTGGTCTGGAGGAAATTTTTGTGATGATGGGTGTGAGAGTCGAAGTGTGAGATGTAGCAAAAGATCCACCATCCTATCCAGAAAGTGCACTGTAGCGTTAAATAATTACGAGACCATAAGATAGAGAATCACCAATGTAAAGCCATGCCCAATGGGCGGAGTTTCTCATGTGTAAAATGTAATGGTGTGTTTAGGTTATCTTTGAATCATAATAGAATTTATAGGAGTAAAAAAGATAGTGAAAAGAAAAAGATTGGTGGCCTTGTTCTTCGAATAGTGTGTAGTCATGATATCCAGAATTTATAATGTGTGCGCCATTCATAGTCAGTGCGACGGCCACGTGTTGATCAAAGCCGTTGGGTAAGACAGAAAATGTGGTGTTGCCAGTGTG
The DNA here is from genome assembly GCF_023864275.1 of Schistocerca cancellata. Lineage (NCBI taxonomy): Eukaryota > Metazoa > Arthropoda > Insecta > Orthoptera > Acrididae > Schistocerca > Schistocerca cancellata. The sequence goes on from NC_064632.1 coordinate 115,016,006, forward strand.
TAGGGAACAATCAGAGTTGTGTAAATTACTAATAGTCATATGTGCGTTATCCGTTTCCGTTGCGTAATATTCAAACAGGAGAATAATCTGTAGCGTAATTGTGAGTACTAGAGCTCATAATCAGTCATTGATGTTACTCGATAAATAAAAATAAATCCACTCGCTTGGCAGACCACTCATCGTGCAGGCCTGACTGCTTGATGCCACAGTATGAGCAAGGCATGTGGGTGCCTCTCTAGCTCAACCCATCCAAAACCCAAACGGTACTGGTTGGTCACTTAAGGCTCATTAGCCCGAAATATCGGAAATCCCTACAATTTTTAATCCTAAATAGGCCACATGAATGTCTGTCTTCGATATACCTGTGATGTTCGACTCTTTGCTCATATTTCACCGTCGAACGAACAGTTATTCTGGCTGCATACACACAAGCGAAGTGATTTCCATGCCCTTCGTCTTCTCTACTGTCTTATAAACATACACTATCCCCCACAACTCTGCTCGATCTTACCGTTCTTGTATGAGCAACATGGCAGAATCACCCGTTCCCATGAGAGCAAAGGTCTTTCGGTCCCACTCCGTCGTTCAGCCGCATTCTCAAAGTCCTTCGCATTAACAGGACCCCGGCTCTGGAATAGCCTCCTGCATTATATTAGAGAATTGAAGAACATCTCCAACTTCATAAGACAGTTAAACACGTATCTACTAAAGCAATGATAATGTTTACCATTGTCCCTGCACGCACTGGTTACCCCTGTGCAACATTCTTTCCAACCACATCTTCCGCATTTCCTAGTATTCTTAGCTGATACAATCTCCTTAAATTTCCTTCCCCCCGAAGAAACAGAAAACATATTTTGTACGCCTATAAGTAATTTTTATATCTGCCTCTATTATTATTGCTATTAATATTATTACTATTTGTCATTATTGTTATTATTATTATTATTATTATTATTATCAGAGGCAGCAGCAGCAATAGTAGTAGAAGTGATGCCAGTATTAATTTTATTAATTCATAGTCAATATAATATACCGACGTTGTTTCTGTAGACATACAAATCATTTTAATATTATTGCCCGCATCTCGTGGTCGTGCGGTAGCGTTCTCGCTTCCCACGCCCGGGTTCCCGGGTTCGATTCCCGGCGGGGTCAGGGATTTTCTCTGCCTCGTGATGGCTGGGTGTTGTGTGCTGTCCTTAGGTTAGTTAAGTTTAAGTAGTTCTAAGTTCTAGGGGACTTATGACCACAGCAGTTGAGTCCCATAGTGCTCAGAGCCATTTGAACCAGCCATTTAATATTATTTCTCATATTAAAATTGTTATTTCTTAGGTAGCTATGATGTAAAAAAGGTGCTGTTGGTGTGAAATCCTGGTATTATATATGAGAGGACCTGATGGCCGTAATCAGATGAGGTTAAGTATTTAAATAAATAAGACAAATGAAAGACAAACTACAGAGCTATACACAGCTGTGGAAATGTTCATTGGTACAATCCGTAGAAGGCTGTTGAAGTTCTATTGTCACATCTGCAGAGTGGACAAATTAGATTATCTAAAAGAAGATCATAAATCAAAATGTGTAAGGATCATTCGATTGGAAGAAGTTAAGCAGGACTTACGAGAAATTAACACCACAGAAGATGCCATCCGAGAACGTAAAACCTATGATGGAACTTATTTGCAAGACATTCGTAGACAAATATAAAGAAACATGGCAAAATAATTGGCAGGGGAGTACAAGAAATAACGCAGCGTATTCATAAAGAGGAAAACAAAGAAGAAAAGAAGCTGTCGTTCATGGTATGCTTGAGTATCATTTGACATTCTGGGACGCTCATCAAATATAACTAACAGAAAAAAGAAGAAAAAAAAGATTCAAAGAAGAGTTACACACTTCGTCACGGTTATGTTTCGTCACCCCGGCATTGTCACAGGAATTTACAACAAACCACACTGGGAGAACATACAGGAAAACCGTTGGCCATCGCCGTGAACCTAAAAATTTCGAGAGCCCACGGTACAAAACGAGTAAACAAACATATTATTTCCTTATAACTCCTTTAATAAGTAAAAACAAAAAAAATGAAAGAAAGCCCGCCCAACCTCGTGGCAGGGAAGACCAGCGGTGCGCGAGGCAGTTTGACATTGGGCTCACACCATCGTAACCCCAATCCCCAGTGTCAAGCGCAGTGGGTAAGACACCTAAACGATAAGCAATAAGAAATTAGGCAACCGGCAATAAAAATACAGCAGCAATTTAAAAAAAAAAAAAATAGCTGGTTTAAGCGTCATACACTATTATGATAGCGAAATGGTATCCTGGACAGTAAAAAACATCTCCGACCTGAATCCCATCACAGCGCAGTTTTGGTGTCAAGTTAGTTGCTTTGCAGCTTGCAGTCATCCACGAACACTTTCCTCGTGAGAGAGGAGCCTGCAAGAAAAATTCCATTCACTTTAAAACTAACAACTCCTCTCACCGGTGATAGTGCTGTTTTATTGTCAACAATAAAAAAATGGTTCAAATGGCTCTGAGCACTATGGGACTCAACATCGTAGGTCATAAGTCCCCTAGAACTTAGAACTAGTTAAACCTAACTAACCTAAGGACATCACACACACCCATGCCCGAGGCAGGATTCGAACCTGCGACCGTAGCAGTCCCGCGGTTCCGGACCGATACATGGAAACCGATGAAAAAGTCAGCATCACACCAAGTGACTTAAAGATCGGAGTCAATGAGGTTCCTGCAGTGCTGTCCTGGGACTATATAACCAGTGGTAGTGCCTTTACCTTCCTGTACGTCCATGACTATTTCAAAAGCTTTTCCGGTGGAATGTTGCGTTTCTGTTTCAGTGTGAATCTTGGTACCAACACCTTTCGGCCACTCTCCAGTAACAACAAAAGCAAAGGACGATCAACATCAACCGTGTGACGTGCCATCTCTATCAATGAGACGCCGCGAAGAAGATCAGAATTTATCCCACAATGCTGAGAGACAATCTGGTGGTCAAGAACTTGTACATCATATCTCCACCCATTATTAGCTTAACACTGATGTTGAAAATTGGTTCCACCACAAGGACTGTAGTTGGAAAATTTCGGTTGGTTTCTCAGCAACTGAGGACTTTGTGATTGGTGTTTATTTACAACCAGAATTTCGAATAGCGGCAGTTTTCTGCGTTTGCCTGCTGTATTGGGCGTCACAATAATATTTATTTTAATAATGATATTCATTGAGTGTATGTGCACAAGGATAGAATCTTTTTCAGAAGGAGCAGCCAGTTAGTATTTTTCTCACCATAAGAGAATATGCTTTTTGATAATATTCTATTGAGTCCTAACTAACCTCTGTCCCCTCCCCCTTTTTTTGCCCGTTTATCAAATTCATGGGTTATTTTTTCCGTCTAACATAGCAGCCTATGCCAGTACTCACTCGGTGTGCTGTTTTGGGCGTTGCTTTCTTATGCTTTTAATCTTTGCGTGTAATGTAATACAAGATGGATATTTCAATATGCTTGTGTTTCTGGTAACACAAACAGGGCGTAACTTGTAATAGTGCAGATATTTTTATTGCTACCTGAAGACAGTGTACTGAACATTTTTTTTTAATTCGTCGGGGTCTCCTGATGCGGCGCGACACAAATTCCTGCCTTATGTCAACGTCTTCATCTCAGAGTAGCACTTGCAACCTACGTCCTCAATTATTTGCTGGATGTATTCCAATCTCTGTTTTCCTCTACAGTTTTTACCCTTTACAGCTCCCTCTAGTAGCATAGAAGTTTATTCCTGACGTCTTAACAGATGTTCTATTATCCTGTTCCTTCTCCTTGTCAGTGTTTCCCGTATTCCTTTCCTCACCGATTGTCCGGAGAATCTCATTTCTTATCTTATCAATCCACCCAATTTTCAACATTCGTCTGTAACAGCACATCTCAAATGCTTCGGCCCCCTTGTTTTCCATTTTTCCCACAGTTCATGTTTCACTACTGTACTATGTGAGACATGTTCGTATTTAATTTAACTCGTGTTCATAAGTCTCATGTTGGTATTTTAAAAATTGGAAGAACTTATTTTTATATGGAAGTGTGTGAACTTTGATGCAGGGCAACAGAACTATGTGAAAATTGGAGTGGTAATATGTGGGGGGCACGCTACACTATGCAAAATCCAGACCATCCGGTACGATACATCAAACAACTCTCATGCAAGAAAGCAATTCGTTTTCAATGGAATTTACGTATGCTATCTGGCTGCAAAACAAATAACTCACAGTAAAATCTTCGACCTGAACATCGCTAATCTTTATAGTCTTGGAACAATCATACATCAGAACTGTTATTGTAATAACACAGAAAATGGACATAAAAAATTAACGCATCTGACTAGTTGATAAAACTGCTTGAAAATTTACAGGACAGCACTTTACTGAAATCTTTTACTAGTATTAAGCCTCTGAACTGATATTGATACTAGCACTTTGGTAATCACAGTACCCTGCAATGAATATGAATTTTGATGATAATTAAATCTGTCGGCCTACCTGTGAGCACGAAACGCTCCTCTGCTCTGCAACCTGTTGCTATAAAGATAATGATGAGGCGGTCAAAATTCAAATTTCATTTGCCGTAATTACAATATGCCTTGCAAGAGGGTCTCTTACCGTTATCATAAAAATGCTTCCCAGTACACAAATAGCGATATGCAATACGAGTGCCGGCCACTGTGGCCGTGCGGTTCTAGGCGCTTCAGTCTGGAACCGCGTGACCGCTACGGTCGCAGGTTCGAATCCTGCCTCGGGTATGGATGTGTGTGATGTCCTTAGGTTAGTTATGTTTAAGTAGTTCTAAGTTCTAGGGGACTGGTGGCCACAGATGTTAAGTCCCATAGTGCTCAGAGCCATTTGAACCATTTTTTTGCAAGACGAGTGTACAAACAGAGTCATAATTGGCATAATTTTAGTGTTCAAACAACATTTATTTTTTCTAAAAATCAGACATAAATGATGTTAAACAAGCTATCGATTGAATACCATTTAAAGTTGTTGCTTTAATTTGCTATGAAAGCGGTACTGATAGACAATAAAAGCGGGTTAAAAGCTGTGAGCTACCTGAGGAAGTTAACCTTGCATTACTGCGCAACTGTTTCACCAGGTATCCAGTCTAGCTTACCAAATTCCCAACCAGACTAACATTAATTATAATCTTTTAATAGTCATACGACAACCGGTGATATATATACATATATAAAAGAGAATTTAAATAAAAAGAAATAAATCAGTTTATATTTGGAAATTTATTTTAACATTGATCATTGTAATTTCAGCATATTAAACTTGAGTCGTAACTAAGCTGGTGCCTTATTTAGGATTGTGAAAATGTGAGATTGTAATCTTACGGAACACATCAAATATGGAGCCAAGATTGGGAGACTGCATACAACACTGCATTCATAAAATAACACACGAAGAACGTTGAAACATATGCAAGAGAAAATTAACCACAACCAACCGAGTCAATTTTTACCCAAACAAGTTACGTTCGTAGTGCAATCCTGTCCGTCATGAAATTACCACACACTGGTATACTAAGTTCATACTAACTTTCTGTGAAATCTTCCTGAAATAAATAGCTGAGGGCTACTTTGATGATTACACCACATGCCTCATGTGGTCAACTTGGTTTACACAAAGCGTGTAACTCCACAATAATTTCGATAATTAAAATAAATTAGATCGAAAAGCAATTTACAAAAGAAAAAACCTCGAACTGGTTACTATCATCTTACTATTAACCTGATGGGTCAAACAATTGTATAAGCACGTGGTACTGGTCTCACAAAGTACAGCCCACGTGGGTTGAACATAAAGAAAAGTTGCTATATTGAAAAATATTGTCAAGACGAGACGTTATAATCTCACGCAAATTCGCATTGAAGATTGATGAACTTAGTTAGAGTTACTGATCAACACGTGGTTCCACTTTACTCACAAAGTAGTGACAAAGCAACTACCGGAATATATTCTGAACTTCACACTCGAATTACACTGCGTTGCAATTTAAGATAACATTAGATGTTTTAGAGCTAAACCTGAAATAAAGGTGATTAAATTTTCAGTTAGGCTGAACGTAAGAAATTCATTGTCCTACGGACTTAGCAGACACGCGCTTAGCCGGAGATCTTACCACTTCAGACACTCGCCACGGACAGACTGATGTGGTCCCTTCCTGAGGGTGGCTCACAAATACAAACGGAAGTGGCCAGAGGGGCAGCTTCCTATACCAACATGACAAGGGACAGACAGGACCATACTAAGGATAGAAACCTCTCTGCTTTTAGAAAGCGTAGCTACCTGTTCCGACGTTGGTCCTACTGTTCTCTAGCAGACAGGCTTGTCTGCTACCCTGAGGCATGCAACTAGAAATACATTTGCTCATTCATCCTCTCACACAGAAGGGAAGGGGGATGACAGTATCTTATCATATACAGTATATAAAAGAAAGCGGATGTAGGTTCCGTATGAGACTGTGTGACATGAATAACATATAAACTGTGTTTTAAAGTGTAGTAGTGTGACAGATCGTTCTTGTTTATGTGTAAAAGTAACACTTTCCACTGCTCAGTCTCCTCCCAGATAGTCAGAAACGCCACAGTACATTTAGAAGAGGAATTTATTCCATAAATGGCAACAGATTTAAGAAATTGACATGAAAGGAATCCAACAGAGACCTTTCAACCATAAACAACTAACAGGTGGTTTAAGACTACACTGGACAAGGAGCCTGTGGAAGTAAAGACGGTTTAACTCTTGCCCTAAAATTGTGGATAACTCAATCTGAATTGATCTGACGTTGAGGTGACTTTGACTGATCAAATCTACTGAAGTTTCTCTATGTAGGTGCAGCTGCGAACAAGTGGAGATTGAGAGCGGTACGCCCTGACAATGCAAAAGCGGCAGTACGTTATCCTGTTTGCTTCGTGCGACAATGTAAATTGCAGCTGGCGAGATGTGTGAGGTGGAGATAAGACGTGGAGGCGGCACCTGTGATTCGATCTCGGCCACGAAATAAATGCTAAATTCTTACGGTCTAGCGATCAGGCTGACGGATCGCAATTTACTCTCTACCAGAGCGCTGAAATCACGGTAGATTTCAGTGCGTGACACACCCGATCGTTGGTCGTACCAAGGACCAATTTGGCTCACTTATACGACAGAGCGCACAAGGATATCAAACGTCAGGATTGGTAAACCAAAAACGAATAAGCATGCTCTCAGCAAACAAGCAGTCCGAGACATTTGAAATCACACTGTCGGTACTGTATGAACTTCACCATTGATTCCTCAGTCTAAACTACTTGCAAGTGCAAGTCTCAGGACTGGTCCCAAGTACCAACCACACATGCCAGAGCCTTGATTAGAAGTGCTTCCAGACCAAAGTCCTGCACCCGAATGCCTCGCACCTGTCAACAAAAAAAATTCCGTTTCCCCACAGTGTGCACAAACGACACTGCCTTCACCCAGTCTTGAGTCAATCACAGGACTCTAGAGGCACTAAATCTCACCTCCCACATGACAGCACAAATTCATGTCAAGTGTTAAGAAACCTGTATCTCAGGAAAAAAAAAGAAACCGACAATTAACGGCTTTTTTAAGTTTTTGCAGAAGGGGAAGATGATTTTCTCTGAAGTCGTGTCATTTCTCACGGCAACAAGCAAACAGATACAGTCTTAAAGATCTTTATCTAAATCACCTGTGCCTTGGAGCTTGTTAATCCTAGCTGTGAGGTGTAATAAAGCTTCTATCTCTAAACATTTGTCAGACACCAGAGTTTCTTATACAACCAAGGCGGCCAATGGAAGTGGTTCACAGGCCTATTCATTGTATCAGTGAACACGAAAACTTGTGAATTTTTAGTACGTGTGGCTCTGCACACAATGCCTGGTTTACGACTGCACTGCGTAGATTCGTTCCTTCAAACCATCGCCCCCAGTCCAGGCCTCGGCTGGCGCCATGGCAGGTACCGTGGCAATGTTCTGCTGGAGACTTGTCTCAATGAGGGGCTGCCCTGTCTGCCCTGTACGGCAGTGGCCCTGTGCAGCAAGATTTACTGAGGGATGGGCTCGCCGCTAATTGCTTTCAGCTCCCAACATGCCATTTCTACGAGCTAAGAACCACAAAAATACCTCATGCTATTAGCACACTATCAGGCTCCATAAACATCTGCTCAGGCTGGTAACTTACTAGAGTTTCAATCAAGATGTGTCAGGTTGAAATGAAATCTTTAATAATTTTCCATCTGCGAAAAATAGGTGTGAGAGTAACTTGTCCTTTCTCAACTTTCACCGAGTACAGCAATCTCATCTGCGAATCTTATCATTGATAACCTTCCACCTTGAATTTTAATTCCATTCTTGAATCTTTCTTTTATTTCCGTCATTCCTTCTTGTATGTATAGACTGAACAGTAGAGGTGAAAGACTATATCTTTGTCTTGCACCTTTTTGGATTATACCAGTATTTACTTCATTTGCAGACTGAGAGCTATCAGGAATAAAATGTTTTTCGGTTAGTTAGTACCTCCTTCTAAATGTGTAAAGAGCAAACCACTAACGGTTATTTCCCCCTGGACAGAACATCATGTGTTGAAGTGTGGACACGTGAACGCAAAACGGTTAGTCTATACTCCAGATATAGTCCATTTAGTAGTTCAGCTGTAGTCATGCAGAGAACAGCGGTTAGTAAATAATGTGTTGTGTTTGCAGGAAGACTATTTGATGCAGAGAAAAAACAACCAGCATGCTGATATGTGGACATGTTAAGGTACTCCATACAAAAATACCTGCACTTATATCCGTTACACACGGTCAGATATCTCGGTGATGTTATGTTCAGCCTTGTCTGATGATGGCCTAGATTACCGAAAGCTGGTTCACAGCGAAGTAAAACATAAAATTCTTTGCATCATCAGTACTGTGTCTTTCAGTTTTTAATACACTGCTGGCCATTAAAATTGCTTAAAATTGCTACACCAAGAAGAAATGCAGATGATAAACGGGTATTCATTGGACAAATATATTATACTACAACTGACATGTGATTACATTTTAACGCAATTTGGGTGCATAGATCCTGAGAAATCAGTACCCAGAACAACCACCTCTGGCCGTAATAACAGCCTTGAAAGGCCAGGGCATTGAGTCAAACAGAGCTTGGATGTTGTGTACATGCAGCTTCAACACGTTACCACAGATCGTCAAGAGTAGTGACTGGCGTATTGTGGCCAGTTGCTCGGCCACCATTGACCTGACGTTTTCAATTGGTGAGAGATCTGGAGAATGTGCTGGCCAGGGCAGCAGTCGAACATTTTCTGTATCCAGAAAGGCCCGTACAGGACCTGCAACATGCGGTCGTGTATTATCCTACTGAAATGTAGGGTTTCGCAGGGATCGAATGAAGGCTAGTGCCACGAGTCGTAACACATCTGAAATGTAACGTCCACTGTTCAAAGTGGCGTCAATGTGAACAAGAGGTGACCGAGACGTGTAACCAATGGCACCCCGTACCATCACTCCGCGTGATACGCCAGTATGGGGATGACGAATACACGCTTCCAATGTGCGTTCACCGCGATGTCGCCAAACACGGATGCGACCATCATGATGCTGTAAACAAAACCTGGATTCATGACGTTTTGCCATTCGTGCACCCAGGTTCGTCATTGAATACACCATCGCAGGCGCTTCTGTCTGTGATGCAGCGTCAAGGGTAACAGCAGCCACGGTCTGCATGCTGATAGTCCATGCTGCTGCAAACGTCGTCGAACTGTTCGTGCAGATGGTTGTTGTCTTGAAAACGTCCCTTTTGACTCAGGGATCGAGACGTGGCTGCATGATCCGCTACAGCCATGCGGATAAGATGCCTGTCATCTCGACTGCTAGTGATACGAGGCAGTTGGGATCCAGCACGGCGTTCCATATTACCCTTCTGAACCCACCGATTCCATATTCTGCTAACAGTCATTGGGTCTCGACCAACGCGAGCAGCAATGTCGCGATACGATAAACCGCAATCGCGATAGTCTACAGTCCGACCTTTATCAAAATCGGAAACGTGATGGTGCGCATTTCTCCTTCTTACACGATGCATCACAACAACGTTTCACCAGGCAACGCTGGTCAACTGCTGTTTGTGCATGAGAAATCGGTTGGAAACTTTCCTCATGTCAGGACGTTGTAGGTGTCGCCACCGGCGCCAACCTTGTGTGAATGCTCTGAAAAGCTAATCATTTGCATATCACATCATCTTCTTCCCGTCGGTTAAATTTCGCGTCTATGGTGTTACAATTGTAATGGTCAGTAGTGTATGTCTGTGTTTCTCTAGGTGCCGACGCAATGTTTCATGGATGATGTAATATCAATGTTAACAATAGTTGATGATGTTATTCTAGGACGTTTAAAGTATTGCGTATTCCACGGTGATTTCAGAGGGTCCCTCCTGGTTCACGCACAATGTGTGGAAGAAGAGCTCCCCTACTAACTGCTTAGTACATTTTAAGCGTTAATTGTTCACGTGCTGACGCGCCGCACTGGTGGTGAGAGTATGAAAATTAGAAATTGATCGGAGTATCAACTTACAGGATTCAGATGTGACAGCTGCTGTTCTTCATTTATCAAGCATATGCCAAAGGTCTGTGCCCTTACAACTTGTCACAGCGGAATAATACAGCTTGAAGTCGAAAAATCGTCGTACACTAAGTCGGCGAAGCTTGCCAACACGAGCGCTCTCGTTCGTGGGTACATTGGGACCGAAACTAGCAAAGCCTAAAGTATTTTCAGTTAAGTTGCAGCACCGAACTGCGATAAGGTGCAAAGTTCTGATAGCTGCTTCCGTCATCGGCGTCTGACAGACGACGATGATGAAGTCAGTCATGGAGAGCTTGAAATTTTATCCGTACATAAGGCAACAAGTTATCCGATCTCGTAGCCAGACGCTACAAGCGTTTCGAAATTTCCTGGCAGGTTAAGACCATGTGCCGGACCGGGACTTGAAACCGGACCACGCCTTTCGGGGGCAGTGCTCTTACCGTCTGAGTTAGCCTATAACGACGTGTTCTCACACCATTAATTTTGCCACTATCTGTTTCCTAATTTCAGCAAATTTCCGCTGCACACTTTGTGCGAGCAACGCGATTTAAAAGGGGGTATCAAGGGAGAAATGGCTTAGCCAAAGTAAGGAATAGTTTCCAGAATAAATCTTTCACTAAGGAGTAGAGTGTCGGCTGTTAGGAAACTTCTCTGCAGGTGAAAAATGTGTGCTGGATCGGGACACGAACCTAGAACTTCTGTGAAGTTTGAAAATTAGTGGAAAAGTACTGGTGGAAGCAAATCTGCGAAGGTGAGTCGTGCATCGTGGCTGGATAGCTCGGTCGATAAAGCTTTACCAGCAGAATGCGGTATTCTAATCCGTCGCAGCAAGAAGTTATACAGAAGTAAGAGCGGTGTAACATCCTTTTGCTTGGAGGTTGAGACATAGCCTATAAATATTTCGATGGATGGCCAGAAGTTGTATGGTGCTGTTGGTAGAAATTATTTGAAAGAGAAGGGCAATACACTGAAATTGTTTGGTAAGTCTTTAGAAGAAGTGTCGCGCAACATATTATCTCCCCCGTATAAAGAGCGTCCCGGGAGGAATGATCAGTATTCAGGGATATGACGGGAACGACCATCTGAAGCAAAAAACGTCAATAGACGTACGTTCTAATCCCAACTGTTTCCGAAACAGAAAACAATAACGTACCGGATGCTTATAATTAAAATTTCGCTGCTTGAGCCAGTGTAGACAGAAAACTATTCACCGTATGCGTACCCAACGTTATAGTAGGGATGTTCAGGCTTCGCGCTGCAGGTTCTGCGTTGATAGTAGTTTCAGTGTCGTGACTTGGCGTTTGACACCGGTACTGGTACGGCGACGTAGGGCTCAAATGAAAGCATGAGCGTAAATTACAGTTGCAGACAGTCAACATGAGTCTAGACAAGGTGAGCAAGGCGTTACTCGTACTCGTCGCAAATACAGATGATGATGTGCGTGAAATCTTATGGGACTTAACTGCTAAGGTCATCAGTCCCTAAGCTTAAACACTACTTAACCTAAATTAGCCTAAGGACAAATATAGATGCATTCAAGGAATATGGAGAGGGTTGAAGAACACGATTGGGAAGTTCGAATTAAGTTCCATGAGAGGCAGAGGTCCAATTCCGCCACAAATTGCTGAATGAGTTACTGATGCCATGGCGAGAATGCTGAACACAATGTGCGATCTCCAAGCATTGCACGAGCTGCGTCACGCCAGCTGAACACTCCATGGTCCACTCTAGTAAGCACTCTACGATCAGGAACGCGTCGTCTCGGAAACTGCTGATGGTATTCTTTGACAGCAACAGGAGAACTACCAGCGCAGAAGCCGTAAACATATCTGCATATTGTTCATTACTGTAACTTTGTGGCAGTTTAGCCAGCCCGTATACCAACACTGTTACCGGGTAAAATTTTCGATTACAGCCGACACAATTTGCAGTTCCCTACAGTCTGGTATCGAAGGTATAGGGCGTAAAACAGGACATATTTTACTTATTTTGTATGTGATATGTGACTGGAGACCTTTTAATTGTAATTCACTAGTGTACATACCGTAAATTGTAACATACTTTGAATAAAATATGGAGTAGTAAAATTTTCGATGGTTTAGCATTCTCTCCCTCCCCCCCTCCCCTCCCCACTTTTAGTGTTCTAGGGTTAATCGAGGCTTCTCTGTAATTCAGTCCCTCGCTCTACTTCACTCAACACATCACAGACAATCGCGCGTATAACGAGGGTTACGTTAATGGCAAAAAGGCATTACCAGCAAAGAGCAGCGAGCTAGTTGGTCTACAATAAAACGCCAAGAGGCTGGGTGGGTAAGACAGGTACGTGCAAGCTGAGCTGTGTCGCTCGATCAACGATATTCCCGCTGCCGGTATGGGACATCTTTCCGGTGGTGTGCGCAGAGCGTGCGGTGGCGCCACCCACCGGGCTTATCTGGGAGCGAGGGAAAGGCTCTAGAAAGTAGCGGGGACTTTGCTTTGGGTTGCCTAGCAGTAACGTCGTTTGCCAAGTCTGGCGGACAGTACAGGTGCCGTGCGACCGTGCGAGGCAGCAGGAAGAGCACATCTAAAAGTGACTGTTCACCCAGGTGACGGGGCCATAGGAAATATCTCCGGCGTGGAAGCAGTCACGTTACTGGGAAGCCGTTGCTGTATTTCGCTTGCTACATGTCTTTTGTCACCGGGATTTGCGGCGGCTGGCTTCGAGATGATGATGATGTTTGGTTTGTGGGGCGCTCAACTGCGGGGTTATCAGCGCCCGTACAATTTCCCAATCTTTGCTCAGGCCAATTCCGCCACTTTCCTGGATGAGGATGAAACGATGAGGACAACACAAACACCCAGTCATCTCGAGGCAGGTGAAAATCCCTGACCCCGCCGGGAATCGAACCTGGGACCCAGTGCTCGGGAAGCGAGAACGCTACCGCGAGACCACGAGCGGCGGACTGCGGCTGGCTTCGTCGAACAAGCAAGAGGGTAAGGGCCTTGATGTGCTGTAAATTGTGGCCGGAATCGGCTACCGGGTTCTGTGCTGTTGACTTCATTTTCTTGGCAGGCCGTTGCTATTCCTACTGAGTCTGTCCTCGAAGGTGTTTAATTCCAACTTGCTTAGTACGCAATGTTCTAGTGAGAGCTGTATGTGATGATTAACATTTACTAGGACCTGGAGTGCTGATACATTCTGTTTGTAGACTGCTACTGTCAGTGCTACAGTTTGGCTGGTCCTTGTCTAAGTGCCGCCTGGTTATTGTATTTATATCACACGACGGGGTTATGCTGGCCGTGTATCTAGTTTGCTCGCAGCTTAATGTATAATTGGCCTGACGCACGTAAGATAATAGATTTGTACTGCTTAGCTGATGTTCATTAATAGTTTGATTAATTCTACAGATGGTGTGCTGTAATGAATTATTGTGTTTCTAGTTACTTAGGGAGCTGGCCGGAGTGGCTGAGCGGTTCTAGGCGCTACAGTCTGGAACCGCGCGACCGCTACGGTCGCAGGTTCGAATCCTGCCTCGGGCATGGATGTCTGTGATGTCCTTAGGTTAGTTAGGTTTAAGTAGTTCTAAGTTCTAGGGGACTGATGACCTCAGAAGTTAAGTCCCATAGTGCTCAGAGCCATTTGAACCATTTTTTTAGTTACTTAAGGCAGATGTCAGTCTGTTGTACATACCCACTAGTTCTGGGATTTTTCATGCATGTTCGTGGCTGTTGCTGCTCCCGTTTGGGGGTCCATGCCGAGCCTGTATTGAAAACAGTTGAGTGGGCGGGTGTCGGCTTCTGAGCGTAGTTTGTCGAATTCCACGAGGTTGCTTGGTCGCATGAAATTTTATATTTTATATCCTACATTGTAGGGTACCTGCCATTTAAGTAACGTGGTTGTGGGCCATGGTATCTGTACTCTGAATTACTTTGGTAATACCAATCACTGCAGTAACGAAAGACTATAACGAAAGACTACATTTCCTCGTCAAATTTTAGTAAATTGTTCTTCAGGTTGATCATGGTTTTGAGTAAATAATTTTTAACTCATTTTACTAAATGTGTAATAGGCCATAAGTGCCGTGGTTTATGAATGTTTAAATTTTGAAGTAACTTGCTCCCATCTAAATGGTAATTTTAAAGATGTGCGGTAATTTTAAAAATGTGTTGATGGTTCTATTTGTTATTTGTCTTGTTTAAATGTGCCAAATAAATGTTCAGTGCTACTGTCGATGGTGATTGCCTGATGTGACAGTTGGTCCAGTCCTACCACCCCACAGCCTATTGTGCTGAGCTTGTGTCGTTGTGTAAAAGGTTGAATTCCATGCTATGCTGACACATCACAAGCCAATAGCCCAAAAACAAACGTATAATAAATGTGTTCTTTCTAAGAAACAATTCGGAGTATGGCACACGTCCTTCTGAATTACACTCCTGGAAATGGAAAAAAGAACACATTGACACCGGTGTGTCAGACCCACCATACTTGCTCCGGACACTGCGAGAGGGCTGTACAAGCAATGATCACACGCACGGCACAGCGGACACACCAGGAACCGCGGTGTTGGCCGTCGAATGGCGCTAGCTGTGCAGCATTTGTGCACCGCCGCCGTCAGTGTCAGCCAGTTTGCCGTGGCATACGGAGCTCCATCGCAGTCTTTAACACTGGTAGCATGCCGCGACAGCGTGGACGTGAACCGTATGTGCAGTTGACGGACTTTGAGCGAGGGCGTATAGTGGGCATGCGGGAGGCCGGGTGGACGTACCGCCGAATTGCTCAACACGTGGGGCGTGAGGTCTCCACAGTACATCGATGTTGTCGCCAGTGCTCGGCGGAAGGTGCACGTGCCCGTCGACCTGGGACCGGAGCGCAGCGATGCACGGATGCACGCCAAGACCGTAGGATCCTACGCAGTGCCGTAGGGGACCGCACCGCCACTTCCCAGCAAATTAGGAACACTGTTGCTCCTGGGGTATTGGCGAGGACCATTCGCAACCGTGTCCATGAAGCTGGGCTACGGTCCCGCACACCGTTAGGCCGTCTTCCGCTCACGCCCCAACATCGTGCAGCCCGCCTCCAGTGGTGTCGCGACAGGCGTGAATGGAGGGACGAATGGAGACGTGTCGTCTTCAGCGATGAGAGTCGCTTCTGCCATGGTGCCAATGATGGTCGTATGCGTGTTTGGCGCCGTGCAGGTGAGCGCCACAATCAGGACTGCATACGACCGAGGCACACAGGGCCAACACCCGGCATCATGGTGTGGGGAGCGATCTCCTACACTGGCCGTACACCACTGGTGATCGTCGAGGGGACACTGAATAGTGCACGGTACATCCTAACCGTCATCGAACCCATCGTTCTACCATTCCTAGACCGACAAGGGAACTTGCTGTTCCAACAGGACAATGCACGTCCGCATGTATCCCGTGCCACCCAGCGTGCTCTAGAAGGTGTAAGTCAACTACCCTGGCCAGCAAGATCTCCGGATCTGTCCCCCATTGAGCATGTTTGGGACTGGATGAAGCGTCGTCTCACGCGGTCTGCACGTCCAGCACGAACGCTGGTCCAACTGAGGTGCCAGGTGGAAATGACATGGCAAACCGTTCCACAGGACTACATCCAGCATCTCTACGATCGTCTCCATGGGAGAATAGCAGCCTGCATTGCTGCGAAAGGTGGATATACACTGTACTAGTGCCGACATTGTGCATGCTCTGTTGCCTGTGTCTATGTGCCTGTGGTTCTGTCAGTGTGTTCATGTGATGTATCTGACCCCAGGAATGTGTCAATAAAGTTTCCCCTTCCTGGGACAATGAATTCACGGTGTTCTTATTTCAATTTCCAGGAGTGTAGATTCGTACTGCTTAGCTGATGTTCATTAATAGTTTGATTAATTCTACAGATGGTGTGCTGTAATGAATTATTGTGTTTCTAGTTACTTAAGGAGCCGGCCGGAGTGACTGAGCGGTTGTAGGCGCTACAGTCTGGAACCGCGCGACCGCTACGGTCGCAGGTTTGTATCCTGCCTGGGGCATGGATGTCTGTGATGTCCTTAGGTTAGTTAGGTTTAAGTAGTTCTAAGTTCTAGGGGACTGATGACCTCAGAAGTTAAGTCCCATAGTGCTCAGAGCCATTTGAACCATTCTTTTAGTTACTTAAGGCAGATGTCAGTCTGTTGTACATACCCACTAGTTCTGGGATTTTTCATGCACGTTCGTGGCTGTTGCTGCTCCCGTTTGGGGGTCCATGCCGAGCCTGTATTGAAAACAGTTGAGTGGGCGGGCGTCGGCTTCTGAGCGTAGTTTGTCGAATTCCACGAGGTTTCTTGGTCGCATGAAATTTTATATTTTATATCCTACATTGTAGGGTACCTGCCATTTAAGTAACGTGGGTGTGTGCCATGGTATCTGTACTCTGAATTACTTTGGTAATACCAATCACTGCAGTAACGAAAGACTATAACGAAAGACTACATTTCCTCGTCAAATTTTAGTAAATTGTTCTTCAGGTTGATCATGGTTTTGAGTAAATAATTTTTAACTCATTTTACTAAATGTGTAATAGGCCATAAGTGCCGTGGTTTATGAATGTTTAAATTTTGAAGTAACTTGCTCCCATCTAAATGGTAATTTTAAAGATGTGCGGTAATTTTAAAAATGTGTTGATGGTTCTATTTGTTATTTGTCTTGTTTAAATGTGCCAAATAAATGTTCAGTGCTACTGTCGATGGTGATTGCCTGATGTGTCAGTTGGTCCAGTCCTACCACCCCACAGCCTAGTGTGCTGAGCTTGTGTCGTTGTGTAAAAGGTCGAATTCCATGCTATGCTGACACATCACAAGCCAATAGCCCAAAAACAAACGTATAATAAATGTGTTCTTTCTAAGAAACAATTCGGAGTATGGCACACGTCCTTCTGAATTATATTGCTTCAAATGAGAATTCCTGTCACATCTCTGATTACTGGCACCTTCTTCTGGAACACCCTGTGTGTCTCGCGAAGATACCATGATGAAAGAGTCAACGAAACTAGAACTCTTACAGAGAAATATCGATAGCCATTATTTCTACGTGCCACTGTCGAATGAAACTGGGAAGAAGGCAAGTGAGAGTGGTAGCTGAAGTATCCTTCGCCACACACCATAATGTGGCTTCCGCAGTATAGATGTGAATCTAGATGTTAGACACAGTCGCAAAACCGTGGTACAAGGAAATTCTCGGTTTTGTGAGCAGTTCCATGTCGGCAGCCGCATGGGTGGCACGCAGCCGAGAGATCAGCTGATGAGCCCGCGTGGGCGGCTAAGGGGCGTTTCATTAGCCGGGAGCCAGCCGCCGTACCTGCTGCTGCACGGACCGCCGCCTTTGAAGACACCACGCGGCGCGGCGGGCAAACTAATTAATCTCGGGCACAAATATTTTGATTAGGAGCCTCACGGCGAGAGGGCCAGACAGAAACAAATACAGCAGCCACCTTGCGCCCGTCGCTCAGGAGGGGCATTACACGCCGTCTTTGATGTTGCTCAGCCGTCTGCGAGAAGGCAAACACGCCCGGCTGCACGTCTCCGAAGAAACGAAAGAAAATCTCTTTTCTGGGCGGTGTGAGCGATATCGATGCAAGTGCAATGGTAATAAATCCTGTAACTTTTCTACCACTTTATTTTCGTCAACTGAAGTTCAAGTAAACTGAGCTACTATTCTTTATACCTGTGTATCAGTGTTGCACCCGTGGTCTAGGGAACCGGCACGGTAGCTCAGCGTGTGCGGTCAGAGGGTTAGCTGCCCTCTGTAATAAAAAAACTGAGTGAACGGCTCAGCACTGAACTTGTACTGGTGTCATGGGACTTCCGCACCGAACAAATGCAACGAACAATATAGAACAAAATGAGAACAAAAAAAGGGTGTAACGTCTTTTATTCGCAATCAAAACGTTTTCGGTCCCGCCCGCGTCCGAATACCGCCACTGCTTAGCTTTTGATAAATAATCAGCGTTGGCGGCCGAAGGCTTCCGGCATAAGAAGTCACCCCTCATTCTGCCAACGGCCCTGTCAAAGAGAGTGGAAGAGCGGACAGAGGTTCAGGGCAATCTCTTGTCCTAGGGGTGGGAAACTCCCCCTGAAGGCGGATGAATCAGCAACGATCAACGACATGAGGATGCAGAAGTCAATGGAAACCACTGCATTACGTAACGTGTATCCACAGGACATGTGGCCAGTAATTGAAGAAGTGTCGTGATGATCTCATCATTGGCAAAAGATTCCGGAACAGTCCCCCATTCGGATCGCCGGGAGGGAACTGCCAAGGCGGAAGTTACCATGAGAAAAAGATTGAATAATCAACGGAAAGATAACGTCCTACGAGTCGGGGCGTGAAATGTCAGAAGCTTGAACGTGGTAGGGAAACTAGAAAATCTGAAAAGGGAAATGCAAAGGCTCTTTCTAGATATAGTAGGGGTCAGTGAAGTGAAGTGGAAAGAAGACAAGGTTTTCTGGTCAGATGAGTGTAGGCTAATATTAAAAGTAGCAGAAAACGGTATAACGGGAGTAGGATTCGTAATGGATAGGAAGGTAGGGCAGAGAGGTTGTTACTGTGAACAGTTCAGTGATAGGGTTGTTCTTATCAGAAACGACAGCCAACCAACACCGACAACGATAGTTCATGTATACATGCCGACGTCGCAAGCTGAAGATGAAGAGATAGAGAAAGTGTATGAGAATATTGAAATGGTAATACAGTATGTAAAGGGGGATGAAAATCTAATAGTCATGGGGGACTGGAAAGCAGTTGTAGAGGAAGGAGTAGAAGGAAAGGTTACATCACAATATGGGCTTGGTGCAAGGAATGAGAGAGAGAGGAGAAATCCTAATTGAGTTCTGTAACAAGTTTCAGCTAGTACTAACAATAGCGAAAACTCTGTTCAAGAATCATAAGAGGAGGAGGCATACTTGGAAAAGACCGGGTGACAGGGGAAGATTTCAGTTAGATTACATCATGGTCAGATGGAGATTCCGAAATCAGATACTGGAGTATAAGGCGTACCCAGGAGCAGACGTAGACTCAGATCACAATATGGTGGTTGTGAAGAGTAGGCTGAAGTTTAAGACATTAGTCAGGAAGAACCAATACGCAAAGAAGTGGGATACGGAAGTACTCAGGAATGACGAGATACGGTTGAAGTACTCTAAGGCTGTAGATACAGCAATAAGGCAGTGCAATTGAATGGACATCTCTAAAAAGGGTCATCACAGAAGTTGGGAAGGAAAACTTAAGTACAAACAAGGTAACTGTGAGAGGTGGCATGAGCCCCCTCTCATATTTCTGTCTTACGATTTTCCTCTCTAATTGCATGCGGTGAAAAGTTGCTATTCCTTCACACGCGTGCTTCCCACACAGTGTCTCTCGTCACCCGGGTGGTCCGGTGACAGACGGGCTCTGCTGATCTTGAAAGGGTAAGCCGACGGGTGTGAGGGAGTTGAGTGAATGCTTTCCAGACGCCGACATTGTGGAATAGCGGCTGAGACACCCTCGCCAGGGCCTGAAGTAGCGGCTGGGCTAGAGGTTCCGTTACTTTGCAGAAACACTTTCTGGCGGGCTACCAGCGAGGCGTGGGAATGACTTGTGTACCCAGGCAGTTGTGGCGGGCAAATTCCCGTGCTTTCTGCAAAATCGTAACTGATTGACTTGCTCAGGGCATAGCTCCGTGACGTAGCAAAATCAGCGCAGAAATTGGCGCCAAGAATCTCCATTGGTGGAATGGTAGTGCTCTGGCAATAAAGTGGAATTTTCCGCCGGTTTTCGAGTTGCTGATTGGAACGGTTAACCATGGCCGCTGTCGTGGGGGCGGGAATGTTCTGTATTCAGTTTTGTACAGGTGCTCTTGTGGGGTAGTCGGCTCTCGCCTTTCAGTCGGAGTGGGTTATAACACTGAGCTCTCGCTGCTCTGGACAGCCTGCCTTCCGTTGGCTGTCTAATATACTTTTATTTGATTGTAACTGTTTAACGAAGTTGCTGAAGTTTCGACTTCAACGTAACTTTCCGAGTACAGTTGGCAATTGAGTGTTCTGCATACAAGCGGCCTATGTTGTCTGTCTTGGGCAGTTTTGGCTAAAGTTGACTATATTGGAGTTACTGTGTGACTTCGCTTGTGAAAATCAATCACTGTACCGTCAGTGATTGTGTGGCGAGCCTTCTTCGTCTCCCTCAGAGGCGCATTTGTACTGATAGGAAGTCTTTAGTCTGGAACAACCAGACCAGGACAGTTTGTTTCGGGCTATACTCGCGAAATTATCATCACCATGACGGGACGTCGAAGCAACCAGCCATCGCTTCCAGTACGCCAGATCGTGCCCTTGCAGCTAAGAAGACAGCTTGGTAATGTACGTCCGCAGCACCGGCAAAGCAGGCATTTTTGCTAGGCGATAATCAGAGCTCAGCAGAACTTTGTTCTATCTTGGGTGTTCATTGTCTGAGTTGTCACTAATGTAGCAGCAATTAATGTTGGGTTAGCTGTGTGTCTCTCTTAAGATTTGAGTTGCAAGGAATTGGCTCCACATACCACTTCGTCATAAACGTCACAATCTAGTTTAGGGACAACTTCACCTTCACAGCGTTTATTTGAGTATCCAATTTGAGCCAATTTGATGTATTGTAAATGTTTCATGTGTTTTTGTTTATTATTTTGTGTTTAGTCTTAATAAATCATATTGTTATTTTGGACAGCACTTTCATTCTGTTAATCGGTAGAGCAACCCTATCATTTCTCACTACGTTAATGAAACCTTCATTTATTTAACTTATTTATCAAATTAAATTATTGCAGGTGCCAAACTCTTTTCTACTCCACTTGCAGGGTTGATTACAGTCAGTTCGCGTATCTTTTTAATCCATGTGCAACAGCAAAAGTCGGAGTTAGAATAGGGGGGGGGGGGTGTGTGTTAGAGTATCATTTACATATGTAGATTCTAGAAGAATTTAGTGTTAAATACACTGCTAGCCCCGGCACCTCGCAACTGTGAAAAAACTATAGGTAACAGAAGAAATGCTTCAATTGATCGACGAAAGGACGAAGTACAAAAATTTTCCGGGAAACTCAGGAACAGAGGAATACAAGTCGCTGAGGAATGAAATAAATAGGAAGTGCAGGGACGCTAAGACGAAATGTCTGCAGGAAAAATGTGAAGACATCGAAAAAGAAATGATTGTCGGAAGGACTGACAAAGCATAAAGGAAAGTCAAAACAACCTTCGGTGACATTCAAAAAAGCAAGGGTGATAACATTAAGAATGCAACGGGAATTCCACTGTTAAATGCAGAGGAGAGAGCGGATAGGTAGAAAGAATACATTGAAAGCCTCTATGAGGTGGAAGATTTGTCTAATGTGATAGAGGAAGAAACAGCAGTCGATTTAGAAGAGACATGGGATCCAGTATTAGAATCAGAATTTAAACGAGCTTTGGAGGACTTAAGATCCAATAAGGCAGAAGGGATGGATAACATTAAATCAGAATCTCTAAAATCTGGCGACAAACCATCTGACTTTTGGAAAAGCATCATCCACACAATTCTGAAGACTGCAAGAGCTGACAAGTGCGAGTATTACCGATTATACAAAATTCCAAACACTGCACGCAAAGGTAACACACCGCACTATGAAAGTAAAACTGTCTGCATGTGAAATGCAATGTGAACTGAACTTTGACTAAAATGACTTAATAATGAATTTTGAAAAGCAAATATAACTGTGAATGATCTAACTATCGTGACTGTAATGCAGAACTGGCCCTAATAAATTTCGTGTGACTTAGCTGCGGAAATGGAAACTTTGCACTACTCGAAGAGGTGAACAAGCTAAATAAGAGATAAAGTCTTGCGCAGGGCAATGCAAAGACTTGAACCTATTCCAAACAGATCTTGCTTTGTTTTTAGCCACTGTGCCCTGCAGCGTGCAACGCGGCTCACACATAATCAGTAAATAAAATCCTTTTGTGAGGAGACAGCGTTGGAATTTGAACTTTTTAAATGATTGAAGGAAAACTGGCTTTTAAAAACTCTATTGTCAAATCAAACTCGTTATCTGACTATAATAATCATCTTTACGAAATGTATCCTTCATAACAAATTTTACTCTGCCAAGTTTAATTTCTGAAAATGGTAAAGGAGCGGTAAAATCAATAACTTCTGAGTGCAAGCATGTGAACAGAAGATTTTACTAATTCTTGTCTGAAGAATGAAACCAGATAACCAACCGTTAAAGAGAGTCCGATATAACGTTCCGTCTTTCACGCAACATCATAATAACGCGCAAGCAAGCAGTTCAGCGTCAATTGAACTCAACGGTCTTCACTTGTCTAATTAATCTTTTCAAAATCCATAATTCTGCCTTTTCTGTATCCATATTTCTGTGCTCGGCAAGCCATTTCCATCCACTCAGTAGCATACCCAACACCATCCTCTCCATTAGCTGCTCTTAGAACACTTCCAGCAACGACTGTGCTCCCAGCAACCAAATGTCACACTGTTTGTACTCAGAGTCTCTCTGCCGTAACATATCGACTACTGAAAACTACTATTTGAAAAACATTCCGTATACACATGTGGAATACTACACATCGAATGAAATAGAACTTAATACCATTTTTCGCGACTACCAAAAATAAACTAGAGAACTTACAACCTTTCCAAACCCAGCCCTGTTGCTGGTGGTTTTTGGTTGCAGGAGAATGCGGCTGCTCAGTAATGTGTGCCTTCTCATTCCTGCTGTATTGTGCCTGTCACTTGTGTGGTCAATCTAGCGATTAGCGTGTCGACCGCAAAACGCGGGTGCAGTGCATAGTCGTAAGAGCGAGAGTACGGTGAGCTCGTCTGTGACGCTAAGGTAGCTGAACAGGAGTCAACCAACAGGGACACTAGGCGGTAGGTTTCGCTTTTTCCGGCCACGTAGCCCGCAGCACACAAAGCACTCCGCTTTTTGGCTGATGTTCATTCTTTGCGGAGGTGTGCTGATTCTTCTCTCGTAGCCGTTTGGAATCCACCAAATCAAGCAGTTATTTAGACCTTTGTCTAGTGAACGATATGGATGATTTTGAGGCGCACACTTCAATCTAACATCATGAGATGAATATCACCACGCACGTTGCGTTTAGATTTGTCTCAAACTTTACAGGATTATTGATTTTGTAATTTTGTGTGCTAAATGTGAGTTTTTGTTCGACTTAGCACTTCTTCTACAGCACGTGTGATCCGAAATCAATTTTAGTATAGGCATCCTAAACCTCAAGCGACACACACACAGCTTATCTTACTTTAAATGATGAATTTATTCCATATGGAATATTATTTACGTAGTGTGGTTTTGAGATACACTACGGAAAGCAATCAAGGTTAGTCCACTTCAATGGGGGCGCTCAGCCACGAGGGCTGAATTATGAACTTGATTCCGCTTTCAATGGTGGCTTCAGTCAAATTAATTTGCCTACAAACATTAATTAATTTGTTTCGCTTTTCATGAGTCACAAAATTATCTTGTAGTACGGCGCCCATTTTGGAATTTTGAATGAAATCGTTTAAAGACCTCACACAATTCATGAAATCTGGTGTGTAACGGACGCATTGTACTAGCGTGTTCCCTTTGAACTTGTGTTACGTAATTGATTCGTAGACCGTAAGTTAAGTTTGACGCTGATGCAATATGCTCCGAGATCAGAACCAGTTAGAAACTGATTTAGACAAGATCTCTGTATGGTGCCAGAAGTAGCAATTGATCCTAAATAATGAAAAGTGTGAGGTCGTCCACGTGAGTAAGGAATCCGTGGAAATTTCTGTTGCACGATGTTGTTGTTGTGGTCTTCAGTCCAGAGACTGGTTTGATGCAGCTCTCCATGCTACTGTATCCTGTGCAAGCTGCTTCATCTCCCAGTACCTCCTGCAGCCTACATCCTTCTGAATCTGCTTAGTGTATTCATCTCTTGGTCTCCCTCTACGATTTTTACCCACCACGCTGCCCTCCAATAGTGATTCCTTGATGCGTCAGAACATGTCCTACAAACCGATCCCTCCTTCTAGTCAAGTTGTGCCACAAACTCCTCTTCTCCCCAATTCTATTCAATACCTCCTCATTAGTTATGTGATCTACGCATCTAATCTTCTGCATTCTTCTGTAGCACCACATTTCGAAAGCTATTTTCTTCTTTTCCAAACTATTTATCGTCCATGTTTCACTTCCATACATGGCTACACTCCATACAATTACTTTCAGACACGACTTCCTGACACTTAAATCCACACTCGATGTTAACAAATTTCTCTTCTTCAAAAACGCTTTCCTTGCCATTGCCAGTCTGCATTTGATATCCTCTCTACATCGACCATCATCAGTTATTTTGCTCCCCAAATAGCAAAACTCCTTTACTACTTTAAGTGTCTCATTTCCTAATCTAATTCCCTCAGCATCACCTGAGTTAACTCTACTACATTCCATTATCCTCGTTTTGCTTCTGTTGATGTTCATGTCATATCCTCTTTTTAAGACACTGTCCATTCCGTTCAACTGCTCTTCCAAGTCCTTTTCTGTCTCTGACAGAATTACAATGTCATCGGCGAACCACAAAGTTTTTGTTTCTTCTCCATGGACTTTAATACCCACTCCCAATTTTTATTTTGTTACCTTTACTTCTTGCTCAATATACAGATTGAATAACATCGGGGAGAGGCTACAACCTGTCTCACTCCCTTCCCAACCACTGCTTCCCTTTCATGTCCCTCGACTCTTATAACTGCCATCTGGTTTCTGTACAAATTGTAAATAGCCCTTCGCTCCCTGTATTTTACCCCTGCCACCTTTAGAATTTGAAAGAGAGTATTCCAGTCAACGTTGTCAAAAGCTTTCTCTAAGTCTACAAATGCTAGAGACGTAGGTTTGCCTTTTCTTAATCTAGCTTCTAAGGTAAGTCGTAAGGTCAGTATTGCCTCACGTGTTCCAATATTTCTACGAAATCCAAACTGATTTTCCCCGAGGTCGGCTTCTACTAGTTTTTCCATTCGTCTGTAAAGAATTCGTGTTAGTATTTTGCAGCTGTGGCTTATTAAACTGATTGTTCAGTAATTTTCACATCTGTCAACACCTGCTTTCTTTGGGATTGGAATTATTATATTCTTCTTAAAGTCTGAGGGTATTTCGCCTGTTTCATACATCTTGCTCACCAGATGCTAGAGTTTTGTCAGGACTGGCTCTCCCAAGGCCGTCAGTAGTTCCAATGGAATGTTGTCTACTCCGGGGGTCTTGTTTCGACTCAGGTCTTTCAGTGCTCTGTCAAACTCTTCACGCAGTATCGTATGTCCCAATTTCATGTTCATCTACATCCTCTTCCATTTCCATAATATTGTCCTCAAGTACATCGCCCTTGTATAGACCCTCTATATACTCCTTCCACCTTTCTTCTTTCCCTTCTTTGCTTAGAACTGGGTTTCCATTTGAGCTCTTGATGTTCATACAAGTTGTTCTCTTATCTACAAAGGTTCCCTTATGCTCTCCCTGAAACTCTGTACAACCTCTGGTTCTTTCAGTTTATCCAGGTCCCATCTCCTTAAATTCCCACCTTTTGGCAGTTTCTTCTGTTTTAATCTACAGGGCATAACCAATAGATTGGGGTCAGAGTCCACATCTGCACCTGGAAATGTCTTACAATTTAAAACCTGGTTCCTAAATCTCTGTCTTACCATTATATAATCTATCTGATAGCTTTTAGTATCTCCAGGGTTCTTCCATGTATACAACCTTCTATCATGATTTTTAAACCAAGTGTTAGCTATGATTAAGTTGTGCTCTGTGCAGAATTCTACCAGGCGGCTTCCTCTTTCATTTCTTAGCCCCAATCCATAGTCACCTACTACGTTTCCTTCTCTCCCTTTTCCTACACTCGAATTCCAGTCACCCATGACTATTAAATTTTCGTCTCCCTTCACTACCTGAATAATTTCTTTTATTTCATCATACATTTCTTCAATTTCTTCGTCATCTGCAGAGCTAGTTGGCATGTAAACTTGTACTACTGTAGTAGGTGTGGGCTTCGTAACTATCTTGGCCACAATAATGCATTCACTATGCTGTTTGTAGTAGCTTACCCGCATTCCTATTTTCCTATTCATTATTAAACCTACTCCTGCATTACCCCTATTTGACTTTGTGTTTATAACCCTGTAGTCAGCTGACCAGAAGTCTTGTTCCTCCTGCCACCGAACTTCACTAATTCCCACTATATCTAACTTTAACCTATCCATTTCCCCTTTTAAATTTTCTAACCTACCTGCCCGATTAAGGGATCTGACATTCCACGCTCCGATCCGTAGAACGCCAGTTTTCTTTCTCCTGATAACGACATCCTCTTGAGTAGTCCCCGCCCGGAGATCCGAATGGGGGACTATTTTACCTCCGGAATATTTTACCCAAGAGGACGCCATCATCATTTAATCATACAGTAAAGCTGCATGCCCTCGGGAAAAATTACGGCCGTAGTTTCCCCTTGCTTTCAGCCGTTCGCAGTACCAGCACAGCAAGGTCGTTTTGGTTAGTGTTGCAAGGCCAGATCAGTCAATCATCCAGACTGTCGCCCTTGCAACTACTGAAAAGGCTGCTGCCCCTCTTCAGGAACCACACGTTTGTCTGGCCTCTCAACAGATACCCCTCTGTTGTGGTTGTACCTACGGTACGGCTGTCTGTATCGCTGAGGCACGCAAGCCTCCCCACCAACGGCAAGGTCCTTGGTTCATGGGAGGGGGGGGGGGATACAATTCTAAAGACTATCAATTTAACTAAATAGCTAGGGGTTACAACAAACAAATTAACTTGGAACAATCACGTATAAGAGGCGTTCAAAAAGAAACGAGCCGGAGGCATTATCTGTAAGTTAGAAGTATCGACCCTGTCTGTTGAGACACTTGTCCCACTGTGACACAAAGCGGTGAATGGCTGTCTCATAAAATTCCCGGAGCTGCGATGTTTGCCAGTTCCGTACGTACAGCTGGACGTCGTCGTCCAACTTGAATCGTTTGCCCCTCAGAGCCTTTTTAAGGGGACCATAAATGGCGTAATCACAGGGAGAGAGGTCCAGACTGTAAGCAGGGTGGCCGAGAACCTCCCATTTGAATTTATACAGGAGTACCGCGACTGTGTTGGCCGTATGGGACTTAGCGTTGTCGTGGAGCAGAATGACCACACGGGTGAGATTGCATTGTCGTTTTGATTTGATCGCTCGGCGAAGGATGGTCAAGGTTTGCGAGTAACGCTGGGCATTCATTGTTGTCCCATGCTGCAGGAAGTGAATCAGAAGGGGGCCATCTTGGTCAAAGAAGAACGTCGGCATAGGGGCAAACGATTCACCTCGGATGACGACGTCCAGCTAGCTGTACGTGCGGAACTGGTTAACACCGCAGCCTCGGGAATTTTATGAGACAACCATTCACCTCCTTGTGTCCCAGTGGGACAAGTGTTTCAATAGCCAGGGTCAATACTTGCGTAATTATGCCTCCGACTCGTTTCTTTTTGAACGCCCCTTATAGATAATGTTGTGGGGAATGCGAAACAAATGCTGCGTTTCAGTAGCAGAACTCTTAAAAGATGCCAGAAATCCTTTAAAGAGACTGCTTTCACCAGACTTGTCAGTCCTCTGCTTGATTATTGCTGTCCGATATGGCAAATTTATCAGACAGGATTGACAGAGGACATCCAAAAATTTCAAAGAAGGGCAGCTCGTATTGTCATAAGGGAAAGAGTGTCACAGCTATGTCAGTAGCAGTCATTAAAAGAAAAGCACTATTCGTTGCGGTGAGATTTTCCACGAAATTTGAATCATCAACTTTCTCTTCCGAAAGCGAAAACATTATGTTGACATCCATCTACATAGGGAGAAAAGACCATCATAATAAAGTAAGCCTTTGTTCCACATCGTACGCAGGGTCGGCAGGGTTAAGTACGGATTTGTCATGGTTAATTTTAAGGGGTGACCAGATGCCCTTCCAGCAACCACCTCATACCCCCTGGGACAGAATTATTGCACCCTGGCTGTCTGCGGCTAGTGGAAATCGTGGAAGAGTGCGAATGAGTTTCAAATGTCTGTAAGTCGTGTAACTGAGGCAGAACGTGGGGACCAGCCAGGTATTCACCTAGTGCGATGTGGAAAACTGCCTAAAACCAACATCCAGGCTGGCTAGCACACCGGCCCTCGTCGGTAATCTTCCGGGCGGGTTCGACGTGGGACCGGCGTGCCTATCCGAGTCGACGAGGCAACGCATTAGCTCTCTCGGCTAACCTGGCGGGTGACGTGTTGAAATCTTCCTGCAAATAAATCTTGAATCACCTCGCTACAAGGCGATCTCGTATTTTCGATTTATACAGCAGTGTTGGACAGTGTCAAGTGCTTTCGTGAAGTCAAGAACACGGTGTCAACCAGATTGCAGTTGTCTACAGCGCTGTCGGTGTCATGTAGAAACAGAGCCAAGTGAGGTACTGGAGCATAAAACATGTTCTGTAATTCTGCAACATATTGACATCAATGAACTAGGACTTATAATTACACTCCTGGAAAATGAAATAAGAACACCGTGAATTCATTGTCCCAGGAAGGGGAAACTTTATTGACACATTCCTGGGGTCAGATACATCACATGATCACACTGACAGAACCACAGGCACATAGACACAGGCAACAGAGCATGCACAATGTCGGCACTAGTACAGTGTATATCCACCTTTCGCAGCAATGCAGGCTGCTATTCTCCCATGGAGACGATCGTAGAGATGCTGGATGTAGTCCTGTGGAACGGCTTGCCATGCCATTTCCACCTGGCGCCTCAGTTGGACCAGCGTTCGTGCTGGACGTGCAGACCGCGTGAGACGACGCTTCATCCAGTCCCAAACATGCTCAATGGGGGACAGATCCGGAGATCTTGCTGGCCAGGGTAGTTGACTTACACCTTCTAGAGCACGTTGGGTGGCACGGGATACATGCGGACGTGCATTGTCCTGTTGGAACAGCAAGTTCCCCTCGACGATCACCAGTGGTGTACGGCCAGTGTAGGAGATCGCTACCCACACCATGATGCCGGGTGTTGGCCCTGTGTGCCTCGGTCGTATGCAGTCCTGATTGTGGCGCTCACCTGCACGGCGCCAAACACGCATACGACCATCATTGGCACCAAGGCAGAAGCGATTCTCATCGCTGAAGACGACACGTCTCCATTCGTCCCTCCATTCACGCCTGTCGCGACACCACTGGAGGCGGGCTGCACGATGTTGGGGCGTGAGCGGAAGACGGCCTAACGGTGTGCGGGACCGTAGCCCAGCTTCATGGAGACGGTTGCGAATGGTCCTCGCCGATACCCCAGGAGCAACAGTGTCCCTAATTTGCTGGGAAGTGGCGGTGCGGTCCCCTACGGCACTGCGTAGGATCCTACGGTCTTGGCGTGCATCCGTGCGTCGCTGCGGTCCGGTCCCAGGTCGACGGGCACGTGCACCTTCCGCCGACCACTGGCGACAACATCGATGTACTGTGGAGACCTCACGCCCCACGTGTTGAGCAATTCGGCGGTACGTCCACGCGGCCTCCCGCATGCCCACTATACGCCCTCGCTCAAAGTCCGTCAGCTGCAGATACGGTTCACGTCCACGCTGTCGCGGCATGCTACCAGTGTTAAAGACTGCGATGGAGCTCCGTATGCCACGGCAAACTGGCTGACACTGACGGCGGCGGTGCACAAATGCTGCGCAGCTAGCGCCATTCGACGGCCAACACCGCGGTTCCTGGTGTGTCCGCTGTGCCGTGCGTGTGATCATTGCTTGTACAGCCCTCTCGCAGTGTCCGGAGCAAGTATGGTGGGTCTGACACACCGGTGTCAATGTGTTCTTTTTTCCATTTCCAGGAGTGTATGTGCATATGTTCTACAACCCTTCTTGGTACCCTTCGCTACACCAACGATTTACGACAAATTGCTGCTAGAAGGGGAGCAACTTTTTTCGCACAATATTTGTAGAATTTGACAGCTACCTCATCTGATCCTGAAGTCTTCCCACTACAAAGCGATTGCAGTTTTTTAATATTTTTTTTTCCATTGGTTATCTCACCATATGCCACTTCGACGTTCGCATGACGTTTTGAAGTAGGGGTCGTATTACAATCTTCCGCGGTGAAAAAATTTCGAAAGACTGAATTCATAGGCCTCTATGCTTTTTCGTTTCGTGAACAGAACAATTTTATATTTCTGAATGTTGTAATGTTGATGCATTAAGATGCTCTGAAAGCAGTGCTGATATTCAAGACAATAAAAGAGGGTTAAAAGCTGTGAACCACAACCAACCGATTCAATTTTCAGTCAAACAAGTTACGTTCGTAGCGCAATCCTGTCCGTCATGAAATTACCGCACACTGGTATACTAAGTTCATACTAACTTTCTGTGAAATCTTCCCGAAAAAAATAGCTGAGGGCTACTTTGATTATTACACCACATATTTCACGTGGTCAACTTGGTTTACACAAAGCGTGTAACTCCACAATAATTTTGATAATTAAAATAAATTAGATCGAAAAGCAATTTACGAAATAAAAAACCTCGAACTGGTTACTATCATCTTACTATTAACCTGATGGGTCAAACAATTGTATAAGCACGTGGTACTGGTCTCACTAAGTATACCCCACTTAGGTTGAACATAAAGAAAAGTTGCTATATTGAAAAATATTGTCAAGACGAGACGTTATTATCTCATGCACATCCGCATTTAAGATTGATGACCTTAGAGTTACGGATCATCCACACGTGGTTCCACTTTACTCACAAAGTAGTGACAAAGCAACTACTGGAAGATATTCTGAACTTTACACTCGAATTACACTGTGTTGCAATTTAAGATAACATAAGATATTTTAGATCCAAACTTGAAATAAAGCTGATTAAATTTTCAATTAGGCTGAACTTAAGAAATGCATTGTCCTACGGACTTAGCAGAGACGCGCGTAGATGGAGATCTTACCACTTCAGATGCTCTGCGCGGACAGACTGACCTGGGCCCCTACTGAGGGTGCTTCACAGATACAAACGGAAGGGACAAGAGAGGCAGCTTCCTATACCAACATGACACTGGACGGACAGGACCATACCAAGAATAGAAACCTCTTTGCTTTTAGAAAGTGTAGCTACCTGTTCCGACGTTGGTCCTACTGTTCTCTAGCAGACAGGCTTGTCTGCTACCATCAAGCATGCAACTAGAAATACATTTGCTCATTGATCCTTTCACACAGAAGGGAAGGGGGATGACAGTATCTTATCATATACAGTATATAAAAGAAAGCGAATGTAGGTTCCGTATGAGATGAATTATAAACTGTGTTTTAAAGTGTAGTAGTGTGACAGATCGTTCCTGTTTATGTGTAAAAGTAACACGTTCCACTGCTCAGTCTCCTCCCAGATAGAGTCAGAAACACCACAGTAAATTTAGAAGAGGAATTTATGTCATAAATGACAAATGATTTAAGAAATTAACATGAAAGGAATCCAACAGAGACCTTTCAATGTTTAAAACAATGAGAACCTTTGCACCACTCTGAAATCTTATTAACATCTGACTGACACTTGGCTACTTTTTTCAGATTGTACTTCCTTACAGATAACTGGATCATCTGGAGAATAGTCTGAAGTTAGAATTACAACAGAGTACCAGACCGTTAATATGCAATATGAACTGCAAGGAACCGAAAACACCTGTAGTCACTTCCACCGAAAAGACTCAAAGTAGGAATAGGAAGGAAGAAAAAATATCTTTGTAGACACAATAGTTTCAGTTTCCGGAGCTCTTTTCAGCTATGCTGATTACGCACGTTCCCATTTGAATTTCTGGAGTACATTTTCTCCATTTTCCCGATGCTGTCAGGCAATGTAAAGGTCACCATTCTGTTCGGCTTTACTAGTTTTCCGAGGAAAGTACTGTACGCCATATCTCTGTATGCATGAGATAGAGCAAAAGAGTGACATCCTCGCTTACAAGTTAACTAGGCAAGAGACGCCATTCGTATTCATTTCACGCAGCTATCAAATCGCAGCAAGTGTTAAGGAGCCAGCGGCGGTCGCCGAGGACTCGTGTAGCAGGCTGTTCGTTACAGGGGACGCCCATCAGCGGCTACCCCCGGCCACGAGGGAGCCGGCTCTAGAGGTCCGGGTCGGGATCAGGTCGCGGGTGTCATTAGCCAATTACGGCGCATTACGCGTCTGAATGGCGGCGCACCCTCGCTCCGTCGCCGCCACTGACTCACCAGCTCATTAAGCGCTCACCAGAAACGGCAGCGAAGCTGAGCCCGGAGCACCAAGTTGTGATTCCCCACTGCATACTTTTTCCCCCCTTAGCGTTTCCTGAAGGGTCCGATTTGGTTCGCCATGAATTCCTAGCTCTTGCATCCAAGTTTCTGGATTGATTGTTCGATATTCAGACTTGAAAGTTCATAATACACTGCTATGGAAAAGGTGGTACACCTGGAAAGACGACGTCGATTTAGATCCGACGACGACATATGCCCTCTCGAGGACAGTAGTTGCACTGATAATGGTTTCGACGTCGTCTGCCAGCACATAGTGTAGTGGTGTAGCCATCTGTCTACCATTTAATAGGGAATGCACACAGCCAGAAGGTTCTGTGTGGTGCATGCTTTTGAAGCAAGCAGGGAACCTAGACGCGGAGACGCTATTCGTACTTCCTACAGCCAACTGAACGAATCTGAAAGGGGTCCAATTGTGGCGGGATGGTCCTTTCAGATAAATGCCACACGAGTTTGATGTGCTGCGTCAGTTGTGCAACGATGTTGGTATGAGTGGTCACGTTGTAAGTAAGCTGTTTATGCTCTCTTATTGGCAACGTTACGTAGCGCTCTGTATGAAAATCACTCGCTGTGCTGTGTGCAGTATGTGGCTAGTTTGCATTGTTGTCTGCCATTGTAGTGTTGGGCAGCTGGATGTGAACAGCGCGTAGCGTTGCGCAGTTGGAGGTGAGCCGCCAGGAGTGGTGGATGTGGGGAGAGAGATGGCGGAGTTTTGAAATTTGTAATACTGGATGGCATGAACTGCTATATATATTATGATTATTAAGGTAAATACATTGTTTGTTCTCTATTAAAATCTTTCATTTGCTAACTATGCCTATCAGTAGTTAGTGCCTTCAGTAGTTTGAATCTTTTATTTAGCTGGCAGTAGTGGCGCTCGCTGTATTGCAGTAGTTCGAGTAATGAAGATTTTTGTGAGGTAAGTGATTTGTGAAACGTATAGGTTAATGTTAGTCAGGGCCATTCTTTTGTAGGGATTTTTGAAAGTCAGATTGCATTGCGCTAAAAATATTGTGTGTTAGTTTAAGCTCAGTCCTCTACAATTTTTCTATGTGGCTACTTTGCATTGTTGTCTGCTATTGTAGTGTTGGGCAGCTGGATGTGAACAGCGCGTAGCGTTGAGCAGTTGGAGGTGAGCCGCCAGCAGTGGTGGATGTGGGGAGAGAGATGGCAGAGTTTTGAAATTTGTAATACTGGATGGCATGCACTACTATATATATTATGATTATTAAGATAAATACATTGTTTGTTCTCTATTAAAATATTTCATTTGCTAACTGTGCCTATCAGTAGTTAGTGCCTTCCGTAGTTTGAATCTTTTATTTAGCTGGCAGTAGTGACGCTCGCTGTATTGCAGTAGTCCGAGTAATGAAGATTTTTGTGAGGTAAGTGATTTGTGAAACGTATAGGTTAATGTTAGTCAGGGCCATTCTTTTGTTGGGATTTTTGAAAGCCAGATTGCGTTGCGCTAAAAATATTGTTTGTCAGTTTAAGCATAGTCTTGTATAATTTTTCAAAGGGTACGTTTCAACGTGAACATTGTCACATCCATAGTTTATGATCGTCCACGCAGCACAGACGCCCGCTACGAGCGTCACGTAGTAAGGGCAGCAGTGGCAGACCATACAGCTGTCATAGCACAGATAAAAAGGCTTATGAGTCAAGGCGCATAAACACAAACTTTTGCAAACCGGTTATTAGCAGTGCGACTACGGACGCGCACACCTCTAGCGCCTCTTCCACTGTCACTGAAACGACGTGCACGGCTCGACTTGTGCCGTTTGAGCACTTGGAATGGCGCACCATGCTTTCCGACGATAAAAGCAGATTCTGTCTGCACACAAGTGATGGTCTTTCGCGAGTACGACGTAGACCTCGTGAGCGCTGTCTCGTAGGGTGCTTTCGTCCAGCACACACTCGCCCCACACTGGGTATTACGGTTTGCGGTGCAGCAGGCTACAGCTCTCGTTCACCTTTGGTGTGTCTGGAGGGGACGCTAAACGACGCTCGGTACGTGCAAAATGTTGTTAGACACGATCTTTTGCCATTCTTGCAACAGGAAGGTAATGTGTTGTTCCAACAGGATAATGCTCGTCCACTCATTTCCTGTGACACTCAGCGTGGTGTGCAAGACTTGCAGCAACTCCCTGGGCAGCACTCCCTCATGACTTGTTTCCAATCGAGCACGTGTGGAATATGATGGGGCGAGAAGTGACTCGTGCGACTCAACCGACAACTCTTACAGAACTACGTAACAAGTCGAGCAGGCGTAGCGTAACGCATCCGAGGACAGTATTTACGATGTGTACGATCGACTTGATGCCAGCCAGCACCCGCATTGCCGACCATGGAGGCTACGCCATGTACGAAAATCAGTGTTTCAGCATGAGCCTCTACCTGGTACTTCATAATCACTTGTGCTATTGATCTGTAAATGTAATCATTTCAAGTACTCCTCATGCACTGTTGCAACAATAAATCTAGGAAACCTCTAAATGGTTCTACTAATGTTTTTACGACAGTGTAGATCGAGAAAAGACAATAGCAAACTTCCTCCAGAACTAGGTTTAAGGCAGCTCTTAGATTTCCATGTTTATCGTAATGTTCGTTTTGGATATGTTGTAAGTAAATATACGAATACTAGGTTGGGCATATTTTTACTAGTAATACGTCATCCTCTGTGATCATATTTTATTTTCCTGCTTGCGTTCAACGCGTTTCTGCCGAGCGAGGTGGCGCAGTGGTGAGCACACTGGACTCGCATTCGGGAGGACGACGATTCAATTCCGCATCCGGCCATCCTGATTTAGGTTTTCCGTGATTTCCCTAAATCAGTTCCGGCAAACGCCGGGATGGTTGCTTTGAAAGGACACGGCCGACTTCCTTCCCCATCCTTCCCTAATCCGATGAGACCGATGACCTCACAGTTTGGTCTCCTCCCCCCACATCAACCCAACCCAACTCTCAAAGCGTTTCGGAGATGATACTTAGTTCTGAAACAACACATAAACGCTTTTGAGTGTTTCACCTAGTTCAGATGGTCAAAAATGTCAAAACAGTTCTTGAATATGGGTGTTTAGCTACAAATGCGTTGGTCTTAAACAGAAAAATCTAATGAATGGAGACCATATTAGTAATCATCCCTAACCCCTAGAAGATACAGCACAGAAAGCCCAGCATGGGAAAGTCTGTTGACGATGCTGTGAACAAAAGGCTCTCAAAATTACACATAAAAACCTGTACATGAACAGCAGAATTGGAATTGATTTCGGTAAAGAGATAGCATCTGAAAATCACGCAAATTGAGGAGTAAAATAAGAGTATAGCTTGTCACCAACATTATGCAGTATCTGTATAGGCTGACATAATCAAAGAAAGGAGAAGAGATAGAATACCATCAAGCATAAATATTGGGAAGAAAAAGCATATCAACATGATGTTATACAAGGATCACTAATTTGTCATACAAGACAGTGAAGACAAATTACAAATGAATTAGGAGTAAGCTTCAATCTCTCTATAAAAATGGATCAGATGGCTCTGAGCACTATGGGACTTAACTTCTGAGGTCATCAGTCGCCTAGAACTTAGAACTAATTAAACCTAACTAACCTAAGGACATCACACACGTCCATGCCCGAGGCAGGATTCGAACCTGCGACCGTAGTGGTCGCGCGGTTCCAGACTGAAGCGCCTAGAACCGCTAGGCCACATCGGATGGCAATCTCTCTACATCTAAAAGTTAAACTAAAACCACGGATTTTTCCCGGTATTCATCCGGAATGAACAAAAAGTCCTCAATCGTAAACCGAAATAACAGGTAGACCATTTCCAGTATTTGGGATATGACGTGTCAAAAAAATGGCTCTGAGCACTATGCGACTTAACTTCTGAGGTCATCAGTCGCCTAGAACTTAGAACTAATTAAACCTAACTAATCTAAGGACATCACACACATCCATGCCCGAGGGAGGATTCGAACCTGCGACCGTAGCGGTCTCGCGGTTCCAAACTGTAGCGCCTAAACCGGACGGTCACTCCGGCCGGCTATGACGTGTCATTTGAACAGGATATTGCTACACAGAAATAAACTTACCATCCTATTTGAGGCACAATAATGAGAAAACTTCAGGATAAAACAAGAAAGAAACACAACTTAAATTTAATAAAGTCACATGGCAGGTCCCCTTTATTATATGGGGCGTGTGACCTACAAGTACTTATTGATTTTTATTCAATACATCCCCGAGACAAGATTTAGCATAGGCACGGTTCGGCGATGCATGACTCTGTTTAGAGTTTTGGCTTGGTGTAGTCACTGGCTCGAGCAGTGAAAATCTGCTTTGATGCCCAAAAATTAAACTCGCTGCAAAGTAGTCGTAATCTGTGATCCTGCAGTCTAATGCAGTGTAATGCAAATTATTAAATAAAACAAGTTGAAATAAAGGAGAATAATAATAATACCTGAAAAGGGGCTATATTGTACTGAATAAATTATTCAATAGACACGTCTTTAATGCTCTAATAGTGATATAAAATATCACAAACAATTTATTAATTTTAAATTATGAGTATGTTTTAAAACTGGCTGCATTAATTTTTAATTAATTAGATTAGAAACCAAGTAATAACCTAGGCATAAGTGGGATAGTTAAGCAGTGAGAGATACAGGGAATTCTATACTGCATTCATTTGCCGTGGAACTGTGGGGACTATGACGATTTCACACTGTCACACAATTAAAAAGATATAACAAGTACAAATTTTGACTTGTCTTAAGAACAGAAGAAAAAATCTGTGGCTAGAGTAGACAGGTTGCAAGGGAGAAAAAACAGGTATTTTTGAGAGTTTAGATGAATAGTTCTTTCAAACTAGCGACAAAATTATTGCACATGAGAGGCGGGAAAATTCAAAAGTTCCTTCAAAAACTTTCACCACATCAGTTTTCTGCGTAGACGAAATTCATCTTCATCACTTGAAAACTTGGAATGTTTTTAGCTTTGCCGATTTCAAATAGGTAAATCTGGAGGCTACCCCGAAGCGAAGGAAGTTTGCTTTCTTGGAAGAAGAATCATGCATCCAGGAGGCAGCAAGAAGGTTATAAGAAGCAGATTAACGCACTGTGATCTACCTCTGCGGAATTCTGCTCTCTTTTTGTCACTCTAAGATCGACTGGAAGCACTCGACATAGATGTAATCGACTGCTTTTGTGAGAGGCTCTTTGTACATCATAGCTACAGTAAATCTTTTGCATAGCTAAAGTTTAGAATACACCTTTAAGACACCCACAGTTAGGTTATTTCTTACACACGCTGCAAGTTCCTGGAATCAAAATACAGTTTGAGATCCAATAGCTGACACCCATTCTCATCCTAATAATCTTCTTAACTGTTCAATAAAGCCATGTATGCCGGGTAATGACAGTCACCAGGAATTAGGACACAAGTGCTATGCCTGTCAGAACAGCTATGGCTACAGTTCTAGACAGGTGGTGATATAGAAATCACAGGTATTTTTGAGACTTTAGCGGAATACCTTTTTCAAACTACTGATAAAGTTACTACATATGAGAGATGGTGAAATCTGAAACCTCCTTCCAGATATCGCATCACACCAGTTTTCTACTGAGAAGAACTTCACTTTCAATTACTTGTAAACCTGGAATGTTTTCAACTTTGCCGATTTTAAATGGGTGAATTTGCAGATCATGTAGCACGTGAAGCAAAGGAATTCTGCTACCTTGGAAGATAAGTTATGCATCGAGGACAAAGAAGGAAGGATATAAGAAGCAGTCTAACGATCTACTTTTGCAGAATTCTCCTTTTTGTCAGTCTAAGATTGAGTCCAGGCACTCGACATAGATGTAATCGACTGCTTCGGTGAAAGGCTGGTTGTTCATCTTAGCGAAAATTGCTGCATAATTGTAGTCTACAGTATAGCTTTAAGATCTAATAGCTGACACTACCTCTTAGATTATGACACATACACACTGCCAGCTTCTGGTGTTAGGATGCTATGTGAGATTTATTTGCTGAAGTAGCTGTCACGCATTGTTAGCTTATTAATGTTCTTAATGTTTTACTAAAACCTTGTATTTAGGGTAATAACAGCCACCATGACTGAGCACACAAGTGTTATGTCTGACGTTCTACAGCTTCCCTATGAGGGAGGGAGGCTCTGATTGCCGCATACACACTGCGTCCTGATCGTTGGACTCTGGCGAAATGCTTTCACCAGTACTGCACACATTCCATCACCAGAGATGGAAGCACCGCTCGCCGCATATGCTATGTCTTGATCATTGGATCAGGCGTTAGATTGATATATTCATAGTGTCCGCCATGCATTCATAATGTGTGGCTCAGTATGTTACAATTTAATAATGGTAATATGTGGGGTAATTTGTTACAGTTTCATTGTAACATAGAGATGTATGGGGCTAGTATTGTCGCTGCTGAGAGACAAAAAAAAAATGGTTCAAATGGCTCTGAGCACTATGGGACTTAATATCTGTGGTCATCAGTCTCCTAGAACTTAGAACTACTTAAACCTAACTAACCTAAGGACATCACATACATCCTTGCCCGAGGCAGGATTCGAACCTGCGACCGTAGCAGTCGCGTGGTTCCGGACTGAGCGCCTAGAACCGCGAGACCACCGCGGCCGGCTGTTGAGAGACAGTTTATATTCCTGTGGGGTTGGAGATCACCTGCCACAGGGGAGTAAATTGTCCAGTCTAGCTAATTGTATGTCTTATAGGACGATGACTTCGACTATAACTGGAAACAATAGGGAAATGCAATCGTAATTTGGGAGCCTCTACATATTAAGACCTTAAAGTCCCAAATTCGTCTTTTACCTAATACTGATATTTTTAACATTTGTTCCCAAAGCGTCATTACATCATAAAATGTAAAGTAGATTTGGAAGAGTCGTGGTCCAGTGGAGGCGAATTTTCCACGACATACAGGTAATGAGCATTCACTTATGATGGATGCGACATTTATTACTGTGGGTATGTTCTGATTATGTTCCAGTAATACCACCTCATCGTAGTCCGAAGAAAAAAGTCGTGTACATTATTCACGTCTGAGCCGCATAACATACTGTTGAATTCTTGAATTTTGTGGATATGAGGTAGGAAATACATCTATCCGCTCACTTAACTGAACAAATACGAAAACCGCCTGGAAAACACAGAAAGTAGGCTGTTGAACTAAAGTAACATGTTAGTCAATCTAACGCGAGAATTTGATCCTTCTTGAAAAGTTTGGAAAAAAGTTTTACACAATGATAGTGTAATCTTTCTTTATTTTTTTATTTTTTATCACTCTTCAGGCTGGTTTAACGGCCTTGCCGCAGCGGATAGACCGGTTCCCGTGAGATCACCGAAGTTAAGCGCTGTTGGGCGTGGTCGGCACTTGGATGGGTGACCATCCAGGCCGCCTTGCGCTGTTGCCATTTTACGGGGTGCGCTCAGCCTCGAGATGCCAATTGAGGAGCTACTCGACCGAATAGTAGCGGCTTCGGTCAAGAATACCATCTTATGACCGGGAAAGCGGTGTGCTGACCCCACGCCCCTCCTATCCGCATCCTCCTCCGAGGATGACACGGCGATCAGATGGTCCCGGTAGGCCACTCGTGGCCTGAAGACGGAGTGCCTCTGGCTGGTTTGATGCAGCTCCATGAATTCTCACCATCTCAGAGCAGCACTCGTGTCCAACGTCATCAGTTATTTGTTGGGTGTATTCCATCTGTATCTTCCTTACCGTGGAAGTTAGTCCTTCATGTTTTAACAAGTCCTATTTCTTTTTGCCGACGATCCACATGTACCTCTCCTCGTCCATTCTTTGAGCAACGTCATCATTTCTTGTCGTGTCAGCCCACTTACTTTTTCTGTAGCACTACATCTCAAACGATTCGATTCTCTTTGTCCCTCATACAATTTTATTCTCTTTGCTTACAGTTTTTCCACAGTGTTGTGCTTCAAGGGTACATTCTCGTAACTTTCCTCCTCAAATTAAGGCTGATGCTTGGTACTAGTAGGTTTATTTAGACAAGGAATTTATTTTGACCAAGTATGCCGTCTTTGCATTTAGTGGTCAGCTTATTTATGCTTGGTTTGGCCATCCTATGTAACACACAGATGCTGAAAGAAGCGCTTGGTGCTACTAATACTTCTCACATTGTAACCTCCCCACAAAAATGAAGGAAAGTAATTAAATATTAATGGAACCAAGTGTAACCTTCCCAGAAATATATTTTGAAAGGACAATAATTAAATGTTAATGGTAATCGTGTTAAACGTAACCTTCCAGCAAATTCTTACAAGACAATACAAATGTTAATGTGAATAGAGCCAAGTGTGATTTCCCAGCAAAAATAAAAAGAAAAGTCTATGATAATGAAAACGTGCCAAAAGTTATTTCCCCACAAGATTACTGAATAATAATGACCCTAATGTTGTTGAGCTCCCACAAAACATCGTTAAATTGAAATAAAAGCGACTGTACCTTCGGTACAAAAATATTGAAAAATAATGACC
The DNA here is from genome assembly GCF_023864275.1 of Schistocerca cancellata. Lineage (NCBI taxonomy): Eukaryota > Metazoa > Arthropoda > Insecta > Orthoptera > Acrididae > Schistocerca > Schistocerca cancellata. Next base: position 115,057,528 of record NC_064632.1, read on the forward strand.
CAATGTAAACTCGACACAAAAATTGAGAAATGAACATTCAATTGTAATGATTTTTTTCTTTTTAATAACGATTGCTTTGAAAACAGAATTATTATTGGGGCATTTCTTGAACAAATTAATTACAATTACAATACATTATTAGCTGAGCGCAATGCTGCTTCATTACCTTATTTAACAATATACCTCGTCCTGAATCGTGACCAGAGACCCATGTCGACGCCCGCCGACTCCGACCGAGTACATCTCGCAACTGCTAAAGCGCAACTGAACTACATGCTCTCGCGACTCGCTACGTACCACAACTGCGTCCAACTCGGAACTGCACACTCGCGCGGCCAAGCGCAGACTAGCAACGATAAATAACTCTCTGGTCAGAGATTCTCTCATGCCTCGCCATCGCTGTACTGAATACACTGAACACATACGTGTTTCAACATCTATGGCTTTAATCATACCTACGCTTGCGATCATCATTGCAGTCGAGTGGTGAGAGAAATGAAGAATACTGTCACCTGGATTTCTTGTACACAAACCAGGAAAAGGGAAAACTGGGCCCTGCTGCGGCTGTCTACTACAAAACTTTTAAAAAAAATCTATTTCGTGGACCTACTTGGAAGGAATGATTAACCACAAACAGAGGGTACTGATCCGTAACACCCTGAGATGTTCTTCTCTCGCTTTGGGTTTGTCGGCCAGAGCACTGAGGTTCGGAGAGGAGGGCTGATTTTGATTGGCAGTGGTTTGTAGAGAGACCGTTGCGGGCCGCGCCTGGTGCTCTGGTACGGAGAATTGCTGCGGTGAGTTGCCATATCAGAAGAGCAGTGGAGGCGCGGCTGTATTTGATGCTGCGCGGGGTCTTCCTTGTAGCGGAATCGAAGACAGGCAGGGTCAGGAAGCAGACGCAGTCGCTGTTCGTGGGCTGTTTTTGCCTGCCTGCGCCCGTCGTAGCCTGTCCTGGGGATGGTGCAATGCCTGCTACCTTCCTGTGCCGCTGCCTTGCTGCTGCAGATCTGACCTTCAAGTGGGTTCGTGCTCCATGCTGTTTATGGCGTTGAAATCATTTTGCCCGGTACTAGCCGTTTTGCCGGATTAGTGCGTTGTCCAGTCTCGGTCAATTGCTCTGGCAGTGCCCAGTTCGTTATTTGCACGTTGTGCTAGTACGGTTCAAAATTTTTGACAGTGTTACTGTTTGTGAGGACATGGAAGGCTTGGTAGAAATCTGTCAGTTATGTTAAGGGTTTTTAATAATGTGCTAAAGCCACATACTCCTTTGGTTGTGAGATCTCAAAGAAATTACTTGATTCCTTACAAGAAGTTATGCCATAAATATCTGTGTTTAATATTTTAAAGGAAAAAGGTTTTGGTATTAAATCAAGGTTTGTAAATATTACTAGTGGTTGTTTGAAGGGAGTTGAAAGGCACTGTCGTGAGGGGTTCTCTGTTCACTTAAGAGGGACTCTGAAAGAGATATTGCTAATTATATTTCTGTGGATAAGTTAACGAACGGAATTTGTTTATAGACACTCTGTTCATGGAAGATTGTGCCCAAACGTCAGTTACTTATCTTATACAATAAAGCATGGCCGCCGTGGCAACTTTGAAAGTGATCCCTGTGCTAATATCATTTTCTTGTGTCTTAAATCAAGCTGTTGTTAGTCTAGCTGTACGGCCTATGGCGTTGCGTCGGATCGCGTGACCTAGTTAACTGAACGGTACACGCTATTTCTGGTTTGTCAAGCTCAACAACTCTATAATTCACATTGATTGTTTATAAATTCTCTAACTAAGATGTTATCATTAAGTCTTGGTGATTGCAGTAAATTTCAAGGAAGATTTAAGTGCTTTTAGCTAACTTTTTAAATAAATTAAAACCAAATATTTGAAGTTAAATTTTCATGCTATTGAAGTTTGATTCGAGTTAATTTTTGTAACGGGTTTTGGTAACTAAATTTAAACTAAACTTGCTGGCTTTTTTGTAGGGTTATTTGTTTTGCCGCTCTTTGGCTGTATCTTAACTTAAGCTTTTAAAGGTAGCGTGGCCGAAACATTTTAAAGGTATTCCTTTATAAAACTGCAGCTGGAAATCAGTGTGTGTCTATGCTGTTATCAGTAGTGGATTGTTTCATGTTTTTTACAATTAAAGAAATAAATAAATATTAATTTTGTTTATCCTCAAACTGGACTCAGAGCTTCCACCCCCAGCAGCTCTGTGCCCTCAATCCTCCTTTCAGTTACAAAGCGCTTCTCTTGACATTTATGTCTAGACTGCCATCGCCACTATACCCAGGAATAAGAAGAGAAGTAATTTACACCGTCTGTTTTAATTAACCATTCCATCCATCCGTAACTGGGCCCATAAAACTGATTTTTTTTTTTCAGTATATCTGCGTCAAAGTACTACAATTACGTCATGGTGGTGTATCGAGCACTCACATGGGTCTGAATCGCCTTTTCAGCAAAATGTTTATTTTTATGCTTCGGAGTCGTGGACATCACTGTGTCAAAGATGTTAGGACAATGATGTAGCGATACGGTATCAACCACCTGAAGGGCTACAGTTCTTGACCGCTGTTAGGTGGGTGCTGGCATTGTGTCATGTCTTCATGACATGGATGCGGTAAGGTTTATGTACGCACATAAGACATTCGTCTCGTTTCTTTGTTTACATCCAGCCGGTCTTGCGCCCTTGACAAATTTAAAACATCTTTAAACTTAATTCTTCTTTTGAAACTGACCATGAGTGAGAAATGTGCGAGCTGTTATAGGCTAGTAAGTAGAGGGATTCGTTACCAATCCCGTAGGAAATATTTTTACTAGGGAGAATGTTGGGAGAACACAAGACGTTCTCTCCTGGAACTGCAGAGTATGCTGTAGGAACATTTTGATTGGGAAACAGGAAAGCAAGGAAGCAAGAAAGGAACTGATAAGGTTGGTTGTTTGGTTTGTGGGATTGAAAGGACCAGACTGCTACGGTCATCGGTCCCGAACTGATAAGGATAAAGGGCGATAGGGGGGAGGAGGGTGACTGAGAACTGGCAGCTGGTAGAAGGATAGGAAGAAAGAGAATGCGATCTGATAGTTTTATCATCAACACCAAAAACAGCTTTCTACCACTGCCAGAGTTAGGTGGAGAAGAGCGTCAGGTAGAACGAGGAACAGGAAATTTGCAGCACACTTCAACCAAAGCCAAGAAGCCTAGGTATCTACAAAGTGTTAGGAAGAAGAAAGTGCTGCTGCTAGGTAGAAGCCATGGGCGAGGTGTAGGCCCTCGGTTACAGGATAGTTTAGGGGCAGCGTACCAGGCCACCAATATCTTCAAGCCAAATGCAGGGCTAAGTCATGTGATAGAAGACTTAGGGTCTTTATGTAATGACTTTACAAAAGAGGGCCATGGAGCCATAGTGGATGGGCGGGAAACAGTTTGGACAGGGATGGGGCATATGACATAGGTGGTGACCAGCACAAGATAGTTTCCCTGACTCGTGGTAGCAATGTGCAATTTGTTGACCTGTTTTGGCGTCAAGAACCACCACGCCTTGATGGAGCTGCAAGGCAAAACAATGTGGGGTTAGGGATGGCTCTGAGAGCAGCCAACTTTGCTCATGTTTCTCTGGTGCCCGACAGGACTATCAACACATGGGGTTTCACTAGGCATGGCCTACACCTAAACAGGACTGGGAAGTGAAGTTTGGTACAGCTGATTAATGAAAGTATAGGGGGTGGATCTCGGGCCACACATGGTCAAATACGTGTTGTCATGGGTAGGAATAATAAGTATTTTTTAGGATAAATCCAGACAACAGGTTCCCCTTCCTAAAGAGTGTCTCCAGCAGTTTAAAAAATACTGAAACAATCACTCACCAGACAAATTTTAACACTTCAAATATCACACATACCAGACGTAACATAGAAACACCAGCCATTGGAAAGAGTAACATGGAGCATTTCGCAGACTTAACAATCCTCCATCAAAACATGCAATCAATAAAAAATAAAATATAACTATTAGAAGATGAGCTCTAATCTTTGAACTGCACAGTAGTTTGTGTTACTGAGCACTGCTGTAGAGATACAGAAAACCAACATGTAATAGTATCATTGTAGGAAAGGGCAAATTCTTGCTGCAGTACTGCTTCAAGGGGTGGAAGGTTATGCATTTATGTCAGGAAAGGAACATAGTTCAAATCAAGATATGACTTCGGTACAGACAAACACTATGAAATATCAGCTATCGAATTAACAGGGCTTGATATCACCAAGAAATTAATCATTTTGTGTGTATAAATCTCCCATTAGTAGTATGGACACTTTTTCCAGTAAATTAACGGAAGTTCTAGAAAAAGTCTGAAGTACAAAGGTCAACATAATTCTGTGTATGTGCATTAACATCAACACTAATATGATAAATTAATCCAGCAGCACAACTCATAAATATTACACAAAGTCTTGGCATGTCCCTATTGGTCAATACTGCAAGAAGGGTTACGACAACGATTTCATCAGCAATTGATCATGTGGCCACAAATATGGACAGGGAAACATGTGATGTAGCTGTAAAAGATCTTGGACTATCAGACCATCTCTGTCAAATAACAACAGTAAAGTCAGGAATCGAATCATTCTCTAAACTACAAGCCTACAAACGACATCTATCAGAGATCAAAATAAAAGATTTTTCAAAAGAACTACCAAAACAAAGCTGGGATGAAGTGTATAAGAAAACCAATGTGAATACGAAATTCTCTAAATTCTCCACATTATTTAAATTGAACTTTGAAAAGGCATTTACAAAAGTATCCATGTCTGTATCAACATCTTACATAAACAGATGGATAACAGCAGGTATTAAGATGTCCTACCAAACACTTAAATACCTCAGTTCCATGAAAAAGAGTCGCAATGGTCCAGAATTCTTAAATATCTATCATAGATATAAAAAGATCTACAAGCCTACAAACGACATCTATCAGAGATCAAAATAAAAGATTTTTCAAAAGAACTGCCAAAACAAAGTTGGGATGAAGTGTATAAGGAAACCAATGTGAATACGAAATTCTCTAAATTCTCCACATTATTTAAATTGAACTTTGAAAAGGCATTTACAAAAGTATCCATGTCTGTATCAACATCTTACACAAACAGATGGATAACAGCAGGTATTAAGATGTCCTACCAAACACTTAAATACCTCAGTTCCATGAAAAAGAGTCGCAATGGTCCAGAATTCTTAAATATCTATCATAGATATAAAAAGATCTATTGGAAGGTGCAGATTGCTGCAAAAAAGTCATTTAATGACAAAATAATATATAATGTAGAGAATAAAAACAAAGCAGTCTGGGATGTTATTGAAAAGGAAATGGGGAGAGGTAAACAAACACAGAATAACACACTGCTAAGGGAGGGGAATAAGGAAATAAATGATCCACAACACTTAGCAAACCTTGTAAACGAGTATTTTTCAACTATTGCAGAGAAGTTACAGCAAAAATTCCCCAAAATAAATATAACAGCTGTAAATAACGTTGCACTAAATACAATGATGTTACTTCCAACCACAGAGAATGAAGTCAATAAAACTGTTCAAAAACTAAAAAGTAAAAAGAGTTTAGGCTTAGATGAAGTACCAGTGTGTGTACTGAAACAATACATAGAGATTATACAAGGCCCCTTAACAAATATAATAAATGAATCCTACACATCAGGGACATTTCCAGAGCAGTAAAAACAGGCAAGAGCTGACCTTTGCTTATTAAAGGTAATGCAGAGGACACAGAAAATTACCACCCCATTTCCCTGCTGTCACTATTCACAAAAATAGTTGAAGCAATTATGAAAGACAGATTAATGAATTACCTGAATAAATACAATCTTTCAAGCGAATAATAGTTTGGTTTCTAAAGTGGCAAAAATATGGAATCAGCCATAGTAGAATTCACAAAAGTTGAACTTGATACTCTTGACAAAGATGAGTGTGTCACAGGCATATTTTTTGATCTTTCTAAGGCCTTTCCTACAGTCGAGCACAAGTTCTATTAAATAAATTAAAAGTATTAGGAATAAGAAGGGTAGCTAATAACTCATTTCGATCATACCTAGCAGATAGGGTACAAAGAGTAGAGATAACACATACTTCAAACAGATCTAAACATTCAGTAAAACACTTATCAGAACTAAAATACATTAATATAGGGGTTCCACAGGGTAGCATATTAGGACCAATACGTGATATACATCAATGACTTTCCAAGTAGAGTTACTCCTGGTGAAAAAATTCTCTTTGTTGATGACAAAAATATTATAGTCACTGAGAAAAAAGATAAATCCTTGCAGAGAAAGCAAATGAAACTCTTAAGGAAGTTTGCAACTGGTCAATAAGCAATAAGGCGACATTGAACATAAAGAAAGCTCATGCTATGAGTTTCAGTTTTTAGAGGGGAAATGACAATGTTAAATTAAATGTAGATAGCACCTCTGCAGACTGTGTAACAAATGCAAAATTTCTAGGAATGAATATTGATTCTCAGTTGAAGTGGTGTGAACACCTGAAGGTACTTGCAAACAGAATGTCACCAGCATGTTATGCCCTTAGAACCCTATCATCAGTGTGTAACATGCACTGTCTTTTAGTTACATACTAGTCGTATGTACGTACACTGTCTTTTAGTTACATACTAGTCATATGTACACTCAATTCTTCGCCATGGCATTCTATTTTGGGGAACAAATGCACAAGATATGAGCACAATTTTCAAACTTCTGAAAAGAACCATAAGAATAATAACAAAGAATAAAGTCAAGCTTATTGTAAAGATCTGTTCAAAACTCTGGGGACTTTAACGGCTCCATGTGAATACATTTACCAGTCAGTTGAACACATCAAAAATAACATTGGTAATTACTGCACAAGCAGCTCTGTCCATGACCATGGAACAATAGCTAGACTCAACTTACATTTACCAAGAAAAAATAAACATAAAATTCAAAACAGCATTTATTATAAAGGCATAAAACTGTATAATAAATTACCAAAAGAGGCTGAACAAATTGCAGAACTACACTCATTTAAAAAGGCAGCTAAAAAGTACTTGGTACGCAATACATTTTATACATTGAAGGATTACTCAGATAAAACAGAGTAGGGATCTTGTAAAAAAAATTTATACAAATAAATAACAAAAGTAATTATAAAACATCCAACATTCCAAATAACACCTTCATACTATGTTTTTTCCCTCCTTCTTTCCTTTTCTAGGAAACCTTACCCCCAAGTTGTGCATATCACAGTAACAACACCTTTTTCTCTTTCTGAACTCAACATCTCACTCATTATAGAGGGATGCTGACTCAGCTTTTTGGGATAGCAAATGGGAAATTGCGGTACAGAAAATAGCCCAGAGATCACCAGTGTGTGTGTGTGTGTGTGTGTGTGTTGTGTATGTTTGTGTGTGTAGTGAGTGAAGTGCTACGAAACAATGTGTGTATGGTGTATGCAGTGACTGATAGTGAGATATGAGTGAACAGTGTGGCATACATTATTTAATAAGTTATTTGTAAAAGGAGTATTGTATACCAGGAGAAAATACAAGGATTGTCTCTAACTAGAAGTCTGTAAATGTATAAAGTGTACGAATTAGCTTACTTTAAATTGATCTAAACTTGTAAATACTTTGACGTGTCATATATCCTTGTAAAAAGAGATCTACACATGAATAAAGCTACTACTACTACTACTACTACCACTATGACGTTTGTTCTCAGCAACCATCTGTAAACTAGTGTACCTGTGGAATTATTATATGGGGCAAATGTGGTACCTCAATTCCAAATAAAAGATACCACTGAAGTTACAAAGGAACTATTTGTGTTGTAGCACTATTGCTAGGCTCTTGAAATCTGCTTTTACATTTTGGAGAAGAATTATCAAAATCGATGCTATCAGTCGTAGTTGGCGAGTAGTTTACTGCAAGTGTATCCTTGAGCAGCAGAAAATGTAACCCTCCTGCGCAGAATCACTGGCAACTACGTTTGTTATTGTGGTCTTCAGTCCTGAGACTGCTTTGATGCAGCTCTCCACGCCACTCTATCCTGTGCAAGCTTCTTCATCTCCCAGTATGTATTGCAGCCTACAGCCTACATCCCCAAGTTGTGCCACAAACTCCTCTTCTCCCCAATCCTATTCAATACCTCCTCATTAGTTATGTGATCTACCCATCTAATCTTCAGCATTCTTCTGTAGCACCACATTTCTAAAGCTTCTATTCTCTTCTTGTCCAAACTAGTTATCGTCGATGTTTCGCTTCCATACATGGCTACACTCCATACATATACTTTCAGAAACGACTTCCTGACACGTAGAATGACGGAAAGAATAAGTGCACAAGTGTTTGGACTCAAATGAGTCCTATTTTAAAAGTGACCGCCAATTAGTGTACTTATTTGGTAGGCACACAAATGAATAGCATCAGATTGTTTCGGCCGAACCAGACAAACGCATTTACAGGTCGAACGTCGAACAGGTTTGTTCCAACTTTTTATACACTTTCACTGAGGTGATCGACTTTTATAACATCACGTACTGACACACTTCAAAGTCAATAAATAACCGTTCATAAGTGCCCTTCAGTAAATAATATGTTAGTAATGCACGTATTCTCCCTTCTTTTGTGACGGCGGAACATGTTAAAAAGTAATTACTGCAGTATAACGATATAACTACCTGGTAAATAAAGACTGCCCTGAAATTTCTGTTACTTGAAATCTCTTTCATATTTTTTGTTTGTTTTGTCAGTGAAGTTCACCTTTACATGAACTAGTTCGGGACTGTAGAGGAAGGTAAAGGCTAGAGGAAGGATTCATATAAAAAAATTGAATTATTTTCTTCAACATTCTACGTCACTGGTAATAGTATTCGGGTTAAGAACGTGTCCGTGCTTTCAACGCTAAATATTTACCTGTAAATGGAGACTGATACATGCTAAGTGGAGCAATTATCAATCCGACTTCCATATTAGATTTAACACAATTTAGTTAGCAACATTACCATACGTGTAGCTTAAGACCGCTTGCAATTTTAGCTTTTTTTCTAATTTTACGAGTACCAAGCACGTTCAAACGCTCGTGGCACATCATGTCAACTAAACGTCACTCTGTAGCAAAGTTTATTTCACGCCTGTTGACTAAAAATGATAAGCTAAACATCCGTCTCCGACCAACGTAACCCTTGTTTCTAAAATCCGCAAACTTCTTTTTTTTTTTTTTCAAGATGGTTTGTGAGGGACGAAGCATGACTTCGGCAGGCTGTGAACCGTTCCTTTCTTTTACGAAACAAAGTGCAATAATCCATGAAAGTGTGCGCATAACGAAGCATCAGCAAGTATTTTAATACTGTGGATACCACAATGAAGATGCACGATCTGGTATGTATCATTGTATTTCACTTGCAAGTATGTAGTTGAGAGCACTTTATAATGTATATTTATTTGCTACATGGATCTATGTAAATAATATTCGTGGAATTCTTCATCTTATTAGTCCACTCAAGTTTCAGTAACCGACTGTAACACCACATATCAAGTACCCTGATGATCGTCCTTTCCATGTTGTTACCGGAACAGCTTTGGAAATGTAATAAGAAAATTCCTCAGGATTAGCTACATCAGAAAATTTAAAAGGTTTTCCAAGGACAAGTAGGTGTGTAACCGTTATGTAGCTGCTATAACTGCTACAAAATTAGCCTCTGTTAATACATACCCTCTCTTGGTAAAGCTTTATTAATTCTGGTAACTGGTTTCAGTCAGAAGTGACTATCTTCAGATCATAGCTCTGAAATTAACAAGCAACATAGCATCAAAATGAAATTAATAATATTGGATTGAAACTGAAATTAGGGAAGTATATAAGACAAAAGAATATTTAAACAGGGAAACATTTGCTTTACACTTAGTACTGAGTAGTTGACTATCACCTTCAGTTCTCGATTCACCTGTACTGCTGAGTTCGATAGATATTAAGGTAAACACTTTGGAGGATACCATAAAAGATGAGAATCTGAAGAAAATTAAATCCTTGGTTAATAATGCTAAAAATCACACATTAGCTTTAGCCATATGCATACACTCTATAAGAGAGCAATGAACCTCAGTGAAACGCAGTTTAATAAGAAAGAAACAAATTAGAACACCAATGGCCTACATACAGTATTGTACCAAATTTAAATCAACATGGTGCAAAACACATCATAGCATATCTCAGGGTCGCCACTAAAGTAACAAAACTTGGTGAAACCAAACAGGAAGAAAAATGAATGAAAACCTAATATGTATTCATACCTTAAAAAGGATAAATAATAAACTGACAGCTGGTGGGGCTGTGGTAACCAAAGTGGACGAAGGCAATACACTCATTATTAACAGAGACTGTGTTTACTATAGCAAAATATTAGAATTTTTAATGAAACTCATATCTGCAAAATAGCTAAAGATCCCACTCTGAGTTTAGAAACAAAAATTAGAAAGTTAACAGATGACAGCAAGCAATTTCTTGTTCTTGCCAAAGGAGAAACAATATTTTAAGGCAATGAATCCACAACTGCTCACATTGAGAGCTCAACCAAAATTGCACAATCAGGTTATTGCAGTTTGACATCTGTGAAAAACGACTGCCTTTCTTAAAACTAAATAAAAAGTTAAATAGTATTTTAAGGAGAGTATACTTACATGAACAAATATCCAGTATTAAAAATATTTATGAAGTAGTCCATCCAATCTATAATACCGACATTCCACATGATGCACAGTTTGCATCACTGCACATTAAAAATCATTATACTAACATTCCAGTTAAATATGCAATGCATATTATTAACGCTAATTTGTTCTAACATAAAAGGATGAATACTGGACAATTAGCAGACTCTATAGCTGTGCTTGAAACTGCATTAAATTGTAATTACTTTTATTTCAATTATAAGGTATACAACATAAAAGATGAACTGGCTATTGGTAATTCTCTTGCTGGGATGGTATCAAATGCATTTGTGAATCATACTGAAAGTAAATTTTTCAAAGAAAATCCTGAAATTAAAGTGAAAACTGTCTACTACAAAAGATACCTTGATGATATGTTAATACTTCACAAGTGTGAAAAAGATGAAATTTATAACATTGCACAAATCCTATGAATATGATAAGTTCATTAACTTCCTCAATGTGACTGTTAAAAATTGTAGAGATTTGCGTCAGTTTGTCACTTTAAGGAAACCAACAACTACTGATGTGGTTATTAGTACCCAATCACGCCATCCCTATAAATATAAAGTCATTTTTCGCTACAACAGTTCTTAGAATGTTAAAGCTACCCCTAGATCTGACTAAAACCAAAAAGGAAATTTTGGAACAGATTGCAATAGCAAATGATTACATTGCTGGAAGAGTGGTTGATATCCTGAATAAGATGAATTGGGAACCGAGACAAATATCAGGTATAGGAAAACCAAGGTTTGCCAGTATGACAGATATGGGCCACAATTTGTAGAAAATATGTCAGTGATTCAGAAATGAAAACATTGATATCAATTATGTTAGTAGAGATTCCCTACAGATGAAACTGAAGCACAAATTAGATAACAATCAAACCAAGTTTCACCAATCTCATATTTACAAGATTATATGTACTGACTGCAATAAACAATACACAGGACAAATGGGCTGGAATTTTAATACCTGTTTCAAATAACATTTGCATTTGGACAGCAGCTGTTAAAGAGTGACTGTTCAGTGGGGACCATAGATAGTATAAAAATTCTGAATTATTCTCCAAAATGTCTATTGCTAGATGTTCTAGAGGTACTAGAAATTCAGTCATTGCAAAAGTTGGCCTCAAGACCTATTAAACTAGCAGATTTAATATTTTTACTATCTAATCGATGATCTGTTATAGTGTATACTTACTGCTTCGCTGTTTTCCATTTTGTACAACTTGGTCTGGCTTTTTGTACATTTTTTTTGTATTATAAGTCATATGTTAACTTCTCCCCCCCCCTCCCCATGAACCATGGTCCTTGCCGTTGGTGGGGAGCCTTGCGTGTCTCAGCGATACAGATAGCCATACCGCAGGTGCAACCACAATGGAGGGGTATCTGTTGAGAGGCCAGACAAACGTGTGGTTCCTGAAGAGGGGCAGCAGCCTTTCCAGTAGCTGCAGGGGCAACAGTCTGGATGATTGTGTGATTTGGCCTTGTAACACTAACCAAAACGGCCTTGCTGTGCTGGTACTGCGAACGGCTGAAAGCAAGGGGAAACTACGGCCGTAATTTTTCCCGAGGGCATGCAGCTTTACTGTATGGTTAAATGGTGATGGCGTCCACTTGGGTAAAATATTCCGGAGGTAAAATAGTCCCCCATTCGGATCTCCGGGAGAGAACTACTCAAGAGGGTGTCTTTATCAGGAGAAAGAAAACTGGCGTTCTACGGATCGGAGCGTGGAATGTCAGATACCTTAATCGGGCTGCTAGGTTAGAAAATTTAAAAAGGGAAATGGATAGGTTAAAGTTAGATATAGTGGGAATTAGTGAAGTTCGGTGGCAGGAGGAACAAGACTTCTGGTCAGGTGACTACAGGGTTATAAATACAAAATCAAATAGGGGTAATGCAGGAGTAGGTTTAATAATGAATAGGAAACAAGGAATGCGGGTAAGCTACTACAAACAGCATAGTGAACGCATTATTGTGGCCAAGATAGATACGAAGCCCACACCTACTACAGTAGTACATGTTTATATGCCAATTAGCTCAGCAGATGATGAAGAAATTGATGAAATGTATGATGAGATAAAAGAAATTATTCAGGTAGTGAAGGGAGACGAAAATTTAATAGTCATGGGTGACTGGAATTCGTGAGTAGGAAAAGGGAGAGAAGGAAACGTAGTAGGCGAATATGGATTTGGGGTAAGAAACGAAAGAGGAAGCTGCCTGGTAAATTTTGCGCAGAGCACAACTTAATCATAGCTAAAACTTGGTTCAAGAATCATAAAAGAAGACTGTATACATGGAAGAAGCCTGGAGATACTGACAGGTTTCAGATAGATTATATAATGGTATGATAGAGATTTAGGAACCAGGTTTTAAATTGTAAGACATTTCCAGGGTCAGATGTGGACTCTGACCACAATCTATTGGTTATGAACTGTAGATTAAAACTGAAGAAACTACAAAAAAGTGGGAATTTAAGGAGATGGGACCTGGATAAACTGAAAGAACCAGAGGTTGTACACAGTTTCAGGGAGAGCATAAGGGAACAATTGACCAGAATGGGGAAAAGAAATACAGTAGAAGAAGAATGGGTAGCTTTGAGGGATGAAGTAGTGAAGGAAGCAGAGGATCAAGTAGGAAAAAAGACGTGGGCTAGCAGAAATCCTTGGGTAACAGAAGAAATATTGAATTTAATTGATGAAAGGAGAAAATATAAAAATGCAGTAAATGAAGCAGGCAAAAAGGAATACAAACGTCTCAAAAATGAGATCGACAGGAAGTGCAAAATGGCTAAGCAGGGATGGCTAGAGGACAAATGTAAGGATGTAGAGGCCTATCTTACTAGGGGTAGGATAGCTACTGCCTACAGGAAAATTAAAGAGACCTTTGGAGAAAAGAGAGCCACTTGTATGAATAGCAAGAGCTCAGATGGAAACCCAGTTCTAAGCAAAGAAGAGAAAGCAGAAAGGTGGAAGGAGTATATAGAGGGTCTATACAAGGGTGATGTACTTGATGACAATGTTTTGGAAATGGAAGAGGATGTAGATGAAGATGAAATGGGAGATATGATACTGCGTGAAGAGTTCGACAGAGCACTGAAAGACCAGAGTCGAAACAAAGCCTCGGGAGTAGACAACATTCCATTAGAACTACTGACAGCCTTGGGAGAGCCAGTCCTGACAAAACTCTACCATCTGGTGAGCAAAGATGTATGAGACAGGCGAAATACCCTCAGACTTCAAGAAGAATATAATAATTCCAATCCCAAAGAAAGCAGGTGTTGACAGATGTGAAAATTACCGAACTATCAGTTTAATAAGTCACGGCTGCAAAATACTAACGCGAATTCTTTACAGACGAATGGAAAAACTAGTAGAAGCCGACCTCGGGGAAGATCAGTTTGGATTCCGTAGAAATATCGGAACACGTGAGGCAATATTGACCCTACGACATCTTAGAAGCTAGATTAAGGAAAGGCAAACCTACGTTTCTAGCATTTGTAGACTTAGAGAAAGCATTTGACAATGTTGACTGGAATACTCTCTTTCAAATTCTGAAGGTGGCAGGGGTAAAATACAGGGAGCGAAAAGCTATTTACAATTTGTACAGAAACCAGATGGCAGTTACAAGAGTCGAGGGACATCAAAGGGAAACAGTAGTTAGGAAGGGAGTGAGACAGGGTTGTAACCTGTTCCCGATGTTATTCAATCTGTATATTGAGCAAGCAGTGAAAGAAACAAAAGAAAAATTCGGAGTAGGTATTAAAATCCATGGAGAAGAAATAAAAACTTTGAGGTTCGCCGATGACATTGTAATACTGTCAGAGACAGCAAAGGACTTGGAAGAGCAGTTGAACGCAATGGATAGTGTCTTGAAAGGATGATATAAGATGAACATCAACAAAAGCAAAACGAGGATCATGGAATGTAGTCGAATTAAGTCGGGTGATACTGAGGGAATTAGATTAGGGAATGAGACACTTAAAGTAGTAAAGGAGTTTTGCTATTTGGGGAGCAAAATAACTGATGATGGTTGAAGTAGAATGGATATAAAATGCAGACTGGCAATGACAAGGAAAGCGTTTCTGAAGAAGAGAAATTTGTCGGCATCGAGTATAGATTTAAGTGTCAGGAAGTCATTTCTGAAAGTATTTGTATGGAGTGTAGCCATGTACGGAAGTGAAACATGGGCGATAAATAGTTTGGACAAGAAGAGAATAGAAACTTTTGAAATGTCGTGCTACAGAAGAACGCTGAAGATTAGATGGGTAGATCACATAACTAATGAGGAGGTATTGAATAGGATTGGGGAGATGAGAAGTTTGTGGCACAACTTGACCAGAAGAAGTGATCGGTTGGTAGGACATGTTCTGAGGCATCAAGGGATCACCAATTTAGTATTGGAGGGCAGTGTGGAGGGTAAAATTCGTAGAGGGAGACCAAGAGATGAATACACTAAGCAGATTCAGAAGGATGTAGGTTGCAGTAGGTACTGGGAGATGAAGAAGCTTGTACAGGATAGAGTAGCATGGAGAGCTGCATCAAACCAGTCTCAGGACTGAAGACCACAACAACAACATTTAATGATTGCAAGCGAGTGAACGAAGTGTACAGACAAACGCATGAACGCTCTGTTTCCGTCTTTTCTGCTGATTGCTATATTCGTTTTGCTGAAATATTATCGTGTCTTTTGTAAGTCAGCGTTGTGAACGAGCATTCCGAACACATGTGCTCACTGAAATACCTAATGTTTATTAGATAGGGCTTAAATAAATTTACCAATTGTCATTTTTATATTTACATGCTTTCATGTGCACATGTTGTAGGAGAAAATTTATATAATTTGTCTTCTTATGTGATGCGTAACAGTGATAGTGTAGCCAACAACTGGTTTAAGTAACAGTTAATTGCGAACAATAATTAACGAATCAGAGGGAGTAGAATCCATACGTGTATCACTGCATTACGAAATACTAAATTTTCAATGCAGAGGTACGGATGTCCGATCTTAACAAATCTCCGATACTAAACTCGATTTTATTATCGACGTATGGGCATCGATGGCCGATAATAAATTATCCCAAAACATGGCTACTTTTAATATCAATGTTAAATAATGAATTTTTGGAACGGCATAAAAAGTAACATACAAATGCATCTAATATCATATTTATTAATCAATATGCAAAGCATTAATTAACATTATTCACACCACAAATTTTTGTCAACAGACTAAAACCAATATTTTTTAGAAAAGATGCCCCTTCAGTCTGTTATGCTATTGACTAACTGGCGATGTAGTTATATGGCTCAAATGTTTACATGCAATTTTTTGGAGTTTTGGACATGTAATTCTGACCTCCATCTTTGTAATACATTTTGTAACAACTAAGATGCCAACAAATAAAAGTATGTAATACCAAGACCCGCTGACAACTTTCATAAGTGAACACGACGTTCCTACGCTAATGTATCATTGTGTAATCATCTATGTTGACACAGACCCCAAAAATGAATAAAGTTGGACGAGTGCCGTCGTAATAAGTGTCTCTCAAGGCGACAAATAGTTATGGCTGGTGGTATAACGCTTACCTCTAAACCAAAAAGTGATGAAATCGAATACCAGTCAGACCACGGATTTTGTTAGTGTGCTTTTAACTTAGCTTTCACCTCTCAACGATATGAAGTTTCTACAGGAACGATACATGTCTCGGATTGCGTGTTAAGCTATAGGTGCCCTTTCCCACGTTGGATAAAATTGTGGTGGGTTAGGGACACAAAAGTCACTGAGGTGGCGACTAATTTATAGACTTCCACCGAGCCGTTGTTACTCAAATATCATCATTAATAACAAAGGAGAAGATTATAATTATTCGAGAACTGACTGAACACAAAAACTTTAACAGTATGCTTGATTCCTTTATGTAAGTTGTTGCTGTTGTTACCTTCAGATGGAAGACTGGATGGAAGCTGCTCTTCGGGCTTCTTTACCCTCTGCAGGCCTGTTCATCTCCAAATAACTGTTGCAACCGGTATCTGTTTCAACCTTAATACTGCAATTCATTCCTTGGTCTCCCACTACACTTTTACCTTCCGCACCTCCCTCTGTCATCGGAATGGCGCTTCCTTCATACCTCAGGATGTCTCCTGTCGACAGATCCCTTCTTTTCCCCAACAGGTGAGTTCTTTTCTTTCACGATTCGGTTCAGTCACTGGATCTACCCATCTAAGCTCCAGCGTTCTTCTATAACCTCAAGCTTCCATTCTCGTCTTGTCTGACTTGCTTATCGTCAATGTTCCACTTCAATCCAAGGCTACACTCTAAACAAAATACCTACAGGAAGGACTTCCTAACACTTAAATTTACATTAAATGTTAACACATCGTTACTTAGAACTGTTTTCGTGTTATAGTTTACACCCTCTCTAATTAGGCTTTCATTACTTATTTTACTGTCCGAACGTCAAAACACATCAGCTACTTTCAGTGTCTCATTTCCTAATCTAATTCGTACAGCATTACCAGATTTCAATCGACTATATTCCTTTATCCTTGTTTAAGTTTTCTTGACGTTCGTCTGTAACCTGTGTTCAAAACATTATCCAATCCATTCAGCTGCTCCTCGGAGTCCTTTGCTTTATCTGAAAGACTTGCTTTATCAGGAAAAACCTCAAAGTTATCATTTCTTCTCTCTGAACTTTAATTGTTTTCCTAAATCCCTTCCTTTACTGCTGCTCAATTCACAGATTGTATAATGTCGAGAACAGGCTACAGACTTGTCTCATTCCCCTCTCAACCACTTCTTTCTTTTATATCTCTTCCACTTGCGCAACTACAGTTTCTGTGCAAGTTGTAAATACCCTTCCACTCTATATTTTATCTCGTTACCTTCAGAATTTCAAAGAGTATATTCAAGTCAACATTTTCAAAAGCTTTATCTATACCTAAAACTGCTATAAATGCCTTTCCTTAACCCACTTTCTAAGCTAAGCCATTGGGTAAGTACTGAGAATATTGCTTCTCGTGTACCTACATTTCTCTGGAATGCAAAGTTATTTCCCTCAAGTTAGGCTTCTGTCAATTTTTCCATTGTTCTGTAAATGATTCCTGTCAGTATTCTGCAAGCATGGATTATTAAGCTGATAGTTCTGAAATATTTATACTTGTTAACACCTGTCTTGTTTGGGATTGGAATTATTACATTATTCTGGAAGGCGAAGGATATTTTGTCCGTCTCATATCTCTTGCACGCCAGGTAAAATAGTTCTCTCACGGCTGGCTCTCCCAAGGATGTCAATAGATTTGTGGGAATCTCATCTTCTCCAGGGACCTTATCTCGATTGAGGTCTTTCAGTTCTGTATCAAATTATTCTCAGTTTATCATACCTCACTTCTCATCCCCATCTGTTTCCTCTTCCCTTTCTACAATTTTGCCTTCTAATTAATTTCCTTTGTATAGCCCTTTCATATATTCTTTCCCCTTTCCAGGTTTCCCTTTTTTGCTTAGTATTAGTTTTCCATCTGAGGTCTTGCTATTCATACAGCTGTTTTTCCTTGCTGCAAAGAACTCTTTAATTTTCCCGTTCGATCTTTCCACTAGTTATGCGTGTTTGTACACCCTTACCTTGGCCCCCTAGCCATTTATACTTAGCCATTTTGCTCTCTCTGTCAATCTCATTCTTAGACATTTGTATTTCCTTTTACCTTCTTCATTTACTGCATTTTAATATTTTCTCCTTGGATTCAGTATTTCGTATGTCATCCAAGCATTTCTTTCGGTCTTTGTCTTTTTTCCTATTTGATCATTTGCTGCCTTCACTATTTCATCTTCTACTGAGTTTCTTACTCCTGTCGAATCCTAAACTCAGATTGGAATGTATACCGCAGAGACAGGCTGGACAATGAAGGGGGAGGCGTGTTTATAGCGATAAGAAGTGCAATAGTATCGAAGGAAATTGACGGAGATCCGAAATGTGAAATGATTTGGGTGAAGGTCACTGTTAAAGCAGGCTCAGACATGGTAATTGGATGTCTTTATAGGCCCCGTGGCTCAGCAGCTGTTGTGGCTGAGCACCTGAAGGATAATTTGGAAAATATTTCGAGTAGATTTCCCCACCATGTTATAGCTCTGGGTGGAGATTTTAATTTGCCAGGTATAGACTGGGAGACTCAAACGTTCATAACGGGTGGCAGGGACAAAGAATCCAGTGAAATTTTTTTTAAGTGCTTTATCTGAAAACTACCTTGAGCAGTTAAACAGAAAACCGACTCGTGGCGATAACATATTAGACCTTCTGGTGACAAACAGACCCGAAATATTTGAAAAAGTTAACGCAGAACAGGGAATCAGCGATCATAAAGCGGTTACGGCATCGATGATTTCAGCCGTAAATAGAAATATTAAAAAGGGTAGGAAGATTTTTCTGTTTAGAAAAAGTGACAAAAAGCAGATTTCAGTGTACCTGACGGCTCAACACAAAAGTTTTGTCTCAAGTACAGATAGTGTTGAGGATCAGTGGACAAAGTTCAAAACCATCGTACATTATGCGTTAGATGAGTATGTGCCAAGCAAGATCGTAAGAGATGGAAAAGAGCCAACGTGATACAACAACCGAATTATAAAACTGCTGCGGAAGCAAAGGGAACTTCACAGCTAACATAAACATAGCCAAAGACTTGCAGACAAACAAAAATTACGCGAAGCGAAATGTAGTGTGAGGAGGGCTATGCGAGAGGCGTTCAATAAATTCGAAAGTAAAGTTCTATGTACTGACTTGGCAGAAAATCCGAAGAAATTTTGGTCTTATGTCAAAGCGGTAGGTGGATCAACACAAAATGTCCAGACACTCTGTGACCAAAATGGTACTGAAACAGAGGATGAAAGACTAAAGGCCGAAATACAAAATGTCTTTTTCCAAAGTTGTTTCACAGAGGAAGACTGCACTGTAGTTCCTTCTCTAGATTGTCGCACAGATGACAAAATGGTAGATATCGAAATAGACGACAGAGGGATAGAAAAACAATTAAAATCGCTCAAAAGAGGAAAGGCCTCTGGACCTGATGGGATACCAGTTCGATTTTACACAGAGTACGCGAAGGAACTTGCCCCCCTTCTTGCAGCGGTGTACCGTAGGTCTCTAGAAGAGCGTAGCGTTCCAAAGGATTGGAAAAGGGCACAGGTCATCCCCGTCTTCAAGAAGGGACGTCGAACAGATATGCAGAACTATAGACCTATATCTCTAACGTCGATCAGTTGTAGAATTTTGGAACACGTATTGTGTTCGAGTATAATGACTTTTCTGGAGACTAGAAATCTACTCTGTAGGAATCAGCATGGGTTTCGAAAAAGACGGTCATGTGAAACCCAGCTCGCGCTATTCGTCCACGAGACTCAGAGGGCCATAGACACGGGTTCCCAGGTAGATGCCGTGTTTCTTGACTTCCGCAAGGCGTTCGATACAGTTCCCCACAGTCGTTTAATGAACAAAGTAAGAGCATATGGACTATCAGACCAATTGTGTGATTGTATTGAGGAGTTCCTAGATAACAGGACGCAGCATGTCATTCTCAATGGAGAGAAGTCTTCCGAAGTAAGAGTGATTTCAGGTGTGCCGCAGGGGAGTGTCATAGGACCGTTGCTATTCACAATATACATAAATGAACTGGTGGATGACATCGGAAGTTCACTTTTTGCAGATGATGCTGTGGTGTATCGAGAGGTTGTAACAATGGAAAATTGTACTGAAATGCAGGAGGATCTGCAGCGAATTGACGCATGGTGCAGGGAATGGCAATTGAATCTCAATGTAGACAAGTGTAATGTGCTGCGAATACACAGAAAGATAGATCCTTTATCATTTAGCTAGAAAATAGCAGGTCAGCAACTGGAAGCATAAATTATCTGGGAGTACGCATTAGGAGTGATTTGAAATGGAATGATCATATAATGTTGATCGTCGGTAAAGCAGATGCCAGACTGAGATTCATTGGAAGAATCCTAAAGAAATGAAATCCGAAAACAAAGGAAGTAGGTTACAGTACGCTTGTTCGCCCACTGCTTGAATACTGCTCAGCAGTGTGGGATCCGTACCAGATAGGGTTGATAGAAGATATATAGAAGATCCAACGGAGAGCAGCGCGCTTCGTTACAGGATCATTTAGTAATCGCGAAAGCGTTACGGAGATGATAGATAAACTCCAGTGGAAGACTCTGCAGGAGAGACGCTCAGTAACTCGGTACGGGCTTTTGTCAAAGTTTCGAGAACATACCTTCACCGAAGAGTCAAGCAGTATATTGCTCCCTCCTACGTATATCTCGCGAAGAGACCATGAGGATAAAATCAGAGAGATTAGAGCCCACACAGAGGCATACCGACAATCCTTCTCTTTTTCTGGTCCCATCTCCATGGGCAATGAAATGAGTTAGTCCACGCTTAGATACAATAACAACCAATGTTCCTATCTTCATTAAAAAATATTACTATCACCCCTGGCTACTTCTGGTAAGTCGTAAATGTGTTGTACTGATGCCGTTATGAGACATTTTAAGGAAAGGATTGCTTTAAAGGGCGAAAACGTTAATGACAGTGGTAGCAAGTAATCTGTTTTCTTGCCAACATCGGATGTCAAAATGTTGCCTTTGCATCGGTGTGACGATGTTTCGAAAACTACAGTATCGATATTAAAATATCGATGTTTTAACAGCGTCATCGATATTTTGTAAATATGTGTAATCATCCCTCCACAGAGGTCATGACAACAACTCGTGATATTTCTGTTGAAGGCAGTTTTGCGTTACTCTCGTTACGTGAACAGCAAATTCAAGCTATTTTCCGCAAGATAATAACAATAAAGCTGCTTGGTACTTCTAAGTTGCTTGAGGAGATGTTCCACTACAAGATTAAGAGTGGGAGTTCTGTACGCTGCTTCCTATACCGTCTCACCGCGCAGGCCCGGACAAGGCGGGGACGGCACGTGGTCGCTCGCAGACGCACACCGGCATGAAACGTGATAGCGCCAGCAGCTCATCCGCCCGCACAACACGGCGGCGTCGAGAGCTCGTTGTGGGGCTGGGGGAGGGGGAAGCAGGGGGCACATACAGGGGCGAGTGCCAGCACGTGCGTTCCGTTTGCCAACACGCCGCGACGCCTTTCAACAAGACGTCTTGTGTGTGTGTGTCAGCCAGCTATGCAACTGATTCCGACTGTGCTTCACACGCGTGGTACGTTTCTGTCTCGGCTCACTACGTACAATACGTGACCAAAAAAAAGTGAAGAGCCCAGAAAGGGAGGGGGAAACGAAATTAAACTTCACGGGTTGAGCTGGTATGTGACGCGATTAAAACATCGAATCAGATTTATGAATACCTTGGCAGTATGAGTCCACTTATCAGTACCACATTGCACCCGCTCTGACATGGATGCGCGAACTATCAAGTTGGGAAGGTCGTTGTATCCACTCCCGAGTCAAGCAGGCACATAGTTGTAACCGGTCCTTGTTGTCCTGAATACTGGGTACCGAGATGGAGGTGACGTCCAAACTGGTTCCACAAAAGTTCCATCTGGGGTAGTTCTGGGGAAACTATTTCCGAGGAGAGTACCTCAGCACCACGCAGGCAGTTCATAGAGAGGTTTACCATGCATGAACAAGCCTTGTCCTGTTGAAAAACAGCGTAACGACACTGCCACGTTAGAGGTAGCACTTGAAGAAGCAGCATGTCCGTGAGACACCGTTTTGCCATCAGCGTTCCCAGTCACGAGCACTGAAGTCCTCTCCGATGTCTAGCCACGCATTGACGTCAGGAAACACTGATGAGACTATCCAAAACACTGTAACAATAGGACCTTTCCCCAAGTCGCCGATGATGGCCATCCAGGGTAGTGCAGAAGCGCGATTCGTCACTCAACACCATGCGACGCCACTCACGAACAGTCCATGCTTCCCGGTCACTACACCATTCCAAACTCACGCGTTGGTATTTTGGTGTTAACGGTAGCCTACGCATAGAACGGTATTTCCTTAGCCCAACTGCTGCCAGTCCCTGACCAACAGTGCGTAATGACAGTGAATGTTCCAGGGTTTTGTATCCCGCCTGGAAGGCGGCGCATGGGTCTGCTCCTGAATGCCGAATGCAGGAAGCGAGTAGGAGCAGGTGAGGTAAAGCTTTCGGCACTGCAAGTAAAGTAAAAGTGGTGTTACTATAGTATAAACATATTCAAACACATTACATAAGTCGGCCCCTGTGTCCGAGCGGTTCTAGGCGCTTCAGTCCGGAACCGCGCGACAGCTGCGGTCGCAGGTTCGAATCCTGCCTCGGGCATAGATGTGTGTGATGTCCTTAGGTTAGTTAGGTTTAAGTAGTTCTAAGTTCTAGGGGACTGATGACCTCAGATGTTAAGTCTCATGGTGCTCAGAGCCATTTGAACCATTATATTACATATCTTTGTAAAGATGAGCACGTAGGTGTGCAGCCAAAGTCCAGATAAGAAGTCTCAATAGCAAGCTTAGCTAAAGCGATGGTTGGCGGCTAGAAGGCGCTGTGGTCGACGAAGATCTTCCGTTCTCGAAGTGCCAACCTACACTGTGGCATCGGAATTATCGATACCACACAGGGAATCCGTTACTTACTCTCAGATGGCAGGCGCATATTACGATGAAGGGATTACGATGTGCTTCAGACACAATATGGCAATCCTCCCTGGCGTATGCCCATATACATCATTAAATGTATACGAATTACGAATGACAACCATCAGCTGTAGAATGGAATGATGACAATGAGAATTTGTGCCGCATCAGGCCCTGAACTCAGATTTCCCGCATATTGCGAGACGTTGCCTTACCATGAGAGGTGGCATGAGCCCCCTCTCATATTTCTATCTTACGATTTTCCTCTCTAATTGCATGCAGTGAAAAGTCGCTATTCCTTCACACGCGGATTTCCCACGCAGCGTCTCTCGTCACCCGGGTGGTCCGGTGACAGGCGGGCTCTGCTGATCTGGAAAGCGTTAAGCCGACGGCTGTGAGGAAGTCGAGTGAATGCTTTGCAGACGCCGACATTGTCAAAAGACACGCCCGGAGGGGTCTGAAGTAGCGGCTGGGCTAGAGGTTCCATTACTTCGCAGAAACTTAGCGAAAACACTTTCTGGCGGGCTACCAGCGAGGTGTGGGAATGACTTGTGTACCCAGGCAGTTGTGGCGGGAAAATTCCCGCGCTTTCTGCAAAATAGTAACTGCAATTGGCTTGCTCAGGGCATAGCTCCGTGACGTAGCAAAATCAGCGCAGAAATTGGCGCCAAGAATCTCCATTGGTGGAATGGTAGTGCTCTGGCAATAGAGTGGAATTTTCCGCCGGTTTTCGAGTTGCTGATTGGAACGTTTAACCACGGCCACTGTCGTGGGGGCGGGAATGTTGTGTGTTCGGCCTGTACGGGTGCTCTAGGTAGTCGGCTCTCGCCTTTCGGTCGAGGACGTCGAAGCAACCAGCCATCGCCTCCGGTACGCCAGATCGTGTTCTGGCAGTTACGAAGACAGTTTGGTAATGTATATCCGCAGCACCGGGAGATAGGGATTTTCCTAGGTGATAATCAGAGCTCAGCAGAGCGCGCCTGTTCGTCTTTTTCTAACTTTGTTCTGTCTTGAGTAGCAGCAATTAATGTTGGATTAGCTGTGTGTCTCTCTTAAGATTTGAGTGGCAAGGAGTTGGCTCCACATACCACTTCATCTTAAACCTCACAATCTAGTTTAGGGACAACTTCACCTTCATAGCGTTTGTTTGAGTATACAATTTGTGCCAATTTGATGTATTATAAATGTTTCATGTGTTTTTGTTTATTATTTTGTGTTTATTCTTAATAAATCATATTGTTATTTTGGACAGAACTTTCATTCTGTTAATCGGTAGAGCAACCCATCATTTCTCACTACGTTAATAAAACCTTCTTTTATTTAACTTATTTATCAAATTAAATTATTGCAGGTGCCAAACTCTTTTCTACTCCATTTGCAGGGTTGATTACAGTCAGTTCGCGTATATTTTTTAATCCATGTGCAACAGCAAAAGTCGGAGTTAGAATAGGGGGGGGGGGGGCTTAGAGCATCATTTACATATGGAGATTCTAGAAGAATTTAGTGTTAAATACACTGCTTGCCCCGGCACCTCGCAACCATTTCGCTACTCGCGCACGACTCTCGGCCAGACCCAAACTTCCGTATGTCGTCAACCATGCATCTTCGACCTGTACTCGTACATCCATTACATATACTCCCGCACAGGTCAGACTTTGTACTTGAGAGTCACTTGCTAGGAATTGACAGATAAGTACGATATTGCGGTAACAGCGTTATTCTGATTATGATGCAAAATTCCTTTAGATATGCATGCATCGAATCAGAATAACACGGGCACCGTAATATCGTACATATATATCAAGAGCAGGCAGGCCTCGCGTACTGACGGACACAGACTGTGGAGCACTGCGGACTGTGTTTGTAAAAAATCGCGCGATATCACCAGAAGGAACACTCGTGCCAAAGTGCTACCAGCAGTCCTCCTAGCAGTATGACTGTTCATAGCGAGCTCTTCATAAGCTAAGAATTTCTATAGTCAAGGGCAAGCGACGCTTTGCGTATAAAGAGCAACCGTACTGGATAGTCGATGACTAGAAACGAACGATTTGCAGTGATGATTCACGCTTTACCACTTATGAATCCGATGACAGAGTTCGGGTTTGGGAATTCCTGGAGACCGTTATCTCCCATCACGCGTAGCGCCAACAGTGAAGTACAAAGAAGGCGATATAATGTTAGGGGGTAGTTTCCCTGACTGAGGTGTGGGGCCTTCATTACTATTAATAAACACTATGTGCGGAAGAATACGAACACATTTTATAGCATTGTGTACCGTGTACACTGGAGAACATTTCGGAGACGATCATTCTATAGCCATGACAATGCACCCTGTCACAAAGCAGCGTCTGGGAGACAGTGGTGTGTGGACAAAAACATTCTTAAAATGAACTTGTAATGTTGTTGCTTTAATTTGTTCTGAAAGCGGTGTTGATATTCAAGACCATAAAAGTGGGTTAAAAGCTGAGAGCCATCTGAGGAAGTTAACCTTGCATTACTTCGCAACTGTTTTACCAGGTATCCAGTCTAGCTTACCAAATTCCCAACCAGACTAACATTAATTATAATCTTTTAGTACTCATCTTACGATAACAGGTGATATATACAGGGTGTCCCAGCTATCTTGTCCACCCAAACAAAATATCTCTGGAACAATAACAGCTATTGGAAACCGACTTTCACCGGTATCAGTGTAGGGCCGGGGCCCATGAATGTACATATTTGGAAACATTCTAAAACGAAAGCATATGTGTTTTTTAACACAAACTTATGTTTTTTTTTAATGGACCTCTTATATTTTTTTCTTCAGCAATCCATAGCATGACAAAGCGCATACACAATGGCGTTGATTGCATCGCAATATTACCATTACATCCCGAGATATTGAGACGCGAAGTTGACGCTTGAAACACCCGACATGCGCTGCTAGCGCACGTCCTGAGGCTCAGGCGTGAACCCAATGCTGCCCGTAATCGTGATGTGATTGACATGTGTAATCACACCTCCATACTTATCAAGAGGTCCGAAACGAATAATACGGTGTGCTGCCATCAACTCTCATAAGCACATAATGGTTTCCCTCTTGCACGTTTTACGTATCTACGTACACAATATGAACCAGTACCGATCGGTGTACACCCGTCAGGTTGTCTTATTTATCCTGCACACCCAAAATAAGGTTTATCTAATGCGTTATATGACCCATTGTGCCTGTCGCGCAGGGCCTGGCTCTACCTAATCAAGTGTCCAACGTAGTTCCCACTACTGCCAGTTACCACTTCGCCTTGTTCATGATTTGCGACCCATGCAAACTCCTGTACTCCACCACCCTCGGAGCATCCCATTTGTTGTTGCTTTGGCGTGCAGTACACCGCTTGCCAGTGTAGTCGTGCATCAGAGTAATCTAGTGACGGCACGGAGGTAGTACACATTGTGAATAAACGTTGTGTTGTGGAACTTATACTGTACAGTATAATGTACACGCATGAAGATATGGTAGAAATGCTGCTGATCTATGAAGAATGTACGTTGACGGGAAATACGTTATGATATTGCTTGTTTGTTGATAGTACTGTTAGCGAACATTATGATTATTAAGCTAATATGTCTGTTTTCTACCCTACTCTACATACCTGTACTGTACCCTGTTGTAGGTAGACGAAATGCTGTTCAGGCAGAACGACTGTACAGAAGACGATTCCCTGACAAGCCATCGCCTTCGCACCGGATGTTTGGTCGTCTCACATCTCGTCTACGTGAAACGGGAAGCTTAAATCGAAGACCTCGACGTCGTTCTAGAACACGCACAGATGAACGTGCTGAAGTTGCTGTGCTCGCTACCATACCTGTGAATCCTCAAATCAGCACACGTCAAATTGAACGTGAAGTTGGTGTGTCGAAATCATGTGGACAGGGTATTCTCAAACGTCATAAATTTCATCCTTACCATGTTCATTTACACCAGGATCTTCATGGAAATGACTTCCACAATAGGGTAACATTTTGTCGGTGGGCTCAGCAAAAACTTCTGACTAATCCAAATTTTTTTGCAGATGTTCTCTTTACCGACGAGGCATCATTCTCCAACAAAGGAATTGTCAATATGAGGAATATGCATTATTGGTCCGCAGACAATCCAAAATGGATCCGTCAGGTAGAGCATCTACGTCCGTGGAAAGTTAATGTTTGGTGTGGGATTATTGGAGATACCATTATCGGACCTTTCTTTATAAATGGCATCCAAAATGGCAGACAATACTCCAGATTTATACGACACAATCTTCCTGTTCTCTTGGACACCGTACCTCTGAACCGGAGAATGGTCCTGTGGTATCAGCATGACGGATGCCCTGCACATAACGCCTTACGAGCACGACGACTTCTGAACCTTAAGTTCCCTGGTAGGTGGATTGGACGAGGTGGCCCAGTTAGGTGGCCTGCCCGATCTCCGGACCTTACACCGCTGGATTATTTTCTTTGGGGAGCAGTGAAGGATGCTGTTTACCAATATGAACCAACAACACCAGAGGACATGAAGCAACGCATTATTGATGCTTGTACAGCCATCAAAGAGGAAAAAGTAGCACGAAGTAGGGCATCCTTCATCCGCAGAGTGACGCTATGTATGCAAGCCAATGGGCATCACTTTGAGCATGAGATGTGAACGCTATGTTTAGTATGTAGTGCTGGTATCACAGTGGAAGTTTCTACAAAGGGCCATTTTACCCAGTGATGTTAAGAAACATTTGTTTGCAACAATTTGTCATTTAACGCATTAGATAAACATAACATTGATAATTATGTGATAATAAAACTAATTGGTTAAACATGTTTACATTCATCTTCTATGTCTTACCTGAACTTACCAAATCAAAACATTTTTACCTAAACAACGGTAAAACTTTTATTCCACTTGCTCGTTTCAATAAAAACATCAACATAAATTTTACTATAACGAGTGAATGATTAACTGTCACTTGCGCTAGATCTACAGTAAAGTAAAGTTTTAACGTTGAACGGCATTACCTTTTTAGTAGCGGATTAACGATAGGCGAAGTTAACTCTGTGACTAATGTTGCGGTATACAGATATGTTACAGAACCGCATCACCTCTAGCCTATGGGATAAATACCTGCTGGAATGTACGACGTTAATGCAGGATGGCAGCAGACCGTATTATTCGTTTCGGACCTCTTGATAAGTATGGAAGTGTGATTACGCATGTCAATCACATCGCGATTACGGGCAGCATGGGGTTCACGCCTGAGCCTCAGGACGTGCGCTAGCAGCGCATGTCGGGTGTTTCAAGCGTCAACTTCGCCTCTCAATATCTCGGGATGTAATGGGAATATTGCGATGCAATCAACGCCATTGTGTATCTGTTTTGTCATGCTATGGATTGCTGAAGAAAAAATATGAGGTCCATTTAAAAAAAAAACATATGTATGTGTTAAAACACACATATGCTTTCGTTTTAGAATATTTCCAAATATGTACATTCATGGGCCCCAACCCTACATTGATACGTTTTCCAATAGCTGTTGTTGTTCCAGAGATATTTTGGGTGGACAAGATAGCTGGGACACCCTGTATATAAAAAACACAATTTAAATAAAAATAAATAAATCAGTTTATATTCGGACATTTATTTTAAATTTGATCATTGTTCCGTTAAAATTTCAGCATATCAAACTTGATCCATAATTAAACTGGTGCCTTATTTAGGATTGTGAAAATGTGAGTTTGTAATCTTATGGAACACATCAAATAGGAAACCAAGATTGGGAGACTACATACAACACTGCATTCATAAAATAACACACGAAGAACGTTGTAACATATCCAAGAGGAAATTAACCAAAACCAACCGATTCAATTTTCACCCAAAGAAGTTACGTTTGTAGCGCAATCCTGTCCGTCGTGAAATTATCACACACTGGTATACTAAATTCATACTAACTCTCTGTGAAATCTTCCCTAAAAGAATAGCTGAGGGCTACTTTGATGCTTACACCACATGCTTCACGTGGTCAACTTGGTTTACACAAACAGTGTAACTCCACAATAATTTTGATAATTAAAATAAATTACATCGAAACGCAGTTTACAAAAGAAAAACCTCGAAATGGTTACTATCGTCTTACTACTAACCTGATGGGTCAAACAATTGTATAAGCACGTGGTACTGGTCTCACAAAGTACACCCCACGTGGGTTGAACATAAAGAAAAGTTGCTATATTGAAAAATATTGTCAAGACGAGACGTTATAATGTCACGCACATTCGCATTTAAGATTGATGATCTTAGTTAGAGTTACGGATCATCCACACGTGGTTCCACTTTACTCACAAAGTAGTGACAAAGCAACTACTGGAAGATATTCTGAACTTTACACTCGAATTACACTGTGTTGCAATTTAAGATAACATAAGATATTTTAGATGTAAACCTGAAATAAAGGTGATTAAATTTTCAGTTAGGCTGAACTTAAGAAATCCATTGTCTTACGGACTTAGCAGACACGCACTTAGCCGGAGATCTTACCACTTCAGACACTCGCCGCGGATAGACTGACCTGGGCCCCTACTGAGCGTGCTTAACAGATACAAACGGAAGTGACAGGAGAGGCAGCTTCCCATACCAACATGACAAGGGACGGACAGGACCATACTAAGAATAGAAACCTCTCTGCTTTTAGAAAGCGTAGATACCTGTTCCGACGTTGGTCCTACTGTTCTCTAGCAGACAGGCTTGTCTGCTACCATCAAGCATGCAACTAGAAATACATTTGCTCATTCATCCTCTCACACAGAAGGGAAGGGGGATGACAGTATCTTATCATAAACAGTATACAAAAGAAAGCGGATTTAGGTTCCGTATGAGACTGTGTGACATGATTTACATATAAACTGTGTTTTAAAGTGTAGTAGTGTGACAGATCGTTCTTGTTTATGTGTGGAAGTAACACGTTTCACTGCTCCGTCTCCTCCCAGATAGTCAGAAACACCACAGTAAATTTAGAAGAGGAATTTATGCCGTAAATGACAACAGATTTAAGAAATTGACATGAAAGGAATCCGACAGAGACCTTTCAAACTTGCCTGTCCTGAGACCCTGCGTGCACCCAATGGACTTTGCTGGAACGTCAAATTTGCCCGAGACCGCAATGTTCAACATCACTACCGTCTTTGGTCTCAGCTTTTGAGGAAAATGGGCTGTCACAACCCATATTAGTTTTCACTGATGAGTGTTACGGTACTTTTTATTCGATAGCGTACAACAGATGTCTGCGTCTGGCGTTTATGCTGACTCATGTTCCGAAAAAGTCTGGCAGATGTCAATAGAGCTGCTTTCCGACGTGGGGAGCAACTGCTCTCATCTTCCTTGACACTTCGACAGTTCCATGTTGGAATGGCCCGACCGTCTACTCCAATTATTCGATCGCCGCTCAGTCGCCCTGTGCAGCGGCGTGCGCAAGCGAGACTTGATTCGTATGAAGGTATCCCGAGTCCGAAAATCTGTGGTCATGGCAGTATCTGGGGGATATTTTCATTCATGATTAATAAGGATAGAACTGATGTCAGCTACATGTATTGTGCCAGATGATCTGCGCTCCTGTCCTACAGGTCCACCACCACACTTTTGAAGGTACACGTTTATAGAATACGAAAAAGTGTAAGCTCCGAAACATTATCAGAGTAAGTGAAAGTTGCGATTGCTAAAATGTCTAGAGAACTGTATGCCTGGGGCCTTCGTCCATTTACAGGGTGTTTCAAAAATGACCGGTATATTTGAAACGGCAATAAAAACTAAACGAGCAGCGATAGAAATACACCGTTTGTTGCAATATGCTTGGGACAACAGTACACTTTCAGGCAGACAAACATTCGAAATTACAGTAGTTACAATTTTCAACAACAGATGGCGCTGCAAGTGATGTGAAAGATACAGAAGACAACACAGTCTGTGGGTGCGCCATTCTGTACGTCGTCTTTCTGCTGTAAGCGTGTGCTGTTCACAACGTGCAAGTGTGCTGTAGACAACATGATTTATTCCTTAGAACAGAGGATTTTTCTGGTGTTGGAATTCCACCGCCTAGAACACAGTGTTGTTGCAACAAGACGAAGTTTTCAACGGAGGTTTAATGTAACCAAAGGACCGAAAAGCGATACAATAAAGGATCTGTTTGAAAAATTTCAACGGACTGGGAACGTGACGGATGAACGTGCTGGAAAGGTAGGGCGACCGCATACGGCAACCACAGAGGGCAACGCGCAGCTAGTGCAGCAGGTGATCCAACAGCGGCCTCGGGTTTCCGTTCGCCGTGTTGCAGCTGCGGTCCAAATGACGCCAACGTCCACGTATCGTCTCATGCGCCAGTGTTTACACCTCTATCCATACAAAATTCAAATGCGGCAACCCCTCAGCGCCGCTACCATTGCTGCACGAGAGACATTCGCTAACGATATAGTGCACAGGATTTATGACGCCGATATGCATGTGGGCAGCATTTGGTTTACTGACGAAGCTTATTTTTACCTGGACGGCTTCGTCAATAAACAGGACTGGCGCATATGGGGAGCCGAAAAGCCCCATGTTGCAGTCCCATCGTCCCTGCATCCTCAAAAAGTACTGGTCTGGGCCGCCATTTCTTCCAAAGGAACATTGGCCCATTTTTCAGATCCGAAACGATTACTGCATCACGCTATCTGGACATTCTTCGTGAATTTGTGGCGGTACAAACTGCCTTAGACGACACTGCGAACACCTCGTGGTTTATGCAAGATGGTGCCCGGCCACATCGCACGGCCGACGTCTTTAATTTCCTGAATGAATATTTCGATGATCGTGTGATTGCTTTGGGCTATCCGAAACATACAGGAGGCGGCGTGGATTGGCCTCCCTATTCGCCAGACATGAACCCCTGTGACTTCTTTCTGTGGGGACACTTGAAAGACCAGGTGTACCGCCAGAATCCAGAAACAATTGAACAGGTGAAGCAGTACATCTCATCTGCATGTGAAGCCATTCCGCCAGACACGTTGTCAAAGGTTTCGGGTAATTTCATTCAGAGACTACGCCATATTACTGCTACGCATGGTGGATATGTGGAAAATATCGTACTATAGAGTTTCCCAGACCGCGGCGCCATCTGTTGTTGAAAATTGTAAGTACTGTAATTTCGAAAGTTTGTCCGCCTGAAAATGTACTGTTGTGCCAAGCATATTGCAACATACGGTGTATTTCTATCGCTGCTCGTTTAGTTTTTATTGCCGTTTCAAATATACCGGTCATTTTTTAAACACCCTGTATGTATGAGCTGGACGATATCGCGCACTATGTAAGGAGTTTCTAAACGTGGAATTTTGGAGGTCTCCACCCTTTTGCCTCATCCCACGACAGTAGCACTATACACTGAAAGACAAGCTGATGACATACGGGCGAGTAGGATGAAAGGTACTACATGTCTACTACTACGCCCTTTGTTTCACAAGATTAGCCGCTGCGAAATGTGGTACTGATGACTACTCATTTTTCTGAGAAGAATAAAATTTAGGGAATTTATTAAGAACTACACTGACGTAACATTACTTAACTTGTTAGGAGTCGATCTCTAGCGTATTAATTGAGATTTTATTTGTCCCTGGCCGAGGCGCTAATCTATGCATGGCATTAAAATCCTTTCAGCATTATACGTGCATTACACATGTTTTGAACACACTCTTGCAACACTTCTCGATGACGATTATTTTGAAAATGATGTTGCAGTCCACGGCTTTCGCTGTCAAAGATACTATTGGTTTCATGAAGTAAACTGGTGAATTCGATACAGACAAGCTGAAGCGAGGACTTACTCATTCCGACAGCAACACTGAAATAGAACAGGTGATTTTTTAGAAAGATTTAAAGACGCAACAGAAAGGCGAGAAGTATTCTAGAATTCACGCTGTTACATCATGCGCACGTAGTAACGCAGGTCCTGAAGATATAAACGTTTAAATTACTGTAGACCTAGTGTTATTGTTTAATATACGAAGTGTGTATAGAAAATGAAAACTGTACCTAACCGCGTAACGCCAGTTTCAGTCTCTTTAGTATTTTAGCAGTAGGCCCAAAGTTTAGTCGTATTATCGTCCATTAACTGTACATACTAAGATAGCTGTAAAAGCGCTGTCTTCGTCTCATACAGGAGAAAGTTGAAATTCGTACGGTGCACAAGACAGTAACATTTCTGTTTCGACCCTTCCGAGTGTTAAAAATTACGCCCATCTCTGACAGAAATGGGACGTTAAATCCGGCGTGTCAAATTTATAGTGAAATATCAGTTGCAGGTAAGCTAGAAAATTATACCGAGACGGTAATAATGTCTGTACACATTTATTTAGGGCCGCCAAGAGAATGTCAGTTGCACTCAGCAACAGAAAAAATGAATTCTCTATTTTTAGAGTGACTAGACTATGGGTCACGTCGTACTCAATCTACCAATAAGGATAAATTGTATTAAGCGTAAAACGGTGATGGTGGCGATGACGACGATGCGCTTGAGAGGTGGAAGTAGTCGTCTCTTTCCCAAGCCATCTAGTTTAAGGAGAGGAACGTCTTGCGTTCCAGGTTCAAGTGTGGATAGCGAAAGAAATTTGATTCGATAAGGAACCTTATCTCAGACGATGCAGACCTGATCCGAAACGAGTCGATGCTATCGTACAATTCATTGTAATTACAGTAGTAACGGAGAATATTTTGGAAACAAGTTTGTTCCTGAATGAGATTTTCACTTTGCAGCGGAGTGTGCGCTGATATGAAACTTCCTGGCAGATTAAAACTGTGTGCCCGACCGAGACTCGAACTCGGGATCTATGCCTTTCGCGGGCAAGTGCTCTACCATCTGAGCTACCGAAGCACGACTCACGCCCGGTACTCACAGCTCTACTTCTGTCAGTATCTCGTCTCCTACCTTCCAAACTTTACAGAAGCTCTCCTGCGAACCTTGCAGAACTAGCACTCCTGAAAGAAAGGATATAGCGGAGACATGGCTTAGCCACAGCCTGGGGGATGTTTCCAGAATGAGATTTTCACTCTGCAGCGGAGTGTGCGCTGATATGAACCTTCCTGGCAGATTAAAACTGTGTGCCCGACCGAGACTCGAACTCGGGACCTTTGCCTTTCGCGGGCAAGTGCTCTACCATCTGAGCTACCGAAGCACGACTCACGCCCGGTACTCATAGCTTTACTTCTGCCAGAGACGAGATACTGGCAGAAGTTGTGAGTACCGGGCGTGAGTCGTGCTTCGGTAGCTCAGATGGTAGAGCACTTGCCCGCGAAAGGCAAAGGTCCCGAGTTCGAGTCTCGGTCGGGCACACAGTTTTAATCTGCCAGGAAGTTTCAAGTTTGTTCCTGTTCTAGTTTCTACCCATCGCAAATTTGAATCAATAAAGCAGATGGTGTTATAAAAAGCAGGAATGTGATTTTTCATTCCCCGACCGACGGTCATTATGGCAGTTGGTAGTTACTTAGTTTTCCTGTGAAACTTTAAAATGTTTCCAGATTTTCGTTACTGTATAAAGCAACCCATTGTCTCTTATAACTAAATAGATCTGTGTGTAGTTCCGTCAGCTAGTGGGATCATGACGGAAGTGGCACAAACCTACAGATACACAGAGCTACTGTTCGAGTGTCGTAAGTGTGGCCGGGGGGGGGGGGGGGGAGGGGGGGCCTCTTCCCTCCGCACGCCCCGAGCATTCATACTCGGAGCGCTCGGGCGAGTGTGAGCAGACTTGTAATCCCAATTTTTCAGACCTCCAGCGCTCACAGCGCTTGGAAAATGATAATAAATTCCCGAAAGGCGTCATGTGTATGAATGAAAAAACGGAACTCCCCTGACAGTCTAGATGCAATGACTACAGCGTGCGGAATATCTCACAACGGATCCTGAAGCCATTTACATATCTATCTCATCAGTCAGTTCACGTGACAGACGGTATGAGCTACGCACTGTCGGCGCGACACTCAGTCGGCGGTCATTATACTATGACTCGACTGTGCATGTATCCGGAATTTCTCTGCTATCAAAGTAACTGAAGATATGATAACGTTGAAAGCGTAATTTAACATGAAAACCTTGGCATATGTTTGTTGCATTTTGGAACTTCAGTATGTTCACCTCACCATTCTTTCTGAGTTCATTGTTCAGCTTCTCTGGAGATGAGTAATACACTGAGTCACTTAGGGGAAGGCGTGGTAGTTTCGGACAGTGGGTCGTATCAGCAAGAGCTGTTTCTAAACTCTGGAGCTAGTCACAGTACCCGCCGCGCCACTGCAATGTTGACTGTGAGCGAACAAGACTACTCACAATATTATGAATCAAAGCAACAGTGCATTTCGGAGTGGCAGCAAGTGAATGAGTTTTTCGGTATCCAAATTTAACTTCGCGTTTTATTTTGCTTGCAACTAACGTAATTCTCTGTATTGCACTTTGTGTCTATGTCTATCCCAAGCAATAACAACTGGAATGTTAAACTCCAACAGCGATATATTCAGGTTGTATCGTACAAAGCAATTTCGAGTGATACCGGACATAACAGACAGCATTAACACTTAGTTTTTTATCGTTTTTTTCCTTTAATACAGAAACATGGAGAATTAAGAACATAAGTAGGATGGCAACGTTAGACTTCTTGAAACAAAAAACAAGAGAGGAAGTGAGAAATGGGAAACCAGAGAGGTGGCTATGAATCCTGTTTTATGAAATAATTTCTTCAGAGATCATTCAGCGGTAAACAGGAAACAGTAGTGTACCATCACGCTAGAAAGTTAGATAGGCAGCTTATGCCTTTGAATAAGGAGGTGTTCTTAAGTTAAGTGTACAAATATGCACAGTAACTGGCAATAAAGCATTGGTTCAATAAGACTTTATGAAAAGACATGAAGACTTAAGGTGGAGATCACCTGAAGGCACGAGTTTGCAGCGAGCATCAGGTTTCAGCAAGGAACAAGTTGACACATACTTTGACAAACTTCGTGAATCGATGGACAAGTTCAAATTTATAACAACTTCCGACCCGATTCAAACATTTTTACGAGAAAAACGACTTTTTTTTTTACACATCAAATTTTCATGTACTATACAGTCCTCCAAAAATTATAACTACCAAAATACAAAAGATGGAAATTTTTTTTAAAAAGGCAACCGACGTATGTTCTTATGACATGGAGTTTTATAATTCTGTTAAGTAATGTATCATGGTATTGTAATTTATTTAGTAAACACAATCGTGGTATCGTATAATTTGTTCAAAAAATGGCTCTAAGCACTATGGGACTTAACATCTGAGGTCATCAGTCCCCTAGAACTTAGAACTACTTAAACCTAACTAACCTAAGGACATCACACACATCCATGCCCGAGGCAGGATTCGAATCTGCGACCGTAGCAGCAGTGCGGTTCCGGACTGAAGCGCCTAGAACCGCTCGGCTACAGATTCCAGCTATAATTTGTTACTTTTTATGTGTGGATGAGCGTTTTCGATCTACTGCAGAGATCATCATCAGATCTACATTCCTTGGTGATAGTAGGGCTTGTTCTCAACGCCAACACAGAGGCGCCTGCTCCACGCCAGGGGTTCCTACTATCTCCAAGGGATGTAGGTCTGATGATGATCTCTGTAATAGATCGAAACTGGTTACCCACAAGTAGAAAGTAACAAATTATACGGGACCACGACTGTGTTTACAAAATAAATTACAATTCATTAGTATATCTCTGTTTCCTGGAGTAATGCCCCAAAATTTTTATCGTTGTATTGTTTAGCAATACAACCTTAGAAATTATAATTTCGGAAAGTCTTGCTTGTCATTACTATCCGACCTTCTCCCATTCTAGGTGCATGAATGTTTTACAGCTCTTATTTTCGGATGCAAACCAGCAGAACCGAGGGAGGTGGCGCAGTGGTTAGACACTGGACTCGCATTCGGGAGGACGACGGTTCAATCCCGCGTCCGGCCATCCTGATTTAGGTTTTCCGTGATTTCCCTAAATCACTCCAGGCAAATGCCGGGATGGTTCCTCTGAAAGGGCACGGCCGACTTCCTTCCCCATCCTTCCCTAATCCGATGAGACCGATGACCACGCTGTCTGGTCTCCTTCCCCAAACCAACCAACCAAACCAGCAGAGAACGCTGACGTCATCACGTCCTCTACACTGCAGCCGACGAGGCCGTATTTTCCCTCCTCAATAGCGCAGAGCGAGTGAGTGAATCTCTTCTGCCCGACCTTCGACCGGCTTCCCGGAACCTGTGCCTCTGGAGCGTCGCGATCAGCTGGCGGCTGCGTGGGCGCTGCAGGCGCGGGAGGGGGCGGGGCCGTCCGTCGTCGTGCCGTGTTTACAGTGTCGGGTAAACACGAGCGTAGGGCAGTGGAGGGGGTGAGGGGGGAGGGGGCAGGCAGTGGCTGCGTGCCGACGGACGGCGCGGCTTCTGGGCTGCGTCCGGCTGACAGCACAGCGCCGCCTTGTTCCACTCTGTAAACACGTGGCGCCGCGGGACGAGTGTTTCCCTAGCAGCTATCAATCTGCCCATCAGCGGTCTGCTCGGGCCGTTATGAGGCGGCACCACACCGTAATTCCTGTGTGCAGGCTATATCGCTATTTCTTGAAATTGTCACTTACTACGACCATTACCCACCTGTGATACTAGCTCTTATTGGCATATTCCAATCCCAAAATACTAACACGAATTCTTTACAGACGAATGGAAGAACTGGTAGAAGCCGACCCCGGGGAAGATCAGTTTCGATTCCGTAGAAATTTTGGAACACGTGAGGTAATACTGACCTTACGACTTATCTTAGAAGAAAGATTAAGGAAAGGCAAATCTACGTTTCTAGCATTTGTAGACTTAGAGAATGCTTTTGACAATGTTGACTGGAATACTCTCTTTCAAATTCTTAAGGTGGCAGGAGTAAAATACAGGGAGCGAATGGCTATTTACAATTTGTACAGAAACCAGATGTTAATAATAAGAGTCGAGGGGCACGAAAGGGAAGCAGTGGTTGGGAAGGAAGTGAGACAGGGTTGTAGCCTCACCCCGATGTTATTCAATCTGTATATTGAGCAAGCACTAAAGGAAACAAAAGAAAAATTCGGAGTGGGTATTAAAATCCATGGAGAAGAAACAAAAACTTTGAGGTTCGCCGATGACATTGTAATTCTGTCAGAGACAGCAAAGGACTTGGAAGAGCAGCTGAACGGAATCGACAATGTCTTGAAACGAGGATATAAGATGAACATCAACAAAAGCAAAACGAGGATAATGAGATGTAGTCGAATTAAGTCGGGTGATGTTGAGGGTATTAGATTAGGAAATGAGACACTTAAAGTAGTAAAGGAGTTTTGCTATTTGGGGAGCAAAATAACTGATGATGGTCGAAGTAGAGAGGATATAAAATGTAGACTGGCAATGGCAAGGAAAGCGTTTCTGAAGAAGAGAAATTTGTTAACATCGAGTATAGATTTAAGTGTCAGGAATTCGTTTCTGAAAGTATTTGTATGGAGTGTAGCCATGTATGGAAGTGAAATGTGGACGATAAATAGTTTGGACAAGAAGAGAACAGAAGCTTTCGAAATGTGGTGCTACAGAAGAATGCCGAAGATTAGATGCGAAGATCACATAACTAATGAGGAGGTATTCAAATGAATTAGGAAGAAGAGGAGTTTGTGGCACAACTTGACCAGAAGAAGGGACCGGTTGGTAGGACATGTTCTGAGGCATCAAGGGATCAGAAATTTAGCATTGGAGGGCAGCGTGGGGAGTAAAAATCGTAGATGGAGACCAAGAGATGAATACACCAAGCAGATTCAGAAGGATGTAGGTTGCAGTAAGTACTGGGAGATGAAGAAGCCTGCACAGGATAGGGTAGCATGGAGAGCTGCATCAAACCAGTCTCAGGACTGAAGACCACAAGAACAACAAATAGCTGTTTGCCTTTGACGCACATAAATAACTATACATGAACCCATACGCGTCAGTTCTTTTCTTTTTCTAGGCTGCAGAGGGTCAAAAAGACCTACGAGGTGTAGTAATAAAGCTTCAATTATGACTGTAATCCCTAAAATTTAATACTGCCCAACATCTTCAATCAGCTTGTCGTCATTTTTGTAGGCACACACTAGGGTCCAAACGTCTTAAAACTTCTGAATTGCTTGTATTGTGTCCTTTAAAGGTTTTATGACAAATTATTGGCTAGAAATCGTTTATCAATTTTCATGAAAATTCCATAAAGAGGTCTGCCTAAAATTATATTTGATTTGTTATTTACTACTATACTTTTATTACTGCCGGCCGGTGTGGCCGTGCGGTTCTAGGAGCTTCAGTCTGGAACCGCGTGACCACTACCGCCGCAGGTTCGAATCCTGCCTCGGGCATGGATGTGTGTGATGATGTCCTTAGGTTAGTTAGGTTTAAGTAGTTCCTAAGTTCTCGGCGACTGATGAGCACAGATGTTAAGTCCCATATTGCTCATAGCCATTTGAACCACTTTTATCACCTTAAACGAATTAAAACTAGCATTTCGGAGTGTTACTGATAAAGAGGACATTCATACACAGTCAGGGGACGAAAGTCATGGGAAGCGATATGCAAATATACAGATGGCTGTAATATCGTGTACTCAAGGTGTAAAAGGTCAGTTCACTGGTGAAGCTGTCATTTGTACTGCCATGATCCACCCAAAAAGGTTTTAGACGTGATTATGGCCGCACAACGGGAAATAACCGACTTTGAAGAGGAATGGCTGTAGGAGCTACACTCATGGGACATTCCATTTCGTTAGTAAATTCAACATTCCGAGATCCACAGTGTCAAGAGCGCGCCGAGAATACCAAATTTCAAGCATTACCGCTCACCACGGGCAACGCAGTGGCCGATGGCCTTCACTTAACGACCGACACCAGCGGCGGCTGCATGGCGTTGTCAGCACCAACATAAAAGCAACACTATATGAAATAACTGCAAAAATCAATGAGGGACATGCGACAAACATATCTGTTACGACAGTGCGGCAAGATCTGGCGTTAAATGGGCTATGGCAGCAGACGACCGACGAGAGCCCCTTTGCTAACAGCACCACATCGCCTGCAGCGCCTCTCCTGGGCTTGTGACCACATCGGTTGGACGCTAGACGAGTGGAAATCCCGACCTGGCCAAATCAGTCCCAATTTCACGTGGTAAGTTTCAAGAATGGCGCAGACCCCACGAACCCACGGACCCAAGTACTCAACCAGGCACTGTGCAGGCTGGCGATGGCTCCATAATGGTGTGGGCTGTGTTTACACGCAATGGATTGGGTCCTCTCAGTGTTCGACTACTTGGAGACCATCAGCAGTCATTCATGGGCATCATCTCCCCAAGAAACGATGGAATATTTCCGGATGGCAATGCGCCACGTCACCGAGCCAGAATTGTTCGCGATTGGTTTGAAGAACATTCTGGACAAGTCGAGCTAATGGTTTGGCCCCCACGAACTCCGACTTGAATCTCATCGAACATTTACGGAACATAATCGAAAGATCATTTCATGCTCAAAATCCTGCTGCGGCGACACTTCTGTAATATGGATGGCTATAGAGGCATCATAGCTCAGTATTTCTTGCAGGGAACTTCCAGCCAATTGATGAGTCCATGTCACGTCGAGTTGCTGCACTATGCCGGTCAAAAGGAGATGTGAGGTGATATTACGAGGTACCTCATGACTTTTGTCACCTCAGTATATAAGGCGCGATAAAGAAGGGGAGGAGGGCGTTCCTGCTGCTACTACGCAATGTAGCGCGACTCCGAGGTGGGTTTACAAACACCGACGCATAGGCTAGAGATTAATGTGACAGTCTTATCCTTCCTAAGTGCTCGCAGTAAATGCGAAAACGTGAACAATGGCGACGTCATCAGCATATGCGTCCAAACAGGACCGGTGTGCTGTTCTTCTTTCCTTGGCTGCAGAAGGATAAACACCAAAACACATCTGTCAGAGAATGAAGAATGTACACACTCCAAAAATAGTTTTTCATCGCCCGGGTCCTAGCTGCTGGTAGCTGAGTAGTCAGCGCGACGGAATGTCATCCCTAATGGCCCGGGTTCGATTCCCAGCTGGGTCGGAGATTTTCCTGGTCAGGGACCGGGTGTTGTGTTGTCCTTATCATCATCATCATCATTTCATCCCCATCGACACGCAAGTCGCCGAAGTGGCGTCAACTCTAAAGACTTAAACCTGGCTAACGGTCTACCAGACGGGAGGACCTAGCCACACGGTATTTCCATTTTACCCCGGTTTCCAGAACTGCTGAAGATACACAATGACTGCGGATATTGTATCATAGACACAGCCCCGTTGACTGTTCAGAGATGTCACTAAACCCGCCAAAAGATGTAAACAACCATGCATGAGCAACGCCTATTAGTCGGAGGGTGTCCGACAGCAGATCAATTCCAGACATTCCACCAGCAAGGAGGTACACGGCTCGTGTTGTCTGTAGTTTAGCCATGCCTAGACGGTCAATACCGCGGTTCGATCGCGTCCGCATTGTTACTTTGTGCCAGGAAGGGTTCTCAACAAGAGAAGTGTCCAGGCGTCTCGGAGTGAACCAAAGCGATGTCGTTCGGACATGGAAAACATACAGAGAGGCAGGAACTGTGACGACATGCCTCGCTTAGGCCGCCCAAGTGCTACTACTGCAGTGGATGACCGATACCTACGCTTTATGGCTTGGAGGAACCCTGACAGCAGCGCCACCATGTTGAATAACGATTTTCGTGCAGCCACAGGACGTCGTGTTACGACTGGAACTGTGCGCATCAGGCTGCATGATGCGCAACTTCACTCCCAACGTCAATGGCGGGGTCCAGCTTTGCTACCACGGCACCATGCAGCGCAATGCAGATGGACCGAACAGCATGCCGAATGCATTGCTCAGGATTGGCATCATGTTCTCTTCACCGATGAGTGTCGCATATGCCTTCAGCCAGACAATCGTCGGAGACGTGTTTGGAGGCAACCCGGTAAG
Organism: Schistocerca cancellata; assembly: GCF_023864275.1. NCBI lineage: Eukaryota > Metazoa > Arthropoda > Insecta > Orthoptera > Acrididae > Schistocerca > Schistocerca cancellata. The sequence continues at coordinate 115,099,955 of NC_064632.1, forward strand.
CGAGTAGAGCAAGGTAGAGGTTCCCTGCTGTTTTGGGGTAGCGTTATGTGAGGCCGAGGTGGTGGTCATGGAAGACGCGTAACAGCTGTACGATACGTGAATGCCATCCTCCGACCGATAGTGCAACCACCTCGGCAGTATTTTGGCTGGGCATTCGTCTACATGGACAAACATTCGCGCTCCCATCGTGCACATCTTGTGAATGACTTCCTTCAGGATAACGACATCGCTCGACTAGAGTGGCCAGAATGTTCTCCAGACATAAACCCTATCGAACATGTCTGGAATAGATTGAAAAGGTCTGTTTACGGACGACATGAACCGCCAAATACTCTGAGAGATCTACGCCGAATTGCCGTCGAGGAGTGGAATAATCTGGTCCAACAGTGCCGTGATGACCATGTGGATAGTATGACACGACGAATACAGACATGCATCAATGCAAGAAGGCGTGCTACTTTGTATTAGAGGTACCGGTGTATACAGCAACCTGGACCACCACCTCCGATGGTCTCGCTGTATGGTGGTACAACAAGCAATGTGTGGTTTTTATGAGCAATATAAAGGGGCGGAAATGATGTTTATGTCGATCTCTACTCCAATTTTCTGTACAGGTTCCGGAACTCTCCGAACGAGGTGATGCAAAACTTCTTTTGACGTGTATGTGGGACAAGATGTCTGTCGAAAACCACCGTCGTAGGCTGGTGCAACAGGCGGTGCTGTTGCTTCATGAGAACGTGCATCTCCATGTCCTCGTCCGTCTTGAGCCCATAATTAAGTTGCACACGTTTTACTTCTGTGTTGATTCCTTGGCGTTCGGGATAGTTAACGATTAATGAACCCAAATATAGTTTTGAAACCATAGTGAATTTCTTAATGGATGGTATCATGTATGATACCATGTGTCTTAAACAGCGCAATTACCCATATGACCATAAAATTCCAAGTTCCATTATCGTAAAGGACAGGTTGTAAACATTAAATATACTTCTTTGTTTGCTGTAATCTCTAGATGGGTAAAAATACAGATCAGAGATCAAACCTGTACTTTCGCTTCATCGAGACGTGTTATGCAGCTGAGGAATCCATAGTTTCTAATCATCTCCTGGCAGTTCGCAGAATGACGGACAGTGGAGATTCCGCAAGTGTAATGTCATAAGATACCACAGGCTCGAAAACGATCAGCTGCGTATGCGGATGAGAAAAAAGGAAACCTGGAGGTACGGTACATAATACCTCGGGACTCAAGACGATATCGCAAATATCGTATCGCCGAAGTTACGTCAATTCAGGTGGGGGGACACTCGAGCAACAGTCATATAGTCCTGTTCTCTATCCATACAATTATCACACCTTCGTTCCCTTAAAAAGGGCCTTGAAGTGTTGGCGATTCCTGTCGGACGAAGATGTGCAGGAAGCAGTTAACGGACTTCTACACGCAGCAGGACACTGTCTTTTACTAAACGAATAACCTGGTGCGTCGGTGGTACGGTTGCCACAATGCCCACGGCGATTTTGCCTGAGTGGTATGTTGATTCGGGACTGCACGGCCTTTGAACGGGAACTTTTTGGTCTCCCTTATACTATACAAGAAAAAAATAGAAGCCCTTGCTGCGTGTGGTTAGCCTTAGCAGTGACCGAGAGTGAGTATTTCTTGCTTTTAAATTTTGTTGTTTAGTTTTGTTAGTAAAGTGATATTACACACATTGCTTGCGAGTATAAGTATTATAGAAGAAGTAGCAGAAGCTTCAAATAGAGCAAATAGAATTAAGGACATGTGTTTTATAGGACAGGAAGAGAGCAGAGGTGAAATTCAGGCGTAAGCTTTGTTGTAAGTGAGAAAATTTTTTACAAATCTTATGTACAGAACCGTACCTTGGTTTAAATCTAAAGACAAGATTACTCGGAAATGATTCTTGTCGATGCAGAAACGTACTCACATTCTAATGAGGAGGTATAGTACCTTTATGAACGGTTAAACTAACGGATGTATAACAACATATAGCGCTAAAAACTAAAGATTCCTCAGTGGTAAATTTTGGGTATGATATCAGAAATGACAGAGGTCTTACAACAGCAGCATTTCGAGAGTAGAAAATCATGTTTGTTTATAAAATATTTTAACACGTTCTTTCAGAACAAAAACAAGTAGAAAATGAACTTCACAAGAACCGAATGGAAGTAAAAATAGAATTAACGACAGTTCATCAACAGTCAAGAAACTGTACCAGTTTTGACCATCCGAAATCTCTTTCAGATTGCAGGTTTTCATTGACCCGTATGTCACTGATGAAAATTACATAACTAAAAAGAAAACTAGCTCTGCGGGCTGGAAACAATATGGATTATAAGAATTCATGAGAGAAAGTGAAGTTAAACAAGGTTAATTTATGCAAAACGTTCAAATGGTGCTCGGACGTAGACGTAGACGAAGAGGATAATTATAGCAAAGTTACAACGTCTACGCAGAAGAGGTCTTGCAGGCGCGAAGAAAACAAAAGAAAATGAAATTTCGAATAGGATGGAGAAGCTACTGAAGGCGAGAGCATCAAAGAACTAATAATAAGGAATGACGCCAATATACTACATTAAACAAAACTATTCCGTAATGTTGTTGAGAGAATGAAAAAAATAAAGTGGTAAATTATGTTGGGTAAGCAGGCACTCATTACGTGTTAAGACGGCAGACGGCGCAGTAAGCAACGACAAAGATTATTCTTGTACATTCCACGAAACATTGCGAACAGTATGAATAACACTGTTTGACACATTAAGTCGGAAATTCGGTTTTGCGATGGAACAATGCTTCGTGGAATTTTAACACTGAGCAGTGGAAAACGACTTAAAAGGAAGAGATTGGCCCGCATCTCGTGGTCGTGCGGTAGCGTTCTCGCTTCCCACGCCCGGGTTCCCGGGTTCGATTCCCGGCGGGGTCAGGGATTTTCTCTGCCTCGTGGTGGCTGGGTGTTGTGTGATGTCCTTAGGTTAGTTAGGTTTAAGTAGTTCTAAGTTCTAGGGGACTGATGGCCATAGATGTTAAGTCCCTTAGTGCTCAGAGCCATTTGAACCATTTTTTTTGGAAGAGATTGCACGAAATGTTGGTGTGGACCACACATTAAAAAAAAAAAGAACTCTGGCACCGGCACAGGTGAAACGACCAACAAAGATGAACTGAATAACACTGTATACGAGTATTTTGATGCTGGCATTAGTATCAGCAATTGGCCTAATACAGTAGACTGATGTTACATGACTTGCAAAGAATACAACTTATTGTGGTGTCACCGCCAGACACCACACTTGCTAGGTGGTAGCTTTTAAATAGGCCGCGGTCCGCTAGTATACGACGGACCCGCGTGTCGCCACTGTCAGTAATTGCAGACCGAGCGCCACCACACGGCAGGTCTAGAGAGAAGTAGACGTTGCTAGCCATGGTTCACTGAGAATTACGCTCTCATTTGCCGAGACGATAGTTAGCATAGCCTTCAGCTACATTTGCTACGACCTAGCAAGGCGCCATTACCAGTATAGATATTGAGATTCTATTAATGTATCATCAAGAGCGATGTTCTACAAATGTGGATTAAAGTTAAGTATTCCAGAAGCTACGTACTTTTCTTTATAGCATTCATTACGTATCCTGTTTCAGACCTCACGCCAGCCTGCGTGAGTTTAAGCACGTGCCTTTCGGCTTCCTCTCATTGTGTCTAGGCTGTCTTGTCTAGACACAACATATTGCTTACATACACATATTGTTCACTTATTCAGACGCTGCCATTATACTCCACTCTAATGAAACAGGCATCAATGAAGCGAAAGTTTTGTGACTGACAACAGCAAACAAAGTAAGAGTGCATGGACATTTCCGTTAATGTGAAAAGAAAAACAATCTTTCATCTGTTTCGAATCTTGGTGGAGATGTTACCTCATTTGTGTTTTCAGCAGTGAGTCTGTAATTCTATTAACTGCTTTAAGACTGGTAGTAAATGACGTAAGTCTGGAAATAAAGCTGAAACAGCAATGAGTGGTTTTTATACTTTGTGAAATGAATTAATCAGGTAGAGATGGAAAGCTTATGCAGCTTATGCAGGTAGATAATTTTCAGGTCCAAGATTCATGCAAAACACGTTTTTCGAAAGAATTTACTATTTTTTTCTATAACCCAATGTCGAATACAGAGTCCTATGAGTAAAATGAAGTTAGGACTTTTCTCTCATTGGGATGGCAGATAATCATACAGTGATCAGCCAGAACATGACGACCACCTACTTAATAGCCGGTATGTCCACCTTTGGCACAGAAAACAGCAACGACGCGTCGTGGCATGTAACTAATGAGGTCTTCGTAGGTCGCTGAAGGGAGTTGGCACTACATCTGCATACACAAGTCACTAAATTCCCGTAAATTCCGGGGAGGGAAACGATGAGCTCTGACGCCACGTTCAATCACAAAAAAATGGTTCAAATGGCTCTGAGCACTATGGGACTTAACTTCTGAGGTCATCAGTCCCCTAGAACTTAGAACTATTTAAACCTAACTAACCTAAGGACATCAAACACATCCATGCCCGAGGCAGGATTCGAACCTGCGACCGTAGCGGTTGCGCGGTTCCAGGCTGTAGCGCCTAGAACCGCTCGGCCACTTCGGCCGGCGTTCAATCACATCCCAGATGTGTTTGATTGGGTTGAAATCTAGCGGGCTGGGAGGGCAACATATCAACTGGAACTCGCCACTGTGTTCCCCGAACCACTCCATGACACTCCTGGCCTTTTGACGAAGCATTATCTTGTTGAAAAATGCCACTGCCGTCTTCATGTAAGGGGTGCGTGGTCTGCAGCAATTGTACGACACTCTTTAGCAGTCATGGTGCCTTGCGCAAGCCCCACTGGACCAATGGAGACCCACGTGATTGCTCCCCAGAGTATAATGGAGCCGCCGGCAGTGTGTCTCCATAGCGCTTAGCAGGTGTCAAGCAGCTGTTCCCTTGAAAGACGACGATTCGCCCCCCCCCCCCCCCCATTAGCATGAAGAAGAAGATATCGGGATTCATCAGACCATACAATGCTCTGTCACTGCGCCAACGTCCGCAGTGCCGCTGCACACGTCTCCATTTCATTCGTAGTTGCCGTTGCCGATGTCTTGGTATTAACATTGGCACGCGCGTGGATCTTCGGCTGCGGAGGCGCATCGTTAGGAATTTTCGGTGCACTGTGTGTTCAAATACACTTGTACCCCGTCCAACATTAAAACCTGATGTTATTTCCGCCACAGTTTGCCACCTGTCCTGTTTTACTAGTCTGCCCAGCCTACGGCGTCTAGACGTGGTTTCAAATTGGTTTCGCTACATTCCGAAATGCTGTGCCGAGCCTCCGGGCCATCATAATCTGCACTTGGTCAGATTCAGATAGATCGCTCATTCTACACACAGACAGCACTCTTACTGGCACTACATGCGCTGTGAGTGTGTCTGACTGGCAGTCATTCCTCACTAAGTGGCGTTGCTATGGCCTGGACGGGTTCATATCGATAGTGGATCGGTGGGCATAATGTTCCGCTGATCAGTGTATAAATACGCTTCATTCTGCTTCACACAAGGAGAAAATCTGATCCGTGAGCACATTTCCAATTTCCCTAAACGCTTAAGTCATTACTCCACGAAAAATTCCCCGCGCAGTGCCTCATACCTGAAATAAATCACTCCATATGTATCGCTTGCCTCAAGAAAAATGTCCTGAAAAGTAACTAAAGAGATACTTATTTCAGACAATTATTTTATGAAATATTACGTATATAGACTGAAGCGGCAGTGAAAATTTGTACCAAGGGCAGGAATCCCAGATTCCAATGTACAAATTTTTCATTCACCGCTTCAGTTTATATACATAAAGTCAAATCTGTATGAGATCAGTAAAGTCTCTGAAATTGTGTCAGCTTATTATCTTTTGCAAACTTTAATTTGCGTTTGGTTTAGCAGGTCTGGATATTCGGCGTGATTCAGCTGCCCCTACCGCTAGGTTTTATGCAGTTTGCAACGCCTTCAAATACCACGTGTAAGATTTTCATACCCTCTCACTCATTACGTGCAAGCTATTAGTCCCACAGAAAAAAATAACAGGACCTTTCTGTAGGAAATTTAACGATGTATGTTTTGTATGTGTGTATGTTTTGACTGGAGGCCATGGTTGAAAACGAAATTAAACTTCAGGGAGAAGATATAAAAATTTTGAGTTTTACCAATAAAACTGTAATTCTGTCCGAAACGTCAAAGGACCTGCAAGAACATTTGAACGGAATGCGTAGTGACTTGAAAAGAGATTATGAGACGAATATCAACAAAAACAAACAAGAAAAATGGAGTTTACTCGAATTAAATTAGGCAATGCTTAAAGAATTAGATTACAAAATGAAACACTGTAAGTAGTCAATGAGTTTTGGTACTTGGGCAACAAAATAACTTATGACGGCAGACGTACTCGTATACTTACAATTCAAGCTAAAATCTCCTCCGTACATGAAGTGGAAAAAAAAGTAAGAAATAAGAACTATAACACCAGGAATATTCAAAGGAGATTGTTTGCCTTGAAATGGGGTACTTGCTTTTACTTGCCCCCGCCCCCCCTTTGACTGATAACATTTACGCTTATCTACTCATGTCGCGTTCGTTACCCTACATGCCCATATCATTAACAAAGTTCATACTATTGAACAGGCCCAATAAATGACGTGATAATTGTTTTGGACAATGGATAGTTAGGATGAATCATATCTATTCTTGGGCAGTCAAGGAGGGAAGAGAAGGTAACATCATGGACGATACGTTAATCTCTTAAGCCATTCATTAAGCTTGGTTTTCTGTGTTTTTAAGATGCTCTTGTGGGCATCGTTTATATCATTACTTTTTTGCATTTATATAGGACTGAATAGGAAATTAAACTGTTTAATGTAACGTACTTTTAAGGATAAAGAAGGTTAATTAATCACAAATCATAATTTATTATAAATTATTCTATAAGAACAGGAGTTTTTGTCCTTATATAATCCAAAAGAGCCATCTCTATACATCAAGGGACACTTCTAAGATCGATGAGGATACACTACATCACATGTAGATGGGTTCTATGATAAATCATAGCATAAACAATCCCGTAACACACATTCATAAAAGGGTATTCAAGTATATTGTCACGTAGAAGAAGGTGTAAGTAAATGAGTGACTAACACTAGCTTCACTTAACGAAGGTTTATTCAGCACTGGCACATACAAGAGCGCGGAGAGAACTGCCTCCTTCCAGAATACATACGAAATATATACAGCCACAAAACATTCCAGTACAATGCTTCTCGCCATTTGTGGATACTTCTAGAATTTTCTCGAACCGAATATAGAAATTAGATATTTTCAGTTTCAAGTTTGTTGTTGATCCTTCCGCTCAGTTTTTTTTTTATTACAGAGGCCAACCAGCTCTCTGACCGGACACGGTGATCTGCCGTGCCGGCCATCACTAGACTACAGCGACTGCGCTACTCGGCTTCTTCTGCGACAATATTTATAACAAGAGCCAGCTCCGTTTTTCAGGATGTGTGAGGCAATAAATAAATAAATACGTAAAATTAAGAGTAGCTGCTTGAATAGGACTAAAACTAATAAGTGTTCATTAATATTAACAATATTCATGTATACATACCCTGAAAACTGACTCATTCCCCACTATTTCGATAAAAAAAATCGTTCATATAATTTACGGAACATGTAACTAACTAATAGAGCAGGTGTTATGAGGATACTCTGTTCACTTGCACATGGGCGCAAAGGGAAACAAACAACATTTATGTGTGTAACTTGCTACCATTTACACGATCAGAGAGCAAACGTGAGTACTAGGAACGCACGTCAGGCCTGGAGCATGTGTCCGCGACAATCACGCAAAAGGAATAAAAAATATGAAAGTGATAAAGGAAAATAAATTTTCCGCAAAATTAGATGTATATTAGGTTCATAATAATGCTTTCTATAAAGTGACTTGCACTATTAATAGAAACAACAAAATTTAGCGCTTGTCGTGGACTACGCACTAAAGTTAGCCCGTTATCAACAGTGCAAAATTAGGTAATGGACAGAAATCCCGTGCACATTTAGGAACACATTGGCTTCTTTACTTTGAATTGTCTAACATAAACTGTACTACTTAGCAGTAGCAACAAGGTCTGGGACACATGGTACGCCGATGTACCAAAATTACGATATCATCAAAATAATAACAAAAAAGTCGGAAATCGAAAGAAATTCCGTGCAGATATTGGCTTTGGTACTTTAAGTTATATAATATGAACCGCTCCATTTAATAGCAGCACCAAAGTTTGTGAGAGGTGGTAGGCTAAAATAGGCAAAGGCTATCCTGTTAGATATAAAAACTACTCTATTAAGATACAAGAAAAATAACGACTCATAACGTAGTACGCAGATATCAGAAAAATGTAACCAAACTTAGGCCATACAATTTTATTTAGGGCAAGACCACACATGTGACGGTTGCTCTAAAAAACAAAGTACTTCGTTAAAAGACACATTTAGGCACACAGAATTATTGGAAAAGGCAATGAAAACGTGGTACTATGAATCACTTTCCTATCTACTGCGCCTGAAATAAAAGAAAATAAAAGAATTAATCACGATCTCATGTTATTATATGCAGTGCCAATACCTTTGTCTATATTGTAAGAGCGCATAAGAACAACCTACACTTACAAGTGTCCCAAGCGAAAAGTGCTGACAGATGTTCCCGCTCAAACTGCTCCCTCTCCGTTAAGTGTTGGAGGCTTGATCCCTTCAGGAAGCAGGATACCAACCACGCCTCCACGATGTACCAGCATAGTCTTGTACCTGGCCCTGGCTGATGCTCTCTGCTCTCCGTGATTACTGTCTGCGAGATTAAGTTCGCAACACTAACCCACTGCTTTGCTAACCGTGGACGTTCCGGAGGAATATTTGAAACATACTCATTGTCACACCCATGCACTCCCAGATATTTATTGGACAGAATGGGAAATCAATAGGCTTTGCGTAGGTGAATAAATAAACAATTCAACTCGTCCCTTTTCCAGAGGCTCAGTACTGCTAAGACTGAGTAATGTGTAAAGTGAAATTAACACTGTTAGCATGCTAGGACGCCAAGTACGTCTAGCTTTCATAAAATGGATGCAATTGACCGGTTTCAGCGTGACCATGTGTACCAGGTAACCACAGTTGGTAAAGGAAGTTAGCTTCAAACGTGGCAAACGCTGCCTTAAGACACGTTTTTCCGCTCTTTGAATTAGCGAAAATTATTAGCAGTAAATGGTTAAAGCGTTGCTCTTAGTATAAAAATGGTTCAAAAATGGTTCAAATTGGTTTAAATGGCTCTGAGCACTATGGGACTCAACATCTTAGGTCATAAGTCCCCTAGAGCTTAGAACTACTTAAACCTAACTAACCTAAGGACATCACACACACCCATGCCCGAGGCAGGATTCGAACCTGCGACCGTAGCAGTTCCGCGGTTTCGGACTGCAGCGCCAGAACCGCGAGACCACCGCGGCCGGCCTTAGTATAAAGAACACCAATAATCCTCAGTTCGATTTCCAGTCCCCTGCTGCTCGGATGGGCATATATTTTTTTCCATCTCAACAAATGATCTTCACCTCAGGCAGTACATGATCCATGAGTCAAAAAGATAAACTAAATTGTTGATGGTGTACAGCAACCAGCAACGTCTCCTAAGGCAGGTGCTGATCAGCGTTTGCCGCTTTTGAAGTTAACTCTCATTACCAACCATGGTTATCTGGTGTACATAGTCACGTTGAAACCGGTCAATTGCATCCATTTCATGAATGCTACATGTACTTGGCATCCTAGCAATCTGAGCGTGTTAGCAGTGTTAGGTTACTTTATTCTAAAAGTGACATTACCGATTTCGAATCTACACAATTCATAAGACGACTTTCGTGCTTTCTTCAAAACAAATGATACATTCGTTTACTGGCGAGTTACTCTGGGGTAAACAATAATTCACAGTTACAAACGTGGTACAAAATGGCTGCGCTATAGATCTGTGTTAGAATGCAACTTACGCAAAATGTTCATCTGGCGGATATGTTTTTGCTGTTTTCATCCCACAAAATATACTCGTAAATATGTTCGTATTTTCACAATCACATATGTTGGTTTGCATTATAAAAGACTTCAGTTTGGTCACAAAACGAATTTTCTATGTGCACCACATGTTTTGATTCACAACATTTGAAAACAAATACAGAGTTTACAAAGTTTCAGTGATGCTATGATACAATGATACAAAGAAAGTATGTGAAATCTTATATTAATTTGAGCAGTAATTATGATAATATATTAAAATTTATTATTATTTAGCGCTATGAATTATATGCACTATTTCAGATACATACAATACTGTAAGATACTTGCATTTAGCAGAAAAAGGAGCCGCCATGAATCTGATAGAGGAAATAAAAATGTACTCACTCACTCACTCACTCACTCACACACACACACACACACACACACACATTCACTCACTCACTCACACACACACAAAAGCACCTTCCCTGATAATACCCTTAATTGAGCTGAGTTGGCTAGCACCCCTTTCCTGAAAAGCTTCCAGAAAGTACTTTTGACATTCCAATATAAATAACGTTTCTATACATACCTGCTACTTATCTTATAATATTGTAGGTATTTTCAACAGTCAGTGTAATTTATGGCACTAAATACTAATAAATTGTAACGTGTTATGTCATCACTAGTCAAACAGCTCGTAAGAATTTAACATACTTTTTTATCCAATATTTTTGTGTATCGTTGTATAAAATAAGTCTGTAACGCTGTCACAAAACCCCATTTATTTATCATCTGTCTATATTTAATGTCCAACGTTTAATACAAAATACTTTTTCAATTAAACACAACAGTAATTTAAGCTTTTTCCCCCCAAGAATTCCATACCTTTGCATCATCGTATCGTCGTATCTTCGACATTCATGTGTTTCGTAATATCTGTATTTCTTTTTTTTATATGTTGTGAAACATTTGGTGCCTACCGGAAATTCTTTTTGTGACCAAACGAAAATGTTTTATAATGCAAAGCAACGTATGTCATAGTGAATATAAAATATCTTAGAGAATATGTTTCGTTGGATGAAAACTGCAAGGACAAATGCGCCAGATGGACATTTCACGTAAGTTGCGTTCTAACACAGATCTGTAGCGCAACGACCTTTGTTACGCTTTGTAACTGCGGATTATTGTTTATCCAAGAGCATCTCACCAGTAAACGAATGCATCATTCGTTTTCACGAACTGTATAAATTCGAAACTATTAACAGTAATTTTTCAATTACGTAACTTAAAACCAATTTCTGACTGCTTGCTGTATACCATCAACAATTTATTTCATATAACAGCCACGGTTTCGAACCATATTTTTGCTTGACAAAACTGCAAAAGGGATAAATGTCAACAATTCCGATTTTTTCGGAGAACCTCTTGGAATCAATCGGAGGTGACCTAGAGAACTGCACATGCCTGTCTTTGTAATCAGCTAGAGATCTGAATTTCACACAGATGCCATGATTTTGGATTTCACGATGAAGTGACCCTCTATTGATATGAGCTACTCTTTCTGTTGTTTTACTCATACTTGAGTCTGTCCATGAACTAGATGTGAGATCCGCTGAGGCCTTTCTCGAATATCAGTCTTTGTGGCATCCTGATTAATAATAATCAACACTATCGGCCACGAATATTTTCGGCTGGGCGCAGGAGCATACAATACCAGCCCCACAGCCGAACTATGTGCTAAAGCTGATGAACTGGTATTCTCTATGCGATGGCAGATCGTTACGGTGCATGGGTGTCATTCAATCATCGACATCACACCTGACTGCTCACCGCTACAGAATAATACTTTGGTGTGCAGCAAGGGACTGAAATGCGAATTCAGGATTATGTTTTCTGTATCAAGAAAAACATTAACTATTTACTGTTAATAACTTTTCCTTGTTCAAACAGCGGAAAATAGACACTAAGACAAAAAAAACTGACTCACAATTAAGGAATTATCCGAATGGGACTGGAATCGGTAGATTTGATGTACACGTACAGACAAACAAATGATTACAATTTTAGAAAAAGTTGATAATTTATTGAAGAGAAAGAACTTCACAAATTGAGCGAGGCAATAAAGTTTGATCCACCTCTTTCCATAATGCAAGCAGTTATTCGGCTTGGCATTGACTGATGGCGTCGGATGTCCTCCTGAGGGAGAACGAGTTAAATTCTGTCCAGTTGACGCGTTAGATCATCAAAATACCGAGCTGATTGGATGGTCCTGCACGTAATGCTCCAACCGTTCCCAGTTGGGCAGAGATCCGGGGATCCTGTTGGCCAAGGTAGAATTTGGGAAGTAGGAATAAAAGCAGCAGAAACTCTCGCCGCTTGGGGGGAGGAGGGCATTATCTTGCTGAAATTTAAGCCCAGTATGTCTTGCCATAAAGGACAACAAAACATGGTGTATATCATATCACTGACGTACCGCTGTGCTGTGAGGATGCAGCGGTTGACAACCGAAAGAATCTGGCTTGAAAAGAAATGGCAGCGATTGTTGGGCTGAGCGGTTGGTGAAAGACAGCTTGGTATCCCACCGCTGTCCAGGGCGACTCAGACACGTCTTAATTGATCATCAGGGCTCAGTTCGAAGCGGGACTGACGACAATTCTACTGCATTCCTGGCCGAAGACGTGATGGAGACGCCCCAGAGAGTGGTGGGTCACCAACCTGACTTCACTCGCCACACAGCCACCAACCAGGAGTGATGGTCTGGGGTGCCATTTCTTTTCATAGCAAGACCCCCTTACATCACAGCGTACGCCGACGACAGTCTAGGCCCCCTTTTGATGTCCTTCATGCCAAAACATCCTTGATTTACCTCTCAGCAACATAATGCCCACACGCACACGGTGAGAGGCTGTACCGCTTGTCAAACCCTGCCTTGGCCAATGAGGTTTCCCCAATAGAGAACGTTTGGAACAGTATAGGCAGATATCTCCAACCATCTCTTGATATTGACAATCTAACGCCCCAATTGGACGTAATTTGGCATATTATCCCTCAAGAGGAACCCAACAACTCCATCAATCAACGTGAAGCCGAATAACTGGTTGCGTAAGGACCAGAGTCGGACCAAAGCGTTATTAGCTTGCTCAAGTTGTGAAGTTATTTCTCTTTATAAATCATCCAACTTTCCCGAAATGTAATCATTTGTTTATCTGTATACAGACACCACATCTACCAGTTTCTGTCCCATTTGAATAATTTCTTCATGGTGCGTCGTGTTTCCTTTTTATTTATTTATTCATTTTTCTTTGCTTCACGGCTAAATTATGGGCACGTCGACTGTGATTGAGAACTGCAGATCCATCAGACTAGCGCAGCGGGGCGGAATGCTCATGCTCGCTGGGGAGTATTACAGGGATAAGTATCAATAGCAAATTCCTACTCTGGGCTTGGAGAACAGATGAACGTCTGACTGGAACGTTGGACCACCGGTTGGTGTCTGTAAAACTTTTTCCCAAGTTTCACAGACTACGATCGCGCTTGGATGGCCCAACTAGGGGAATGGTGCACCTTATTGCTACACGTGGTCCTCACCCTGTCCACCTTCAAAGAACTGCCAGGCGGCCAACAGTCCTCGTCGATTTCGAAGGAATGAGACGCCTGAACATGTCGTTCCTCATTGTAATTTACATCAGACAGAAAGGGTAAAGGGACGGGATGGTTGACAGAATACGTCAAGACATGTAACTCTACTGACATCGCTGCAATATCTGTTTCACAATAGGAAATACAGTGATAGCGACGTCAAAGTATGGAGCCGCCTACATGATATTGGGACACGATCAGAAAGATGTACAGCATATGCACACAAGAAGACCAACAGTAACAGAATAACCTCGAGAAGAACTTCAACAAGGAAACAAAGATGAGAAAATTTCATAGGAAATACTACGGACAGAGGTGAGGAGTCAGGATGGGATATTGATGTGTAGACTAATTACTGATATAACGGATTCAATTCGAGTACAGAACCGTTTTAATAGCACATTTCAAAACTTACATGTAAGAACCGAAATGGTAATGGAAAGGCTCAAGTGCTGCTGAGATACGCAGAATCAGTTGGCAGTGCAGGGTTATACAGAGATGTACATAACTATGTGGCCAGCAATCTTGAGCAATTTCAAGATTGGCGACAACAATTGTAACAGAATAAAGACTACAGGACCTGTTTTTGGTTAAAAAGAATGTTCAAATGTGTGTGAAATCTTATGAGACTTAACTGCTAAGTTCGCCAGTCCCTAAGCTTACACACTACTTAACCCAAATCATCCTAAGGACAAACACACACACCCATGCCCGAGGGAGGACTCGAACCTCCGCCGGGACCAGCCGCACAGTCCATGACTGTAGCGCCTAAGACCGCTCGGCTAATACCGCGCGGTCCTGTTTTTGGTGTTGTTCTTTTAATTCTACTTCACTCTCCTTTCATTCACTTCTCAATAAGGCTGTAGTTTTTAACTATGGGTTTTTAATATTGTATATACATTATAATGTTGAGAGAAATACATTCTATCTAATACAACAACTCGCCTTGTAATCGCAAGACAGAGGAGCCATAACAGTGAAACGTCCCCTTAGAACAATTTATACACGACTGTGCTTAAACTGACACACAATGTTTTTAGCGCAACGCAATCTGACTATCAAAGATCCCTGCAAAAGAACGGCCCTGAGTAACATTAAACTATACCTTTCAGAAATCACTTACCCCACAAAAATCTTCATTACTCGAACTACTGCAATACAGCGAGCGCCACTACTGCCAGCTAAATAAAAGATTCAAACTACGGAAGTCACTAACTACTGATAGGGATAGTTAGCAAATGAAAGATTTTAATAGAGAACAAACACTGTATTTACCTTAATAATCATAATATATATAGCAGTTCAATTTCAAAACTCCGCCATCTCTCTCCCCACATCCACCACTGCTGGCGGCTCACCTCCAACTGCCCAATGCTACGCACTGTTCACATCCAGCTGCCGATGCCCAACACTACAATGGCAGACAACAATGCAAACTAGCCACAGACTGCACACAGCACAGCCAGTGATTTTCATACAGAGCGCTACGTAACGTTGCCAATAAGAAAACATAAACAGCCTACTTACATAGCCCCCATGCTCCCCACAAAAAATTTTACAAATCGTTTTGGGCAGCGGCCAATAATGATTTGAAAAAATTTTTCATAATTACAATAACAAAGATATCAAATGCACACACTTATTAATACAATGTTGGTCAAATGCTAAAATTTTCTCACAGTCCATAAAGACAGTCCTGATCATTCGTCGCAGTAAAACTGCCGTTTCTTTTCTCAAAGTCTGAGCAGTAAAAGACAATGCACACGGAAGTAGTGGATTTCCATGCAGAGTCATCGACGTTTTGAAGAATATTGGTAGGTAGGTCATCACAGAGTAGACCCACTGTAGTCCTGGTAGAGATTACGGTATTGGTGGGCCACCAGAGGTGCAGACCCACTGCAGTCCTTGTAGAAATTGTGGACAGGCCCACTGTAGTCCTGGTAGAGATTGTGGTATTGGTGGGTCATCAGAGATGCAGACCCACTGTAGTCCTTGTAGAGATGACCAGCAGCCATCTGTTGTGACTGTGCGGGTGCACAATCACCAGTGAAGAGTCTTGCAGTTAATATAGCAAGTCCATAATCACCACTTGTGCACTCACAAAGTTTTTGGAATTGTCCTTAGAACCAGCAATGCTGTTATCCAGTCCCTTGCTGAATTATTAACACACATGTAAACACTAACAGTCCCAGCTTCTCACATATTGTGCATTACTATGACCAACAGAAATGTGTGCAGTGAAATGAATGCTTACAAGTTACTTAATTTGATGAACTGGTATCAATTACAATGTTATAACATGAGAATACAATTACAAAGGTACAAAATACATCATTAAAAACATAACCATACAGATAACATTTGTAGTAATACAGGCTTTACAAAAGAATAGAAATAAACATATACATCAGTGTTACAGGAATTATGACATAAGTAAATACATAAAAGATCAGAATAATTATTGAAACATCAACTTTACACATGAGCATTAAAAAAAAACAGAATAAATAATGTCTAAGCATATTTACAAGGTAAGTAACATATTATTAATGCCAATTATATTCGAGGATAACAGTATTCTTCATCATAGTGAATGTAGCTTAATATTAGAAGAAGAGAAAATTCTATGAAACTACACAGAGACAGGAAGAAAACAAATACACAAGGGTACACAAAGACATAGTGGGATAACACAAACGGAAAGGACAGGGTTTGTTTTCAGTGTAACATTTGGTACTGCAGTCCACCCCAAAACTTCATTCCGTATATCTTTCCTCTTATTTCATCCTTTGTTTCCAACAAAAAAATTCTATCTAAGCATGCTTTCTGTATTTATATGTTCACACATTTCTTACCTCATCATTTATTTCCAAGAAAATCCTACCTAAACCTGTTTTCTGTATTTTCTTTCGTATAACTTCTCAATGCATTTCTTCCAATTCATCGCAACTCATTCTCTTATATAGTCTACCCCCCCTTAAGCTAACTTAAATCTACTGAGCTCAGATGCTAAACTAAGGGACGAGGCAATGCAGCAGCACAAAACAATTAACACAAACATCAATGACAAAAATTTTAAATAGGCAAAGCAATTGCAGTACTACAACTAATATAAGGCACTGTGCAGCAAACAAGAAAAATAAAACAGTAGTAAAACTAGCTTAGAAGAGTAACACAAAGTCAAATTCAGTAACACTATACCTGGCAAACAGCAGTAACTTATACCTAAACATGACATAGCTCAAGCAGAAAAAATATTACAGTAAAAACAACAATGCAGATAAGGGAAATGTATAATCACATTTTAATGTCTATGTAATTAAAGTGGTGCACCACAACAACTTATTGTAAAAAAAATATTACCATGTACTTGAAAAGAATATTATGTGTGCAGTTACTGTTACTAGTCCCTTCTTATTGTTCTCTCCATTCCAAGAGCTCCTTTTTCGAAGAATGTGGATCATAAAATAATTATTTAATAGATCTGTTGACAGAAAGTGTTCACATTAGCAAACGCATCTAAGTTTATTTTACAAAACTAATGCTGCAACACAGCTGGAAAACAGGTATCAAATGAAATAAGCAATTACGCAAACCAAAGCATAAAAACATCATTCAATAGCTATGTGGCATTTCGTAAGTCAGTAGCTCTCAACTCTCGTAGAAAGACACTTGTCATAATCAGGTGTGCAGATGTACGAATATTTCCCATCAATTCATAAGGATTTCAGTAATTAGCACAAAGTACGAGTAATCATATGTTTTCAAGTAATGAGCGTGTAATATTTGCGATGCTTTCTACAAAGGAATGTCAATAGCGAGGTTAATGGTCTCTTTCTTTTTCTCCACCTCTGTCTCTGAAAGGCGCACACACTAATGGCTTTCTTTTGTCAGATGACTACCTCTCAGCTGGGCGCTCAAAATGCACTACGTGCAGGTGGTCACTTACCTTTCTTACTGAATTATTTATGACAGCAGTTTCTGCTACAGTGGCAGTCTCATATAAAAAATTTCACAGGTCAAGAATTAGCGTTACAAATGTGTAGAAACAAAATCCTGTAAATATAACAGTGTCCAAAAAATTTTCGCCGGCATTGTGATACATTCACGCATATACACACACATTTCATAACTCTTAAAGTACGTTTCTTGGTTTCGAACGTCCTTTTCATAAATCAGAGTCCCTAACCACTACTCATTATTCCTTACCTTATTACACATATACATATTCATTGACACTCTTCAATATTTCATCATTATAAATATGAAGCATAATCAAATAACTCATATAGCATCAGCTTATTGATCATAAACATACCGCAACAGCATAATACACATAGTCATCGTAATAATAACATCATAACACCTCAGTCAACTCTAAAAATCGTCATAGCTTCCTCCAATAATTTCAAAACCCAAAAAATTTCTCTGCTCATGTCAAAAGTGTCATCTGCCTCAAACGTACTTTAAAAATCGTGATCCCATACCAAATATATCATTCAAAGCTCTCATAATATCACAATGGGTCCGAAAAAATATGAACAGTTCACAAAGTACAGACAAAATTAAATTTCGTAAGTGTGAAGTTATCCAACGCTGTAATTGCGTAAATGTGTGTCACTGATGTAGTAAAATAAATGTTTGTCTTTCTCAGTTAAATGATCAGATAGCTGTGTAATTTGTGTGTTAGAGAAATATGGTACCGATGTGTAAAGTTGTATAAGCAAATACCATATTAGCTAGGGCTCCTTGTGCTTGCCAAACACATGATACACAAAGTAAGCGTGCACCCCCCTGAGGATTAATGTAATTATACCCTCAGGTGTTACAGATTACAAGAATGGAATGAAATGTATTACGGAAAACCTTTGTATCATTGTACTTCAAATATCTTTGAAAATAAATGTTTTAAGTACAAAATTAATCACTCAAATATGTGTCCTGTAGCGCTAAATGTGCGTCTTGCTGTAGGATAATCTCTGTGGAAGTGTCGTAGTTATCGTCCTCCAAAAGCTAAGTTCTGCAGAAGTCAATGTACTGACCTCATGATAAACAAAAGTGAAATGCTTTGCGTATAGATATCTTACTTATTACGCTTATTGCCGTGATGAAGGAATTACTGTGCTGTAACGTATTGTTGTGCTACGGAAAAGGCTGTCTCATTGTAGCTATACCACAAAAGTTACTATTAAACATGCTTTACTTTCCAGAAGAATTCAGAAATACTGTGCAGATATGAAACAGAAACACCGCAAAAGCAACAATGTAAATTGTGTCACACATTAGTAACGTCGTGATATAATCGTGTAGCTGTCACATTAACTAACCACTGTGTCATCTGGTATCTCCCAGAAAGTACTTTAATTCAGAATGTATTTTCAAGTAAACCAAAATGTTGCATTAAAATCTCATTAGCAGTACTGGTAAATGTTCTAAGTATGTGAGCCTTATAGTCGTTATGTAATCGTGCAACTAACAAGCAAGAATGTACACACACAATAACACTGTGTCGTCTGTTCACAATAACAATGCATTCGTAATTTCTGTTTGAATAAGTTCTCTTGGTTCTTGACTGGATATTTAACTCTAAACATTGTTGCATGGTAACAGTTTCTAAAGCATACTAGTAACGTGAAGTGAAACGTTTTATGGCAAAGACAAAGTTAAAAAGCAGATTATCTTTCAATAAACGGTTTTACATGTGAAATGTGGTGTAAACCTTTACTCTTCCTAGTACGCAGAGTTTCAACTTTAACGCAATTATCATGTGGTATACGTCGGTGAGGAGTGCTAAAATTTTTCTCAAGGTTAGCATCTATGTTATTTTTCTCTGAGCCAGCCGGCGCACGCGGCAGCCTGCGGTGCAAGTCATTGTCTATTTCTTTGTTGGCGCGCGTCGTTATTGGGATTAGGAGACCTAACTTCCACAAATTCACCGTGACGAGAATCCCGCCAGTTCTGATGCAGTTCAGGTCTGTCGTTACGATCATATCGTCTGTCGTCATGTCGGTAGATTCCATAGTTTCTTTCTTGTCGGTCACGTGGTGGAGAATTTCCTCCTGAGTCGTAACTTCGCGCTGGACCGTTGCGCCTAAAGTTATTCTGTCTCCCTTGATAATAATTGTTTTGGTTCCCATATTGTCTGTTTCTCTGATTGTCTCTGTGATATTCATTACTACGGAAATGCGATTTTTCTCTGTAACTATTACTCTGCCAGTGGTTGTCATATGGGTGGTGTCTGTTTTGGTCACGATTTGCGTTGTAAGAATAGACTTGTCGTGTCCTGTTATTGTTTCTGTCGTCACGGAATTGTGACGGATGTGCCCTGTAGTGATTACTTTCCCGTTTTCGCATCCCGTGACTGTCTGTGTCAATTTCTAATTCTTGTAAGAGTCCCTGAAAAGCTTCAATGTCGTCTTTGCAACGTCCTGCTAAAATAATATGTCGTAAATGTTCAGGCAGTTTGATTAAGCAAATGCGGATAAGTTCTGAGGGGCTGTATGGGTTTGACAGGTGCTGATTCTTGTGCAACATGTCTTCAAAATATTTCACAAGACTGGAAAATTCAGATTGTTCGAAATGTTTCATCATTATGATGCCATGTTTTACTCTGTCTTGTGTGGCTTGAGACCAATATGCTGAGAGGAAGGCATGGTAAAATTCTCATTCACCGTGGCAATCGTGAATGACCGATCGCATTCTTACAGCTGGTTCATTCTCTAAGTAACCACACATAAATTCTAACCTGTGCTCCAATGACCAGTTGGGAGGGAAACAATGAGAGAATTGATGGAGCCACGCTTGTGGATGAATGTCGTTGGCAGAATTCTTAAACGTTTTGAATTTACGTGTAGTAATGAACAGCTTATAGTCAAAATCATCGTGTCAGCGAGTAGCATATCGGTCATTGTTACGTCGTGTCGGCGGTTCCATCTCAAAATTCGGTGCTTTTTGCCAATTTCTTTCATAATTACCGAAATGCCCTGTGTTATTATTTTGTGGCTTTTCCGTATTTCTAAGTTCCTCTTCCTGTGTTGGAGCGCGAGTGTCCTCTGAAATATGTAATTCTTGTATTACCTGCGTCAACTGATCTTGTACTTCCCGGAATTCTCTTTTGTACTGTGTATTGATTTGATTTTGATTTTGTTTGAATTTTCTTATTTGTTCATACTCTTCTGTGTCAGTGAAGGCTACGGGTCTTGTGTCATTCAGATCATCATCTACCTTTGTAGATAAGTTAGCGACCTGATCCGAAAGTTCGGCTACTTTCTCCGATAGTATACTTATTTCCTCCATGTGTCTTTCTGAACCAATTTTCAGGGTATCTACTGTGTCCTTTAAATTTTTCTGAGTTTTTGCAAGTTGTGTAACCGAATCGGTAGATGCAACTGAGTCAATTTTAGCTTGCAAGGTCTCATGATTTTCATGAACAATAGTTTGCAGTTCTTTTATGGCCGCTTCGTGATTCTGTAATGCATTTTCATGACGCGAAAAAATAGGTTGAAAATGCTCACAAATTTGTGTTTTTACGTCATTACAGACTTTTTGACATTTCGATTCGATGTTATGTAACTCAGTAGTTAAATCTTCACGTGTTTGTTCAAATGTGGTGTCTAACTTTTGAAGATTTTGTTCCATTGTGTCTAACTTTTTAAGATTTTGTTCCACTGTGTCTAACTTTTTAAGATTTTGTTCCACTGTGTCTAACTGTTGCTGTGTTTGTCTCTGGTATTGTTCCATTGTGTCTAACTTTTGAAGCTTTTGCTGTGTTTGTCTCTGATTTTGTTCCATTGTGTCTAACTTTTGAAGATTTTGTCCCATTTGTTGCATTAATTGTAATAACAATGCATTAGTGTCTGGAATCTGTTCCTCTACGCTTTTCGGCAGTGCATTTGCACCAGCAACATTCACATTTTGACAAGCAGAAAATGTGTCTTGACTCATTTGAGAAAACGGTGAGGACCCAAAACCTAAGTCTACAGTATTTGCAATATTGTGTTCTGTCATCTCGGATTCCTGAGGGGAGCTTTTGCCGACCGATCGATCGATAATGCTTCCCTGTTCACTAATTGTTTCACTGTCTACACCATTGTTTGCAGCCCGCTCCATTTCCCTAAGTACAATTACCAAATTACTACTTTCAACATTAGTTAATTCATTACTCGGTGGCGCTAACACACTGCTTTCGTCTTCACTGTCATTTCTCAGTTTACTTTGGAGCCTATTATTACGTTTTTCACACGCCATTATTGTCACAATATTTCACATGACAACACAAAAAAAACACAATTTGAAGAGCAAAAATAAGAGAACACATTAACATAGAACTGAAAATAATATCTAGTTAATTGAAAGCGCAGCTGCGAAATACTTGGTGCAAATCTACATGCATGCCACAACTGTTTTACTGTGCAACAATGAAAAACCACAACTACCAAGGAAATTCTCTCTATAATTACGCGCTAGCAATAAACAAAAGCTACACTAAATACACAAACTACAAGAAAAATCAGAAGATTCCAGTGAGTTATCCTGGCAGGGTCGCCATATGAAACGTCCCCTTAGAACAATTTATACACGACTGTGCTTAAACTGACACACAATGTTTTTAGCGCAACGCGATCTGACTATCAAAGATCCCTGCAAAAGAATGGCCCTGAGTAACATTAAACTATACCTTTCAGAAATCACTTACCTCACAAAAATCTTCATTACTTGAACTACTGCAATACAGCGAGCGCCACTACCGCCAGCTAAATAAAAGATTCAAACTACTGAAGGCACTAACTACTGATAGGGATAGTTAGCAAATGAAAGATTTTAATAGAGAACAAACACTGTATTTACCTTAATAATCATAATATATATAGCAGTTCAATTTCAAAACTCCGCCATCTCTCTCCCCACATC
The DNA here is from genome assembly GCF_023864275.1 of Schistocerca cancellata. Taxonomy (NCBI): domain Eukaryota; kingdom Metazoa; phylum Arthropoda; class Insecta; order Orthoptera; family Acrididae; genus Schistocerca; species Schistocerca cancellata. The sequence goes on from NC_064632.1 coordinate 115,122,618, forward strand.
CACCACTGCTGGCGGCTCACCTCCAACTGCCCAATGCTACGCGCTGTTCACATCCAGCTGCCGCTGCCCAACACTACAATGGCAGACAACAATGCAAACTAGCCACAGACTGCACACAGCACAGCCAGTGATTTTCATACAGAGTGCTACGTAACGTTGGCAATAAGGAAACATAAACAGCCTACTTACAACAGCAATAAATCAAAAATATAGGGAACTGCAACAAATACGACTTTGTGGCTCTTGGTGTTATCTACTCCACTCGTTGCCTGAGTGAAGAGCCGATTGTAAATCTGGACTCTCAAGAGGATCAGGATTAATTGAGAAATACTGCTGTATAAAATGGAGAATTCTCTGGATTTCATTTTTAAATAACCTTCTTTGGCCAGGGAACTAACTGGGTATTGTGTCGTTCTCCCCTATTGGAAAAATTCACTGACTATGATCTAAGAGTCGGGCTTGAGAACACTGGAGAAGTTGATACTTATTTGAGCTACGAAACCCGTCATCTGTCGCTAATTTGCAAGAGCCACGTTTGGTTCTGTGTACCAGGTCTTATAAAAATTCGGGGAAACGAAATGGTTGATGTATTAATTAAGGAGTCATGCATAACACATACCGCAGTACTTTCTGTACCGCCATACTTGAAGAGATCTAGCTGTTTAAGCCACTGCGGAGTGTGTCATTGTGACAATGGAAGGCTGCGAGATGGGAGACAACAAACCGAAGGCGATGAGTTCAACTATGCATGCAAGTAGTAACTCGTCCCAATCAGTATTGCGCAATGAAGTGCTGTTATTTTCCAGATTGGGTACTATGCCCCGAAATGCAGATTTTTGCTCTGAGGAGAGCGATTCTGGCGGGGATCTGGGGTTCGATTCTGGGGAGGAAAGGGCATAGTTTCTCACTGTCTCTCTCTCACCCCTCTACCCCCCCCCCCCCCCTCACCCACTCTAAAGAAGGAAAATGTGCATTCATCTCCGCATTGAACGTGCCACAGCTGCCTTTTATTTTAATAAAAATAAAATACATAACATGTTCTAATACAACCATAATAAACTTTTTACCTCAGTGGCTAGTGTATAGTGCTTTTGTTTTTGCTTTGGGACTAGTGGCATCGTGTCTCTCGTGCACAGAGTTTTTTACGAGTGCGTGTGGTTTGCGCATGAGAGGGCACCCGTGTTTTCGGTAGACAGTTTCCCTATGTTTCCGTTTGTTTCCCTACTAGTTTCCTAACTCCCTTCCTTCAAAGTGTCAAATATTTCTATGAGTTAACGTCTCTTTCCGGTTCCTACCAAAATTATTAGTGTGTAACATTAAAAACATTTCGAAGATGAGATTCCTTCGCTCCAGTCAATCAAAAGGTGAGCTGATCATCCACAATATTGGGAAAGGCTTAAAAGAAACTGTTATGAAAGAGACAAAATTATAAAAAAGCCTGTTTTATCGGAAGTTCTACTGTGAGTGACACACCGAAGCCTGCATCATGAATCGTGAAGAACTGTTACGAATGTAGGATCGGAAGAACCGGAACCTATCGACAAAAATGAAATGGAAACAACCCTGAAACAACTGATGAATTGTAAGGCGCCATAATAAGATGGAAGACGTACTCCTAATTCTGTTAATTAAATGACTCGAGGAATGGACGATTCCTGTAATGGAGAAATGCATAAACATTCTCCTATTCAAAAGAGGTGACAACACGAACGTCAGAAATTACAGCGCTATTAGTCTTTTATCAATCGTTTACAAGCTACTAACAATTATTATTACGAACCATAATGTCAGAAACTTGCCTTTTACTGGGCACTCGAACAGGGGGCATTATGAAAAGGTTTTAGTACACTGGCCACATCCAAGCAATATGCACATTGATAGAGTAATGTACCTCATAGATACCAGAATACTTATGACACGATCGAAATGTAAGCAGTAACGAGGCCGATGAACATATCCCGTATTTGACTATCAGGTATAACAACGTTATCCGCTACATCTACAAAATGCCACTTTACACGTGAAAATAAAGGAAGACTGGATCACTGGAATGGTTATCGTGAGAAGAGGTGTCAGACAAGGTGACACAATCTCAAATAAGTTATTCACCTTGGCTGTGGAGGATTTGTTCAAGTGTCTATCCTGGGGACAGAAAAATCTATGAACATGGATGGAAAACATCTCTATCGTCTTCACTTTCCTTTTTAGTAGTAACGCGGGAATCTGTCAACAATGATCCGAGAACTTAAGAAGGTTTCAAGCTTTAAACCTCAAATTTAGCCTACAAAAGTCATGAACATTCTCAATATTCAACGAACCCATGCTCTGGAAGTAGTGAATGAATACAGTTTCCTGGAACGTGAAAACAACGCAACAAAGATCATTCGGTGAAGTGGCCTCACCTGCATGGCATTTGGGAAACTTGGTTACATTCTCCGCAAACCAGTCGCCCCTATAAATTTAAATAGGAGGGTTTATGACACATGCATCGTGCCATTAACAACACGTGGGCTCGACATAGACACAACAAACACCCTAACTCATGTCCGGGTGTGTCAAAGGGCAATTGAGCGAGTAACGCTTGGAGTGAGTCTGAGAGACAGGATGAAGAACGAGGAGGTAAGGACAACGCGGGTCTGTGACATTGTCGAGTGTATAGAGAGACTGACGTGGTATTCACCAGGACCAGAATTACGAAGGAGTCAAAGAGAAGCGTTGGAGATTCTTTGGCGAGATGGAGAGACAATATCCAACGATGTGTGGCGAAATTCGTGTTCCAGATCGCCCAGCAAAGATGGACAGGGAATTCTTTGGAAGTAGCCTATGTCCACAAGTGGATAATTAGAAGAAGAAGAAAAAGAAAAGAAAATTAGTAACCCCTCGAGAGAAGTTTTAATTTATCAGTTTTTTTTATATTTCCGAACGCGCTTATGTACATTTATTCTTTCCGATGATTGTCTCCTTTACTACTATTGTACTTCTTGATTGTTTTGCCTTGCAGTGGCTTCTTTGAACCTTTAAATACACTGGCGTGCATAACTTAACTCTTTCACAACTACTGGATACAACTGTGTTCACTAACTTTTACTGTGTCTTAGATGACACAAAAATATTTTTCACCATTGGAAACCTCATCTATACATTTCTGTATCTTCAGCCTTTTCTTCATGCACAAGTACTATTGAACATCACCATAAAAATATCAACACGTCAATGTCGCAGTGCACAGGTGCTTGTGACAACTAGGATAAACGGAAGTGGTTGGTTAGTTATACTCCACCGAATAATTAAATATTATTATTGTTATTTTGTCCGCCTAGACATCTGAGTGGTCAGAGCGACGGAATGCCATTCAAAGGGGCCGGGTTCGATTCCCGGCTGGGTCGCAGATTTTCTCCGCTCAGGGGCTGGGTGTTGTGTTCTCTTCATCATCGTATCATCCCCATCAACACGCAAGTCGCCGAAGTGACTCAAAAGACTTGCACCAGGTGACCGGTCTACCCGACGGGACATTTCATTACATTGTTATTTGTAAATAATGGATTTCAGCTATGAGTTGTCCTTTTGAAATTTTATTGGCAGATCAAGATTTCAGCTAGAAACTAGCCATTCTCAATGCACTATCATTTTTGATCAATGCATGTAATGCCTGCTGGTCGGGCTTCATCCACAGTTCATTGATTAGTATCGAAACGCGCAGCTGGAGGAATTCTTGGAACGACGGGGTTTTCGGTGAATGGTCCGGCCTGCCCCTTCTCCCGACTCAAATTCCATAGAGCACGATGGAACACATTGGAGAGAGGCATTTTAGCACGTTTCACATGGAGCACCATCCAACAGTTGTCAACCGCGCTGGTGGAGGAATGTAGAGCCCTACCAAAACTTGTGAATCGTATGGGAATACGTCCCAGAGCATGCACTGCCATTCGTTGTGATCACACACCGTTTTACAAGCCATGTCTCGCCTCTGTATTGCCTAGGGGACCATCCTTGACTAAGATGTAACTGTTACCTTTCAATAAAAATGTCACTTCTGTTCTTCTGACTGCATCTTCAGCTACGTTCTGTTCTGTACCGTAGCAATGTATGGCCCAAGATTCTTCGAGCTATATTGTTTGGCAGTGACACAGCATCCAAAAAACACTTTCGTCCCTTAGTTTTGCGCATCAGAGTGGTAGAGTTCGAGTATCAATAACACGCAGTCGTAAATCCCAAGACTGACCAACAATAACAACAACAACGAGCATCAAGCTCAGACGCGGGCTTAACCTCGTAGTTTAGGCCGGTATTACACTATCAAATTTCTTTGTCCAATATCTTTGTCAAATATCTTTGTCAAAGAAATCTGATGGTGTAATAGGGAACTTTGTCAAATGTCGTCAAATATTTGATCAAATCTATGGCATCGCTATAGATTTGATCAAAGAAGTCAGTTGTCTTCTGTTCACTGCAGTGTGACATGTTACCACATGGAGCGCTAGCATCGCTGCAGCGTTCTGTCATCTGTAATGTTTTTTATAAACATTGCTGGTAAATACAATTGGTGTGTACCAACAATTACAAAATTAATAGAGATGTATGAAGCTGACGAGGCGCTTTAGGACGTGAGGCACCCTGAATACAAAAACTGATTAAGAAGATTGGAGACCTAACCTAACGTAACCTAACCCAACCCAACCCTCTCCCGTAGCAAGGAATCGCAATGTTACAGTGAACCTGTCTTCTGCAGATATAGCAATTCTTAAGTGAATACTGTGCTTCGTGATATGACGATACACTTCACTGAGCACATACAGAAATGTATGCTCATCCATTCTTAGGTAACTGATGTACGACTTGACATCCTCCACTACAAGCTCACGTAAGAAGTTTTGTTGAATGCTTTAATCGTGTCGTCGTAAAACCGACGGCTTCACCCAGGTACGTTTCCTTTTTTTCCCATTTCTCTTCCGCATGTGCACACAGTACAATTGTGGTAAATGCAACAACTGTTGACAACAAGTTGTTGCTGTTGTCAGCCATCTTGAACTTTGACGAAAAATATTACGACGGTGTAATACCCCTTGTTAGCGCCACGTCAAAGATCTTTGTCAAATACACTACTGGTCATTAAAATTGCTACACAGAGAAGAAATGCAGATGATAAACGGTTATTCATTGGACAAAAATATTATACTAGAACTGACATGTGATCACATTTTCACGCAATTTGGGTGCATAGATCCTGAGAAATCATTACACAGAACAACCATCTCTGGCCGTAATAACGGCCTTGATACACCTGGGCATTGAGTCAAACAGAGCTTTGATGGCGTGTACAGGTACAGCTGCCCATGCAGCTTCTACACGATACCACAGTTCATCAAGAGTAGTGACTGGCGTATTGTGACGAGCCAGTTGATCGGCCACCATTGACCAGACGTAATCTATTGGTGAGAGATCTGGAGAATGTGCTGGCCAGCGCAGCAGTCGAACATTTTCTGTTTACAGAAAGGCCCGTACATGACCTGCAACATGCGGTCGTGCATTATCCTGCTGCAATGTAGGGTTTCGCAGGGATCGAATGAAGGGTAGAGCCACGGGTCGTAACACATTTGAAATGTAACGTCCACTGTTCAACGTGCCGTCAATGCCAACAAGAGGTGACCGAGAAGTGTAACCAATGGCACCCCATACCATCACGCCGGGTGATATGCCAGTATGGCGATGACGAATACACGCTTCCAATGTGCGTTCACCGCGATGTCGCCAAACACGGATGCGACCATCATGATGCTGTAAACAGAACCTGGATTCATCCGAAAAAATGACGTTTTGCCATTCGTGCACCCAGGTTCGTCGTTGAGTACACCATCGCAAGCGCACCTGTCTGTGATGCAGCGTCAAGGGTAACCGCAGCCATGGTCTCCGATCTGGTAGTCCAGCTTGCTGCAAAAGTCGTCGAACTGATCGTGCTGATGGATGTTGTCTCGCAAACGTCCCCATCTGTTGACTCAGGGATCGAGACGTGGCTGCACGATCCGTTACAGCCATACGGATAAGGTGCCTGTCATCTCGACTGCTAGTGATACGAGGCCGTTGGGATCCAGCTCGGCGTTCCGTATTACCCTCCTGAACCCACCGATTCCATGTTGTGCTAACAGTCATTGGATCACGACCAACGCGAGCAGCAATGTCGCGATACGATAAACCGCAATCGCGATAGGCTACAATCCGACCTTCATCAAAGTCGTAAACGTGATGGTACGCATTTCTCTTCCTTACACGAGGCCTCACAACAACGTTTCACCAGACAACGCCTGTCAACTGATGTTTGTGTATGAGAAATCGATTGGAAACTTTCGTCATGTCAGCACGTTGTAGGTGTCGCCACCGGTGCCAACCTTGTGTGAATGCTCTGAAAAGCTAATCATTTGCACATCACAGCATCTTCTTCCTGTCGGTTAAATTTCGCGTCTGTAGCACATCTTCGTGGTGTAGCAATTTTAATAGCCAGTATTGTATATTTGACTGATAGTTGATCACATCTTTGATCAAATCTTTGACAACTGCTGCTGCTACTGCTGCTTTGCACTTGAATTCCTCTTCTTGAGAATGTTAAGGGGGGGGTTTGTTGTCGTTAGACATTTACTCCACTTAGATGGGTTGGAGTTTACCGGGACGTTTGGGAATAACTGGGACGGTTGTGCGTGTTTGGGTACATATGATTGCCGGTCAGAGACAGGCGGTAGGTCACGTGAATTGACAGGTATGCATCGGCTAGGGGCCTCTACTTGACTGACCCTGTCGACGCCTGGGACTGTCAGTCAGCGACTGACAGAGGGGATATTTGATGATGATGGTAATGGGTGTCGGGCGCAGTGAGGAGGAGAGCCTTCTAAGTCCTCCTGGCGTCAGGGTACCTCTTCTTGTCCTTCTTCTTCTTCCTGTTGTAGTATGTGTCTGCTTGTGACACTTTAGGATGTGCCACATCCTCCCAGTTGGCAGCTTCGGCGGTCCTCGCCTCTTGTTGTTGGCTTGCGTTCTCTTCTTCTTGGTCTTGTTGTTCTATTGAGACGAGGAGAGCTTCCCACTGAACAGTCGTGAGAGGAGGGCGGGCGTTGTAGGACCTGAGAGTATCCAAGTGAATGGACACTACCTTCTGCAACTGCGTCTTGGAGAGGGGGCAAGGAGCCTCCTCGATGATGACTTGGGTTGCCATGTTCTTCGCCGCGATGATTGTCTTGTGTTCCCACCCTCGTGGCTTCCTGTATTACTACAGGTTCCACGGGGGCGGCAGTCTGCGTGTCAGCATCCTTCTTCTGTGCTGTGTGGGGCTGGCTGGCCAATGCATCACGGAGACTGTGCACCAGCAGCCGAGCCTCGGCTAGTTCGGCTTGGAGTGTTGCCCTCTCTTCCGCCATTGCGGCTTTGAGGGCAGCAATTTCTTCATCGGCGGCGGCGCGGACCCTGGCGCACGCCTCGCTGACTGCGTCCGGTGGTACAGCCACGTCATCGGCCACCACGGATCCGCCAGAGGCGGGGGGTGGCGAGGACGCAACGGCCTCGGCTGTATCCAAGTTCTTGGTGGTCTTGTGTCTCCGTCTAGCTTTGTCGCCGCGACTCCAGTTCTTGATGTAGCTGCACCCGCGGTAATTCGCCGCATGAGGGCCGCCACAATTGGCGCAGCAGCGTGTGGCGTCTTTCTTGGCGCAGTGGCGCGAATCGTGTGCTTGCGCACAACGAAGGCACGCCACTGCATTACGGCAGTACTTGGCAAAATGGCCAAGTTTTTGGCAGCGATAGCACTGCTCCTTCCGCTCCGCCGTCTTCTTGCGTTCCCCGTCTTCTGATGCGCCGAGCACGAGGCTCAGCAATTGCAGCAGGGCAGCAGCTTTGCCTCCCTTTCCGCGTCGTCCATACATGCTGGGGAGCTAGCGCTAACATACAGCGATCAGCTCACCTCCGCAGCCTGAGCGGGAATGGCGGAGTCATCCGCGAAGGTTGAACTAATCTTTGAGAAAGAAATTCGATAGTGTAATACCGCACCGTAAGCCCAGTGTGTGTGGTGGATGCTGCGTCGACTCGCGGCTCCCGTGCGCCGCCTGTACTTGACCCGCATCGGCTAAAATAAAAGACGAGCGGGGGCCGGGGCGCGTCGTGCGCGGGTGTTTCACACCAGCCACCGCCCCCACCCCCGGGCCCGGCCCACAACAGCGCTACAATGGCGCCATTGTGGCCGCCGCGCGGCCCAGATTGTTGAGACAATGGGCGCGAGGCCCCTCGCGCCGGCTCGAGTGCCTGCAGCTGTACTGACACAACACAATAAAAGCCAAGATGCCCGCTTCCTCTCGCTTTTGTTATCCTTTTAAGGCGGCCCGCTCCTCCTTTCAGCGGCCGCCCCCGCGCCGGCCCGCTCTCGATCAGAGACGCCTCCCGCGGAGTGTCCTCGGCGGAGGCGGAGGGCGCCCGCACCGCGACGCGGGGGCGACACCGACCCGGGTATTTATAAACCCGGTGGATCAGGTGGAGCAAAGCAATGCAGGCGGCCGCGGGAAGCTCGGATTCACCACCACAGTGCTCTACGGCGAGTGCCTATCCAAAAAAAATGGCACGCTACATTTTAATGTACCTACGTCATTACTTTAAGGGGCTCCGGAAAGGCTCAAAATCATGAAAAGTTCAATTTTTACTTTTTTGCGTTTTCTGAATCTGCAGACTATTACCTTTTAATAGATATATAATTTATTCAATTCCGAAGACTACAACTATTTAAAATTTTTTTTGAAATGTGTTCTACATGGGCGTGACCCACTGTGGCGCTGTTAAACTGCTGTCAAATGGTGTTATTATTAACGTCCGTGTTCATCAGGTACATTTTAGTGATGTGAGATAAAGTATGTGTTGTGGCTAATCTGTGACGGTTCAATATATATCGCTGGTGTGATTGTCGATTGTTTCATGTTTATTTACTCTGTCGTTATCTCCAAAATATTCGTAATTAATTCTGTTTCTTGAGTCTCTGTTTTGTTGAAGTATAATAATGAGTAAAAGTAAAGTTATTAGAAATCCTCTGAGGGCTTTTAAGAAAAGGAGAAATGTTGGAAAGCCAAAGGTATGTGTTATTACTGTAAATAATAACATTCTAACATGGTACGAGCGATGCTTGCTTTAGACAAGGAACGCCTTCGGGCTGCAGACAGGGCTGTAAAGAGTCTAGAAATACAAGCAAGAGTAAACAGGAGGAGGAACAAGAGGAAGCTGGAGGAGGAGTTTGCAGAGGATGAAGATAATCCATCCTATGGACCTGGAATGCACTAAAAAGTTAATCCAATCTTTGTCGCTCGATTCCCAAAACTTTTATTTTCTCATACTAATTACATGTTTTCTAAGGATCTTCCAAACATATTTGTTTCAAACTTTCAGTAAATGTTACACAGTACCTTCTGCATATTTTAACACAGCCTTTTTCCAAAAAACTGTATATTTTTGAATATATAAATAAAAAATTGCAAAAAAATGTTGTGAATTTTAATTACAATTGAAAAAAAATCATCTTTAATAACTGAACTAAAATTTTGTAAAATCCCTGTGTTAAGTTGTAGCCCATATTCCAATAAATAATCTGTAAAAAGTTCAACTTCCTATCTCAAATACTTTGTGAGGAAAGATGTAATTTATAAGCGTTATTTTAACATTGCAAGTACAGGGCGTTCCGGAGCCCCTTAAAGAATTTCCAGAAAGGATTTACACTGTGATATGAACTGAAACTTTCTGGCGGATTAAAACCACGTTCGAATTCGGTTCATGACAGTTTTTAACCTGCGACGAAGTTTCAGATCGGTGAAACTTCTGCTGCAGAATGAAAAATCATTCTGGAAACGCTCTTCCAAGATGTGGCTAGCCGTTCATGCACCATATCCTCCTATTCAGGAATGCTTGTCAAGTTTTGTTCTGCGAGTTTATTTCAAGGAGGCTATGGTTCAGATGGCTCTAAGCACTATGGGACTTAACATATGAGGTGATCAGTTCCCTAGATTACAACTAGTTAAACCTAACTAACCTAAGGACATCACACACATCCATGCCCGAAGCAGGATTCGAGCCTGCGACCGTAGCAGCAGCGCGGTTCCGGACTGAAGCGCCTAGAACCGCTCGGTCACAGCGGCCAGCAAGGAGCCTATGATTAAGGTTTCTAAGCATTGTTAGAAAACCGTGATTTGGCACAGTGGTTGTACGACACTTTATTAAAACTACCCACCTAGGTCAGATCTTCACTTCAGTACTGCTCTGTGCACATTTGGTAATCGTATGTTTGCTTCTAAAAGTACTGTGCCGTATATTGGTATTTATGGCATACATTACGTATTATTTAAGTAATGACTAATATAATGTGGTGGTTCAAACCAGTTTAACCCTTATTCTTGAACACGGTCCAAACCGGTTGATATTTGGGTCTATAATAAAGGCAGCTGATGGTTCAAATATGCACTTTATTCAAACAGTAGGCCTTTACACACACACACACACACACACACACACACACACACGCACACACACACGCAAACAATTTTTTTTGGGTCATCAGTCCTGTCACTGCAGCCCCACGACTTCCTCTGCTGTGCCAACATCTTCATATGAGGGTAGTAAGTGCATACGTCGTCCTGAATTATTTGTTGTATATAATTCAATCTAGGTCTCCCCCTTCAATTTTTACCACCTACAGCTCCCTCTAGTACTATGAAACTATTCTCTAATGTTTCAAGAAACGTCCTATAGTCCTGTACGTGTCTTCTTGTCAATGTTTTCTACATAAACTTGAAGAAAAAAAACGAGGTATCACGAAGAAATTATCCGAACTGAACGGAAATCGGTATATGTATTGTATATGTACAGACAAAGAAGTGATTACGATTTCTGAAAAAATTGGATTATTTATTCAAGAGAAACAGTTTCATAAATTGAGCAGGTCAGTAACGCGTTTGTCCATCTCTGGTCTCTATACAAACAGTTGTTCGGCCTGGCATTGATGGACAGAGTTGTTGAATGCCTTGAGGGATATCGTACCAAATTCTGTCTAATCAGCGCAATAGATCAGGTAAAACCAACACGCCTCATTCACACTATCCGAGCAGCGGACCTAGGTGTCATGTGGTGAATAGGCGCTTGCTGCGGGGGTACTTGTTCCCACGTAATTTTAGAGACAGCACTGACATCGTATCTGAAAATGCCTTTTTGCACCTACCTCCACTCGTACGTTATGACAAAATATCTCAGTGGCAAAAGTGGTAAAAATGTCGGCTATAGACGGTTCAGTCACATCAACTTGACCACCGCCATGTTCGACGTCAACGTGCAATAACCACTCACAGGCAGAGGGTGGCACCACTAGTAGACGAGGGCATATGAAACGTGTCGGCGGGACGCGGTAAACACTGCAGTCGTAATGCGGAAAAGGAGCGATTTATCTGACGTCCAAAAGTGCATGATCATTGACTTCTGCGGACAAGAGTGGAAGCATTTCTGAAATGAATAAGTTTATAAGCTTTTCGTACATCCATATTTAAATTGTATGATGGCGGGACATCAGCTGGTATAATTTTTTATTAAAAATGAAACTCCTCCAGCTGTACTTAAGACTTCATATTTGTTTGGCTACTAGTTTCGACGTTGTGCCAACGCCACCTTCAGGCCCTTACACTTTGATGATATCAATTGTGTGTGGCTGAGTACTAGAAGTCCGCGGTGATACCAATACGTGCTCCACGTAGATGGCGGACAGTATGGAGCACGTACTGGTCTCACCGCGGACTTTTAGTACTCAGCCACACACAACTGATATCATCACATGTAACCACAAACTATGTAGGAAAGCTAAGCCAATGGCAACAGAGAGTTTTTTAAACCTCGTTAAGGAACAAGAGTGGCAGGATGTTTATAATACCATTAACATGGATGACAAATATAATACTTTCCTTAACACATTTCTCATTCTCTTTGAGGGTTGCTTTCCATTACAACGTTCAAAACATGGCACTAGCAGTAAAAGGCACCCTGTGTGGCTGACTAATGGGATAAGGGTATCATGTACTCGTAGAACAAAGCGGGAATTACATCAAAATGTTAGAAATAATCACAATGAAGCTACAGTAGCCCATTACAAACAGTATTGTAAGGTGCTTAAAAATGTTATTAGGAAGGCGAAGAGTGTGTGGCACGCAAATAGAATATCTAATTCATAATATAAAATTAAAACCATTTGGTCAATTGTGAAGGAAGTGTCTGGTCAGCAGCACAAGGTCGACGATGTAAAGTAATTTTTCCTCTAAGAATGGTCAGTTTCCTGAACGATTACTTAGTAGTAAAACCGCTTTATAAAAAGGGAGAAAGGGATAATGTAGACAATTTTAGACGTATTTCTGTGCCATCAGTGTATGCTAAAGTTATTGAAAAGGCTGTGTATCTAAGGATAATTGATCATTTTATATCACATAATATGCCTATTAATTAAAAGTCGTTAAACAACTAAAAATGTTATATTCTGTTTTCTCTGTGAGGTACTGGATGGATTCAACAAAAGGTTTCGAATGCTAGGAATATGTTTTTATTCAACTAAAGGGTTTGACTGTGTTGATCACAAAATATTGCTGCAGAAGTTGGACCATTACGGAATACGGGGAGTAACACGCAATTGGTTCACCTCTTACTTTAACAACAGAGAGGAAAAGGGCATTATTCACAGTGTTGAGAATGGCTGTGATCTGGGGTCTGAGTGGGGAACAGCCAAATGGAGGGCGCCCCAGGGATCAGTGTTGGGGCCACTCCTGTTCCTTATTTATATAAGTGATATGCCCTCTAGTATTACAGGTAATTTTAAAATATTTCTGTTTGCTAATGACACTAGCTTGGTAGTAAAGGATGTTGTGTGCAACATTGGCTCTGTTTCAAATAGTGCAGTTCATGACATAAGTCCATGGCTTGTAGAAAATGAACTAACGCTAAATCACAGTAAGACTCAGTTTGTACAGTTTCTGACACAAAATTCAACAAAACCCGACGTTTTAATTTCGCAGTAGGGACATATGGTTAGTGAAACTGAACAGTCAAAATATCTATGTGTTCAGGTAGATAGTAAACTGTCATGGAAAGCCCACGTTCAGGATCTTGTTCAAAGAGTTAATGCTGTCATTGTTGCTATTCGAACGGTATTTGAAGTAAGTGATTGTTTGACATGAAAGTTAGTCTACTTTGCTTATTTTCATTCGCTTAGTCGTATGGTATTATATTTCTGGGTAATTCTTCCCATCCTAAAAGGATATTTTTTCTAGAAACGGGCAGTTTGGGCAATAAGTGGTGTAAGTTTGCGAACCTCTTGCCGACTCCACTTCACTAGCCTGAGTATTTTGACATTGAGGCCTCAATATGTATATATTCTTTACTGTCTTGTTAACAATATTAGCTTATTCCCAAGAATTAGCAGCTTTCACTAAGTTAATGCTTGGCAAAAATCCAGCCTGCATTTGGATCCCACTTCCTTAACTCTTGTACAGAAAAGTATGCAGTACATTGCGGCATCCATTTTCAATAAGCTATCACAAGAATACAAAAATCTGAGCAATAATCCACGTGCTTTCAAATCGAAACTGATGAGTTTCCTCAAGGGTCACTCCTTCTATTCCGTTGAGGAGTTCCTGGAAAATTAAGCTGATTCTTATCTCATATTATGAACTGCGTGTACTTGAACTTATGGCCTGACTTTTTGGATGCATAAACATTTTGTTTATCTGTTATTACTTCTATGTTGTAATTTAATGTACTGACTTGGAGATTTGCTCCTCAATTTGGTCCTACGGAACTAGATGTATAAATAAAATTTAAAAAAATAAATATATCAACGACATTTACGTTAGGACTGTCTGCATATGAATAAAGACAATATTTATTGCAAATGGATGACCATACCTAAAAATCATTAATATAATATTAAAAGCAACTGAGGACTGACTGTTCAACAACATTGAAGAGATCTTAAATACGTGGAAGTATGTGTAAATACTTTTTATGATAATAAATTCCGAATCTGTTAATTTTATAAACCACTGGTGTAGTCTCAAAAGATTAGGCTAAACACGATAGGTAAATAAAAAGCACAAAGTGCAACTTTAAAACGATTGTTTATTAACCAGTACTCCGAAATACGTTCGGAAAGATCTATATCGCAAATGAGGAAAGGTGCACACGTACTAGGGCACTCACATCCCGTTCGACCTCGTCAAAGTCAGCGACCCATCTTGATATGGACGCCTCAGGATACTGAAAATGTGAGGTGACCCTTGTCCCTACCTGATGTGTCCATTGACCGCGTACCTGCATCCATACTAATCTCTGTTCCCCGCAACGTATGAGTAACTCAGTTACTCGGTTCTTCTATATACCTTATAGAAGAAATTATTAAGGGTATAAACTTAAGTTATTTTGTACAGTTAAATTGCTGCACTAAGGCATATCTTTTTACCGCACTGAATTGATAGTTTATTAATTTATTTTTCTTCATATGTTTGTGACAATATACCCCATTATATAACCTCTACACTGTGTAATAACTCTGTATTAGAAGATTGAAAACAATAAATGCTTATTTGACTCGTTTATCTCCGCTACATTTTAATTCATTGGGTTTGGCGGAAGAATTGCGCTAATTGCTCGTGGAAATTAATCACCAAATAATTCAGAGAAAAGTAGTAAGCATTTTGCAAATCCAGAAGAGTACGTACATTTTCTTAAAATGTTTAAAGTGCTTATACATCTACGTCTATAACGTCATGATTGTTCTGCGATTCACATTTACGTGCCTGGCAGAGGTTTCATAGAACCATTTTCAGACTATTTCTCGATCGTTCCGCTCCCGAATAGCACGTGGTAAAAATGAATACCTAAATCTTTGGGGCGTCCTCTACTTTATCTTGTGTTATTTTGATTATCATTTTCCCTTTGTGGGTGGGAGAAAGTACGTGACTGAAATTTCATAGAAAGATCCCATCACAACGAAAAATACCTTTGTTTTAATGACTGTCACCCCAACTCACGTATCATATCCACAACACTCTCTCCCTCATTTCACGATAATGCTAAAAGGCGCTGCCGTTCTTTGAATTTTTTCGATGTCCTCCGTCAATTCAATCTCATAAGGCTCTCATAACGTGCAGCAGTACTCCTGAAGAGGACGGTCAAGCGTAGTGCATGTCTCCTTAGTACGAGTAGATTTGTTGTACGTCTTATTCTGCCAATAAAACGCAGTCTGTGGTTTGCCTTCCTCACATTTTCTGTATGATCGTTCCAATTTATGTTGTTCGTAATTGTCGTCACTAAGTACTTAGAAGAATCGATAACCAGTAAATTTGTGATATATTGTGTAACAGATATTTGATGGCTTTCCATTTTTAGTGCTCATGTGGAGGATCCAGCAACTTTTATTCTCTAAGGTCAATTACACATTCGATCCATACAGATATATAGTAAACGACATCATCATCAGCCAAAAATCTACGAGGGCTGCTCAGATTGTTCTCTAAATCTTTTACATAGATTAAGGTTGTACAGATTCATTGGAAAAACTCAGCAATCAGTTCTGTTTCAATTTATAGACTTTCCGTCAATAAACTACAAACTGAGACCTTTCTAGCAGGAAATCACGAATCCAGTAGCACAACTGAGACGTTATTCCATAGACACGCAGTCTGTTTGGGATGCACTTCTGAGAAATGGTGTCAAAAGGCTTCTGGAATTCTTGAAACATGGAATCAGCTCGAGATCACATGTCAACAGCACTCATTACTTCGTGTGGATAACGAGCCACATGCGGTAGCGTTCTCGCTTCCCACGCCCGGGTTCGATTCCCGGCGGGGTCAGGGATTTTCTCTGCCTCGTGATGGCTGGGTGTTGTGTGCTGTCCTTAGGTTAGTTAGGTTTAAGTAGTTCTAAGTTCTAGGGGACTTATGACCACAGCAGTTGAGTCCCATAGTGCTCAGAGCCATTTGAACCATTTAACGAGCCACGCATGTGTCACATAAATGACATATTCTGAATCCGCGTTGGTTTTGTGTCAATATATGTTCTTCTTCGACGCATTTCATAATGTTCGAGCAAAGCGTATGTACCAAAATCCCGCTGCAAATCGATGTGAATGACACGGCTCTGAAATTCAGTGAATCACTTCTATTTATGGGGATTATACTGGGCATGGCCTTTACCTCAACAGGAAAGCGAAGGGTAAATTGGATGGGCAAATAATTGAAAACTTTAGGGGAGAGGCATCGTCATGAATGGTAAAATACCAGTGGTTACAGATTTCAGTGCAGCACCTTTCTTAGGATAGGAAGGACAGAAATAAATAAAGCATTAAGAGTGGTTAGGATTGAAACAATTCTTCAGTATGAGAAGGAAACGAAACAAGATTATTCTGGCATATTGTGTCAGCACAGACAGCTGTTGCTTAAAAATTTTCAACAATCAGCAGTAATTTTATTTCTAAGCAATTTTGTCTCAGTCAGTGTGAAATTCCAGCTATTTTTTTCATCAAAATATTCGAGGCCTAAGAAGTAAAATTAATGACATACTCATCTACATTTCTAAATTAATAATCAAATCTTGCTGAAATAATCTGCCTCTCTGAACATCATGTGAGCACTTGTATAAATATAATGGCCTCTTTAACAGCTACGGTCGCAGGTTCGAATCCTGCCTCGGGCATGGATGTGTGTGATGTCCTTAGGTTAGTTAGGTTTAAGTAGTTCTAAGTTCTAGGGGACTGATGACCTCAGATGTTAAGTCCTATAGTGCTCAGAACCATTTGAACCTCTTTAACAGCAAAAATAAATAACGTGGTTACTGGTGATTTTAATGCAGATTTTCATAAAACCTCTTCCAGTAAGTAACACTATCGTGCAGTTTAAATCCCACTGTAAACTTCCCATTTAGGGTAGCTAATTGCTCACAAACAGCCGTTCATAATATCCTTACAGAAAGCTCTAATGAACAAAATTATATTGCAAAACCAGCCGTCAATGCTCTCAGATTATGGCGTCCAGTACCATTAGTTAAATGTTAGTAATTAATACGAGATAAAATCTGCTAAATCTAAGTTCAGGAGTATAGTCAATAAGCCAAAAATTATTTCCAGACACTAGTTAAAGACACAAACTACAATCATGCAAAGGCTGCGTGGGGTAGCCATGCAGTCTTAGGCGCCTTGCCACGGTTCGCAGTGCTGCCCCCGTTGGAGCTTCGAATCCTCTCTCTGGCATGGGTGTGTGTGTGTGTGTGTGTGTGTGTGTGTGTGTGTGTGTGTGTGTGTGTGTGTTGTCCTTAGCACAAGTTAAAGTTAGATTAAGTGGTGTGTAAGCCTAGGGACCGTTGACCTCAGCTGTTTGGCCCCATAGGAATTTACCACAAATTTCCAAATTTTCAGTCATCATACAGTGCTAATGGCGCCAGTAAAAAGTACAACACATTTATTAATAAAGTTCCTAACTTGTTTCTGTACTGTTTTCCGCGAAACTAATATATATTAGACCAAAGCCTAGAAAGAAGCCATGTAATATGCTAGGAAAAGAAATAACCTTGAAAAAAAAACTGTATCTGCCAGTCTGTTTACAAGACATACCGCAAGATGTTAAAGAGAGTAATACGAACATAAAAGACAATCACATCAGATAAAATAAAGCTTATATGGCATGTAGTGAACATTGAGATTGGTAGCACACAGCACTAAGAGTAAATGACACATTGGTAACGGATTTGTGCAGTGTTGCGAAACTTTTTTAACAAGCATCTCATAACTATTACTGAAAAGATGGGTTTTTCGGGTCTCTTAGATGCTCCCATGGAAGATTTTGAACTAGTAACTGCAAATAATTTCAGTAATATGAATATGACACCCTCTACGTCAGTAGAAGTAATGGCCATCACGATACCTATGAAATTAAAAAAAAAATCTAGTGATCATGATAAAATATGAAAGCTAAGGAATGTACTTCTGAGTTTATTAACACATGTGCTTCTGAGTTTAGTAACACATTAATTATCTAGTTATTTGTCAGTGGAATGCTTCCTGAATGGAATGCTTCCCCAGTGGATGAAAGTTATACCTTTGTTTAGAAAACGAGAAATACCGTCAAATTTCCATCCTATTTCACTTATGCCTACATTCTCGAAAATTTTAGAAAAGGGAATATACAATTGGCTTCTTAAGTGTGTGACAAGAAATAACATATTGTTAAAGAGACAATTCAGATTTCTAAAGTGCTCGAATACTGAGAATGCTCTTAATTCATTAGACCGTCAATTCCATCCTACTATCTACTGCACATTTTGTGATCTGTCACACGCATTTAACAGCCATCACACTATCATTTTAAAAAAAATTAGCAAATTGCAGTGTAACAGGAAATGGTTCAAAGTGATTCAAATACTATACATCTGACAAGAAACAAAAGGTGTCAGTAGGAAAGAGATGTGTAGTAAGCTATCAGGCATCATACAACCAGGAATTACATGAGGTGTCCCACATGGTCCCATGTTGGGGCTCTTACTTTTTCAAGTTTATATCAATGAGCTTTCGTCTATAATGTTATGAGATGACAAGTTTGTTGTGTTAGTAATTGATGCAAAAAATGCAAAAAGTAGCAGACCAAGTAGTCGTAGAGAGGTCAGTTAGTGGAATTTCATGGACAATAATGAGTGGTTGCTAGCCAATTCTTTGTCACTAAACTTCGAAAAAACACACTACATGTGCTTTAGAATTTGCAACAGGTTTCCCACCAGTTCATCCCTAAAATATAATGATAATCAAATGGAAGAAGATGACTGTTAAATTCTTGAAATTGCAACAGTAGACTTACAAGGAGAATTCTGACCCGACAAATGATATCACCACCATCCTCCCCAACCTCCATTATTCTAGAACAAATGGCTATTGTTGCCTAATTTCCCTATTGTTTTCTAATCCACCTATGGTTATAGAACAAAGAACTATTGCTCTCGAATCCCCCTACTGTTCTGTTAGATGTTTTTTGTTTTATTTCCTCCTGTTGCCTCTCTGTCCTCCTCCATCCTCTTTATCCCTCCTCTTCCCTCTCCTCCTATTATTCACTTCCCCCATCCCCTCTATCCTCTCCATTCTCACTTCTCACCTCACCTCCTCCACCCTGTAACAAACATAAATGCGCTTCCTTCAACAATGGTGCTTTTGTGGAGTATATAGCAGCTACAACCCTAGTTAACTTTAAAAAGAGTGCCGTGATACAATGGCTTATTAATGCTTTTCCAGTGAAAGTCCTTGGAAATGGTCTGGATTGTACTAGCATCCTCTTTGCCGTTTTTCCTCTACAGTACATGGCATTTTCCAAGAACAACAAATTTATGTCTTCCATTTTCTTCTCATGTACATCTAGGTGTTCCTGCTTTCCTATTCGCATTTGGCATTGGACACCTAACATCAGAAGTCTTCATATGATTTCTAACTGGAGACATCCGACACATACCTTATATCATCGAATTTTCGAGACAACTGTATCCTGAAATCGACTAAAATCTTATCGAAGTAAATAAAATTTGCAGATAAATGAAGCGAATTTCGCATAATACCAGGCCCATAATGTACTAGCGTCTTGTATGCCATTTTCCTTTACAGTATAAGCGTTTTCCTAAAACTGTTCCAACAGATCTGGCTTTCATCCATTACACTTTCGTCTGGGTAGGGGGAGGGAGAGCGAGAGGGAGAGGGAGGGAGCATCGTTTGTTGGGCCAGACCTCACCTGGTGAACCTACTTACAACTTGATAATACATATAATACATTCATCTAGGCGGAGCACACCACAGAACTGGCGAAGCTCATAGGTGATATACATGGTCTGGTCACATTAATGTAACCACAGCCTTTATCCGACATCAAAAAAATGGTTCAAATGGCTCTGAGTACTATGGGAGTTAACTTCTAAAGTCATCATTCCCCTAGAACTTAGAACTACTTAAACCTAACTGACCTAAGGACATCACACACATCCATGCCCGAGGCCGGATTCGAACCTGCGACCGCAGCAGTCGCACGGTTCCGGACTGAAGCGCCTAGATTCGCTCGGCCACAATGGGCCGGCTTATGTAATGTGTTTGAATATGTTTATACTATAGTAAAACCACTTTTACTTTACTTGCAGTACCGAAAGCTTTACCTTAGCAGTGGAGGGTATATAAGAATGTTGGGAGTGGGGAGGGGGGGGGGGGGGAGGTGACCCTGTAAACAGTGCACACGTGGTCGCAATGCAGAAATGGAGTGATTATCTGATATCGAAAAGGGTGTAGTCATCGGCTTTCAGGTCAAGGGTTGAAGTATTTCCAAAATGGCATAGTTTATAAACTGTTCGCGTGCTGCCACGGACGAAGTGAAGTTTGCATGGCAAAAGGGTGCTATCCAAAGCTGGCTTCGAGGCAGCTGCGGTGCACCAAGGGCAACAGGTGACAGGACTGAACGACGGCTATGGAGATCCGTACAGACAAGCAGTTGTTGAGCAACTGACAGTTCAGATGAACTTATCAACAATGTTTCCTCATTGAGCGATCAGAAAATGTTGCTGTGTGTTTATCTCTGCGTCAGACACCTGGTTCATGCACCCATGCTGACTGGACTGGAGTCAATTGGACGTCTACTGAGTGGCGACAGGTGGCGTTTAGAGATGACGTTTTATGTTCCATCAGAAAGATGGCCAGAGGTGTCTATGGCAAGAAACGCCTGAAAGCGGACACCCTGCAAAAGTTGTCCGAAAGGTGATGCACTGGGGACTGTTTTGCGGCATTCTCTGAGTGATCTCAGCATTCTGGAAGGCCCAAATATCCATCTATCCTTGAGCACCATGTGCATCCCTACATGCTGTTTGCTTTTTCTCGGCTCGGTGGCATCTGCCAGCAGGACGACGCAACATGTCTCAAAATTCGCAGAGTACATGTAAGGTTCAAAGAGTACCAGGATAAGAAACTTCCTGGCAGATTAAAACTGTGTGCCCGACCGAGACTCGAACTCGGGACCTTTCCCTTTAAACGCAAAGGTCCCGAGTTCGAGTCTTGGTCGGGCACACAGTTTTAATCTGACAGGAAGTTTCATATCAGCGCACACTACGCTGCAGAGTGAAAATCTCATTCTAGTACCAGGATAAGTTTACCATATCCCCCCCCCCCCCCCCGGGCCACCAGACTCCCTGAATTTAAACCCAATCGAGAATCTGTGCGACTACCTGTATTTGGCTGTTTGCGCCATGGATCCTCAGCTGAGTAACCTAGCCAGACACTGGAGTCGGCATGGCTCCACATCCCTGTCAGTGTCTTCCAGAACATCACTGACTTGCCTCCTGCACATCTTGCAGAGGTCCACACTGCAAAAGGCAGTTATGCAAGCTTTTGACGGTTGGTCACATTAATGCAAGCGGGCAGCGCAAAAATAAAAAAGCTTCCATACTATCCATACTTTACTTCCGTAGTGTCATACCGGATTATTTTTGCTGTAACTTGTCAAGCCAAGTTGAAGATTTGCATGTCAAAAAACACTTATTACGAATTATTTGTGGTGTGACATCAAGAACATCCTGCAGGGGCATGTTAAGGAACTAGAGCTACTAACTATTGCTGTTTCCTGATACAGTTATTTCTTAAAGAAATCCCTAATTAAAAATACATCTCTTTTTCACACCAACACATCGCTTTAAGGAGTCAGCACTGGAAATAAGAATAATCTCCACAAAGATAAAAATTGCTTACCTTGGTCCAGAAAAATGTTCTGTAGTCAGTAACACACATTTTCAATAACCTGCCAGAAACCATCAAAATTCTAAATGATAATAAAGTTTAGTTTAAAAGGAGCCTAAAGTATTTATCAGAGGCCTACTCCTTTTACTCCACTGATGAATTTCTTAATAAAACCAATGTTACTAATAACATTAAATAATGTCAGTATTGTGTGCAGTCTGACTTCTGTACAAATGCAGAGGAGTTATCTGATCATTATAAATAAGCGTTTGTAAGATGTATGCTTTGCCGGCGATGGGCGAGACATGACATAATCTCTGACCAGAGAGTAGTTTGTCGTTAGTTGTTGCTTGTCGCTAGTCTGCGCTTGTCTGCGCGAGTGGAAAGTAGTCTGGTGGAGTCGGCATACGTCGGCTGTGTGCTCTGCTCGCGACTCTGGTCAGGACTCTGGAGGATGAGTATTGTTGTAGAAGGTAAAGAAGCAGCCTTGCGCATATTTAATAATGTATGTTAATTGTAATTTAATTTGTTTCAAAAAATCCCCCAATAATAATTTTTATAATATAAAGTAACTCTTTTAAAGAAAAGCATTCATTTCAATTTAAAGAATATTTCCAATGCATGATCACTCCTTCCAAGAATATATATATATATATATATATATATATATATATATATATATACGCCAGAATTACACGAAGCTGTGTCAAAAAATTTCTAATTAAGAGCAGATATAATTGCAGGTTTTATTGAGGTAAGAATTTTTGCCTTTTTTATTCAGAATACAGGGCCGAAGGGCAGCGCTGCTGTCCTCATAAAATTTATCAAGTTACTAAACTTTTTTATTGTTTTGGTGTTTAGAAATTTTTCTGTTTCGAACTTGACATTAAATGAAAAAAAATTTGTGTGGGAATATTAAATGTGAATGCATTTCTGCACACAGACTATAAATGGGAGCCAATTTTGTTCAGAGATTACAATATTTAAAAATTCATTTAATTTAATAATTGTATGGGGAGGTTACACTTGGAACATTCTCATTTTCATAATTTGTGGGGAGGTTACACGTTGTAAAGTGATTTTTCTATTTGATGATGCTCAACTACAAGAGCCTAAGAATTATCTTATGCACGTCAGCGTTACCCACATTTACAATTTCTTGGATACGAGTGCTCTTACCATTTAAATAAAAATGTTTTTTAAATCTTGGTCTTTACTTTTTCCATGTGTATGAGTATCATTTAGCTTGTGAAGGTACATTTTTTGATTTTTCTCTGTATTTACTGTGTATTCTTGTTTAGTGACGTTTTATATCTGCGAGGATCTCCTCGCTATAGATCTGTCGGAGCGAAAAGTACATCTAATTTAATCTCTGAAAGTGCATGCAGCACATTTTGTTATTGTTCTGTTTTCTGTAAGCCATGTGCTAAGGTTCGACAGTAATTTGCTAAACGATTTACATCACATAAGTTTTCTGGGCGTGGTACCGCGTTATAATGTACAAAACTACTGCTGCTGGAGAAAAACAAAAGTTGCAGCCACGGTTGAAGTGGCCTTCTTCTGGGTCTACTGGTACGTTCTAGCTATGCAGTGTCCCTTATATTTCGTTGTTACTGTTCGCTGCGTTATGACGTAATGGTACACGCAGTGAACAGTAACAACGACATATATAAAGGACACTGCATAGCTAGAACGTACCAGTAGACCCAGAAGAAGGCCGCTGCAACCGTGGCCGAAAGGTTGGTTTTTCCTCAGCAGCAGTAGTTTCATACATTATGACGCGGTACCATACCCAGAAAACTTTTATGTCGACTGATTCTGGCTGCGGAAGGCTACGCAATTACATTTACATCACACTTCACGTGTCTGACAGAGGCACCTGCGTTATATGCAAATAGAAAATATTTTGAGTCACTTGCCATGTTTAGACGAAGACAATATATGTATTTTCAGAATAGCAAAGGAGCGAGAACGGAACCAAAAATGTTCAAATGTGCGTGAATTCCTAAGGGACCAAACAGCTGAGGTCATCGGTCCCTAGACTTACACACTACTTAAACTAACTTATGCTAAGAACACACACATCCATGCCCGAGGGAGGACTCGAACCTCCAACTGGAGGGGCCATGCAATCCGTGACATGTCGCCTTAGACCACGCGCCACTCCGCGCGGCTGAGAACGGAACCCTGTGTCACTCCATCTCTCTACCATTTTAAAGCACCTCTACTCAGTTTCGTATCTGTTCGCTGTTTGTTGACAGTGGAGTGTATCTTTCTGGTACCAATTTTCTAGATACGAAATGAACCATTGTTCAGCTTTTCCCATAATCCTGTAATGTTCCAACTCAAACAGAAGTATAGCATGGATCACACAATTCAATGTTTTTGTGAGTCCTAGAAAAAGACTTACTGTTTTCAGTTTATTATTCAGGTTAACACACAAACGAACAAATTACATTTCCTATTGATTCTCCTTTACTGAACCCAAATTTCAAGCCTGACCACAAATTAGGTGTATTGAAATGTGTTACTACTCCATTACCGTCGAAAAGGCTAGTAGCAAGAATATTGGTCTGTAGTTGTACGCAGTATCTTTCTTTTTTTATAAAGTGATTTTACTGACAAGTATTTTAATATGTGTGGAAACAGCAGCTGAAAGACACGTTTCTAAGGTGATGGTGTACTCAGCTACTGTGTAATGGACTATTCTCCACAGCTCTAATTCAAATTTCATCTCACCCATGTCAGTCACCGGCCGCTGTGGACGAACGGTTCTAGGCGCTTCGGTCCGGAACCGCGTGACCGCTACGGTCACAGGTTCGAATCCTGCCTCGGGCATGGAGATGTGTGATGTCCTTAGGTTAGTTAGTTTTAAGTAGTTCTAAGTTCTAGGGGACTGATGACCTCAGATGTTAAGTCCCATAGTGCTCAGAGCCATTTGAACCATTTGAACCATGTCAGTCTTGCTATTTCAGTGATTTAACAATCGAATCAATCTCCTCCTTGTCCGTTTGCTGTAGCTTCATGTGACATGACTAAATTTTAAATGTTCCGCATATTAGCCTGTACTTAAAAACTTTTATCTGTATAGTCAACTATAGACCGCAAACTGTTATAGAATGCTCCCCTGATAAAAGTGCAGCACTCGGAGGACATGGTCGGATGTTAATGTACGTTCGTACATGTGCACAGCGGGGTTTACATAAATGGTTAGAGCTGCCATTCTCTCTCGCCGGCCGTTGTGACCGAGCGGTTCTAGGCGCTTCAGTCCGGAGGCGCGCTGCGGCTACGGTCGCAGGTTCGAATCCTGCCTCAGGC
Source organism: Schistocerca cancellata (assembly GCF_023864275.1). NCBI lineage: Eukaryota > Metazoa > Arthropoda > Insecta > Orthoptera > Acrididae > Schistocerca > Schistocerca cancellata. Next base: position 115,147,708 of record NC_064632.1, read on the forward strand.
ATGGATGTCCTTAGGTTAGTTAGATTTAAGTAGATCTAAGTCTAGGGGACAGATGACCTCAGATGTTAAGTCCCACAGTGCTCAGAGCCATTTGAACCATTTTGAGCTGCAATTCTCTGTGTTAGGTAGAACAGCCACCAGAGTGCATTGGTGTTATTCGTCTTTCGTGTTGCCATCAGGCCTGTAAGGGTATATAAGACGCGCGAGCAGCGTCAGATGTTGAGTGATCACTGTGAAGAATGAGAAGATGCTGTTCAGTTGTGCGACACAGTGTTATCAGCACCTGACAGGGCTGGAAAGGGGCCTCATTGTGGATCTCCAGTTGGCCAGCTGGTCAAATCGTAAAATATTCATATTGATTGGCATTTGGGTGTGTCAGTTGCCTGATGCTGGACTTCCTGAGAACGTAAGGGCAGGTATACTCGTCGTCGAGGATGTGGTAGATCACATGTGTCCACCAAAAGGGAGGATCGTTGTATTGTGCCCCAAGTACGTCGTAACCCCTTCACCCTGTGCCTCCCATCCGAGAACAAGTAATGTACTCCAGCAGCAGTCTGTGTCAGCTCTCGCTGCTGTTTGTGGACTAGCAGCAGCTGGACTATGGAATTAGCATACCATACGAATTCTGCCGTTAATACTGGAAAGCATGGACTGCTGGTGAATGGTGCCACACTGTGTTTAACGATGACTCGCGGTTCTGCACTTCAGAGGCACCCACATGCCTTGCTCATACTATGGCAGCAAGCAGTCAGGCCTGCAAGATGAGTGGTCTGCCAAGCGAGTGGATTCATTCTTATTTATCGAGTAACATGAACTCTCGTACTCACGATTAAGTTACAAATTATCCTCCTGTATGAATAATACGCAACGGAAACACGCATCTGACTATCAGTAATTTACAGAACTCTGATTGTACACTATGCACTGGCAATACCACATTTTCTTTCCTTTTTTTTTATTTAACGGCTTTTGTCTACACGTGGCACCGCCCTGAATATGAATGGCACACACATTATAAATTCGGGACATTATGGCAACATACAATTCAATGGAAAAGTCCACCAATCTTTTTCTTTTCACTATCTTATTTATTCCGATAAATTCTCTAACCTAAACACACAAATTCTATAACCTACAAGAATATAACATGATAAATTCCGCCCAGTGGGCATGACTTTACGTTGGTGAATCTCTATATTGTGGTCTCGTAATTATTTTAACGCTACAGTGCACTTTCTGGATAGGATGGTGGATCTTTTATTATTTCTCACCCTTCGACTCTCACAATCATCATCACGAAACTTTCCTCCAGACTGAGCGGTACAGAAGGAACAAGCATAACCCACTTATCTTTTGAAACTACCTCGCTACACTCCCATGCAAACCACACATACCCAAATTACATGACATACACCACACTACAATATGAAATACAAGACAGTGAATAGTCACAACATTATCACCTTCAGCTTTCCCACTTCAATTAATATTTATCCCAGTTTCACACGACACTGCCCCACTTTGTAATTCTACTTTCCTACTATGAACTCTCGAGATATATGCACGTCTTCCTGTGCAATGCAAGCCAAGTGGCGTTGCTGGATAGACGGCCGACTCACCTTGCTTCTCTCTCAGAGTTTGAATCTAGCGTCACACGGAATCGTATCAAGCAAAGTAATATTAAGAACGTATTCATCGCACACGCAAGTCCTCAACTGATACCATGGACGAGTACTTCTCTTTATCTTTTGTCTCATACACAGTTTGAGACTCACACAGTATTCACCACGTGGAAGTACTCGTCTCTAATTTCAAGTCCTGCACACGCCATTTCTTAAATATTTCAACTTATGGTACACACGCTATTTCTTAAATATTTCAACTTATTGTACACACGCTAGTAATTCAGCTTAACTTAAGCACACGGAAGTATTTCAACTTATTGCTACACGTGGTTTCATTGTGACCGTTGGTCACTTCCGAAGATTACTACAATCCCATTAATATTACCTGCCTGACATTTAATTCTCCCCACAAAAGTTCCTGAAATAGAGAAATTATTATTTCAAACTACTCTTAAATATTCCACATGCATACCATGACTCCACTCTTTCGTCATTATGGAGCACAACTAAAACAGGTGTTAACAGCACAGGATCCAGCGGCAGAGTGCCGAAACATGGCCGTTCTCCAGGTCATCTCCCATCTCTGTCGAGGTGGGGGAAGCACCTTACTACCCTATTGGTCAGCCACATTTCAGGCGCTCAAAGCTCTGGTAAATTTCATCTCTTTGGTTCCACCAAAGGTGGCCAAAGGATCGACTCAAAGATGATCATATATTCACATTCACTATCTGCGGTTAGCAGACGACCATACATTCATTCATTTCAAAAGATCTCACCAAACTGGATGTAGGGATTTATTTTGTGGGAGTGCACATATGATAAATTAAATAAATAAATTGTCATTCTTTCCTACACTGGTATCCGGCTTCGCTGTATTAATTGAAATTGAGTTATTTTACAAAAAAATGTGTTGTTCTGACAAAAATAATGAAGTATGTTGTACCTATTTTCAATGTCTGGCGGTACTGTACCCTTTCAAACTACGTCGGCGAGTACGGCGGCTTCTTGGAGAGAGGCCTCATGGCACAGCGGTACTATCCTGGCGTCATGGCTTGGGTATCCATTGAACATGACTTCATTGGCGGTGACTGAAGGAACTGTGATGGTACAACGCTACCTCACGAACATCCTGTGTCCTCATGGGTGACCTCTCGTGCGAGAATATCGCAGTCCATTTCTCAAACGGGAAATGTTCGTCCACACATGACTCGTGTTTCTATGAACTGTCTAAGTGATGTTGAGGTACAGCTAGATCCCAAGCTCTGTCTCCAATACAGCATGTATGGAACCAGCTTGGGTGTGATCGCCAGTACTATCTACAACAGTTGTGGGCCATCTTGTCTCTGGAGAGGGTACAATGACTTTATGACATCCTTCCCAATAGAATCAGTGCAGGCATCCATTCCAGAGGGACTGCAATGTGTAGTGATAAGTGAGCTAACACTGCCAATTTCTTTGTAAATCTGACTCGATTTTGTTGTAATCGCTGAAACAACACCACACACCCTCTCAACCAGTAAGTCTTATTTCATTTCCTCCTCGTCTTTTGGTGTTGCTCTATTTTCGGCTTTATAGTGAAATACTTCAACCCTTCCCTGTATAGTCTAGAAATGGCCTATGATTATCCTTCATTCCTTCATATGACGATACAGCACCCCCTACCTCCGACTAATACCCCAAATGCTAGATATTCCTACGTAACTTAGACAAGTTACCATACGAACCACATGGAAGTGAAATAGTCCTCCACCATTTCCTCCAGTCTGAGCATATTCACACTGACGGAAATTGTTAAGTATTAAATCACCTTGATCGAACACTGCCAAACATACTCCAGTATTTCCAGGCATGTGGGCATATGGTGACGGAACAGGCATGTGAAAGCCCGAAAGTGAATGAGTGGTCGTATTGTGCGACCTTAGTTTATTTTTTTGGCAAAAAAAAGTTAATTTACCTTAATATACTGTAGCTGTATGCGTTAACATAACTGGCTGACCGCCAAGACACAGTCTGTTTTCAGCAAAATAGTGCACCGGCACATTGGGCTCAGACTGTGAGAGATGCGCTAAACAAGGTGTTTCCAGATCGCTGGATTGGCAGTGGTGGCCCTATTCCCAGGCCTCCTAGGTCACCCGACATTACACCGATGGATTTTTTTCTAAGAGGGTATGTCGAGGGCAAAACAACTGGCAACCACATCACTGATCTAAAGAACTGAATCGTTGCTGTCATTGCCACAGCTGATGCTGATATGTTGCACTGAGTGAGGATAGAGCCTGCATACAGACAGGATATTGTTGGTGTTACCAAAGATGCACATATTAAAATTGACTGAATTGCATTTTATGCCTTATGAGATAGTGTGTCACATAAACCAAACGTGGTGTAAATATCTTAATTAGTTTGGACGCTATAACACATTAAAGTTGTACCATACATTTTAAGACACTCTGTGTATCAAAAAGGATTGGTGAGAGATCATACCCTTTGAAATTCCTTTAGGATACCAAAGGAGAAAGCCGAACGGATTAGCAATTCCTACGGTGGAAGGCGGAAAAGTACACTGAGGTGATAAAAGTCATGGAATAGCATACAGATGGTGGTAGTATCGAGTACACCAGGTATAAAAGAGCAATGCATTGGTGGTGTTGTCATTTGTACTCTGGTGATTCATTTGGAAACGTTTCCGACGTGATAATGCCCACACAACGGAAATTAACAGACCCTTGAACGTGGCATGGTGGTCCGAGCTACACGCATGGAACATTATATGTCGGAAATCGTTAGGGAATTCAGTGTTCCGCGATCGGCAGTGTCAAGAGTGCCAACAATACCAAATTTCAGGCGTTACCTCTCACCATGGACAACGCAATGGCGGACGAACTTCACTTAACGACCGAGAACAGCGCCGTTTTCGTAGAGTTGCCAGTGGTAAGAGAAAGGCAACACTGCGTTAAATAACAGCAGAAATCAACTTTGAACGTATGACGAACGTGTCTAGTAGGACAGTGACGTGAAATTTTGCGTTAATGTCCTGTGGCAGCAGACGACCGACCCGAGTGGCTTTGCTAACAGCACGACATCGCCTGTAGCGCCTCTTCTGGGGTCCTGACCATATCGGTTGGACCCTAGACTACCGGAAAACTGTGGCCTGGCCAGAGGAGTCCAGATTTCAGTTGGTAAGAGCTGAAAATAGGTTCGAATGTGTCGCGGACCTTAAGAAGCCATGGACCCAAGTTGTCGACAAGGCAGTGTGCAAGTTGGTGGTGGTTCCATAATGGTGACGGCAGTGTTTACGTGAAATGGTTGGGTCTTCTGGTCTAATTGATCCGATCATTGAGTGAAAGTGGTTATGTTCGTCTACTTCGAGACCAAAAGCTTATTTCAGGCGACTGTCAACACCATCGGTATATTTGGAGAAATGCATGGTACACATTGTGATGTCTCACACTATATTTAAACACAATAATGTGACAACTTCACATGTAATACATGCTAACGAGAAAAGCTATGGTGTCTTTTCTGGTAAAATATGATGTATGACATGTGAAGTTGTCACAATATTTTCCACTGTGAAGATGATCACTGATCGAAACCAGTTGGGAATACATATATTGTAGCACAGCACAATACGTACAATTAATTTCTCCAAGTACGTGGAGACCATTGCAGCCATTTATGGAATTCATATTCACAAAGAACGATGGAATTTTTGCAGAAGACAACACAGTTCTTCGTGATTGGTTTGAAGAACATTATGGACAATTCGATCGAATGATTTTTGCGACCCAGATTGCCCGACGTGAATCCCATCGAACATTCGTGGGAATCGAGAGTTCAGTTAGTGCACAAAATCCTGCACCGCCAACACTTTCGCAGTTATGGACGGCTATAGAGATGGCATGCCTCATTGTTCCTGCAGGGACTTCCAAAGATCTTGAGTCCATGCCACGCTGAGTGAGAGGTGGCGTGAGCCCCCTCTCATATTTCTATCTTACTCTGAGTAATTCGGTTTTCCTCTCTAATTGCATGTGGTGAAAAGTTGCTATTCCTTCACACGCGGACTTCCCACACCGCGTCTCTCGTCACCCGGGTGGTCCGGTGACAGGCGGGTTGTGCTGAGCTTGAAAGGGTTAAGCCGACGGGTGTGAGGGAGTCCAGTGGATGCTTTCCTGACGCCGACATTGTCATAAGAGCGGGAGCGACACGCCCACAGGGGCTTGAAGGAGTGGCTGGGCTAGAGATTCCGTTACTTCGCACAAACTTAGTGAAAACACTTTCTGGCGAGCTATCAGCGAGGCGTGGGAATGACTTGTGTTCCCAGGCAGTCATGGCAGGCAAATTCCCGCGTTTTCTGCAAAATCGTAGCTGTGATTGGTGTGCTCAGGGCATAGCTCCATGACGTAGCAAAATCGGCGCAGAAATTGGCGCCAAGAATCTCCATTGGAGGAATGGTTGTGCTTCGACAATAGAGTATAATTTTTCGCCGGTTTTCGAGTTGCTGATTGGAACGTTTAACCATGGCCACTGTCGTGGGGGCGGGAATGTTCTGTGTTCGGCTTGTACAGGTGCTCTTGAGAGAGTCGGCTCTCGCCTTTCGGTCAGAGTAGGTTACAAGACTGAACTCTCGCTGCTCTGGACAGCCTGCCTTCCGTTGGCTGTCTAATATACTTTTCTTTAATTGTAACTGTTTGACGAAGTTGCTGAAGTTTTGACTTCAACATAACTTTCTGAGTACAGTTGGCAATTGAGCGTTCTGCGTACAAGCGGCCTATGTTGTCTATCTTGAGCAGTTTTGGCTAAAGTTGACTGTATTGGAGTTACTGTGTGACTTCGCTTGTTAAAATCAATCACTGTACCGTCAGTGATTGTGTGGTGGGCCTTCTTCATCTCCCTCAGAGGCACATTTGTATTGCTAGGAAGTCTTTAGTGTGGAACAACCAGACCAGGATAACTTGTTTCGGGCTATACTCGCGACATTATCATCACCACAAAGGGACGCCGAAGCAGCCAGCCATCGCTTCTGGTACCCCAGATCGTGTCCTTGCAGTTAAGAAGACAGCTTGGTAATGTATGTCCGCAGCACCGGCAGATTAGGGAATTTTGCTAGGTGATAATCAGAGCTCAGCAGAGCGCGCCTGTTCGTCATTTCTAACTTTGTTCTGTCTTGGGTGTCCATTGTCTGAGTTCTCACTACTGTAGCAGCAATTAATGTTGGGTTAGCTGGATGTTTCTCTTAAGATTTGAGTTGCAAGGAATTGGCTCCACATACCACTTCGTCATAAATGTCACAATCTACACTCCTGGAAATTGAAATAAGAACACCGTGAATTCATTGTCCCAGGAAGGGGAAACTTTATTGACACATTCCTGGGGTCAGATACATCACATGATCACACTGACAGAACCACAGGCACATAGACACAGGCAACAGAGCATGCACAATGTCGGCACTATTACAGTGTATATCCACCTTTCGCAGCAATGCAGGCTGCTATTCTCCCATGGAGACGATCGTAGAGATGCTGGATGTAGTCCTGTGGAACGGCTTGCCATGCCATTTCCACCTGGCGCCTCAGTTGGACCAGCGTTCGTGCTGGACGTGCAGACCGCGTGAGACGACGCTTCATCCAGTCCCAAACATGCTCAATGGGGGCCAGATCCGGAGATCTTGCTGGCCAGGGTAGTTGACTTACACCTTCTAGAGCACGTTGGGTGGCACGGGATACATGCGGACGTGCATTGTCCTGTTGGAACAGCAAGTTCCCTTGCCGGTCTAGGAATGGTAGAACAATGGGTTCGATGACGGTTTGGATGTACCGTGCACTATTCAGTGTCCCCTCGACGATCACCAGTGGTGTACGGCCAGTGTAGGAGATCGCTCCCCACACCATGATGCCGGGTGTTGGCCCTGTGTGCCTCGGTCGTATGCAGTCCTGATTGTGGCGCTCACCTGCACGGCGCCAAACACGCATACGACCATCATTGGCACCAAGGCAGAAGCGACTCTCATCGCTGAAGACGACACGTCTCCATTCGTCCCTCCATTCACGCCTGTCGCGACACCACTGGAGGCGGGCTGCACGATGTTGGGGCGTGAGCGGAAGACGGCCTAACGGTGTGCGGGACCGTAGCCCAGCTTCATGGAGACGGTTGCGAATGGTCCTCGCCGATACCCCAGGAGCAACAGTGTCCCTAATTTGCTGGGAAGTGGCGGTGCGGTCCCCTACGGCACTGCGTAGGATCCTACGGTCTTGGCGTGCATCCGTGCGTCGCTGCGGTCCGGTCCCAGGTCGACGGGCACGTGCACCTTCCGCCGACCACTGGCGACAACATCGATGTACTGTGGAGACCTCACGCCCCACGTGTTGAGCAATTCGGCGGTACGTCCACCCGGCCTCCCGCATGCCCACTATACGCCCTCGCTCAAAGTCCGTCAACTGCACATACGGTTCACGTCCACGCTGTCGCGGCATGCTACCAGTGTTAAAGACTGCGATGGAGCTCCGTATGCCACGGCAAACTGGCTGACACTGACGGCGGCGGTGCACAAATGCTGCGCAGCTAGCGCCATTCGACGGCCAACACCGCGGTTCCTGGTGTGTCCGCTGTGCCGTGCGTGTGATCATTGCTTGTACAGCCCTCTCGCAGTGTCCGGAGCAAGTATGGTGGGTCTGACACACCGGTGTCAATGTGTTCTTTTTTCCATTTCCAGGAGTGTAGTTTATGGACAACTTCACCTTCACAGCATTTATTTGAGTATCCAATTTGATCCATTTTGATATATTGTAAATGTTTCATGTTTTTGTTTATTATTTTGAGTTTAGTCATAATAAATCAAAATGTTACTTTGGACAGAACTTTCATTCTGTTAATCGGTAGAGCAAACCTTTCATTTCTCACTACGTTAATGAAACTTTCCTTTATTTAATTAATTTCTATCAAATTAAATTATTGCACGTGTCAAACTCTTTTCTACTCCACTTGCAGGGTCGATTACAGTCAATGCGCGTTTCTTCTTAATCCATGTGCAACAGCAAAAGTCGGAGTTAGAAAAGGTGGGGCTTAGAGCATCATTTACATATGAAGATTCTAGAAGAATTTAGTGTTAAATACACTGCTAGCCCCGGCACCTCGCACGAGTTGCTGCACTGCGCCGGGCAAAAGATTCGACTCGATATTAAGAGGTATCCCATGACATATGCCATCTCAGTGTTCACGAAATGTTACACCATCCTGTGTGCGACTGTCTCTCAGAACTCAGAAGACTTCTACAGCTTCTAACAACTGCACAGTCTCGAGGAAGGCACAACTGCTCCATTCGTCGCGGCGCCAGTGGCTCTGCGGCTCCCACAGAGCAGCTAGGCCCGTCTCAGTTCTCATTAGTGTAATCGTTCTGGAGGAGAGCGCCCGGGGCCCGCCAGCGCTCCGGCCCCCAGCCTCCAGCCCCCGGGCCAGGGCGGTGCGGCTATTACGGCCCTCCTGTCTTTATGTTCCTGGAGAGCCCGCACCGCGGGAGTCAAGGGTGCATTCAGCCGCGTTTTCCCCTAGCACGACGCAGCGCGGCGTCTTGTATACGCGCGTTTAGCTATTCATTGAAAGGTTTTGTTTATGTGCAGTCGGCCGAAATTTAATTGTTGCCATTTTTACGTTCGCCTTGATGGCACTTGGGGTGCAGTCTCCAACTTCCCGCTCCGAGGGTGGTCGCAGTGGCTCGTATTTTACGCAGGTAGAAGCTGACCAGCCCCCCGAAGGCATTCCTTTTGCTTTGCCACGGGGATGAAAACAGTGGTCGTATAACTTACCCATCTCTTCCCTGAACAGTCAGTAAGAGTTGCTTGAAAACGTATCTGTGTTACCATTTCAGTTAATTTGAACAGATAGACGATTTCGGCTTTCCACTCAATAGATGTGATGTTTGCTGTATAATCGAAAGCGCTTATCTCTGCAAATTACGCTACTGGCCATTAAAATTGCTACACCAAGAAGAAATGCAGATGATAAACGGGTATTCATTGGACAAATATATTATACTAGAACTGATATGTGATTACATTTTCACGCGTTTTGGGTGCATAGATCCTAAGAAATCAGTACCCAGGACAACCACCTCTGGCCGTAATAACGGCCTTGATACGCCTGGACATTGCGTCAAAGAGAGCTTGGATGGTGTGTACTGGTACAGCTGCCCATGCAACTTCAACACGATACCACAGTTCATCAAGAGTAGTGACTGGCGTATTGTGACGAGCAAGTTGCTCGGCCACCATTGACCAGACGTTTTCTATTGGTGAGAGATCTGGAGAATGTGCTGGCCAGGGCAGCAGTCGAACATTTCCTGTATCCATAAAGGCACGTACAGGACCTGCAACATGCGGTCGCGCATTATCCTGCTGAAATGTAGGGTTTCGCACGGATCGAATGAAGGGTAGAGCCACGGGTCGTAACACATCTGAAATGTAACGCCCACTGTTCAAAGTGCCGTCAGTGCGAACAAGAGGTGACCGAGACGTGTAACCAATGACACCCCATACCATTACGCCGGGTGATACGCCAGTATGGCGATGACGAATACACGCTTCCAATGTGCGTTCACCGCGATGTCGCCAAACACGGATGCGACCATCATGATGCTGTAAACAGAACCTGGATTCATCCGAAAAAATGACGTTTTGCCATTCGTGCACCCAGGTTCGTCGTTGAATACACCATCGCAGGCGCTCCTGTCTGTGATGCAGCATCAAGGGTAACCGCAGCCATGGTCTCCGAGCTGGTAGTCCAGCTTGCTGCAAACGTCGTCGAACTGTTCGTGCTGATGGTTGTTGTCTCGCAAACGTCCCCATCTGTTGACTCAGGGATCGAGACGTGGCTGCACGATCCGTTACAGCCATACGGATAAGGTGCCTGTCATCGCGACTTCTAGTGATACGAGGCCGTTGGGATCCAGCGTGGCATTCCGTATTACCCTCGTGAACCCACCGATTCCATATTGTGCTAACAGTCATTGGATCTCGACCAACGCGAGCAGCAATGTGGCGACACGATAAACCGCAATCGCGACAGGCTACAATCTGACCTTTATCAAAGTCGGAAACGTGATGGTACGCATTTCTCCTCCTCACACGAGGCATCACAACAACGCTTCTCATGTCTGCACGTTGTAGGTGTCGCCACCGGCGCCAACCTTGTGTGAATGCTCTGAAAAACTAATCATATGCATATCACAGCACCTTCTTCCTGTCGGTTAAAATTCGCGTCTGTAGCACGTCATCTTCGTGGTGTAGCAAATCTAATGGCCAGTGGTGTAGCAAATCTAATGGCCAGTAGTGTAGCAGTTCCTGTACCTTGACTAATTCATTGTAAAGTTCGTGCTTAAATCAAGTACATTCGTAAAAATGAATAGACCTACAAGAAATCGTGTGCCGTCCAGACATGGTACTGATTTCATAAATGAGTCGGGATGAAAATAAACCAAACGTACTTTAATAAAATGGTTGATTATTAACAAGTAAATCAAAAACCAAGGAGAAATAATGATTTTAAACACATCGTGTACCAGTTCTTGATCAATGGAAATCGGAACGAAAGAAAACTCCATATACACCAGACTAAGCAATATTAACTCAGTGGGAGTCTAGGGAAGCCAGTACTATAACCTCAAAGATCGACAAGTGAAATACGAGTACTGTATCACGAGTGTAGAACAAGATTTATCTCTCTGAACAACAGAACTTGTATCTGGATACGACTGAAGGGTCAGCCGTAGATTTGAAAGCGTTGCAAACAAAATGGTACGGCAAGCAGCAAGAGCATGTTGCAGTCTCGCTGTAACCGTCGGAGCCTGTGGCGTGAGAATGGCCATCGGAACGTAACCTCAACTGAAATACACATCGTCCATAAGCCAGTTCCAACAAGTGGCTATAAGTGGAAACAGAAACAGAATGAAGTGAGCGTTGACTCCCGTTCAACGGGGCACACTTACATGTGACACCGCTCGTGTAGCCTCGTTGGGGAGTTTCCTTTAGTTCTAATGTAAGGCCTAAAGACATACCGTCACTTTGCCAGTTTTCTGTGGTATGCTCAGCAATCGATAACCTGGGTGTGTGATGTCTTTACTCAGAACCCGCGTAAAATAAGTAATCTAATAATAATAATGTCGTGTGACGAGGGCCTCCCGTCGGGTAGACCGCTCGCCTGGTGCAAGTCTTTCGAGTTGACGCCACTTCGGCGACGTGCGCGTCGATGGGGATGAAATGATGATGATTAGGACAACACAACACCCAGTCCCTGAGCGGAGAAAATCTCCGACCCAGCCGGAATCGAACCCGGGCCCTTAGGATTGACGTTCTGTCATGCTGACCACTCAGCTACCGGGGGCGGACATAAGTAATCTGAAAGGCTACTATTTAATGAAAGTCATTTAAGCATAAGTCCCCTCACCCTACACCATGGTGCAAAAAGATTGTAGGCAAATGGACACCTAGAATGGAACCCTGACCAATGACGTCGCGTTTTCTTCATCCAGAAGGGCAAGATTCGTGTGACAGATGATGATAGTCCTAGGAGATTGAGAAGGCTTCCAGCTACCAATCGACGTCCCAGATGTGCAGTCCCTTTGAGTTAATCAGACAGATGGGTCAGCCATATTTAAAGCCAGTGCCACGTACGCATGTCAGACATTGCTCATCCCTATCGTGTGCAATTTGAGAGACAGGATCCTCCAACTTATTTTCCAGCGTCCTAGACATCATTTAGGAGACAGGTCCGTCTTTCAAGACGACAATGCGCGTGCACAGCGTGCCCATATGTGAACATCTTCCTGACGGTAGAAGGAATCGATAGAACAGAATTTCCGAGGTATACACTCAAAAGAAATCGACTGGTCATGTTTGAGAGTAGTTAACGGTTGCAGTGATTTTATAGCAAAAGCACTGGTCACACAAACAAATAGCTACATTGCCGGATTTGGAACTCATTTCAGATATGAGTGGTAAATCCTCTATATTCACTATTATAGTTCTATTAAAAATTACTTTGGAGCAATCAGTTCAGGTTTCAGTGCTCACATTAATCTCTATTGGCCGCACTTAATTCGTGCGTACACTGACGGCTCTCGATATCAAGAGACTTCGGTCGTAGGATGTGCATTCTTGTCCCGAGGCCGAAATATTCCGAGCGATTTCGTCTGCTCCCATATTGTTCAATTTTTATCTCGGAAGCAATATCGGGTTGAGAGTCTCTCATACTTTGCCGTCGTGTAGGCGTCGAGAACCTGGGGATAGTGTCGGCTTAGAAAGTGAATTGCAGTCTATTGAAAATCCTAAGTGGAACAGTAAAATGAATATTCAAATACTGGAAATCACATGAGAATCAGTACACGTCTTCTTTATATGAGCGCCAACATATGTAGGATTGATGAACAAAGACAAGGTTTACAATTTGGCGATGATGGCCAGTGTTACTAGACCTGTAACGAATTTCGGTCTACCATCGTCCGATTTTAAGTTACGGGTGGGCAACTGCTGAGGAGTAATGGGCACAGAATTGCCATCTTTTAAGGGGCTCCGGAACGCCCTATACTTGCAATGTTAAAATAACGCTTATAAATTACATCTTTCCTCACAAAGTATTTGAGGAAGGAAGTTGAACTTTTTACAGATTATTTATTGGAATATGGGCTACAACTTAACACAGGGATTTTACAAAATTTTAGTTTAGTTATTAAAGATGATTTTTTTTTCAATTGTAATGAAAATTCACAACATTTTTTTGCAATTTTTTATTTATATATTCAAAAATATACAGTTTTTTGGAAAAAGGCTGTGTTAAATTATGCAGAAGGTACTGTGTAACATTTACTGAAAGTTTGAAACAAATATGTTTGGAAGATCCTCAGAAAACATGTAATTGGTATGAGAAAATAAAAGTTTTGGGAATCGAGCGACAAAGATTGGATTAACTTTTTAGTGCATTCCAGGTCCATAGGATGGATTATCTTCATCCTCTGCAAACTCCTCCTCCAGCTTCCTCTTGTTCCTCCTACTATTTACTCTTGCTTGTATTTCTAGACTCTTTACAGTCCTGTCTGCAGCCCGAAGGCGTTCCTTGTCTAAAGCAAGCATCGCTCGTACCATGTTAGAACCTATCTTCATTCCCATACTTCTAAATACCTTGCACCTTACAATGTTGCCATCATTGAAAGTCGCAACAGCAACTTTACTTTTACTCATTATTATATTCAACAAAACAGAGACTCAAGAAACAGAATTAATTACGAATATTTTCGAGATAACGACAGAGTAAATAAACATGAAACAATCGACAATCGCACCAGCGATATATATTGAACCATCACAGGTTAGCCACAACACATACTTTATCTCACATCACTAAAATGTACCTGATGAACACGGACGTTAATAATAACACCATTTGACAGCAGTTTAACAGCGCCACAGTGGGTCACGCACATGTAGAACACATTTCAAAAAAAAAATTAAAAATAGTTGTAGTCTTCGGAATTGAATAAATTATATATCTATTAAAAGGTAATAGTCTGCAGATTCAGAAAACGCAAAAAAGTAAAAATTGAACTTTTCATGATTTTGAGCCTTTCCGGAGCCCCTTAACCTGGAGTCAACACTACGCTGCAAGAGAACCACTACTTACATTACGCAACAGAATTACAGACTCACTTTTTCGAAACTCTGTAACTGTCTCCTGTTGCGATGCATAAATTTGAAATCTATCTCAAAGGTGCTGACAACGGTCCTCTGTAATGGTGGAAAAGTGACGCGCCCTGCGACGTCACCCTCGGGCTCTACGACGTATCAAACAGCAACTGTCTACACATGCGAAAAAAAGGCCAGAGCTGAGAAGTTCACGCGACGTGTAAAGAGAATTAATGATGTCCTATTGGCATCCAATTTCACCAAAAATCTGCCCAACGCTACCGTTAACGTGTCACGCGATGGGAATGTCGTTACACCCACTCTTACCCAAATTTCATCCCTTCTTTTGACACCTCTGCGATGGAGAGAAAACCCCGAAGCCCAGGGTTGAAATCATGCGGTTTTCTTAGGAGTGGCCGAGGAAAACATTTCAGAGACACCGCCTCCCAGAATCGATACAAAGAGGCCTCAGGTGACGATACAAAGGACATCAATTAAACTACGCCTTTCATTGAGACGTTGATTCCCACACATATCGCGGGCTAAAACGACATTTTACTGTGCGACGAGCAAAAGAAAGACGTTCTCGACAACTGAATCACTCGGCGAAACTTGAACGTGATCCGAAGCAGCTACAGGTTCTTACGCTTTTCCAGAGCTGTTTCACACCCTGTTGTGGTTTGATCACGGACGAGTGCGACATTGACACGTATGAAAATAAAATGGCAAACCGACTCTACAGGGTGTAACAAAAAGGTATGGCCAAACTTTCAGGAAACATTCCTCACACACAAAGAAAGAAAATATTTTATGTGGACATGTGTCCGGAAACGCTTACTTTCCATGTTAGAGCTCATTTTATTACTTCTCTTCAAATCACATTAATCATGGAATGGAAACACACAGCAACAGAACGTACCAGCGTGACTTCAAACACTTTGTTACAGGAAATGTTCAAAATGTCCTCCGTTAGCGAGGACACATGCATCCACCCTCCGTCGCATGGAATCCCTGATGCAGCCCTGGAGAATGGCGTATTGTATCACAGCCGTCCACAATACGAGCACCAAGAGTCTCTACATTTGGTAGCGGTGTTGCGTAGACAAGAGCTTTCAAATGCCCCCATAAATGAAAGTCAAGAGGGTTGAGGTCAGGAGAGCGTGGAGGCCATGGAATTGGTCCGCCTCTACCAATCCATCGGTCACCGAGTCTGTTGTTGAGAAGCGTACGAACACTTCGACTGAAATGTGCAGGAGCTCCATCGTGCATGAACCACATGTTGTATCGTACTTGTAAAGGCACATGTTCTAGCAGCAAAGGTAGAGTATCCCGTATGAAATCATGATAACGTGCTCCATTGAGCGTAGGTGGAAGAACATGGGGCCAATCAAGACATCACCAAAAATGCCTGTCCAAACGTTCACAGAAAATCTGTGTTGATGTGATTGCACAATTGCGTGCGGATTCTCGTCAGCCCACACATGTTGATAGTGAAAATTTACAGTTTGTTCACGTTGGAATGAAGCCTCATCCGTAAAGAGAACATTTGCACTGAAATGAGGATTAACACATTGTTGGATGAACCATTCGCAGAAGTGTACCCGTGGAGGCCAATCAGCTGCTGATAGTGCCTGCACACGCTGTACATGGTTCGGAAACAACTGGTTCTCCCGTAGCACTCTCCATACAGTGGCGTGGTCAACGTTACCTTGTACAGCAGCAACTTCTCTGACGCTGACATTAGGGTTATCGTCAACTGCACGAAGAATTGCCTCGTCAATTGCAGGTGTCCTCGTCGTCTAGGTCTTCCCCAGTCGCGAGTCATAGGCTGGAATGTTCCGTGCTCCCTAAGACGCCGATCAATTGCTTCGAACGTCTTCCTGTCGGGACACCTTCGTTCTAGAAATCTGTCTCGATACAAACGTACCGCGCCACGGCTATTGCCCCGTGCTAATCCATACATCAAATGGGCATCTGCCAACTCCGCATTTGTAAACATTGCACTGACTGCAAAACCACGTTCGTGATGAACACTAACCTGTTGATGCTACGTACTGATGTGCTTGATGCTAGTACTGTAGAGCAATGCGTCGCATGTCGACACAAGCACCGAAGTCAGCATTACCTTCCTTCAATTGGGCCAACTGACGGTGAATCGAGGAAGTACGGTACATACTGACGAAACTAAAATGAGCTCTAACATGGAAATTAAGCGTTTCCGGACACATGTCCACATAACATCTTTTCTTTATTCGTGTGTGAGGAATGTTTCCTGAAAGTTTGGCCATACCTTTTTGTAACACCCTGTATACAATTCCCAGTTCGTCCGTAACCTCCTGGCGCCCATTCCCATCTATTGATAACTTTAAAAATGTCTCTTTACAGAGTCAGTGGAAGGAGCCTGCATATAGGCAACCATTTAATACACCTAGGTGGCAGTTGTCTTTCTGGAGGCCCGTAGATTTTCTCTGTAAAGACACATTTTTAAATGGGAGTGGATGCCACAGAGGTTAGTGTCGAACTGGGTGGCTCTTAGAGGGACCGTTTGCCATTTTATTCCCACATATGTCAATGTCGCACTCCTCCATGATCAAGCCACAGAAAAGTGTGAAACAGCACTGAAAAAGCATAAGAACTCTCAGCTGCTTTCGATCACTTAATGCAGTGCTTAGAACTGCGTAGAAGCCTCTTGCATACTGTTTGCAAGTACACGCTGGTCATCAACTAAAGTCAGTCACGGGACCCATGTCTGCTTTGATTCCGATCCTTAATCCGATGTTGGCTGGTAGAGATCTGTTCCATTCTCTTGGTGATTTTTTCCAGGAAACAGTTAAACAATACACATGAAATACCGTTTCCTTGCCTCACCACTGTATTTATCGGGAACCTCTCCGAGAATTGTCCTCTAAACTTTACTTTGAATTTGGTCTTACACAGAGTGATCTATTGGGATTTTCCTCGAGTACTAGTTCTCTTAGTATTCCAAAGAGAGTGATTTTCTTCACGGAATCTTACGCCTTTTTTTTAATTTCGCCGTAACGTTATTTATCTGCTTTCATGAGGATTATTTTCAGTCAGCTTCAACATTCGAACCTTCCTGGCAGATTAAAACTGTGTGCCCGACCGAGACTCGAACTCAGGACCTTTGCCTTTCGCGGGCAAGTGCTCTACCAACTGAGCTACCGAAGCACGACTCACGTCCGGTACTCACAGCTTTACTTCTGCCAGTACCTCGTCTCCTACCTTCCAAACTTTACAGAAGTTCTAGCTTCAACATTCGTTTGCAGGTTTCTTCAGCGTCTTCTTCGAAAGGTACGTAAAAGATGCATAGTTTCAATTTTCTTTAACTTGTAATGGGTGCAACGACATCTTTTTTTCCTCCAGGCACTTTTCATATTTTGGAATAATGGAACATTGGCTGAATGAAAAGGGCTTCTATCAGTAACCACTTCCAGTCTCGCGGAAAAATAATAGAAAGAAGTAGACTCAGCTGTAAACTTTCATAGAAGTGATTTTGGCCTTCACTAAACGTTTCGTCAGCGTTCGGCCTCTCGTAAATCAGTGAGTTGCTCAACTGGGGCTGCTCCGGCGGCTCCAAACGCTACAGCCCCGAGCCCTCCCACCGGGCAGACCCCCACGACACACGCCGCGCCACGTCGTAATGAGCGGACAGCTGGCCTTCTGGTGCTTGGGAAACGCGTTCTCGCATTCGAGGACTCATATTTCGTCGGCTCGGTCAACTGGAAACACTACAGAGTGCCGTGTGCTGCGCGCTAGAACAATGGCGGGGCCTGCGATATGAAGCACCGGCCACTCCGGGAGCGCAGCCAGCGTTTCACAATAGCCGGCGCTCTCATCGTACGCAGGGAAGAGTCCAACTGAGTGGACCAGCGCCAACTGAGGGCTGCACAGTGCAGCCTCTGTCCAAAACGCCGAGAAGACTTCAGTTGTTTCCACATTTCAAGAAAAAGTTGGGAAAGATAATGGTAAAACTAGGAGGGGTGGTCAGAAACAAAGGCCGATATTTCTGGTGTTTCGTCTGTTATAGAGATATTAGCAGTGTGCGTACATCAGACACGTGCGCTTGGCAACTGTGCAGAGTTTCAGCTACGTGTCATCAGCGCTAGTTGTAGCTAAACACAAGGTGCGACTCGTTTGGAAAAACTAATCTCGCGAAGAAATCCGCTCAGTTATTCGATCACTGTGGGCGAAACATGTAACCGCGGCTGAAATTCACCGGCAACTGGTAGAGGTTTACAGAGAGACTATAGTCTCGACAGGGTGCCACAGAATGGTTTAGAAAGTTTGCGGCAGGCAGAACAGTTTCGCTGGGACTTCATCGACCATCCTACCTACTGTACGGACCTCGATCCGAGCGACTTTCTTCTTTTTCCTCACACGAAGGAGCACCTAGGAGGCCGCTGATTTGGTGAGGTGAAACACTTCGTAACAACGTGGCTGAATACGTACCAGGAGAGCATTGGTCCCGTACTTTGTAAAAAAAAAAGTTATAATTTAAATTATTCCACAAAATTTTAATGAGAAAAATGCTAATTATTTACTATCAAAAACAGTCTTGATCACAAATTATTTATTCCGGTGACCGGTTTCGACCACAACTGTGGTCATCTTCAGACCAATGACCAAGAACCTCCTTCTGGAGCTAAGTAGTGATTTACCACCAGAAGGAGATTCTTGCTCATTGGTCTTGAAGATGACCACAGTAGTGGTCGAACCGGTCACCGGAATGAATAATTTGTGATCAAGACTGTTTTTGCTAGTAAATATTAGTAATAACGCTGATCACTGGTTGCTCCCACAACATCTTGAAAAGGAAACGATAATTAATTTTTGACCAAACAGGTAGTTCCAAGCTCGTGGAGTAGGAAAGGTGCTGCGACAAGAAACACTAAGCACTACTTAAAAAAACTTATTTATTTTATTGAATACCTGAAAGGATTTCAAATCACATTTACTCGTATCTGTAGAACTCCAGGCAAAGCTTTCGTTTACTTGCTAAACCATGACAGTTTAAATTTATGTTTACGCAAGACCCTGCAATAAAACTAAACCCAAATAAAGTTAAATAACTTTACAATAGATTAAAACATAAACATTAAAAATTTCAGTCTTAAAATTTCTTTAGATATTTTTAAGAAAATAAATATTCGCGATTATTAACAAATTAAATCACTTGAAACGTAAGCAATGCAATGGCGAGTAATCCAATCTCTTTTACAGTAAGTAAACATCAAGTGCCTCATTTCCAAAAGATCTCCTTTTACATGGCGGGTTAACTATAGATTGGGTGGTTGGCTGGTACCACTTGTACATACCACCTCTGAGCTTGTTAGTTTTGCCTTTCATCGACTCAATTTCCACTCATAGTAATAATAGCTTCTGCAACAAACCACGCTTAAACACTTCTAATAAGTCAACACAATTCCACGCATGGTAATAATAGCTCCTCCAACACAACAACGGTTAAACACTTCTAATAAGCAAGCAACGACTGAACGAGGTGAGACAGTGGCTAGCACTCCTCCCATTGGGAGGATGACGGTTCAAACCCGCATCCGGCCAGCCTGATTTAGGTTTTCCGTGATTTCCCTAAATCACTTCAGGCGAATGCCGGAATGGTTCCTTTGAAAGGGCACGGCCTATTTCCTTCCCCATCCTTCCCTCATCAGACTGGATCAGTGACCTCGCTGTTTGGTCCCCTTCCCCCAAAACCATCAACCAACCAAAAAGTGTGAAATAAATAACATCAGAGCTTGGGGCAGTTAGCTGATTTAAAGACAAGGCCTTTAATTCACTCAAATATATCACTTAACTAGATAAGGGGCTAGACAAGTTAACTGCCAAACCGATGAACAAACTTAAATATTAAAAAGAAACACAGCACCTTAATTAATTACTGCAATTGAAGAAAGGAATATACATTACCAAGCCGGCCGATGTGGCCGAGCGGTTCTAGGCGCTTCAGTCTGTAACCGCGCGACCGCTACGGTTTAAGTAGTTCTACGTTACAGGGGACTGATGACCTCAGATGTTAAGTCCCATAGTGCTCAGAGCCATTTTACTTACCAAAAAAAGAAGCTAGACATCTCAACTGATCAATTTAAGTATTAATAAACACCACCTTAGTTGCTTGCTGCATTACAGTCTTTAAATTTAAGGAGATCTTTCCTCCTTGTTACTACGCTCGCATTGAAGTAATAATAATAATATGTGGTAAGATCATCTGGGACCAAACTGCTGAGGTCATCGGTCCCTAAGCTTACACACTGAAACGTCCCCTTAGAACAATTTATACACGACTGTGCTTAACCTGACACACAATATTATTTAGCGCAACGCAATCTGACTTTCAAAAATCCCTACAAAAGAATGGCCCTGACTAACATTAAACTATACCTTTCACAAATAACTTACCTCACAAAAATCTTCATTGCTCGAACTACTGCAATACAGCGAGCGCCACTATTGCCAGCTAAATAAAAGATTGAAACTACAGAAGGCACTAACTACTGATAGGGATAGTTAGCAAATGAAAGATATTAATAGAGAACAAACAATGTATTTACCTTAATAGTCATAATATATATATAGCAGTTCATGACAAATTACAAAACTCCGCCATCTCTCTCCCTACATCCACCACTGCTGGCGGCTCACCTCCAACTGCGCAACGCTACGCGCTGTTCACATCCAGCTGCCGCTGCCCAACACTACAATGGCAGACAACAATGCAAACTAGCCACAGGCTGCACACAGCACAGCCAGTGATTTTCATACAGAGCGCTACGTAACGTTGCCAATAAGAAAATATAAACAGCCTACTTACATAGCCCCCATGCTCCCCACAAAAAATTTTACAAAATATTTTTGGGCAGTGGCCAATAATGATTTGAAAAATTTTTTCATAATTACAATAACAAAGATATCAAATGCACACACTTATTGATACAGTGTTGGTCAAAAGCTAAAATTTTCTCACAGTTCATAAAGACAGTCCTGATCACTCATCATAGTAGTAATTACAGTTTTTTTTTTACAAAGTCTCATTACTAAAAGAAATTGCACACAGAAGTAGTGGATTTCCATGCAGTCTTGAAGAAGTAGTGTTGTCCTTCCAACTGAAAGACAGTGCTGACTCTTGACATGCTGACAGGTAATGGGCCACAACAGAGCAAACCCACAGCAGAGTCATTCGACGCTTTGAAGAGGATTGGTAGGTAGGTCATCACAGAGCAGACCCACTGTAGTCCTGGTAGAGAGTATGGTATTGGTGAGTCAGGAAAGGTGTAGACCCACTGTAGTCCTCGTAGAGACGGCCAGCAGCCAT
The DNA here is from genome assembly GCF_023864275.1 of Schistocerca cancellata. Taxonomy (NCBI): domain Eukaryota; kingdom Metazoa; phylum Arthropoda; class Insecta; order Orthoptera; family Acrididae; genus Schistocerca; species Schistocerca cancellata. The sequence goes on from NC_064632.1 coordinate 115,169,352, forward strand.
CTGTTGCGACTGTGCAGGAGCACATTCACCATCGAAGAGTCTTGCGGAGAATATAGCAAGTCCATAAACCACCACTTGTGCACGCACAAAGTTTTTGGAATTGTCCTTAGAAGTCTTGCAGACAATATAGCAAGTCCATAAACCACCACTTGTACACTCACGAAGTTTTTGGAATTGTCCTTAGAATCAGCAATGCTGTTATCCAGTCCCTTGCTGAATTATTAACACACGTGCTAACACTAACAGTCCCTACTTCTCACATATTGTCCATATACTATGACCAATGGAAACGTGTGCAGTGAAATGTAACTTACAAGTTACTAATTTGATGAACTGGTGTCAATTACAATATTACAACATGAGAATACAATTACAAAGGTACAAAATACATCATTAAAAACATAACAATACAGATAACATTTGTAGTAATACAGGCTTTACAAAAGAATCGAACTAACATATACATCAGTGTTACAGGAATTATGACATGAGTACATACATAAAAGATCAGAATAACTTTTGAAACATCAACTTTACACATGAGCATTAAAACAAAACAGAATAAATAATGTCTAAACATCTTTACAAGGTAAATAACATATTATTAATGCCAATTATATTTGAGGAGAACAGTATTCCTCATCATAGTGAATGTAGCTTAATATTAGAAGAAGAAAAAATTCTATGAAACTACACAGAGACAGGAAGAAAACAAATACACAAGGGTACACAAACACATAGTGGGATAACACCAAAAGGAAAGGACAACACACAATTACATATTGGGAAAAAGCAGCAAAGAGGAAAGGACAGGGTTTGTTTTACTGCAGTATTTTGCATGGAGATCTCCCTTGGTTCATCATTATTCCCAAAAGTCCTACCTATACCTGCTTTCTGTACTTTTTTCGTTTAACTTCTCAATACATTTCTTCCAATTCATTGCAACTCATTCTCTTATAGACTACCCCCTCTTAAGCTAACTTAAATCTACTGAGCTCGATGCTAAACTAAGGGACGAGGCAATGCAGCAGCACAAAATAATTAACACAAACATCAATGACAAAAAAATGGAAATTGGTGAAGCAACTATATTACAACTAAGATAAGGCACTGTGCAGCAAACAAGAAAACTAAATCCGTAGTAAAACTGGCTTAACAGCGTAATACAAAGTCAAATTCTGTAACATTATGCCTGGCAAACAGCAGCACCAAATAACAAAACTTATATCTAAACATAACATAGCTCAAGCAGAAAAAATATTACACTAAAATGGCCATGTCTAATACCTATGTCACATCTTAACACTAGAGTGATGCATCACGAGAACTTACACTAGCAGATAAGTTACCAAATCGTAAAGAAATTATTTATGCAATTCCTGTGAAGGGAAATGTCTATTTATGTGCCCTCATTTTCTTGGAAGTAAATCATAAATTTCTTATTGAGTGGATCTGTAGGCATAAAATAATTATATTAGTACATTCATAAAATTTTATTTTAAACAATGCCGCAGTGCAGCTAGAAACTAGATATTAAAGAAAATGAGCAAATATGTACAAAGGACGGCATGAAACATCATTCATTAGCCATATGGCATTTCTCTCAACTAGAAAGACAGTAGTCATAATCAGGTGTATAGTCATAAAAATATTTCTCGTCATTTCATTAGGCATTTCAGTAAATATCATAAATTAAGAGCTCCACAGTGTAATCATATGTTTTCAAGTTCGACCATGTCGTTTTTGCGATGCTTTCTACAAAGGAATGTCAACAGCGAGGTTAATGGCCTCTTTTTTTCTCCACCTAATGGCTTTCTTCTGTCAGACGACTACCTCTCAGCTGGGTGCCCACGACGCATTATGTGCAGGTGGTCACTTAACTTTCTTACGGAAATATTTACTACAGCAGTTTCCGCTACAGTGACAGTCTCATATAAAAATATTTCACAGGTCAAGAATTTGCGTTACAAATCTGTAGAAACAAAATGCTATTCATATAACAGTGTCCAAAAAACTTTCGTCGGCATTGTAATACATTCACACATTTACATACACATTTCATAACTCTTAAAGTACGATTTTTGGTTTCCAACATCCTTTTTCACAAGTCAGAGTCCCTAACCACTATTCATTACTTCTTACCTTATTCGTCGACACTTCTTCAATATTTCATCTTAATAAATGTGTAGCATAATCAAATTCCTCATATAACATCGGCTTATTGATCATAAACATACCTCAACAGCATAATACACATCGTCATCGTAAAAATAACATCATAACACCTCAGTCAAATCTCAAATACGTCGTAGCTTTCTGCAATAATTTCAAAACCTAAAGAAAATTCTCTGCCCATGTCAAAAGTGTCATCTACCTCAAACGTTCTTTAAAATCATGATCTCATACCAAATATATCATTCAAAGCTCTCATAATATCACAATGGTTCCGAAAAAATATGAACAGTTCACACAGTACAGACAAAATACAGTTTCATAAGTGTGAAGTCATCCAACTGTGTAATTGCATAAACATGTGTCACTGATGTAGTAAAAAAATGTTTATCTCTCAGTTAAATGATCAGATAGCTATGTAATTTATGTGTCAGAGGAATATGGTACCGATGTGTAAAGTTGTATAAGCAAATACCATATTAGCTAGGGCTCCTTGTGCTTGCCAAACACATGATACACAAAGTAATCGTGCACCCCCCTGAGGATTAATGTACTTATATCCTCAGGTGTTAGAGATTACAAGAATGAAATGAAATGTATTACGGAAAACTTTCTTTGCAATATTGTACTTCAACTATCTTTAAAAATAAATGTTTTAAGTACAAAATTAATCACTCAAATACGTGTCCTGTAGCGCTAAATGTGCTTCTTGCTGTAAGATAATCTCTGTGGAAGTGTCATAGTTATTGTCCTCCGAAAGCTAAGTTCTGCAGAAGTCAATGTACTTACCTCATGATAAACGAAAGTGAAATGCTTTGCGTATAGATATCTTAGTTATTACGCTTATTGTTGTGATGAAGAAAGTACTGAGCTGTAACGTATTGTTGTTTTACGAAAGAGGCTGTCTCATTGTAGCTATACCACAAAAGTTACTACTAAAACATGTTTTACTTTCCAGAATAATACAGAAAAACTGTGCAGATATAAAACAGAAACACCGCATAAGCAACATTGTAAATTGTCACTCATTAGTAGCGTCGTGATAAAATCGTGTATCTGTCACATTAACTAACCACTGTGTCATCTGTTCGCAATAACAATGCATCCGTAATTTCTGTTTGAATAAGTTCTCTTGGTTCTTGACTGGATATTTAACTTTAAACATTGTTGCATGGTAACAGTTTCTAAAGCATACTAGTAACGTGAAGTGAAACGTTTTATGACAAAGACAAAGTTAAAAAGCAGATTATCTTTCAATAAACGGTTTTACATGTGAAATGTGGTGTAAACCTTTACTCTTCCTAGTACGCAGAGTTTCAACTGGCACGGAATTATCATGTGGTATACGTCGGTAAGGAATACTGGAATTTTGCTCAAGGTTAGCGTCAATGTTATTTTTCCCTGAGCCAGCGGGCGCAAGTGGCTGCCTGCGGTGCGAGTCATTGTCTGCTATCTCTTTGTTGGAGTGCGTCGTTATTGGGATTTGGAGACCTAACTTCTACAAATTCACCGTGACGAGAATCCCGCCAGTTCTGATGCAGATCAGGTCTGTCGTTACGATCATATCGTCTGTCGTCATGTCGGTACATTCCATAGTTTCTTTCCTGTCGGTCACGTGGTGGAGAATTTCTCCCTGAATCGTAACTGCGCGCTGGACCGTTGCGTCTGAAGTTATTCTGTCTCCCTTGATAATAATTTTTTTGGTTCCCATATTGTCTGTTTCTAAAGTAATCTCTGTCATATTCATTACTACGAAAATGCGATCTTTCTCTGTAACTATTATTACTCTGCCAGTGGTTGTCATATGGGTGGTGTCTGTTTTGATCACGATTTGCGTTGTAAGAATAGCCTTGTCGTGTCCAGTTATTGTTTCTGTCGTCACGGAATTGTGACGTATGTGACCTGTAGTGATTGTTTTTCTGTTTTCGCATCCGGCGATTGTCTGTGTCAATTTCTAATTCTTGTAGGAGTCCCTGAAAAGCTTCAATGTCGTCTTTGCAACGTCCTGCCAAAATAATATTTCTTAAATGTTCAGGCAATTTCATTAAGCAAATGCGGATGAGTTCTGAGGGGCTGTATGGGTTTGAAAGATACTGATTCTTATGCAACATGTCTTCAAAATATTTCTCAAGACTGGAAAATTCAGATTGTTCGAAATGTTTCATCATTATGATGCCATGTTTTACTCGGTCTTGTGTGGCTTGAGACCAATATGCTGAGAGGAAGGCATGGTAAAATTCTCCTTCACTGTGGCAATCGTGAATGACCGATTGCGTTCTTACAGCTGGTTCATTCTCTAAGTAGCCACACACAAATTCTAACCTGTGCTCCAATGACCAGTTGGGAGGGAAACAATGAGAGAATTGATGGAGCCACGCTTGTGGATGAATGTCGTTGGCAGAATTCTTAAACGTTTTGAATTTACGTGTAGTAATGAACAGCTTATAATCAAAATCATCATATCGGCGAGTCGCATGTCGGTCATTGTTATGACGTTTCGGCGGTTCCATCTCAAAATTGTTGTACCTTGCCAATTTCTTTCATAATTTCCGAAGTGCCCTGAGTTATTATTTTGTGGCTGTTGCGTATTTCTATGTCCCTCTTCCCGTATTGGAGCGCGAGTGTCCTCTGAAATACGTAATTCTTGTATTACCTGTGTCAGCTGATCTTGTACTTCCCGGATTTCTCTTTGGTGTTGCGTATTAATTTGATTCAGATTTTGTTTCAGTTTCCTAATTTGTTCGCACTCTTTTGTGTCATTAAAGACTACCGGTTTTGTGTCATTCAGATTGTCATCTACCTTCGTAGATAAGTTAGTGACCTGATCTGAAAGTTCGGCTACTTTCTCTGATAATGAACTAATTTCCTCCATGTGTCTTTCTGAACCAATTTTCAGAGTATCTTCTGTGTCCTTTAAATTTTCCTGAGTTTTTGCAAGTTGCGTAACCGAATCAGTAGATGCAACTGAGTCCATTTTAGCTTGCAAGGTCTCATGATTTTCATGAACAATAGTTTGCAGTTCTTTTATGGCTGCTTCGTGATTCTGTAATGCATTTCCATGACGCGAAAAAATAGGTTGAAAATGCTCACAAATTTGTGTTTTTACGTCATTACAGACTTTTTGACATTTCGATTCGATGTTATGTAACTCAGTAGTTAAATCTTCACGTGTTTGTTCAAGTGTGGTGTCTAACTTTTGAAGATTTTGTTCCATTGTGTCTAACTTTTTAAGATTTCGTTCCACTGTGTCTAACTTTTAAAGATTTTGTTCCACTGTGTCTAATTGTTGCTGTGTTTGTCTCTGGTATTGTTCCATTGTGTCTAACTTTTGAAGCTTTTGTCCCATTTGTTGCATTAATTGTAATAACAATGCATTAGTGTCTGGAATCTGTTCCTCTACGCTTTTCGGCAGTGCATTTGCACCAGCAACATTCACATTTTGACAAGCAGAAAATGTGTCTTGACTCATTTGAGAAAACGGTGAGGACCCAAAACCTAAGTCTACAGTATTTGCAATATTGTGTTCTGTCATTTCGGATTCCTGAGGGGAGCTGTTGCCGACCATTCGATCGATAATGCTTCCCTGTTCACTAATTGTTTCACTGTCTACACCATTGTTTGCAGCCCACTCCATTTCCCTATGTACAATAACCAAATTACTACTTTCAACATTAGTTAATTTATTACTCGGTGGCGCTAACACACTGCTTTCGTCTTCACTGTCATTTCTCAGTTTACTTTGGAGCCTAGTATTACGTTTTTCACACGCCATTATTCTCACAATATTTCACACGACAACACAAAAAAAACACAATTAAAAGAGCAAAAATAAGAGAACACATTAACATAGAACTGAAAATAGTATCTAGTTAATTGCAAGCGCAGCTGCGAAATACTTGGTGCAAATCTACATGCATGCCACAACTGTTTTACTGTGCAACAATGAAAAACCACAACTACCAAGGAAATTCTCTCTATAATTACGCACTAGCAATAAACAATAGCTACACTAAATACACAAACTACAAGAAAAAATCAGAAGATTCCAGTGAAGTATCCTGGCAGGGTCGCCATATGAAATGTTCCCTTAGAACAATTTATACAAGACTGTGCTTAACCTGACACACAATATTATTTAGCGCAACGCAATCTGACTTTCAAAAATCCCTACAAAAGAATGGCCCTGACTAACATTAAACTATACCTTTCACAAATAACTTACCTCACAAAAATCTTCATTACTCGAACTACTGCAATACAGCGAGCACCACTATTGTCAGCTAAATAAAAGATTCAAACTACAGAAGGCACTAACTACTGCTAGGGATAGTTAGCAAATGAAAGATATTAATAGAGAACAAACAATGTATTTACCTTAATAGTCATAATATATATATATATATATATATATATATATATATATATATAGCAGTTCATGACAAATTACAAAACTCCGCCATCTCTCTCCCCACATCCACCACTGCTGGCGGCTCACCTCCAACTGCGCAACGCTACGCGCTGTTCACATCCAGCTGCCGCTGCCCAACACTACAATGGCAGACAACAATGCAAACTAGCCACAGGCTGCACACAGCACAGCCAGTGATTTTCATACAGAGCGCTACGTAATGTTGCCAATAAGAAAATATAAACAGCCTACTTACAACACAACTTAATCTAACTTAAACTAACTTACACTAAGGACAACACACACACACACACACACACACACACACACACACACACATACCGATGCCCGAGGGAGGACTCGAATCTCTGACGGGAGGAGCCGCGCGAACCGTAACAAGACGCCCTAGACCGCACACAGGTTTCCCTTAGTTCCAATTGTTAGACGGGGGTGAGTGCTTACCAAATGTAAAACTTTCGCTGCGTCGTTCGTCGCTACAGCTGGAACTCCATTCCCATATAAGCAGCCACACCGTAAGGCCCATCTAAAGCTGAGTGAGATGCACACATTGTTTCAAAAGCTATATTCAGAACGGTGCCTTCAGTGGGAAGCAAATAGCAACTGCTTTGTTGAAAGTGAGACCCACTCGTGGAACTGAACCTAGTTTACACGCGCCACTTGTTAACACTCCGATGTACTGTAGTTACTCCAGCCAGTTAGGCAGAACCCAGCCAGCACACACAACCGTCCGTCCAGACAGAACACAACACATATCGGCTCTGTGAACGAGTAATTTCACTACCGCTCTAGTTCTTATCTATGCGAGGAACCACTATGCGGTCACTCTCTCTCTCTCTCTCTCTCTCTCACACACACACACACACACTCACACTCACACTGTCCGTCCCCGTTTTCTTTCTTTGTTTGTCTTCTCTCTAACATCAACGTGCGCGCCCTTTTTAGACTAGCCGCGCCAGAGTTTCTCTAATATCCGAGCTGCGATTTAATGCTACATGTCGAACCCCGATCAAAGATGGAGCAAGGTTGACTGCGCGACGGATCAAGTATATTCGAACTCATCCCACGAAGTTAGAAGTACCTAAAACGATGCGGAGACCGATGTATCTATCAGACGATTGTATTGGTTGTATGAATTAAAATGTACACGTTTCACTGCAGGCTTTGCAACCTTAGTTTCTGTTGTGTCTAGACAAGACAGCCTAGACACAATGAGAGGAAGCCGAAAGGCACGCGCTTAAACTTACGCAGGCTGGCGTGAGGTCTGAAACAGGATACGTAATGAATGCTATAAAGAAAAGTACGTATCTTCTGGAATACTTAACTTTAATCTACATTTGTAGAACATCGCTCTTGATGATACATTAATAGAATCTCAATATCAATTGAATACGGCGCCTTGCTAGGTCGTAGCAAATGTAGCTGAAGGCTATGCTAACTATCGTCTCGGCAAATGAGGGCGTAGTTGTCAGTGAACCGTTCCTTGCAAAGTCGGCTGTACAACTGGGGCGAGTGCTAGTACGTCTCACTAGACCTGCCGTGTGGCGGCGCTCGGTCTGCCATCACTGACAGTGGCGACACGCGGGTCCGACGTATACTAGCGGACCGCGGCCGATTTAAAAGCTACCACCTAGCAAGTGTGGTGTCTGGCGGTGACACCACAGTTTCTGATAACACCACGTAATATACACTGAAGTGGCAAAGAAACTGGTGGAGGCATGCCTATTCAAAAAGAGTGATAAGTAACCAGGCAAAAAACGGCGCTGCGATCTGGCGCAGTTGTTAGATCGGTCACTGCTGCTACGCTGGCAGGTTATCAAGAATTAATTTAGTCTGTACGTGGTGCTGCAGTCGGCGCACGAGCGATGGGATACCATTAAAACATCAAATCTCCGACATCGCTGCGGCCGAGAAAAGATCCTGCAAGAACGGGACTAACGACCAGTGAAGGCAATCGTTTAACGTGACAGAAGTGCAACCCTTCCGCAAACTGCAGCAGATTTCAGTGCTGGGCCAACAACATGTGTCAGTGTGCGAACCATTCAACGAAACAGCATCGATACGGGCTTTCGGGACACAAAGCTTTACGCCTCGCCTGGGCTGGTCAGCACCGACATTGCACTGTTGATGACTGGAAACACTTTGTCTGGTCAGACGAGTCTCGTTTCAAGTTGTATCGATCGGATCGACTTGTACGGGTATGGAGACAACCTCATGAATCCACGGACCCTGCATGTCAGCAGGAGACGGTTCAAGCAAGTGGAGGCTCTGTAACGCTATGGGGTGTGTGTAGTTGGAGTGATTTGAGACCCCTGATACGTCTACATACGACCCCGGCAGATGACACGTACGTAAGCATCCTGTCTGATCACCTGCATCCATTCATGTCCATTGTGCATTCCGATGGACTTGGGCAAATCCAGCAGGACAACACGACACCCCACACGTGCAGAATTGCTACAGAGTGGCTCCAGGTCTGAGTTTAAACACTTCCGCTGGCAATCAGACTTCCGGGACATGAACATTACTGAACATACCTGGGATGCCTTGCAACGTGCTGTTCAGAAGATGTCTCCACCCCTCGTACTCTTACGGATTTATGGACAGCCCGTCAGGATTTATGGTTTCAAGGGGCCCTCACACGTTCAATAATATTGTCAAACTGTGAACACATTGACCGTTTGAGAGCACGTATTGTCATATTTTCAACTCTAGAATCATTTATGAACAGAATTGATGGTTTGAAAATATTCTCAGTATTGTTAATAGATTCTGAAAGTGTGAGGTCAAAATTGACTGTTTGACAATATTCTGCGTTCAGATCTTGACAGAACTTCAGGAACCAGCCACGTGGCGTTACGCTAGTGTGAACTGCCTATTTTTCTCAATTCGCCGTTTTGTATGTCATACCCCCCTGAACCATGGACCTTGCCGTTTGTTGGGGAGGCTTGCGTGCCTCAGCGGTATAGATGGCCGTACCGTAGGTGCAACCACAACGGAGGGGTATCTGTTGAGAGGCCAGACAAACGTGTGGTTCCTGAAGAGGGGCAGCAGCCTTTTCAGTAGTTGCAGGGGCAACAGTCTGGATGATTGACTGATCTGGCCTTGCAACACTAACCAAAACGGCCTTGCTGTGCTGGTTCTGCGAACGGCTGAAAGCAAGGGGAAACTGCAGCCGTAATTTTTCCCGAGGGCATGCAGCTTTACTGTATGGTTAAATGATGATGGCGTCCTCTTGGGTAAAATATTCCGGAGATAAAATAGTCCCCCATTCGGATCTCCGGGCGAGGACTACTCAAGAGGACGTCGTCATCAGGAGAAAGAAAACTGGCGTTCTGCGGATCGGAGCGTGGAATGTCAGATCCCTTAACCGGGCAGGTAGGTTAGAAAACTTAAAAAGGGAAATGGATAGGTTAAAGTTAGATATAGTGGGAACTAGTGAAGTTTGGTGGGAGGAGGAACAAGACTTTTGGTCAGGTGAATACAGGGTTATAAATACAAATCAAACATGGGTAACGCAGGAGTAGGTTTAATAATGAATAAAAAATAGGAGTGCGGGTAAGCTATTACAAACAGCATAGTGAACGCATTATTGTGGCCAAGATAGACACGAAGCCCACACCTACTACAATAGTACAAGTTTATATGCCAACTAGCTGTGCAGATGATGAAGAAATTGATGAAATGTATGATGAGATAAAAGAAATTATTCAGGTAGTGAAGGGAGACGAAAATTTAATAGTCATCGGTGACTGGAATTCGACAGTAGGAAAAAGGAGAGAAGGAAACATAGTAGGTAATAGGGATTGGGGGAAAGAAATGAAAGAGGAAGCCGTCTGGTAGAATTTTGCACAGAGCATAACTTAATCATAGCTAACACTTGGTTCAAGAATCATAAAAGAAGGTTGTACACATGGAAGAATCCTGGAAATACTAGGAGGTATCAGATAGATTATATACTGGTAAGACAGAGATTTAGGAACCAGGTATTAAATTGTAAGACATTTACAGGGGCAGATGTGGACTCTGACCACAATCTATTGGTTATGAACTGTAGATTAAAACTGAAGAAACTGCAAAAAGGTGGGAATTTAAGGAGATGGGATCTGGACGAACTGATTAAACCAGAGGTTGTACAGAGTTTCAGGGAGAGCATCAGGGAACAATTGTCACAAATGGGGGCAAGAAATACAGTAGAAGAAGAATGGGTAGCTCTGAGGGATGAAGTAGTGATGGCAGCAGAGGATCAAGTAGGTAAAAAGACGAGGGATAGTAGAAATCCTTGGGTAACAGAAGAAATATTGAATGTAACTGATGAAAGGAGAAAATATAAAAATGCATTAAACGAAGCAGGCAAAAAGGAGTACAAACATCTCAAAAATGAGAGCGACAGGAGGTGCAAAATTGCTAAGCAGGGATGGCTAGAGGACATATGTAAGGATGTAGCGGCTTAGCTCACTAGGGGTAAGATAGACACTGCCTACATGAAAATTAAAAAGACCTTTGGAGAAAAGAGAACCACTTGTATGAATATCAAGAGCTCAGATGGAAACCTAAGGAAAGAAGGCAAAGCAGAAAGGTGGAAGGAGTATATAGAGGGTCTATACAAGGGCGGCGTACTTGAGGACAATATTCTGGAAATAGAAGAGAATGTAGATGAAGACGAAATGGCAGATACAATACTGCGTGAAGAGTTTGACAGAGCACTGAAAGACCTGAGTCGAAACAAGGCCCCGGGAGTAGAGAACATTCCATTAGAACTACTCACGGCCTTGGGAGAGCCAGTCCTGACAAAACTCTACATTTTGGTGAGCAGGATGTATGAGACAGGCGAAATTCCCTCAGACTACAAGAATAATATAATAATTCCAAACCAAAAGAAAGCAGGTGTTGACAGATGTGAAAATTACCGAACTATCAGTTTACTGAGTCAGGGCTGCAAAATACTAACGCGAATTCTTTACAGGCGAATGGAAAAACTAGTAGAAGCCAACCTTGGGAAAAATCAGTTTGGGTTCCGTAGAAATATTGGAACACGTGAGGCAACACTGACTGTACGACTTATCTTAGAAGAAAGATTAAGGAGAGGCAAACCTACGTTTCTAGCATTTGTAGACTTAGAGAAAGCTTTTGACAATGTTGACTGGAATACTCTCTTTCAAATTCTAAAGGTGGCAGGGGTAAAATACAGGGAGCGAAAGGCTGTTTACAATTTGTACAGAAACCAGATGGCAGTTATAAGAGTCGAGGAGCATGAAAGGGAGCAGCGGTTGGGAAGGGAGTGAGACAGGGTTGTAGCCTCTCCCCGATGTTATTCAATCTGTATATTGAGCAAGCAGTAAAGGAAACAAAAGAAAAATTTGGAGTAGGTATTAAAATGCACGGAGAAGGAATAAAAACTTTGAGGTTCGCTGATGACATTATAATTCTGTCAGAGACAGCAAAGGACTTGGAAGAGCAGTTGAATGGAATGGACAGTGTTTTCAACGGAGGATATAAGATGAACATCAACAAAAGCAAAACGATGATAATGGAATGTAGTCGAATTTAGTCGGGTAATGCTGAGGGAATTAGATTAGGAAATGAGACACTTAAAGTAGTAAAGGAGTTTTGCTATTTTGGGAGCAAAATAACTGATGATGGTAGAAGTAGAGAGGATATAAAATGTAGACTGGCAATGGCAAGGAAAGCGTTTCTGAAGAAGAGAAACTTGTTAACATCGAGTACAGATTTAAGTGTCAGGAAGTCGTTTCTGAAAGTATTTGTATGGAGTGTAGCCATGTATGGAAGTGAAACATAGACGATAAATAGTTTGGACAAGAAGAGAATAGAAGCTTGCGAAATGTGGTGCTGCAGAAGAATGCTGAAGATTAGATGGTTAGATCACATAACTAATGAGGAGGTATTGAATAGAATTGGGGGGGGGGGGGGGAAGAGGAGCTTGTGGCACAACTTGACTAGAAGAAGGGACCGGTTGGTAGGACATGTTCTGAGGCATCAACGGATCACAAATTTAGCATTGGAGGGCAGTGTGGAGGCTAATAATCGTAGAGGGAGACCAAGAGATGAATACACTAAGTAGATTCAGAAGGATGTAGGTTGCAGTAAGTACTGGGAGATGAAGAAGCTTGCACAGGATAGAGTAGCTGCATCAAACCAGTGTCAGGACTGAAGACCACAACAACAACATAGGAACTTTTCGGCTCAGATTCTTTAGACAACTAACATGTTCCTAACCAACGTTTGCAACCGAGTTCTTCAACTAATGATCTCGATGTGCGGCTTATAAGACTGGCCTCCCGCGACCAGCAGAGAAGCACGTGTGCTGCCAGCCACCGCGTGGCGGCAGCTGACCCTTACTGGTGGCGGCGGCCGGCGCGCCGCCCAGCGGCACGTCCCCAGCTGTCTCCCGTCGTTACGGCGGGCCCGCTGCCCGCTGCCCGCCCCCGGGCGACCATTACGGACGGCAAACAAGCGAGTGACGGGGCGGAGGCGGCGCCTCTTGTTACGCCGCGGGCGCAGCGGCCGGCGTCCGGTGTCCGGCGCCCCGTCACGGCTGCTCGTTACCGCCGACGCCTGTCGGCAAACCTGCCCGGCGCCGGGCGTCCCCTCACACAGCAGGTGTCGGCGCTCGTCAGCACACGCGGGCGCCTGCCGCCTCGCTGCTCTAGTCTGCGCGCACAAATTGTAGCCGCTTTATCCGTCGGTACAGAGTCAAAACGATGGGTATTTGCGAGTAACCTGCCTGTAACGTGTTTATCTGACATTTATTACACTTGTGCAACTGGCGTCTGTGCATTAAACTTTTCTTTTTCATCATTATTCTGACGGTTTTGATGCATCAAAAATGGCTCTGAGTACTATGGGACCTAACAGCTATGGTCATCAGTCACCTAGAACTTAGAACTACTTAAACCTAACTAGCCTAAGGACAGCACACAACACCCAGCCATCACGAGGCAGAGAAAATCCCTGACACCGCCGGGAATCGAACCCGGGAACCCGGGCGTGGGAAGCGAGAACGCTTCTGCACCACCACGAGATGCGGGCTTTTGATGCATCCGACCAGGGTTCTTTGCCTGTGCCAAACTCTTCCTCTCAATGAATCATTTAGACCCAATACCGTGAATTACTTGTTTAAAATGTTCCCCTCTCTGTTTGCCCTCCATGTTTTACTCACTACAGGTCCCTCAAAGGACTTGGACGTTCTTCCTTGATGTCCTACTGTTTTCATCTTTAGATAAAAAAAATTAAAAACCAAATGTGAACAACAAAATTATGTCGGATTATACATCTTGTGCTTAATCTTAGATTAGGTCATACTTTTATAACATTCACTCACCATTCGCCTAAAAGAGAAGGCTGAATAAAATCAGCAGTGATAATTTTACTGTTTTTTTTCTCGTATTAGTCTTTTGGGTAAATGGGGACATCTCGAAATCTGTTTTGGACCTAGGAGACTAATAAACAAAATTTATCTGGTTAAAACGTTTTATTCAATATAAAAACAAAGAACATCGCATGAAATTTGGTTTTCTTGATCTGTTTTCCAAATAAAAATTGTTATATCTCTAATTACTTCACTGTAACACTAGCTGCGAACCCGTTCTGCCAAGTTCTGTACTTATTCCAATCTCCTATTAGTCCAAGCCCTCCACCCCCACACACAATATCCACTTCCTCCTTCCCCCTTCATCTCCTCCTCCTCCTCCTCCTCCTCCTCCGTCCATTCCTCCTACCACCTCTCCCTGCTGCTCTCCTCTCCTTTCGTTTCCTTCGTGTGCCCATCTCCTCCTCTTCCCTTTCTCTTTCCATTCGCACCTCTGTTCATCACCTCCTCCTCCACCTCTCTGCCTCTTCCTTCCTCCCTCCTGTCTTTGACATCTCCTCCCCTTTCCTCTCTCTGTCCGTCTCCTCCTTTTCCTCCTCTTTGTCCATTTCCCCATTCCCTATCCCTGTCCATCTCCTCCACCCTATCTGTTACTATCTCCTCCTTCACCTTCACTATTCGTCCATCTCCTCATCCTACCTTCTCTCTCCACTCATCCCAGTAGGAGACTGATGCTTCTTACCTCTACAGTTTTTCTTTTCGACTATAGCTAATACGTGTACCAAATTTCATTGACTCTTTCCAGGGGTTTACAATGATCTTCTTGTCTGTGATTTTGCTCGCAGACGCACACGTCAAATAAATTTCGCACGTATTTAATATATATCACTCGTATTTGTACACATACACAGAGGGCCAAAAGTTATAGGGTACATCTTAAGATCGTGTCAAACCTCCTTTTACCCGGCGTAGTGCAGCAACTCAAACAACCTTTGGCAGACCCCTGCAGAAATATTTGGCCGTCCTGCCTCTGGAGTCGTGCCTAATTATTAGGAAAGTGTGGCCGGTGCAGGATTTTGTGCACAAACTGACCTCTCGATTATGTCCCAGGAATGTTCGATAGCATTCATGTCTGGCGATCCCCGTGGGAAAATAATTTGCTCGAACTGTTCAGAATGTCCTTCAGACCAATAGCGAACAATTGTAGCCCGATGACAGGGCGCATTCTAATCTACACAAATTCCAACGATGTTTGGGAACACGAAGTCCATGAAATGCTGCAAATGGTCTCCAGTGAGTCCCACCAGAGGATCCAGCCCAGTCCATCTAAACACAACCCATGCCTGGAGCCACCACCAGATTGCACAGTGCCCAGCCTGCACATCCCCCAGGCTGTGGCTAAGCCGTGTCTCCGCAATATCCGTTCTTTCAGGGGTGCTAGTTCTGCAAGGTTCGCAGGAGAGCTTCTGTTAAGTTTGGAAGGTAGGAGACGAGGTACTGGCAGAAGTAAAGCTGTAAGGACGGGGCGTGAGTCGTGCTTGGGTAGCTCAGTGGTAGAGCACTTGCCCGCGAAAGGCAAAGGTGCCGAGTTCGAGTCTCGGTCCGGCACACAGTTTTAATCAGCCAGGAAGTTTCATATCAGCGCACAGTCCGCTGCAGAGTGAAGATATCATTCTGGAAACCTGGACCCAGGCTTCGTGGGCTCTCGGCCGTGTTCGAACCCTACCATTAGCTCTTACGAACTGAAATCGGGAATCATGTGACCAGGCCACGGTTTTCCAATCGTCCAGCCCAGGAGAGACGCTGCAGACGATGACGTGCTGTTAGAAAAGGCACTCGCGTTGGTAGTCTGCTGCCATAGCCAATTAACGCCAAATTTTGCCGCACTGTCCTAGCAGATACGTTCATCGTACGTACGATATGATTTCCGCAGTTATTTCACGCAGTGTTGCTTGTCTGTTAGCACTGACAGATCTACGCAAGCGCTGCTGCCCTCAGTCGTTAAGTGAAGGCCGTCGCCCACTGGGTTGTCCGCGTTGAGAAGTAATGCCTGAAATCTGGTATTCTCTGTACACACTTGACACTGTGGATGTCGGAATACTGAATTCCCTAACGATTTTCGAAATGGAATGCGCCATGCGTCTAGCTCCAACTACCATTTCGCATTCAGAGACTGTTCATTCCCGTCGTGCTGCCATAATCACGTCGGAAATCTTTCCATGTGAATCACCTGAGTGTAGAACGTCAGCTCCACTAATGCACTGACCTTTTAGATTGGGACCTAGCTCATGCTTTTATAACGTAAGAAATAAAAACTTGATTGTTCCATTCACCCAGCAGAGAGGGGTTAATCTTATTGTTTCCTCTATTTATTGATTTCGGAGATGAATGAGGACGTGTCGAAATTTTTATTAGATGTAGGAGAATAAGAAACAGAATTTATGTGATTCAAAAAAGTTTTACTCAATAGGTAAAATAGAAGTATTGCAGAAGTTGAGACTTTTTATTCCGTTTTCTAAATAAAAACTGTTAAGTCTCTAAGTACTGTACCGTAACATTAAACTGATGAACTTGGTTTATTTGTTAATACATTAAGTCACTGACCTGATGTTTAACAACAATGTCTTTGAATCTACAAGTCCTACTCCAGAAGTAACGAAGAGCTTTCGAACAACATCTCTTTGACTAAAAATAACCGTTAAAATGAACCTCTTTAACCATCCTCGTTTTTTCCCTTTTTTTAAAAAAAGTAACGTTTGCCTTCTAAATAACAAATTTTGCGAGCATACAAACTAAATGAGTGATTTCCATTTCCATATACTTTATGCACAGTAGTCTCCTGGGCTGAGATAAGTGACAGGTGGTGCTTCATTTTCGTCAAATTACTTGTCTTCTTCTGAAGAAACGCTGACGATTACTGTTTCACTTCTCTCCACAAACTGTGAGAACAGAACGCTTCGCTTTCTATTAGCCGAGACACAAGTCTGGTTAAAGTATACTTTAAAACTGAACTTTGGGTTAATTAATCGTGATTGAAAATTTGCGTATCTTGTACTTAACTTAAAACAACACAATTTAAATTGGTACTTACAAATAAAGTCGAAGTAAACAAATTCAGCACTACATCCGACGATTGTCACAGAGTGAAGAAACATCAACTGACAGTCTCACTAAATTTGAAATTCATAATTTTGCTGTTAAATTGGTTCACTAGTAATCTAGACAAAAGAAACTGTGACAAATGTTCCCCTTTGTCTTCCTATACGATAGCATATAACTTTTTTAAAATTTTCGTTTTTATTCATCCCATTATTTCTATTCACCCTATTTTACTGACTCATCCTGCCCCTTCCTCTTGTCAATGTTTTCTGCATGTCCCCCCCCCCCTTGCGATTCTGCAAAGAACCTCAACATTTTTATTAGTCCATCTAATTTTCACCATCGTTTTAGAGCACTGCATCTCAAGCGCTTTGATTCTCTTCTTTTCCAGTTTTCTCGCAATCCACTGTTTATTTCCATACAATTCCGTGCTCCAAACGTACATTCTGAGAAATTTCTTCCTCAAATTGAGGTCTATGTTTGATATCAGTATACTCCTTTTGGGCAGGAATGTCCTCATTTACTGAGTTAGCCTGTCTTTTATTTCCTCCTTGTTTCGTCCGTCAAGTGTTATTTTGTTTTCGAGGTAACTATATTCCTTGACTTCGCCTACTGCTTAGTGGCCAATTTTGATATGTTGCTCAGCATTACTTTCATCTTCCTCCGGTTTACTCTCAATGCACAGTATTTGTCCATTATGACTTCATTTCATTCAGCACATTCTGTAATTCTTACTAGCCTTCACTGAGTATGGCAATGTGCATTACTTGATCCAGGAATTCTTCCGTAGTAGAGGTAGGCGACCGTTCAGGTTTGACACAAATTCCCCTTACAGAAAAGTCTTGATCGCACAGTTATTTATTAAATATTAAGAATTTCGAAAAAGCATCGTTAATACAAACTGTGGGTCAACATACACAAATTGTGAAAAATAAGTCACACGCACTAATGTAATGTATGTTAAAGACAAACACTGTATGCCCAGTTATTTCTACTTGTATTGAAAGGGTACAGTATTGTCCGACATTGAAAATAGGTACAACATTCTTCTTTATTTTTGTCAGAACAACATATTTTTTGTTATAATAACTAAATTTCACTTAATACGCTGAAGCCGGATACCAGTGTAGGAAAGAAGGAAAATTTATTTATTTAATTGATCACATGTGCACTCCCACAAAATAAATCCCTATATCCAATTTGGTGAGATCTGCGAAATGAATGAATGTATGGTCGTCTGCTAACCGCAGATAGTGAATGGGCAATATATGATCATCTTTGAGACGGTCCTTTGGTCACCTTTGGTGGAACCAAATAGATGAAATTTACCTGGCTTTGAGCGCCTGAAATGTGGCTGACCAATGCGGTAGCAAGGTGCTCCCCCACCTTGATGGAGGTGCGAGCTGACCTGCAGAACGGCCATGTTTCAGCACTCTGGCGCTGGATCTTGTGTTGGTAAGACCTGTCTTAGGTGTGCTCCGAAAAGACAAAAGAGTGGAGAGAATGGTATGCATGTGGAATACTTAAGAGTAGTTTGGAATAATAATTTCTCTATTTCAGAAACTTTTGTGGGGAGAATTAAATGTCAGGCAGGTAATATTAATGGGTTCGTAGTAATCTTCAGAACAGACCAACGGTCACGAAGAAACCACGTGTAGCAATAAGTTGAAATACTTCTAAGTGCTTAAGTTAAGCAGAATTACTGGCGTGTGAACTAAAAGTTGGAAATATTTAAGAAATGGCGTGTGCAGGACTTGAAATTAGAGACGAGTACTTCCACGTGGTGAGCACTGTGTGAGTCTCAATCTGTGTATGATATAAAGGAAAAAGAGAAGTACTCGTCCATGGTATCAGTTGAGGACTCGCGTGTGTGACGAATATGTTCTTAATATTACTTTGCGTGTTATGTTTCGGTATGACGCTGGATTCAAACTCTAATACTCTGAGAGAGAAGCAAGGTGAGTCAGCCATCTATCCAGCAACGCCACTTGGCTTGCATTGCACAGGAAGACGTGCACATATCCTCCAGAGTTCGTAGTAGGAAAGAAAAGTTACGAAGTGGGGCAGTGTCGTATGAAACTGGGATGAATACTAATTGAAGTGGGAAAGCTGAAAGTGAAGTGATTCTAACGTTGTGACTATTCTTTGTGATGTATGTTGCCAATGTGATGTATTTCACGTAATTTAAGTATGTGTGATTTGCATGGGAGAGTAGCAAGATAGGTTCAGAGGTAGTGGGTCAAGCATGTTCCTTTTTGTACCGCTCGGTCTGCAGGAAGTTTTCGTGATGATGGGTGTGAGAGTCGAAGTGTGAGATATAGCAAACGATCCACCATCCTATCCAGAAAGTGCACTGTAGCGTTAAATAAATACGAGACCATAAGGTAGAGAACAACCAAAGTAAAGCCATGCCCACTGGGCGGAGTTTCTCATGTGTAATTGTTGTAGAAAATCTAATGGTGTGTTTAGGCTATAGAATTTATCGGAATAAAAAAGATAGTGAAAAGAAAAAGATTGGTGGCCTTTTCCTTCGAATAGTATGTTGTCATGGTATCCAGAATTTATAATGTGTGTGCCATTCATATCCAGTGCGATGGCCACGTGATGATCAAAGCCGTTGGGTAAGAAAGAAAATGTGGTATTGCCAGTGCGTAGTGAACAGTCAGATTTGTGTAAATTACTAATAGTCAGATGTGCGTTATCCATTTCCGTTGCCTAATATTCAAACAGGAGAATAATTTGTATCTTAATTGTGAGTACTAGAGCTCATATTATTTGATAAATAAGAATGAATCCACTCGCTTGACAAACCACTCATCTTGCAGGCCTGACTGCTTGATGCCACAGTATGAGCAAGGCATGTGGGTACCTCTCAGTATGTAGATCTAGTTTTATGCTCAACGAACTGAGCACATGGACTGTAAATAGAAATACACTTCTCGTTGCACAGTAATGCCTATACTATCCTTCACGCTATAAATGGTTAAAGAATGGTTGTTACTAACCTATTCACTTTATAAAAAGAAGAAATATGTATTGTAACATTACAAATTTAATTAATCCTGTCTAGGCACATATTAATCAATACTGCAAATCATTCATGACCTTTTATATTTGTATTTTACATCTAAAAAAAAAATCCTGATGCTACTGACGAAAAGAGGCTAATATGTATTTACAGGGTTATTACAAATGATTGAAGCGATTTCACAGCTCTACAATAACTTTATTATTTGAGATATTTTCACAATGCTTTGCACACACATACAAAAACTCAAAAAGTTTTTTTAGGTATTCACAAATGTTCGATATGTGCCCCTTTAGTGATTCGGCAGACATCAAGCCGATAATCAAGTTCCTCCCACACTCGGCGCAGCATGTCCCCATCAATGAGTTCAAAAGCATCGTTGATGCGAGCTCGCAGTTCTGGCACGTTTCTTGGTAGAGGAGGTTTAAACACTGAATCTTTCACATAACATCACTGAAAACAAGTTTCGCACTGAACGCATCCTCTTCCATGAGCTGTTGCAACCGCGCCGAAAATTCAAAGCGTTTGACTTTGTCATCGGGTGTCAGGGCTTGTAGGAATTGTAAACGGTAAGGCTTCTGCTTTAGCCTTTTCCGTAAGATTTTCCAAACCGTCGGCTGTGGTACGTTTAGCTCCCTGCTTGCTTTATTCGTCGACTTCCGCGGGCTACGCGTGAAACTTGCCCGCACGCGTTCAACCGTTTCTTCGCTCACTGCAGGCCGACCCGTTGATTTCCCCTTACAGAAGCATCCAGAAGCTTTAAACTGCGCATACCATCGCCGAATGGAGTTAGCAGTTGGTGGATCTTTGTTGAACTTCGTCCTGAAGTGTCGTTGCACTGTTATGATTGACTGATGTGAGTGCATTTCAAGCACGACACACACTTTCTCGGCTCCTGTCGCCATTTTGTCTCACTGCGCTCTCGAGCGCTCTGGCGGCAGAAACCTGAAGTGCGGCTTCAGCCAAACAAAACTTTATGAGTTTTTCTACGTATCTGTAGTGTGTCGTGACCATATGTCAATGAATGGAGCTACAGTGAATTTATGAAATCGCTTCAATCATTTGTAATAGCCCTGTATTTTATGTAATGTGACATTTTATCGCAAAGATTCTGGAGTTTCATTTATTATTTTACTTATTGGTGCAGGAGCACATGGTATGACTGACATCACATGTACATGAATCTCATGTATTTAAAAAGTTTTTACCTCCTCTGTTAGTGGTATATTAGATGTACATTTTATTGTTATTTAACTTTTATATATGTCATTGCTATAATTCTATGCAGTTTTATGGTCATTTAACTTTTATCCAATGACGGCGTGTAAAATATCTTCTTCCATAAGAGTTCTTATGTCGCTTTGCGGAGAAAATGCTCTTAGTACATTTGCTCGTCGATGTGCGTTGTGTTTGGTTAATGTTTACGCCATTTGTTGGAACAGTTCACTTCTTTGATAGTTTAATACGCTACAGCCAGTCTGATCAAAGTGACATTGATTGAACTGACAACTGTAGCTCGATAATTATGTGGTATCTGTAAAACGAGAAGTATTTTACTATTTAGAGTCCATGTGGTCAGTTTGCTGAATCTAAAACTAGATTTACACTTAATTACTTAAATAAATTCACATACTCTGTTTGTCACTATCACACATTCCACTGGTATGTGTCACTTGTTTTTCACAATTTCTGTTTATTGGCCCCCAGCTTAGGTCTGACGATTTTTCGAAACGCGTAACATTTAATAATGAATTTTACTATCAAGGCTTTTCAATCGTTGCGACTTGCACCCGCGGTCTAGGGATCGGTCAGAGGGCTGGTTACCCTCTGTAATAAAAAAACTGAGTAAGGGATTCGACGATCAACTTAACGGATGTCATGTGACGTCCACTCACACCAAACGCAACGAACAATACCGAACTTAATGAAGAGACAAAAAAAAAGGGTACCGTCTTTGATTCATAATCAGTACGTCTGCGGTCCCGGGTTCGAATCCCGCCGCTATTCAAATTCTGATTAAAAATCAGTATTGGCGGCCGAAGACTTGCAGCATAAGAAGTCACCCTCATTCTGCCAGCGACCTTGTCAAAGAGGGTGGTGGAGCGGACATAGGTTCAAGGCACTCCCTTGTCCTAGGGGTGGAAAACTGCCCCTAAAGGCGAAAGATCAGCAGTGATCAACGGCATGGAAATGCAGAAGGCAATGGAAACCACTGCATTAAAATCACCTAACGTGTATCCACAGGACATGTGACCTGTAATGATCATCTCTCCATTGGCAAAAGATTCTGGAATAGTCCCCCATTCGGATCTGTAGGAGGGGACTGCCAAGGGGGAGGCTACCATGAGAAAAAGATTGAATAATCAACAGAAGGATAACGTTCTACGAGACGGAGCGTGGAATATCAGAAGCTTGAACGTCGCAGGGCAACTAGAAAAAAAGAAAAGGGAAATGCAAAGGCTCAATCTACATATAGAAGTGGTCATTGAAGTAAAGTGAAAAGACAAGGATTTCTGGTCGGGTGAGTATAGGGTAATACCAACACCAGCAGAAAATGGTATAACAGGAGTAGGCTTCGTTATGAATAGGAGAGTGTGTTTCTGTGAACAGTTCAGTGGCAGGGTCGTTCTTATCAGAATCGACAACAAACCAACACCAACAACGATAGTCCAGGTATACATGCCGACGTTGCAAGCTGAAGATGAAGAGATAGAGAAAGTGTATGAGGATACTGAAAGGATAATACAGTATGTAAAAGGAGACTAAAATCTAATAGTCATGGGGATTGGAATGCAGTTGTAGGGGAAGGAGTAGAAGAAAAGATTACAGGAGAATATGGGCTTGGGACAAGGAATGAGAAAGGAGAAAGACTAATTGAGTTCTGTAACAAGTTTCAGCTAGTAATAGCGAATACCCTGTTCAAGAATCACAAGAGGGGCAGGTATACTTGGAAAAGGCCGGGTGATACGGGAAGATTTCAGTTAGATTACATCGTGGTCAAGCAGAGACCTGAAATCAGATACTGCACTGTAAGGCGTACACAGGAGCAGATACAGACTCAGATACAAATATAGTAGTGATGAAGAGCAGCCTAAGGTTTAAGACATTAGTCAGGAAGAATCAATAGGCAAAGAAGTGGGATACGGAAGTACTAAGGAATAACGAGGTACGCTTGAAGTTCTCTAAGGCTCTAGATACAGCAAAAAGGAATAGCTCAGTAGGCAGTACAATTGAAGAGGAATGAACATCTCTAAAAAGGTCTATCACAGTAGCTGTGAGGGAAAACATAAAAGTACTTCAGCTGATTGGTGAAAGGAGGAAGTAGTAAAATGTTCCGGGAAACTCAGGAATGCAGAAATACAAGTCGATGAGGAATGAAATAAATAGGAAATGCAGGGAAGCTAAGACGAAATGTCTGCAGGAAAAAGGTGAAGAAATCGAAAAAGAAATGATTGTCGGAAGGACTAACTCAGCATACAGGAAAATCAAAACAACCTTCGGTGACATTAAAAGCAAGGGTGGTAATATTAAGAGAGGAACGGGAATTCCACTATTAAACGCTCTTTCTAATCCGACCACTTCGTTCTTTGTCTTCCATCCTTACTATTCCCTCTTGGTTCTTGTCCATACTGCTTATTATCCGTCTTTCGCTCTACCTTAAACTAATTTTCCTGAGAGAGAATTTCAAACATATCCCTTCATTTTACATTACCGAACGTTTTTTCTATGTCAACAA
This sequence comes from Schistocerca cancellata, assembly GCF_023864275.1. NCBI lineage: Eukaryota > Metazoa > Arthropoda > Insecta > Orthoptera > Acrididae > Schistocerca > Schistocerca cancellata. Next base: position 115,193,143 of record NC_064632.1, read on the forward strand.
ATGTTATGAACGTTTCTTGATTTTTCTTAAGTCTTGCTTCTGTTATCAAGCGCAAAGCCAGAACTGCAGTGTTTTTCCCATTACTAAAGTTAGTCCGTGCGTCACTGCACAGCTCAACTTTTTTTTTCATTCTTCTGCATATTATTCTTGTCAGCATCTAAAATGCATGAGATGTACGGTAGTTTTCACACATATCTGCCCTTGCTGCTTCGAGCTCCATTACAAAACCTAATACCACAATAATAACTGTACGAATCTAAACAAAGTTATCGCTCTGAAAACAGATCTAGCTTTACCGGCGGACGGATATAGTTCACACTAAATCTCACTCGCAAGGATCAAAGAATAAGCGCAACTAAACATGGTATGAACTCCTTCCTGCATTACTATTAGTATGAAAAACACACCAAGCCCTGAAATGAGGTACAGGAATAGTGTGGCTACAATAATGATTAGCTCAACGAAATCTGCCTGTAGCTCTAGCCTGTGACCTGTTTAACCTGCTCTGCGTCTTGCAGTCCGATCTATGGCTAAAGGTACTTTGCAGACTAAAATTTAAGTCATGTGCATAGTGTCGTGTCCTGACGTAGGTGGGAGAGGGAAAAATGGGGTTACTGGTCAGTCTGCGCTCCCGAGCGGTACAGAGCAGAAGGCAGAAGGAGAATTCACAGTCAAGGCATTTGACTGTTTTCTTCTATCTGAGCCAACACTGGTACAGTCATTTACTAGAAATGCAGGTGGTGAGACTCGATAGGGAACTCGTTGTGGAGACTCTTGGACAAACAGGTTTTGAAATAGTTGTTTATTCCAGGCAGGACTAACTAATACACTGGAGGCTAATTCTAGGGTTAGAAAAAGCCAGTGCAGTAGTCCCAGGAGTGGATGCTAACCACAGTAGCAAACACTAGCAACAACTTAATTGCAAAACAAAACATACAGGATGTGACACTGTGTAACCTCCCCCTCACTTATCGACCTTAATGACAGTGAAAAATTAAACCGCGTGTACCTAATGGAAATTTGGGAAAAGCAATCGTCACCGAAGTTAATCTGTCGGTAAAGAGGGAGTAAAGGGTTACATCTAAATGAAAGGAAAAATGCTAATGAAACAGGTGGAAATTAATTTTGAAAAGGGGTAAAGTTAATAAAGAAAGTAAATGTGCGGCCGTTACGTTAACAATTAACTAGCGGTAATTAGATATTTGAGATTTGGGGGAAATTACGGTCGCCAGTCCTAAGGACAATTACTATAGTAACTGAAAAAGAAAGATTATTACACATATAATTAGCACTAGAAGCGTGGCAACTGAAGGTTGACAAGTGTAGTGTGAAAACTGAAAGTTTGTCAGAAGTAATAAATTTCGCTACACTCTGACTTAATTTAGCAAAAGAATTAATAAAACCGGAAAATCGTAAGTTAATTTAGTGACTGAAGTTAATAGTGAGCTTTCTTTCTGAAGCACATCGAAATTCAGTAAAATACGGTTAGTCTTGGACTACCTCAATAATCATTTCAAAAGCTACTTGAATCTACGCAATTTAGAAATAAGAGATTTAACTTTGAACTTGAATTAAATGATTATGAACAATTTACAATAGTAAAATTTAGTACGTACCAAGCTGAGCTGCAGTCACAGGTAAGCTAAAATATGGTAACAAAACTAGCACTCTTAATTTGTGCTTGTGTAATCTAAGTATTGTAGCCAGCTATGAATACTTTAACTGAACTTTGAAATTAAAGTAGTGAAATGGAATGATTGTATTTTAATGCTAGCGTCTGAATGTGAACGACACTCGGGTTCATTCCGGAAAAGGAAGGGACCCTGCTTGGTAATGCAATTGGGACAATAAGCAACAAAGGTTCATGCTAAGTAGCTGTAATTTTGTGATGCAACAATTTTAAAAGTTTGAAAAGCTGAGGTCTGCCATACAGTTCTAAAACGTTACGTGCTTCCAGTCTTCCTTGTTGGTTGGTTGAAGGTTTGAAGCCGTCGATCGAGGAGGTGGCGACAGTCACTCATTGTCGGCCGTCGCTGTTGCAGAAGCTGGATGTTGGCGCGCCTTCTTCTCGACACGGTCAACAGACGAAACGGGCTCTTGATGTGCGCCAGCTAATGCTTCCCGTCCGCGACACCATGTCAGAAACTATCATCGCAAGTCGAGCGCAATTACATGCTGCCAAACCCTGAAAGCGCGGCAACTCGCGGGAGCTTCACACAACACACCTGCTCCACTCGCTACTCCAGCCAGACTCCCTCTCCGCCCGCGCTCCACGCGACAGAGTTAACACTACCAAAGATCCTAAACACTTTGATTCTTCACACGACCTATCGATGTAATCGTTCGATAGCAGTTTTCCCTAGGCAAGGCCCAGCGTAAGAATACAAATAATATTTACGAAACAAACCAATTATACATCGACATAAATACATAAATATATATATATATATATATATATACAAATAGTAAAACAATTACAACATGTAAAGACACATAAATGTCATATATTCAGGTAACAAAAATAAGGAAAACAAATTTATAGTACAATAGATGGAAATAGGAGGATATGCATTTCCGGCGTTACAACTGTTTACTGAGGCATTCCAAGTGAGTGAGCAGACTTCGGGAAGCTGGACAGAGGCTGGAGTCTACGGACGCGGATTCGGCGCCCAGATCGTCTGACCGAGAACTCCGCCAAAATGCGGAATCTAGGGGTTTTCTGAGGCAAACATAAGAACACTGGTGAAATGAGAAGAAAGTACATACTTAGTTCTAATATAAAATTCAATAAATTTAACATTATTAGGTCCTACTATCAAATGTTGCAAGAGTCTATATATTTTTTCTACTAAACAGTGAAAATGAAATGAGCGTATGGCATCGGTGGCCGGGAAGTTCGGCCGCCAAGTGCAAGTCTTAGTTCAGTCGACGCCACACTGGGCGACTTGCGCGCCGGTGATAGTGATGAAATACTGAACAGTTATATTGAGAGGTAAGAGAACAAAATGCAATTGCACTTAAAATACTCCAGAATAAAATGAGTTGAGACATTATTTAACAAATTCCGTTGTATCACATAATACAGGGTTATTACAAATGATTGAAGCGATTTCACAGCTCTACAATAACTTTATTATTTGAGATATTTTCACAATGCTTTGCACACACATACAAAAACTCAAAAAGTTATTTTAGGCATTCACAAGTGTTCGATACGTGCCCCTTTAGTGATTCGGCAGACATCAAGCCGATAATCAAGTTCCTCTCCCACTCGGCGCAGCATGTCCCCATCAATGAGTTCGAAAGCATTGTTGATGCGAGCTCGCAGTTCTGGCGCGTTTCTTGGTAGATAAGGTTTAAACACTGAATCTTTCACATCACTATGCGTGAAACTTGCCCGCACGCGTTCAACCGTTTCTTTGCTCACTGCAGGCCGACCCGTTGATTTCCCCTTACAGAGGTATCCAGAAGCCTTAAACTGCGCATACCATCGCCGAATGGAGTTAGCAGTTGATGGATCTTTGTGGAACTTCGTCCTGAAGTGTCGTTGCACTGTTATGACTGACTGATGTGAGTGCATTTCAAGCACGACATACGCTTTCTCGGCTACTGTCGCCACTTTGTCTCACTGTGCTCTCGAGCGCTCTGGCGGCAGAAACCTGAAGTGCGGCTTCAGCCGAACAAAACTTTATGAGTTTTTCTACGTATCTGTAGTGTCTCGTGACCATATGTCAATGAATGGAGCTACAGTGAATTTATGAAATCGCTTCAATCATTTGTAATAGCCCTGTATGTAAACCAGAAAGTATGCGGCAAGCAATTATATTCAGATGTTCTTCTCATTAACTGCTGTAAAATCCAACCGCTAAACGAAATATTACATCGGTGCGTAAGTTCGTAGCGTTTTTGTTTTGCATGTTGGCATTCTGCTTGCTATGGGTTCATTTATTCTCTGTTATTTTTTTATTTATAGTTCACTGTTACTATTTTAATTTACTTATTGTCATTTGGAGATAGTGAGTGAAGCTGTGGACGCTAGAAAATGGAGTGCTAAGTGGAGAAATTGGAACACCTCTGACGTATTCTTCTGTTTGAGTTCAATAGAAGGGTGGCAGCAGTGGGGACAGTCAGAAACATTTGGGCAGTGTATGGGGATAATGGCACTGGACAGATTACGGCAAGAAAGTGGTTAGTGAGCATTCAGGTTCAGGAAGACCTTCGGGGTTTGATGGAAATCGTTCAGACGTATTAATCCATAATGGTACACATAATTCTAGTCGAGAACTGGCGAATGTGACCAACTGCGATCATTCGACCATCATGCGACATTTCCAAGCAATGGGGAAGGTTCAAAAATAGGGTATATGGATACAGCACGCTCTAAGCCAAAATCACAAAGATAGGCCGATGGCCTTACGCGCATCCCTGCTTGCTCGACATCAATTGGCTCGCCAACAGCAGCTACCATTCCCATCCTGTATCGTCCCTGTTGGCGAGAAATGGTGTCTTTATGTTAACATAAGGAAAAGAAAGGAAAAACAGCAACTCTCCATAGAAAGACGTTCGTGCGTCCGCAAAAGATATGCATCTGGGTGAACAACGATGGTGTGGTGTCCTACGAATTGCTTCTCCAGGGTGTAACCATCGTAGCTGATATTTATTGTCAATGACTGAGACGCGTTGAAAATGCAGTCCAAGAACGACAACGAAGAAGACTGCGTGAAGTGATGCTACTTCACGATAACGTCGGTTCGCAGTTCTAGTATGATAAAAAAAATTATTATTATTATTACGTTAAATATATTTCAATTCTATCAATTTAAATCTGTATTTCATACTAGAATGTCGTGTTTCCAGTCTGGCACAGCTTTGCCACAGGAGACACGAAAGCGGTCGAAGACGTCCGTCTTCTGGTCGGCTCCTGATGGTTGTCAGAAGGAGGCTAGTTTCTGATTACGCAAAGACTTCTATTATTTGGAAAAGAACAACCCGGATTTCTTTACGTAATCGGTATGAATTTTATAATTACCTAAGGGACCTTTAACAATGAATAGTAAAAAAAAATGCATTTGCAAATGAAATCATTAATAAATGGGGCAACTATGAATTGTATAGAAGACAAGGAGCGGCCTTCTGTCTACGACCAGGATGCCGCAGTATTCTCTGCTGTAGTAAAGGCTGTTTGACATTTATAAAAATAATATGGCATGGAGGATAAAAAAAGTATAAAGGAAAAGAACAGAATAAGAAGTCAGTAAACACTAAATATATTCAAACAATTCTCACTAGCAAATTAGGGCTTATTTATAAACAATATAACTTACATAAGTACTTTTCTAACAGTATGGTGCGATCAGATTTCAGCCTGTCCTGTTCTGTCTCCTTGGTTCACGTTTTTTTTTTTCACAAATTACAGTCACTACTTTTCTCCTTTCGTTGAAGACAATTCTTGCACTGTTCAACACCTCCGATAACAATAACTTGCTGATTTACAGTTTCGAACATGAATTACCTTAATTTTATTAATTAATAATGTTGTCTGCACGCTAGCAAGACCACTCACTTTTTTAACCTCCTTTACGTTTTCACATAACAAGCAGAAGTATATTAAAATCTGAAGATCTACAAAAGTTTGTTACCGTCATCTTTTATTTAGATCGAAGCGGAACGACAGTTCAGCTTCTGTTAAAATGTTTCTTTGACTGCGCAATCGATGTATTAGCGTCCGCGCTAGATGCGCATCTTTACAGTTATGTAAATTATACAAAACAAATGTCTTTCAAAGGGTACTCAAAGCTTTCATAGGACGGAAATACCAATAATATTACACAGTCTGCTAGACTGACAAAAACTATACAGAGGTTGGCTGGGCAGTCATTCCGTACCTACCTCATTCGCTTGATCTTGTGCTCTCTGACTTTCACCTTTTCCGCTCTGTATAGAGCAGCCTCCAAGTATCTTTCCGGATGAGAATGGGCTCCGCACGTGGCTAGACGAGTTCTTCGCCTCAAAACCATATGATTTCTACAGTAATGGAATCTAAAAGTTAGCCCAACGTTGGGAGACTGTTATAAATAGTGAAGGCGAATATGTTATTGATGATGGTGACTGAAGTCTCTGTTATGTGTATGTGTTGTGTTTATTAAACTCATAGAGAAACGGGACGAACTTATTCACAAGCCCGATATACGCATAAAAATAAAGTCACCTTGAACTCCTGTCGACAAGACTTTCAGTATAGGCAATGTGTTGTTGCACAAGAATCAGACCAGATACCCATGCACATTGGCAGAGAGGGAAAATGAGTAAACATTAAGACTGTTTGCTGCTGACAAAATTTTTTATTTGCAATAGTTTGTTATTTTCTAGTATCTCTGCAGCTTATTTCTCATTAACATCTCATTCTGTCAGACTGAACGCTGGAACAGCACGATTTATGCGAGGTCCGCCTTTTGCATCTCGCTTTAAGTCAACATAACAGACAATTAACTTCTATTTATCGCAGTGTGCCTGCACCTTTTGACATCTAAAAGTGGTAACTCAGCAGTTCGTTACGAATCCCTAACTTTTCATCTCTTTGACATCTGCTACTATTCCAGTGCAAAATCTAATTTTGAATGCAACAATGATAAATGTAGGAAGAGTCACGTGAATTATCTTCTGTGTTTCTTAGCTGGCTCCTGGTATTGTGAACGGGGCAGTTCATAAATATAATCTGCTTCAATGACAGTAATATCACTTTCTCTCTCTTTCCTCTATTACCCTAACACACGTATTAACGAGACAGGGACAATTACGGACGAATTTTGTTAGCCGTCCCTGCTGATGGGTGGACGCTAACCACACGCTCCCTAACATTACTGGAGCGGGGAAAGAGGGGGGGGGGGGGGGAGTGGGGGGAGGAAGAGGAGAGGAAGTAAACTAAGTACAACTGGACACTGAAGTCCATGGGGACCAATAACACTCTTCACGTAATGAGAACTACTCGGCACTGTACCAGTTTTGAAGCAGTTGACAAGATACTTAACAAACATCCAACAAGAATACAGTTTGCGGATTACGCTATGGTATGTATAAGGGGCAGTCAAGTGAAAACGAGACAGATGGCGAAAAAGTAAGGAAACTTTTTTATTTGCAAAGCAACAGTCATATCTGTTAATCATGTACAACAACGGACATGTAATCGACATAAAAATATGTAATTTATTGTGACCAATAATTTCAAAATGTGAAGGAAGGATCGGAGCTTTTAGCATTCATTGAGTGTTTTGCTGAAGCAAGGCCGCCGAATGAAAACAAGAGTTGAAAAGGCAAAGAAAGTTATTCGCAGCAGAAGAATTCATAAGACTCATTGTCAATATCGAGGATGAGATAAGTACGTAGAGACGGGAAAGCAATTTATAAAGAATACTCCTTTTAGGTCCGCCGCTCGTGGTCTCGCTGTAGCGTTCTCGCTTGCCGAGCACTGGGTCACGGGTTCGATACCCGGCGGGGATTTTCCCCTGCCCCGAAATGACTGGATGTTGCTCCGTCGTCTTCATCATCATCATCATTCATCCCCATAAGGCTACGGTAAACCACTTCTATTAAGACCTTGCCTAGTACGGCGGTGCGGGTCTCCCCCATCGTTCCCCTACGATCTGTCAAGAAGCATGGGACTTCATTTCCATTTCCGGTCTTTTTACATTAGGCAGAGATAGATAAGGTACTATTCTACTACATAAAAAAGAGAAATAGAAAGTAGTTAATGCAACTTACAGTACAAATTCGGAATAAATATAAAATAATGAAAGGAATATTTTTTAACCATGGAATGAATTAATGAAAGCCTTATAATCAAAAAAGTAATAATAGCGAAATGTGAGTAGGACTCGCGCGCTGAGGTTTCCGAACAATCTTAATTATGGTTCATCCATTCTGGGAATTGAGAATCTCAACCGCTTCTGCTTGTTATCGATATCGATACTGGCAAGATATTGGTCCTGGGAATTCCAAGACCGTAACAAAATCACTACAGTAGATCCTCAGACTAGCCCGAACACACGAAAAGAAGCGACCAGGGGACTTCAGTTTACATATGGAGAGAGGTAAGATTTAATAAAACATTTTTTATTTACTTCTAAAACATGATTACGGGTCTGCATATAGTAATGTTCGTCTACTATGTTTTTAGCAGATGACGAATACAATTTATTTTCAAAAGGTAAAAATATATTTTTATGTGATATAATTACAATTTAGCATGTTTCAGATCTTTTTACTGTGCTTGCACTGTGAAACCTTGCTTCTTGCTGAATTTCATGATTCTAGGACAACGGGGAGTACCCTATAAGGTTTGATGAGTGAGTTTGCGAGTATAAAAATATGTGGACCAAATCTTTTGACTGAACTAACTTGGCAGTTTAATTTCTTTTACTACGCCAATTTGAACTTGGTGCTCGTGCCCGCTCCTGAGAAAAAGTGTTCGTCACAGTCGGACGGACAGACAGGTAAAAAGACGTACAAAAAAGCGAACCTATAAGACTTCCGCTTTTTACAGATTGAGGCACGGAACCCTAAAAATAGCAAAGCTACATGTTTAGACACTATGAATTTAGTGTCGTGGAAGTAATTGTGTAAATATTTAGGTCTGGTGTTACTTTTAAGATTACTGCATTTATTCGATATTGATCGAATGAGAGCAAATTCTTCAAGACTGAAGAAAATTAAATTCCATCTTCATATTTAAATATACTTGCAACATTCTCATGTTAAATGACACATTCATTCAGTTCCTCACACAATTTATCTCTAATGTCATTCCCATCATCATATCACAACTTATCATTGTTAATGTAGCTACCCTTAGTCTTTCGTATAAGCAGCGTTCTGTTGCTTAATCCATTTAATTTTAGCTTACCTCTTTGAACATTGAAGGGAAACTATTCAAGTCCTCAATTCTTCTCTAAAGTGTCTGATTTCTCATTACTTGATTTTATGTTCAAACCAGTGAGTGACCGTGCCACTGACTATTTTGTCAAGGATGACTTCAGTTACGCTGTCCTTTCAAAGATGAATACCTAGTTTCTGTTGTCATTTCTCTCGGCTGATTCGTTGTTAGAGCTATGTCTTTTGTTTTTTTGTTTTGCCTCTTCATTCCATCCTTAGCATCAGTTACTTGTATCCGCTTTTGCATTCTCGAGGATGATTTCAGTTGAAACTAACACAGACAAAAATTCTTGTATTTCTGTTTTTTTTTTTGCGACATTTATTAATTTTTTCTTTATTTCAATCGGCAACCTTGCCTTTAATTTTCGTGTAATATCTCAATACGAGATGGGCTCATTTCATTACTTTGTTTTATGTAGGTATTGCTCAAAATATAGACGGGGACGGCCTTGCCTACTATGAAAAGGCCTCATATTAAATAGTTTTTGGTGGAGTCTCTTTGAATTCCTTTCAGTACTTGGTTAGGAATGACTATTCTAAATCTTCACAAGTATCACAATGTTCTGCCACCTCCGAGGCCCAGAAGACTTCATCACCATGCATATCTCCAATGAATAACCTCATCCTTTTTAGATATGTCCAAGACTGAGACAACACTTTTCGTATACTACCAGGTGGACGCTACATTTATCAGGTAAAAATGTGGTAAGATGCCTGCGTCTTAATCAAATTTTCTTCAACCACAGTTGATATTAAATGATACAGTTCCTTTACTATACTGTATACTTCAGCTCGCTGCATGTCTCCGGCAATGGTACTATACCTCTCTTTAAATTTATCTTAGATCAAATGGTTCAAATGGCTCTGAGCACTATGGGACTTAACATCTGTGGTCATCAGTCCCCTAGAACTTAGAACGACATAAACCTAACTAACCTAAGGACATCACACACATCCATGCCCGAGGCAGGATTCGAGCCTGCGACCGTAGCAGTCCCGCGGTTCCGGACTGAGCGCCTAGAACTATCTTAGATCTGTCTGGGCTTACCTGATGCGCGTTTTTGGTTCAAACCAGTCACTCTGTGCACCTCTAACCATTCACTTCTCCTTTTCTCCCAGTCATTTACGAGATAGTTGCACTGGCCAGATAGTTGTCGATGAAGGCTTACTTCTCACTCGATAAACTTGGTATCGAGCATTCCTACTATCTGATTATCTTCCTCCAATGCTCATTTGGATAGTTCGTGCGTCGTTGCAAATGTGTGCAAAATTGTTTCCTTAAAATTCGCTCTTCTTCACTTGGTTTGAAATTTTTGTGACTTGCCCCAATTAGCTAAGTACTGGTTTAGCTAAACGTACTTGATCGACAGATATTTTGGTCTAGGCTTCCAATGTACTAGTTCGAGCGATAGAAATTTCGCCTATGTAAGTTAGTACAGACGTCGTTTGTGTGAGAAGCTCCAACTTTTTCTTATTTCCATAATCTCATCTAATGATGCTCGTGAAGGAAGAGGTGACTTGTCAACAGTTTCGTCCTGCTCTATTTTTCTTATTTTTGACCATTCTTTTTTTTTATAAACTTTTACCATAGCACTCATTATTTTATAAAGTCAAAGCCTCGTTCTGTCACCCAAAATTAATTAATTTGTTGCTTACTATAATTGAAACACTTATTTTACATTAATCCATTAATGACTGCCTCTGGGGAAAAAAACTAAGAGATGTCTACAGTCTTGAACATTGTACCATATTGTATTACAATTTTAATCTTCTACTGACTTCACTAACTACTGCCAGACTACAAATTGAGATTGCTAGATCTACAAAATCAAAATGTCCGTATCCGCATCCGGTGACGCCTAAGGGCCGAGGGTGACATGGCGGCCGGTCGGTACCGTTGGGTCTATAAGGCCTGTTCGGACGGTGTTTTTTTTTTTTTTTAAGATTTGACTCTGTACACGCGACAAGACAGACAATAGTTGTTTTTCTTTTTTTTCCAAACTTGTTTGCTGCATCATTGTTCGACCATCTTTTTAATTTATTACTTCTTACTCCTTCATACGCTCCATTATTCTGTATTTAATATTTCGTATTATACCGTATCGTTCCTCGTACACACTGTGTACATGAAAGACAAATTGCACATACCTGTTATACAAAACTTACTGATTTCTACACGGAATTTCACTCTTGTTGTAAAAGGTTAATCGAAAGTTTCAGTTTTCTTACTGGAACCTGCGCGACACTTCTTCTGTCTCATTTTCTCCCATGAATCAAACCCTAAGTACGCAATTTAGGAGTCATAAAACGTAGGCCCAATAAATGGTATCTGGCAACATTATGAATTTATATTGGCAATTACGAGTGTAACAACAAAAATTACAACCTTTGGCCTGACTGCGATTTATTTTTAGAAAGAAGATAACACAGTAATAAGCTCTCTCTTTCATCTGTTTCAAAAACTAGTTTTTCGAAAAAAAAAGTATTACTCCTTGTGCAACAAATCATGGGTCAAATAAATGAACAGTAAATTTTATTGGTAGTTAATTTTTGAAAATAACCAATTAGTCCCTTAGTCCCTTTTATAGCAATGTTCTCCTTTATTATCATTTTCTCGGTAATCACTACATTACACACTATGTTAATTGTTTTCCAATAACACACGTCTTTCCATCTCAACGTCTCTGCAGAAAAAAAGAAATTATAATCGTCATCTGCGATCTCTTCGAGAGGTAGCGATTGAAGATGTAGAGAACAGCAGCTATTTCAATTCAGTGCACTCAACACTAAACTGAAGAAACTGCTTGAAAGGTCCTTTACCTAGAAAAACGTGACAGTCTTTGGAAAGGCGTATTGGAGAAGGACGTTTGAAGTTGTTTATACTTTTTCCGCTTGCGACCTTAGAATGGTTGCCCTTTGTTTTTTTTTTCTGCAGGCTCCTGCAAGAAACATGCGTTAGCGATATTCGTCTGTAATTCGATGCACCCGTTCTTTTACCCTTTCAGCGGTGCGCGGCTCGTGTTCCTGCGGTTATTGCTTGACGTGTTGTCCTCGTTTCTTATTCGATTTACTGGTGTCACCAAGTTGCTGGCTTGCCTGCCCGTGAGTGGCAGCAGCAGCGCTTATCGATAAGAGCACTGTCGTACTACCTTTGGAGCGACCGCTAGTATTTCCGGGTCGTCGTGTGTCGGGAGTTCGGTGGGGACGGAGCAGCAGTGAGGTCCGGACAGTCACGACTCGGCCGACCATTGCCGACACACATGACTCGAGTGCGGACGGCCTTGGTTGGTCGTTCAATCGGACGACGTGTATTTGGTCGCCGACCGCTTCCTGGTTCTCCGTGTGTGTCGACTTGTGATTCATGATGTGTTGGCAGAAGAGCCAACACCGTGTTGCTAGAGGAGGCCGAAATGCACACGTTTAAGCTCACGCAGACTGGCGTGAGGTCTGGAACAATGTAAAGTAGTTGAGTCTAGTAAGAAAAGAACGTAGTTGCTGGAATACTTAACTTTAATCCATAATGTGTGTACATCGCTCTTGATGGTATATGTTTGACAATCTCAATATAAACTGGTAATGGCGCCTTGCTAGGTCGTAGCAAATGACGTAGCTGAAGGCTATGCTAATTATCGTCTCGGCAAATGAGAGCGTATTTGTCAGTGTAGCTTCGCTAGCAAAGTCGGCTGTACAACTGGGGCGAGTGCTAGGAAGTCTCTCTAGACCTGCCGTGTGGCGGCGCTCGGTCTGCAATCACTGACAGTGGCGACACGCGGGTCCGACGTATACTAGCGGACCGCGGCCGATTTAAAGGCTACCACCTAGCAATGTGGTGTCTGGCGGTGACACCACAATTCATCCTTGTTGTTCCACAGTGACTGGTTTTAGTATTGTTCGAGTTGTTTGTGGAAGTGTTTCGTGGAGCCATATGTAGTTTCTGTGGTTTTGACTGAGCAGCTATTTTAATGCTGTCTGTGTGCTGTGACAGTCGGTCGGTTGGGACAGAGCAGCGAGGAAGTCTCCGCAGTATGAGGTCAGGCAGGGACTGTTGGCGGCGTGCACGTGTGGTTGGATCGTGAGGCGCTAGCTTCGAGAGCTACAAAGTTCATTGCCCACTGAACCCGGACACTGAAGTTAAGCGATCAGTTAACCTGTTATGAAACCTCAACTGCTGTGACATCTCTTCGTTCAATGCCGGTTGTTGTTTTGCAACGCCGGAAATGCATATCCTCCTATTTCCATCTATTGTACTATAAATTTGTTTTCCTTATTTTTGTTACCTGAATATATGACATTTCTGCGTCTTTACATATTGTAATTGTTTTACTATTTGTATATATATATATATATTTGTGCCTTTATGTCGATGTATAACTGGTTTGTTTCGTAAATATTATTTGTATTTTTACGCTGGGTCTTGCCTACGGAAAACTGCTATCGAACGATTACATCGATAGGTCGTGTGAAGAATCAAAGTGTTTAGGATCTTTGGTAGTGTTAACTCCGTCGCGTGGAGCGCGGGCGGAGAGGGAGTCTGGCTGGAGTAGCGAGTGGAGCAGGTGTGTTGTGTGAAGCTCCCGCGAGTTGCCGCGCTTTCCGGGTTTGGCAGCATGTAATTGCGCTCGACTCGCGATGATAGTTTCTGACATGGTGTCGCGGACGGGAAGCATTAGCTGGCGCACATCAAGAGCCCGTTTCGCCTGGTGACCGTGTCGAGAAGAAGGCGCGCCAACATCCAGCTTCTGCAACAGCGACGGCCGACAATGAGTGACTGTCGCCACCTCCTCGATCGACGGCTTCAAACCTTCAATCAACCAACAAGGAAGACTGGAAGCACGTAACGTTTTAGAACTGTATGGCAGACCTCAGCTTTTCAAACTTTTAAAATTGTTGCATCACAAAATTACAGCTACTTAGCATGAACCTTTGTTGCTCATTGTCTCAATTGCATTACCAAGCAGGGTCCCTTCCTTTTCCGGAATGAACCCGAGTGTCGTTCAAATTCAGACGCCAGCATAAAAATACAATCATTCCATTTCACTACTTTAATTTCAAAGTTCAGTTAAAGTATTCATAGCTGGCTACAATACTTAGATTACACAAGCATGAATTAAGAGTGCTAGTTTTGTTACCATATTTTAGCTTACCTGTGACTGCAGCTCAGCTTGGTACGTACTAAATTTTACTATTGTTAATTGTTCAGAATCATTTAATTCAAGTTCAAAGTTAAATCTCTTATTTCTAAATTGCGTAGATTCAAGTAGCTTTTGAAATGATTGTTGAGGTAGTCCAAGACTAACCGTATTTTACTGAATTTCGATGTGCTTCAAAAAGAAAGCTCACTATTAACTTCAGTCACTAAATTAACTTTCGATTTTCCGGTTTTATTAATTCTTTTGCTAAATTAAGTCAGAGTGTAGCGAAATTTATTACTTCTGACAAACTTTCAGTTTTCACACTACACTTGTCAACCTTCAGTTGCCACGCTTCTAGTGCTAATTATATGTGTAATAATCTTTCTTTTTCAGTTACTATAGTAATTGTCCTTAGAACTGGCAACCATAATTTCCCCCAAATCTCAAATATCTAATTACCGCTAGTTAATTGTTAACGTAACGGCCGCACATTTACTTTCTTTATTAACTTTACCCCTTTTCAAAATTAATTTCCACCAGTTTCATTTGCATTTTTCCTTTCATTTAGATGTAACCCTTTCCTCCCTCTTTACCGACAGTCTAACTTCGGTGACGATTGCTTTTCCCAAATTTCCATTAGGTACACGCGGTTTAATTTTTCACTGTCATTAAGGTCGATAAGTGAGGGGGAGGTTACAGTTTCTTGGGCCATTCCGGCTAGCAGCAACGTATGGTGTGAGGGAGTCGGCGATATTTTGCAGCCGTCTTCCTGTATGGTCTTTAACTGTTAAATTGGTTGTTACTTATAAGTGAAGTGCACCAACGGTATTTCCTGCCTTGTGGCCGTTAACGCCCCAGCTACCTGTCCTGGTCGTTAGCACATTTTTCTGGCAGTGTGTTTTCCCTGGCCGTGCTGATGCTGTCTGACACGGCGTGTAGTTCAACAGCCTTTCAGTTGTTCGTTCATATTTTTCCTTAAGACTGGTTATTGTGCCTTGGCTGATTTTAGATGCCAATTTTGAAGGCGTAGTGCGGCTGGTATTTACATCCTCGGCTGATATTTTCCGTTGACGTACCATTGGTCGTTATCGGCCCTTCAGCAGTCTCTGGGTCGGGTTGCCATCCAGTTATTTAACCTTACTCTTGGCTGCCTGTCTCACCTTACCTTACGTTAGAGCTACCTCCTCAAGCCTACCCTTGGAACACTTCTGAGCACCACTGTTTTGTTGGTTTTAGATTGTGATTTTCGTTTTAGTCTGACGTACTGCTGTCTATTAACTTAGTTTGTTTTAATTTTGAAATAAGGCCTTCAGCCAACTTAAATTAAAGTTGAAGATTAATTTTCTGAATAATTAAAACTTTGAAAGTTTGTTCTGTCTGAAATTCTTGTTATCCAGGCCCTAAGCCCTGAGTTACTCAATGCCTTGTGTGTGGCCTTCAGTCGAGTATTTACGTGATTTTTTTAAAGTAAGGCCTTCAGCCGCGTGTATTCTGTAAAGTAATTTTTATAACTTGTGTTCAGGCCTTCAGCCGCTCTTGTTTTTGGTGTGATTTTGGGCCTTCAGCCCAGGAGGTACTGCAAGTTTTCTTAACTAAGCCTTCAGCCATATTGTTTTCATTTGATCCTATTAAGGCAATGTGTAATTAAGTGGTTCTTAGGAAAATAAAGTTTGTGTGTTTTCTGCAACTAACAGTAACTGATTACGACCCCCTCCACAACCATAACCTGATCTGCTCTATCATGCGAAACCAGATTTCACCCTTCTTGTGAACCTGCGCTTTTTCGTATTTACAAAGGACTATTCATTGTACAAGTGATTCTTGATAAATATAGCGTAGGGAAGGAGGTATTTCCATAGCACATTCAGTGCAAAATCCCAGGTTCAAATCCTGGTCCGGCACACAGTTTTAATCTGCAGGAAAGTCTTAAGAAATGATCTGCATTCTTTTCCAGTCACGCGGGACTATACGCTGCTCAAGAGATTGTTGATAAATACGAACAAAGAACAGAGCGAATAGCGCAGCATATTCAATACGCAGATAATTGGAATTATCTACGTAAACTTATTGGAGTGTCAGAGTTCTGTACTCAGACAGCCAAAATGAGAGATCTTTTTTCCCTTCAGGTAACTGTCAACAGCATCATTGTACTTGGAGAAAAGCACAATACACACTGTGCTGTCTTACAACACATTTATTCATTACAGTTTTCGTTCATGTACTTTCTTAGAAGTGGAAAAATATGTATTGTCACGGCTTCATGTGGCGTACGTAATATTTACCCAGAAAAGTATGCGCCATTGCTGATTTGAAAACGTAAGAAAATTGATAAAAAATGGTTCAAACGGCTCTGAGCACTATGGGACTTAACATCTGTGGTCATCAGCCCCCTAGAACTTAGAACTACTGAAACCTAACTAACCTAAGGACATCACACACATCCATGCCCGAGGCAGGATGCGAACCTGCGGCCGTAGCGGTCACGCGGTTCCAGACTGAAGCGCCTAGAACCGCACGGCCACACCGGCCGGCGAAAATTGATACTTAACGTCGTAATACAGCCTTTACCTTGGAGAAAACAACTTTGGAACGTGAAAACCTCGGATTTAAGTATCAGTTGTCTTACGTTTACAAGTCAGAATTGGCGTATATTTGCCTGGTTAAATAGCATGTATGCGATGTGAAGTACACTCCTGGAAATGGAAAAAAGAACACATTGACACCGGTGTGTCAGACCCACCATACTTGCTCCGGACACTGCGAGAGGGATGTACAAGCAATGATCACACGCACGGCACATCGGACACACCAGGAACCGCGGTGTTGGCCGTCGAATGGCGCTAGCTGCGCAGCATTTGTGCACCGCCGCCGTCAGTGTCAGCCAGTTTGCCGTGGCATACGGAGCTCCATCGCAGTCTTTAACACTGGTAGCATGCCGCGACAGCGTGGACGTGAACCGTATGGGCAGTTGACGGACTTTGAGCGAGGGTGTATAGTGGGCATGCGGGAGGCCGGGTGGACGTACCGCCGAATTGCTCAACACGTGGGGCGTGAGGTCTCCACAGTACATCGATGTTGTCGCCAGTGGTCGGCGGAAGGTGCACGTGCCCGTCGACCTGGGACCGGACCGCAGCGACGCACGGATGCACGCCAAGACCGTAGGATCCTACGCAGTGCCGTAGGGGACCGCACCGCCACTTCCCAGCAAATTAGGGACACTGTTGCTCCTGGGGTATCGGCGAGGACCATTCGCAACCGTCTCCATGAAGCTGGGCTACGGTCCCGCACACCGTTAGGCCGTCTTCCGCTCACGCCCCAACATCGTGCAGCCCGCCTCCAGTGGTGTCGCGACAGGCGTGAATGGAGGGACGAATGGAGACGTGTCGTCTTCAGCGATGAGAGTCGCTTTTGCCTTGGTGCCAATGATGGTCGTATGCGTGTTTGGCGCCGTGCAGGTGAGCGCCACAATCAGGACTGCATACGACCGAGGCACACAGGGCCAACACCCGGCATCATTGTGTGGGGAGCTATCTCCTACACTGGCCGTACACCACTGGTGATCGTCGAGGGGACACTGAATAGTGCACGGTACATCCAAACCGTCATCGAACCCATCGTTCTACCATTCCTAGACCGGCAAGGGAACTTGCTGTTCCAACAGGACAATGCACGTCCGCATGTATCCCGTGCCACCCAACGTGCTCTAGAAGGTGTAAGTCAACTACCCTGGCCAGCAAGATCTCCGGATCTGTCCCCCATTGAGCATGTTTGGGACTGGATGAAGCGTCGTCTCACGCGGTCTGCACGTCCAGCACGAACGCTGGTCCAACTGAGGCGCCAGGTGGAAATGGCATGGCAAGCCGTTCCACAGGACTACATCCAGCATCTCTACGATCGTCTCCATGGGAGAATAGCAGCCTGCATTGCTGCGAAAGGTGGATATACACTGTACTAGTGCCGACATTGTGCATGCTCTGTTGCCTGTGTCTATGTGCCTGTGGTTCTGTCAGTGTGATCATGTGATGTATCTGACCCCAGGAATGTGTCAATAAAGTTTCCCCTTCCTGGGACAATGAATTAACGGTGTTCTTATTTCAATTTCCAGGAGTGTAGTTAAAAAGAGAAATTTTTCCACCGATAAGATGGTCCATGATCGAAACCGGTAGTGAATTAGTGTACTATAAGACAGCACGGTGTGTATCATGCATTTCTCCAAGAAAATTGAGACATTTTGTCCAATGGATTCTAACGACGTCTATTGTTTTGTACTGCTTTGATCGTCCTGATTTAGTTTCGTCGGTGCTGGCTACGCTACGAAAGCCATCTCGTTCAGACGCCACGTGCCGTCTTTAAGCCAGAAATTTGAGTCCGGTACAGTAAATTACAGCAATAAATCTCACGGGGAGGGGAAGCGGCAGACTTCTGAAGAGGCGCTCCCATTATCTCCCCATTAGGGTGCGTATAATGGAGTGTGCTGCACATGTTAGCCCTCCTTGGCACGCAGGCCACCGGGGCAGGCAGAGCTAATTGCAGTTCGCTGCCTGTCGCCCGCATGGCGGGGCCACAGTCGCCAGAGTCGATAGCTATCGACGCAGCGGTGACGGGTGCCGCCGCAGGACCAAAGACGGCCAGCGGCGAAGATAGCAATCGTCAGCTTCCGCCCCGAGCCGGAAGTCCAAACGGCCCCCTGGCGGGTTAGAGGCGCCTTTCTCTTGCCTCCACCGCCGTGCCCAGCTGTCCAATTACAGAGGGAGCGTTATTGTTGTGGGCTAGCTGCCCGGCTTACGATGCTCTCGTTTACAGACTTTCCGATTAAGGGCGACAGGCGAGGCTCGACACTGGACTCGTCTACAAGATAACGCGTAATTGAACCGAATCAATATTTACAGCCGTTGCTAATTGGGCCGGAAAATACCAGGCTAATCGCTCGCTTCCGACAGAGGACGCATCTGGCGTTGTCGGCGTATTCATCGCTCTCTGGAGGAAGCTACCGGTGTTGGCCGCAGTAGACCGGCCCGGGAAAGTGGCCCTGTGACATTACCCTCTCCTTTCTTTTTTTTTTTTTTTTTGTTTTGCCGGTTATGTCACTGCTTTATCCGATCGCAGTGCGTTTCGCACCTGCCTTTAAAGTACCGGCGGCAGGGTGAGGGGGAAGTGTCAGAGAAAATAGCCCGCGCGGTCTTAATGAGAGGAAGTAAACACGTCGTGACGACAGGGAACTAAAAAACACATGAAATGTAAGGGGGCTGCACGAAACTTGCAGGTAGCTTATATCGAGTTTTATAACGTTGTGCAGAGCGGCCGCTTATTAATTATACATTATTAAAAAAGAACTAAACCCTCAATAATTGCTCATTCAAAAACTAATTTAGCCATTACGAGACTAATCACACATTAACGAAACAGTTATTTCAGATTAATATCTGATTGAAATGACATCTGAATAGCTATCAAAGTATTTCAATTACGCAATTTTGAATAGTCTGGTTACAAGAGTTTAATTTCGATTCTAAACGTTAATGAAAAGCAGCAAATTGCACCAGTGTTTCCCATTCAAGCGTTCTACCATCGACTCTAATCTTAAATTCTCACCTTCGATATTGGTGATATACTTCATGTAGTAGAAATACCTGCCCCAAGAGAAACAGGAGAAATAGAAACTAAATTTTAAAGGTATTGTTACACTACGTTTTAGTGTTTCTACAGCTACGGAATGTTTGTAGGTAATGCTGGTGGCAGACTTCGGTTCAATCCCCCCACTGGCAAAATACTGGAAAAACGCAGTCAGTCCACAAAGGAGACCGTATGTAAACCCACTAGTTGAGTAACCGGCGTTGTCCGGGTATGTATTTATTCCAGTCTTCTATTAATCCATCTCTTCCCCTCTCAGTCCATCCCCTCCTTCCACCCTCCCTGTCTGTTCTTGTCCTCCTTTTCCTTCCCCTTCCCACCTCAACTTGCCATGCTCGTCTCAGCCTTAGGCACTGATTCTTACCCCCGGAGTACTTTCTTCCACATTTAACTAACATGTGTACAAAATCTGATTTAAATTGTTTCAGAGGTTTAGGATGAGCTTTTCACCCATCGCAACACGAGTGTATGCACATGTCAAATATATTTCACAAATATTTTACATGTATCATATGTGTTTGTATACGTATTTCTTCTGTATCTCTAGCGAATTTCGCTCTGCAGGTTCATTTTCTCGCAGCTCAGTGTTTGTGACAATGTATCTCCTGAGCTATGTACGGCACAATGCTATAATTTTGCATGTACATTCTTGGTATATGTGGCTACTGTCTGAAAAAAGTGTTATAAATATAGTTAGTAGCAGAGAAGTTGTAAATTAAAACGTTATACATGATGCGGCAGTTTTTCATGCATCTCAGTGTTTGTGACGACATATCTCCTAAACTGGATCATACAATGCTATATTTTTCTACGTACATTCAGCAGGATATATGGATACTGTCTGCGACACGTGTTGCGAATGGAGCTAGTAGCAACGAAATAATACAACTTCATGCTTCATGGGACATTTTTACTGCAAGAACAGCGAACATGTAATAAGCGATAAAGTGTTTTCCTTTCACTATTTTTCAGGAGTCGTCACATAGAAAAAGTTTCATAAAGCGTTCAAATTATGAGTAAAGTTTTGTACAAGTCTCTAAGTGCTCTGATTCTCAAATACCAGATGACTAAAATATGGGTATTCGTACGTCGTGGGGTACACTAGACGAGCGGTCTAAGGCGCTGCAAAAAAAATGGTTCAAATGGCTCTGAGTACTATCGGACTTAACTGCTGTGCTCATCAGTCCCCTAGAACTTAGAACTACTTAAACCTAACTAACCTAAGGACATCACACACATCCATGCCCGAGGCAGGATTCGAGCCGGCGACCATAGCGGTCACGCGGTTCCAGACTGTAGCTCCTAGAACCGCACGGCCACATAGACCGGCAAGGAGCTGCAGTCATGGACTGTGCGGCTGATCCCGGCGGAGGTTCGAGTCCTCCCTCGGGCATGGGTCTGTGTGTTTGTCCTTAGGATAATTTAGGTTAAGTAGTGTGTAAGCTTAGGGACTGATGACCTTAGCAGTTAAGTCCCATAAGATTCCACACACATTTGAACATTTTTTGGGGGTACACTGCTTTTTCACCCCCAGAGGTGGTTTCGAGACAATAAGTGTTATGTGCACCAAACCTTTTTTTAATTGGTTCATTTGTTAAGACGAGGTGTGGAACATACATACACACTTGCACAGGGGTATGAGGGCTGTTTGGAAAATAGGGTCCGATAGGTCGCGAAATGGAAAAAACTGTGAAAATCCGATGAAGCCTTGAACAGATATGTTGGGCAGTGTGTCTAGCACGCCTGTTGACCGCGTGACGCCGCTCTTCTCTCACAATGAGATCGTAAACATGGCTACAGCAATAAGTTTCTTTTTTTGTTTATGTTTATACGCATTACACGTCGTGCCATTGGGGTACCTCAATGATGCATGGGAAACTCTGATGCGATGCCACCTCACAGGGGCAGCAGATCCCACATATCAAGATATCTCGTAGTGGCCGTTAGTGTTTCAATGGTAGCTAGCTGCTTTTTTTCACGATCCTTGCCCATTTATGTGCTCCAAGGATTAACTGTAGGCATCACTTTTGTAGGTTTTCCAGCGGTCTCCTGTTATAGATGATCCCCCAGGAGAAGCATCCATACAAGGTTGATGGCAGCATCGTTGCTCGGTACAAGTGTAGTTTGGTCCTGAAGTTCAGATTTTGACTCGACGGCAGTGGGCAGAGTTGCTGAAGCAGGTGCTTGGTGTGAACAATTGTGTCTCCCGCCAATTATGGGAGCCCGCTTTCATCCAGTCCCACGTAAGATACGTGTCAAACGTTTCCTTCTTCATGACAATTGTCGGCCGCACACTGCAGGTGCATTGAGGACGCCCCTGCAGCGTTTTCGATTGGAAGTGTTCGATTAACCACTTTACAGCCCGAACTTGGCTCCCTCTGATGCTCGTCTCTGCTCACATGAAGACAACATGGGACAATGAACTGCAGACCAGTGTAGAAAGCATAGGCGGCTCCCTTCTATGACGAGCGTGTTGGATAGTTGTTACAACGCTATGTCTAAGTCGGAGCGGCGACTATGTAGAGAAGTAGCTGGGAAGTGTAGCAAACTTGAACGGTGACAAGTTTGTCCGACTCATGTGACAGCCTCAAGAAAACACTGAAAAACTTTGATTGGCAGACGCTCGAAGACAGATGACAGATGTCTGTTATTCCATAAGAACCTGCTTACAGAGTTCCTAGAAACATGTTTAAGCGAAGAATCTAGAAATATACTTCGACCGCCCACATATTGCTCCCACAGAGAATGAGAACGTAATTAGATTAATTGTAGAACAGAGAGAGGGATTAAGCCGTCATTCTTCCAAAGCTCCGTAAACGACTGGAAGAAGAAGAAACAGTAGCACAAGGCACAATGCTAGGAGCCCTCTGCCACACACTTTGAAGTCGTTTACAATGCTAAGTATCCTCTACCACATATTTTACACGCATTCACACATTATCTACACTCTCTGATCAAAATGAAATGATATTGTGGCATTGTTGGACGGAAGGCACCGTCCGGGGAAGTTCAGTAGACGGGTTGCAAGTCTTAACTCAGGTAACGCCACTCTGGGCGACTTGCGCGTCGGTGCTCCTGAGATGATAACACAACACCCAGTCCAAGGGGGGAAGAAAATCTCCAACCCGGCCGGGAATCGATCTTGGGCCAGCGGCATGGTAGACATGTACGTTAACACTCAGCTAAGCAGGCAGACTAGCTGATCGAACCTATCCGGACACATGGTAGTGAAAATTAATATTAGGCATATCCACCCTTCGCCTTTGTGACGCCTTGAACTCTAGTGCGGACAATGAGGTTGTTGAATGTCTGTGGATGAATGGCCGGCTTTTGTTCCTCAAGATGCGAAACCAGAGATGCTAATCGTGTTCGACGCCGGGGGTCTTCAGCAAAGTCGACGTTGTAACTCATCACAAAGGCCAAGGCACCAAGGTATTAATGACATTTAAATGCTACTGGGCATTGATTTACATCAATGGAGAAGCTGAAAATTTGTCCCAGACCAGGATTCGAATCCGGGTCCCCCCTCACTAAGGAGATTCTCTGATCACTACTCTAGCACGCCTGCAGTCAGACCCAGATTCTCAACTACATCTACATTTATACTCCGCAAGCCACCCAACGGTGTGTGGCGGAGGGCACTTTACGTGCCACTGTCATTACCTCCCTTTCCTGTTCCAGTCGCGTATGGTTCGCGGGAAGAACGACTGTCTGAAAGCCTCTGTGCGCGCTCTAATCTCTCTAATTTTACATTCGTGATCTCCTCGGGAGGTATAAGTAGGGGGAAGCAATATATTCGATACCTCATCCAGAAACGCACCCTCTCGAAACCTGGCGAGCAAGCTACACCGCGATGCAGAGCGCCTCTCTTGCAGAGTCCGCCACTTGAATTTGTTAAACATCTCCGTAACGCTATCACGGTTACCAAATAACCCTGTGACGAAACGCGCCCTCTTCTTTGAATCTTCTCTATCTCCTCCGTCAACCCGATCTGGTACGGATCCCACACTGATGAGCAATACTCAAGTATAGGTCGAACGAGTGTTTTGTAAGCCACCTCCTTTGTTGATGGACTACATTTTCTAAGGACTCTCCCAATGAATCTCAACCTGGTACCCGCCTTACCAACAATAAATTTTATATGATCATTCCACTTCAAATCGTTCCGCACGCATACTCCCAGATATTTTACACAAGTAACTGCTACCAGTGTTTGTTCCGCTATCATATAATCATACAATAAAGGATCCTTCTTTCTATGTATTCGCAATACATTACATTTGTCTATGTTAAGGGTCAGTTGCCACTCCCTGCACCAAGTGCCTATCCGCTGCAGATCTTCCTGCATTTCGCTACAATTTTCTAATGCTGCAACTTCTCTGTATACTACAGCATCATCCGCGAAAAGCCGCATGGAACTTCCGACACTATCTACTAGGTCATTTATATATATTGTGAAAAGCAATGGTCCCATAACACTCCCCTGTGGCACACCAGAGGTTACTTTAACGTCTGTAGACGTCTCAACTCATCCACACACTACTGATGTAGCGCCCCTCCTCGTTATCTTCATTACTCGTGGCGTTTCGTCGATTCCCATGAGCATTAGAGCGTCGTGTGCATCAAATATATACATAATAAAGGTGTTCAGTTTTGTTCAGATCGCGACACTGGACAGGCCAGCTCAATTTAGGATTGTTACTGCGCGCGAACCATCGACTCACAGATACTACTTTATGACAGGGTGCACTGTTCTGCTCATGCAAACAGCTTTTGCTCTTCTGCTGTACGTAGTACACAATGCTGTAAAATCTGTTCATCTCCTTCCGCAATTAGAATTTTCTTAAACACAAGAAGGGACTACACCCTTACTACAGAAACATCCCAATACCATTACACCACTACCTCCTTATTTCGCTATAACCTGTCATCGTAGTCCACTCTTTTTAACTCACTAAGCACAGTTATTGTGTTAGGTGGACTGGTAGCACTTTGAAGCTCACGACTGATTTCTTCCGCTGATTTTCAAATGGTTCAAATGGCTCTGAGCACTATGCGACTTAACTTCTGAGGTCATCAGTCCCCTAGAACTTAGAACTACTTAAACCTAACTAACCTAAGGACATCACACACATCCATGCCCGAGGCAGGATTCGAACCTGCGACCGTAGCGGTCTCGCGGTTCCAGACTGTAGCTCCTAGAACCGCACGGCCACCCCGGTCGGCTCTGCTGATGTCATGCGACTTTTTACAACCACTCTCCGCAATTATTTATTATTGGAAACAGTCTTGATCACGATTTATTTATTAAGGTGACCGGTTTCGACCACTACTGTTGTCATCTTTAGACCTACAAGTCGTATAGAAACCTTTAATTAGAGGGCTACATACATTAAAGAAAATACTTAAAGTTATAAAGCTATAAAACGATGAATTATCATTGAGTAGGAACCTCTTTTTGCTGGAGAGTCACTACTGGAAAAACCAGTGCACGTCTTACTATATATAATGGAGGCTCCGCCCACTTCCGGCGGCATGATGTCAATACTAACCAATGAGATATAAGTCGAATAACAATGTAAAATTTCTTAGTTAAAAAAACATTTTCAAGAAATAAAAATAAACACACACTAAATTTAGCTTACTAAACAGCTATTGTCAATTAAGAAGCGTTAAAAATATTTAAATATGTAGGATAAATGAATTTTGGTTTGACAGTGCATGGGCTGCCCGCTCAAGGCCTATTAGTGAACCCTTCGGAACCACTGGTTGCCATGGTGAAGTTGGACGCCGTTCCAAAGATGAGGCAGCAGGTTTGTTTCCACTGAAGTTGTTGTAAAGTCGATAGGCAAACTAGTGGTTGCCATGGTGAGGATAAACGCCAGTCCAAAGATGTGGCAACTGGCTTCTTTCTAACGAAGTTGTTGCGAAAGTGGAATGGCGAAGACTGTCACATCAGACGACGTATTATTGAGCAGCAATATGTCTTTATTGAAACGAGTTTCAATGAGTAGGCTGCAATAATCTTTAGCTGACATGTATACTACATGATGCACAGATACGATACGAAGTAGTTGTCCATATTTATGAAATATTGTCTATGAAGTTCGTATGTAGATTGCATTTTTTTAAAATTACATGTGAAAATTTTTAAAAAGGCAGCGCTATTCCTTAAGTTGTATGCCAGTCTTATAAACAAATAAAAATAATGAAAATGGAAGGAATTTAAAATTTATAATACTATGAGCCGTAGTGTCAAAAATAAAGGGATGTGAATTAGTAATATGCTGCCTAAAAGCGTATAAGCAAACATTCTAAAACACATAGTCAGTCATAAAATAATGTTTGGCGAAATAAAATTACAAAGTAAAGATAAAATATTTCCAAAAGTCTTCATAATTTAAAAAGCGAAGGACAGAAGAGTGAACATTCTAAAGCAGATCATCAGGTGTGTGTTTATTTTTATTTCTTGACAATGTTCTTTTAACTAAGAAATTTTACATTGTTATTCGACTTATAACTCATTGGTTAGTAATGACATCATGCCGTCAGAAGTGGGCGGAGACTCCATTATATATAGTAAGACGTGCACTGGTTTCTCCAGTAGTGATTCTCCAGCAGAAAGAAGTTCCTACTCAATGGTAATTCATCGTTTTATAGCTTTATAACTTTAAGTATTTTGTTTAATGTATGTAGCCCTGTAATTAAAGCTTTGTATACGACTTGTAGGTCTGAAGATGACCACAGTAGTGGTCGAAACCGGTCACCTTAATAAATAAATCGTGATCAAGACTGTTTTCAATAGTAAATAATTGCGGAGAGTGGTTGTAAAAAGTCAGACTGGATGACCTCAAATCCCACGTCACCTCTAATCTGATTGTGAAATTCAAAGGAAGTATGTTGTGACCCACATAGAGTTACTACATATACTGCACTTCGTAAAGAGGTTGATAAACTAAACAAGAACAACTACCTAGCTATAAGTGGAGATTAAAGTCTAGAGTTGGCAATATACCAACATGAAACAAAGCTGGAAACTCTGGGGAAACTTATGAGAACGACAACGGATGAAGTTTTAATTAGATGAAAATGACGAACACCTATTGTAGCAAAAAGGACATTAATAAGTGAGTCGTGCGGCGTTTTGATAAGCATCAAAAGCGTTATGTTACCTCTTTGCGCTTGTAGCCACGCAACCGTCTCTTTCGTGTCCCCACCAGGAGGCGCCATGTGGAACCTCTGCCAAGCCAACTTAACGGCAGTTCTCGCTTTCAGTCTTTTACCACCGATACCTGTAGGACGGCCCTCCAAGGGCAAGTGCTGGCAGTCATGTAGCACATGGAAGCTGTAAGCAACTACCGGAACTGAATATCACTTTTATTGCGTCCGCTGTCGGATACCTACAGAAATCACGGGAAAAGGGGAATGGCTGAGCCGTTGCATTTGCTTCGTGATCACGGTAGCGTGTACACTGCTGAAAGTTCGAACTTATCCGCTGTGCCATTGGGTTCTTTATACTGTATGTGTTACGCTTGAGTTAACCATACTGTTACGTAATGGAGCTAACTGGTCGTCCTGGATTATATTGGTAAAATTCTTTATATCACTACAATACCTATTATCGCTGGATTAATTTTACTACTTGTTGCTTTAAGTGAAACCTTACGTAAGTTTTTGTTTAAATTTCATTCATACATTCTTTTGGGAACTAGCCTGAGTAATCTTAATTTAGAATTCAAGCTATTTCTTTCTTTGCCTGAGATTTGCGTTTTACTTTATTACCAGGGTCCAAATAAAATATCACGTTGTTTATAGTCGTTCCTTGTCTCCTCTGATTTGCTGTGTTTACGGATATTGAGGTTAACTACGTCTTTCGATGCCTCGCGTATATTTTGGGAAAATGTATTATTTGAAATGATTTCGTGTGTTCCAGAAGCAATACTACGCGTCGTTGGATTTAATGTTGGCAACCCACCTGAGTGAGGTTCAAATGGCTCTGAGCACTATGGGACTTAACTTCTAAGGTCATCAGTCCCCTAGAACTTAGAGCTACTTAAACCTAACTAACCTAAGGACATCACACCCATCCATGCCCGAGGCAGGAAGTCGTACCTGCGGCCGTAGCGGTCGCGCGGTTCAAGACTGTAGCGCCTAGAACCGCTCGGCCGCTCTGGCCGGCCCTGAGTGAGGCAAAGTTTTACAAAATTGGGCTTTTTCCATTTTTATCTTAAAGTTCGTATACTAAATATTTATTGGTAATTCCCTGTATTTATCTGAACACATTCCTTACTGCTGTCCATTTATTTCACACTGTTTTCCACAGTGGCTCATTGCCTGTTCTGATCTGGTAACTAACGATTATTGATAATGGATTTATTATTGTGGAATATCAGTATTATTGATTTTCATAGTTTTTTTGAGGCAATTTACAACGGTCGCTATACGTTTCAAAAAACTTATAAAACTGAACTCCATAACTGGATTTTATTAGTGCTACTGGTTTTGGCCTTAAGCCATGATCTGGTACCTAACAACACAACATTCCAATTTGCAGGACAACATTAAGAAAGCACAAATTGGCGCCTAGCAATCACATAATAATACACTTATGAAAATCACTTGAAACATTTCATTCGTCATGAATATTGAAACAAAAAGCATTGAATATTTTAATCCCCATGAAACACGTATAAAAAAAACTCATTCTTAGCATTTACAGGTGCAACAATCGTCCTATTCAGTTAAAAAATGTGACAAATAACGTAAGGAAAGCTAAATCGTATCTCCACTATCGTCATGTAGCATAATAATTTTGTTTTGATACAATCAAGTCATCCTAGCACACAAAAAAGACATAATGAAAAACATAAATCAAAGTGTCAGTTGACCATGTCACTAAGTAAATATTGAGAACGTAAGATTGTATAAATACAGTAATGTACAAATTATAGTACAGCCTGAAACAAAAACGAGATCTAATATAAAAAGATCCAAAAACAATCAGCTCCTTAAAGTTAGTGGTGGGATAAGGTGAGATCTTGTACCTGTGTGGCACATCCAAGTTGTTAGAAATCCTGTCCATAAGCTTTTTCACCTCTATATAAATTACTGACAGTGTAGATGACATATACAAGATGCAGTATTCTGTTAACCTACAGTAAGAGTACAAAGAGTGAAGAAGTAGGGTATTGCAATCGCTGAACCCATGGTAATTAGATCAACAAACCATACTTATCTCCAAAGTATGTTGAAATAGTAAAAATCTGTGTTGATGATTAACCATTTGAGTCACATCAATAGGTTATTTATCAAACAATCTGCACTCAAATACAGAAATTCCAAGAATAAGACATTATCTATATTAAAAACTGACAGAAGATACACTCATGTAAAGAGCATAATTTACCTATGTCAGATCTACATTATTTGTACTTAGAAATTTTATACGAGTGAACTATTACACCTCCCTATAAAAACCAAAATCTGCCACGTGGATTATTTTCAAAATGTGTTGACATAGTCAAAATCTATCTTGATGACTAATTATTTGGGTTACATCAATAACTTCTCTATAGATCAGTCTGCACACAAAAACAGAAATACAACCGACACAGTCACGTAAGAAGCTTTACTTTACCAACGTCAATTCAATTTTATGCATACTCTGGATATTAATGCAAATGGACTTTTCAACTCACTGTAAGAATAACAGACATAGAAAAAATCTGCCTCGATGACTTACTATTTGAGTTACATCAATAACTTCTGTATAGATCAATCTGCACACAAATACAGAAATTTCAAAATTAAAAATTCTACCTATTTTAAAAATTAACAACTGACACACTCATGTAAGAAGCTTAACGTTACCAATGTCAATCCAATTTTATTCAGACCCTGGATATTGCTGCAAATGGACTCTTCAACTCACTGTAACAATAACAATCTGTCAGGTGGAGTATCTGACCAGAGGTGTGGAATTAAAATAGGATACAAGAACAGAATCGTAATATACATGTAACATGGTCATTAGATAAAGGTAATGAGAGAGAAAATGCAAAAAATTGAAAGCGTAAAAATCTTACCACAAACCCAAGTATCAAATAGCAATAAATTTACTAGTGACTGTAATGGTCATCCTAGAAGGAAATTGACCTCACAGTTGGGCCGTGGCGCCATTGAATTAGTAGGCTGTTCTGTCTGGCGCCATTGGCTCAGGTCTAGTATTGACTATCCCTCTTGCGGCCCCATTGCCAATGTCTGAGGAAGAGGTGGTACCTGTGGGTGCAGGCCGACATCCAGTCGGTCGGTTGGCAACGTTCGTGTCGGACGACCGCTCGTGGCGTGGCTGCCCTCTTCTACCTGGCTTCCATCGGCGCCAATGAGTAGCCGCTGCGACGCACCGTGGGTCCATGGAACTGCTTGCCAGTAAAGGGGAGTAACATTCTGTAATCCTCGTCGTGATTTGTGTCATTGTCTACCTGCCCTCCTTATTATTTTCTGGTTTGTATCCAACCCTCAGAGTTTTACGTGGTCGGGTCTCTGGTTTAATTATAGGGCGTAGTATTGTACTAAGACACTAGTTGTCGTCTGAAAATTTTTCCCGCTTTTATATTGCCTTTCCTTTCTGGTTTGTATCCGATCATTAATGTTCTAATGAATCAGCTTCTGGTCGTAAATACAGCCGGAACAATTGTACTAAGGCACAGATTGCCGTTAAACAAAGGGGGACCTTGAAAGACCGGACATTATTGGCGTATTTTAGCTGCATCTTGTCGTTTCACCGAGTGAGTTCTATCGTAATAAGTGTTCACAAGTAATGTTTTAAGACGTTTCTTCAGAGCAGTCTTAATAACTGACACTCAATCTAACTTTGAAAATACACTCCTGGAAATTGAAATAAGAACACCGTGAATTCATTGTCCCAGGAAGGGGAAACTTTATTGACACATTCCTGGGGCCAGATACATCACATGATCACACTGACAGAACCACAGACACATAGACACACGCAACAGAGCATGCACAATATCGGCACTAGTACAGTGTATATCCACCTTTCGCAGCAATGCAGGCTGCTATTCTCCCATGGAGACGATCGTAGAGATGCTGGATGTAGTCCTGTGGAACGGCTTGCCATGCCATTTCCACCTGGCGCCTCAGTTGGACCAGCGTTCGTGCTGGACGTGCAGACCGCGTGAGACGACGCTTCATCCAGTCCCAAACATGCTCAATGGGGGACAGATCCGGAGATCTTGCTGGCCAGGGTAGTTGACTTACACCTTCTAGAGCACGTTGGGTGGCACGGGATACATTCGGACGTGCATTGTCCTGTTGGAACAGCAAGTTCCCTTGCCGGTCTAGGAATGGTAGAACGATGGGTTCGATGACGGTTTGGATGTACCGTGCACTATTCAGTGTCCCCTCGACGATCACCAGTGATGTACGGCCAGTGTAGGAGATCGCTCCCCACACCATGATGCCGGGTGTTGGCCCTGTGTGCCTCGGTCGTATGCAGTCCTGATTGTGGCGCTCACCTGCACGGCGCCAAACACGCATACGACCATCATTGGCACCAAGGCAGAAGCGACTCTCATCGCTGAAGACGACACGTCTCCATTCGTCCCTCCATTCACGCCTGTCACGACACCACTGGAGGCGGGCTGCACGATGTTGGGGCGTGAGCGGAAGACGGCCTAACGGTGTGCGGGACCGTAGCCCAGCTTCATGGAGACGGTTGCGAATGGTCCTCGCCGATACCCCAGGAGCAACAGTGTCCCTAATTTGCTGGGAAGTGGCGGTGCGGTCCCCTACGGCACTGCGTAGGATCCTACGGTCTTGGCGTGCATCCGTGCGTCGCTGCGGTCCGGTCCCAGGTCGACGGGCACGTGCACCTTCCGCCGACCACTGGCGACAACATCGATGTACTGTGGAGACCTCACGCCCCACGTGTTGAGCAATTCGGCGGTACGTCCACCCGGCCTCCCGCATGCCCACTATACGCCCTCGCTCAAAGTCCGTCAACTGCACATACGGTTCACGTCCACGCTGTCGCGGCATGCTACCAGTGTTAAAGACTGCGATGGAGCTCCGTATGCCACGGCAAACTGGCTGACACTGACGGCGGCGGTGCACAAATGCTGCGCAGCTAGCGCCATTCGACGGCCAACACCGCGGTTCCTGGTGTGTCCGCTGTGCCGTGCGTGTGATCATTGCTTGTACAGCCCTCTCGCAGTGTCCGGAGCAAGTATGGTGGGTCTGACACACCGGTGTCAATGTGTTCTTTTTTCCATTTCCAGGAGTGTATTAACAGCCAACTGTCACCAGGGCTTTATTCAAAATAAGATTGTAAAAAGGCCCGGGTTGCGATCCAGTCGCACCTTCGTTGCCGACTAAATTGAAGAGGTTGGTTGCTTTGAAGTAAGCCTTATCATTTCCATATTGTTTCCTAATCTGTTTATCGTTTAAGCATAGGTGCGCATCTCAACCCCCGACTTTTCGACTTACAGCTTTCAAATTAACAGTTACGTCATCTGTTTTGAGTAATTGAATCACTCTTATCATCAATGGTGCTTATATAGTTTC
The DNA here is from genome assembly GCF_023864275.1 of Schistocerca cancellata. NCBI lineage: Eukaryota > Metazoa > Arthropoda > Insecta > Orthoptera > Acrididae > Schistocerca > Schistocerca cancellata. The sequence continues at coordinate 115,225,419 of NC_064632.1, forward strand.
CATGTGTTGCAGAAGGGAATTTAATAAGAGAGACTGTGTCCAGCGCGGTAGTAAACACCGCTATTTCACCAGATAACGGGCGGGCTGGAGGTCCGGCCGTCTTGTAATCATTGTCATATTGTTTGCTGTTTTGAATTCTTTTGCAAAGGCTTGTTCATCTTAAGATTTGATGTCAAAAGAATTTTGCAAATTTGTTCATTTTGAAAAAAAAATATTTTGGTTATATATATTGTTAAATAAACAGGTTGTGTGAAAAGAAAGTTATATTGGTGGGTGCTCCCTTCCACGTTTTCCTTAATTCCAGTAAGTACCACGTATCAACAGTTGTTCGCAGTTTAATAGCATATTGAAGATATTGTCCTGTCTCTTCCAACAAATTCATTCCCGCCGCCCGCGGTGGTCTCGCGGTTCTAGGCGCGCAGTCCGGAACCGTGCGACTGCTACGGTCGCAGGTTCGAATCCTGCCTCGGGCATGGATGTGTGTGATGTCCTTAGGTTAGTTAGGTTTAAGTAGTTCTAAGTTCTAGGGGACTGATGACCACAGCTGTTAAGTCCCATAGTGCTCAGAGCCAACCAACTTCATTCCAATGTCTTTGCTGGTCCTATGTATCAATGGAAATGTACTAGATGAATAACCATATAATTCCCCTCATCGAGTTATGTATCATGCATCCTATTTCAGGCTGAGAACTTTTTTTATTGTTAAGTGTTTCATGGGGACTAAAATATTCAGTGCTTTGTGTTTCAATATTCATGACAAATGAAATGTTTTGATTTTCGTAATTATATTTTTATGTGATTGCTACCCGTCAATTTGTGTTATCCTTATTTTTTATTTTCTTGAACTCAGACCTTAAGTGGTTAAGAAATACATGGTAACTATTTAACTGGTTGAAATGTAATGTTTTTGGTGACCTAGCACCTTACCAGTCCCAGCTCCTCGCCTACTACGATATTTCAGTATGTAGAAGTGGAGAGCAGGAGGTTTGACATCGCTAATAGACTTCTCAGTGCAAGCCAGAAAATGCCACCACTCATTTCCGACACAGTTGTGTATATTTTATGTGATATCACCTCAGATCATTTATTGTTGTTACAGGAATCAATGTTTAGACAAAATAGAGAAAGGCAACAAAAACTAAGCAGAAGAAGAAGAAATCTACAAAATCTAACTATTGCAATGGGATAGTGTCAGGGGCGTTCTCGGAACAGACTGTCACAATACCTGTTACAGGTAGCGAATGTGGAAGACATAGAGCAGGAATTGGACATAATACGAAATTCCGTCTACCAATCAGCAAGAGAACCCATAGGAGAAACTACTAAAAAGTCTAAATAGAATAGGATGCCAAGACGGACGGGAGAAATGAAGCAAGCAGTAAAAGAAAAGAACCAAGCTTATCGTAACAATCTAGAAAATCACTGCGCTGCAGATATAAATCTCTTTGGAGAAAAACGAAGAATGATACAGAGATGTCTACAGAAATTTATAGAAATACGTAGGATACGTTTGTCAGCAACATCGAAAATTATTTACATGGAGATCAGCAGTTTGCATATAAGATTACTAAACGACTAAAGGGATGCTGCAAGATCTACTTCTACATATACATCTATACTCCGCCAGCCACCTTGCGGTGTGTGGCGGAGGGTTCTTTGTGTACAACTGTCACTTCCTATTTTTTTCCGTTCTAATCGCGAGTAGTTCGTGGGAGGAACGATTGCCGGTAATTCTCCGTGTGGACCTGAATCTCTTTAATTTCATCCTCATATTTCCTTCGCGAGGTATACGTAGGAGAGAGCAATATATATTTTTTGATTCTTTTAGGAACGTAAGCTCTCGGAACATTAACAATTATCCACACCGTGATACAGAATGCCCCTCTTTCAGTATCTGCCACTGGAGTCGGTTGATCATCTCCGAGAAGGTTTTGTGTTTACTAAACAACCTGTAACGAAACGCGCCGCGCTTCTTTGGATCTTCTCCATCTCATCTATCAGTCCTATCTCGTACGGATCCCAGACTGACGAGCAATATTCGAGTAATGATCGAACGCGTGTTTTGTAACCTACCTCCTTTGTTGATGAACTACATTTCCTAAGGATTCTTCCAATGAAGCTCAGTCTGGCATCGGCCTAACTCGCGATTAATTTTATGTGGTTGTTCCATTTTAAATCGCTCCGAACGCATACTCCTAGGTATTTTAGGGAAGTAAGTGCTTCCAGCGATTGTGCTGCAATTGTGAAATCATACAATAAACCGTTTTTCTATTTATGTATTCCCAGTATGTTACAATTGCTTATGTTGAGGGTAACTGCCACTCCCTGTACCAAATGTCAATTGTCTGCAGGTCTTTTCTGTATTTCGCTACAGTTTTTCACCGTCGCGACTTCTCGCATCATCCTTGAAAAGCCTCATGGAACTTCCGACGTTATCCACTAGGTCAATATATACACTCCTGGAAATGGAAATAAGAACACCGTGAATTCATTGTCCCAGGAAGGGGAAACTTTATTGACACATTCCTGGGGTCAGATACATCACATGATCACACTGACAGAACCACAGGCACCTAGACACAGGCAACAGAGCATGCACAATGTCGGCACTAGTACAGTGTATATTCACCTTTCGCAGCAATGCAGGCTGCTATTCTCCCATGGAGACGATCGTAGAGATGCTGGATGTAGTCCTGTGGAACGGCTTGCCATGCCATTTCCACCTGGCGCCTCAGTTGGACCAGCGTTCGTGCTGGACGTGCAGACCGCGTGAGACGACGCTTCATCCAGTCCCAAACATGCTCAATGGGGGACAGATCCGGAGATCTTGCTGGCCAGGGTAGTTGACTTACACCTTCTAGAGCACGTTGGGTGGCACGGGATACATTCGGACGTGCATTGTCCTGTTGGAACAGCAGGTTCCCTTGCCGGTCTAGGAATGGTAGAACGATGGGTTCGATGACGGTTTGGATGTACCGTGCACTATTCAGTGTCCCCTCGACGATCACCAGTGGTGTACGGCCAGTGTAGGAGATCGCTCCCCACACCATGATGCCGGGTGTTGGCCCTGTGTGCCTCGGTCGTATGCAGTCCTGATTGTGGCGCTCACCTGCACGGCGCCAAACACGCATACGACCATCATTAGCACCAAGGCAGAAGCGACTCTCATCGCTGAAGACGACACGTCTCCATTCGTCCCTCCATTCACGCCTGTCACGACACCACTGGAGGCGGGCTGCACGATGTTAGGGCGTGAGCGGAAGACGGCCTAACGGTGTGCGGGACCGTAGCCCAGCTTCATGGAGATGGTTGCGAATGGTCCTCGCCGATACCCCAGGAGCAACAGTGTCCCTAATTTGCTGGGAAGTGGCGGTGCGGTCCCCTACGGCACTGCGTAGGATCCTACGGTCTTGGCGTGCATCCGTGCGTCGCTGCGGTCCGGTCCCAGGTCGACGGGCACGTGCACCTTCCGCCGACCACTGGCGACAACATCGATGTACTGTGGAGACCTCACGCCCCACGTGTTGAGCAATTCGGCGGTACGTCCACCCGGCCTCCCGCATGCCCACTATACGCCCTCGCTCAAAGTCCGTCAACTGCACATACGGTTCACGTCCACGCTGTCGCGGCATGCTACCAGTGTTAAAGACTGCGATGGAGCTCCGTATGCCACGGCAAACTGGCTGACACTGACGGCGGCGGTGCACAAATGCTGCGCAGCTAGCGCCATTCGACGGCCAACACCGCGGTTCCTGGTGTGTCCGCTGTGCCGTGCGTGTGATCATTGCTTGTACAGCCTTCTCGCAGTGTCCGGAGCAAGTATGGTGGGTCTGACACACCGGTGTCAATGTGTTCTTTTTTCCATTTCCAGGAGTGTATGTAACACTCCTATGGGGCAAGGCTACAGTTACTTTTACGTCGAAAAACTTCTCTCCGTTCAGAATGAAATCCTGTGTTCTGCTTGCTAGAATCTCTTTAAACTAGTCGCACAGTCCGTCTGGTATTCCGTAATCTCCTATTTCGTTCATTAAGTGATAGTGCGGAACTGTATCGTATGTCTTCCGGATGTCAAGGAACACGGCATCTACCTCGGTGCCTCTATCTACTGGTTTCTGGATCTCGTGGGCTAACAGAGCTTCTCCTCCTACAGAGGAGATTTTTGCGCATCCAGAAGTGTCATAATACGCGAGCGTACAACACGATGCATAATTTTACAACTGACCGACATCAGAGGTACAAGTCTGTAGTACTGTGCGTCTGTTCGACGACCCTTGTTCAAAACGGAAACGACCAGTGCTTTTTTTCAATCTTCAGGAATTCTTCGCTCCGCCGAGATCTGCGGTAAACTGCTGTTAGAAGAGGGGCAAGTTCCTTCATACTGAATGTACAATCGTATAGTTATCCCGTCAGGTCCAGTGTTCTTCCCTCTGTAAAACGGTTTCAGTTGCTTTTCCATCCCATGGTCACTTATTTCGATATCAGCCATTTTGTCATATGTGCGATGATTTAAAAAGAGTCCCTACAGTGCGATCTTTCTCTGTGAAACAGTTTTGGAAGAAGACGTTTAGTATTTCGGTCTTTCCTATGTCGTCTTCTGCTTTACTGCCATTATGGAAACAGAGTGTCTGGACAGATGGATTCGATCCATTCACTGATTTACACTAAGACCAGAACTTCTTATTTTCTATCAAGTTAGCAAAGAGGCTAGAATTAAACGGAATTGTCTGTTATTAAATGAAACAGCGTGCAAAATAATGGAGTCTACTTTCCCTCTGCCCACCAAGATTTCAGGGATAACTCATCCGAACATTTCGCAGCCTCATTTGTATAGGACAGAGGAGTCCATGGAAGTGCAACCAGCCGCTAATCTTACCAGCGTAAATCAAACTCTAGGACTGGAATTAATGCAGTCTATAAGCACACATCTGAATCAGTAGGAGAGACGAGTCTTCCTGGAAAGCTTATGCAGCATGAAAATTTATGTCGGGAAAATCAGAATCAGAAAGAGACAACATTGACTACTGTCATACCAACCACTGCAGAGGCGCTTGTGCTGTTGAGCATAGTCCTTGTTTTGGTACGTAAAAGATGAAGCGCAAAACTGATTTCGGACCCTGTTAACGTTCACATTTCAGTGGATTGGGTACCCTGAGCATAAAAGCAGCAGAAGAAGAATGAACGCACAAAGAGGTAATATTACGGACAGTTGATTCATTTTAGCTTGTAAGTTAGGAACAGAGAGTAAGAGGTTATTGTGCAAGAAGCCAAGTAAAGAAATACACTACTGGCCATTAAAATTGCTACATCACGAAGATGACGTGCTACAGACGCGAAATTTAACAGACAGGAAGAAGATGCTGTGATATGCAAATTATTAGCTTTTCAGAGCATTCACACAAGGTTGACGCCGGTGGCGACGCCTACAACGTGCTGACACGAGGAAAGTTTCTAACCGATTTTTCATACACAAACAGCAGTTGACCGGCGTTGCCTGGTGAAACGTTGATGTGATGCCTCGTGTAAGGAGGAGAAATGCGTACCATCACGTTTCCGTCTTTGATTAAGGTCGGATTGTAGCCCATCGCGATTGCGGTTTATCGCATCGCGACATTGTGCTCGCGTTGGTCGAGATCCAATGACTGTTAGCAGAATATGGAATCGTTGGGTTCAGGAGGGTAATGCGGAACGCCGTGCTGGATCCCAACGGCCTCGTACCACTAGCAGTCGAGATGACAGGCATCTTATCCGCATGGCTGTAACGGATCGTGCAGCCACGTCTCGATCCCTGAGTCAACAGATGGGGACGTTTGCAAGACAACAACCATCTGAACGAACAGTTCGACGATGTTTGCAGCAGCATGGACTATCAGCTTGGAGACCATGGCTGCTGTTACCCTTGACGCTGTATCACAGACAGGACTCAACGACGAACCTGGGTGCACGAATGGCAAAACGCCATTTTTTCGGATAATTCCAGGTTCTGTTTACAGCATTATGATCGTCGCATCCGCGTTTGGCGAAATCGCGGTGAACTCACTTTGGAAGCGTGTATTCGTCATCGCCATACTGGCGTATCACCCGGTATGATGGTATGGGTGGCCATTAGTTACACGTCTCGGTCACCTCATGTTCGCATTGACGACACTTTGAACAGAGGAAGTTACATTTCAGATGTGTTACGACCCGTGGCTCTCCCCTTCATTCGATCCCTGCGAAACCCTACATTTCAGCAGGATAATGCGCGACCGCATGTTGCAGGTCCTGTACGTGCCTTTATGGATACAGAAAATGTTCGACTGCTGCCCTGGCCAGCACATACTCCAGATCTCTCACCAATTGAAAACGTCTGGTCAATGGTGGCCGAGGAACTGGCTCGTCACAATACGACAGTCACTACTCTTGATGAACTGTGGTATCGTATTGAAGCTGCATGGGCAGCTGTACCTGTACACGCCATCCAAGCTCTGTTGGACTCAATGACCAGGCGTATCAAAGCCGTTATTACGGCCAGAGGTGGTTGTTCAGGGTATTGATTTCTGAGGATCTATGCACCCAAAATGCGTGAAAATGTAATCATATGTCAGTTCTAGTATAATATATTTATCCAATGAAAACCCGTTTATCATCTTCATTTCTTCTTGGTGTAGCTATTTTAATGGCCAGTAGTGTAAGTTCCATGGTGTTTGAGTTAAGAAGAGGACAAGGGGCCCTGTAGAAATGCGTACGATTAAGTGATAGGGTTAGGAAACCAACTGTTATCATAATTCTTAAAAGGGGAAACAGGCCCAGAAGGACTTTCGCCAGGAACTCTAGTGTAAAGGATAATCTAATATTGTCAGCCTGAGGGACAATGGTCTTGATAAAAAGGAGGAAAATGTAGCGTATCAACCGTATCGGATCAAAAAGTGCGCCAGAGCGAAAGTGACTTACAACAGAGCCAGTTGCAGTCATGCAAGAGATTTATGAATTGCGAACCAAGACACGGCCATCAAGCGTTTGAGCTAGCTGGGTGCGGTATGGCAACAGCCGATGCTGCAGTATGCTACCACAGGGACAGAAGCCTTTCCTCGCGTGCCTCCATGGAAGAGTTTAGAGGACGTGCGTTAAGCGCTAAAGGTATATAGTATGGAGCATGTAAGTACTCAGCCGTTCGTGCGCTAAAATATTCTCGTCTCAGTGTCACAGTCTCTACCAAGAGTCTGCGACCCACGGAGTGTCATCCGGGGATGCAGTAGGGAGTCTGCTGGCCGACTGTGGGCCAGGGCAGCCTGCTCTGAGCCTCAGAAGCTGCCACCTCCGCAGCAGAGAGCCGCGTGCTCACTAGCGGGATGTTGACGGGGCCTCCGCAGGATTGTCAGCTGCCCTGCTATGCTGTCATCACGTTCACAACTGGAGACATCGCTGATAGCAGCATTCGAGTGATGCCGTGTGCTCAGCCCTGCTCTTTGTGCTGTCAGCAATGCCGGACGTCTATGGTTTCTCATGAGAGGCATCTCGGCGCCTCCACCAAGCTGTTCCTAATGTACTACGGCCGAGGGCTAGCATAAAGAAGTTAATTAAACAAATCTGTTCTCGTCCTTACGCCTCGTTTCGTTCTGTGAGAAGAAAGGATTTGTGGGTGATTTTGGATTAGAGGAGCTATCCCAGTTAATCAGTGTTCTTAAATATCGGTGTAATCGTACAAAGATACTAACAGAAACCACTGAAGAATTGGAAAAACCAATAAATCTTGAAAGGTCTCTGTTGGATTCCTTTCATGTTAATTTCTTAAAACTGTTGTCATTTACGGCATAAATTCCTCTTCTAAATTTACTGTGGCGTTTCTGACTGTCTGAGAGGAGACTGAGTAGTGGAACGTGTTACTTTTACACATAAACAAGAACGATCTGTCACACTACTACACTTTAAAACACAGTTTATATGTAATTCATGTCACACAGTCTCATACGGAACCTACATCAGCTTTCTGTTATATACTGTATATGATAAGATACTGTCATCCCCCTTCCCTTCTGTGTGAGAGGATGAATGAGCAAATGTATTTCTAGTTGCATGCTTGAGGGTAGCAGACAAGCCTGTCTGCTAGAGAACAGTAGGACCAACGTCGGAACAGTTAGCTACGCTTTCTAAAAGCAAAGAGGTTTCTATCCTTAGTATGGTCCTGTCCGTCGCTTGTCATGTTGGTATAGGAAGCTGCCCCTCTGGCCACTTCCGTTTGTATTTGTGAGCCACCCTCAAGGAAGGGACCAAGTCAGTCGGTCCGTGGCGAGCGTCTGAAGTGGTAAGATCTCCGGCTAAGCGCGTGTCTACTAAGTCCGTAGGACAATGGATTTCTTAAGTTCAACCTAACTGAAAATTTAATCACCTTTGTTTCAGGTTTAAAATATCTAATGTTATCTTAAATTGCAACGCAGTGTAATTCGCGTGTGAAGTTCAGAATATCTTCCGGTAGTGCTTTGTTACTACTTTGTGAGTAAAGTGGAACCACGTGTTGATCAGTGACTAACTAAGATCATCAATCTTAAATGCGAGTGTGCGTGAGATTATAACATCTCGTCTAGACAATATTTTTAAATATAGCAACTTTTCTTTATGTTCAACCCACGTGGGCTGTACTTTGTGAGACCACTACCACGTGCTTATATAATTGTTTGACCCATCAGGTTCATAGTAAGACGATAGTAACCAGTTCGAGGTTTTTCTTTTGTAAATTGCTTTTCGATCTAATTTACTTTAATTATCAAAATTATTGTGGAGTTACACGCTTTGTGTAAACCAAGTTGACCACGTGAAGCATGTGGTGTAATCATCAAAGTAGCCCTCAGCTATTCTTTTTGGGAAGATTTCACAGAGAGTTAGTATGAATTTAGTATACCAGTGTGTGGTAATTATATGACGGACGGGATTGTGCTACGAACGTAATTTCTTTGGGTGAAAATTGAATCGGTTGGTTGTGGTTAATTTCCTCTTGCATATGTTTCAACGTTCTTCGTGTGTTATTTTATGAATGCAGTGTTGTATGCAGTCTCCCAATCTTGGCTCCATATTTTATGTGTTCCATAAGATTACAAACCCACATTTTCACAGTCCTAAATAAGGCACCAGCTTAGTTATGACTCACGTTTAATATACTGCAATTTTAATGATCAATGTTAAAATAAATTTCCAAATATAAACTGATTTATTTCTTTTTATTTAAATTCTTTTATATATATATATATATATATATATATATATATATATATATATATATATATATATATATATATATATATATATATATATATCACCGGTTGTTGTATGACTATTAAAAGATTATAATTAATGTTAGTCTGGTTGGGAATTTGGTAAGCTAGACAGGATACCTGGTGAAACAGTTGCTCAGTAATGCAAGATTAACTTCCCCAGACACCTCACAGCTTTTAACCCGCTTTTATTATCTTGAATAGCAGCACCGCTTTCATAGCAAATTTAAGCAACAACGTTATAATCTCATAAAGGGCCTGTGTCAGGGCTGCGGCTATCACCTTTATTGTTCCGTATTTAAATTGACAGCATCCTACAAGAATAGATGGATGGGTTCTACGTTTAAAAAAAAAGTCTAAACACTCTTTTTTTCGTGGCTGACCAAATAAACTTTGGGAAAACAACATAAGCTGCAGGTCTTGTTACACAAACTTGTCCAATTTGCTGATAAACATCATTTTAAGATCTCCACAAAGAAGGCCAAAGTAATGGCATTTAGGGGAAAACATCCAGTAAGTAATAAGGTCACCATTAGCGGAACAATTATAGAGCAAACAAGTCAGTTTAAGTGCCTAGGCTGTGATATACCATATTATAGAAACGTTGAAGTTAAGGAAAAGCTGAGTCAGTGCAGATTACTGCGTGGAACAATAAAAAGGACACTAAAGAATAAAGTTCAATAAAAGACTCCAATCAAGTTTTATAGGACAAATGCAGTCTCTAGTTTAGTCTGTGGTAGCGATGCATGGGTAATGGGGAAAGATGAACAAATAATACAAGCAGCAGAAATGAGATTTAAATCAGTAGAGAGATGTACTAGGAAGGAACTAAACATTTTTACCCTAAATGACAAGGTGGCCGACTATAGTTAAAAACGGTAAAATCGCATGGATAGGATGGAGGAAAATCGACAACCCACGTTGGCACGGTACTATGTGCCAAGGGTAGAAGAGACATCAGTCGACTAAGGAAAACATGGAAGGACGCTGGAAAGGGTCAACAACCCAATCCTTGAAGAAAAGAAGAAGAACAACAATTCAGGAATCAAGTTAAATATTCAAAGAATTAACTAGTTTCTCATGGAATTAAAGAATGTAAAAAGAAATTTGTTAAAACTTTAAATTGTAAACTAGGTGAAGGAACTAAAGACTCAGATTATCTTGAAAGAACGTATGACAAAAAGAAGTAATGATAGTTCAAGGAGCGACTCGTGTGGAAACCGTAGTAATGGCCTTAGAAAGGTATAATAAATGCAACAGAAAAAGTATTAGGTTTGAGTAAGGAAGAAAAAGGGAAGCCATGGATGACAAACGAGGCATTAAAAGTAATAAAGAAACAACAAGTACGCAAAAATGTTGAAAGTGAACGGCAAGAATGTAAACGAGTCAGAAATGTATTTATTAGGAATTTTAGAAAAGCTAAAGATAAACAGATAGAACAAATATTTCATGAAATACACAAAAAATCGAAACTGCATAACGTTGATGTTGCCCACAAGGAATCACTTTACGAAAAACGGAAAAAGGAGTTCAATGATTAGTGATTAGGTAGTTAGGTACTGCCGGCCGCTGTGGCCGTACGGTTCTAGGCGCTTCAGTCTGGAACCGCGTGGCCGCTACGGTCGCAGGTTGGAATGCTGCCTCGGGCATGGATGTGTGTGATGTCCTTAGGTTAGTCAGGTTTAAGTAGTTCTAAGTTCTAGGGGACTGATGACCACAGATGTTAAGTCCCATAGTGCTCAGAGCCATTTTTTAGTTAGGTACTGGAAGTAGAAAATTAGACGTAAAGATGGAATTATTACTAGGAGAAGGAAGAAACATCAATAGAAAACAAGGATTCGATGCAAGATGATCAAAATGATGATATGATAGATCTAGTAATTTTCACAATTTCAGAAACGTTTGCACAAACTCGAAATGAAAAAATGTTCAGATGTCGATGAAATACCAGCGTAGGTCTTACGGGCATCAAGCCAAGTGACGAAGCAAGAGCCAAAGAAGCTCGTGAACAAACTTTATGTAACTGGCGGAGTTCCATTTACATATTGAAAACAATGTCAGTATTATTAACCTGAGGAAAATAAGAGCGGATGAATGCGGAAATTATCGCACAATCCACCTACTACCACATACGTAAAAAAATACACACAAGAGTACTATATGGAAGAATGGAATAGAACATTAAATCTTCAGTAGCAGAGTACTAGTTTAGTTTTAAGAGAAGTAGAGCAACTCTAGAAGTGAGTTGATCACTGAAGATTTTCGAGGAAAACATGTACATTGTATTATAGGCTTTTAATAATGTAGAATGGTATAAAATATTTCCCATTACTAGGCTGTGTGTTACCCATAACAAGACCAGAAAAATAATTTTCTTTATGAAACACGGACTGATGTTGTCAGGACTTGTGAAATGATACAGGAGATCAAAACCAAGGAAGCTGTAGGGTTGCCCTATGTCACGGCTGACAGTTAATTATTATTGATGACATAGCAATCGTTGCTGACACTGAACAAGAATTTATTTGAGTGCTTAATGAAAGTGAAAGTGTTTTAGATGATGACTATGATGTACACGTAGATAAAAGAAAATTCAAGTAATGGAGTGTAAGGAAAATGAATGAATGTGCTGGATGGTTAGGTCTTAAATTCGAACGAAAAAAGCTTGTATAGTTGGACGAATTTTGTAATCTCAGGCTCATAGTAGACAATCGAGGTAGATTGAGGAAAGGCATAGTGACTAAGAATGTACAAGGCAAAATAAAAAAGAAGTAGTTGCTTACACAAAAATTTAAACTTCAAGCGCAGAGAAAATTCATAAATTGCTGTGTTTGAATCACAGCTCTATAGGGATGCGATACATGGCATGGAGAAGGCAGAAATGCAACTATTAGAAGCAATTAATGGATGTGAGGTCCGCCTGCGAAGCAAAAACTTTTTTTTCATATGAGCCCAAAAACATTCCAGTGCCTTAGTGCCATCTTCAGCGGATATTCTTTATTCAAATCTGTATAATGTGAACATGTCTTAAGTGATAAACATTGTAACGAAAATTAGGCCTTCATTTCTGACTGTTGATGTCACTACCTTAATTTTTCTACATTATTAAGTTATGTAACACCCTCTGCACATTATCGAATATTGGTGCCTGTTATCTGTAGCTAAATGACGTTAATGTGAGTTTGGTTGGCGAGTTACCACATCACTTCCTATCTGAATTTAATTTTATAGAGTGAAAATATTTCGCAACTACACTCCTGGAAATTGAAATAAGAAAACCGTGAATTCATTGTCCCAGGAAGGGGAAACTTTATTGACACATTCCTGGGGTCAGATACATCACATGATCACACTGACAGAACCACAGGCACATAGACACAGGCAACAGAGCATGCACAATGTCGGCACTAGTACAGTGTATATCCACCTTTCGCAGCAATGCAGGCTGCTATTCTCCCATGGAGACGATCGTAGAGATGCTGGATGTAGTCCTGTGGAACGGCTTGCCGTGCCATTTCCACCTGGCGCCTCAGTTGGACCAGCGTTCGTGCTGGACGTGCAGACCGCGTGAGACGACGCTTCATCCAGTCCCAAACATGCTCAATGGGGGACAGATCCGGAGATCTTGCTGGCCAGGGTAGTTGACTTACACCTTCTAGAGCACGTTGGGTGGCACGGGATACATGCGGACGTGCATTGTCCTGTTGAAACAGCAAGTTCCCTTGCCGGTCTAGGAATGGTAGAACGATGGGTTCGATGACGGTTTGGATGTACTGTGCACTATTCAGTGTCCCCTCGACGATCACCAGTGGTGTACGGCCAGTGTAGGAGATCGCTCCCCACACCATGATGCCGGGTGTTGGCCCTGTGTGCCTCGGTCGTATGCAGTCCTGATTGTGGCGCTCACCTGCACGGCGCCAAACACGCATACGACCATCATTGGCACCAAGGCAGAAGCGACTCTCACCGCTGAAGACGACACGTCTCCATTCGTCCCTCCATTCACGCCTGTCGCGACACCACTGGAGGCGGGCTGCACGATGTTGGGGCGTGAGCGGAAGACGGCCTAACGGTGTGCGGGACCGTAGCCCAGCTTCATGGAGACGGTTGCAAATGGTCCTCGCCGATACCCCAGGAGCAACAGTATCCCTAATTTGCTGGGAAGTGGCGGTGCGGTCCCCTACGGCACTGCGTAGGATCCTACGGTCTTGGCGTGCATCCGTGCGTCGCTGCGGTCCGGTCCCAGGTCGACGGGCACGTGCACCTTCCGCCGACCACTGGCGACAACATCGATGTACTGTGGAGACCTCACGCCCCACGTGTTGAGTAATTCGGCGGTACGTCCACCCGGCCTCCCGCATGCCCACTATACGCCTTCGCTCAAAGTCCGTCAACTGCACATACGGTTCACGTCCACGCTGTCGCGGCATGCTACCAGTGTTAAAGACTGCGATGGAGCTCCGTATGCCACGGCAAACTGGCTGACACTGACGGCGGCGGTGCACAAATGCTGCGCAGCTAGCGCCATTCGACGGCCAACACCGCGGTTCCTGGTGTGTCCGCTGTGCCGTGCGTGTGATCATTGCTTGTACAGCCCTCTCGCAGTGTCCGAAGCAAGTATGGTGGGCCTGACACACCGGTGTCAATGTGTTCTTTTTTCCATTTCCAGGAGTGTATATTTGCGATTACTTACATTTAGTTTTCAAACAGCCTTTCTCATCTGCATTGACATATACTACGCACATTTTGCGGAACTTCGTTCGTAAATAACACTTTTCCACTTAACCAAACATCGTTAATGTTGCTGATGTGTGTCAAAGTTCAGTTGGATTTCACTTGTTCGGAAGTCACTTTGGCGTCATATTTGAATTTTGTTTACTTTCTTCATCCTGCTGCATGCGCACTTGTGTGTGTGTGTGTTTTGCTGTCTGTGTCATATTTTCTGTCAAGTTCTTTTAATGTGATCAATAGAGTTCTAAAATAAATAGCCATAAACAGCAGAAAATCAATCCCCTATCTCAATTCTCGGAATAGTCGCTTGCCTCCATGCGAAAGGTTCAGCCAAGAAGGAATTAAACTCGAGCTGGGCTGTGTTTTGAAGGGAGCTGCCCTGGTCCCACCTGTCTAAAGTAACACATTGCAGATTACGTCTCCAGGATGTGCGAGGACAACAGAAATTGCTTTTAGTGAGCTGTGTGGCAGAGTTCCTCAAGAATACCATTGTGGAAAGAAGAGCGTGCAGCTGAAATTCGCCGAAAACAGGGCATTTAAGACAACATCTTAGAAAGTGGTATGGGAATAGAAAATTTAGGGCCCGTTTGACGATCATGGGATATCGGCACTTCATCCAGTGCAGCAAGAATAAGTAGTTAAAGAAATGTTAAAATGGCTACCATTGGTTCACTTCTAGACGACTTCTCCAGGCTGATCAGGGACGAGAGGCTCTCAACCGGCTGAGCTGATACTGGACACAGACAGAGGGGAGTTGTTGGTTCAGAGCAAACGACTGATTCTGCAGCCACGCCAGCCCTCACTTGCAGATTTGAATGTGGTGAGATCCATCAGCAACGGCGAAGTGAACTGTAGGGAAAGACGAATCATTTGTACTCCCATTCAGTAATTTCAAGCTTCATTCTGAGGACTTTTTTGTACTTAGAGGTTCAACACGCTTTCAACTCCGGCAATAGATGTACACGCAAATCTTTCTGTAACATTTTCTATCTCTATGCACTAAACCTTCGGTAAACACGATACGACTTCCACAAATGTAAAATTTTTGTCCAGATACGCTTTTATTTAAATCACGTTCCAGATCTCCTCTCCGCGTTGCCAAAGTATTAGCTTATTACTTTGAATGGTTGTTAAACTACCTGTTTACTGTAAATTTAAATATGTACATATGTTGTAATGTTGAATTAATTTGCTCTGATTGGGGTGCCGATATTCAAGATAATAAAAGCGGGTTAAAAGCCGTGAGCTATCTGGGGAAGTTAACCTTGCATTACTGCGCAACTGTTTCACCAGGTATCCAGTCTAGCTTACCAAATTCCCAACCAGACTAACATTAATTATAATCTTTTAGTACTCATCTTGCGATTAGAGGTTATATACACTCCTGGAAATTGAAATAAGAACACCGTGAATTCATTGTCCCAGGAAGGGGAAACTTTATTGACACATTCCTGGGGTCAGATACATCACATGATCACACTGACAGAACCACAGGCACATAGACACAGGCAACAGAGCATGCACAATGTCGGCACTAGTACAGTGTATATCCACCTTTCGCAGCAATGCAGGCTGCTATTCTCCCATGGAGACGATCCTAGAGATGCTGGATGTAGTCCTGTGGAACGGCTTGCCATGCCATTTCCACCTGGCGCCTCAGTTGGACCAGCGTTCGTGCTAGACGTGCAGACCGCGTAAGACGACGCTTCATCCAGTCCCAAACATGCTCAATGGGGGACAGATCCGGAGATCTTGCTGGCCAGTGTAGTTGACTTACACCTTCTAGAGCACGTTGGGTGGCACGGGATACATGCGGACGTGCATTGTCCTGTTAGAACAGCAAGTTCCCTTGCCGGTCTAGGAATGGTAGAACGATGGGTTCGATGACGGTTTGGATGTACCGTGCACTATTCAGTGTCCCCTCGACGATCACCAGTGGTGTACGGCCAGTGTAGGAGATCGCTCCCCACACCATGATGACGGGTGTTGGCCCTGTGTGCCTCGGTCGTATGCAGTCCTGATTGTGGCGCTCACCTGCACGGCGCCAAACACGCATACGACGATCATTGGCACCAAGGCAGAAGCGACTCTCATCGCTGAAGACGACACGTCTCCATTCGTCCCTCCATTCACGCCTGTCGCGACACCACTGGAGGCGGGCTGCACGATGTTGGGGCGTGAGCGGAAGACGGCCTAACGGTGTGCGGGACCGTAGCCCAGCTTCATGGAGACGGTTGCGAATGGTCCTCGCCGATACCCCAGGAGCAACAGTGTCCCTAATTTGCTGGGAAGTGGCGGTGCGGTCCCCTACGGCACTGCGTAGGATCCTACGGTCTTGGCGTGCATCCGTGCGTCGCTGCGGTCCGGTCCCAGGTCGACGGGCACGTGCACCTTCCGCCGACCACTGGCGACAACATCGATGTACTGTGGAGACCTCACGCCCCACGTGTTGAGCAATTCGGCGGTACGTCCACCCGGCCTCCCGCATGCCCACTATACGCCCTCGCTCAAAGTCCGTCAACTGCACATACGGTTCACGTCCACGCTGTCGCGGCATGCTACCAGTGTTAAAGACTGCGATGGAGCTCCGTATGCCACGGCAAACTGGCTGACACTGACGGCGGCGGTGCACAAATGCTGCGCAGCTAGCGCCATTCGACGGCCAACACCGCGGTTCCTGGTGTGTCCGCTGTGCCGTGCGTGTGATCATTGCTTGTACAGCCCTCTCGCAGTGTCCGGAGCAAGTATGGTGGGTCTGACACACCGGTGTCAATGTGTTCTTTTTTCCATTTCCAGGAGTGTATATATATATATATATATAAAGACAATTTAAATAAGTTTATATTTGGACATTTATTTCAAAATTTGATCATTGTTCCGTTAAAATTTCAGCATATCAAACTTGATCCATAATTAAACTGGTGTCTTATTTAGGACGGTGAAAATGTGAGTTTGTAATCTTACGGAACACATCAAATAGGAATCCAAGATTGGGAGACTGCATACAACACTGCATTCATAAAATAACACACGAAGAACGTTCAGACATGCCCAAGAAGAAATTAACCACAACCAACCGATTCAATTTTCACCCAAACAAGTTACGTTCGTAGCGCAGTCCTGTCCGTCATGAAATTACCACACACTGGTTTACTAAATTCATACTAACTCTCTGAGAAATCTTCCCGAAAAGAATAGCTGAGGGCTACTTTGATGATTACACCACATGTTTCACGTGGTCTACTTGGTTTACACAAAGAGTGTAACTCCACAATAATTTTGATAATTAAAATAAATTAGATCGAAAAGCAATTTACAAAAGAAAAACCTCGAACTGTTTGCTATGGTCTTACTATGAACCTGATGGGTCAAACAATTGTATAAGCACGTGGTACTGGTCTCACAAAGTACAGTCCACGTGGGTTGAACATAAAGAAAAGTTGCTATATTGAAAAATATTGTCAAGACGAGACGTTATAATCTCACGCACATTCGCATTTAAGACTGATGATCTTAGTTAGAGTTGCTGATCAATACGTGGTTCCACTTTACTCACAAAGTAGTGACAAAGCAACTACCGGAATATATTCTGAACTTCACACTCGAAATACACTGCGTTGCAATTTAAGATAACATTAGATATTTTAGAGCTAAACTTGAAATAAAGGTGATTAAATTTTCAGTTTGGCTGAACTTAAGAAATCCATTGTCCTACGGACTTA
Organism: Schistocerca cancellata; assembly: GCF_023864275.1. Classification (NCBI taxonomy): domain Eukaryota; kingdom Metazoa; phylum Arthropoda; class Insecta; order Orthoptera; family Acrididae; genus Schistocerca; species Schistocerca cancellata. The sequence goes on from NC_064632.1 coordinate 115,243,117, forward strand.
GCAGACACGGGCTTAGCCGGAGATCTTACCACTTCAGACGCTCGCCGCACACAGACTGCCTTTGGGCTCCTACCGAGCGTGCTTAACAGATACAAATGGAAGTGACCAGAGAGGCAGCTTCCTATGCTAACATGACAAGGGACGGACAGGACCATACTAAGAATAGAAACCTCTCTGCTTTTAGAAAGCGTAGCTACCTGTTCCAACATTGGTCCTACTGTTCTCTAGCAGACAGGCTTGTCTGCTACCATCAAGCATGCAACTAGAAATACATTTGCTCATTCATCCTCTCACACAGAAGGGAAGGGGGATGACAGTATCTTATCATATACAGTGTATAAAAGAAAGCGGATGTAGGTTCCGTATGAGACTGTGTGACATGAATTACATATAAACTGTGTTTTAAAGTGTAGTAGTGTGACAGATCGTTCTTGATTATGTGTAAAAGTAACACGTTTCACTGCTCAGTCTCCTCCCAGATAGTTAGAAACACCACAGTAAATTTAGAAGAGGAATTTATGCCGTAAATGACAACAGATTTAAGAAATTAACATGAAAGGAATCCAACAGAGACCTTTCAATGTAATAAATGAGTTCACTGATCTTTGCCTAATTTCGTAATCCTGTCGCTTCCATTACCAATGTTTTAATAGATGATGATATACAGGACTACTTTAAGATATTTAATAAAAAATTCCAATCAAAACAAAGAATTCACAAGTCACGCGATTGGGCATAACCTTACATTGTGTTTTGTTGTCAGTTCTTCATCCTGTTTCTTTAAAATATTACCTATTCTGTTAACTAATTTATTACTGTAATTGAGTATGTGCAGTTTTGTTTTGTGTGTGTGTTCTTGCTCTGTTGTGTCTTGCATGTGGTCACTGCCTGTGTGTTGTGGTCTTCTGTATTGTTGCAAAGGTTTTGTGTACATGTGGCATATCCATTCATTTTCTGTTTATTTTTTAATTTAGTTTACCAACCATATAGGAATATCAACTATTTTCCACTGCTATTTGTTTTGTTGTGTTTATATCCTGTATGCAGTTCAATTTGGTTGTTCTGTTTAATCTGTGGATCATGACTCTGAATCTTACTTGTTTGTCAATACGTTGTTTGATTGCAAGTCATGGTACGCATATTATACCCCTCATATTACCTGATAATTTTAAACGAGTTGCCCTTGTTTGAACTTTCTCGATGTCGTCCGTCATTCTTATCTAGTAAGGGTCCCAAATCGCACAGCAGCGCTCCAGAAGCGTAGTGTAGCCACTTTCTATATTAGATTCGTTGCCCTTTCCAAATAAACAGAAACAGAAAAAAATTGGAGGATATGAGGCGACTTCAGAATGTAAGTTACACTCCAAGCAACTTTACCGAATGTCTCTGTAAACAATGGTCGGAACGTTCTACCGATAGTTGAATTCATCGACGATAGAATCCCACTTCTTGGTCACGGAGCCACTCGAGAGTCGTTGTGTGATCGCCGTCATTGTCGAAAATCTAGAATTGTAGCGAATTGTTTGCCTAGACATTATCATCTGTGGTCGAAGTCAGAGGCCTTGCTTCCCAATCAACATCACCCACTTCTTGGTCAAATTGTTAGCACGATTCCTATACTGTTCGATGCAACGTTGCATTCGGTCCATATAGCGCCAGAATTTCACAGCGAATCTGTGTGCAATTTAAACGTTTGCTCGCTGTCCCTCGTATTGCAGCTTTGGAGTACGTTTCCAGCTGCGCGCCATTTTAGTCTCACACAGAGTAACGCGCGTGTTATCCGTATAGCAGCAGAACTGTCCCTGCAGGAAAAATTCGCCTTTTGCTATCCATGGGTTTGTCAAACAAATGCGCTGTCTTACCAACAAAGTTTGTCAAATTTAACATCACTTTTGAAACAGCTGTCTTGGTATTCGTATCGTGTTGCGAAGTTCTCGCTACTATTGGGTTACGAACGAGTTGCAGTGAAGAATACAGAGTAACAATCTTCGAAATCCACTGGAGTTGGCAGATATTTCAAAGTGCAGTGGCAAACATCTGAAAGTTATAGATAACAGTCTAGCAAGCAACTGGCCTGTTTGACTAACACATGAGTAAACAATCAATCTCGTTTGTCAAATTGGCCATCAATCAAATGGCTCTGAGCACTATGCGACTTAACTACTGAGGTCATCAGTCGCGTAGAACTTAGAACTAATTAAACCTAACGAACCTAAGGACATCACACACATCCATTCCCGAGGCAGGATTCGAACCTGCGACCGTAGCGGTCACGCGGTTCCAGACTGAAGCGCCTAGAACCGCACGGCCACACCGGCCGGCTCAATCAAAAGTACATTCAGCCACTGCCTATGTTTGTCAAACACGTCAACAAAGGTGGCCCATTGCCAAATAATTCGACAAATATGTGAAATATGACGTTGTTTGATAGTCTGCTGAGGTCTTTATGATTGTTCCTCATATATTTATGGATTGATTTCATCATCAGCTGTCATTTGACATCCAGTGCTCGAGTAAGGCCTTTTCAAGAGTTTACCACGCATTATGATTGTAACTATATGGAACAAAAGAGATACCTAATCTAATATAACGGTCAAATACATGTGGCATCGAGCAGACTTCAAAGAAGCAATATTGCAAACAAGAGGACAGGGTCCTCCGCTTCCCAGATATCAGTGGGCGGGCCATTAACCCTGTTGGCGGAGAGTGACAGTGCTGAAGTGTCACGTGACCCTGTGGCGCTACAATGGACAGCTCAGCATGGGGGTGGCGGCGCACGTGCGCGCATGCGGGCGGGGCTTCCCCCGGGGAGACGCGGTGAGACGGGCGCGCCGGGGAGGCGAGGAAACGCGATTCCTGCAAGTGCGGCCGCCTCGGGGTGACTGCAGGCAGTGTCAGCTGTTCTCTACCAACACATACGTACTCTTCTGTCACCAAATAAACACACTGAAAGTTTGATATTGCGTTGCAATTTTAGTATTTAGTTTGCTACTTTTACAGTTTAGTTATTTTGTGAAGGCCACAGACTTACTGCGAAGATGGAGTTCCATACCTAGTATCGATTCCAAACAACTTAGTTATCTATGGATCAGTCTCACGAAGTATTCTATGAGTTTCGGCTGTGCTGGCAATCAACTGACATCCCACCTTGATGACGACAGTGAAGCATGATTTTGAAAACAACATTTTCGTATGTAAATAAATTATACACAACTGCAACCAGTCACTTTTTGATTAATAATGCTTTATTACATTAACCGGTTTTCGAACCCTTTCAGGTTCATCTTCAGATGATTTCGGCAGAATCCGGGAAGTTACATCATTACTGGTAGTAGCATAATGCTGGGTGCTGGTGAAACGTCCCCTTAGAAAAATTTATACACGACTGTGCTGATAAACCTCTTACACTATTTGCTTTTTAAACAGCTGAGCAAAACTGAACGTACTCAAACATTCACTAAAGTGACACACAATATTTTTAGCGCAACGCAATCTGACTATCAAAGATCCCTGCAAAAGAATGGCCCTGAGTAACATTAACCTATACCTTTCACAAATCACTTACCTCACAAAAATCTCCGTTACTCGAACTACTGCAATACAGCGAGCGCCACTACTGCCAGCTAAATAAAAGATTCAAACTACTGAAGGCACTAACTACTGATAGGGATAGTTAGCAAATGAAAGATTTTAATAGAGAACAAACACTGTATTTACCTTAATATCATCAAATGTCATAATATATGTAATTTCAAAACTCCGCCATCTCTCTCCTCACATCCACCACTGCTGGCGGCTCACCTCTAACTGCGCAACGCTACGCGCTGTTCACATCCAGCTGCCGCTGCCCAACACTACAATGGCAGACAACAATGCAAACTAGCCACAGGCTGCACACAGCACAGCCAGTGATTTTCATACAGAGCGCTACGTAGCGGCGGCGTTACCAATATAAAAATCTAAACAGCCTACTTACACTGGTTCTATGGCAGAAAGATGGGTCACACTTCAATGTATCGCCATGACTATACCTTATCTTTCGATATCGATGTAAATTTAATTTTTACTTACTGCGACAGTATAGGCGGCTTTTTTCGTATCTGTCTGCCTCCATTTTGATATCCGGACATCAAAATGGAGGCAGACAGATACGAAAAAAGCCGCCTATACTGTCGCAGTAAGTAAAAACTAAATTTACATCGATATCGAAAGATAAGGTATAGTCATGGCGATACATTGAAGTGTGACCCATCTTTATGCCATACAACCAGCACCCAGCATTATGCTACTACCAGTAATGATGTAACTTCCCGGATTCTGCCGAAATCATCTGAAGATGAACCTGAAAGGGTTCGAAAACCGGTTAATGTAATAAAGCATTATTAATGAAAAAGTGATTGGTTGCAGTTGTGTATAATTTATTTACATTAATATACAGTCACGGTTCTAAAATATCCGTAATGGATAAGCATAATCAACATTTTCGTGTTCTGCGGTGCTGGTGATTTGTCGTGTTTTAAAGTCTGATGTCACTGATTGCTGTTTTACTGTGCGCTGAGGTGGTGGTACGTAGCTTGGCTGAGTGAAAGAAGGGCACACATGTAATACTTTTTTGCTAATTGTTCACAGCGAATGCGTGGTTCGTGCGTCATTATTCCCATGAGTCGCAACGCGAAGTTATGGTAACTTGGGTTGCGAGCACGTCTGGAATGTGGAGATTACAACTTTGTATTTTTGTTAGGAGAATATGTTTCGAGGCCCTGTGCAGAATCTGTTTGCTATTAATTCATCCAAATGGTAGCACAGTCAATTTTGGCACACCCCCTAAGAAATAAAATTTTGCAAGACTACGATTTGTAAGGATTATGCTTTTTTATTTTTTACGTATTGCAGCTCTGTATCTCAGGTGTTTCTGAGCACTTATATCACACGTACTGATGTGATTGAATAGCTGTCCGGGAGTCAATTATGTGTATTTACATTCAAATATTCTTTTAAATCAATTTTCCTTGCCACTCATTTACCTATTTAGAGGAATAATGCCAATTCGCATTCAGCAGTTGGGACATGATAACTTGATGTGAATCATACTATTTCCCCTTGATAGAATTTTTAGGGATTTCATTCTGCAATTAAGATCACGCTATGAATATTATACTTCGCACTTCTTTGTATCGTCTACAGCAAAAAAAAAGGGGGTAGGCATTAGGGTTGACAAAGCCGGCAGAGACGCAGTGCTATATTCTATAGGAAAATGGATTATTTGATGCTTTGTACCTGTGGGTTATTATAACAGGTTGGGTCCACATGCTCGCTGCACTGCAAGAGGCTGTAGGCCACATTGCTTTACCTTTGCTTTATGTTTGGTGAAATATTTGCTGCGACTGCTCATTTACATTTATCTCTGGTATGCCCATCGTAAATCATTGCGCTAAAAAGTAAGTGTTCTCTGTCTAGGTAATATTCTGCAAACTCCTTGTTGTCACTTCGCGTTACTAATTTGATTCATGGATCTACAATCATATTTAATCGAGCATTTTTCTTAATTAAGAGCATATCGGGTCTTAACTTTCATAGGTAATCCAACTTTAAAACATAGCATGAATCTTACAACACTAAATAAAATGCAGCTTCGAACACTTTGAGCATCACGAAACAGAGTGAAACATCGGGTATGATAAGTTTGCAATGTGTAATGTGAGAGCTCTTGTGGGAATCGAGCCTTAAAGGAACGATTCCACGTGGTGGTGAAATCACTTTTGCTGCAACTGCTGTAACTTGGTGCGGATTCGAAGATCTGCGGTTCGATTCCCCGTCAGTTGTAGACTTTTTAACTGTCACTTATCACAGCTTTCACCTCTGCCCATTTTTGTAAATGTGAAAAATATTCGTTAATTTGAAGTATTTGCAGTATTGCAGTGATTCGGAAGGAGTCGGATTATACTGCCTGTCAGATCAGTTCAGAGGTCGGAGGAACAGGACCACGCATAGTAAGGCACTGCGAGTTCAAACCAGTCAATGGATTAATGACAAATGTGCTGTACAGGTGGTACAGTGGATAGCGTTTTGGATTAGCATGCAGGAGATCGAGGGTTCGACTCTGGGTTCAAGCATATGTTTTTTATTTGGTAAATGTAGTCCAGGTGGTATGGTATCTGGCATCTTAATCGTCAACAGCGATTGCAGCGGGTCCTCTGGAAAACATTTGCACTTACATACGGTACTACAATTGTAGAAATGGAAGATTGGTCAGTTTTGAAAGAAGCCCTTTCCATTTTGTAGGCTCGAATTTATTCGCACCACTTCATCTACTAGATGCGAAACCTATTTTCTTTGTACCTTCCTCTAATATTCACATGGATTAGTACCGACTATTATTCTTGCCTCTTTCAGGTCGATTACATTTCGTTAGCGCCTTACGTTATCGGTAGGACTAGCTACAAATAATGTCCAAACTCAGTTACCATTTGTTTGTGTTACCACCATGGTCCCATTAATAGTTTCAACTGTCTATTTCTTATTTGCCTAACCACATATCTGTTGCTTTTGGCATTACAAGATGTTGTAAAGTTAGGACACATGTGACATAAGAAACGGTATATATTACAGTGTGAAATGCCAGAATGAAATTAGCAAATAGGAAAAATGCGCCCCATACCAGGCTTGAACCCTCGCCCTCCTGAAAGCAAACCCATAACTCTATCCACTGCAGATGCATAGTCTGCTGTCAGAGGTAGTTATCCTTCACGTGGTTACAGTGTTGCCAGATTGCCACTCTTTAACATCCTTTTTCTGCCAGATATACTCGCCGGAAGAAATTTTGTGAGAGACATTTTTTTATCGCTGGCATGTGAGGAGTCGCGCAGCGAAGTCCGAATTTCGCTTCACCCAGTATAACACCATGTGCATTGTGGTGGGCGAAGACTATGGATAGGGAAGACCTGGACTACAAACTAGATTAATGGGATTGGTTTCACTTCACCGTCGAGTGTAGGATTAATGGGACGTCAGATGACCGTCGTGGAAGGATATGGAGACGGTTAGGCACCAATGTATATCTCGGGCGTGCTGTCCCGTATATTGAGCAGGGAGTTGAGCCAGTCATGTTTTGAACTGGTGTCATGTACAGATGTCTGACGTTCACACTGCAGTCCAGGGTAATTTGAGGGCTGTGCGAATATCTGGCCAAGATTATTCAATCTATTGAATACCTGTACAGTCAACATTTCTTCTGTGGGCTTGTCTTTCAAGATGTTTATGTACGAGCTTAGTGCACGCACCCCATGAACACCTTCCTCCAGGAGAAAGAATCAACCAAACAGAATGACCTTCGTAATCTTCTGACATGAATATGAGTGTAAATACTTAGAGCCAGTTCAAACTTGCGATAAATTATCGCAGGAATCCTCCCCACTCATTCGTCGAAGCGTATATGGGACTAGAGTTCAACGCCTCAACAACCATGTGAATAGCATGCAAGGTGAATATAAGCATGTTATTATTCAAGATGGCACATAATCCCAGGTTAGATCGCATCACTGCTGATATTCTGAATAAAAATTGTCAGCTTGAATGGCGGCTTTCGGACTGTGTATTCGTGTGCATGTAGATAGGCTCTTGCCTGACTCGAAGATCTATAGTCACTTACCCATCTGCTGAGGACGTGCATCTGCCCCTAAATTACACCTTAGCAAGTCGGCGCTCTTTGACGGGACTCAACTAATAGGGAAACTTGGGGGCAAAATTGGATTGCGAAGCCAAGTGACCGACAGACAAAGACTCACTCAAACTTTCCACGTGTTGCCGTGATGCCGATGAGTGCCTAGCAAAGTGTCCTGAACCCTTGCTGTCCAAATTGTTCATTAATGATAACTATAATAGTAACATCAGACTTTTTGCAGGTGTTGCATCTATAGTGAAGTACTGTCTGAAAGAAACTGCATACATATTCAGCCAGATCTTGATAAGATTTCAAAGTGTTGCAAACATTGGCGACTTGCTTTAATTATTCAGAAATGTAATATTGTGCTCTTCAGAAAAAGGAAAAGCCTAAGTGTCCTATGACTACGACATCAGTTAGTCACAACTGGAATCGGCCAACTCGTGCTAACATCTGGGTGTAACACTTCGGAGGGATGTGAAACGGAATGACCACGCAGGCTCAGTCGTGGGTAATACAGATAGTTGACTTCAGTTTGCTGGTGGAATGCTAGGAAAATGCAATCAATCTCCAAAGGTGATTGCTTACAAATGAGGCGCGCGACCTATCCTAGAATATTGCTGAATGTATGGGGTCGTACCAAATAGGTCTAACAGGGGATACTGAATGTATGCAGAGAAGGCCATCACGAACGTTCAGAGGTTTAAAAATCAAATAAAAACAGTTTCGATCGCGTTTTCAGATTTTTATTCGTTAGCAACCGGTTTCGGCCCTTTCCTCGGACCGTCTTCAGGCTTCCCCCCCCCCTCTCCCCCCTCTCATTATGGCTACTAGTGGCGGGAAGCGGAGCGAGATCCATAGAAGTAAGGATGTCACACCTCACACCTTTATTTGATCCGTGGGAATGTGTCACAGAGGTGGTGAAGAAACTGAACCGACAGATTCTTGAAGATAGACGTGAACTATCCGGAGAAAAATTACTTAGAAAGTTTCGAGAACTGGCTCTAAGTGATTAGAAATGGGCACTCCCGTAGGAATATTGAGGACAAGCTTACATTAATTTCGAATATTAATTACGAAATTATTTAAACAACCATTCTTCACGCGTTCCATACGTGAAATGAACGGGGAAAAAACCCCAATAACAGGTACAGTAGAAGTACCCTCTGTCATGCCCTTCACAGAGGCTTCGTGAGTATAGAGTCATCGATATCTCCTGCTTCTACACCTGCATGATTACTCTGCAATTCACAAATAAGTGTCTGGCGGAGGGTTCATCGAAACACCTTTAAGCTACTTCTCCACCGTTCCAGTCTCGAACAGTGAGCGAGAAAAACCAACAACTCAGTCTTTCCGTGCGGGCTCTGATTTCTCTTATTTTATTATGATTACCATTTTCCCTATGTAGGTGGGCGACAACGAAATATTTTCGTATTCTAAGGAGAAAGTTGGTGACTAAAATTTTATGAGAAGGTCCTGCCGCAATGGTAAATGACTTTGCTTTAATGACTGCCACCCCAAGACTTGTATCATAGCGGTGGCATTCTTTCCCTTATTTCGCGATCATACAAAATGAGCTGTCCATGTTTGAACTTTTTAGATGTCCTCCACCAGTCCTCTCTGATGTGGAACCCACGCTACACAGCAATACTCCAGAAGAGGGCAGAAAAGCGTAGTGTACGCAGTCTCTTTATTACACCTGTTATATTTTCTAAGCCTTCTGCCAATGAATCACAGTCTTTAGTTTTCTTCCCCTACAACATATTTTGTCTGATCGTTACAATTTTTTAACCCCTACGTTTTTAGTTCAGTTTACAGTTTTGATTTTGTGTGATTTGTCATGTAACTGAAACTTAGCTGATTCTCTTTAGGGCTCATGTGGATGACTTCACACTTTTCATGATTTAGACTCAACTGCCACATTTCGCACTATACAGATATCTTGTGTAAATCATTTTGCAATTGGTTTTGATCATATGATGGCTTTACAAGATGGTAAATCACAGCAACATTTGCAAACAATCTAAGAGGGCTGCTCGTATTGTCTCCAAAATCGTTTATGTGATAAGGAGCCGGCCGCGGTGGCCGTGCGGTTCTAGGCGCTCCAGTCCGGAGCTGCGCTGCTGCTACGGTCGCAGGTTCGAATCCTGCCTCGGGCATGGGTGTGAATGATGTCCTTAGGTTAGTTAGGTTTAAGTAGTTCTAAGTTGTAGGGGACTGATGACCACAGCAATTGAGTCCCATAGTGCTCAGAGTCATTTGAGCCATTTGTGATACGGAACAACAGAGGCCCATAACACTTCTTTGAAGAACCCCAGATATTACTTCTGTTTTAGTCGACGACTTTCCTTCAGTTTTCGAACGGTGACCTTCCTGACAGGAAATAGCGAATTCTGTCACACAACTGTAATGATAGTCCAGCAATTTAATCAGAAGTCGCTTGTGAGGAACGATGTTAAAAGCTTTCTGGAAAGCTAAAAATATGGGATCAATTTGACGTCCCTTTTCGATAATACCTACCATTTCGTGAGAATAAAGAGCTAGTTGTGTATCACAAGAACGATATTTTCTGAATCCATGTTGACTGTTTATCAATAAATCGTTTTCTTCGAGGTGATTCATAATGTTGAGCATAGTGTACGTTACAGTCCTACTACAAATCGATGTAAGTGGTATGGGCCTGTAATTCTTGTTTCCTTTTTTTGGGTACTGATGTGACTTGTGCAGTTTTCGTCTTTGGATACGGATTTTTCTACGATTGTGTATGACTGCAATGAATGGAGCTATTGTATCAGCGTACTCTCAAAGGAATCTGATTGGATGATAAGCCATGATATTCTTAAGTGTTTTAAGCTGCTTCGCTGCACCGAGGATATTATCTACTTCTACGTTACTCATGTGGGCAGTTGTTCTTGATTAGAATTCTGGAATATTTACTTCGTCTTCTTTTGTGAAGCAACTTCAGGAAACCGTATTCAGTAACTCTGCTTTTGTGGATCTATCATCAACATCACCACTGTTATCGTGCAGTGATGGTATTTATTAAGTCTTGCCACTGGTGTACTTTACATACGAACAAAATCTCTTTGGGTTTTCTGCTAGATTTAAAGACACAGAGTTTCGTTGTGTAAAATATCAAAAGTATCTCGCACAGAAGATCGCTCTAAATTTCGAGCTTCTGTAAAACTTCGCCATTCCTGGGGATTTTGCGTTCTCTTAAATCTGGCATGCTTTTTTCGTCGCAATAGTGTTCTGACCTGTTTTGTGTACCGTTAAGGTTCAGTACTATCTCTTATTAATTTATTTGGTATATATATCTCTCAACTGCCGTCGAAACCACTTCTTTGAATTTAAACTATATCTGCTCTACGCTAGCATAGTCAGATTGGAAGGAATGAAGACAGTCTCTCAGAAACGTGTAAAGCAAATTTTTATCTAAAGATGGAAATCCGCCGACTGTACCACGTTGTATAGCGGCTTTTTCTTGTTCACGTGAACTGAGCATGTTCAGCAGACTTTATTCTGGATCGTGGTGAGATTATTGTTAGCTCGACACTTGCGCTGCGTTTAAGCGATTTTTCGTTAAGTGGCTTTCCAGACTGTAGAGCATTAGATATGTCTCCGTGACACAGTTTGTCGAGTTTATCCTCGTAAATTTAGGGTCTTCTCATGTACCACCAAGATTGGTGCCGACGTTCCTTCGAGTCGACCCCCAACGCACGGGCGTGCGTAAAAAATCTCCACTACAGAGGCTAGAGTTGAGCTCTTGCAAAACCAATGTTTGGTAGTTTTTTTACAGTACATAAATGGCATAGTAAATAGTAGGACTACCGGAAGTATTGGCATCATTGGTAGGAGAAGAAACGTAAATGAAGGTATGAAAGAACTGCGAACAGGTGACTTCTCTTTGTTTTTTGTTCGTTTGTTTTGCATATAATTAGAACTGCACATCGTTCAGTGTTAGACCATTGTGAATTTGATATCCTTAGAAACTATAAATTGCATTTTAGAAGTAAGAAAAATTTGCTGGCCGCGTTAATTCTGCGCGTTTATGTTATCAAATCAATTTCTTTTGATACAAAATCAGTTTACATACACAAACATAAGGAAGTGTATTTAATCATTGTTGTTGTTTTGTACTGAATTGAACGTCCTTCACCATGATGAAAGGTGTTTCCTGTTATTACTGATAAGTGCGAAAGTTACTTATGAATATCAGAAAGTTGTTTCATTTAAGCTCGACGAAATATTGAAGCGATGTTTGAGTCTTTTTGTTCTGCATTTTTTTTTAAATTTACCTTTTTTGGAGTAAATTGCTTTTTCTAGAGCTATATGACAATCTGTATTTTTTTTTAAATTTTACTACAACATCGCTGTGTTTCACGTTAAAAATCAACAATTTTTGGACACAATTTGAGTGAAACATTGACAGTTATAGTTTTACTAAAAATGCTGTTTATTTTTAAGTAACAGATAGGTGGATAACTACGTAGAACACAAATGTTCTGTAAGTGCGCAGCCCTTAATAAACCCTCATTCAGTTTCTAGACGGTTCAAACGCTCCCAGTTTGTAGCGAAATCTACTCACACACTGTTCGCATTTCAAACAAAGCGATCGAAATTAGGTAAGGTCCGATAGGTGTACAACATACCTAACGTACATGTTACACAGAGACACTGTAAGCCGACCATTGTGGCCGAGCGGTTCTAGGCGCTTCAGTCTGGAACCGCGCGACCGCTTGGTGCTCAGAGCCACTTGAACCACTTGAGAGACACTCTAAACTAACCACGACTGCTACATAAACTGCCGTGGTCTCGCTTACTTACGATAGTCTACGGTAGTTTGAGAGGTAGCATGAGCCCCCTCTCATATTTCTATCTTACGTTTTTCCTCTCTAATTGCATGCAGTGAAAAGTCGCTATTCCTTCACACGCGGACTTCCCACGCAGCGTCTCTCGTCACCCGGGTGGTCCGGTGACAGGCGGGCTCTGCTGATCTGGAAAGCGTTAAGCCGACGGGTGTGAGGAAGTCGAGTGAATGCTTTGCAGACGCCGACATTGTCAAAAGACACGCCCGCAGGGCCTGAAGTAGCGGCTGGGCTAGAGGTTCCGTTACTTCGCAGAAACTTAGCGAAAACACTTTCTGGCGGGCTACCAGCGAGGCGTGGGAATGACTTGTGTACCCAGGCAGTTGTGGCGGGAAAATTCCCGCGCTTTCTGCAAAATAGTAACTGTGATTGGCTTGCCCAGGGCATAGCTCCGTGACGTAGCAAAATCAGCGCAGAAATTGGCGCCAAGAATCTCCATTGGTGGAATGGTAGTGCTCCAGCAATAGAGTGGAATTTTCCGCCGGTTTTCGAGTTGCTGATTGGAACGTTTAACCACGGCCACTGTCGTGGGGGCGGGAATGTTGTGTGTTCGGCCTGTACGGGTGCTCTAGGTAGTCGGCTCTCCCCTTTCGGTCGAGGACGTCGAAGCAACCAGCCATCGCCTCCGGTACGCCAAATCGTGTTCTTGCAGTTAAGAAGACAGATTGGTAAGGTATGACCGCAGCACCGGCAGACAGGGATTTTCCTAGGTGATAATCAGAGCTCAGCAGAGCGCGCCTGTTCGTCTTTTTCTAACTTTGTTCTGTCTTGGGTAGCAGCAATTAATGTTGGGTTGGCTATGTGTCTCTCTTAAGATTTGAGTGGCAAGGAATTGGCTCCACATACCACTTCGTCTTAAACCTCACAATCTAGTTGAGGGACAACTTCACCTTCATAGCGTTTGTTTGAGTATCCAATTTGAGCCAATTTGATGTATTATAAATGTTTCATGTGTTTTTGTTTATTATTTTGTGTTTAGTCTTAATAAATCATATTGTTATTTTGGACAGAACTTTCATTCTGTTAATCGGTAGAGCAACCCATCATTTCTCACTACGTTAATGAAACCTTCCTTTATTTAACTTATTTATCAAATTAAATTATTGCAGGTGCCAAACTCTTTTCTACTCCACTTGCAGGGTTGATTACAGTCAGTTCGCGTATATTTTTTAATCCATGCGCAACAGCAAAAGTCGGAGTTAGAATAGGGGGGGCTCAGAGCATCATTTACATATGGAAATTCTAGAAGAATTTAGTGTTAAATACACTGCTTGCCCCGGCACCTCGCTAGTTTCACAGCTCTAGCAGGGGCTGATCTCGCATCAGCCATTTACACTGAATAGCCGGAACAGCCTGCTATCGGTCCAAACCCGTCCAGGCGATACTAGCACCACCTGGCGAGGAATGACTGCTAGTCAGACAACGCACACTGCATGTAGTATCAGTGAGCGTGCTGTCCGTGTGCAGAATGGGGAAGGTGTGTGACGTATCTGAGTCTGACTGAGGGTAGGTTGTGGTGACCTGGAGGCTCTGCTTCAGCATTTCGGAAACGGCACGACATATCAGGTGCTGACTGTTGTAGTGCTTGGCTTCAACACGTGGCCAAACCAAGGTGAAACCACATCCAGACGTCGCTGTGTTGGGCGGTCACCCCTCATTATCAATGTCGAACGTCGTAGGCTGTGCAGACTGGTAAAACACGACAGGCGGCGAACTGTGGCGCAACTAACATCAGACGTTAATACTGGGCGGAGTACTAATGTGTCTGAACATACACTGCACCGAACACTCGTAACGAGGGAGCTCCGCAGCCGACGACCGACGCATGTGCCAAAAACATCGGCAACTACGACTGAAATGGGCACGTGAGCATTAGCACTTGTTGGTGCAGTGGCAGAGCGTTGCTTGGTCTGATGAATCCCGATACCTTCATCATGCCGATGGAAGTTTGCGAATCTGTCGTCTTCCAGGGGAACAGATCCTTGACGCCTGTACTTCGGAACGGAGACGAGCTGGCTGTGGCTCCATTATGTTCTGGGGAACATTGGGCCAGTGGAGCTCGTGCAAGGCACCATAACTGCCAAGGAGTATCGTACACGTATTGCAGACCACGTACATCCCTTCATGACCATCAAGTTTCCCGCTGGTAATCGCATGTTTTCAAGAAGATATTGCGCCATGTACAAGGCCAGGTTTGTGATGAAGTGGTTCGAGGAACACAGTGGTGAATTCCAATTGATGTGCTGCCCCCCCACCCCCCACGCACAAAAAAATTGACAAATCTGAATCCGGTCGAACACATCTGTGTTGTGATGTGATTGAACGTGGAGTTAGAGCTCATCGCCCTCTCACCGGAATATACGGGAATTAGGTGACTTGTGTGTGCAGATGTAATGCCAACTCCCTCCAGCGACCTACCAAGATCTCATTGCTTGCACGTCACGATACGTCGCCGCTGTTATTCGTGCCAAAGGTTGACATACCGACTATCAAGTATACTACTGGCCATTGAAATTGCTACACCAAGAAGAAATGCAGATGATAAACGGGTTTTCATTGGACAAATATATTATACTAGAACTGACGTGATTAAATTTTCACACAATATCGCTGAATAGATCCTGAGAAATCAGTACCCAGAACAACCACCTCTGGCCATAGTAACGGCCTTGATACGCTTGGGTATTGAGTTAAACAGACCTTGGATGGCGCGTACAGGTACAGCTGCCCATGCAGCTTCAACACGATACCACAGTTGATCACGTGATTGGCGTATTGTGACGAGCCAGTTGTTCGGCCACCATCTACCAGACGTTTTCAATTCATGAGAGATCTGGAGAATGTGCTGGCCAGGGCAGCAGTCGAACATTTTCTGTACCCAGAAAGGCCCGTACAGGACCTGCAACATGCGGTCGGGCATTATCCTGCTGAAATGTAGGATTTCGCAGGGATCGAGTGAAGGGTAGAGCCACGGGTCGTAACACATTTGAAATGTAACGTCCACTGTTCAAAGTGTGCCGTCAATGCGAACAAGAGGTGACCGAGACGTGTAACCAATGGCACCCCATACCATCACGCCGGGTGATAACGCCAGTATGGCGATGGCGAATACACACTTCCAATGTGCGTTCACCGCGATGTCGCCAAACACGGATGCGACCATCATGATGCTGTAAACAGAACCTGGATTCATCCGAAAAAATGACGTTTCGCCATTTGTGCATCCAAGTTCGTCGTTGAGTACACCATCGCAGGCGCTCGAGTCTGTGATGCAGCCACGGTCTCCGAGCTTATAGTCCATGCTGCTGCAAACGTCGTCGAACTGTTCGTGCAGATGGTTGTTGTCTTGCAAACGTCCCCGTCTGTTGACTCAGGGATCGAGACGTGGCTGCACGATCCGTTACAGCCATGCAGATAAGATGCCTGCCATCTCGACTGCTAGTGATACGAGGGCGTTGGGACCCAGCACGGCGATCCGTATTACCCCCCTGAACCCATCGATTGCATATTCCGCTAACAGTCACTGGATCTCGATGAACGCGAGGAGCAATGTCGCGATACGATAAACCGCAATCGCGATAGGCTACAATCCGACCTTTATCAAAGTCGGAAACGTGATGGTACGCATTTCTCCTCCTTACACAACAGCAACGTTTCACCAGGCAAAGCCTGTCAACTGCTGTTTGTGTATGAGAAATCGGTTGGAAGCTTTCCTCGTGTCAGCACGTTGTAGGTGTCACCACCGGCGCCAACCTTGCGAATGATTTGTGTGTCACAGCATCTTCTTTCTGTCGGTTAAATTTCGCGTCTGTAGCACGTCATCTTCAGGGTGTAGCAATTTTAATGGCCAGTAGTGCAGATGGTTGTAATGTTCTGTCAGATCGGTGTAGTAGACCGGAGTCCTTGCGGCGAGGCCGTTATGCAACCCGCTGTGCTCGCCGACAGCGGAGTGGTCAGGCCGAGCGCCGCGATACGCGGGTGCGGCCATTGTGCCGTGCGGGCGCGTGTCGCCGCGCCGCGTGTCCTGCGGCCGGCCGTCCTCCTGCCGTTACTCGTATTTTTTCCCGCCACGGCAGGAGGACGGAGACAGAGACAGACAGGGACAGGGACAGGGAAGAAACAGGACGGGCGCGTCATTAGCGCGGCGGGGCGCCGCCGGTCGCCGGCCGGCCGCCTTTGTGGCCACGTGGCGCCTGTTTGTTTGTTTGCGGGCGGCTGTCGCGTGTCCGGGCCACGCCCACGGCTCGCAGCGGGCTTCCCGTTCCCGCATCACTCGATAAAGGGCCGCCCAGCGGGGTGTCTCTGCTTCGTTACAGCGATAATCATCAGTTTCGACTTGCGAGCGCTAACTGAAACGTTCCCACCGCGCTCCGGTGCACAAATGTTTGATCGCTTACGAGGGACTTCCACCAAAAGAAATAGAGATGGGGCCCCTCCACGCCCGCACCAACGTGGTGACCAAACCAAAAGTTCTACTGTCACCTCCGTAAACATGTTAGTTATCTAGTAGGTGGATCACAGGATGCTGGGCTGTGATGTTGTCCGTGCGTCTGGGTAAGGCTACGCATTAACACGGTCCATCAGGTGATAGATAGTGGACGAAACGCGAGTGAGGGTAGTGATTTGAAGAGCAGAGGGAAAAAAGTGCCATGGCTCGTGCTGTGGGAAAAAAAACCTCTGCGTCAGTGGGATGGGTAGTAAGAGCAGTAGTGGCTTACTAGCTGCGATAGCTCATGCAAGGTTGGATTTGTTAGTATAGGTATCATGCATCATTACCGTGACAAGCGATGGCGATGTGTCCCAGTTGCTGCGGCTGCTACTTTCCTGGAACAATCAAGATCGTTATACAGTAGTGGGAGATCGGCCATAGATCATCTCACTGTGTGGGGGATGTGTGGAGCTTGTTTGCATGCAGTGTACGGTACGGCTTCCCTGTGTGGTGCCAGTTATTCGGCAGTGTATTTCAGCTGGATATCCAGTAAATGCGTCTGATTAACAGGGGCTCGCCTGTGCCGTTATGTTTGCGTATGCTTGGCCATAGATGTTATGTCCTTGCAAGTACGTCATTTGGTCTTTTATGTTTCCATCTATGGTTGTGGTCGTAGTTCCCCAGATTCAGAATAAACGGGTTCTGCGAATGTCTGGAGTTTCTGTATGGTCTTGTGGTGAGTTTGTGGATTACCTCCGTGAGAGTCTCAAGTCGGTATTCCCGGTGTAGGTCCGCGATGCGTGTGTATCGTCGAGCATTGCTTATGATTTTGAGTACCTTGTTTTGTATGAGCAGCAGACGGCGCAGGCGTGTAGGCGCAGCGTATCTCCAGACGGGAGCTGCGTACGTCGTCAGGGGTCGGATAAGTGTCATGTACATGGACCTCGACACCCTTCTGTTCAGTGTGCTACGCCTGTTGAGCATAGGATAGAGCTGTTTGAGCCTCGCGCTAGCTCGGTTGGTCATGTGTTGTATGTGGTCCCCCCAGAGTAATTTCCGGTCCAGCCAGACACCGAGGTATTTGACTTTCTCGCGGAAACGTATTGGACGTGCATGTAGAGTTATTGGTCTGCAGTAGCGGTGTTTGCGCAGTTGCTTCTGTCTTTTAGTGAACAGAACGACTGACGCACACTCGTCCACCGTCGTAGTTGGCTCCCGTGCAGAACGTGCTGGACTGCAGCCGGTTTATACGTACTTGGAAACGACGTTAACGTTATCTTTTACGGACAAAAATGCACAACTGCAAGATATCAACCCCTGCAATCGATTCCGCACGGCCGGCCGCTATGGCCGAGCGGTTCTAGGCGCTCCAGTCCAGAACCACGCGGCTGCTATGGTCGCAGTTCGAATCCTACCTCGGGCATGGATGTGTGCGATGTTCTGAGGTTAGTTAGTTTGTAAGGTGTCAGGCAAATCAAACACCTTCCATGAAAACCCTGAC
This sequence comes from Schistocerca cancellata, assembly GCF_023864275.1. NCBI lineage: Eukaryota > Metazoa > Arthropoda > Insecta > Orthoptera > Acrididae > Schistocerca > Schistocerca cancellata. The sequence goes on from NC_064632.1 coordinate 115,261,575, forward strand.
ATGCATAGCAAATCCGGCAGTATGTCACCTAGCTCCGAATGAGTCCTGACATTAAATTAACCAAAGTAATACGATCACGAGTGAGCAAATGAAATACCACAGACCAACACAAGAACGCCTAAATGCCTGTCATACCTTACCACCGTGAAACAGACGCAGTTCCAAGGGGAGAAACGAGAACAGAAGCCGAGAGCAGAGTCGTGTAAGCTAGAAGGCCCTACGATAAGGGACACCCACATAGCCTGCCGACCGCCAAGACCACCCCCAGCCCATGTCAAAAGTTTAAGCCCACCAGAACAGTATAGATCTTACGATAACACTAAAAGGGCCACACCAGCTGCAAGTTTTAGCGTGAGACTATACGCGTCTCTGTTACGTAGCAGACATTAAAAACATTGCCCCACCACGAAAAGTATAACGTTTCTCATTGGACAGACAGAATTTTTGTTCGCAGAGCTTAAAGTTAACATTGAGACCCTGATTGGTCAGCTGAAAACACAGCCAGATAGCTTTTCTTAAACCAACTTCGGTAAATTGTAGTAAAGAGAAGTTAGAGTGAGTTGCTACCAAGACGGCGAGGTGTGTGGAGCTGCGCCGCCCGCCGCCGCTGACGCTGCCTAACCACCGACAAGGTAATGACGCGCGCGATGCCGCATAAGAGCGCATAAGGCTTCACTCAGAACTGCAGAAGTCTCATCTGTTACATCGAGCGTCAATTAAAGCTCATGGTATTCACATTTGCTACTTGAAGTTAAAATCTGAAATGCGATGATTTTTCTGTTATATCAGCCAATGTAATTTACGACAAGTTAAATAAATAAAGATAATTGAGGCTCACTATAGACCATTTTGATACTTTTCTCTTTTATGAAACTTAATTTAAACCTAGATTATAGATGTGATATGGCATAGGTCAGCCTTCGATCCATTGTATAGCTTTGAAACCCATTCAGGGAATATTCGTTCACATTTTTGTCGAACGCACTTTGTTTTTATCATCCTGTATAAAATATTTCCTTTCATCAACAGCGCAATTTATAAACAATGTTTTGTGAGTAGAATAAAAATTCCAATGGTAAATTAACTGCTTTATCGACGTTATTTTACCAGCAAACTAAAAATAGGGAAGCCTTGAACCCCTTACACTAAATTTAGTTAGTATTAAGATTCTTTTACAGGGAGTGCACTGCAGCTGTCGATGAAATCATTAAGTATTTGATTACATCATCGCTAGTCTCACTGAACTCTTCTGAACTCTACATGTCATGTGTGGTCTGGCGTCTCCTTACCAGCAACAGGTCCCAGGTTCAACTAGTCAATTCCCTAAAAAACACGCTCAGAGCGTCGTTGCGCGAAAGTGGTAGGGAGACACGACTCAGAATAAACAGAAACCACGCAGAATGTTAGAAGGTTTACGTAGTTCTAAGTCTAGGGGACTGATGACCTCAGATGTTAAGTCCCATAGTGCTGAGAGCCACTTGAACATTTTGAGTCCGCACGGAAATTTGATACTCTACAATTATGATCATCTGAAAGTACAGCTTTTAAACTTCCGCACCCCCCTCCCCTCCCTCTCCCACCCTACAGCCGCCTAATGCCCAAGCACGAAGTTCTGTGTAGTGGAGTGACAACCAGAGCCCTCCTATTTGTGGGCTGTTGAAGGAGAGGGAAGAGGAAGGGGGGGGGGAGGGGATATATGGGCACATCTGCTCAAGATATTTTGAAATCCTGTTCGAAAACACATGTTATGCGAAAAATAATAATATTAGTGCGTGATGTGCTAACCTCACGCACATATACGCTCAATGTTATCTAAACAATATTCTCGTATTGTTATTCTGCATATATATATATATATATATACAGGGTGTTTTGGGAGGAAAGGTCAATATTTTACACACTGATAGTATAAAAAATTCTGAATAAAAAATGTCATATGAACATAGGTCCGCAAATGCTTCGTTAGGGAGGTATGGGTATTGAAAGGAACTTCAATTCTGCAAAATTGATGCGCCCCACGTGAACGTATACTCAATACAACTGGACCGTAACGTGATTTTCTTGTAAACAATGTTACAGAGAAGTACAGTTATGTTACACATTTTTACATAATGTTTATTTACTTTGCATTTAGTACATAATGCATTACAACATGCATGTTACATGTATTCAGTCGAAAAAGACGTACCACGTCTTTTTACAAGCGGCTTTAACATCGTACAGATGTTGTACAGCTCACCGAACAGGTTCGAATATCCCACCATGAACGTCAACGTACTTTTGCGCTCTAGCGATAACGTGTTGTGTTGCTTGTTCAATTGCCTGTGGTTGGTTCCTAATCATTTCAGCATCGTCCATGATACGACGAAGCAGTTCATCAAATGGTTCAAATAGCTCTGAGCACTATGCGACTTAACTTCTGAGGTCATCAGTCGCCTAGAACGTAGAACTAATTAAACCTAACTAACCTAAGGACATCACACACATCCATGCCCGAGGCAGGATTCGAACCTGCGACCGTAGCGGTCGCTCGGTTCCAGACTGTAGCGCCTAGAATCGCACGGCCACTCCGGCCGGCAGCGGTTCATCTCGTGTATTTACGTTCACTTTGCGCGCCTCTGATTTCATCCAACCCCATAAACAAAAATCTAAAGTTGTAAGGTCGGGTGCTCTTGGACGCCAGTCCAGCGATTAGGGCAGGTGCGGTTAAGATGGCCCTTCACACGTAAGGTAAGATGTGGAGGGACACTCTTGTGTTGAAAGTTCATTCCAATTCGCTTGGCTAAAGGAACGACTTCCAATAGTTCCACAAATGAATTTTCCAAAACAAATGCAGGTAGCTCTCTCCCATCAATCGCTGATTGATAGTAAAAAGACCTATCAAAAGGTTACGATCATGCCGCAACAAACATTTATGGCAAAACGACTTGGAAATTGCTGTCCACTGAAGCCTGTGTATTTTCCCGTGACTATCGATGATTATTGCGTGTGTTGTTTATTCCATGTCGTGAAAACTGGGCTTCGTCAGTGAATAGTATGTATGGAAGCAAATGACTATTCTCAACTACGCAGTGACAGAATTGAAGTCGTTGGGCATTGTCGCCAACGTGGAAATTTTGGACAAGCTGTATATGAAACGGATACAGGTTTTCCGCATGTAATATTCCCCATACACGTGTCTGTGACATTCGAAAGCAGGGACATTCTTCGTATGCTCGAACCGGGACTTCGCTCAACACTTGCGATAATTTCTTCCTGTTCTTGCAAAGTTTGTTGACGTGCACGCTCGGACGAAAAAATGTCTACTTGGAAGAGAGCTTGTTGCACGCAAAGTGATAAACACTTTGGTAAACACCCTGCGATCAGGTAATCGTCGAGTCGGAAAGCGCCTGTGGTACTCTTTTCTTGCAGCGGTGGCACTACCGTCCAGAAGTCATAAACATACACCATACCTGGGTATTCCTCATTCCTGTAGAAGTGTAGCATTGTTAGCAGCGCTTTTGCGAACACAGTTAACACCATACACTACACAGCTAACCGATCCGTCGCCGATACACTAAACAATGCGGCTTACACGGCACAACTGCGCAAACAGCAGGTGATTGCACCATGTGCTACGTACGTCACATGACCGTAATACATGGTAGGTTGCATAGAGTAAACATGGCATGTACCCGTGCATTGTTTGCAAGAAAATCAGATTACGGTGCAGTTGTATTGCGTATACGTCCACGTTGTGCACATCAATTTTACAGAATTAAAGTTCCTTTCAATACCCATATCTCCCTAACAAAGCATTTGCGGTCTTACGTTCATATAAGATTTTTTGTTCAGAATTACTTATACTATTTCTTATACTATTATATACTCATATACTCATTCCTTATACTATCACTGTTTAAAATATTGACCTTTCCCAAAATGACAAAATTCAATATATATTTCGAAATCAAAATGAATAAACCTAACCACTTGAAACATCATTATGAAATGAAGTTGATGACTTCCAATTTGCAATTTAATCATGTCATTTGCTCTGACATTAGGGCATCTCCTGAAAATGTTCTACAATTTAGTAGCGCCAGCTTTAAAATTCAAAAACACCTAACGCACAACGCAGATGTTAAAAATTAAATAGCGCTAAGCTACTTGTTTAATGACACATCCATTCGTGTAATTCATTTACACTGCATTTATGAATCGCAAAATATAAATATTCAAAGCAGCGAGATCTCTGGCACCAGATACCGGTTCAAAATCGCGCACTTTCACACAGTGAACAAAGCATGTTACCAATGTCAATAAAGTATTTCAGAAACCTTTTACTCATTCCGCTGTACAGTACTTTGCGCTCGGGGATTACGCAGTTGTAGTGGGGCGTAAGAGATAAACAATAGGTGCACGCGGAAGTTTAGAACCAGTACTTTGAGAGGATCATAACAGCGCGCTGTTGGAATTATGGGCTAAATTTTCGGTCGGAATCGATTGCTCGGGCAGATGTCTCGTAATTGTGTTTTCTTTTTATCCTTGTTTCCTTGGAAGCACTTTCACGTTCCGCGTTCTGCTTCATCAAAGTAAATGATATATCTAGTTTTGCGCATCTGCTCGACGACCCTTCTTGAAGACTGGGACTACCTGTGCTCTTTTCCAATCATTTGGAACCTTCCGTTCCTCTAGAGACTTGCGGTACACGGCTGTTAGAAGGGGGCAAGTTCTTTCGCGTACTCTGTGTAGAATCGAATTGGTATCCCGTCAGGCCCAGTGGACTTTCCTCTGTTGAGTGATTCCAGTTGCTTTTCTATTCCTTGGACACTTATTTCGATGTCAGCCATTTTTTCGTTGGTGCGAGGATTTAGAGAAGGAACTGCAGTGCGGTCCTCCTCTGTGAAACAGCTTTCGAAAAAGGTGTTTAGTATTTCAGCTTTACGCGTGTCATCCTCTGTTTCAATGCCTTCATCATCCCGGAGTGTCTGGATATGCTGTTTCGAGCCACTTACTGATTTAACGTAAGACCAGAACTTCCTAGGATTTTCTGTCAAGTCGGTACATAGAATTTTACTTTCGAATTCACTGAACGCTTCACGCATAGCCCTCCTTACGCTAACTTTGACATCGTTTAGCTTCTGTTTGTATGAGAGGTTTTGGCTGCGTTTAAACTTGGAGTGAAGCTCTCTTTGCTTTCGCAGTAGTTTCCTAACTTTGTTGTTGTACCACGGTGGGTTTTTCCCGTCCCTCACAGTTTTACACGGCACGTACCTGTCTAAAACGCATTTTACGATTGCCTTGAAATTTTTCCATAAACACTCAACATTGTCAGTGTCGGAACAGAAATTTTCGTTTTGATCTGTTAGGTAGTCTGAAATCTGCCTTCTATTACTCTTGCTAAACAGATAAACCTTCCTCCCTTTTTTTATATTCCTATTAACTTCCATATTCAGGGATGCTGCAACGGCCTTATGATCACTGATTCCCTGTTCTGCACATACAGAGTCGAAAAGTTCGGGTCTGTTTGTTATCAGTAGGTCCAAGATGTTATCTCCACGAGTCGGTTCTCTGTTTAATTGCTCGAGGTAATTTTCGGATAGTGCACTCAGTATAATGTCACTCGATACTCTGTCCCTACCACCCGTCCTAAACATCTGAGTGTCCCATTCTATATCTGGTAAATTGAAATCTCCACCTAAGACTATAACATGCTGAGAAAATTTATGTGAAATGTATTCCAAATTTTCTCTCAGTTGTTCCGCCACTAATGCTGCTGAGTCGGGAGGTCGGTAAAAGGAGACAATTATTAACCTAACTCGGTTGTTGAGTGTAACCTCCACCCATAATAATTCACAGGAACTATCCACTTCTACTTCACTACAGGATAAACTACTACTAACAGCGACGAACACTCCACCACCAGTTGCATGCAATCTATCCTTTCTAAACACCGTCTGTGCCTTTGTAAAAATTTTAGCAGAATTTATCTCTGGCTTCAGCCAGCTTTCTGTACCTATAACGATTTCAGCTTCGGTGCTTTCTATCAGCTCTTGAAGTTCCGGTACTTTACCAATGCAGCTTCGACAGTTTACAATTACAATACCGATTGCTGCTTGGTCCCCGCATGTCCTGGCTTTGCCCCGCACCCGTTGAGGCTGTTGCCCTTTCTGTACTTGCCCGAGGCCATCTAACCTAAAAAAAAAGCCCATCCCACGCCACACAACCCCTGCTACCCGTGTAGCCACTTGTTGCGTGTAGTGGACTCCTGACCTATCCAGCGGAACCCGAAACCCCACCACCCTATGACGCAAGTCGAGGAATCTGCAGCCCACACTGTCGCAGAACCGTCTCAGTCTCTGATTCAGACACATCTCGTGTCATCTTGCTGGTGTCTGTTGCGAATTTATGACAACTGCGCCCAGTGAAATTTTCGTCCATACAATAATCTGTGAAATTCGCGCGCAGTGTTGCTGGAATCTGTCAGCTCGTTAAGTCACGGCCTACCTGCCTCCCGAAAATCCTGGTCCACGGGAAACGCTCCCTGTGATTGTACTCCTAATATCCTCGTCCACCCCAGTGGACATGATCTGCCTGGATGAGACAGGTACTGTGGTTTACGTCTGCTGGAGTTTGGTGCTGCCTGCAGTGAGGTGCTGTTCCATCCTGTCAGAGACAAGTCAACGACGCCATGCAAAAGACCAGCAACGCGAACATCGTGGCGCCGGAAGAATGGTCGATATGACGGTCTACGATACGTGCTCTTACCTACACATACTGCAGTGACTGTAATCGCTTTAACGTTTAAGTCCTGCTTCTCCCTCTTTTAAGATGTATACATGAAATAAAAACATGTTATGCTTTAATTCTTTAATTTTTTTCTTGTTAGTATGTCAGTTATTTTATAATTCATGCTCTGTCCTTTTAAAGCGATTCGCCGATCGCCGCGAAGCAGCAGTCGTTGTTGGTAAATGGCGATGTGCAAACACATTCTAACTCCTAGCAGCAGCTGCCGTCAGCCTGCCATGGATGCAGCCACGCACAGAGGTTGCGCCCATGTGGTGTTAGGGGTGGGAACAGAAGCTGGATACAGCTCATGGGGCTTATGTACTCGCATACTCGCATTTAGTTGGTATGACAACGCATATTACGCAGATAACATGTACCATATGATGATTCGTGGACATGAACCAGTTTTTTGTTATTCTAAAGTACGATTTCTCAGGAACCATGATTTTTTAATTTCTCTTTCTAATTTGGTTTTCTACGTTTTCCTTTGTAGTTTTTGATGATTCGGTCAGTAGTAAGAATTTTGTAATTGCGTCAGACAGCAATAACATAAATTAAGAATCATTTCCGACTGTAAAAATTTTGGCATTTACACTTGTAGATCGGGCATCTCGAGTCCCCTTCATCACTACAACACATCAGAGACTTTGGCTGTTCTACCTGCTTGGCAAATTGCGGAGTTCGGAGAGGGAGATTGGATTATTTGATGTTTCTATGACCTTTATTGGGCACAAATTGCAAGCGGGCTCAATTTAACAGACACCTTTGTTACCAAGTTTCTGCAGCTGGCCTTGTTTTCTGTTCTCTTAAGGGGCTCCGGAAAGGCTCAAAATCATGAAAAGTTCAATTTTTACTTTTTTGCGTTTTCCGAATCTGCAGACTATTACCTTTTAATGGATATATAATTTATTCAATTCCGAAGACTACAACTATTTTTAAATTTTTTTTGAAATGTGTTCTACATGGGCGTGACCCACTGTGGCGCTGTTAAACTGCTGTCAAATGGTGTTATTATTAACGTCCGTGTTCATCAGGTACATTTTAGTGATTTGAGATAAAGTATGTGTTGTGGCTAACCTGTGATGGTTCAATATATATCGCTGGTGTGATTGTCGATTGTTTCATGTTTATTTACTCTGTCGTTATCTCGAAAACATTCGTAATTAATTCTGTTTCTTGAGTCTCTGTTTTGTTGAAGTATAATAATGAGTAAAAGTAAAGTTGCTGTTGCGACTTTCAATGATGGCAACATTGTAAGGTGCAAGGTATTTAGAAATATGGGAATGAAGATAGGTTCTAACATGGTACGAGCGATGCTTGCTTTAGACAAGGAACGCCTTCGGGCTGCAGACAGGGCTGTAAAGAGTCTAGAAATACAAGCAAGAGTAAACAGGAGGAGGAACAAGAGGAAGCTGGAGGAGGAGTTTGCAGAGGATGAAGATAATCCATCCTATAGACCTGGAATGCACTAAAAAGTTAATCCAATCTTTGTCGCTCGATTCCCAAAACTTTTATTTTCTCATACTAATTACATGTTTTCTAAGGATCTTCCAAACATATTTGTTTCAAACTTCCAGTAAATGTTACACAGTACCTTCTGCATAATTTAACACAGCCTTTTTCCACAAAACTGCATATTTTTGAATATATAAATAAAAAATTGCAAAAAAATGTTGTGAATTTTCATTACAATTGAAAAAAAATCATCTTTAATAACTGAACTAAAATTTTGTAAAATCCCTGTGTTAAGTTGTAGCCCATATTCCAATAAATAATCTGTAAAAAGTTCAACTTCCTACCTCAAATACTCTGTGAGGAAAGATGTCATTTATAAGCGTTATTTTAACATTGCAAGTATAGGGCGTTCCGGAGCCCCTTAAGGTGCGACTCGAATGCAATTAGTGAAAAGGCCACATCCTCATATTCCGAGTCGTCTGTTCAACAACTAAAGTTCACCAAGTACATGAGTGTCATGGAGGCTACATCGACTCTGCTAACGTACTTTCATGAGCTTAATAAGATATCTGAGTATTCTTTTTTGAAGGATCGTTCAGTGTTCACCTATTTTCCAAAAAACTTGCTCGCATTTTACCAGCAATAAAGGTTCTCTGTCTGTATACTCACCTTCTTTTGTATATCTCAACTGCAAATTAGTAATCTAGATACCTATTTAACGAATGTGTCATTCAAAAATCTAACATCGGAGAGCTATTTCCAAATGAACTGTTTTTCCCTCTCAAGACTGGTGGCAGGGGATCTTCTCGTACTCTACAGAAAAAGGAAAGATGGAAGATTCCGACCTCGAGGAAGATCAGTTTGGATACCGGAGAAATGTAGGAATACGCAAGGCAATACTGATCCTGTGACTTCTATTAGGAGATAGATTAAGGAAAGACAAAACATTTACAGCATTTTAGACTAAGAGAGAGCTTTTGACAATGTTGCCGCCGGCCGCGGTGGTCTAGCGGTTCTGGCGCTGCAGTCCGAAACCGCGGGACTGCTACGGTCGCAGGTTCGAATCCTGCCTCGGGCATGGGTGTGTGTGATCTCCTTGGGTTAGTTAGGTTTAAGTAGTTCTAAGTTCTAGGGGACTTATGGCCTAAGATGTTGAGTCCCATAGTGCTCAGAGCCATTTGACAATGTTGCCTGGAATACTCACTTTGAAACGCTGAGGGTAGCAGGGGTAAAATAAGGGACCGAAAGGCTATTTATAACCTGAACAGAAAACAGTTGGTAGTTACATTAGTCGAGGGGCATGAAAGGGAAGCAGTGGTTGAGAAGGGAATGAGATTGGGCTGTAGCCTATTCCAGATGTTACTCAATCTGTACATTGAGAATGCAGTAAAGGAAACCAAAGGAAAATTTGGAGTAGGAATTAAAGTTCAGCGAGAAAAACAAAAAACTTTGAGGTTTGCTGATGACATCAGAGGGAGCAAAGGACTTGCGAGAGCAGTTGAACGGAATGGACAGTGACTTGAAAGGAGGATATAAGATGAACGTCAAACAAAAGCAAAACAAGGATAATGAAATGTAATCGAATTAATTCAGATGATGCTGAGGGAATCAAATTGGGAAACGAGTCACCTAAAGTAGTAGACGAAATTTACTATTTGGGCAGCAAAATAACAAGTAATGGCTAATGTGTAGAGGATGTAAAATGTAGACTAGCAATGGCAAGAAAAGCGTTTCTGAATAAATGAAATCGGTTAATATCTAATATAGATTTAAGTGTTCGCAAGCCTTTTTTGAAGGTATTTGTATGGATTGTAGCTATGCAAGTGTAACGTCCCCTTAGAAAAATTGTATACGAGACTGTGCTTAAACTGACACAATATTTTTAGCGCAACGCAATCTGACTTTCAAAAATCTCTACAAAAGAATGGCCCTGACTAACATTAACCTATACGTTTCACAAATCACTTACCTCACCAAAAATCTTCCTTACTCGAATTACTGCAATACAGCGAGCGCCACTACTGCCAGCTAAATAAAAGATTCAAACTACGAAAGGCACTAACTACTGATAGGCATAGTTAGCAAATGAAAGATTTTAATAGAGAACAAACAATGTATTTACCTTAATATCATCAAAAGTCATAATATATGTAATTTCAAAACTCCGCCATCTTTCTCCTCACATCCACCACTACTGGCGGCTCACCTCTAACTGCGCAACGCTACGCGCTGTTCACATCCAGCTGCTGCTGCCCAACACTACAATGGCAGACAACAATGCAAACTAGCCACAGACTGCACACAGCACAGGCAGTGATTTTCATATAGAGCGCTACGTAACGTTGCCAATAAGAAAACATAAACAGCCTACTTACACATGGAAGTAAAACATGGACGATAAACTAGACAAGAATAGAATAGAGGTGTTTGAATTGTAGTGCTACAGAGGAATGCTGAAGATTAGATGGGTAGATGATTTAGCTAATGAGATGGTACTGAATAGAACTGGAAAGTAAAGAAATGTGTGGGACAACCTGACTAGAAGAAAGGATCGGTTGGTAGGACACATTCTGAGACATCAAGAGATCACCAATTTAGTACTGTAGGAAAGCGTTCCGGGTAAAAATCGCAGAGGAAGACCAAGATATGTATACAATAAGCAGATTGAGAAGGATGTAGGTTGCATTAGTTAGTCAGAGATGAAAAGGCTTGAAAAGGATACAGCATGGAGAGTTACATCAAACCATTCTTCAGACTGAAGACCAGAATAACAACAACTCGTAGGAGACGAAACTTCAAAATTTCAACTTTGATACTAATATGTAATACGGAAATGTACCCTTACAACAAAAACGCTAATTCCACCTACAGACCCTCACGAGCAAGGTGGAATTATAAAAACTTCTTGTCCTCCAAACTCAAGTTTTTAGAACATTAATACATCGTGTCTGTTACCTACTCGTGCGACGCTGCGCACTAACTTGCAAGAACGAAATGCGAGCCAGATCCGGACCGAATCCTAGCAGGAAATAATAGAACGTAGTTGGTGCAACGGCCATCTTCAGTAGGGTTTTAGGCGCTTTCTTGGGTCGTTTAGGCAAATGATGGGCTGATCCCCACTTTACGCTTCGGAAAATACGATACACATACAGTTGAAACATGATAACACACACAAACAGTTAAAACACGATAACATAACGAAGTTAACACGATTCACAGACGGGTGGCTTCCCCCCAGTTAACCGACGACTGCGGCGAACAGCAAGGGTATCTGGCCGCAAAATTAAATGAAAATAAAAATTTGCCAAAACGTGAGTACAGAGGAGCCTTACTACACCGGGTAATAGCTAACGAAAAGGAAAGGAGAATACATCGTCTCTATGAATGCGGAAGTTAAAAGTCATAGTAATATTGACTGCCTGCTGTCTTTATAACGTCCGCTACACCTTCTTGGAAGAAAATACATTTTATTTGCTGTTTCGAAGTCAGAAAGATTGGATAATGTGCTCTTACTTAGTGGCTACGGGGGGGGGGGGGGGGGGCTTTGCAAAAATCCAAGGAAAATTCATTGATTAGTTTGTGTTAGCTTTGGCTTGGTAGCATGGCAGTTGAAATAATTAATCAGAACAGGCAGCCTCTCAAAATAATTTTCATTTCCGAACTCACTCACTTTCGTGTTTTTAGATTACCTGTTTCGAGTGTCTCGGAACGTCTTCGTTACATAAATATGCCGCATAGCGGGACCAGAGCACACTGACGTGAAGACAGCCGCTTGGGACAGCCGAAACCGGCAATCTAAGAATCTTGATTGTGACCACAAACAAAAATTATTTCAGCACATATACTGTTCGTCTCCAAGCGGCAGACTGACGCATTTCATTGACGATATTCTACTCTGTTGCTACGTTCAGCGATTCCGCAGTTACCACCCACACAGCCCCTTTGTATTGCTATTATTTTAGTGCTGTCCTAATAATTCGATGAGTTGTGGATCACTCATTTACAGAAGCCAAAGTCGATACTGGCGAGACACTGGAAATGATTGCAGTAATTTGCCCTACATTAGTCCTGTTGGTCAGACACGCGGACACAGCTATCGCTTCAATTGTCGCACTGGTGTCTGCTACTCCAGTTTGCACAACAACAAGGCCTGGCAAAAACTTCAAGACAAGCATGAGTGCAATCATCAAAGCCACTGACTATCAATAGAGCAGCATCCATACAACATACAACAAAACACATCAATATCGAGATATTTGAGTGAAACTGAAATCGAATTATCGTAATATGGTAATTCTGCTCCATTTATGAGAATGTATTATATGACGAGTTTGGCTTTAGACAAGGTAAATCAGATCTGAGACTGTGCTTGATAATTAAAGTAAGACTTATGAAAACTCGGGACAACTTCATAGGATTCGTAGACTTGGAACACCGTAAGGTGTTCGAAATTCTCAAAAAAAATAGGTGTGAGCTATAGCTAAGGACGTTATGATAGTCAAAAATTAACAATAAAAATAGCAAAGCAAAAGACAAGGACTGGGATTATAAAATGCGTCAGGCAAGAATACAGTCTTGCTCCCCTACTGCTCCACATGTTCACCCAACAGACAATGACGGAAATAACAGAAAGATTCATAAGTGCGGCTAAAATTCATTGCAATAATACAAATGATAAGAATCGATAATATTGTTGTGCACAGTGTAAGAGAAGTATAGAGAGCTGTACTGAGAAAAAACTATAGAGGAATACGAATTCGGGTGTACACTATCTGATCAGAAGCACCAACACACGCCAATGTAATGCAAAACTGATCACTGGATGTAACGAGAGCCGGACCCGCCAACATAGAAGGAGGCTTGGAGTACCGTGTTGTCAGTAAAGACACAGAAACAGCATAAAGGGTGGGCAAGGAGAGCTCGGCGACTTCGAAAGGGACTGACCACTGGATACCACTTGGGTAACAAATCCATCAGGAACTTTTCGACGCTTCTAAAGCTGCGCAAGTAGAATGCTGGTGATGTGAAGTGGAAACTGAAACGCCCTGCTTAAAGTCCGCAGGACAGAACAGGTAGTTGGAATTGTGCAAAGAGGCCAAAAGGGGGCTGTCAGTTACACTCAAACACATACAACTTTGTCCAAACAATAAATCAAAAATGTTTGAACTTAGTTATCGACTGAATAAACCACACTATCTCTGCCTTAAGGGCACAACCACTTAAATTTAAAAACAGCTGAAAGCCATTAACTTAAAATTCAGACTGAAAACGGAATATTTAGAAGGCAGAAGGCCTCACGTAAGTAAGTTCTATAACTTGGCTGAAGGCCCAACAAATCTAACACTTGAAAAGCAAACAAGTTTAATTTAAAGACGGCTGAAGACCCATGATTTAAGACTACAGGTAAAATTAATTTAAAGAAAACACAAGGCAGAAGGCCTTATCTTTAATTAGGCTGAAGGCCCCACACAGTCCGATACTTGAAAGACAACAACTTTTATCCAAAAAATGGCTGAAGGCCGATGACTTAAAAAAACTAAAATAATTTTTAGTGGGCAGAAGGCCCAAAGATTTATCTTTAAACAATATTTCCACAGACTGAAGCCCCAAACAATCTAAGATTTAACACTTAAGGAATTTAAACTTTAAAGCGGCTGAAGGCCAGTTATTGAAAAATACAACTACAATAAATTTTCAAAAGGCAGAAGGCCCAAAACTGTATCCAAAAAAAATATTTTAATAGAGGCTGAAGGCCCAAACAATGCAAGACTTGACAAATAAGGAACTTTGTTTTAAAGCGGCTGAAGACCCATTGTTTAAAACACAACTAAAAGAATACAAATTCGAATCATCGGCTATAGGTCATTAAATTACACAATCAAACACCAATAAGAAAATGCAGTACAGCCAGCGGCGCTCAGACGTTTCCGGGGGTCGGTCTGCACTTGAAATATTAACGTTCGCTTGGGGAGACAGGTAGTCGGCCCAGCTATATCCCGTCCGCCGGTAACCCAACCAAGAGACAGTCAACCTACCCACCGACAAGACGACTTGCTTTCCACCCGACCAGTACACAAGGAACTCCACAGCCAAAACGTAAAAGGCGTATCCGCCCACAACCAGTATGCATAAACAATCAAAACTACACACACGTGTTGGACAGGGACAACACAGTAAGGAAAGGACACTGCCTGTATGTTACGTCAGCGGCCAGGGCAGGTAACCGGAACGCTAACGGCCACAAGGGAGAAAATTCCGCTGGTGCACTTGGACGTCAAATAACCAAAATTCAGTTAAACTCCACCGGATGGTGGCCAAACTTTCGACAACTCGAACACTCGCTGTTGCTCACCGCAATACCCCCAAACAGCCAACCATGAAAACCAACGGCACAATGTGAACAGTCTGGCTTCGGTAATTAAATCATCACTCAACTTCGATGTCCTGGGTCAGTGAGCCACGAGCCGCGTAGCAATGGGAACAGCTCCCACACTCTCCGACACTGCGTACAGACCGGCAGCGGGCCTGGCCCACTGCGCCGCCCGGGGATTTCCTGGCTGAACCACACCAACCGACCGACTGCTCAGAGCCGACAAGACTTAAAATAACTTGTCAGTAAAAATCATACAAACTACACACAGTTTTACGAACACTTGCACGAAGAACTAGACAATGCTAACGGCAGTGACTGTACAATAGCAGTGACGAATCACGCGTCGGCACACACAGCCAACCCATAAGCGATCGGCGTCCAAATACACGTCGTCCGGCAAGACGACCGACCGACGACCAGCCAAAGTCGTCCCCACTCCAATCGTGTGTGTCGGCAAACGTCGGACGAGTCATGGTGGTCCTGACCTCACTGCTGCCGCGCCCCGACCGAACTTGAGCCGCGTGCCAACTCCAACACTGCCAGGTCCGACCTCGCTGCTGGCACGTTACAACTAGACTTGGCCACTGTTTCTATGTTTCGATACAGTGTATCGATACGTGGAACTGTTTCAGTGTTTCGGAACGGCTGTGGTTCACTGTTTCGAAACAGTGGTGTTTCATTCCGCCCCTGTCTCGGATATCCGGACCAGATTCGATCTCGAGCCAGACACAGAAACTGTATCGTTGTTTCAGAATAAGGCTGTTTCAGTCCACCTGTGCTTGGAACGGACTGATTGTATCGAGACAGTGATGTTTCATTCCGCTCTGTGTCGGACGAGATTTGGGCTCGGCACAGGTACTGAAACACAACATACCACTTCGTGAAACACTTTCAAGAGTGTCGAAATCGTTTTGACAAGCAATAGCATGAAGCTTAAGATATCCGAAAATAAAGCTTCGTTTCTAGATGACAGTCCTATTCCGAAATAGCGTAACATTTGCTTTATAAACATTAACCAAACAATAAAACAACGCGTACTATTCACATTCAAAATAATAAATATGTGAAAATCATTCAGTTAAATTACACTTTTTTTTATAACATACGTTTCTCTGTTCAAGTACAGTAATCATATTAAGAAACGCAAGTAAGCCTAGAACATTTTGAATAAAAAAAACGCGTAGAGTGACAGTTATTATACATATACATAAATTTAATGTAGGTATAATTGCAAGCAATTTGTTTGACATATCACTGATAGTGTAATGGTGAACGGGAAGGGCTGGAAAGCATGGTGAACTTATAGTAACGGTTCGAAACACCTTGAAAGACAAAATTTTTTCTGTTATATTTCGTTATTTATTCGAATTATTTGGCATTATTTGTGAGTCTATAGTCACTGTGACTACTATCCACAACGATTCCCTTTGTGTGCATGGGAATTAGGAGGATGGGTATATTCCCATACTAGCGGAATGTGGGAATCCCAGTACCATATCCGTTGTTTCTGCAGTTCGCTCCCACCTCCAGTTCCGTTCGTGGTGGTTCTTCTGTCTTCAGCTATGGCTATCCTCATTATGAAAGTCACGACACGAAAGCAGCGTATTTGCTGCATGAAATACGAAACTGCTAAGACGCCTAAGTGATAGTTTCATACTTTCTGCGATATGATTAGCGCTCTCGCACCTCATTTGTGTTTATATGGACATACCTATACAGTAGACATTCAATATGATAAAATGTCTAGGTTTATTAGATTACAAAACACAAACTGTTTCACTGTTTCGAAACAGCGTTTCGAAACATTACATTGTACTGTTTCATTTGTTTCGAAACAGTTACGTGTTTCAGTTTGCCCATCTCTAGTTACAACCGACTGCCGATCCGAACTAATTCCGAACACACGACAACCGGCAAGTAATAGCAGTCAGCAATGATAATACGCCAGGGCTTATGTCGATAAGCGCCGTTGCTGCCGCTCACGGGCAGGCAAGGAGGCGACTCAGTGACACCAGTAATTGAAATTAACATAACGAGGTGATAGTACAGTAAAAACAGGATGTCAAATGAGATATGGCACGAACACGAGCTACGCAAGGCTCAGAAACGAGAAGGAACCAAGACCAGGCGGATCTCAAGAAGACTACTGATGGACAGGGACCGTCGAGATTGGTGGGGAATTGTTGTAAAAAATCGCATGAAATCAGCGGGAGGAATCATTAGTCAGTTCCAAAGGGATACTAGCAGCCCAGGTAGCACAATGACTGTACCTAGGAAGTTGAAAAGAATGGGGTATAAAGGTCGAGCAGCTCCTCGTAAGCCACACATTATGTTGCCAGAGCTAAGCGCTGGTTGAGCTGATTTAAACAGCGACGTCACTGGACGAATTGAGGTGGAGCGAAGAACAACGCTGCAACCTGCGGCAATACGATGGGGAGGGGGGGGGGGTTGTGTTTGGCGAATGGCTGGGAAACCTTACGTACCATCGAGTGTAGTGCGGAGTAGGTGTCTTGTCATATGGCAACGTTTTTCGTGGTTAGTGTGCGGTTACTGCGATAAAGGAAACGCTAAATCGGATGAATACGAGCACATTTTACAGAGACGTATGCTGAATACAGTAGGGGAACAGTTCAGAGTCGATTTTTATCAGCATTGCAGTGAACCCTGTTATAAAGAGGTATCCTTCTGCTGGGTGCCTGGTCATGTCGGCATATGGGGTAATGAACAGGCTGATCGGACTGCCAAGGAGGCCTGCAGAGAGCCGTATGTGGTCCAGTGTCCTATCCCCTTGCAGTCCGTCATCGCTGCACTCCACAGGAAGTGCATAGAGTTGTCGGAGGACGAATGGCTGGCGGTGACGGCCAATAAACTGCGGTCGGTAAAGTCAAACACTCGTCCGTGGCGTTCCTCCTGCCGGCTGCTCAGGCGGGAAGAGGTGGCCCTCACACGCTTCGGATCGGGCACTGTCCTCTGACACATAGCTATTTATTACGGCGGGAGGATCCTCCGTTTAGTGATGTTTGTGGTGTGCACATTTCTGTCCGGCACATTTTAACAGACTGCGTTTTATACCGTGATGCAAGGGCAGAAGCACAAGTTGATGGGGATCTGCCCTGTGTTTTAGCTAACGATGAGACTTGTGCTTCTAGGGTTTTTAAGTTTTGTGATGTGTCTGGAGTCTGGCCTAAACTTTTGGGCTGGCGGTTTTAGTGTCTTGCAGAGTGGCTGACTCCTCCCTTTTTTCCTTGCGGTCAGCCAGCCACTTCCATCTGCACCATTGTTTTAGCTCCCTCTACCTTTTTCTTCCTGTGTTGTCCATGTTTTCCTGCTGACGCCCTGCTTCATCCCACTCTTCGGTGTGGGTGGGCACATATTTTTCAATGATTGTTCCCCGTGTTTTTTGTTCCGTTTGATGTAAATGTTCTGAGTTTTTTTCTTGGCACCCGTCTCACTATGGTACTGAACGGGCGCTGAAGACCTTGCTGTCGTGCGCCCACAAAACCCTTCTACTTCTACTACTACTACTGTTATAAAGTGGCACCTATCAGTCAATGATTAGTCAAGAATAACTTTCATGAAATGGACTGACCTGCTCAGAGCCTCGATCTGAACCCAATGGAACATCTTTGTGATGAGGTAGAACGTCGAATTCGGTCCAGATCCCAACACCCAACGTCATTACATTCTCTCGTTTGACTCTCGAGGAGGAATGGGTTGCCATTCCTCTAGAGACATTCAGACAGCTCACCGATTGCGTCTCCAGCAAGTTCAAATCGCCACAAAGACGAATGGTGAACACACCCATATTTATGACCCCTAATAGGTCTCCGAAAACTTTCGAACATAGTGTATGCAACAGGCAATTGAAGAAGTTGGGTGTAAGTGATACTGGTTCAAATGGCCCCGAGCACTATGGGACTTCAGTCCCGTAGAACGTAGAACTACTTAAACCCAACGACATCACACACATCCATGCCCGAGGCAGGATTCGAACCTGCGACCGTAGCGGTCGCGCGGTTCCAGACTGTAGCGCCCAGAACCGCTCGCCACCCCGGCCGCCCTATAAGTGATTAAGATGAGGAGATTGGCACAGTGGAGCTGCGTCAAACAGGTCAGGAGATTGGTTGGTTAGTCGATTTCTGGCAGCGGACCAAACAGCAAGGTCATCGTTCCCATCGGATTAGGGAAGGATGGGGAAGGAAGTCGGCCGTACCCTTTCAAAGAAACCATCCCTGCATTTGCCTGAAGCGACTCAAGGAAATTACGGAAAATCTAAATCGGGATGGCTGGACGCGGGTTTGAACCGTTGTCCTCCCGAATGTGAGTCCAGTGTCCTAACCACTGCGCCACCACGCTCGGTAGGTCAGAAGAGTGATGACAGAAAAAAAAAGAAAATTATTCACTGATATTGTCACTGTAACGCCGCTCCCATTCTCTCCCCACTGCTGTCCCTTCCACTGCCTCCGTCCTCCGCCCGTCAGACTCGCCCGAAGAATATAGAGCAACCGACAAAAACTCTTCTGGAATCACTTTTCACCATTTTCGCTTCAGTGTTTGTGACGTGTGTGCGTCGGCTGTATGCTGTGCAGTAGCGATACTGTCTGCCCGGTGTATACATTGTATACACAAAAAAGGTTCGCAAGTACCAGCGAACAAATGTCCTGTTTTGTCTGCGGGGAGAAATGTGTGTGTGTGTGTGTGTGTGTGTGTCCGCCTGCAATCGTGTCGGCTCCCCGCAGAGCCTCACAAACTATCCGACGGAAATCCCCCGCACGCGCGCTGCAAATATATTTATGGAGGCTGAGCGTTTGTTATGAGGGAGGGCAAAGGGTGCGCCTCGCTGCGGGGGATTATGCTGATGGCGTTTTTGTGTGTTTTCGACGGCCTTTGTCGGCCTCACGTCCGGCGCCGCGCTGTGCGCGTGTGCATACACGGCGGCGTATTGTCGCACTGAGCGGGTGTGCGCCACTTGCCGGCTTTGCGGCCTCTCCGCGTTCATTTAGTCCGCGCGCGGCTCTCCTTGTTCATGTTTCCCCGCCTGCCGGACCAGTCACCTCGGACGCGAGCTTAATGGAGTGTTCACCACGTCACGGGTGTCCAGTTATACATCTGTAGTCGCAGAATTACTCACACTCTTCCGCTCAGAGTGTCATCAGTGCAAAATTTGTGATCTGTAGTCAATCAGAAATTGTCCTTCACACGATGAACCATCGTTACGTTGATAGAAATGTCTCCTGCCTGAGTGTATACACGTATATCTAGGTTGGCCCGTGTACGCGGAATCTGACACCCAACGATAGATACGTTAAAATTTATGTACACTACCGAAAAACAATGACACAGCCTCAAGGACAAAGTCGTTTTATCGACACGTGAGAGCCGCGCGGGTTTAGCCGTGCGGTCTAGGGCGCTGCAGTCATGGACTGTGCGGCTGGTCCCGGCGGAGGTTCGAGTCCTCCCTCGGGCATGGGTGTGTGTGTTTGTCCTTAGAATAATTTGGGTTAAGTAGTGTGTAAGCTTAGGTTCAAATGGCTTTGAGCACTATGGGACTTAACATGTACGGTCAACAGTCCGCTAGAACTTAGAACTACTTAAACCTAACTAAGCTAAGGACATCACACAACACCCAATCATCACGAGGCAGAGAAAATCAATGACCCCGCCGGGAATCGAACCCGGGAACCCGGGTGTAAGCTTAGGGACTGATGACCTTAGCAGTTAAGGCCCATAAGATTTCACACACACATGAAAGTTTTTTTGTTTTTTGTTTTTTTTTCTTTTTTGAACGACACGTGAGGTGACAGGTAGCTTATCATTGTAGGAATACATGATAACAAGCTCAGGCCACATCTCACAGCACACAGTGCCCAAACAGTCGCACCATCACTCAGAGTACCCACTCTGGCGTCAACGCAGTCGTGTATTCTCGCATGTGAACGATCATAAAGATGCCGAATGGCATCCTGCGGTTGACTGTCCCAAGCAACTTGCTCTTGTAAGTAGGCAGTTTAGGTTTTTATGTTGGTAATGCCACGTAGCGCTCTGTATGGAAATCACTGACTGTGCTGTGTGCAGTCTGTGGCTGGTCTCCATTGTTGGAATATTTGCTATTGTAGTGTTGGGCAGTTGGATGTGAAAAGCGCGTAGCGTTGCGCAGTTGGAGGTGAGCCGCCAGCAGTGGTGGATGTGGGAAGAGAAATGGCAGAGTTTTGAGAGCGGATGATATGGACGTGTGTCCGTCAGAGAGAGTAAATTTGTAAGACTGGATGTCATGAACTGATATATATATTATGACTTTTGAACACTATTAGGGTAAATACATTGTTTGTTCTCTATCAAAATCTTTCATTTGCTAAGTATGCCTATCAGTAGTTAGTGCCTTCAGTAGTTGAAATCTTTTATTTAGCTGGCAGTATTGGCGCTCGCTGTGTTGCAGTAGTTCAAGTAACGAAGATTTTTGTGAGGTAAGTGATCCATGAAAGGTATAGGTTATTGTTAGTCAGGGCCATTCTTTTGTAGGGATTATTGAAAGTCAGATTGCGTTGCGCTAAAAAAGTATTGTGTCAGTTTAGTGATCATCAGAATAAGTAAAGAGAGAAATGTCTGAGTACGTTCAGTTTTGCTCAGCTGTTTGAAAATCAAATAATATAAGAGGTTTATCAGCACAGTAATTCATAAATTTTTCTAAGGGGACGTTTCATATGGCGGATGGGGACTATGTAAGTAGGCTGTTTAGGTTTTTATGTTGGTAACACCACGTAGCGCTCTGTATGAAAATCACAGACTGCTCACAGCACCGTCAGTGATTTTCATACAGGGCGCTACGTGGCGTTACCAACATAAAAACCTAAACAGCCTACTTACACTCTTTTTGATGCTATTTGGTGATGATTTTTGCAGGTACTGGAGAACGATTAAGTCCCCACTTCATCATGTCCCATATACGTTCACTTGGAGAGAGATATGGCGACCTTGTTGGCCAGGACATTTGTTGTATACGTGAATAGCATGTTGCTTTCCAGCAGCCCTATTAGACTTGCTTTGTTCTGCTGAAAACCTGCATCACCTTCGTGTCGAAAAACTGGCAGTAACAAGTGGATAACAACCTGTGCAATGTGGCGGGTACTTCTTACTTGAAATTAACGTCAGAAAAGTTAATAATAGATAAAATTTACACCAGTCCTAACCAGACCGTAAGATAATTATGTGCATAATCAACTACACTGTGACTCACCAGTTCCAGAGCTGCTTTCAGCGTCACAGTGCTTTACTGTAGTTGAGTCGGTGTAAGCTGTTCCCTGAGAGGTGGTGCCGCTGTTGCCAGCTTCAGCTACAACGTGCAGATGGTTGCAGTCGAAAACAACAGCCGTCTACAGAGCTCCGACGACACTGAGGGGTTACTACAGAGACGCTTAGAAAGTCGCGTAACGTGATTGGTTGCAGTAGGAACGCACAGCTGTTGCGCTCAGCCCACTGCATCTGGGATCCTCTAACAGCGACTCCACTATAGGCACGGTCCTGTTGGAGGTAATATACCTTTGCCTTCTAGCCAGTTATAGACGTACGTACAGTTTAACGTGGATTCCGAACCACAGCGCAAGTCGGCTTTTTCACATGAACAAACATGGCCACGGGTAAAAGAATTGATAAGTGCCAGATAAGAACCTATAATTCGCCGGCAAACGCACCTGAGGCTTTTAGACTTGTAATCTGACACTGTAGCACTGAGATACCGAGCCACACTAATCAACAACACAACACAGGAATTTAATTTTTTCCCAGGAACTCGCCAACAGAATAGGTGTGTGCCATAGGGTAATTCTTCAGTTTAGACTTCAAAGTGCGAGGACTGCTGCAATTGTTTTTAATTGTTGTGGTAACTTATTGAAAATGGAAGGTGAAAGCTGGTCATTCTTTAGAATAAGCCCATTTTGGTAACAACAAAAGACACTAAAACAGCATGTATTGAGAAGCCAATGTTATGATTTCTAGACACCTGAAGAACAGTCGACAAGGGGTTCGCATACTTACCACATATTGCTCGAATTGCATATTTCTGAGCCAAAAATATCCTTCATGAATGGGAAGAGTTAGCCCATAATAATTATAATGCCGTATGTCATGAAAATGCGAATGAAAATAAACAAAGTACACTAATTTTGTTGTTAGACTTTCACTTACTGCAGATACTGTTCTAATGGTAAACATAGCAGCATTCACTTTTTTTAACGATATCCTGAACATGGGCTTTCCATCACAGCTTACCATCTATTCGAACACCTAGGACTCTGAATTGTTCAAATTCACTAATCATATGCCCATTCTCTGTAACCAAAATGCCAGTATTGGTTGAATTGTGTGTTATAAAATGTAAAAACTGCTCATGTCACTTAAAATCACTTCATATGGTAGAAGCTGCGCTATTTGATATAACGCCTACGTTGCACTTAATACCTTCACTACCAAGCTAATGTCTATATAAGAATATACAGCCTACAGCTGCAAGTTAACTTTATCCTTTACCTAGGTTTCAACGTTAGAAATAACGTCTTCTTCAGAACATAATATATTATTTAAATGTTTGCCTAAAACAAGCCATGTCCTAAGTCAACTTTATAAAACTTGATACATAACCATTAGCTGTAGCAAGTTGAGACTCTAGTCACACGACGAGGCCCATACAACGGGCTTAAAGTGAACTTGCTACAGCTTGTTTAATAGAAGTGACAAAACCTTATGGTTATGCATCAAGTTTTACAAAGTTGACTTAGGACATGGCTTGTTTTAAGCAAACATTTAAATAATATTTTAAGTTCTGAAGAAGACGTTATTACTAACGTTGAAACCTAGGTAAACGATAAAGTTAACCTGCAACTGTAGGTTGTATATTCTTATATAAACAATATCAGTTGCTGTCGCTGCATAAAAATGTTAAAAATCAAGCTAATGTCATCAGAAAACTGAAATATTTGAATACTCCGCGGAAAAAACGGGGTAAGTCCATTTAAGTCGAAAATGAGTTCATGAGACGTTCCGATGGCCGCCGCCGGCCGGAGTGGCCGAGCGGTTCTAGGCGCTACAGTCTGGAACCGCGCGACCGCTACTGTCGCAGGTTCGAATCCTGCCTCGGGCATGGGTGTGTGTCACGCCCTTAGGTTAGTTAGGTTTAAGTAGTTCTAAGTTCTAGAGGACTGATGACCTCAGCAGTTAAGTCCCATAGTGTTCAGAGCCATTTGAACCATTTTGATGGCCGCCGTCAGTACTACAACGCAATTAAAATGGTTTTCAAATAATATGGAAATGTACAAAGATACAAAGGTTACTTTTAGTGGTAACGGAAAGAACGTTCTAAGTCGGTTTTCTCACGGAAATAATGGGTGACCTTAGGGCTATGTCTCATGGGTTAGACGTTGTCTGAGTGTTTCAAACAAATCAAACCTCACGAAAGAGAACAACTTAGCAAGACCTTTAATTTTTTAGGTGGTTGGGATGACAAATCTCCCTATTCAACCAGCTTAATTTGTATAATATTAATTGCTCGCAAAAGGGCTGGGCAGGACGATTCCAGTGCCAGAGATTGCTCTTAACGACACATTCTAAGAATCGAACGAAATGATACAATGGTGAAATTTCTGTTTGCCAAAAGGTCTTCATTGCTTTACATGGAATTATCGTTTTACTGTTTCAGCATTTATCCAATGTCTAAGAGTGATGCAATATTTTACACTTACACTGAAGATTTTGAGAATAAAGGAGAAAATTAAGTTACTAGTTTTTTGCACAATTATGTGACTGAAATCCGTGATCCAAAAGTAACGGTTCTTGTAATATTCAGTTATTCGTACTCATGACAGAATAAGAACCATGCAGTTTTCATATACCGTCACTACCTCGTTCGTACCATTAAGAGATTACATAGTGCCAAAACAGTATTTCCAATAAGAGGATACTCTCGATAAGAGAGTTACCAAAAGACCAGGGTTAATGCCGTGGAATCCGCAAGAGTGAATTCAAGCTCTTACAAAGTCATTGCTGTCGAACAAGAGAGTATACGAGGCTGAACGACTTTTTTAAAAGCACATTACAACCCGAAGTGCTCTTTCAAGGCACGACCGCTCAGAGAAGATCTGGTTGTGAAGGAAGATAAGCTGTTCAGATACAGAATTACTTACAATGGAGCTTGAACACCAGTTCGTTTGGAACATTCTGTTGCTCTACAAGTAGACGTCGAGTGAATATAAATCCGTAGAGACCTGACAAATTTTCACTGCCACAGCGAGCATATAATGCTAATTTTTTTGTAATATGAAACTTTTTGAAAGGTACAACACTATTGCTTTTCAAATAACTGATTTTGTGGGTATATTTTCACAGCTCCTGCTAATACCTCATGAAAAATACGCAGATATTCAACAACTTAAACAGTTTGTGGTCAGTGAGCAAGAAATATTTATTCCAGAGTACTACATAATGAATCAAAATCCAAAACTAACAAAAAGTTACTTCCAGTGCTAAACAATACAATGAAGCGACGATATCTTACCAAAAAATGGTGGACTCACCACGTGATTTTTGTGGTAAAGAAGTACTTCCCCCGCATTTACTGTCTTTTTGTATCGTATAATTTCAGTTGGTTTGTTTTTATGTAATGTACAACCTCTACAGCCACTAAATTTGGCATCATAATTATATTACTTATACTCGTTGACCCCCCCCCCCCCCCATGAACCATGGACCTTGCCGTTGGTGGGGAGGCTTGTGTGCCTCAGCGATACAGATGGCCGTACCGTAGGTGCAACCACAACGGAGGGGTATCTGTTGAGAGGCCAGACAAACGTGTGGTTCCTGAAGAGGGGCAGCAGCCTTTTCAGTAGTTGCAAGGGCAACAGTCTGGATGATTGACTGATTTGGCCTTGTAACAATAACCAAAACAGCCTTGCTGTGCTGGTACTGCGAACGGCTGAAAGCAAGGGGAAACTACAGCCGTAATTTTTCCCGAGGGCATGCAACTTTAGTGTATGATTAAATGATGATGGCGTCCTCTTGGGTAAAACATTCTGGAGGTAAAATAGTCCCCCATTCGGATCTCCGGGCGGGGACTACTCAGGAGGACGTTGTTATCAGGAGAAAGAAAACTGGCGTTCTACGGATCGGAGCGTGGAATGTCAAATCCCTTAATCGAGCAGGTAGGTTAGAAAATTTAAAAAGGGAAATGGATAGGTTAAAGATAGATATAGTGGGAATTAGTGAAGTTCGGTGGCAGGAAGAACAAGACTTTTGGTCAGGTGAATACAGGGTTATAAATACAACAACAAATAGGGGTATTGCTGTAGTAGGTTTAATAATGAATAGAAAAATAGGAGTACGGGTAAGCTACTACCAGCAGCATAGTGAACGCATTATTATGGCCAAGATAGACACGAACCCCATGCCTACTACAGTAGTACAAGTTTATATGCCAACTAGCTCTGCAGATGATGAAGAAATTGATGAAATGTATGATGGTATAATAGAATTTATTCAAGTAGTGAAGGGAGACGAAAATTTAATAGTCATGGGTGACTGGAATTCGAGAGTAGGAAAAGGGAGAGAAGGAAACATAGTGGGCGAATATGGATTGGGGGAGAGAAATGAATGAGGAAGCCGTCTGGTAGAATTTTGCACAGAGCATAACTTAATCATAGCTAACACTTGGTTCAAGAATCATGAAAGAAGGTTGTATACATGGAAGAATCCTGGAGATACTAGAAGGTATCAGGTAGATTATATAATGGTAAGACAGAGATTTAGGAACCAGGCTTTAAATTGTAAGACATTTCCAGGGGCAGATGTGGAATCTGACCATAATCTATTCGTTATGAACTGTAGATTAAAACTGAAGAAACTGCAAAAAGGTGGGAATTTAAGGAGATGGGACCTGGATAAACTGACTAAACCAGAGGTTGTACAGAGTTTCAGGGAGAGCATAAGGGAACAATTGACAGGAATGGGGGAAAGAAATACAGTAGAAGAAGAATGGGTAGCTCTGAGGGATGAAGTAGTGAAAGCAGCAGAGGATCAAGTAGGTAAAAAGACGAGGGCTAGTAGAAATCCTAGGGTAACAGAAGAAATATTGAATTTAATTGATGAAAGGAGAAAATGTAAAAACGCAGTAAATGAAGCAGGCGAAAGGGAATACAAACGTCTCAAAAATGAGATCGACAGGAAGCGCAAAATGGCTAAGCAGGGATGGCTAGAGGACAAATGTAAGGTTGTAGAGGCTTATCTCACTAGGGGTAAGATAGATACTGCCTACAGAAAAATTAAAGAGACCTTTGGAGAAAAGAGAACCACTTGTATGAATATCAAGAGCTGAGATGGAAACCCAGTTCGAAACAAGGCCCCGGGAGTAGACAACATTCCATTGGAACTACTGACGGCCTTTGGAGAGCCAGTCCTTACAAAACTCTACCATCTGGTGAGCAAGATGTATGAGACAGGCGAAATACCGTCAGACTTCAAGCAGAATATAATAATTCCAATCCCAAAGAAAGCAGGCGTTCACAGGTGTGAAAATTACCGAACTATCAGTTTAATAAGTAATGGCTGCAAAATACTAACGCGAGTTCTATACAGTAGGATGGAATAACTGGTAGAAGCCGACCTTGGGCAAGATCAGTTTGGATTCCGCAGAAATGTTGGAACACGCTACGCAGTACTGATCCCACTACTTATCTTAGAAGATAGATTAAGGAAAGGCAAACCTACATTTCTAGAATTTGAAGACTTAGAGAAAGCTTTTGACAATGTTGACTGGAATACTCTCTTACAAATTCTAAAGGTGGCAGGGGTAAAATACAGGGAGCGAAATGCTATTAACAATTTGTACAGAAACGAGATGGCAGTTATAAGAGTCGAGGGGCATGAAAGGGAAGCAGTGGTTGGGAAGGGAGTGAGACGGGGTTGTAGCCTCTCCCCAATGTTATTCAATCTGTATATTGAGCAAGCAGTAAAGGAAACAAAAGAAAAATTCGGACTTGGTATTAAAATCCACAGAGAAGAAATAAAAACTTTGAGGTTCGCCGATGACATTGTAATGCTGTGAGAGACAGCAAAGGACTTGGAAGAGCAGTTGAACGGAATGGACAGTGTCTTGAAAGGAGGATATAAGATGAACATCAACAAAAGCAAAACGAGGATAATGGAATGTAGTCGAATTTAGTCGGGTAATGCTGAGGGAATTAGATTAGGAAATGAGACACTTAAAGGAGTTTTGCTATTTGGGGAGCAAAATAACTGATGATGGTCGAAGTAGAGAGGATATAAAATGTAGACTGGCAAAGGCAAGGAAAGCGTTTCTGAAGAAGAGAAATTTGTTAACATCGAGTGTAGATTTAAGTGTCATGAATTCGTTTCTGAAAGTATTTGTATGGAGTGTAGCCATGTATGGAAGTGAAACATGGACGATAAATAGTTTGGACAAGAAGAGAATAGAAGCTTTCGAAATGTGGTGCTACAGAAGAATGCTGAAGGTTAGATGGGTAGATCACATAACTAATGAGGAGATATTGAATAGAATTGGGGAGAAGAGGAGTTTGTGGCACAACTTGACAAGAAGAAGGGACCGGTTGGTAGGACGTATTCTGAGGCATCAAGGGATCACAAATTTAGTATTGGAAGGCAGCGTGGAGGGTAAAAATCGTAGAGGGGGACCAAGAGATGAATACACTAAGCAGATTCAGAAGGATGTAGGTTGCAGTAAGTACTGGGAGATGAAGAAGCTTGCACAGGATAGAGTAGCATGGAGAGCTGCATCAAACCAGTCTCAGGACTGAAGACAACAACGACAACATACTCGCTGAAGTGTTTAATGTCTTTTTTTCTATGCGTTTTAGAGTCTGTGTTTACGAGATATTTTTGCTTCGAATGATCGTTCCTATCACATCCCAGAAAATGATCATTCCTCCTCGGACATGGAGTGAAATTGTGAACATTTTGAACTGAGGTACCTACAGCTGGAAATGTGAAATAAAGTTTCTACAGCCACCATTGGACAGTTGAAAATCCACGCGTTACCTAACAGTGAACATCTGGGCTGGAATTTCTTCGCAATCACACTATTTGAACTCATCTTACCAGATCGTTTGAAAAGTGCATGGTATTTGAACATGACAATGCCCTGCCTGCACTTCTAGGGGACGTTCCCTTTGTACTAATTTGTGGTTTGATAACGTTGATGTTCCAGCGAAATTTGATAGTCGGGCCAGGGCGTATCTCATAGTAATTGGAAGAGAACGCAAGTCCCTCACCCAGTGCGCTCCCCTGACCTCACTCCTCTCGACTTTTTCATCTGTGGATGAGTGAAGTACCCAACACCACGCATCATTAGAGCGGTTGATACCATCAGAGGGGAGCGCGGCATCTTAAAAAGAATCGGGCAAAACATGGCTCGTCGTTCCACATTCGGTAAAGAAGTTGATCGTCACAGCGAACATTTGCTCAGCTGTAGTGTATTCATAGGTTCGGTTTACAGTATTTGAATGTACTCGAATGCCAGTAAACTTTTTCCAAAATATAGTATTTGATATTTCATTTGGCCTACCGTTCGGGTAGACAGTGCGTAGTGATATAGATACTTTATTCATATTTCCGTCCACAGGTTCCTGTTGTCAAAACATTCAAAATTTCATTCTCTACAAAGTTTCACGCGTAGCCCGCGGAAGTCGACGAATAAAGCAAGCAGGGAGCTAAACGTACCACAGCCGACGGTTTAGAAAATCTTACGGAAAAGGCTAAAGCAGAAGCCTTACCGTTTACAATTGAAACGTCCCCTTTGAAAAATTATACAAGACTGTGCTTAAAGTGACATACAATATTTTTAGCGCAACGCAATCTGACTTTCAAAAATCCCTACAAAAGAATTGCCCCGACTAACATTAACCTATACCTTTCACAAATCACTTGCCTCACAAAAATCTTCGTTACTCGAACTACTGCAATACAGCGAGCGCCACTACTGCCAGCTATATAAAAGATTCAAACTACGGAAGGCACTAACTACTGATAGGCATAGTTAGCAAACGAAAGATTTTAATAGAGAACAAACAATGTATTTACCTTAATAGTCATAATATATATAGCAGTTCATGACATCCATTCTGTACTCAAAAATCCGCCATCTCATTTCCCACATCCACCACTGCTGGCGGCTCACCTCCAACTGCGCAACGCTACGCGCTGTTCACATCCAGCTGCCGCTGCCCAACACTACAATGGCAGACAACAATGCAAACTGGCCACAGACTGCACACAGCACAGCCAGTGATTTTCATATAGAGCGCTACGTAACGTTGCCAATAAGAAAACATAAACAGCCTACTTACATAAAGAAAACATAAACAGCCTACCTACACAATTGCTACAAGCCCTGACACCCGATGACAAAGTCAAACGCTTTGAATTTTCGGCGCGGTTGCAACAACTCATGGAAGAGGATGCGTTCAGTGCGAAACTTGTTTTCAGTGATGAAGCAACATTTTTTCTTAATGGTGAAGTGAACAGACACAATGTGCGAATCTGAGCGGTAGAGAATCCTCACGCATTCGTGCAGCAAATTCGCAATTCACCAAAAGTTAACGTGTTTTGTGCAATCTCACGGTTTAAAGTTTACGGCCCCTTTTTCTTCTGCGAAAATAACGTTACAGGACACGTGTATCTGGACATGCTGGAAAATTGGCTCATGCCACAACTGGAGACCGACAGCGCCGACTTCATCTTTCAACAGGATGGTGCTCCACCGCACTTCCATCATGATGTTCGGCATTTCTTAAACAGGAGATTGGAAAACCGATGGATCGGTCGTGGTGGAGCTCATGATCAGCAATTCATGTCATGGCCTCCACGCTCTCCCGACTTAACCCCATGCGATTTCTTTCTGTGGGGTTATGTGAAAGATTCAGTGTTTAAACCTCCTGTACCAAGAAACGTGCCAGAACTGCGAGCTCGCATCAACGATGCTTTCGAACTCATTGATGGGGACATGCTGCGCCGAGTGTGGGAGGAACTTGATGTCTGCCGAATCACTAAAGGGGCACATATCGAACATTTGTGAATGCCTAAAAAAACTTTTTGAGTTTTTGTATGTGTGTGCAAAGCATTGTGAAAATATCTCAAATAATAAAGTTATTGTAGAGCTGTGAAATCGCTTCAATCATTTGTAATAACCCTGTATGAGGGCCTGGTTAAAGATTTCGCCTGTGTCACGCAGCCCACATAACATAACTGTCGAGCAGTTCCTTCTTCATGCCAATTCTCGGCCGCACACTGCAGGGGCAATGAAGACGTTCCTGCAGCATTTCCGATGAGAAGTGTTTGATCAGCCACAATACAGTCTCTAATTGGTTCCCCCTGAGTCTCATCTCTACTCACAAGAACCGCTGGCTATGAAGACAAAATTTTTCTACGGACACCGAGCTGCAGACCAGTGCAGATAACTGGCCGAAAGCACAGGCGCCTGCCTTCTATGACGAGGATATTAGAAAGTTGATACAACACTACGGCAAAACTCGAAGTTGGAGCAGCGACTACGTAGAGAAGTAGGTGGTAGGTGTACCGGTTGCAAATAAAATGTTTCTGGTTTTCACTGTGGTTTCCATTTCGCGACCGATCGGAACTTACTTTCTGTACAACCCTCATATTTTAATATCAACAGCAACATGGAATGGTATAACGGGACTAAGAGTGATTTTTAACAGGAAAGTACAGCAGATAGTCTGTTACTGCGAATAGTTCCTGACAGGATTGTTCTCATTAGAATCGACAGCGACCCACACCAGCAGCAACAGTTGACGTATACATGCCGACATCGTTAAGCAGAGGATGGAGAGGCAGAGAATGTATGTGAAGATATTGGACGGGCAATTCAATATGTGGAGGAGATGAAACTCTAATAGTCAAGGGCAGGGTGGCGTGTTCGGAAAGGGGATGTAGGTTAAGGATAAGAAGAAAGGATTACGGGAGAACAAGGGCTTGCTAGCAGGAATGAAAGAGGAGAGATAAACTAACACAATTCTGCAACAAATTTCAGGTAGTACTAGTGAATATACTGTTCAAAAAGTGCAACGGGGTCAGATATACTTGGAGAAAATCTCGGTATACTGGAATATTCCAGCTGGATGATATCATGGTCAGAGTTTCTCAAACCAGATAATGGATTGTAAGGTGCTTTCGGGAACATATGTTGACTCGTATCACAATATAGTAGTGGTGAAGAGTAGAGTGATGTTTAAGAGAATCATCTGGAAGAATCAGTCTACAAAAAGGTCGAACGGAAGTAATGAGGAATGGTGAGGCGCATTTGAAGTTCTCTGAAGCTACAGACACTGCGATAATGAATAGCACAATAGGTAGTTCAGCTGAAGAGGAATTGGCGTCCCTAAAAAAGACAACGACAGAACCTGGAAAGACAAACTCAGGTACAAGAAAGATAACTGCGAAGATAGTTTGGGTAACAGAATTAATCGTTGAAAAAGGGAAGGATAAACATGTTCAGGGAAATTCCAAGAATATATAAATATAAGTCACTTACGAATAAAACGAATATGAGGTGCTGGGAAGTCGGGCGAAATGGCACAGAAAAATGTGAAGCAATCTGAAAAGAAATGATCATCAGAAGGACTCACTCCGGACATAGAAAAGTGAAAAGTACTTTCGGTGAAATTAAAAGCAAGGGTGGTAACATTAAGAGTGCGTTGGAAATTGTACTGTTAAGCGAAGAGAAGAGTGCGGGAAGATGGAAAGAATACCCTGAAGGCCTCCACGAGGGGGACGACACGACTGAATGAGATTGAAGGAGAAGTGAGAGTCAACATGGAAGACGTATGGGATCGAGTATTAGAGTCACAGTTTAATAAAGCTTTAGAGGACTGCAGTCAAATACGGCAGAATTACCTCAAAATTTCTGAAATAATTGGTGCAAGTGGCAACAAGACTCCCATGTAGGGTGGAGTGTAGAATCTTAGTCTGGATACATACTGTCAGACTTCGGGAAAAATATCATTCACAGATGCCAGAACATAGCAAGGGAAGATCTATCATTCAATCAGCTTAACTGTTCATGCATCCAAGTTGCTGATAAGAATAATATAGAGAAGAATGAAAAAGAAAATTCAGGATTTGTTAGATGATGATTATTTTGGCGTTAGTAAAAGGAAAGGCATCACAGAGGCAGTTCTGATGTGATTGATAATGGGATCAAGGCTTAATATACGTTCATAGGAACTGTCGACCTCGAAAAAAGTTCGACAATGTAAAATGGTGCAAGATTTTCGAAATTCTGAGAACAATAGGAGTAAGCTATAGGGAAGGATGGGTAATATATAACACTCGTATGTACAAGTAACAAGAGGGTACAACTAAGATTGGAAAACCAAGAACGAAGTGTTGAGATTGAAATAGTGTAAGGCAGGTAAGCAGCTTTTCTCCCCTATCGTTAAGTCTAGCCATCGAAGAAGCTATGACGGAAACAGTTTCAAGAGGGAGATTAAAATTCGGGCTGAGTGGATATCAGCGATAACACTTGCTGATGACATTGCTATCCTCAGCGAAAGCGAAGAAGAATTAGAGGACTGTTGAATGGAATGAATAGTCTAATGAATACAGGATACTGATTGAGAGTAAACTGAAGACAGACGAAAATAATGGTGAGCAGCAGAAATAAGATGAGTGAGAAAGTTAACATCAAAGTTGTGTGTATTGGGCGCTTATGACCTTAGATGTTATGCGCCCTAAACCCCCTCCCCCACCCCCCCTCTAAAAAAAATAAAATAAATAAAATCAAAGTTGTGCGCCACGCAGTAGACGAAGATAAGGAATTCTGCCAATTTGGAAACAAAATAACACGTAACGGAGGAAGCAAGGATGACCTAAAGGGCAGACTACCACACGCTAAGAAAGAATTACTGGCCAAGAGAAATCGGCTGGTATCAAACCTTGGCCTTCATTTAAGGAAGAAATTTCTGAGAATGTACATTTGGAGCACAGCACTGTATGCTAGTGAAACATGGACTCTGCGAAGACTGGCAAAAAGAATCGAAGCATTAGAGATGTGGTGCTATAGAAGAACTTGATAACTAGAAAATTAGTTGAATTGATAAGATAAGGAATGAGGAAGTTCGCCACAGAAATGGAAAAGTACGGAACATATGGGAAACACTGACAAGAGGCAGGGACGGAATGACAGGGCATGTGTTAAGACCAGGAAATAACCTCCGTGGTACTGGGGTGAGTTCTAGAGGGTAAAATCTGTAGAGAAAGACAGACTAGAATGTATCTGTCAAATAATTGGGGACACAAAGTGCAAGTGCTGCTCTGAAATGAAGACAACTATCCCTGACGGAAACAAACGAATTTTACGGAAGTATAAGGTGATGCTTACTTTAACATTCACGAGCTTCATATTACCGGGTGGTTATAACAAAACAGACTGTGTTCCGCGTGCTACAGTGCAGGGAGCATACATCGCAGAATGCTGAACCGTCGTAGGTACACTCATTAATCGGTACCTTTCGCAGTACACTGAAAATAGTTCCACTTTCTGCCACAAGGTGATGATAACAAGGCACTGTGAGCAGTCAGAATGTGAATTTTTTCCTGTTTGGCGTCAGTATGCCGTTTACCACTTGGCGACGCATGTGATTTCTTCTGTGAAGGACTGTTGGTGTAAAGGTTTAAAAAAGGTTAAAACTTTCCGTACGAGAAGCACTGTCCAGTGAAAAGAAGACCGTGCACCGCTGGTAAAATTGTTTTATCAGACCGGCAGCAATAGCAGCACTGCATTGCGGGAATATCGCCGACAGAAACAGCTACGAAGAGGTCCCACGTCAATAAACGGGTTGAAGAATATGACCAAGAAATCTGAAGAATCAGGTGAATTAGGTGGTGCAGCATGGGGAGAGAGGCGGCTCATTTCAATGGCAATTGTTGATGAAGTTGCTGTAGCTAAAGCCGACCATACAGCATATGCCTCAAATTCTGCAGCTAGTGCTCGAGTTGTATCATGGGAATTGTCTCTCCCCTGCTCAGCTGTTTAAAAGATTTTGCGACGCATTTTACACTAGTATCCCTACAGGGTTCAGAATGTGCACCAAATGAATCCTCAAGATGGGCTGCAGACGCTGTGACTGTGCCCTTCGTTTTTTGACATGCGTGGAAGTGGATGACAAGTGTCCAGGGAATATTTTTGGACGTACGAGGCACATTTTATTCTGCATGGTCCCGTGAATGCATACAACTGCCGCATACGGGGCTCTACTCAGCCACATGTTGTGCAGGAACACCCACTGCACTCGGCTTATGCAATTGTGTGGTGTGGTTTCATAAGCTCCTTCATTCTCGGGCCGCTTTTCATCTAGGAGATGACAAATCACGGACCTGTTAGGTGCACTGTGACATCCACACGTTAAGGACCTCATTGTGCGATACGTCATTCCAGCTTTGTAAGGACACATCTGTGTCCACATCGCTATTTTCATGCAAGATGAGGCGACACCACCTATCGCCTGCCAGGTGAAATGCTTGCTTCGAGAAACGTTCGGTACCGACCGCAACATCTCTAGGCAATTTCGAGATGTCCGGCCTTCCAGATCTTCCGATCTACTTCCATGTGACTTCTGGTAGGGGGGATATCTGCAAGATCGTCTTCCTGTGTCCGGACTCTTTATGATCTGAATGCTAGCATACGGTAACATATAGCTCTGGTTTTAACGTATATGCTGTGAGAAACTATCATCCGTGCCATGTTATAGAAGCAGCATATCGATGAGTCAGGAGACTATAATGAATACATGTTGTAAGTTGTGACCATATCAGAACCTTCGTTATCATGTGTTTGATCATTCGTCCCCTTTTCCGGGGTTCACATATTCTGACTGCTTACAGTGCCACATTTTCACCTGGTGGACAGTCAGAACACCGTCAGATCAATTACAACCGTCTGCTATACATTTACAATTGGTACGAGCAATGTTTACTGCTTGACGGTATATGGAAACAATGACTCGTCCTAGCAAGCATGTATAGAAGTTGATTACCTCGATCAAAGGGAAATATCTTTTAAAATGGTATCATTTTAGATAAAACTGAAATGTAGCTCGCGTAATTTCACAGTAGTATTTTGACAGGATGCCTTATTTTAATACTATGCTGTGATTGGGTCTTTCATATTAATGTTGGATATAATAATAAGGTTTGCAGGAGAGGGGGATCGGATAAGAGAGAACCGGGGGTGGGTTGTCGCGTGCTGATGACGAAGTCATTGATAAGGCTGATGGCGTCAGTGAGGAGAGCGAGTAGATACTGATAAGGAGGAATGGGGCTTGAGATCCCACCTGGTGGGTCAAAGAGTTGCTTGACACGCTAATGACGGCGCAGTTCGTGCCGTACGGCAATAATAAATTGTGTGTTGACATCTGGTTTCACCCAATCCTTTATCTCTGTCATTGTCATCATCAACATGCCAGAATACTACACGCAGTGTGCACTCTTACAGTCAACTACATTAATACAATGACTTTGTGTGTGTGTGTGTGTGTGTGTGTGTGTGTGTGTGTGTGTGTGTCACCAATCTTCTGACTGGTTTGATACGGCCCGTCACGAGTTCCTCTCCTGCCCTAACCTCTTCATCTCAGAATGGCAATTGCACACTATTTCCTCAATCTTTTGTTGGATGTATTCTAATCTCTATCTCCCCCTGCAATTTTTGCTCTCTACGGTTCTATCTAGTATCATGGAGGTTATTCCCTGAGGCTTTGACACATGTCCTGTCATCCTTCTTCTCAGTGTTTTCCATATGGTCCTTCCTTCACCCATTCTGCAGCGAACCTCCTCGTTCCTTATCTTACCAGTCCATCTGATTTTCAACATTCTTCTGTAGCACCACATCTTAAATTCTTCGATTCTCTTCTGCTCCTAATAGTCCATGTTTCACTGCCACACGGTGCTGAGGTTCCAAACATACATTCCCAGGGATTTCTTCTTTAAATTAAGGCCAAGATTTAATACTAGTATCCCGCTCTTGGCCAGCAATGCCCTCTTAGCGTGTATTAGTCTGCCTTTTTATATCCTCCTTGCTCCGTGAGCCGTGGGCAATTTTGCTTTCAAGCTAGCAGAACATAACTTAGCCCACTACCCAATTTTGATGTCAGGTTTCTCGTTATTCTCATTTCTGCTACATCTCGTTACCTGTGTCTTTTTCCGGCTTATTATCAGTGCATATACTGCAGTCATTAAACTGTTCTTCCATTCAAGAGATCCTGTAATTTTTCTTCACATTTAGTGAGGGCAGCAATACTATCACTGATATCCTTTTATCCTGACTTTTAATCTCACTCCTGAGCTGCTCTTTTATTTCCGTTATTGCTTCTTAGATGTGCAAAAGACTGCATCCCCGTCATACACCCTTTTCAATACAAGCACTTCGTTGTTTGTCTACGATTCTCGTAAATATTCTACCCGCCACTGCCTATGAATTACTCCTAATTTTTCTGGAAGGTTTTTCTAGATCGACGGACGCTATGGGCGTGTCTTGATTTTTCTTCAACCTTGCTTCAATTAACAAGCACAACTTGAAAACCGCCCCCGTGGTGCCTTTACCTTTCCTAAAGTGAAACTCATTTTCTTCTAACAGGTTACCAGTTTTCTTTTCCATCCTTCTGTATATAAATCTCGTCAGCAACTTGGATGCTTACGCTGTTAAACTGATTGTGCGGTAGTTTCGCTCTTACCTGCCCTTATTATCTTACGAACTGTAGAGACGATATGCTTCCGGAAGTCTAATGGTACGTCACCAGTCTCACAAATTCTGCACACCAACCTGAAAGTCGTTTAGTTACCACTTACACCAAAGATTTCAGAAACTCCGATTATCTACCCTTTCTGCCTCATTTGATCTCAAGTCTTCCAGAGATCTTTTAAATACTGATTCTAATACTGCACCTCCTATATTATCCCTATCGACTCCTGTTTCTTCTTCTAACACGTCTTCAGGTAAGTCCTTCCCCCTATAGAGGTCTTCAATACACTCTTTAAAGCTACCTGCTCTCTCTTCAGCATTTAACAGAGGAATTCCCTTTACACTCTTGTTAATCACCGTTACTTTTAACTTCACGGAAGACTGTTTTGACTTTTCTAAATGCTGAATCAGTCCTCCAGACAATCATTTCTTTTCCGATTTCTCCACATCTTTCCTGCTGCCATTTCACCTTGGTTGCCAAGCATTTGCTATTTATTTCACTCCTGTGGGATCTATAATGCTGTATCCCTATCTTTCCCTGAACACTTTTGTACTCCCTTCTTTTGTCTATCATTTCAAGTATTTCATCTGTTACTCAAGCTTTCTTAGCAGTTACCTTCCTTGCACCTATGTTTGTCTGTTCGAAATTTTTTGTTGCCTTTTTCATAGTTGTCCTACCCTCTTCAACTGAGCTTCCCGCTCTGGTGTTCCTTGTCGCAGTATCCATATCCTTAGCGAACTTCAAACGCGTCTCGTCGTTCTTCATTATTTCAGTATCCCGCTTCCTTCCACTTTGGTTCAAATGGCTCTGAGCACTATGGGACTTAACATCTGAGGTCATCAGCCCCCTAGAACTTAGAACTACTTAAACCTAACTAACCTAAGGACATCACACACATCCATGCCCGAGGCAGGATTCGAACCTGCGACCGTAGCGGTAGCGCGGTTCCAGACTAAAGTGACTAGAACCGCTCGGCCACTCCGGTCTGCCTCTTCCACTTTGATTCTTTCGGACGATTCTCTGTGACTTCAGTCTACTCTTCATCATTACTATACAGGGTTATTACAAATGATTGAAGCGATTTCACAGCTCTACAATAACTTTATTATTTGAGATATTTTCACAATGCTTTGCACACACATACAAAAACTCAAAAAGTTTTTTTAGGCATTCACAAATTTTTTATATGTGCCCCTTTAGTGATTCGGCAGACATCAAGCCGATAGTCAAATTCCTCTCACACTCGGCGCAGCGTGTCCCCATCAATGAGTTCGAAAGCATCGTTGATGCGAGCTCGCAGTTCTGGCACGTTTCTTGGTAGAGGAGTTTTAAACACTGAATCTTTCACATAACCCCACAGAAAGAAATCGCATGGGGTTAAGTCGGGAGAGCGTGGAGACCATGACATGAATTGCTAATCATGATCTCCACCACGACCGATCCATCGGTTTTCCAATCTCCTGTTTAAGAAATGCCGAACATCATGATGGAAGTGCGGTGGGGCACCATCCTGTTGAAAGATGAAGTCGGCGCTGTCGGTCTCCAGTTGTGGCATGAGCCAATTTTCCGCGGGCTACGCGTGAAACTTGCCCACACGCGTTCAACCGTTTCTTCGCTCACTGCAGGCCGACCCGTTGATTTCCCCTTACAGAGGCATCCAGAAGCTTTAAACTGCGCATACCATCGCCGAATGGAGTTAGCAGTTGGTGGATCTTTGTTGAACTTCGTCCTGAAGTGTCGTTGCACTGTTATGGCTGACTGATGTGAGTGCATTTCAAGCACGACATACGCTTTCTCGGCTCCTGTCGTCATTTTGTCTCACTGCGCTTCGAGCGCTCTGACGGCAGAAACCTGAAGTGCGGCTTCAGACGAACAAAACTTTATGAGTTTTTCTACGTATCTGTAGTGTGTCGTGACCATATGTCAATGAATGGCGCTACAGTGAATTTATGAAATCGCTTCAATCGTTTATAATAGCCCTGTATTATGATCCGACTCAATATGTGCACCTGCGTGCTCTTTACAATCAAATAGCTGGTTTCGGATTCTCTGTCCATGATTTAGTCTAGCTGGAACCTTCCCGCGTCTCCCGGTCTTTTCCAAGTATACTTCCTCCTCTTGTGATTCTTGAACAGAGTATTCGCTATTCTCAGCTGAAATTTAATGCAGAACTCAATCATTCTTTCTCCTCTCTCATTCATACTGCCAAGCCAATATTCTGCCGGAATCCTTCCTTCTTATCCTTCCTACAACTGTGTTCCAGTCTCCCGTGAATATTAGGTTTCCATCTCGCATTGCATACAGAATTACCCATTCAATATCCTCATATATTTTCTCTGTCTCTTCATTTCATGACGACATTGACATGTGTACCTGAACTATCATTGTCAGAACTGGTTCGCTGTCTAATCTGATGGCAATAGCCCTAACACTTAATTGTTTGCTGTAACAGACACTCTACCCTGCCTTTCAATTCATAGCGAATCCTACCCTCGTTATCATTTTCTGTTGCTGTTGCTATTACCCTACATTCATCTGATCAGGAATCCTCGTCTTCTTTCCACTTCACTTCACCAACCCCAACTATATCTAGATTGTACCTTTGCATTTCTCTTTTCGGATTTTCTAGCAATTCTACTACGTTCAAAAATCTGGCATTCGAACCTCCGACTCGTGGAATGTTGTTTCATCGTTGGTTATTCCATTTTTTCTCGTGGTCACCTCCCCCTTGTCAGTCCACTCCTGGAGATCCGAATGAGGGCTAATCCGAAATCTCTTATCAATGGAGAGATCATCATGATCCTCTTTCAATTACAGGCCACACGCCCTGTGGATACACGTTATGTGTCTTTAATGCCTTCTGCCTTTTGCGTCCTAATGTCGTTGGTTATAGCTAATTATCCCGCCTTTAATGTGCTCCAAGGGCAAGAGAATGTTCCCCCAGAACCAGGGAGTTTCGATTAGTAGCCAAAGACGCTACCCCTAGACCATCAACTTACAGTGGACGTATAGTAGATATTCTGAACACCCGAAGCTCATACTTCTTAATGAAAGTGTGCAACGGAGTGCATGAAGAAAAAGTTATCAGTTTAGAAGGATAAATCTTTTGGAGACTGTCTAGACAGGAGGCTCATAAGATATTTACGTCATGCGAGTGAAATTTTTTCTCTCATTTGTAATGCAGGTTCGTAGGGTATTTTCGCGTGTGCGAATACTAAAGTTTGAAATACTGTCTACAAGTATATTTTGTTACATGATTCTCTTCTGTCAACTCAAATGACTTTTACGTTCAGAAACTCTCTGCGCATGTGGAAATTGTAATATCCTAGCGTGGTTCAGATTCCTCATTCAGCTGTAACTTTTCTCGTGAGATGCATTAACCAGTTCTCAGCTTAATGCGTTCAACCTTTGGGATCGTGACTACCTTACTTATAATTCAAACTTTTTTTCATCAGCCTGTGAAAATACACGTATATTAGATTTTAGCGTTCGGATTACACTTTTCTAATTAATGCCTTCACTATATACTTAATTGCCACTAAGCTCTCTTAACTGTAACACACTCACATTAACTAGTCCATCACTGACAGACGCTCATACCCATCCACTCTCACTTGCCCATACTCACACATTCATTCAGTCCAACTCATCTCTTCGTGTCCTTCTGTCACTGCCTCCTGTCACACAGCCACAGTCTCCTACTTTCGGTCCTACTACTATTGTCTTCTCTCCCTGTCACTGACTCCCTCTTGCTCTCACTTACTGCTACTCTCTCTGACTCTCACTCATTTCCACTTTTTCTGACTCTTCGTTCCTCTCCCCCTGGCACTCACTCCTTGACTCTTTTTCTAGCACCTTTCTTTCACTGTCATCTGTGTTGCACGGTCATTATGTGTCCCTCTGTTTCTCCCACACTGCCATTATCTCAGTCGCTGTTTCTGTACCACAACCATTGTCTACTATCTTCCAGTATTTATTACTTTTCCGTCTACTATCCCCTGCCACTAATGCCCCTTTTCTCTCAGGATAAAAAAAAACTGCGAAAATGTTCGCATGCTAACTTTCGAGACAACTTTTAAAGGTACTGAGGAAGGTAGAATAAGGCAGCTGGTATCTCACTTTCAGTCAGTCTTCTAAACAGGAGCATATTCGCCTTTTTTGTGCTCCGATAGGAGAATTTTTCGCTGGTTCCCTTCTTTTTCCTGTCACAGTAGTGTTTGTCCCTCATATGAAAAGAATATGCGTCAGTCAAGTTTTGGTAGTTTACTTATCTGAAATTTAAATAACGTGAAACTAATTTTACACTCAGATTGGATTTTACGTGCACAGAAGTTTTGCATGTGCTTCAGTACTACAACATGGGGTTCCCGGAACCCTTCTAATGATAGCAGAGACACTTTACAGCATATTTGTCCGTGCCAAGTCTCTTTGTAAACTATGTTTCC
Source organism: Schistocerca cancellata (assembly GCF_023864275.1). Lineage (NCBI taxonomy): Eukaryota > Metazoa > Arthropoda > Insecta > Orthoptera > Acrididae > Schistocerca > Schistocerca cancellata. Next base: position 115,303,388 of record NC_064632.1, read on the forward strand.
ACCTCAAACCGGATTTTACATGTACAGGAAGGGTAAATTTGAAACTCTGTATCTGGAAAAAGGATAAAGATGTCACTAAAATGTTCAAGATTGTTCGAGAACGGAATCTTAGGAATATATCGTATAAAATTACACCCATTTGCTGTGCGTAGCCGATTTGGAATCTGCGACTCGATTTTCGTACCGAAATACCTTGTTTTTTGAGTATTTGACAATAACAAATTAAGATTTTTTGACAACGGGGAAGTGGAACTTCTAGATAAATGCATAGAGAACATAACGTTAAAATTTGAGAAATTTTCTGTGGTTATTTGTTATTTAGATTTTGTCTCACACCTGATTTTAAGTGTTTACTTCACGTGTACGCGTAATTACCCTAAAACCTCTGTATCTCGCAAACGCATAAAGATATCAAGAAAATTTTAAAGGTTGTTCGAGGTCCGGATCTTGGGAATAAATGAATATATGATAGATATTTCAGATATTTGGTGTGCATACCAGTACTGGAATCCGCGGTTCCGTTTTGGTAAGTAAAAATGGTAAAAGAAACCTTTACGGGGTTTTCAGAGGAACCACCCATGAACTAATGGTGCCTCTATAGGCCCCTTAATACCCGCAGTAGACCACATCAAATACAGAAAGAATAAATTGATTTTCTCCGTTTGCGCAAGCAGGAGTAAGAGTGCAATATTCATTCTTTGACCCTCCACTGTAGGATAGTGACACTAAGACGATCCTTCTGTTGGGTATACTGTCTATCCAAAACACTTGACCCTACCTTTCTATCGACAATAGAATCCGATGTACGAGCTAGGCAAGAATCCCGTTTTTATGCATAGCGTTTTGTAACATACTAGGTGGTGCATACTGTCGCATGCGTACCTTTATACTGTCTACTTCTTCCATCGTCAGTTGTTTTATGGCCCAAACAGTAAAACTCATTTTACGATTTTAAGTGCTTCGTTTCCTAATCTAATTCCCTGAGCATACCCTGGTATGATTCCATTACCCTTGTTTTATTTTTGTTCGCGATCATCTTGTATCAACATTTCAAGACTACGTGCATTCCATTCAACTGCTGCTCCTTCCTTCAATTACTTTGCTGTCTCTGACAGAATTACTATGCCATCGGCAAACCTCAATGTTTTTACTGCTTCTCCCTGAACTTTAATTCCTTCTCCAAATTTTTCTTTGGTTTCCTTTACTGGTTGCTCAGTGCGCAGATTGGATAACATCCTGTCTCACCCCCTTCTGAACCACAGCTTCCCTTTCATGTCCCTCGACACTTATAACTGCCATCTGGTACCTGGACAATTTGTAAGCAGCCTTCCACTCCCCGTATTTTACCCCTGCTACCTTAAGAATTTCCAGTCAACATTGTCCAAAGCTTTCTTTACATCTACAAAGGCTATAAACGTACGTTTGACTTTCAAAAACGTACATCAAAAATTACTACTGTTACATGGAGTTTGTACAGCACCCTTCGCCAAACCGGCGTGTCAAATTATTATATAACCTAATATTTACTACTTTTAATCAAATTTTAATATAATGTTTTCAGTTTAGAAGAGGATTTATTAAAATATGGGCCCTATTGCACTTTTGAATCAGTACTGAAATCTCAGACATTTATTTAGTGATCAGTTTTCGTTCTAGGATAAGGCAAAGTTTTCTGAGGAGACAAAGGTCGAACATGCCGAGTTTAGTGTCCTAGAACCTTTTTTGGATGTTCCAGCTGGAGAGACACAGCTGGAGACGAAAATAATGCGCAGTTTCTCTGCCAGTACACTTCTTGGGAAGGACGAGGCTACTCTGTGTCTCAAAACAGTGCCATCTGTTTCTTATAATTACAGTATGTTCATCATGGGAAACGACTTATTTATTGGACTGCAAAAGAGAGTCACCAGTAGTAGAACATGTTGAACCCACCATTGGAATAAAAAGAAGTGAATGTGACTAAGGGGCAAAGAGCCTATACAAGCCCCCACCCCGGTAGATCTTCGCTGCTGGAAGGTGAGAAACTGCTTTTATGTTTGTTTCCATAACAATCAAGTTTTCTATAATTTTCTCGAATTCCGAGAGTAGTCCAGAATGTTGTGTGAGTGTACTTGTATCCAAGCCTGCATTTCCTGCGTTTTCTATTTGGTGAAATTAACTACATCCACATAGCGACAACTCAGTGCATGGAATCTTCTCTTTCCTAGCCACATTGTCGTGAGCTCTCATTTCGGCCACCTTTGTACCGGTTCTTGACAGCCCACAACTGACTCTATGATCTCAACGAGGGTGCCGGACTTAAAAGGTGAAAGGACACAGGAAATCTACATATGGTGAAAAAATATTAATGATTCAAATAAATGAATGTTCGAATTGTACATGATCTGCTGCTACATTCCTCCCCTCATTCAACTACCTTCTTTCTATAGTTGTAAGTAGTAGGTCATGTGACAAAATGGCTCTGAGCACTGTGGGACTTAACATCTGTGGTCATCAGTCCCCTAGAACTTAGAACTACTTAAACCTAACTAACCTAAGGACATCACACACATCCATCCCCGAGGCAGGATTCGAACCTGCGACCGTAGCAGTTGCGCGGTTCCGGACTGAGCGCCTAGAAGATGTGACACCCACTACGATCTCTGGCGGTACCTGTTACGTTCGGAAGAGTAAGCTAAGAGGAGTGCCGATATGCTGTACACTTAACATTGCATTTAAAAATATTTATTTTAACTATCTAAGTTGCTAAATTGCGCCAAATGATTACTTGTTTCGATCGAGTAATGGCCATCTTCGGATGTGATAAGTTGTGGAAAGTTGAAAAAATTATTCAGTCATAAGCCTCAAAATAAGAGGAATAAGCGCTACATCAAACTTCTAACAGCATTCAGTGATATGTCACAAGTTTCATACATTATTCTTCATATTTTACAGCTTATGGCTGAGCTACTTTACAAAAGTAAATAAATAAATGTACTGGGAACCAATGAATACTATTACATGTCTGCTGTAGAGGTGTTCCTCTTACTTTACTGCTTAGTCCTGAGCTCTTTTGAAGAAAAAATGTTTTGTGAACCGCTGAATGTTACTAAATGTCTGCTTTAGAGCTATAACTCTTATTTTACACCTTACGATTAAGTTCTTTAAAACAATTACAACTTGTGATTAACAAGACCCGGAATTGCTCGTTAACTGATCGAAATAAATAACTGTTTGTGACAACTTGTTGACACCGTTAAAATAATTAATTTTAAAAATTGCACATGGCAACAAGTCATTTATTATGAATAAAAGAAAACATGGTCTGTAGTAGGCTATAATGCTGACGATCTTTTTTTTTTAAATAAAGTGATTAGCTAATATAGACGACTTGTGATTTTCAAGCACATATATGCAATATTATGTATTACATCTCGTAATTATCAAAATATTTTTCACTATACATAAAAAGTAGACGTTATATTTCATGCTTTCATAGCAAATGGATCACACGATTTAAAAAAAGATCTACTACACTACAACCTAGTACGGACCACATTTTCTTTTATTGAGCGTTTGGAGGCTGTAGATTCCCACAAAAAAAATTTTAACTTATTGTCAGCACTGCATCAGTCGCATGTGCTGTCTGATGCAGCACCAGTCTTACTGTTATGAGATGAGTAAGCGAGTAAGTATATAGTAACCTATGAGATGTCGACTAATTTTAAAAGAAAACTTACGTGCACCATGTTGGTAGGAGCTGTGAAGCTGGTATAAAATTCTACCGGATGGAAAAAACAAAATCGGCCTGAAAATATTTTATGCGCCTTAAGGTAGGCTACCCAACTGACGTCATTCGCACCTGGGGCAGACGACGTAAGTTGGGTTGCCTATCTTGAGGCGCACGAAATATTTTCCAGGCCGGTTTTGTTTTTGTCCACCTTGTTCCCTGTAATTTCGTGCAAGTAGACGGAGCAAGACAAAGGTAAGCCCGAAGAGAAAATACGTCAAAGGCGGCGGTGGCATCGGCGTCGCGAGTAAGGAGAGACGACAAACAGAGGCAGAAAGAGACGGGGCGTGTCTGGCGACACACAACACACACGCACGCCGTGAGGGGGCTGGGCTTCCTTTAGGGAACGGCGGCGATGTTTTTAAACACCTGGGTGTGGGACAGAGAAGTTGCGTGGGGGAGGGATGTTGGGGGGGGGGAAGGGGCGGGGGAGGAGACGCAGGCAGAGAGACGTCTCGGCCGCTCCGCTCGCGGTCTGCCGCCGGTGTTCCGCCACAGCGGGGCCGACGTCTGCCGACGCCGACGCCGCCGACGCCTGCCGACGCCAGCAACGGCGAGGCGAGGCGAGGCGGCGGCAGCGACGCCGCGGGCGCGCAGTCCTTTTCCCTCTTTCGTAATTGCGTCAATCAGCGCAAAAACACGTTTCTTGGGCGGCGCGCCCGCCGCAGCCGGCACCTAACGACTCAGTGGATACGTCACAAGACAGACACAAACAAGCGCTCCGCTGTCCGGTCGTTACCCGCACCCTACCCTCCGCCGGCAGCCGGCGATAAATCCGATTCCAGCCGCGCCGACCGGCCGCTCGCTCGTCTCGCCTCTTTTTCCCACTTTTTTGTTTCATATTTCGGATCGTCCACCCTCCCTCTGTGTGCGAGCCGTCCCTCTCTCCCCCTCGTTCTCTCTTCCTCTCTTTCCCGAGGTGGGCCATCGACAGCGCCCAAAGCGCGTCGCCTCGCGCCGACCGTGCGGCCTGCTGCGCGACCATCTCTTGTACTTCCGAAAGCCCCCGCTCTCTGCTACTACCCGCTCGCACTTACGCGAGGGTACATGCGCGGCTTGCAGATAGATTCAGCAGCAACTAGCTTTATCCCTTTGTATCGAGATAGCAGGTCCAGCACTCGTAACCATTTCGGTGCTAAGAGAAGGCGTATCAATACGTTTCGCCGATTCGACAGATCCTTTTGACGGCCGTAATCACCGTGCGCTCTGGACGAATGGCTTTGACAAACTTAACTCACTGCCGGTCGCATTGCGGAATATCGGAATGACGGGGAGTGAACTTCGTCACAAAGAACTTGGACAAAATAACGGAAACACCCACCATTTACGATATATGTGCCAGAGGCGGTTTGCAGCACTAGTTTTCGGAAGGAACCACACTCCAGCCAGTGTCAGTGTCGTGACACGCATAGATGGTGCAGATTCCAGGAACTACTTTATCCTACCGCTATGAGACATTCAAATAGTCCATTCATCCGCCAATGGTGAGGTCTGCGCCACAGGGAGTGGTGAAACCGGGAACTATTTAATGCAGGCCTGGTCAAACAGCGCTCCAGCTGCGCTCCTGCCTAGCTCTCCAAGTGCAACAGCGAATGGAGGTGAGGGGTGAGGAGGAAAAGGAAAATGGAGGCTGCAGCCGGAAGCCGCTAGAGCAATCAATCGCCTTGTCACACGCAAAGCAGTACGCTGACAATACACATGCATTAAATTAGATTTGTAAATTGAAGGTGTAGGGGGAAGGGGAGGCGCGCGTAAGGAAAGGAATGGAAGGAATTACACATGTCAGCTGCATGAAGACATTACGCGGAACGAGTGAAAATGTGTACCGGCCCAGGATGTGAACCTGCTTAGCTCCCTACTTAGCAATCATATACAACCGCTCGCTCACCGATAGATCTGTACCTACAGACTGGAAAATTGAGCTGGTCGCACCAGTGTTGAAGAAGGGTAGTAGGAGTAATACATCGAACTACAGACCTATATCATTGACGTCGGTTTGCAGTAGGGTTTTGGAGCATATACTGTATTCAAACATTATGAATCACCTCGAAGGTAACGATCTATTGATACGTAATCAGCACGGTTTCAGAAAACATCTTTCTTGTGCATCGCAGCTAGCTCTTTATTCGCACGAAGTAATGGCCGCTATCGACCGGGAATCTCAAGTTTATTCCGTATTTCTAGATTTCCGGAAAGCTTTTGACACCGTTCCTCACAAGCGACTTCTAATCAAGCTGTAGGCCTATGGGGTATCGTCTCAGTTGTGCGACTGGATTCGTGATTTCCTGTCAGGAAGGTCGCAGTTCGTAGTAATAGACGGCAAATCATTGAGTAAAACTGAAGTGATATCAGGTGTTCCCCAGGGAAGCGTCCTGGGACCTCTGCTGTTCCTGATCTATATAAATGACCTGGGTGACAATCTGAGCAGTTCTCTTAGGTTGTTCGCAGATGATGCTGTAATTTACCGTCTAGTAAGGTCATCCGAAGACCAGTATCAGTTGCAAAGCGATTTAGAAAAGATTGCTGTATGGTGTGGCAGGTGGTAGTTGACGCTAAATAACGAAAAGCGTGACGTGATCCACATGAATTCCAAAAGAAATCCGTTGGAATTCGATTACTCGATAAATATTACAATTATCAAGGCTGTCAATTCAACTAAGTACCTGGGTGTTAAAATTATGAACAACTTCAGCTGGAAAGACCACATAGATAATGTTGTGGGGAAGGTGAGCCAAAGGTTGCGTTTCATTGACAGGACACTTAGAAGATGCAACAAGTCCACTAAAGAGACAGCTTACACTACACGCGTTCATCCTCTGTTAGAATATTGCTGCGCGGTGTGGGATCCTTACGAGGTGGGATTGACGGAGGACATTGAAAGAGTGCAAAAAAGGGCGGCTCGTTATGTATTATCACGTAATAGGGGAGAGAGTGTGGCAAATATGATACGTGAGTTGGGATGGAAGTCATTAAAGCAAAGACGTTTTTCGTCACGGCGAGATCTATTTACCAACTTTCTCTTCCGAATGCGAAAATATTTTGTTGAGCCCAACCTACATAGGTAGGAATGATCATCAAAATAAAATAAGAGAAAACAGAGCTCGAACAGAAAGGTTTAGGTGTTGGTTTTTGCCGCGCGCTGTTCGGGAGTGGAATGGTAGAGAGATAGTATGATTGTGGTTCGATGAACCCTCTGCCAAGCACTTAAATGTGAATTGCAGAGTAATCGTGTAGATGTAGATATAGATGTAGATCTCCTACTTACTAGGCAATGCGCCATCCGCGACACGGTGTTTTCGCAACTGCGCGGACTGTCTCAGCACGCTTCACTGCCGACCCACATTGCGACCGAGCGCCACTTACCCGCACTCCCTGTGCACTTCCTCTATGCAAGCTACTCTGAGATTCCCAAGCTTATAGCTAAGGCAGTTAAATTTTTAAATCGCATCAGTGTTAGGTAGAATCGTTATTTGTATTATAATAAATTACACATGGCTATTTACATGTTCCACTTCGCCTAAGTAAACTGACATGCGAATTAGTAATTCTACATCTACATCTACATACATACTCCGCAATCCACCATAGGGTGCGTGGCGGAGGGTACCTCGTACCACAACTAGCATCTCTCCCTGTTCCACTCCGAAACAGAACGAGGGAAAAATTACTGCCTATTTGCCTCTGTACGAGCCCTAATCTCTCTTATCTTATCTTTGTGGTCTTTCCGCGAAATATAAGTTGGCGGCAGTAAAATTGTACTGCAGTCAGCCTCAAATGCTGCTTCTCTAAATTTCCTCAGTAGCGATTCACGAAAAGAACGCCTCCTTTCCTCCAGAGACTCCCACCTGAGTTCCTGAAACATTTCCGTAACACTCGCGTGATGATCAAACCTACCAGTAACAAATCTAGCAGCCCATCTCTGAATTGCTTCTATGTCCTCCCTCAATCCGACCTGATAGGGATCCCAAACGCTCGAGCAGTACTCAAGAATAGGTCGTATTAGTGGATAATCGTGTACGCCTTTGTAACCGATTACATAGAGTATGTCGCATGTAGACAAAGCACCACACTTGTGTCCCTAATTACGCACAGCATAGGTGGTTTGTAAATATAACACCGGAGCAGAAAAAAAATGCATTTAAGGTAATTAAATATTTACTCATGAGCGGCCGTGGGTGCTGCATAAAACTACCGATTTGTCCCCATATGCGGGAAAGAGCATCAAAGATATGTCTCAAGAAGTCTCCCGCAGATTGGAACGAAACGGTAGTGGTGGTGGTGGTTAGTGTTTAACGTCCCGTCAACAACGAGGCCATTAGAGACGGAGCGCAAGCTCGGGTTAGGGAAGATTGGGAAGTAAATCGGCCGTGCCCTTTCAAAGGAACCATCGCGGCATTTGCCTGAAACGATTTAGGGAAATCACGGAAAACCTAAATCAGGATGGCGGGAGACGGGATTGAACCGTCGTCCTCCCGAATGCGAGTCCAGTGCGAAACGGTAGTAGTTTTGCATATCGAACACGTCATCTCAGTCCAGACTGTAACGTAGTTTCAAAGTCACTTTTTTCATTTGTGCTATCCATACCCAGTGTTACATTTCGTTTCAGCAGATTTTTGCCGTAGCTCTAGTGAACTTAATCTTGTCAGGTAAGGTAATGCTTAAATAAGTCAAAGTAGATGCAGTAAGCCTGTTATACGCTTACATTTGGACCGAGATTCTTCAGTCCTTAATGGGCAGAAATTGACTTTTGTTAATGTTCAGAAAATAAAAAAAATACTGCAACGTATTGTTAACTGCAGTGTTATTGTTGAACACTTGGAACACTGTGTTGCATCTATTCTTTCACACCGTGTTAACTCCGCAACCCGCCTTTAGCCTAGGTAAAAGAAGAGATGGAAAATGAGTGGAAAGCTTTTTTTGCTTATTTTAACTGAAGACGATCAAATGACCTCTTCAGTTGCTTTTCGTTTCGTTGAATGTGAAATGGCTTCTAAAAAAGTTTTTATAGCATGCGATGTATGTATGCCTGCACCCAGCAATAATGCTCAGAACACAAAACTTGGGGTGTGTTATCGTTTTGGGCACAAAAGCGACAATAATCATGAGCTTTCGTCTGTTTCGGGGACACGTCAAGGAAAGGGCTAATTTAAGTCTACGTGTCATTTAAACAGCTGCCCATATGGCAGACGTACGTTTCCATACTTCTGTCTAACCACTGTAACTGACTGTATTATAACATCGAATGAAGCTTATAGCTAAGGCAGTTAAATTTTTCAATCGCATCAGTGTTGGGTAGAATCATTATTTGTATTATAATAAATTACACATGGCTATGGAAGTGTAGCCAAGAGGATGTTCCAATTTCGATAAATCAAAAGGGAAAAGAGCTTATGAACTTCATAACATGACAAATATTACATATCACAATTTTAAAAGGGCATGGGTGATATTCGCTACTGGATGATTTTTTCGTGTTTGCTAACTATAAAAGGACATCGAAGAGTTTTTTTCCGTGCTTTAAAATTTGACTAATTACCACCATTTCATGAGAATTAAAACACATATTTGTCAAAGTGAGCTCTATGCGGGATCTTAGACCTGGATTTTATGGAGATTTCGATAGAAAAATATTAAACAGGTTGTATATAATGTAATTAACTGATATTGTAAAAATGAGAATGATTTCTACATCAACGTAAAAAAGCTTCCAAAACAGAAGTTTTACTGCCCAGATCGCAGTTGATACATACCCTGATTACTAGTTTCGGCAAAGTTACATTGCCATCTTTAGATCATCGGATACATGAATTATAAAGCCATTACGTTTGGTACAGTATCATCCATGTTTTAATGGGCAGATGGCAATGTACCACATTTAGTGGCTTTATATCCGATGATCTTTCTAAGATAATAAAGAAATAAAATTATTGGCATGAAATGTCCTTAATACAAACTGTGAGGTTGTTGTTGTTGTTATTGTTGTGGTCTTCAATCTTCAGTCCAGAGACTGGCTTGATGCAGCTCTCCATGCTGCTCTATCCTGTGCAAGCTTCTTCATCTCCGAGTAACTACTGCAACCTACATCCTTCTGAATCCGCTTAGTGTATTCATCCCTTGGTCTCCCTCTGCAATTTTTACCCTCCACGCTTAACTCCAATACTAAATTGGTGATCCCTTCCTTGATGCCTCAGAACGTGTCCTACCAAACCGATCCCTTCTTCTAGTGAAGTCGTGCCACAAATTCCTTTTCTCCCCAATTCTGTTCAGTACCTCCTCATTAGTTACATGATCTATCCATTTAATCTTCAGCATTCTTCTGTAGCACCACATTTCGAAAGCTTCTATTCTCTTCTTGTCTAAATTATTTATCGTCCATGTTTCACTTCCGTACATGGCTACGCTCCATACAAATACTTTCAGAAAAGACTTCCTGACACTTAAATCTGTACTCGATGTTAACAGTTTTCTCTTCTTGAGAACGGTTTTCCTTGCCATTGCCGATCTACATTTTACATCCTCTCTACTCTGACCATCATCAGTTATTTTGCTCCCCAAATAGCAAAATTCATCTACTACTTTGTCTCATTTCCTAATTTAATTCCCTCAGCATCACGTGATTTAATTCGACTACGTTCCATTATCCTCGTTTTGCTTTTGTGATGTTCATCACACTTTCCATTCCGTTTAACTGCTTTTCCAGATTTTTGCTCTCTCTGCCAGAATTACAATGTCATCGACAAACCTCAAAGTTTTTATTTCTTCTCCATGGATTTTAATTCGTACTCCAAATTTTTCGTTTCCTTTACTACTTACTCAATATACAGGTTGAATAACATTGGTGATAGGCTACAACCCTGTCTCACTGCCTTTCCAACTACTACTTCCCTTTGATGCCCCTGGAGTCTTATAACTGCCGTCTGGTATCTGAACAAATTGTAAATAGCCTTTCGCTCCCTGTATTTTACCTCTGCCACCTTCAGAATTTGAAAGAGAGTGTTTCAGTCAACATTGTCAAAAGCTTTCTTTAAGTCTACAAGTGCTAGAAACGTACGTTTGCCTTTCCTTAATCTATCTTCTAAGATAAGTCGTAGGGTCAGTACTGCGTAGCGTGTTCCAACATTTCTGCGGAATCCAAATTGATCTTGCCCAAGGTCGGCTTCTACCAGTTATTCCATCCTACTGTATAGAACTCGCGTTAGTATTTTGCAGCCATTACTTATTAAACTGATAGTTCGGTCATTTTCACACCTGCTTTCTTTTGGATTGGAATTATTATATCTTTTCTGAAGTCTAAGGGTACTTCGCCTGTCTCATACATCTTGCTCAGCAGATAGAAGAGTTTTGTCATGGCTGGCTCTCCGAAGGTTGTCAGTAGTTCTAATGGAATGTCTTCTACTCCCGAGGCCTTGTTTCGACTTAAGTCTTTCAAAGCTCTAGAAAATTTTCACACAGTGTCGTATCTCCGGTTTCATCTTCATCTACGTCCTCTTCCATTTCCATGATGTTGCTCTCGAGTACATCGTCCCTATATAGACCCTCTATGTACTCCTTCTGTCTCTCTGCTTTCCCTTCTTTGCTTTGAAGACGTAAATGACGGTTAATTAATATGAACAGTTACAAATAAATATTATCAGTTCATCAGTTATTCGGGGAATTTTCATCTTATGACTCACTTTATATTTCTGTTTTCCAACTTATAACTTCGATTACTTTTTATTCGGTTGTGACGGCAAAGTTATTTTTATTTAAGTTCTCGTTTTGGTTCAGGTGACAAATGTTCCATCGGTATGTGAGATATGACAAGATGATGGTCACCGCGACTATGATGAGAGTTCTCTATGTAGTGATCTCCTTATCCTGCTAATCTAGAAAGAGCACTACACCAGCTCATCACATTCGAAATCTCTAGAAAAATGTCTCTGATCTGCAATCAGATCAAAGTGAACCTGTTATGTATGCATGTAGTTTTGAAATATCAGACTGTACGCACAGTGCTTGACGTCTTCGATGATTTTCGTTTTGAGTGTCTTTCTCGCAGATCGTATTCACCAGAGTTTGGTCCGCATGTATTAGCTACTGAAAGAGATGTACGAACGCAAAGTGTACGTCCTGTGGGCGCTTGTATGCAATGCGAATGAAAGCGTGTTGAAACTGACAGCTTTGTACCACCATCACACGAGATTTAACGTCCTCGTTGAAGCAAGCAGCTTAACACTGGATGTTGAAATCCAGAATAATACAGGTCTGTAGCTTCTTTATTAAAAGTAAACACACTGTAGAATACCCGACCGCATCGGCATTCACTGCGTGTACCTGCGCTCTCTCCCCTGCCAAAGGACACATTACTATAACACTATGAAAAGCCGTTCGTCCACTTGGTAGCGTCTGTAGATACGCACTGATATTGAAAAAAAAATCAATATTCAGGAGTAAGATTAAAGAAAAATAACTTGCTTTGTCCCTGCTAGTACGCTGTTGTTATAAGACACGCAGCTGCGCGAGTTTTCTCATCGTATATAGTGAATAGTTTATACTGCAGATGAAAAGCTACAAAATTGATATTCTTTTGGAAATCTGAGACGAGGGGTTGTACGAAGAGGGCGGGTGGGGGGAGGGGAGGAGAGGGATGGACACAATGATACGTGTGGAAACGCACTTATGATTCTTCTTGTTTCACGAGATTCGAGTCACCTCCTTCTTGTCTACAGCAGTATAGTCAGTGGCCGCTCACTGGTCCAAAAACTATCTGCATTAAGTTTTATTGTTAAATCAATTTTTTTGTTCTTTTCTCACGTGCATTGCTACGACTTCCACATCTCACTGTGATACTTATCTTTCTAAATGTTTCTTCTCTCTTTCCAGTCGTCATCACCCAGTAGGCTGACTGGACTGTAAGCGTTTTGAAGTACGAGTGTGATCCATTACGACTGAATGATGAATCTGTTTTGTTCTGCAGATAGACAGATCACTGAGGCTGAATAGGCCACTCATTTTTCCATATATTAGCTCAGTTTTCTGACTCAGAACAGCTTCAGTATCTTACAAAAAGTAGACGGTTAGCCAATGATCTGCACCAGGCACGAAACTACTATTGTTCGAGTCTTCAGTTTGCTACTGACATGGTGTTTAGTCTTTGACGAAGCCTCCCCCCCCCCCCCCCCCCGATTTCTGTTTCACTGAAGAATAGATTTGTTTTAATTACATTTTTTTTATTGTGAGTAGTCCGTTTTAAAGTTATGAGAGCATAGGTCTGGCTGGCAACGGAAACTCTATTCCAAATACGTCTTTTGGTATTTAAGTCGAAGCTCTGAACAGTTCAAACCAGTAAAAAAAGGTGTGGGTTTCTTTGGATCACTGTGTAATTGCCCTAACGTTGTTCACAGGAACATTAACACGCTCATAGAGAAAAAAAATAGCGTTCGAAACAGCTGCCAGTGTAACATTCACTTTTCTAAAATGTTTTGATAGAAACACCTAAAAAATAGTACCGAACCAGCACACCCACCTACACCGTATTTCACTGACACCGCTATACATTTGGACACATACTATCAGTCCATTTTAGTGTCGCTTCTTCTTCTTCTTCTGCTCCTTCTGCTCCTTCTGCTTGTTCATTGGCGACCACGTGATACTTCTTTATTCTATTAACCGCAATACGTAATATTTGATCTGCACTTGATATCCTGTCCACTGATTTACGTTATCGCTTCGCCACAATATAAAAGCTTCACTGACTGCTCTTTAACCTAACGACAACGTCCTCTAAGCATTCACATCAACAAGACCACAGACTCCCAAAAGATCTTTCTTTCAGTGATTTCTCAATGTAAGCCGCCGCAAGAGTTTCTTTTTTAGTCGAGAAACGTGTCTGTAATTTGTTGATGCAATACACCTTAGCGATCGGTGGTTCCCATCAGTTAATTCCTTAGGCCTGACAATCATGACGTTGGAAATACAGTATAATATTTCACCACGAAGAACAGGCAGCAGTATCGGCTGACTCTTTCTTTACCTGTGATCACTAGGAGACGGTTAGGCTGTAGGTAAGAGCTTTTTTACACATTGGGAATACCCACCATCCCTACAAAGGCTTCGAAATTTCCAGTGGAGTGAGAACAAAATTGGCTCTCCAACACGCGCGTGTGTGGTCTCTGGACGAATGGAAACGCAGAATTTTAATATTTTGTATAAAGTTATTAATTTTGATATAAATAATCTCTTTGTACGTAACACACGAGGAGACAGTTTGTTCGGCACATGTTGTTAACGTTTGATATAAGTCAGCTTTTGATATAAGTATGAAATTAAAACAATAAAGCAATGTCAGGAGGACATAGCGTCCTAATTAGTCCGTTGTTAGTCAGGACGATGCAGAGTTCTTCTTGGACGTAAGACAGTCTTGTCATTACCCTCTGTTACTCTGGCGGTGGTACTGCCAGCGTGATTCTGCTGTGTGCTCTGCAGAGAAACTTACCTTGTTATTAAATCTCATCAACTGTGTAGATGTATTAGTTAAGGATGTTTCAGTTATAGTCTTAGGTGGAGATTTCAATTTACCAGATATCGACTGGGACACTCAGATGTTTAGGACGGGTGGTAGGGACAGAGCATCGAGTGACATTATACTGAGTGCACTATCCGAAAATTACCTCGAGCAATTAAACAGAGAACCGACTCGTGGAGATAACATCTTGGACCTACTGATAACAAACAGACCCGAACTTTTCGACTCTGTAAGTGCAGAACAGGGAATCAGTGATCATAAGGCCGTTGCAGCATCCCTGAATTTGGAAGCTAATAGGAATATAAAAAAAGGGCGGAAGGTTTATCTGTTTAGCAAGAGTAATAGAAGGCAGATTTCAGACTACCTAACAGATCAAAATGAAAATTTCTGTTCCGACACTGACAATGTTGAGTGTTTATGGAAAAAGTTCAAGGCAATCGTAAAATGCGTTTTAGACAGGTACGTGCCGAGTAAAACTGTGAGGGACGGGAAAAACCCACCGTGGTACAACAACAAAGTTAGGAAACTACTGCGAAAGCAAAGAGAGCTTCACTGCAAGTTTAAACGCAGCCAAAACCTCTCAGACAAACAGAAGCTAAACAATGTCAAAGTTAGCGTAAGGAGGGCTATGCGTGAAGCGTTCGGTGAATTCGAAAGTAAAATTCTATGTACCGACTTGACAGAAAATCCTAGGAAGTTCTGGTCTTACGTTAAATCAGTAAGTGGCTCGAAACAGCATATCCAGACACTCCGGGATGATGATGGCATTGAAACAGAGGATGACAAGCGTAAAGCTGAAATACTAAACACCTTTTTCCAAAGCTGTTTCACAGAGGAAGACCGCGCTGCAGTTCCTTCTCTAAATCCTCGCACAAACGAAAAAATGGCTGACATCGAAATAAGTGTCCAAGGAATAGAAAAGCAACTGGAATCACTCAACAGAGGAAAGTCCACTGGACCTGACGGGATACCAATTCGATTCTACACAGAGTACGCGAAAGAACTTGCCCCCCTTCTAACAGCCGTGTACCGCAAGTCTCTAGAGGAACGGAAGGTTCCAAATGATTGGAAAAGAGCACAGGTAGTCCCAGTCTTCAAGAAGGGTCGTCGAGCAGATGCGCAAAACTATAGACCTATATCTCTGACGTCGATCTGTTGTAGAATTTTAGAACATGTTTTTTGCTCGAATATCATATCGTTTTTGGAAACTCAGAATCTACTATGTAGGAATCAACATGGATTCCGGAAACAGCGATCGTGTGAGACCCAACTCGCTTTATTTGTTCATGAGACCCAGAAAATATTAGATACAGGCTCCCAGGTAGATGCTATTTTTCTTGACTTCCGGAAGGCGTTCGATACAGTTCCGCACTGTCGCCTGATAAACAAAGTAAGAGCCTACGGAATATCAGACCAGCTGTGTGGCTGGATTGAAGAGTTTTTAGCAAACAGAACGCAGCATGTTGTTATCAACGGAGAGACGTCTACAGATGTTAAAGTAACCTCTGGTGTGCCACAGGGGAGTGTTATGGGACCATTGCTTTTCACAATATATATAAATGACCTAGTAGATAGTGTCGGAAGTTCCATGCGGCTTTTCGCGGATGATGCTGTGGTATACAGAGAAGTTGCAGCATTAGAAAATTGTAGCGAAATGCAGGAAGATCTGCAGCGGATAGGCACTTGGTGCAGGGAGTGGCAACTGACCCTTAACATAGACAAATGTAATGTATTGCGAATACATAGAAAGAAGGATCCTTTATTGTATGATTATATGATAGCGGAACAAACACTGGTAGCAGTTACTTCTGTAAAATATCTGGGAGTATGCGTGCGGAACGATTTGAAGTGGAATGATCATATAAAATTAATTGTTGGTAAGGCGGGTACCAGGTTGAGATTCATTGGGAGAGTCCTTAGAAAATGTAGTCCATCAACAAAGGAGGTGGCTTACAAAACACTCGTTCGACCTATACTTGAGTATTGCTCATCAGTGTGGGATCCGTACCAGATCGGGTTGACGGAGGAGATAGAGAAGATTCAAAGAAGAGCGGCGCGTTTCGTCACAGGGTTATTTGGTAACCGTGATAGCGTTACGGAGATGTTTAACAAACTCAAGTGGCGGACTCTGCAAGAGAGGCGCTCTGCTTCGCGGTGTAGCTTGCTCGCCAGGTTTCGAGAGGGTGCGTTTCTGGATGAGGTATCGAATATATTGCTTCCCCCTACTTATACCTCCCGAGGAGATCACGAATGTAAAATTAGAGAGATTAGAGCGCGCACAGAGGCTTTCAGACAGTCGTTCTTCCCGCGAACCATACGCGACTGGAACAGGAAAGGGAGGTAATGACAGTGGCACGTAAAGTGCCCTCCGCCACACACCGTTGGGTGGCTTGCGGAGTATAAATGTAGATGTAGATGTAGATGTTCTCTGATGTTTCTTTAACTTTTTTGATCATACTAATGCATTCATTTTTCGATTTCGTTTATTTTTGAGACGGACTTTTGCAGTTCGATTGCTGTGATCACTGTGTTTCATTAAGTCAACTGTAATACACAGACAATAATAATCTATTAGTAACATACATTACTGTGGAGATTTTGTGGAGTTACAATATTAAGTGATTCCTGCCTCGTTTCGGATTGGCTAACAACGGACTAATTAGGACGCTATGTCCTCCTGACATTGCTTTGTTGTTTTAATTTCATACCTACATCACTTTGTCAGAAGATGATGAGAATGACACTAATCGAAACGTTGCGGATTTTCGATGCAGCTACCCTGATGGAAGCCCGAGAAAATTTAATCAGCAGTATACACCGGGAAAGCCTACATTCACATACACTAAAGAAGTCTCACTACACAGCATGTAAACGATAACCGCTTACAATGTACCAGTGTTGTAAATGATGTCGAGAAGAGCAAATCAGTGCTGGACACGTGTCGTCTTTAAAGCCCAAAGCGACCTACAAAAGACACCTAAGCCACAGCGCATGCAGCTGCGCGAAATTTTGGTTAAAATCATCCTTGGATATTAAAAACGAGAACATCGTACTTATTAAGTGTAAAATTTACGTTTGTGAAAATTTTCTTCAAAATGCTGTGGATTTTGACAGCAAAAACAAACAATTAAATCGTTTTGTGCCTATGGCCTTCAATCTACGAAACAACTCAGCTTGTAAGGATTAAGTTTAGATCGAATTGTAAACGTAATCAGTTTTCACATAAAGTTTACAAAAGTCTTTTTTATTTCATGACCGTCATGGATAGTTTCATCAATAATGTTAACGAAAGAGCCACCTAAGTCGGCAGAGTAAGAGAGGGAGAAGATATTGAAAATCTCGCTTGGTGTGCGTGTCCAGTGGCTTAGGTGGCTATTGATGACCAATTTGAGGTAGCTTTCCGGATTGGTAGACCACATGTGTCATGTATCAATTTTTTCGTCTCGACTTCCCCAACACCACTATCGTACTTCGAAAACAGTTATCGCTAGCACCCAATAATATCAAAAAGTTGGGACCTATATCTCAATAGGGAGGACGACGGTTTCAAATCCGCGTCCTTCAATCAAAATTTAGGTTTTCTGTAATTTCCTTAAATCGCTCTTGACAGATGGCGGGGATTTCCTTTGAAAATATACGACCGTTTTCATTTCCTATCCCTAACAAAACCGAGCTATGGGCTGTTAAATTCTTACCTTCCTTCATTGCTACATATGACTTAATAGCAGCATAAAAGATTTTGCAAGAAGAATCGTGAGCGGAAATAAAGGGCGAGAAGCAGACTAAAATATCCGCCAACGTAGGCAAAGGGAAAACATACCCGGAAAATTGAATAAGAGTCATTTCAGTAGAAGAACGTCCCGTCGACAGGGCGGTGATTAGAGAGGAACAAAAGCTCGGATTACGTAAGTATGGGGAAGGGAATCGGGAGTGCCCTTTACGAAGGAACCATCCCCGTATTTACATGGAGAGAGTTAGAGAAATCAAGGAAAAATTAAATCTGGATGGCAGGACGGGGATTTGAACCGTCGTCCTCATGAGTGCGAGTCCTGTGTGCCAACCACCGCGCCGTCTCGCTCGGTCACATCAGTAGGAAAGGCCAAATGTGGAGATAAGTTCACTTTAAACTGCAGCTGTTATGGCCGCTGTAACATCAGAGTCACAACAAAGAACAAAGAAATGACGAATTCAAATGTCAATTAGAAGGAAGTACTTTTTTATGGAACAGTGGACGATTCTCACTAACAATCCATCAAAGAAGTGGTTCATAAAATTATCAACAGCCCTCAAATAAGATATGATTGATAGAAGAAATGTAGAGGACCCAAACATGAGTAGTAAGCTTCACCACAGGTTCGTTTAGTAAGCACGACAGCGTCATGGACAATCTCATCTATCTCCAGTGGCAGACGCTGCGAGAAAGGCGTTGTGCATCATAATGTGGTTTATTTTCAAAATTCCGAGAGCGTACGTTCCTAGAAGAACAAAATTATTGCTTCCTACTACATGAGAGGGGTGTACTAGATTGACTTTACTTTTCCTATCTGTCGCCGTACGCCGTTTGACTCTTCATTACAGTTGCATGTACGTAGTACTTGGGTCTAACTACAGGTGGCACGACAATCACTGACTTAGTCCCTTCTGATTACCATCTGTTCGGGGCTATGCAGAGACCTCTGCGTGGACATCATTCCACACATTTCCTGGAACTGCAAGGGGCATCCAGAGGTGGGTGCGACAGACAGCAAAGAGCCTACAGAAGTTAAAGGGGTCAACTCCGGAGAATAGGGTGGGCGTGGTAGAAGCTGGAACCCCATTTCCGCGATGACAGATATGGTTTTTTGGAGAATGAGCGTTGTTGTTTTGGAAGAGCACACTTCATGACCATGGACACTCTCCATATACTGCCAACAATTCACCAAACACCCGTGAATATTTGCAGTGTTTACACCCACTGTACATAGAAAACACGTCGTCCTGTAGTATTCTTTATTAACATACACTCCACGTTGTCCACTCAAGTAACGACAGCAATGGTTTGCCAGCCTACAGCCTATCGGTGTTGGATAGCGCTGTCATTGGGGCACCACAGTTGTAACGAGGGAGCAGTGGACATAGATACAGGACTCTGTCAAGAAACGTAGAGGAGCCCTCCAAACGTAGGAAACACAAAAGCTTTTTTTTTTAATGGGAACCTTCTTCGTGTGTTGGAGCTAGCCCACCGATTGGTAAGGTGCTCAGAATTATAATATCGAACTCTGGATTAAAGAAGTGGAGTAGTCTCGGGGTCGTTGTGGTAGGCTGTCTTGGAATGAAATTGTTTTACATCAGTGCTTTCATCAACCAATGTTCGCACCCAAGCTAGACTTAGAAACATTCACATGATGAGCTGCAGAGGTGGGAGGACATGGGAAACAATGGACACCTGGCCATCCTGTGATCTGGAGTTCATCTGGTTGCAGCAATGCACAGCTTGCAGCTGCAGCTTCTGGGACACAATTGGTAAGATGTATCTGCGGCATGGAATTTTGATACTCTGATGAATTTCAGGCATCATTGAACCGTGGGTTGTATTCAATCAATAATCGCCATTCCATACATGTAAATGCTCGCATGGCTCAACGGTGAATTATTGGGCAAAGAATGGTGTCTGGGACTATTTATAAATCGTTTTTAGATTCGTGGAAGCTCTCACGTAACTAGGTACTAATGATAAATTTTGTGATTGTCGCCCAGATCTAGTATGGTGTTATTCATTTGCTCACCCATTAGGAGTAGTCTTGCCCCTCGACTCTTACGCTGTAGTAATCAGTTGTGCCAATGTTCGCTTGTGGTATGATTTTATCATTCCATCAGAATCCGCGATATCAAATTACTATACCTTGCTGATCTCATGTGCATACATAAAGAGAAAATAAATGTTGTTAAGCTGAAGCTTAAGAGATGAATCGGGAAGAATCATTTCGCTAAGAAAAGGGATACTGAAGTTTTCTAAGGCTATAGATACAGCGATA
Source organism: Schistocerca cancellata (assembly GCF_023864275.1). Classification (NCBI taxonomy): domain Eukaryota; kingdom Metazoa; phylum Arthropoda; class Insecta; order Orthoptera; family Acrididae; genus Schistocerca; species Schistocerca cancellata. The sequence goes on from NC_064632.1 coordinate 115,323,672, forward strand.
AGGAACAGCTCAATAAGCAGTTCAGTTGAAGAGGAACGGACATCACTAGAAAGGAAAATCAGAAGTTGCAAAGAAAAGCATAGGTACAAAGAAGAAAACTGGAAAGAAACCATGGGTAACAAAATATATTTCAGTTAATCAACTAAAGAAAGAAGTGCAGAAATGTTCAGGGAACTTCAGGAATACAGAAATACAGATCGCTGAGGAATGAAATAAATAGGAAGTGCAGGTAAGCTAGGGCAAAGTAGCTGCCTGAGAAATGTGAAGAATTCGAAAAAGACATGATTGTCGGAAGGACTGATTCAGCACACAGAAAAGTTAAAATTAAAAGCAATGGTGGTAACACGGGAATTTCACTGTTAAATTCAGAGAGGAGAGCGGATAGCTGGAAAGAGTACATTGAAGGCCTCTATAAGGGGGAAGATTTGTCTGATATGACAGAAGAAGAAACACGAGTCGATGTAGAAGAGATAGAGAATCCAGTAGTAGAATCGAGCTTTGGAAGCTTTGGAAGGTCAAATGAGCCAGAAAGGATAGATAACATTCTATCACCAATTTCTAAAATCATTGGGGGAAGGCGTAACAAAACGACTATTCACGTAGGTGCGTAGAATGTGTGAGTTTCGCATTATACCATCTGACTTTCGCAAAAATATCATCCACATAATTCCGAAGACTGCAAGACCTGACAAGTGCGAGAATTATCTCACAATCAGTTTAATAGCTGATGTATTCAAATTGCTGAGAAGAATAATATACAGAAGAATGAAAAGAAAATTGAGAACATGTTAGATGACGATCAGTTTGGCTTTAGGAGCGGTAAAAGCACCAGAGAGTCAGTTTTGGCGATGCAGTTGATAATGCAAGCAAGACTAAAGAAAAATCGAGACAAGTTTATAGAATTTGTTGACCTGGAAACAGAGTTAGACAGTGTCAAATGGTGCAAGATGTTCGAAATTCTGATGAAAATAGCTGTTACCTTTACAGAGAGACGGATAATATATACGTCAAAATGTCAGGAGGGAATAATAAGAACGGAATTCCATGAACGAAGTGTTCGGATTAAAAAGGGTGTAAGACAGGGATTCCGTCTTTCACCCCTACTGTTCAATCTCTACATCGAATAAGAAATTATGGAAGTAAAACAAAGGTTCAAGGGTGGAATTAAAATTCATGGTGAAAGGACCTCAATGATACGATTCGCTGAAGACATTTCCATCCTGAGTAAAGTAAAGAAGAATCACAGGATATGTTGAATGGAATGAACAGTGTACTGAGTGCAGAATATTAATTGAGCGTAATCGAAGAAAGACGAAAGTAATGAGAAGTAGCAGAAACGAGAACAGCGAGAAACCTAACATCAGGATTGATGGTCACGAAGTAGATGACGCGAAAAATTCTTATACCTTAGCAGAAAAATATCCCATCACCGATGGAGCAAGGAGGGCATAAAAAGGAGTCTAGCACTTACACAAACTACATTCCTGGCCAAGAGAAATCTACTAGTATCAAATATAGGCCTTAATTTGAGGAAGAAATTTCTGAGAATGTACGTCTGGAGCACAAGACTGCATATCAGTGAAACATGGACTGTGGGTAGACCGAAACAGAAGAGAATCAAAGTATTTCAGATTTGGTACAACAGACAAATGTTGAAAATTAGCTGGACTGATAAGGTGAGGAGTGAGGAGGTTCTGCACAGACTCGGAGAGGAAAGGAATATATGGAAAACAGTGAAAAGAAAAAGGGTCAGGATGACACGACAGCTGTTACGACATCAGGGAACAGCTTCCATGGTGCCAGAGGGTGCTATAAAGCATAAAAACTGCGGAAAAAGACAGAGATTGGAATACATCCACCAAATAACTGAGGACGAAGGTTGCAAGTGGTACTGTGATATGACGAGGTTGGCACATGAAAGGAATTCGTGGCGAGCCGTATCAAAGCAGTTAGAAGACGACTAAAAAAAAATTCCATTTCATGTCAGGTATTGTAAATGTAGAGGTAACGATACTGTAACCTAATTACATGAACCCACTTCGACACCATTTCAGTAATTAATTTTTATTAAAATAATAAGCATTTCTACTGCTAAAAAATTTTAGTAAGTTGTTGGATAAGTCTCTTGGAGGTCCAGGTGACGCAACACTTTTTATCAAGCTGTGGTTCGCATCTCGGTCGGAATCTGGCATGAAAATATATATAACCACGTCTTCCTCTGCTAAGCAGTCAAAATTTATTTTCGTGAATATTTTTTATCATTAAAGAACATTTTACAGCAGGCCACCTCCTGTATTGTTTTACACATCAACAAGATTCAATTAGGATGCGGTTTCTTATTTGAATTCATATTTAAAGTAAAATAATAAAGCAGACTGCACTAAACTTACGATGCAGGCACAATCAATAACACATGTTTCTTTCATCTTCTGTGTTGTCTGCTTGTGATTCCTAGCCCACCCCGTCATTACTTTCAATGCTGTATTGTCAAATTCATAGCTTTGTAGAAATATTTGCTGAAAGTTGTGGTATTAGGTGTCGGTACTGACGTGATCTTTGGCTTAGAATATTGAGAACAAATTTTTTTGCTGCAGAAATTACGCTGAGTGAAGATGTTGAGCCAAAGCAGGGCTCGCATAGAGCTGGAAGTGGTTAGATTCATGATGCACCTGTAAGTAGGAGATGATGCTGTGCCAAATCTAGCCTTTGCGAGGCTTAATGAAATGAATGATTATGGTGGGGTATTTAACGTGGGACACTGAGCACACGAGACATGGAAGAGACTATTATTTGGGGATCGTTGAATATGGAAGACGACGCAAGGACGGATTTTGTTTCAATTGGCAGTGAATAACTGAGTACCTCTGCTCGAAATAGGAATTATCTAGATGTCCTTCTCTGTATCAGGAGGAGATGTGTCACGAATCGAAAGAAAGATATGAAAAGCAGAAACAGGAATAGCAAGATAGTTACGAGAAGCTGATTGAAGGAAATAAAGAAACCAGAAAATGTTTTGAGAAACGAAAGAGTTGTTGGGCAGACAAGAGGTGCGATTAGCGGAAATTGTGCTGCAATTAGAGCAGTACACAATCATTGAGCAGCAGATTAGCGAGCTGGAAAATCGACAAGAAGTGCAGAGAAAAGAGTTGATGGGTTCAAGAAGATAATTAGTAAAATTCCGGACAATATCGGGAAAAGGTTATGTGAAGCCATGAAGAAACTATAGATTAGCAATCACATAGTCTTGCCTAAAGCTGTAAGGAACACCCATGAGGGATTGTATGGTACCTGCCCTATACCAGTAACCAAAACGGTTGAGGAACAGGAATTATTTGCATTCAAGGAGCAACAGGAAAATATTAACAAAAGATTTCATCAGCAGGATGCCATAATGACCAGAGATTATGGAAAATTTGAGGCACAAGTTACGTAGGTGGCCTGAAGGAAGGTAGGAGTACACTACAGTGCATTGCACACACTCCAGATAACTATCTGTTAGGAGCAGCGCAAACCAGTCCTTTGTGCAATCACGTATGGAAGCACTCTCCCACATCTTGTGGACTTAACACAGGTCTTCATCTAGTAATTAGTAGTAGAACCAAATCACCAGAGGATGAACACTTCGATTACAAACATCTTCTCTCAGTCCGAAACTTCCAGTCATTTAACTAAAATGGTGGTGCACTCTAACCTAAAGCATGAGTGGATCAATTTGATTTTTCTTTGGCACCTAAGTTGCCACAACGCCACCTTTTAGCATTCACATGTGGATAGCTCGGGAGTGAATCCACAACAGTAATGCATTCGATAACTTCTCGTAGCACTACCTATAACGAGTTTTTAGATGCCATCCGGGCCAATTACTGATTATTAGATGCACAAATCAGACTAAAAGAATGCATCATTATTCGGTGGAGTAGTAACTCAATAAAATATTTTAAAGTTATATAGCGAAAAATAATGTTCTGAACACTGCAATTAGCTTGGCCAAATTAAACTGGCTTTGCTAATTGAAGTTGTCTGCAAAGTATCAACCAAGACTTTTAGAGAGGTGCAAAGAGGATGTCAAGACATTCATTGTTGTAAGAATTACAACATATACACGGTGACAACTACGTGGGAAATCAACCGAGGGAGCCAGAATGGAATTCGACAGTACCTCTGATGTTTTATAAAGAGCAGTGGCTGAGAGCACTATCAGCTGTATAAACAGAACGAGCATAGCTGTAATTAGCGTCATGGCATCAACGCTTAGTGGTTTGAGCCAGGAGCTAGTGGTCCCAAAGAATTCACACCACCAGCTGTGGAGATTCGATCACCTGACCTGAGGAGGAATCAGAATTCTAGTAACCCACCACTGCAACGACAGGAGGACAACATAGATTTAACGGAACCAGACAAACCTGTGGATTGCCTTGAAACAAACGGTAGATCCTGGGTTCGAGTCTCGGTCGGGTCACACATTTTCAACTGTCCCCGTTGATATTTATCAACGCCTGTAAGCAGCTAATGGTCTGGATTTCATTGTAATTTCATCTTTCGAGAGCTGCAAAGTCACCGAAAGAACATATACCATCTTCATATAAATTTATTAGGTATTGATGATATACGAGGGCAGTTCAATAAGTAATGCAACACGTTTTTTTTCTCGGCCAATTTTGGTTGAAAAAACCGGAAATTTCTTGTGGAATATTTTCAAACATTCCCGCTTCGTCTCGTATAGTTTCATTGACTTCCGACAGGTGGCAGCGCTGTACGGAGCTCTTAAAATGGCGTCTGTAACGGATATGCGTTGCAAACAATGGGCAGTGATCGAGTTTCTTTTGGCGGAAAACCAGGGCATCTCAGATATTCATAGGCGCTTGCAAAATGTCTACGGTGATCTGGCAGTGGACAAAAGCACGGTGAGTCGTGGGCAAAGCGTGTGTCATCATCGCCGCAAGGTCAAGCAAGACTGTCTGATCTCCCGCGTGCGGGCCGGCCGTGCACAGCTGTGACTCCTGCAATGGCGGAGCGTGCGAACACACTCGTTCGAGATGATCGACGGATCACCATCAAACAACTCAGTGCTCAACTTGACATCTCTGTTGGTTGTACTGTCACAATTGTTCACCAGTTGGGATATTCATAGGTTTGTTCCCGCTGGGTCCCTCGTTGTCTAACCGAACACCATAAAGAGCAAAGGAGAACCATCTGTGCGGAATTGCTTGCTCGTCATGTGGCTGAGGGTGACAATTTCTTGTCAAAGATTGTTACAGGCGATGAAACATGGGTTCATCACTTCGAACCTGAAACAAAACGGCAATCAATGGAGTGCCGCCACACCCACTCCCCTACCAAGAAAAAGTTTAAAGCCATACCCTCAGCCGGTAAAGTCATGGTTACAGTCTTCTGGGACGCTGAAGGGGTTATTCTGTTCGATGTCCTTCCCCATGGTCAAACGATCAACTCTGAAGTGTATTGTGCTACTCTTCAGAAATTGAAGAAACGACTTCAGCGTGTTCGTAGGCACAAAAATCTGAACGAACTTCTCCTTCTTCATGACAACACAAGACCTCACACAAGTCTACGCACCCGAGAGGAGCTCACAAAACTTCACTGGACTGTTCTTCCTCATGCACCCTACAGCCCCGATCTCGCACCGTCGGATTTCCATATGTTTGGCCCAATGAAGGACGCAATCCGTGGGAGGCACTACGCGGATGATGAAGAAGTTATTGATGCAGTACGACGTTGGCTCCGACATCGACCAGTGGAATGGTACCGTGCAGGCATACAGGCCCTCATTTCAAGGTGGCGTAAGGCCGTAGCATTGAATGGAGATTACGTTGAAAAATAGTGTTGTGTAGCTAAAAGATTGGGGAATAAACTGGTGTATTTCAATGCTGAATAAAACAACCCCTGTTTCAGAAAAAAAATGTGTTGCATTACTTATTGAACTGCCCTCGTACAAGAGGCATTGTTGGAGGAAAATGAGAGTGAGAGCACCAGGAATATTGTTTCATTACGGATGACCAATGTAGAGGCGATCTTGTACAGTGGTAACCAGACCGACAAATGGCCAATGTTGAGATTCCTAAGGACAAAAGTGCAAGTGATAATAGCAGGAAAATTGTCGATGTAGGCCAGCAGGTGCAACTAGAATTTATGTGCCAAGAACATAAATAAAATGGAATTTTCTGGTGGTACCGAAGTTATTTATTAACCTTTTATTAAGTATGGATTTTTTGTGTGAGTGATGAGGAAATTTAGGAAATTTATCGTAAGTTTCTATGGCACAAACTGCTGAGGACATCGGTTCCTAGGCTTGCATACTACTTAGTGTAACTTAATCTAACTTACACTGAGGACAACACACGCACCAGGATTCGAACCTCCGACGGGGGCAGCAGCGCGAGCCGTGTCAAGGCGCCCTAGACCGTGTGGCTACCCCGCGCATCTGAGTGTTAAGGCTTTTGGGACCTGGAGCACAGTGAAATAGTTTTGTGGAAGATTATATAATTTGTGGCGTAAATCCTACTTAGTTTTCTAAAACTATGTGTTGAAATTGATCAGGATAGAAATTTCAAGCCTTTCACTGGGTAATTTTGTTTGTTAGATTAACAGGAGACATTTTTAGTTAAAATTACTTTACCTGAATTGTTTTTTTTGGGGGGGGGGGGAGGGGGGGGACATGGGGGATAGAAGGTTTTAGTGATAAATTATTTCTCTTTCAATAGATTTTCTGATTATTCACTTGGTTGCATATAACTGATTTAAGCAATGTTTACTAGTGTAAAGGAAGGTTTGTGTTACAGCATTTATAGTCAGTTCCTTGACGTAGAGTATGTTTATTTGGATAAGTCATGGCCTATGGGCCACTTCGACTAATTATTGGCTTAAGTACATTAGTGTACAATGGACTATCATATGGAAATGTGGCGAGGTTTACTGGAGGATGTCTATTTGGAGACAGTGTTGTTGAATTCCCTGATACATGTGATGTCAGTCTTGCTGCTGCCTCGAATTTTTGTTGAATGGCTTCACAAGGATGGAGGCCTGCAGCATTTCGTCACATTGTTGGATCGTTAGGATACGTGTAAACGATACTCATACCTATACCTCGCTTCAGCGCTCAGACTGTCAAGTACGTGTCCCAGAAGGATTTGTCAGTCTGCATTTTGTTGTTCCTGGACCTTTTTTAATGGATGGTTATCTAAGGAGCTTGTTGCCTTTGTTTATGGTTATGTGGAAATATGCAGGACATGTTGTCAGTGGCTGAGGAATATAGGGACCTAGATAGTTATTATTTGACTACGTCAGTGCACATCTGGACCATGAGTAGTGTATGTGTCTATTAGTCCACATCAGCGTAATTCTGGGACAACAGGTATGTGTATGTTCCCCACGCCAGTGACTGTCAGGGCTGCGAGGATTAGGAAGTTGGTAGATAGTTGAGTTGTTGTGTAGGAATCCGCAGGGGGTGGTAGTTTTCACATTTTCAGGCAATGTTCATGCCCTGTCATGTTATGAAAGGAGGCGTGGTGACCGCATGGTTGGGCAAATCAGTCGGGATGCTAGGTGAAAATCTATCTAGAGAAACTGGGTGCAGATGCATAGCTGATTTGTTGCATGTTAATATAGTCTCCAACATTGTTCTTTCTCTTTGCAGTAGATTATAGTTATGACCCACATAAAGGAAGGACATGTTGACAGAAGGGAGTGTAGCTAGTGAATAATGGTTGTTGGAATAATGTACCTCAGTTGAACTGGCCGTCAAACAACACAAAGGGACGATAGAATATCATGAGTCAAGAAGAAGGAGAGGAGGAGGAGGAGATTAGTGTTTAACGTCCCGTCGACAACGAGGTCATTAGAGACGGAGCGCAAGCTCGGGTGAGGAAAGGATGGGGAAGGAAATCGGCCGTGCCCTTTCACAGGAACCATCCCGGCATTTGCCTGAAGCGATTTAGGGAAATCACGGAAAACCTAAATCAGGATGGCCGGAGACGGGATTGAACCGTCGTCCTCCCGAACGCGAGTCCAGTGTGCTAACCACTGCGCCACCTCGCTCGGTGAAGAAGGAGAGCAGAGGCGTTTATAGATAAGAGTAAAGGCGAAGGTAAGTCACTTGTAAGTATGTGGCAAACACGACAGTGTAAAATTCAGACCACGTGATTTTCAGTTAGTGTCATATTGTTAGCTGTACATTTCAGTTTAAGATGTGATATGTTTTACAGTTTCTGGCAGTCATAGCAGAATAAGTATACGGCTTAAGAGCCGGCCGGTGTGGCCGTGCGGTTCTAGGCACTTCAGTCTGGAACCGCGTGATTGCTACGGTCGCAGGTTCGAATCCTGCCTCGGGCATGGATGTGTGTGATGTCCTTAGGTTAGTTAGGTTTAAGTAGTTTGTAACCTCCCCGGAAAAAAATTAATGATAATAAAAATGAGCCAAGTGTAACGTTCCCCCAAAAAGTATAATTTATAATTAAATGAATTTTTAATTATTGTGAGCTCTGAACAAAATTAATCTTAATGTAACCTCTGAACAAAATTGGCTCCCATTTATTGTCTGTGTGCAGAAATGCATTCACACTTAATATTCCCACAAAATTCTTTTCTCATTTAATGTCAAGTTCGAAATAGAAAAATTCCTAAACACCAAAATAATGAAAAAGTTTTGTAACGTGATGAATTTTATGAGGACAGCAGCGCTGCCCTTCGGCCATGTATTCTCAATAAAAAGCAAAAATTCTTACCTCAATAAAACCGCAATTATATGTGCTCTTAAATTAGTCATTTTTCGACACAGCTTCGTGCAATGCTGGCGTATATATTTTTTTTTATTATTGGAAGGAATGATCATGCATTTGAAATATTCTTTAAATTGAAATGAATGCTTTTCTTTAAAAATATTACTTTATATTATAAAAATTATTATCGGGGCATTTTTTGGAACAAATTAAATTACAGTTAACATACATTATTAAATATGCGCAAGGCTGCTTCTTTACCTTCTACAACAATACTCATCCTCCAGAGTCCTGACCAGAGTCGCGAGCAGAGCACACAGCCGACGCATGCCGACTCCCGCCGACTAGCACGGACTGACGACTACTGTCGACTGCCTACTACTATCGACTCGCGCGGTCAAGCGCAGACTAGCAACAGCTAACGATAAACTACTCTCTGGTCAGAGATTCTGTCATGCCTCGCCCATCGCCGGTAATGTATACGCCTTTCAAGTTCTAAGTTCTAGGGGACTGATGACCACAGTCCCATAGTGCTCAGAGCCATTTGAACCATACTGCTTAAGACTGATTGCTGTATTGACCCAGTAAGATGTCCATTTCTGACCCATGAGTGGATGACGTGGTGACGAAAATGAAAGCATGAACATGTGTAAGAGAGAGGCATTGTGTAGCAAGAGGAAATTCACTATAGTAATTTGGTAACTTGGCATTGTGTAGCAAGAGGAAATTCAGTATAGTAACTTGATAAAGGGAGAACAAATGAAGGAGTTGCCGAAGGAGCAATATGAGGGAGCTGAACCGTAATTTATTACCGTTTTGCATGTTAATTAGCGGGTTTAGAAACAACTTATTATGAAAAACGTTGTATTTATTGATCTGAATGTATGCCTTGATGGTTAGAATATGTGTAAAAAAGTGCTTGTTTTTCTTCATACTGAATGATGTCAGGTGATAGGATAATAGTAGTATGAGTGTGGAGTTGGATGAAGAAGCTAGTCACTAATTACCAACGTGCATGTGAGGTTGAAAGAAAGAACATGACAGATGATGGAAGCACTGGGTACATGGAAAAAAATAATTACTGTCGGTTCACTACATAAAGTTACGGATGATCATATAGCAGCCAAATGTAAATGGTATTTGAACCAATGTACGTCAATGACTGGTCAAGATCCGCTGGTAAACTTTATTCGCTAGTCGATAATACGTTCTTTGAAAGCATATTGTGGAAAATTTAATTAGATAAATGCAATGTTTTCACATTAATACGTTCGTCAATTAGAAGTTACAGGATGATTGCGTGTATGGTGCCAAGCACTGATTAGTTAGAAACAATGATGCAAAAATTTGGTTGTATGGTGTTTTGTAATTCGACCTTTCGCTTCGTCTCTTTTCTATTTGTTTTGTTTTATTATTATTATTCGCGTAACAACTAATGTATGAGATAAAATATGTTACTACGAAAAGAGACCCGAAATACCTTTTAGTGATGCTGTGCTATGCCTTTCTTTGGATCATTAATTTTCAACAAAACAAAATATATTATGTTCTTATTGTTCTGGATCTGGATTTCTATTAAAGGAACATTTTTTCGTTACTGTAACTCGCCATAAAGTTCAACCTATCTTCCTTACTTTATGGTTATTGAAAAGGTTAATGAAAATTACTTCGTTATCAATACTGATGTTACAGTACGCAATGATTTGTTCAAGATCATAATTTTGCAGTGGATTTTTGTTAACAGTAAAACAACAATAAGTACCACGACTAACACAAGAACATGAGACTATTATCGGAGAAAAAAGATGTTTTTACTATAAGGTTGCCAGACCAGAACTACGCACAGCAAGATTTCTTTTATGTGATGAAAGTAAATTATCTTTTTGCACTGTTAGTAATATATTACCAGCAGCCCGCATCAACCTGTAAAACACATCATAAAATCTGCTCCTCTGCTCTGCAACTTCGAAAGCTGAAAGAAATAATTTTTACTTCACTATTACCTGCCCGCTTCTTTGCGGTATGATAGATTTCATTTAATGAAATTTGAATGCGCCGCGGCAACGGCTCGTTCGTTCGTAGCGCAGCTCTGCACCACGAATAATATTTAACTAACTGAAAATGTCTTAAGGGGATGGGATAAAATACCAGGCAAGCTTATCATAAATCATAATGCAAGGTTTCACTAAGTAACTCTATTCAAAACATTTAAATATATTAATTATTACACACATTTACAATGAGTACGTAATGGCGTACATCTCTCGATGTTGACAAAAGAATGCTACGCTAGCGTACACTATCACATCACAGGCTATCCTACTCCCGTAACTCCAAGAAGACGGCAGAGAAAATAATGTTCGTTCTGTATTATTTATACTAGTCACATATTCTCATCTTTGTTTGATATTTAATAAGTATCGTCTGTGGCGGTTTCAGTACTCGCCGACACAGATATTATCTAAAATAAATTAAAAAAAACAGTACATAATTTTATACAAGAACAAAACATGACACACAATGTTTTCTCTTTATTACACAATATGACGTTTGCTAAGAGACGTTACAGACCTTAAGTTTTGTGCAGACATCTGGCATACAAGAGAAGTAGCGATGGGCGACACTAGAAGCGGAGCAGAAGTCACCACAGCGAAGTGGATGCTACAAGGGGATATTGTCAAAATACTTCACAATAGTTGGTTGCGCCAAGGAATGTATATTTTGCTGAGGGCCAAGGCTGCTGCCTACACCCAGTACTCCACCATGTGAGCAAGCTCAGCACGGGGCGCCGTACTGCCTGGTTACAACGCAGGTAACGATGGGGTGAGAAGGGCCTCGCGTTCAAGACTGTCTCAGTGAAGCTCTCCAGCGTATATTACCTCCACGCTCGACTGACAGCAGGATTCTCTGTGACAGATGTATGACCTGAAGTAGTTGGAATGGAGACATGATCACTGGCAGAGGCAACATGAACGATGTTGTCCCGTTTCTGATTCATGAAATCCCAGAGGGCAGGCAAGATAATCTGTCATTAGGTGGCTAACGCTGTTACTGAACTTTCCATTGCTCAGGAGCTTAGTAACTAGCCCTCCGAAGGGGTGCACAAAATTGTGATACCCAACTCCGGTGCAGAGAAGTGGAGTAGTTTCAGAGTCGATTACGTGACAGGTACTCTAGGAATGGTTTCATGTCTTGAATTTCATTAGACACTTCTCGCTCCAGACTTAGAAAAATTAGTGCTCATGAATTGCAGAGGCGGAAGGACTTCTGGCCATCCCATAAGTGACGTTTGGTTCTCATCTGGTTGCAGTGAATGTCTTGCAGCTGCAGTTTCCAGCACGCAATTGGAAAGATGTATCTGCGGCACAGAGTTTCAAGGCTTTGATGAACTTTAGGCACAATCAGACCATGGATTGTATTCAATCTTTATTCCAGACATGTACATCTTTGTACATTACTCACCAGTAATTTGTTGGGCGAAGCATGCTGTCTGAGACTACGTATAACATGGCAGCCAGATTTGTGTAACCACTCACAGAACTAGCTATTAATGGTAAATTTTGTGATTGTCTCCCAGTCCACTACGATATTATCCATTTGCTCACCCATTATCAGTCCGTTCTCGCCACCCTTATGTTGTACTGCTTAACAGTATCAATATTTATGTGTAGCATGATCTCATTATTTTATCAGACTTTGTGGTACCAAATTACTGTACCCTCTTGATCTCATGTGAATATATGCAGAGGAAATAAATGTTGTAATCCCATTGGACCTAGAATTTAATTTAAGTATTTAGAAATTCTATCCCATTACCTGTTGGATATTGTAAATATAGAGATACCTACAGCGTAACCCAGTTACTTGGGCCAAAATTTTAAATTTTGATTAAAATAATTAGTGTATTCGTTGGAAAACAATTTCAATAAATAGTTGGGTTCATGGAAGCTGTCTTTCTCGTGTATGTCCAAGCAGAGTGGACACCTTTTATTGAAGTGCGGTTCGGATCTCAGCCGGTATCTTGCACTCTTTGTGAACGAAGAATGTATTTTCCAATCGTAGTTCATGCCGCTCAAATAAATTCGCCAAACTTTTCCCATTCTCATTCCTACTGCCTTACCATTCCTCTATTCCACATTTTTCTATTCAAATCTCCTCTCAGGATCAGTTCACAGCCACTTGGAATAGCTTCTATAGTCCTTATCAGCACCTGTTCAAAATCTTCTTTTACCTTCACTGATCTGTCTTCATTAGGAGCATACACTCCCCCTGTCACTATACTCATGACTCTAACTCTCAGATTGAGCTTTATCAGCCTTTCATTAACTGTTTCCCATGAGGTTATATATTTTGAACACCGTATCTTTAGAATGATGAATAGTCCTGCTCTCGCCCTACTGTTTTTGTCTACTCCACTAAAATAATGAACGAACTCCAGCAGATATTCACAACCAGCACCTTTCTTATTTGTTTTTCAAAGCACGGCTAAATCATTAATTTTAATTTTAATAATCAACAGCCTCAGTTGCACCGTTTACCTAGAATTTACCGAGGTTTCAGTCGGGATAACCCAACCTTCTTCAGAATAACAGTAACTACCGTTTGTCCATAGGGGACATCGTCAAGCTAAAACTACAGATCCACAAATTATCGTCAAACTGTAAAACTTATCTGGAACTGCCTCGGCCCCACTTCGCGACCGCGATGCGGCAGCCACGAGTGCTCTACTTGAACTGATCGTAGCGTCATGAGGCCCGCCTAGGCAGACACAATAACTTGCGCTTGCGCATAAACTGTGTGAAGTGTACTTGTTGGGACAAGACGCGAACCTAACTCCTGACCTTGAATTTACTAGTAAAGTGAAATAAAAGGTATAGCTGAGGAAAAGGGTGTGTATGTTAACCTGTACAGAACGTACTTAGATCGACTGTCATAACATTTATGAAGTACTTATTGATCATGATATAAGGAAGACATCATGTGCTTACAAGGTATGGCCTAACTAGGAAAATTTTGTGCTTAAGCACGAAGTTTAATCACCTAAAAAGAACTTAGGAGCGGGAAGGATAATATAAAGCCAACATCGTCATTATTACGACTAGGTCTAGAAATTTTTAAGACGTAATTGTTAAGCACTTGCTTAGCTATGTTTACAACGCATGAACATCCTATTGACTTAGCACACAAATGGTCATGAATGAAGTTATGAAGAAATCTACATCTAATCTGTAACATCCGGCAATACGGGCCATATAAAATAGATGGCCATCGTTCAAGATTAGTATATTTGACCTGAAATAGTCTAGAATCAAGCCAAAAACTAATGCACGTGCCTGATTGAGCTTCTTGGCGAAGTTATGGTTATAAGTTGCAGAAAACAGCTAAACCAATACTGTGCTGTCTTATATCCATTAAAATATCTTTTCGTTTATTCAAGACGTACTGTACATTCTAGAAACCAACTGCAAAGTCCACTTGGTTCCAGTTTTCGAATTCCATTGATGCCATCCGAAAATCAAGTCATATTACTTTTTATTCTCTGTGGATATAGACCTGGTCCATCGCATAATACCCATTCTGGAGGACTATAATTTGTCATCAAGGTTTTCTTCTCCCAGGAAGCGTGGCTTCCCCACACCCCAGAGTTCTTCCTATCTTTCGATGAAGAAGATGGCAAAGGAATAACAAAAGATAGCAAGAGACTCTGAGTTATTTAGTTCACCTATCAGAATATCGTGGACAATGACAGCAAAGGGAATGACAGGTCGTGGCAGGACACACTTTGTCTGGCTCCTCGGTCAGGGCCTTTTCGGCAAGATCGACCCTACAACCGACATAGACCCCCAGGGTCATTGGAGCACGCAAACCTCCCGCACGGACAGTGCTTCGTCAAGGCATTCTCTCAGAGAAAAGAAGCAACTTTTTCTCTTTTTCTGTCCGTTAAATCTACCAAAAGAAAGGAAAGAAAGCAAACTTCGTTGGGCTAGATTGCGGAGCATTTGATATCCGATAATGACTAAAGCTATTTCCAAAAAGTTTCGAGAAGTTCGTTGAAATCTGCAACGCATCTTATCTTGGGTTGTTCAGTGCTGCTTTGCTAACTAAAATTTAAAGTCATCTACATCGGTTCCAGGAAAGCTAGTAACTTGAAAATGACCAGTTAGGCAGTTATCGTTACTAGAATAAATGTTTAGTAATCAGACGGTCACCGAGGAAAATTTTTTCTTTAAATAATTACAAGCGACTTTAGTGCCGGCTAAAGCGAAAATACATAGATGTGATTAAATTACCTCTTAGTTTGTCTGTGATTTTTTCTAACCAAGAAGTATTCACGTTTGAAGGCAGTGTTGAATGCTGTGCTCCAATCTTATATCTGGTACTTTTTAGATTAAGGAAATTTTAAATCTGTTAAAGGAAACAGGGTGACAGCTTCACCTTTATCTCTTAGGTTACCAGTAATCCCTTCCCCCCGCAACCGGATTCCTTGAGGGAAACTAACTCTACTTCAAGAAAAACTAGTTTTTTATGAATCTCATTGTTTATGACGTCATATCTCCTAAACTGTGCGTTATACAATGATACAATTTTTCAGACGCTTTCAGTGGCGTATGTGGATACTATCTACAAAATATGTTGCGAACAGGGCTAATAGGAAATAATTAATAAATTAAAACTTCATATCTGACGCTGGAGTTTTGCTGTGTAAATAGAAAAAAAATTAGTAACCGATAAACTTCTTTTGCTCTGATAATTTTGTGGATGATGCCAGTGAGGAAAAATTTCAAAAATGTTTGAAATTATTCACATTGATTTTTGGAAAGCAGTTAAGTCGTCTCACTCTCAAATAATGGGTGAATACTGGCTGGGTAGTTTCCGCAACATGAGCTACGCATCTCCACCACACAATTTCTAACTTTAATGCTTATGATGTTAATCCTTTAACGTACAATTACACCTCTTAATACGAAAGCATTTTAAATTTTTAATTTCCGTCATTAATTATGTAAAATATTGAGAATCACATGCTTGTTGCCCTTGGAACCCGCTAAGTAGCCAACATGAAACCGACACTGCATATCGCACAATGCACTTAGTACCGTTTTACTTGTTCAGCACTACAAGTAGTAGAAAGTTTGATAGTGGGCAGTGAGGTGCAACATCAAGCTCTATCATATTCGGTTGGCAGCTAATTATTCTAGTTCGGCGCTCCTCCGCAGTGATGGTAATTTTCTGTATGGCCAGCTCTCTTACCCATTCCGGAAGGTACCTGCTGTTCCGGAAGGTACCTGCGGTGTTAGTAATGTATGTGCTATACCTATGTAATAGTTAATTACTGGTAGCCGGTCGAGTAAAAGATTTTCATCTCCATTCTGTATCAATCTGTCCACCTCCGTGACTAAGCGGTCAGCACTCAACCTCGTGAAGCCAATAACTGAGGATCTACTTGAACAGCGGCTCCAGTGTCAGGAACGCCCACAATGCTAGGAACAGCGGTGTGCTAGATCAAAGCCAGGCCTTCGCGAGAGAGGCGGAGAGGGAAGAAGGAGGAATCATGGTTTATAGTTACCCCTTCCCCCACTCACGAAACGCAATTTGTTGTCGCTCCCACTTTTAGCTTACTGCAGTTACCTAAAATTTCATAATAAAATATACAAAATTTTTCAACATAATAATTTGCTTCATACTTAGCAATTCTTCAGCATAAATTGCAAGAATAATAATTTACATAGTATAATGTCGGAAGCGCACACTCACCACTATCAGTATTTCACTTGTTAGTGATACAACTGTGAACACAGGTCTGCAGACGCTGTCATATCTTGTAAATGAGATAAGTGGTGTCTTCTTTCAATAACTTACGCCTATTACCAGTGAGGTCGGTGATTTTGTTATTTTCTCTTTTTTTGTTTAGTGGAGGTCCTTTCGCTTTATACCTTGGGTTCCCTCATCTTCTGTGGTTTTCCGGTTGTATCCGTGGATTCACGAGCTGCGTCGGATTTGTTATCGTCACCTCGTATGTCCACCTTGTAAATGGACGTGATTACCTCGCTGGACTGTTCTTTATAGCTAGTCAGTCCACAAGAGACTTCATGTCGGCCAGCCTCTCATACAACTTCTACACTTGCTGCTGATACTAGCGGATAAAAATAATTTTCTTGCTTAGTTCAATACGCTCTTTCCTCCTTCAACGCGAATGGAAAACGATTAAATGGTTCAAATGGCTCTGAGCACTATGGGACTTAACTGCTGAGGTCATCAGTCCCCTAGAACTTATAACTACTTAAACCGAACTAACCGAAGGACATCACGCACATCTATACCCGAGGCAGGATTCGAACTTGCGGCCGTAGCGGTTCCAGATTGTAGCGCTAGAACCGTTCGGCCACCGCGGCCGGCAAAACGATTAAATATGAACAGTAAATGATACACTCCACATGAATGTATTGTTAACACACACAGGTTTATTTAAAAAACGTGATACAAAGAAGTGAGCGCGCCTCTGTTTCCGTCCGCTGAATTCTACAACTACCTGTAGAAGACGAGTTAGGTCTGCCTTTCTCCTTTTATTCTGAGACAAGTGAAAAGGAGAGGGCAGAGAAGTCAAAATTTCTCAAATGAGCGTCTAATCGATACTAAACAATTCCTGATGCGAGAGAAATACCATACCTAAAATAACAAAACCCGAACATAAATTGTTGAATTACTAGAAATCAGGACTTCAGTTGCCTACAGGTACTGGAATGAAGCATTGGTGAAGGTAAAAATTTGAGCCGGACCAGTACTTGGACATAGCTGTTCCGCTACTGTGGAACGGTTATCTTAACTGCTTCGGCTTCCGGACACCCTTCCTGGAAATCCAAAATCTCATGCTGTCACGTGCAAATAGCGCCTCAATCCATTAGCCCCACTGCTCGTAGAATTCGCGAAGCACTGCAAGGCTTCGGAAGATATGATTCATCCGCACTGAAAGTGCCTAGAGCCGTCCTCGCTCATAGGGTGAGTCACCTAACGTTACCGCTGGATATATTTCGTAAACCACATCAAATACTGACGAACCGATTCCACAGACCGAACACGAGGAGAGGGGCTAGTGTAATTGTTTAATACAAACCATACAAAAATGCACGGAAGTATGTTTTTTAACACAAACCTACGTTTTTTTTTAAATGGTACCACGTTAGTTTTGTTAGCACATCTGAACATATAAACAAATACGTAACCATTGCCGTTTGTTGCATTGTAAAATGTTAATTACACCCGGAGATATTGTAACCTAAAGTTGACGCTTGAACCTCCGACGTTCAGTTGCGTGTTGTAACAAACAGCTGCAACATACATCGCGTTTCTACAGACTGATCTGCCAACGTTGCTCGAAAATGTCCCACTGGAAACGCGTCGACGTATTTGGTATCAGCATGATGGTGCACCTGCACATTCCGCAATTAACACTAGGCTGACGCTTGACAGGATGTTCGACGGGCGTTTCATAGGACGTGGAGGACGCATAAATTGACCAGCCCGTTCTGCTGATCTTACACCTCTGGACTTCTTTGTGTGGGGTACGTTAAAGGAGAACGTGTACCGTGATGTGCCTACAACCCCAGAGGATATGAAACAACGTATTGTGGCAGCCTGCGGCGACATTACACCAGATGTACTGCGGCGTGTACGACATTCATTACGCCAGAGATTGCAATTGTGTGCAGCAAATGATGGCCACCACATTGAACATCTATTGGCCTGACATGTCGGGACACACTCTATTCCACTCCGTAATTGAAAACGGAAACCACGTGTGTACGTGTACCTCACCCCTCATGGTAATGTACATGTGCGTCAGTGAAAAAGACCAATAAAAAGGTGTTAGCATGCGGACGTAATGTGCTGTTCCAGTCTCTTCTGTACCTAAGGTCCATCACCGTTCCCTTTGGATACCTACGTAATTCGGTGCTCTCCGATACACACGATCGAACAGCGGAGGAGTGGTACTCAAGCGTCAACTTTAGGTTACAATATCTCCGGATGTAATTAACATTTTACAATGCAACAAACGGCACTGATTACGTATTTGTTTATACGTTCAGATGTGCTAACAAAACTAACGGGGTTCCATTTAAAAAACGTAGGTTTGTGTTAAAAAACATACTTCCGTGCATTTTGGTTCAAATGGCTCTGAGCACTATGGGACTCAACTGCTGTGATCATAAGTCCCCTAGAACTTAGAACTAATTAAACCTAACTAACCTAAGGACAGCACACAACACCCAGCCATCACGAGGCAGAGAAAATCCCTGACCCCCCCGGGAATCGAACCCGGGAACATGGGCGTGGGAAGCGAGAACGCTACCGCACGACCACGAGATGCGGGCGCGTGCATTTTTTTATGGTTTGTATTAACCAATTACACTAGCCCCTCTCCGCACGTTCGGTCTGTGGAATCGATTCGTCAGTATTTGATGTGGTTTACGAAATATATCCAGCGGTAATGTTAGGTGACTCACCCTATATATATATATATATATATATATATATATATATATATATATATATATATATATATATTGACATGTGGTGCCTGTTCAGTCGAACAGTGGAGGTGTGATACATTACAGCCTTCAAGCAAGCAACTGAAGTGTCCTGTGTTGCTTGTAATGTTCTAGAATTCATTATAATTTTAGAAAAAAAATGGTTCAAATGGTTCTAAGCACTATGGGACTTAACTGCTGAGGTCATCAGTCCCCTAGAACTTAGAACTACTTAAACCTAACCAACCTAAGGACATCACACACACCCATGCCCGAGGCAAGATTCGAACCTGCGACCGTAGCAGCAGCGCGGCTCCGGACTGAAGCGCCTAGAACCGCACGGCCACAGCGGCTGGCATCATTGTAGAATGATACGTTTTCGAAAGAAGGTTGGAAATTAATATAAAATAAAAATACATAATAGTTATATTTTCTTTGAATTAGAGGGCGTTTCTTGAAGTCGTAACCTTCATCCCTCTTGGATCCGAACCCAGATCGAAGCCCCTCCATACCGCGTCCAAACGGCACCTTATAGAAGAGGATTACACTGTAGCACGGTTGTCTCGACCTGGACCATTTTGTATCGCCAGAACGCTGTATTGAAGTGTACGTAATTTGAAAGTGGCTCGAAAATTTTAAAGTGCGTTAGTTAACGATCTGCCATTCGGAGAGCCTCTCGAACTGTTATAGTCTCTTTATCTAATTCTGCTGACACGCAGTGGGAGAGATCTGAGTACAAGGGATGCAGGCGGGTGTTAAATCTCAGTCTCTGTGAGACAGGTGAGAGCCGAGAGCAGGGGGTTAAGGATGCCGGGTCGGGTCGAGGGTGGGGCGCACCCCCTCCCGCTCACTACCCTCGACGCCTGAGGCGGCGGCAACAGTGAAAGGGAGAGGCGATAAACAGCTCCCGCAGGCGCACGGAGGACGCCGAACTGGCGCCGGGGGCGGCAACAGGGCGTTAATCAGGCGGCGGCCTCTGCGAGTGCTAACGACCGCCGGCGGCGGCGTCCTCGTCATGCAAATGACGCCTGGAGCGGCGCCGGGACACCGCCAACTTGCGCCCTCCCGGCGCCCGCGGGTTTCGACTCTCGTCGAGGGCAGCTGGGGCGACAGCAGGCTTCTACAGCTGAGTTTCTGAGAGCCGAGCAACAGCAATCAATTTTCACTCTGTGTCTGAGTGTACTCTGATTTGAAGTTTCTTGGCAGATTAATACTGTTCGCCAGACCGGGACTCGAACCTACAACGTTTGCCTTTCGTGGGGGTGCTCTACCGACTGGACTATCGACCCTGCTTCGCAGCCGTACTTCCGCCAGTACCTCATCTCCTGCCCGCTAAAGGCAGAGGCAACATTTCGTTATCCTGTCAGCAACTTTCAGATCGACGTCCACCCCGCTGCAGAGTGAAAATTAATTCTCGAAACAATCGGCCAAGCTGTGGCTAAGCCATGTCTCCATAATACTCTTTCCTCCGGGAAAGCTAGTCCCACAATGTATGCAGGAGAACCTTTGTGTAATTTAGAAAGTAGATTTATTTATTTATTTAGCGTATGACATCTACAGAGTAAAACTGCACACATACTATTAATTAATGTAATAAACGAATTACAAATATATTATTAAATGATTGATTGCAAACAACAATATGGGAAAGATTAGGGAGACAGCCATTGCAGCTATTACAAGTCCACATAAACAGGTCACCCACTGAACAGCACGTGGAGTAGCATTCATGATATTCCTCCATTCTCCTTGAAACCTCCTCGCAGGACATTCGAAGATCAGATGAGGGATTGTTCGTTCTTCTGCACCACAGTCGCATCGTGGGTCATCAGTGAGTTGTGGAGAATGGCCTGCCGTGGTTAGTCCTCACACGATTAAGTCTGCACCAAGTTCTGGGCATTTGCATTCCTTCCACCGGTATCGAAGGATCAAAATCAGTGATGAGAGGATGGGGATTATTGAGCGACCAGTATTGCCTCCATTCCCTTGCTATGTCGTACCTTTCTGGGAATTTGAGGACTTCGTCTTCCCATATGGGTTTCCTGGATTTTAGGCGGGTAGTTGGTAGATAGTCCAATATTTTTCGGATAGGTATATCTTCAGAGACAGAGTGGTCATTAATTTTCTTCCACTCTCGGATAGCTGCTTGTTGCCTTCTGAGGGAGGGAGGAGCTATATTGCAAAGGGCATGAAGCCAGGGAAGAAGAGTTGATTGCAGAGTTCCTGAGACAATCCTCATGGTGGTATTAAGCTGGACACCTATTTTCTTCGTGTGTGTGCTCTTGTACCAGACTGGGGCGCAGTATTCTGCCATCGAGTAAACAAGAGATTGTGCTGCGGTACGTAGGGTGTTAGTTGGAGCTCCCCAGGAGGTTCCAGTCAGCTTTCTTAATATGTTATTTCGTTTTTTTATCTTTTGGCTCGTTATTTCTATGTGTTTTTTATAGGTTAGTGACCGGTCAAGAGTGATGTCTAGATATTTTGCATGGCTGTTGTGTGTCAATCGCTCATTGCGCAATGTTACTTCTAACTCTCGTCTTGCCTCATTATTTTTCAGGTGGAATACGCTTACCTCAGTTTTATTTGGGTTTGGGCAGAGCCTCCATTTCGTATAATACTGGTTAAGAAGTTGAAGGTCCGTTGACAGAGTAGCTTCCCCCTCTTCGAATTTCTTGCTCTGAGTCGCTATTGCAATGTCATCTGCATAGCAGAATTTTTGCGCTTTAGTTGCTGGCATGTCACTTGTGTATAGGTTGAAGAGAAGGGGAGCCAACACTGATCCCTGTGGGAGCCAATTGTTTACTCAGTAGGATTTACTCGTAGATTGACCTACGTTCACTCTGAAATAGCGATTTTTCAACGTGTTTTCCAGAAGCTTAGTTGTCTTGCGGCAGGGGATCGCTTTTTTCAGCTTGAGTATGAGTCCGTCGAGCCAGATGGTATCATAGGCGGCCGAGAGGTCCACAAAAGCCACACAGGTTTTTTGGGCCCTTTGAAAGCCCAACTCAATGTATGAGGTTAAGGCAAGGACCAGTTCACAGCAGCTCCGTTTGTTCCCAAATCCTGCCTGGTCTGCGGGAATTAGTCTATCTCTGGAGTCATACATTCTGTTGTACAGCAGTCTTTCTAATAGCTTGTAGCAAATGCTCAATAGGGATATTGGCCGATAGCTAGCTGGGTAATCCTGTGGCTTTCCTGGTTTTAAGATTGCGAGGATTTTGGCTATCTTGAACTGATAGGGAACCCGGCTGGTGTTCATGATGTCACAGTAGAATTGTCTAAGCCATGCACAGACGGAGGGGCCAATGTGTCTGATGAATTCAGGGAATATTCCGTCTAGATCGCCGGCTTTCCTCAATTTAAGAGATTTTATCGCTTTATTCATTTCCAAATCTTTGAGTGGAATAGATAAATGTAATGATGGGATAGAAAAGCAACTACAGTCGCTTGTTAGTGGAAAGACATCATGATCAGATGAGGCACTCTAAGATCCTACAAAGATTATGCTCCCTTCTAGCGTCAGTTTATCGCAGATCGCTTGAGTAACGAGAGTACCTAGCCACTGTCTATTCATGGAAGACAGTAGGACAGATGCCCGCAATAATAGACCCATATCGTTGACGTCAATCTGTGGTAGAACTATGGAACATGTGTCATGTTCAGGAATTATGTCGTTTTTGGAGAATGAAAATCTCCTCTGTCAAAATCAACATTCATTCTGCAAAGGGAAATCTTGCGAAACACAGCTCGCTCTGTCCCTCGATGAAATCCACAGCGCTGTCGACTCTCAGCTTGACCCCGTGTTCTCTGACTTCAGGGAGGCCTGTCACGCTGCTCCATATTGTCATTTAGTGAAGAAAATAAGAGCTTATCTAGTACCGGACCACATTTGCGATTGGATTCAGGACTTCTTTGCAGACAGAACTCAACAAGCCTTTTTTCTCACTTTCTACCTATTCCCTCAATTGTTTGCTGGATGTATTCCAATCTCCGCTTTCCTCTACAGTTTTTACCCTCTACGGCTCCCTCTAGTACCTTGGAAATTATTCGGTGATGTCTTAAGGGGTGTTCTACCATCCTGCCCCGTCTTTTCGTGTTTTCCATATATTCCTTTCCTCGCCTGTCCTATGGAGAACCTCCTCATTCCTTACCTTATTAGTCCATTTAATATTCAACACTCTTCTGTAGCAGCACATCTCGAATGCTTCGATTCCTTTCCGTCCTGGTTTTTCCACAGTCCATGTTTCACTACCATACAAAGCTGTGCTCCAAACGTACATTTTCAGAAAGTTATTCCTCAATTGAGGCCTTCATTGGTACTAGTACGCTTCTCTTGGCCAGGAATAGCCTTTTTGCCAAGGCTAGTCTGCATTTTATGTACTCCTTGTTCCGTCGGTCATGGGTTATTTTCCTGCCCAGGTAGTAGAATTCCGTAATTTCACCTACTTCTTCATCACCAATCTTGGCGTTAAGTTTCTCATGATTTTCACATATGCTACTACTCTTTACTTTCGTCTTTCTTCGATTTACTTTTGAGGGCATTCAAATAAAATGATGTGGTGGCCCTCAACTACGTACCCTCAGACTCAGAGTTGAAATATTAAAAGTTTTGGCTGGTTTCGTTGTCTAGGGGCTGCGATATATAGTTGCCGCATTACAAGCCAAATACTGCTCTCTACACTATACAATATGAATATACACATGAATCGAATGGTCGAAGGTTCTTATCACTCGTAAATTCCGAATTTTGAATGTTATATAGAAATTTATAAATGAAAGATTGCAATCAAATAAATTCTGTAGGTATTATTTTAATGACTTTAAATGGTGGGCACGATAGCAGAAGTACCTTTAAGAATGCCCTTAATTACTGTAAAACTCTTGTTGATCTCAATGGTCCAGCAATTAAATAAAATATAAGTTCAAAAACAGGGGAACAATAAAGTCCTACTTCACGTAGTTAGTTATGAACAACAACAATCTCGCGAGATATTCACTTCTAAACGCGTACTACGTCTTCACTGCAGAAGCCACGGAAATCTCAAATGTGCACAAGCCGGCATTACGAAATATTTCTATCTCCCGCGACCACGCGTAAACTGCTCCACTCTCCAAGTCTTTCCCGCGACTCCCGTCCAGCACTTTCCGTCCAACACCGCCCGTGTCCATTGACTTCGGTAGTCGCCTACCATAGTAACGAGCGCTGTGATTGGCTACTGCGCTCCCGCCATGTCTCCAAGCCAACGCACACTCACAAACATACTCAAACACATACGAAACACTGGATTTACATTTAAATAACTTGAAATTAAATAAATATTGCTACGGCTGAACCATAAACACTCTCTAACACACATTATTAAATACATAAACAAATCAAATAAACATATATCAAAGGAATAGCACTCAAAAGTAGGCCAGTAGCCTAATGTCTCTGTGATTTCCAAAACACTGTAAATATTTGACCAATTTCTTCATGAATAGTATACTGGGTGATCAAAAAGTCAGTATAAATTTGAAAACTGAATAAATCACGGAATAATGTAGAAAGAGAGGTACAAATTGACACACATGCTGGGAATGACATGGGGTTTTATTAGAACCAAAAAAATACTAAGTTCAAAAGAAGTCCGACAGATGGCGCTTCATCTGATCAGAATAGCAATAATTAGCATAACAAACTAAGACAAAGGAAAAATGATGTTCTTTACAGGAAATCCTCAATATGTCCACCATCATTCCTCAACAATAGCTGTAGTCGAGGAATAATGTTGTGAACAGCACTGTAAGCCATGATCAGAGTTATGGTGAGGCATTGGCGTCGGATGTTGTCTTTCAGCATCCCTAGAGATGTCGGTCGATCACGATGCGCTTGCGACTTCAGGTAACCCCAAAGCCAATAATCGCACGGACTGAGGTCTGGGAACCTGGGAGGCCAAGCATGACGAAAGTGGCGGCTGAGCACACGATCGTCACCAAACGACGCGCTCAAGAGATCTTTCACGCGTCTAGCAATACATTTTTTTTTCTAACAAAACCCCATGTCATTCCAAGCATGTGTGTCAAATTTTACCTCTCTGTCTATGTTATTCCTTGATTTATTAAGTTTTCAAATTTATACTGACTTTTTGATCACCCGGTATATCGGATATAAACAAAGACATAGACGAATAAATATGGTTAGAAGCATACTGCTACCGTTTTTTTCCTGTGACTGTGGAGTACTTATGGCCTGACGCGATCAATAGCAATCAGCCACTTTGACCTCCAATAACTCATGTACTATTGAAGTTAAATGCCTGTAATTCATACGAATCTAGGTTACACTAATAGCTTTATGAAGACATGTCGATCGATAAAATCGGACGAACAGTTTAGATTTTGGAAATTCGTTACTGGGTGTCTCTTGTATAATTTACAGTCAGATACAAAACTTTAAACTAATAAAGATATTGCAAATAATGGTAATGTACATGTTTCTTTTTAAGGTATGATGATTCCTCTGGCTCTTATTAATTTCTATATGAACTGCAAAATGTTTCACAAAGTCCGCTATCTTTGGCACTCCTGTCATAAAAATCTACTTCATCGACACAAAGTGTAGTCCTCGTCACAGCGTCAACATGGAATTCCCAGCCACGCGTTTGGCCTGGACCACGCGCTGGGCTACCCCTCTTGTCCGGCACCACACGGTCGGCCTGCGGAGCGCCCCATTGGCCACGCCAACTCCGAACTTGGAATATTTTCAGGTCGCCACAACTCGCCTGTTACTTCACACTCTCAATCTGCGCTCATTGAATCGTATCATTGATATCCCTTTTTAATTCAAGCGCTTCATTCTTGGTCTTCCACTCTTATTGTCCCGTCTTGGCTCTTATGCATATTGCGTATTACCCAACTTTCTCTTTAGCTTACCCCTATTTTCCTCAAAATTTCGGACAGCTTGCACCATTTTACATTGTCGAGCGCTTTTTCCAGGTCGACAAATCCTAAAAAGTGTCTTGATTTATCTTTATTCTTGCTTCTATTATCAATCGCAGTGACTGAACTGCCTCTCAGATGCTTTTGCCTTTCCTAAAGCCAAACAGATCGTCATCTAACATATCTATAATTTTCTTTTCCATTGTTCTGTATATTATTCTTATCAGTAACTTGGATGTGTGAGCTGTGAAGGTGGAATGTGTGATAATTCCCCCCCCCCCCCCTTGCCAGTGGATGTGTGTGGATGATGTTTTTCCAAAAGTATGATGGTATGTCGCCAGATTCATACATTCTACACACCAACGTATGAATAATCATTTTGTTGTCACTTCCCCCAATGATATTACAAATTCTGATGGATCTACCCCTTCTGCTTTATTCGATCTTAAGTCTTACAGGGCTCTTTTAAATTCTGATTCAAATACTGGATCCCCTATCTCTTCTATATCGACACCTGTTTTTTTTTCTTTTACCACGTCATCAGACAAGTCTTCGCCCTCGTAGAGGTAGCTGTGGAATTCCCGCCCTGAGTCAGTCCTTCCGACAATCATTTCTTTTTCGATTTCTTCACATTTTTCATGAAGTTATTTCGTCTTAGGCTACCCTGCACTTCCTATTTATTTCATTCCTCAGAAACTTGTATTTCTGTATTCCTGAATTTCCCTGATATTTTTGTACTTCCTTCCTTTATCAATCAACTGAAGTATTTCTTCTGTTACCCATGGGATCTTAGAAGTTCTTGATACCCATGTTTTTCTTTCCAGCCTCTGTGAGTGCCCTTTTTAGAGATGTGTATTCCTGGTTAACTGTACTGCCTACTGATATATTTATTATTGTTGTATCTATAGCCTGAGAAAACTGGAAGTGTATCTCGTCATTCCTTAGTACTTCCGTATCCCACTTCTTTGCATACTGATTCAGCCTGACTAATCTCTTAAACTTCAGCATATTCTTCATCACTACTACATTTTGATTTGAATCTATGTCTGCTCCTGGGTACACCTTACAATCCACAATCTGATTCCGGAATCTCTGCCTGATCATGATGTAATCTAACTGAAATCTTCCCGCCTTTTCAAAGTATACCTCCTCCTCTTGTGATTCTTGAACAGAGTATTCGCTGTTACTAGCTAAAATGTATTGCAGTGCTCTACAACCGCGACCGAGCGAGGTGGCTCAGTGGCTAGCACATTGGACTCGCATTCGGGAGGACGACGGTTCAATCTCGCGTCCGACCATCCTGATTTAGGGTTTCCGTGATTTCCCTAAATCGCTTCAGGAAAATGCCGGGATGGTTCCTTTGAAAGGGCACGGCCGACTTCCTTCCCCGTCCTTCCCTAATCCGATGATACCGATGACCTCTCTGTCTGGTCGTCTTCCCCAAACAACTCCTTTACAACCGCGTTCCATTTCTTTCTCCATCTCTTCGTCTTTGGCTTGCTACGTCAGCATGTATATCTGAACTATTGTTGTCGGTGTTGGCTTGCTGTCGATTCTGATGAGAACAATCCTTCCATTGAACTGTTCTCAGTAACTTCTTTGTCCTACATTTCAATTCATAATAGATCCTATTCCCGTTATACCATTTTCTGCTACTGTTGATATTACCTTATACTCATATGACCAGAAATCTTTGTCTTCTTTCCATTACACTTCACTGGCCCCCACTGTATCTAAACTGAGCTTTAGAAATTCTCTTTTCAAATTTTCTTGCTTCCCTGGCATTTTCAAACTTCTGGCATTCCACGCCCCAACTTATAGAACGTTATCCATTCGTTGTTTATTCAGTGTAGCTGACTTCCTATGCTCCGATTCGTATTATGTTATCCCGTCATTGGTTATTTCATCTTTCCCTCATGGTGACCTACCACTTTTCAGTCCCCTCCCCGGAGATCCAAATGCGGGATTAGTCCGGAATCTTTTGCCAATGGAGAGATCATCATGACACTACGGTCCGGGGAGGGGAGGAGGGGGGAGACGATGAACTCTGAGGTCACCTCCAATCACATCCCTGATCGATCGGGTTCAGGCCTGGCGCGTTCGAGGCCAGCACATAAACTGGAACTCCCACTGTGTTCTTCGAACAACTCCACCACACTCCTGGCCTTGTGACACAGCTCAGGATCTTGTCGAAAAATGTCACTACCGTCGGGAAACATGATCGTCATGAAGAGGTGTACGTGGTCTGCAACCAGTGTACGATACTCCTTGACAGCCATGGTGCCTTGCACGGGCTCTGCTGGAACCATGGATGAATAATTGAATATTCCTGAGAACATAATGGAGACGCCGCCAGCTTGTCTCCTTCCGGCAGTACTGGTGTCAAGGAGCGTTCCCCTGAAGGCGAAGAATTCACGCCGTCCCATCTGCATGATGAAGAAGGTATCGGGAGTCATCAGACGATGCAACGCTCTCCCACTGCACCAACGTCCAGTGCTGATGGTCAGTCGTAGTTGCCGATGTTTTTGGCAGATGCGTGGGTCGTCGGCGGTGGAGCCCCCTCGCTACGAGTGTTCGGTGCACTGTGTGTTCAGACACACTCGTACTCTGCCCAGCATTAATGTCTGATGTCGGTTCCATCACAGCTCGTCGCCTGTCCTGTTTTACCTGTCTGCCTAGCCTACGACCTCCGACATATGTAATGAGAGGTGGTTTCCCAACCCCAATGACATCTGGACGTGATTTCACCTTGGTTTCCCCGAATGTTGAAGACACTCACCACAAAACTCCTCGAACGTTCGACAGGTCGTGCAGTTTCCGAAATGCTCGTGTGTAAACCCCGCGCTATCACAATTTGCACCTTCACTGTTCTCCACACAGACAGCACGCTCACTGATACTATATGCACCGTGTCATTCCACGCCAGGTGACACTACTATTGCCTGGACGAGTTTATATCGATAGTAGGCCGGTGGTCGTAGTGTTCTGCTGATCAGTGTATATTACAAAATATTTGGCAAGAGGGGGGTTACACGTGGCTTCTCCCTGACAGGACTTTGAAAGGTATTGAAGTTGAAAGGTCTCTGTTGGATTCCTTTCATGTTTAATTTTTTAAAACTGTTCTCATTTACGGCATACATTCCACTTCTAAATTTACTGTGGTGTTTCTGACTATCTGGGAGGAGACTGATCAGTGGAAAGTGTTACTTTTAACTTTTACACATAATCAAGAATGATCTGTCACACTACTACACTTTAAAACACAGTTTATATGTAATTCATGTCACACAGTCTCATGCGGAACCTACATCCATTTTCTTTTATATACTGTATATGATAAGATACTGTCATCCCCCTCCCCTTCTGTGTGAATGGATGAATGAGCAAATGTATTTCTAGTTGCATGCTTGATGGTAGCAGACAAGCCTGTCTGCTAGAGAACAGTAGGACCAACATCGGAACAGGTAGCTACGCTTTCTAAAAGCAAAGAGGTTTCTATTCTTAGTATGGTCCTGTCCGTCCCTTGTCATGTTGGTATAGGAAGCTGCCTCTCTACTCACTTCCGTTTTGTATCTGCAAGCATCCTTGGTAGGGGCCCACGGCAGTCTGTCCGCGGCGAACGTCTGAACTGGTAATATCTCCGGCTAAGCGCGTCTCTGCTAAGTCCGTAGGACAATGGATTTCTTAAGTTCAGCCTAACTGAAAATTTAATCACCTTTATTTCAGGTTTAGATCTAAAATATCTAATTTTATCTTAAATTGCAACGCAGTGTAATTCGAGTGTGAAGTTCAGAATATCTTCCAGTAGTTGCTTTGTCACTACTTTGTGAGTAAAGTGGAACCATGTGTTGATCAGTAACTCTAACTAAAATCATAAATCTTAAATGCGAATGTGCGTGAGATTATAACGTCTCGTCTTGACAATATTTTTCAATATAGCAACTTTTCTTTACGTTCAACCCACGTGGGGTGTACTTTGTGAGACCAGTACCATGTCCTTATACAATTGTTTGACCCATCAGGTTAATAGTAAGACGATAGTAACCAGTTCGAGGTTTTTCTTTTGTAATTTGTGTTTCCATGCAATTTATTTTAATTATCAAAATTATTGTGCAGTTACACTCTTTGTGTAAACCAAGCTGACCACGTGAAGAATGTGGTGTAATCATCAAAGTAGCCCTCAGCTATTGTTTTCGGGAAGATTTCACAGAGAGTTAGTATGAATTTAGTATACCAGTGTGTGGCAATTTCATGACGGACAGGATTGCGCTACGAACGTAACTTCTTTGGGTGAAAATTGAATCGGTTGGTTGCGGTTAATTTCCTCTTGCATGTGTTTCAACGTTCTTCGCGTGTTATTTTATGAATGCGGTGTTGTACGCAGTCTCCGAATCTTGGCTCCATATTTGATGTGTTCCGTAAGATTACAAACTCACATTTTCACAATCCTAAATAAGGCACCAGTTTAGTTATAAATCAAGTTTAATATGCTGAAATTTTAACCGGACAATGATCAATGTTAAAATAAATGTCCAAATATAAACTGATTTATTTCTTTTTATTTAAATTGTCTTTTTTATATATTTCGAATATCGCCGGTTATCGTAAGATGACTACTAAAAGATTATAATTAATGTTAGTTTGGTTAGGAATTTGGTAAGCTAGACTGGATATCTGGTGAAACAGTTGTTCAGTAAAGCAAGGTTTACTTCCCCAGATAGCTCACAACTTTTAACCCGCTTTTATTGTCTTGAATATTAGCACCGCTTTCAGAACAAATTAATGCATCAACTTTACACATGGCGACCTTGTTCTGTGATTCCGCTAGACTCTGGACTCTCTGAAACGTTAGATTTCGAGCGTCGTATCATCTTAATTTTTTTCCCTGCAACGCTCAAACAACTTCTGCGTTGTTTCTGAGCAGACTTTGAAAAGATTCACGGCGTTGTTGAGCGGCGTTGTGTTGTTTCTCTTGTTGTTTTGTTTCCTATATTTGTGTGTTTTATATGTGTGTGTTTTCTTTCTCGCGTGTAAATTGCACTGACTTTGATCAAAGATATAAAATTGTTTTGCGTGTGAAAAAGTGCGTACTAGCTTGGGTACCTTTCGTGTGACTGTCGTAATTTTTCGGGGACACATTTATTCTAATTAGTGTGTTGGGTACCAGGTAAAAATTGAAATAATGCAGACACGTAACCAAGTTAAAAGTAGGCGGTCCAACAACATGGACCAAGGGGATAATTTGATTTCGAATATTAACGCGTCGGACGGTTCCGAAAATGCAATGGAGAATACTTCAGAGTAAATGCAAAGCAGGATGAACGGGCTCACATCAGAGCCAGAAATTAATTTGCCTCCAACTAACCAAATTGATTTGGCAAAACTCATGAAAGGGGCGAACAAATGACAGAGAAATCTGAAAAATCGATCCGTGAGCTAGGCGAAGAAATAGACGAAAAACTAATCCAGCAGACAAATAAAGTCGACAAGTTGATGTAGAGAGTGTTCGATGATATCTCAAAAAGGATAAACAATCTGGCAAGTGAAATAAAAAGTGATATCATGAAAGAATTAGGCCATACATTTGAACAAATCGATGATCGTTTGCAAGCGTTAGAATAGGGCAAGTGGAGTCGCGATGCGGAATCGAAAGAGAACGAGGAACAGGTACTTAGGAATTTCCAAGCGCTGAGAGAAGAACGCCAAGGGGAACACCAGCAGGTACTCTCTAGGGTCCAGGAGGTGGAAACGCATTGTCCCGCGTCTGTTAGCAACACAGTAGCGGACAACAGTCAAGCGATTCATGCACTCGAAGAGCAAGTAGAACAATCGAAGCAGACTGGGGCGGAGGGCAACAGACAAATACATGATAGGATTGTGGCATTAGCGGACATCGTAGGCATGATGAAGGTGATGGAGAGCGATAACAATACTACACCGGTAGCGGTTGCGGAGACCGAAGAAGTGTGTTCACTTCTTAGATTTCAGAAGGGACAGTTCCAAGTGAACAGGTGGCACAAAACTGTAACAGGCGAATTAAAAGAACGCGTGGCGCATCTGGAAAGCCGCATGGCGTGTGATTACGAACTCGCCAATAGCACTAAAAATAGCCGTACGAACAGTGCAGAGAGGGACTCCGGCCACGAGGGAGATTTTGACGACAGGGAAGAATGTATTTTGAGGGGCAGACTTGAGAAAAATAGAAAAATTCAAGGGTCTCACATTTCCTTACGGTGAGAAAGTTTGAGATATTTCGAAATTCGCAAAAAGGAATACATCCACGAGCATGGCTCGAGCAATTTGAATTCTGTCTTCCCCCCGACTGGCCCAGTTCACATAAGATAGAACATATGTATGGCTATTTGGAAGGCGAACCGGCGATTCGCATGAGGTCGGCAGCGCGACACTGCAACTCCACTCAGGAGTTTCGACAAGCCTTTCTGTCCGCCTACTGGTCGGAAGCGGCACAAGCAAGGGTCAAGCATGGCATAATTATGCTGTCAAATTTGAACCAGTTTGGTTTCGGCAGCCTAGCACGCCTATTCGACCACATGCTGCAGGCGAATCAATTTCTATACGATCCATGTGGACCTGCAGAACTAATTAGGATATGCATCACCAAATTACCGATACACTTGCGCCACCTCATTGTTGCGGGACGATGCAAAGAGGACGTGGAAACGTTTAAGACACTTCTCCAAGAGTTGGAAAATAACACAGGAGAATGCCCGCCTAATCAGGTACAAAGTTATTACGGGGCACAGCTGCGCGACCGCAGTCGTGGCCGTAGTACTAATCAACGGCGTGACTGGTCTTCGCGACGCGAACGGAACAATAATCGGGACCGGCCGTATAGAAACTGGGGTAACAGATGCGAACACAGGTGGAAAATCGGAAATGATCGAGGACGTGGACAAGATCGTGAACGCAACAGGTACGCCAACCAGGATCGAACTACGATGAACACGGTGGGAATAGGATTGTAGGCGGAGCACCACATGATGTTGAAATTCGGCCGGCCAACCCTAGACATAATCCAGCAAATGGAAATGAACAAAACCGGCAATGACAAATGATCAGCGCAGAAGGGGCCCAATCGGAACAAATGAACGATACGGCAAATGAGTCCATGGGGTATATAGAGGGTACAGTGAGGAGTAGAGAGGACGGTGAGGAGAAAGAATTGATTAGTTTACATTTGTGACATAAGCATTTTGAATAATATGTTGCTAAAAATAATGATAAAGATATTTCTATGTGATTGATTGAAGTGATGTATTTGGTTTTTTTCCCCTTCCCTTGTGCAATTAGGATTTAGGTTGGTTCAAATGTGAAGATAAAGGGTTTCTTTGTGAACGAGTGAAATGCTGTCTATGGTTTTTTTGTGTAAATTGAAAAGAGTCGCTCCTGAGAGAAGCAAGATCTGTGTTGAATTAATGCAAAACTCAGGGGAATATCCGATCTGTGGGTATTATGGGTCTGGCAACCCAGGTCCCCAGCTGTTAGTAGCCTTGTTTCCGATTTTCTGCTTTCAGTGCTACTATCTATCTATTACTATTCTATATCTGTCAGTATAAATGAGGATCTGCTCTATGAATAATTTAAGATAGGAGAACTCTGAGAAAGGAATGAATAAGTTTAGAATCTTGAAAACAGGATGCAATAATACGATTGTTTAACCATTGGCTTCCCAATATGCGATGATATGTTAATATTGATGATATATGTCTTTTTTGTTCTTTATAGCTGAGTATGTAAAGTGCTGTCTGTGGATTTCGTCAGTATATTGATTCCCTTCAAGGTGAAAGAAGAATTGTGGTTTGTGTAATTTACGTGGCCCTGAAATATTATTGTGGTAGTCAAATACGAGCAGTTTTTCAGCAAATGGAGAATGGAACAGAAATATGGAGCCTTTCTGTAGTTTTGTTGATGTTGAGCCAGAGCCTGAAACATTATTCTGCGTTAATACAGTACTTGTCCTAGAAAAGCGACGTTTATGTGTTTTGCTGATGCTGTGAGCATTATAGCTTACTGTTTTCGTTGGTGAGGGATGCACTGCAGCCTATATGAGTGGAACTGAAGAAATTTCCCTCTTGAAGGTAGAGGAAGATTAAATAATTTTGATTATATGACTAAAGGAAAGCTTGGTTTAATGTAATAAGGATGAAGCAAAACATTTGTCATTTAAACTACAGGAGGATTCGGATCTTTTGTGTCAGTTGTTAGTTCAATAGGATGTTAAGATGAAACTGTTTTACAGAATAGAGGAGACCACAATTTTGCCATTCATAAGAAATGAATCCACAATAACCACCACAGGCGAAATAACTGATTAGGAAGCGAAAGGTAACTTAAATAAGGAACGAAATTGGAGCAAAATGGGTAAGAAAATGTAGTATAACCTGTATGATGAAAATATTTTTACCCTTCTCAGAGTCATCTGTGTGATTAATTCTTGTGAGAACGTAATTTTAGATGAAATTGTCTTACTGTTTTATGTATAGACATATGAGTATGATAAATGTATAATTGCGAGTCTCTTATCAGGTTTGTCAACTGGTATAAATGTTTTTGCATGTAAATAACCATTGTTCTTTTTACTATGTATGTTTAAGGAAAGTTTCTCCATATTTATCATGTGACAAGACATATGCCGTGAGTGTCAAGATGAGTACGAATTAGAACAATGTTGTAGTGGTATAAACACTGTGTTGAAGTAGCATTGAAGTTGCTTGTTGGATTATGTAGTAGTGGATTGAAGTAAAATTTTGAGTAATTCATGTTTATGGGTAGTTAGTTTTGTAGACTAGACA
The DNA here is from genome assembly GCF_023864275.1 of Schistocerca cancellata. Classification (NCBI taxonomy): domain Eukaryota; kingdom Metazoa; phylum Arthropoda; class Insecta; order Orthoptera; family Acrididae; genus Schistocerca; species Schistocerca cancellata. The sequence continues at coordinate 115,358,664 of NC_064632.1, forward strand.
ACAGGTGTGCATGTGTGTGTGTAAATAACATGTAAACCCTATGCTGTCCTGACCTATACTTGCACAAGGCTTAATCCTATTCATTTTAGTGAATTAATAAGTAGTGTTTGATTTATTAAAACGCAAGTGAATTGTTTAAATTTCAAGCATACCACATTAGTGATGTGGATTTAGATATTATATTGTCAGTTTATTTAATTTTTATTTTTATACTGTCAAGTCATTTCACTTTTTTTTATATTGCCAAGTCATTTAACTTTTATTTTTATATTGTCAATTCATGTAACTTTTTTATTTAAAAAAAATTAAGTCTCACTTTTGTTCTTAAAAATTGTGAAAGACAATACTAAGCGGTATTATGTGTGACATTTTGTAATCACACAACTATGATGAACAATTTCTGTGAATGCAGTTGAGAACGTGAAAGCGAACCAGCTAAACTCTTATGAGACAGCGGGAGCAGCGACGAGGACGACTAGTTGTAAACAGGCGGATATCCCAGCAGGACACACTGTCAACCAGGCCACTTCGGGAGCACGACCGACAACAAAAGAAGGGTACGGAACAAACCCTTTCCCTTGCACCCGGAGCTAATGGCCGGCCGCACCAGTGCGACCCTTCATGGAGGCGATGACCTGAGATGGCCGAGCGGTCCACCGCGCGGAAATCCATCTGCTGGCACCATTTTTTTTTGTCTTTGAAATTGGTAGATTCTAAAAATGTGTTGAAATTATTGTGCTTTAGCAAATAGCTGGTGACCCTTTGCCTTTTCTTCACATTTCGTTTTAAGTTGGGTGTGAGAATCCTGCTTGGGAATGTCCTAGCATGGCCAGAAAATTCCCTGCACAGTCTTTTCCCGGAGCGTTGGGGTTATGAAAGGTCTCTGTTGGATTCCTTTCATGTTAATTTTTTAAAACTGTTGTCATTTGCGGCATACATTCCACTTCTAAATTTACTGTGGTGTTTCTGACTATCTGGGAGGAGACTGATCAGTGGAACGTGTTACTTTTAACTTTTACACATAATCGAGAATGATCTGTCACACTACTACACTTTAAAACACAGTTTATATGTAATTCATATCACACAGTCTCATATGGAACCTACGTCCACTTTCTTTTATATACTGTATATGATAAGATACTGTCATCCCCCTTTCCTTCTGTGTGAAAGGATGAATGAGCAAATGTATTTGTAGTTGCATGCTTGATGGTAGCAGACAAGCCTGTCTGCTAGAGAACAGTAGGACCAATATCGGAACAGGTAGCTACGCTTTCTAAAAGCAAAGAGGTTTCTATTCTTAGTATGGTCCTGTCCGTCTCTTGTCATGTTGGTATAGGAAGCTGCCTCTCTGGTCACTTCCGTTAGGTATCTGGAAGCATCGTTGGTAGGGGCCCACGGCAGTCTGTCCACGGCGAACGTCTGAAGTGGTAACATCTCCGGCTAAGCACGTCTCTGCTAAGTCCATAGGACAATGAATTTCTTAAGTTCAGCCTAACTGAAAATTTAATCACCTTTATTTCAGGTTTAGATCTAAAATATCTAATTTTATCTTAAATTGCAACGCAGTGCAATTCGAGTGTGAAGTTCAGAATATCTTCCAGTAGTTGCTTTGTCACTACTTTGTGAGTAAAGTGGAACCACGTGTGGATGATCCGTAACTCTAAGATCATCAATCTTAAATGCGAATGTGCGTGAGATTATAACGTCTCGTCTTGACAATATTTTTCAATATAGCAACTTTTCTTTACGTTCAACCCACGTGGGGTGTACTTTGTGAGACCAGTACCATATCCTTATACAATTGTTTGACCCATCAGGTTAATAGTAAGACGATAGTAACCAGTTCGAGGTTTTTCTTTTGTAATTTGTGTTTCGATGCAATTTGTTTTAACTATCAAAATTATTGTGGAGTTACACTCTTTGTGTAAACCAAGCTGACAACGTGAAGAATGTGGTGTAATCATCAAAGTAGCCCTCAGCTATTGTTTTCGAGAAGATTTCACAGAGAGTTAGTATGAATTTAGTATACCAGTGTGTGGTAATTTCATGACGGACAGGATTGCGCTATGAACGTAACTTCTTTGGATGAAAATTGAATCGGTTGGTTGTGGTTAATTTCCTCTTGCATATGTTTCAACGTTCTTCGTGTGTTATTTTATGAATGCAGTGTTGTATGCAGTCTCCGAATCTTGGCACCATATTTGATGTGTTCTGTAAGATTACAAACTCACATTTTCACAATCCTAAATAAGGCACCAGTTTAGTTATGAATCAAGTTTAATATGCTGAAATTTTAACAGAACAATGATAAATGTTAAATTGTCTTTATATATATATATATATATATATATATATATATATATATATATATATATATATATATATATCACCGGTTATCGTAAGATGACTACTAAAAGATTATAATTAATGTTAGTTTGGTTGGGAATTTGGTACGCTAGACTGGATACCTGGTGAAACAGTTGTTCAGTAATGCAAGGTTAACTTCCCCAGATAGCTCACCGCTTTTAACCCGCTTTTATTTTTCTGAATATCAGCAGCGCTTTCAGAACGAATTAATGCATCAACTTTACAACTTTACGTTGTGCAGAGTGTCACGAATAGATAGTTCCAGAATTAGGTAAAGTCCACGGCACGAACTAGCAAAACACTAATAGAAAATACTTCAAGAAGCTGCGTGAAATTCTGTTGGATTATATCAATGTAATAGAACGACAGGAAAGAGAGCACCATAATTTTAACTGCGCTTCAGTAGATTTGAATAAGGAGATGAACACTGAGTCAATAATTGACAGTAGTGACAACACGGATGCTGGTGGCAGCAGCAGCCGAGTGTATAGGCGAGAACGGTGTTGTTGCACTCTGTCAGTGAAGACAATCTCTTTCGATTTCATATGAAAACAGACATGCTGCCCTATACACATTCTTCATTCCCTTATGGACGTCTACTGGTGTTTGTCCTTCGACAGCCACCAAAAGAATAAAAGCACACTGGTCCTTTCAGGATGCATTTGGTCGTAACGTCGCCATGTTTGCATTTTGCTTACAACATGTACGTCATAAAGAATGGCTCACTAATCCCTTGCCTACAAGTCTGTGCTTACATACCTGCGTCGGAGTCACGCTTCAACAATGCCCTTAAACGAAAACTTTTTACTCGACCCTTGTACAACTAGCTGAGAGCTTTGAACGAATTATAGAAAATGAAATACCAGAATCAGTATCTGTATTAAAAATTTGTGTGAGGAGACACTTCTGCTGCTGTGGCACACCTCACTCACGCTGGGTCCACCGCGCTTTTCTGCGCGCCCCTCCTTCGCTGCCAGGCAGTCTCTCAGTTGGCATAGCTAGACGTCACCCGCTGCTGCCGTCAGCGTTCTTGTAGGATCGCTCCCGTCACCGCCGCCGGCCGCACAACCTGCCAGCTGTCACGCCACCCTATGACACCCACACCTCGTCGCAGGCCATGTACAGTACATCTTACGTCTTGGGGCCGTTGACTTCTCAGAGTATCGTCACGATTGTTGTAGTTGATGAACAATAAATGGATGCTTCAGCAATGACGTCTTCATGACATGTCTACATCTACATATACGGTTGAAAAAAATGCAGAAATTGTCGTGGGACATTGTGGAGTATTCCAGCTTCAGCCCCTATAGTTTCATGAAGTTCCGACAGGTGGCGGCCCTAAACGTAGCCTCCAAATCGGCGTGTGTATCGGTTGTGCATTCCAAGCAGAGAGCTGTCACTGAGTTTCTTTTGGCGAAAAACCAGAGCATCACAGATACTCAGAAGCACTTGCAGAATGTCTACGGCGACCTTGCAGTGAACAAAAGCACACTGAATAGTTGGGCGAGGCGTCTATCACAATTTCAAGAATGTCACGCAGACCTGTCCGACCTCCCACGTGTTGGTCTACATAGCTGTGACTCTCGCAATACTGGAACGTGTGGACACTCTCATTCGAGGTGATGGACGGATCACAATAAAAAACCTCATTATTCAACTGGACGTCTCTGCTGGAAGTGCTGAGGCACTCGTCCACCAGTTAGGATACTCAGAGGTGTGCGACCGGTAGGTTCCTCGCTACTTAACAGAAGACCATATAGAGAAACGAAGGAGCAGCGGCGAGCAGTTCCTTGCGCGTTACGGGGCAGATAGTGTTAATTCTTGTCGAAAATCTTCTCAGGCCATGAAACATGGGTTCATCACCACGAACCTGAAACAAAACGGCAATTCATGGAGTGGCGCCACACCACTCCTCCAAAAAAAGTTCAAAGCCGCACTCTCAGCCGGTAAAGTATAACCACTTGTTTGATATCCGCTTTCATGGTGCAAGGATCAACTCGCCACAAAAATGCAAACGAACATTTCCTCCATAACAACGCAAGAAGACCTCACACAAGTCCGTGCCCCAAGAGGAGCTCACAAAACGTCATTGGACCGTTCTTCTTCATCCATACTACACCCCGGATCTCGCACCTTCCGACTCCCATCTGTTTGTGTCAGTGAAGGATGGACAACTTGTGAAGCAGTAGGAGGATGACGGGAAGATTGGGACCGATGACCTCAGCAGTTTGGACCCACAGGAACGTACCACCTACCTCCACGGGAAGGTTGTTGATGCAACAAGACGTTGACTCCGACGTCGACGAGATGGTACCATGCGGGCACATAGACCGTCCAGTAAGGTGACGCATAGAATGGAGATTCTGTCGAAAAATTGTGTTTTGTCGCCAGAAGACTAGGCAATAACATATTGTATTGGTATCCTGAATGAAACTAACCTGCTTTCGGAAAAAAAGGTGGTTCATTACTTACTGAAGGCCCCTCATACAAACACACTCCGCAAGACACCATAAAGTGCGTGGCGGAGGGTACCCTGTACCACTATTTGTCATTTCCGTTCCTGTTCCACTCGCAAATAGAGTGAGGGAAAAACGACTATCTATATACCTCCACACACGAACCATAATTTCTCTTAACTTATCTTCGTGGTGTTTAAGTGAAATGTACCCTTGACAGCAATAGAATCGATTTGCAGTCAGCTTCAAATGTCGTTTCTCTACATTTTCTCAGTAGTGCTCCTCGAAACGAACGTCGCAGTCCATCCAGGGATTTCCGTTTGAGTTCTCGAGGCATCTCCATAGTACCTGCGTCATGTTCGAACCTACCGGTAACAAATCTAGCAGCCCGTCTCTGAACTGCTTCGATGTCTTTCTTTAATGCGACCTGGTGCGGATCCCAAACACTCGAGCAGTATTCAAAAATGGGTCGCACTAGTGTCCCATATGTGGTTTCCTATACAAATGAATCATACTTTTCTAAAATTCTCCCAATAAATTCTCGAACTCTATTCGTCTTCCATACCGCAAACCTCACATTCTCGTTCCGTTTCATATCGCTTTGTAACGTTACGCCTAGATATTTAATCCATATCAAACAGCACACTGCTATTACCATATTCGAACACTGCGGGTTTGTTTTCCCTACTCACCGAGCAACGTGGCAGAGTGGTTAGCACACTGCACTCGCATTCAGGAGGGCGACGGTTCAAACCCATGTCCGGCCATCCTGATTTAGGTTTTCCGCTGTTTCCCTAACTCGCTTCAGGCAAATGCTGGGATGGTTCCTTTGAAAGGGTACGGCCGGTTTCCTGCCCCATCCTTCCTTAATCCGATGGGGCCGATGAACTCACTGTTTGGTACCCTCCCCCAAATCAACCAACCAACCAACCAACTCTACTCATTTGTATTAATTTACATTGTTCTACATTTAGATCTAACTGCCACCATCTCACCGAACAGAAATTTTGAAGTCGTCTTGTACGCTCCTACAGTCACTCAACAACGACACCTTCCCGTACACCACATTGTCATCAGCAAATTGCTGTTCAACCTGACCGCCAGGTCGTTTATTTATATAGAAAATAACAGCCGTCCTGACACACTTCCCTGGGCTCCACTGAGGATAACCTTGTGTCTGACGATCACTCGCCATCCAAGACAACGCAATGGATACTTTAAGAAATCTTCGAGCCACTCACTTTTCTGCAACCTATGCTCGTAGCTTCGCTAACCGTCTGCAGGGGGGGCACCGTGTCAAATGCTAAAACTCGATAAGAAAAGTCTCGGTCGCATTATCAATCTTTTTTTTTTTTTTGAAATTGGTTGCTAAAAGATAAAAAAATTTGAAAATGCAATCGAGACTGTTTTTATCGATTTTTCGCATTTGATACCTCTCACTGTGCTCCAATGAAGAATGCTTTCTGAAATTTTACCGTGTCAAATGCTTTCCGGACATCTAGGGATATGGAATCTACCTGTTGCGCTATTCACACGACATCATGTGAGAGAAGAGCAAGTTGAGTGTCGCACGAGCGATGGTTCCTAAAACCGTGCTGATTCGTGCACGGAAGCTTTTCCGTCTCAAGGAAATTTATTATATTCGAAGTGAGAATATGTCCAAGAACCTTGTACGAGGGTTGTCCAGAAAGTAAGTTGCGATCAGTCGCGAAATGGAAGCCACAGTCGAAACCAGAAACGTTTCATTTGCAACAGTTAGATACACCTTACTCCTACTTCTCTACATAGTCACCACTCTACCTTCGAGTTTTGTCGTAGTGTTGTATCAACTTTCCAATATCCTCGCCATAGAATGTAGCCGCCTGTGCTTTCGGCCAGTTATCTGCGCTGGTCTGCAGCTCGTTGTCTTGAAAAATTTTGTCTTCATAGCCAGCGGTTATTTTGAGCAGAAATGAGACTCAGGGGGAGACAGTTGCAGACTGAATTGTGGGTAATCAACCACTTCTCATCGGAAACGCTGAAGGAGCGACTTCCTTGCCCCTGCAGTGTGTGGCCGAGAATTGACATGAAGAAGGAACTGCTCGACAGTTGTGTTATGTGGGCTGCATGACACAGGCGAAATCTTTAACCAGGCCCTCATACTTGGCGGGAGACGCTATTCCCTACGTCTCTTTACGTGCTCACTGTTCACTTAAAACAAAAAAAATGCGAGGCGGCACGATCGACGGGCATACTACGAGGTGCATTCAAGTTCTAAGGCCTCCGAGTTTTTTTCTCCGGACTGGAAAGAGATAGAAACATGTGCATTGTTTTAAAATGAGGCCGCGTTCATTGTCAATACGTCCCAGAGATGGCAGCACTGTACGGCACATGGAATTTTACCGCCAGCGGCGAGAATGAGAACTGTTTTAAATACTTAAAATGGCGACGTTTTCCTTACTTGAACAGCGTGCAATCATTCGTTTTCTGAATTTGCGTGGTGTGAAACCAATTGAAATCCATCGACAGTTGAAGGAGACATGTGGTGATGGAGTTATGGATGTGTCGAAAGTGCGTTCGTGGGTGCGACAGTTTAATGAAGGCAGAACATCGTGTGACAACAAACCGAAACAACCTCGGGCTCGCACAAGCCGGTCTGATGACATGATCGAGAAAGTGGAGAGAATTGTTTTGGGGGATCGCCTAATGACTGTTGAACAGATCGCCTCCAGAGTTGGCATTTCTGTGGGTTCTGTGCACACAATCCTGCATGACGACCTGAAAATGCGAAAAGTGTCATCCAGGTGGGTGCCACGAATGCTGACGGATGACCACATGGCTGCCCGTGTGGCATGTTGCCAAGCAATGTTGACGCGCAACGACAGCACGAATGGGACTTTGTTTTCGTCGGTTGTGACAATGGATGAGACGTGGATGCCATTTTTCAATCCAGAAACAAAGTGCCAGTCAGGTCAATGGAAGCACATAGATTCACCGCCGCCAAAAAAACTTCGGGTAACCGCCAGTGCTGAAAAAATGATGGTGTCCATGTTCTGGGACAGCGAGGGCGTAATCCTTACCCATTGCGTTCCAAAGGGCACTAGGTAACAGGTGCACCCTACGAAAATGTTTTGAAGAACAAATTCCTTCCTTCACTGCAACAAAAACGTCCGGGAATGGCTGCACGTGTGCTGTTTCACCAAGACAACGCCCCCGCACATCGAGCTAACGTTACGCAACAGGTTCTTCGTGATAACAACTTTGAAGTGATTCTTCATGCTCCCTACTCACCTGACCTGGCTCCTAGTGACTTTTGGCTTTTTCCAACAATGAAAGACACTCTCCGTGGCCGCACATTCACCAGCCGTGCTGCTATTGCCTCAGCGATTTTCCAGTGGTCAAAACAGACTCCTAAACAAGCCTTGGCCGCTGCCATGGAATCATGGCGTCAGCGTTGTGACAAATGTGTACGTCTGCAGGGCGATTACGTCGAGAAGTAACGCCAGTTTCATCGATTTCGGGTGAGTAGTTAATTAGAAAAATAATCGGAGGCCTTAGAACTTGAATGCACCTCGTAGAGACACTGCCCAACACATCTGTGCAAAGCTTTACCGGATTGTCCCAGTGGTTTCCATTTCGCGACCGATCGGAACTTTCTTTCTGGCCAACCATAGTAGCAACATGCTAAGGATGTTGGTCTGTAATTTTGCGGGTCCATCCTTTTATCCTTCTTATATACCAGAGTCACCTGTGATTTTTTCCAGTCGCTCAGGGCTTTGCGCTGGGCAAGATATTCGCGATAAATCCAATCTAAGCAGACCAACGTCGTGGACTACAGGGCTGTTCAAGATGCGGCTAGGCGAGCCAGAGGCTCACGCTCGGTCGCTGCCTGTGCGGTGAGCGCTCGCGCTGAAAGGGGGAGGTTGGACGTCATTACATAGAGCAAGGGAAGCGCGTCCAATGCTCCACTTCCTGCAGGGGAATGACCGTAGTTAGGTCTGATGCAGCCTTAGACGTGAACGTATATAAGATATTCAATTTATCTGAAGACACTGAAATATCTCGAAAACAACACATCGGATCCAAAAACGTACGTCTCGAACCCCACCATACCGCCTGTGTGGGGGTGGCGTGACAACTTTGAATCTGAAATGGGAACCCCCATTTTTTATTGGAGATTTGTATCCTACCAAAAAATGCGTGAGTATTGCACTTTTTTTTCGTTTCACGACAGATGGCGGTGTAATCGGAAAAATCGAAATGGATGTGTTTCAAAATGGTATCCAATGACACCTGAATTTACTCAGCCGCCCCCCTCCTGTACAAAGAGCGAGTCCAGGATGGGCAATTGTTTCATAATGTAACCTCCCCCTCACTTATCGATCTTAATGACAGTGAAAAATTAAACCGCGTGTACCTAATGGAAAGTTGGGAAAAGCAATCGTCGCCGAGGTTAATTTGTCGGTAAAGAGGGAGGAAAGGGTTACATCTAAATGAAAGGAAAAATGCTAATGAAACTGGTGGAAATTAATTTTGAAATAGGGGTAAAGTTAATAAAGAAAGTAAATGTGCGGCCGTTACGTTAACAATTAACTAGCGGTAATTAGATATTTGAGATTTGGGGGAAATTACGGTCGCCAGTCCTAAGGACAATTACTATAGTAACTGAAAAAGAAAGATGATTACACATATAATTAGCACTAGAAGCGTGGCAACAGAAGGTTGACAAGTGTAGTGTGAAAACTGAAAGTTTGTCAGAAGTAATAAATTTCGCTACACTCTGACTTAATTTAGCAAAAGAATTAATAAAACCGGAAAATCGAAAGTTAATTTAGTGACTGAAATTAATAGTGAGCTTTGTTTCTGAAGCACAACGAAATTCAGTAAAATGCGGTTAGTCTTGGACTACCTCAACAATCATTTCAAAAGCTACTTAAATCTACGCAATTTAGAAATAAGAGATTTAACTTTGAACTTGAATTAAATGATTCTGAACAATTAACAATAGTAAAATTTAGTACGTACCAAGCTGAGCTGCAGTCACAGGTAAGCTAAAATACGGTAACAAAACTCGCTCTCTTAATTCGTGCTTGTGTAATCTAAATATTGTAGCCAGCTATGAATACTTTAACTGAACTTTGAAATTAAAGCAGTGACATGCTATAATATTACTTTAATGCTGGCGTTTGAATTTCAACGACACTCGGGTTCATTCCGGAAAAGGAAGGGACCCTGCTTGGTAATGCAATTGGGACAATGAGCAACAAAGGTTCATGCTAAGTAGCTGTAATTTTGTGATGCAACAATTTTAAAAGTTGGAAAAGCTGAGGTCTGCCATACAGTTCTAAAACTTTACGTGCTTCCAGTCTTCCTTGTTCGTTGTTTGAAGGTTTGAAGCCGTCGATCGAGGAGGTGGCGACAGTCACTCATTGTCGGCCGTCGCTGTTGCAGAAGCTGAATGTTGGCGCGCCTTCTTCTCGACACGGTCACCAGACGAAACGGGCTCTTGATGTGCGCCAGCTAATGCTTCCCGTCCGCGACACCATGTCAGAAACTATCATAGCAAGTCGAGCGCAATTACACGCTGCCACACCTCGAAAGCGCGGCAACTCGCGGGAGCTTCACACAACACACCTGCTCCACTCGCTACTCTAGCCAGACTCTCTCTCCGCCCGCGCTCCACGCGACAGAGTTAACACTACCAAAGATCCTACACACTTTGATTCTTCACACGACCTATCGATGTAATCGCTCGATAGCAGTTTTCCCTAGGCAAGACCTAGCGTAAAAATACAAATAATATTTACGAAACAAACCAATTATACATCGACATAAATGCATAAATATACATATACAAATAGTAAAACAATTACAATATGTAAAGACACAGAAATGTCATATATTCAGGTAACAAAAATAAGGAGAAAAAATTATAGTACAATGGATGGAAATAGGAGGATATGCATTTCCGGCGTTACAATAACTTTTAATGGAATAATACCTGATAAGTCGCAGCCAACGGTCTTGCTGCAGTGGTAATACCGGTTCCCGTCAGATCACGGAAGTTAAGCGCTGTCGGACTGGGCTAGCACTTGGATGGGTCACCATCCGGTCTGGTCTGCTGAGCGCTGTTGGCAAGCGGGGTGCACTCAGCCCTTGTCAGGCAAACTGAGGAGCTACTTGATTGTTCTGACGTACGGCCGGGAGAGCGGTGTGCTGACCACATGCCTCCCCATATCGGCATCCAGTGACGCCTGTGGGCTGTGGATGACACGGCGGCCCGTCGGTACCGTTGGGCCTTCGTGGCCTGTGCGGGAGGAGTTGAGTTTTACATAAGTCGCAGTTCGCTCCAAGGCCACAGTGGCACTTCGAGCAGTCCCTTTTCGTTTCGCCGGAGGAATACAACGCTGAGAACGGGGTTTCCCATTAAAACTTATGAAATAACTGCCTATCTTACCCTCGCTGTTAATTCAAGCGTCATTGGATAGCATTTTGAAACACTATTTCCTACCCATACTGATTTTTTCGATTACTGCGCCATCTATCGCGAAACGAGAAAAATGTTTCAGACAAAACTTACGTATTTCTTTCTGTACAATCAGAATCAGCTATAAACATGTTAGTTTCAATTTAAGATTTCAAAGTTGCCACCATGTCGCCTCACGCGGTTTGGGGTGGCGGGTCGAGTTTGGTGTCAATGGATGTCCGCCTCCGAGTCGAACAAATTTTAACCGTAATTTTTTTGGATCCGATACATTATTGAGTGCTTAAAGTGGAGAGCAGTTTATTTTATATCGATGAAAAGTAGCATGATGAGCGGGTTAGGAACTTTAAAGCAAAGGTCAAACATACCATCATCAACTGAAAACGCGTCAGTGCTGTACCCTTATATATTTAGAGTACGTGATGGTGTGCCTCGAAGTTACGAACACAACAAAAAATGTAACACGACATTACAGTACCTTTCTTGCATAAGATTTTAGACACTTGGAAGTGGAGTAGTAAACAATGAAGGTGCAAAAATTAAAGAAATCACTGTTTAAGCGTTGTGAGTGAAGTAAGCATTCATCACACGGGAGAAGAGAAATAAACATCTGAATAATTTTCCCCACATTTTCACTAAGAAAATATATTTTTGTTTCGAGTGTAGTTGTCAACATATGAATCTGAAGTTCGAGAAAATTACAAGATTAGTTTCCAGACTGGCAAAGCGTACCGCAGTTTCATTAATTTTCTGCTGATGTTGAGAATGTCGAAACTGAGTTACTGTTAGAACTTTTATGCCAACAGTGGTGCAGCCAAATGAGCGAAACATTTCATAACAAAATTAGTACAAAAGACATTTATAGGAATTTGACTCAACATAAATTTCCGAGTCCTTATGGTCTGCAGCGAGTGTTACGTCGATGTTTGGGTCTACATACTTGTGCCAGAAACTTTTCTGCAATGAAGAGAACGAAATCCATCCTTAGCAGCTCACTGACTTCAGCTGAAAAGTTTGTCTCCGAGTTAACAAGAGCTCAGAAAGTGGTATCAGATGTTGACGCTTTAATGAAAAGCAAAATAAGTAATATTCCTTAAAATTCTATGTTTTAAGGCTTCATGTTTAAATGAAATGATTACGAAATACAAGTTTGTAACTTACATCGGTAGTGGGGCAACAGGGGCATCACCCAACATTACTGGTTGCCTACATCCTGGGCTGGTATGCGCCTCAGGGCAAAACCTATTATTCTCCTTTGATTGACAAGTCATTAACCTATTGTTCTTCTCCTTTGATTGACAGGACCCTAATTTATTGTTCTGCTAAAAGAATCCTTCGTTTTGATTGACAGGTCCTTAAACTATTGTTCCCCTACCCCTCAAAGTCTCCCCCCACCACTCAGGAAACCTCCAACGCACCACCTCACACTCACTGCTACAGTACACTTTCAGATCTGAGTTATTGGAATAGCCCCTCTCACTCTTATCAATTTGATTTACTGCTTAATTAAACTGATCAATTAATTAACCTCTTCCCCTGTCGTAAACCCCCTCTCAGATTTTGGTGGGGACAAGACTCAGTTGATCGGTCATTTGGAGGTGATTAGATTGCAGTTTATGGAAAATTGTTTAAACAATGTATGGAATATTGCTTAATTATTAATGGCAGTGTATGGAAAATAGTTTATTTATTTAGGTAAAGTGTTCCACTCATGGTCTCATGGTAGCGTTCTCACTTCTTGAGTGTGAGGTCCCACGTTCGATTACAGGTGGGGTCAGGGATTTTCACCTGCCCTGAGATAACTGGGTATTGTTGTGTCGTCTTCATCATCATCATTCATCCCCACCTCTGGCGGAGGAAGAAAACGGCAAATCACCTCCATTAGGACCTTGTATAGTACAGCATTGTAGGTCTCCTGCATCCTTCCCCTACGCTCTGTTAAGGAATTTGTCAGGAGTATTGTTTACTTAAACTATTTATAAGATTCAAGGCAGTGGACATTGGTGGCTCTGTGGTGCAGAGGAAGGTCTCATAACAGAAAATTCAAAGCTGTATTGTTTATTGATAAGAAATTCAGTTTGACGGGGTTGGATTTCTCTTGATCATCATTCTCTGCTGTTTGGGAAGATGTAGGTCTCGTAAGAAGTAATTACATAGGCCAAACATGTTGCGTAACATAGTGTTTGGCACTGTACTCTGGGTGTCTTAACCTAATGTTTGGCCCTATGTCAGCACTTAACCTATTGTTCTGTTAAGTGGTTTTCCATATCACCCCCATCCCCTTAAACTATTGTACCACCTTTTATACCAAATCAAGGAATTAGTTATGTCCTCCCACCATTTTCTTATACACTTTTCGAATTTCACATGCTATTGAATGCCAATTCTGGCGCACTCTTAAACTGTTGAACAGCGTTTTACATAAAAAATATGCAAATTAATTGTGCAAATTAACCTAGTGTTCTGCACATAACCTGCTGTTCTGCTCCATGCCACCCAGGCACCCACACCCTCCCCTTAACTATTGTACTGCTAACATCACATTGATATAAAAATTTATGCAGATTAATGCTGCAAATTAGTTAAATCTACATCCTTCACATGTATGGGCTAGCGTCCTATTGGTGGGGGAAATCGATGGAATATATTTTAAAGAAAAGTTTGCTAGTAAGAAACACATTCTGCCAACCAATGCCTAATGACGACACCACCGATTCCGCACACACTGCCAGGACCCTGATACACCGACAGCCCCTGTGAAGTGAAGACATGGCTATCAGCTGCCAAAACACAAGCAGGTGTCAGTTCGGGTCCTACGAACATGAGGCGGCGGCATCCCTTTCATACTTGACACCTGAGAAATACCTGTCGAAACACATGTCTACTTAGGCACCTTTGCTGGCATGATCACACATAGCCTTTGTACCTGCACTCCAGCGAGATGTTCACATAGTGGCACACGCTTGAGGGCGCAGCCAAAAGTTGTTAGTGTTATACTGCTATCACATCCTATGTAAATAAGAGACAACTCTACCTCTCGTAAATCGTAAAGTGCCACAGAAATAGACAATGGTCGCTTTTGTAGGAGCTTTCATGATGCCTCAGCTTGTCTGCATCGAAATTCTTATCCTAACAGTACCTATTTACAAATACAGCCCAGAATAACACCGAATGCATTCTTCCTGATGATCCTAACAGGACAGTACAACCATAATATCTCTTACTGAATTTACCCATCAAACTGCCACTGCCAGTGTGGGAGCACTGTCTGCCATTGTTTTCTGCAGACGAGACTTTCAGCGGCAAAAGTATTTTGTATAGATCGCCATAGTGCTCTGACAGTTGAACCCTGCAAAAGAGGTCTACAGATCATGAAATACATCTCACATAGTCACCGTGCCACAATGCAGCACCGACAGAGGAAATTGCCACGTAAACGTGGCCACAGAACTGTGTGTCAGCCGAAAAGAGACAGTTAGCCACGGACGATCCCTCACCCCAGGAGAATCATACTGAATCTTCTCAAATTTCTGCAGAGTATAAACGCTACACATGAGGTCCCGATGACAGCTCAATAGCTCAATGCAAACTGAGTATTAATTCACTATTTACCAGCCCAGGGGGAGACGTGAGCCAAATCATTATAAATTGAAGGCTTTCTCGGACTCTCTGAACAGATGTACAAAAGATTTTCAAGCCCCAGCTTGGAAAAAAGGCGACCACTGAGATGCTGTTTCCAACCCCAACCTGCTTGTATGGTGCTGTGATTTCTATGACCATCTCCAGATTCACAAGAATACTGAAACTCAGTATCTATAGTGCACATAATTTTGCACATACAAGAAATCTTTCATTGTCCTTGCGGCTATCGATGTGCTGAGTCTATACCTCCCTCATGAGAGGACACACAGTAGCGACCACCGAACATGTACCATGAAGACTGCTGTACAAAGGCTGGCTCAGTCTCTCTTAGCACAACGGTGTCATTGTTTTTGACTCCGACCTATTTGCCTACATGCTTCTACACCCATCTCCAGACTCTGTAATTACAAGAACACATGTATTTTCATATAGTTTGCCAGAATATTATACCATTTACGTGATACATCTTGATATCAAGCACATAGCAATATCGCTTGCATATTTTAAGGAAGTAGTTTTTCATTTTACAGTTTGTTATCATAGTTTACCATAAAGAAACCTGGAAGAAGGATGTATGTCACGCGCTGGAAATATATTTCTTACATTGGAATATTAACAGCGCTGAATTCCACATGACTGATAGGCCAGAAACTGAAGCGATCTAACATTATAACCTATTTTAAGTGCAGAACTGTGTAACCTTAGGAGTACATCTGTTTATGTTCTCTCTTACCAATATCCTCCTTGTACTGATCCCAGACACTAGAACAATACTTTGAAATTGATAGCGTAGCTGAGTTATGTAAAACGCAATGAACTCCATCCATCTTTAACTCCATCATGCTTAAAACCGCCCATTTCTTGTTCTTCTTAACTATCAGCTATTAGATCACAACACATTTAGATCTATTAGTGTACACCGATAAGGGGTGCTAATCCCCTCGACATGGGCACGTGTGGAGAAATCTTGTGTACATGGATGGGCGAGGATTCGGCAAACTCCATTCATTCACGAGACACAGAACATAGCGGTCTAATTCCGGTCAGTGGCAGATTAAGTTGGTAACATTGCTGTAGGGCAGGTTGGTCCAAGACAGTACTAGGATGTCTTTCAGTCTCTAATTTCATCCAAGACTGCGATGTCCATCTGCATAGAGATGGATTGTAAATTATGCACTGCCGGCCATTGTGGCCGAGCGGTTCTAGGCGCTTCAGTCCGGAACCGCGCTGCTGCTACGGTCGCATCCTGCCTCGGGCATGGATGTGTGTGATGTCCTCAGGTTAGTTAGGTTTAAGCAGCTCTAAGTCTAGGGGACTGATGACCTCAGATGTTAAGTCCCATAGTGCTTCGAGCCATTTGAACCATTTTTTTAAAATTATGCACTATGCTCGAGGTGCTATAAATACGTAGAGCACTGTCTGGTATACATTGATGATGTATATGTTTAAGAATTAACAATGATACTCGCAAAATAGACAAGGGGCGGTTTTGCTGTGATACTGAAACTGGGAAGCATACCGTCACATCATTGGTCAGTGTTGAAATTACTGTAAAATTGCTAAAATTGTTTGGACTATCAACTGTGATGCTAATTATTACAGTACATTGATGGTGCCCTTTCCATCCCATCCATCCACTGGTACACTATTGGTTACCACATAATGGCTGACTGACATCGCTTGTTTGAGATGGAGAAAGAGCTGCGATAAAAACCTTATCGAGTTCTCTATTGGCTGTAGTTAGTGGAGCTTTTAAAGTTCGTAATTTTTCTCTGTTGGGTGGTATAGAATAACGATTATAGTATGTTGGGGTAATAGGCGTGAGGGATGTGGATCTGCTTCTGATTGCAGTACCTGCATGTAGTTTAAGGATGCGCCACATCGCAGTAGCAAAATCCTCGTCCTTCTCCCATTTCCCGTACTGTCTTTTATACTACCTCGTGTTGCAGGAGCAGACTTCATTTGGCACTGACCTTAAACATCGTACACTGTTGGTGGAGCTACTGCAACATGCTCCGATATCCACCCAACGGTCAAAACACGGTCCTTTCGCACTAATTCAGCTCACTCTGTTTCTACATGGATTGCAGAAGGTGATAGAGATAGTCCTCTCTATCTTCTGCTCAGTTCCGACTTCAATTGGAATGTTGACATGCGCAATGCTGCAGGAATGGCAGCAGTTGCAAGAGGCATAGGGACTGCCTAAAAAGCCACATTGGAATTTTACTGTAACAGACAGGTTCGAAAAAGGTGACGCGTTTCGAGATATGAGAGTGTCAGAAATCTGTTCAGAGAGTCCGAGAAAGCTTTCGACTTATGATTATTTGGCTCACTGCTCCCCTTGAACTGGTAAATAGTGAATTAATACCCAGTTTGCATTGAGCTGCCTCCGTGACCTCATGTGTCGCGTGTATACCCTGCAGAAATTTGAGAAGATTCAATACGATGAGTGTTTTGCACTGGGAGTATTGACAGTGTTCGAACTCCTACCACTCAGATCCCCCTGGGGTGAGGAGTCCTCCACGGCCGGCTGGCCTCTCTATGGCTGACATGCACTTCTGCAGCTGCCGTCATGGGCTGCATTTATGGTGGAAATTTCCTCCGTTGGCACTGCACTGTGGCGCTATGAGTACGTGGGATGTATTTTATGATCTGTAGACCACTTTTGCAGCGTTTAACTGTCAGTGTACTATGGCGATCTGTACAAAATAGTTTTGCTGCTGAATGTTTCATCCGCAGAAAACAATGGCTGACAGTGCTCCCACACTGGCAGCAGCAGCATTTTGACAGATAAATTCAGTAACAGACGTGACAGTTAGGACCATCACGAGGAATGCATTCAGTGTTATTCTCGGCTATTTTTGTAATCAGGTAATATTAAGCCAAGAATTTCCATGTCGGCAAGCTGAGACATCACAAAAGCTCCTCCAAAATCGGCCATTACCTAATTCTGCGGTACTTTACGATTTCTGAGATGTAGACTTGGCTCTTATTTACATAGACATGTAATGGCAATACAACACTGACAAACTTTTAGCTGCGCCTGCGAGGGTGAGCCGCTATGCAAACATTTTGCTGAGAGTGACCCACTATGTGAACATCTCACTGAAACAGAGGTACAAAGGCTATGTGTCATCGAACCAGCAATGGTGCCTAAGTAGACATGTGTTTCAACAGGTTTGCCTCAGGTGCCAAGTATGAAAGGGATGCCACTGCTGCATGCTTGCATGACCCGAACTGACACCTGCGCACAGTTTGGCAGCTGAAAGCTTTGTCGTCACTTCAAGGGGCTGCCCGTTCATCTCATCTCCTGGCAGCAGGTTCGGTGTTGGGTGTCGGGTGGCAGGATGTGTTTTTTACTAGTGATCTTTCATTTAAAGTATATTTCATCGATTTTCTCCACCAATAGGATGCTGGTAATTTAAAACAACTAGCCCATACATGTGAAGGATATCGATTTAACCAATTTGCATAATTAATTTGCATAATTTTTTTATATCGACATGGTTTTAGCGGTGTAATAGTTAAGGGGAGGGTGTGGGTGGGTGTGTGACATGGACCAGAACAGCAGGTTAAGTGCAGAACACTAGGTTAATTTGCATAATTAATTATATAAAATGTGGTACAAGAGGTTAGTGGGCTGGGTGTGGGTGACAAAGAAGAGTGCACCAGAAATGGCGTTCAAAAGCGTGTGAAATTCGAAAACTGTGCCAGAAAATGGTGGGAGAACATAACTAATTCCTTAATTTGGTATCAAAGGCGGTACAATAGTTTAAGGGGATGAGGGTGACATGGAAAACCACTTAACAGGACAATAGGTTAAGTGCTGACATAGGGCCAAACATTAGGTTACGACACCCAGAGTACAGGGCCGAACATTAGGTTATGCAATATGTTTGGCCCATTTAATTACTTCTTACAAGACATACAT
Source organism: Schistocerca cancellata (assembly GCF_023864275.1). NCBI lineage: Eukaryota > Metazoa > Arthropoda > Insecta > Orthoptera > Acrididae > Schistocerca > Schistocerca cancellata. The sequence goes on from NC_064632.1 coordinate 115,377,526, forward strand.
CTTTCCAAACAGCAGAGAATGATGATCAAGAGAAATCCAACCCCGTCAAACTGAATTTTTTATAAATAAACAATATACACTTGAATTTTCTGTTATGAGTACTTCCTTTCCACCAGAGCTCCAGCAATTTCCAATGTCTTGAATCCCATTAATTGTTTAAATAAACAATATTCCACACATTGTCGAACTTGTTAAAATAATATTCCAAACACTGCAATAGATTTCCTGACAAACCTAAATAAATAAACTATACTCCATACACTGCTATAAATAATTAATCAATATTCTATACATTGCCTAAATTGTTTAAACAATATTCTATAAACTGCAATCAAATTCCCTTTAAATGACCGATCAACTGGGTCATTTGCCCGCCAGTTTCTGGGAGTGGGTGTTTATCACATGGGAAGATGTTAATTAATTGATCAATTTAATTAAGTAGTAAATCAAACTGATAAGAGTGAGAGGGGCTATTCCAATGACTCAGACCTGAAAGCATACCTTTAGCAGTGAGGCGGAGAGAGTGGCCTGGATGTTTCCTGAGTGGTGGGGGGAGAGGGGGAGGAGGTGGGGGAACAATGGGTTAAGGACCTGTCAATAGAAGGAAGGATCCTTTTAGCAGAACAGTAAGCTAAGGACCTGTCAATCAAAGGAGTAGAGCAATAGGTTAACGCCCTTTCAGTCAAAGGAGAACAATAGGTTTACCCCTGATTGCATACCTGCCTCTTATGCAGGCAACTCTTAATGTGGGGTGATTCCCCTGTTCCCCCACTACTTACATGATGTGCTAAAACGACATTCACTGTAAGACTGCATGAGTGTAAGAAATATCATGCTCATATTTACATGCCCTATGTTCTTTGCTTCATCGAAATATCTCTCATTTGATTGACATTTCTTACAAAGACAATAGTCTTAGAAAATAAATTTGCCACAAAACGCATAAAGAGCCACTGTGAAGCATAGATTTCCGTATACTAAAACATTATCGGCTGTAGAATTAAGACTTGCAAAGCTATCTTGTTCTGATCTCTCCCTCCCCTACATTACCTGTCACTGTGACCCAGTTGGTTGCTCATTGTTGTGGCGTCATCCGAGACAGCTCACGAACACATCGGTAAACAAGGCCCCCATAGAGCATTCTTTGAAAAATCTAATGGGATTCCATCCGGACTTTCTCTACCATGCTTTCACTCGCCGTTCCATTGCTACCCTACCTAGGTCGGTCGCCTTCTGGCCTCTGCCAACTCGCTTCCAATACGCACCATAAAGGCCTGTCCCACCAGTCTCAGGTTGACAGTTGATGGTCTATTGGCCACCTTTCCTCTGCCAACTTCGTTCCACAACCCACCATGGAGGCCTGTCACCCTGGTTTCAGATTAGTGGTCTATTGGCCTCCTTTCCTCTGCGAACTTCGTTCCACAACCCACCATGGAGGCCTGTCACCGTGGTCTCTGATTAGTGGTCTACTGGCCTCTTTCCTCTGCCATCTCGGTTCTGCCACTCATTATAGAGGCCTGACACCGGTGGTTTACTAGCCTCCTTTCCTCTGTCAACTTGGTTTCATGACCCACCATAGACGCCCACCACCACAGTCTCAATAAACTGCTTTACTACAGACACACCATCCATTTTTGTACACGTGTTGTTGTGAACTTTTTTTTTTCCTTGTCCTGTCAGTGATCGCTCTCTAAAGCTTGTGCCGCTGCTTAACATCCGCCCTGTATGGGGCTATCTGGCGTGGGTGTTTGCGCATGCCAGCCAGTTGCGCGCCCGCCGCTGTTTTGGCGCAGCAGTCTGTTCCGCGGGATGGCGACGACACGGCCAGTGGCCTCAATTATCGCCAGCGGTCGGCAGCAGCGGCGTTAATCACGTCCCGTGTTGCACTGCCTGCGGTCGCCGAGCCTCGCAATTACACGCGCTTTTTGTTTAATGATCTGACACCGCCGACACCACCGCAACCCGTTTCGAGAGCGCGCGCGCCTGAATTTTTCGCGGTAAACATTTCAGCTGCAATGTTGGTCTGCGTGTTCGCTGTTGTCATCACACTGACATTAATCCGACAACGCTGCTCTGACGGTCCTGTGGCGTTGAGAGAGAATTTCGGTGGGCGGCTCTGCACAATCGAAAATCAATAATGAACGGTGAACTCCCACGGCGAAAGCCAAATATTGCAAACACCACATGGGGCTGCAATTCTGACACGAATCTGTCAATGCACAGAACAGCAATTTACAAGATTACTGCAGTTTATTGCCTCTATTGTTTATATAAAAAGACATTGCAGGTGGTGAACAAGTTTCGGACAAACATTGCACCAAATTGAAATCGCAAAATTTTCAGGTTCAGAGATGACCTATTGGACCATTTCCAGTGCCGTTACTCAGTTCTATGTCGACGCTTTTCTAGCTCTAGTTTCTTCTAACAACTCTTTTTATTAGTCTTCATAATCAAAACATGACTCTCTTCCATTGCTTCTCGGGTTACGGCTGAGGAAACAAACACGAGAATGACTTGTATCTCTTCGTCAACTTAACAGTTCATTTTTGTAGCAGCAGATTAGAAGCTTAAATATTTTCATCAAAAATGAATATTGGCGCTATAAAGATCTCACCAAGGAGCACAGTGACACTGAAAGTTCTTTACTTTTCTTTTTCCGTTTGAATCACGTAAGGACCGCGCATCAGTTTCAATGCTTCCTCCTTTGTTCTTCTATCTTCTTCCTCCAGTATTCTTCCACCTTCTCACTGTGTATTCTTTTCCGCTCCTGAGTCCATTTTGACATTGTCCTCTTCTCTTTCCGGCCTTGAAATCCTTCCATTTTTAACACATTCATCTTACAACTCTCTCCGTTGCGTCTTTTTCTCTTATGTTGTTTCTTTTCATCTTTCGTAACTTCTTGAAACCAGGAGATTGTTGACTTCTTGTCCGTAAGATATTTATAAATCTGTTTGGTTAACCTGTTGCAGTTCATTTTGCATAAATGTCCAAAAAATAGCAGTCATCTCTTCCGTAGCGTTTCAGTTACGTTTTCTGTGTTGCGATATACTTCTTCATTACATCTTAATTCCCATACCTCTGTCTTTCTTAGCGGACCAAGTATTTTTCAAATGATTCTTCTATCTACGACTTCAAGTTTGTGTAAGTTGTAATTCCATACTAAACATTCCATTTCATAAAGACCTTCCGGTTTTACTACCGTATTGTAGTGCTATAGTCTCAAATTTTATAGAGACCTTTTGTTGAAAATGTTAAATACATGGTTATGCCACATGCTCTCCGCATTGTACGTATTCTTTCTTCTACAGTGAATTTTTCTATTCCATTTGTCCCAAATATTTAAATTTATTAACCCTCTCTAGCTGTCCAACATCTGTCACTAGGATTTCTGGAGCATTTTTTTTTATGTTTGTCATAGATTTTGTTTTCTCTACAGAAATTCTTAAGCCTGCTTTGCGGCTATTTCTTCTAAGAGATTACTTTGTAGTTCTTCAATTGTTAGGTTTTCAGACAGAATGGCAAAATCATCCGCAAATGCTAGACAGTGAATTTCAATACCTTGTTTTTAGTCTCCACTCTTATTGGTAATAGCGTATGTTCTTTTACTTTTTGTTGCCATTCTCTTACTATTTTCTCTAGGACGCAGTTAAACATGAGTGGAGACAGGCCGTCAACTTGCCTTACACCTGTTTTTATTTTGAGTGCCTTAGATATTTCATACCGAAACTTTATTTTTGACATGGTGTCTATGAGCATTTCACGAATAAGGTTTGCTAGTTTAGATTTAACGCAAGATTTTCGCATCAACTGAATCAAATGTCTTTTTAAAATCTATAAATGTTACAACTATGTCTTTAGAGTTTCTATGTGATGGGTTATGGACTTTAGGTTGAAAATCTGTTCTGAGCAAGATCTGCCTTTTCTAAATCCACTCTGCTATTCTCCCAAATGGCTATCGAGTATTGTTTCAACCTTGTTTAGTAATATTATTGAAAATATTTTATAACCCACAGGCAACAGAGATAGACCTCTGTAGTTTTTTAGATCATGCTTATCACCTTTCCTGTGCAAAGGATGGATAAAAGCCACTTTCCAGTTTTTGGAATCTATTTTTTTTCTTTTCACCAGTCTTTTGCCCTCTACAGGTCCTTGTAATACTACGAAAGTTACTTCCTCATATCTTAGCTCGTGTCCAAACACTCTGGCCCCCCTTCTAGTCACTCTTTACCACATATCGCTTTCCGCACTTTTTTGCGAATAACCTCCTCACTTCTTACTAGTTCATTTAATTTCAAGTATTCTTCTGTAACGCCAAAGTTTCCTTTGCTTTTAAGGTAGCAAAATTTCTTTATTTCGACCCCAGTTCTGATGTTATGTTTGTCGCTAATCTTTCTTCTGCTGATCCTCGTTACTTTCGGTTTTCTTTGCTTTACTCATCACCATCACAAATTGCAGTTGTTCTCCCCATCCCTTATATTTTTATATTAATTTAGGTATTCGCTCTTCAGACATCCTTTGAATGTGTTCACGCCGTTTCTTTCTGTACTCATCTCTTTTCTGAAGCATGCTTTTGATATGCCGTTCTTTCCTCATTTCACTACTTTTTTATACGATCTATGAGTCTGCAACCAGCTAGAGGTCATAGGAGTCTCATATCTGCTGCCTCAGCTCTCTTCCTTCAACTGTGTTATGAGTCCAAGTCTCTGACCCATACGTTAGAACTGGTACTTCATCACGTTATAAAATTTTAGTACTGTCTCTGTCCTTTTTGAGAATAGAGCGGTATATATAGTACCTACCAACGTTTGGAATTTTTGCAATTTGTATTCTTTGCTCTCAATCTATATTATGTACTTATTAACACAAATTCATTTGGTAATAACAGATACTAATGAAGCTTTAAACAGCCTCAAACACGCGATGTAAGTGGAGTGCATGGGGTTAATTGGTTTTACTGTTTTTAATAATGCAATTATACTAAAATAGAAATAGAAATTTTAGTAACAATCTGTGACCAAAGCCTCGAAATTTACAAAAATACAAAATTTGAGTTTTCTAGTTGAAGATATGAAATAGTGCAGCAGTTAATGTTCATCCAAAGCTACATAAATTAAACCAGGGATGTGGTGCTGCAACCGAATTTGCCAACAGGCTCTATAAATGAAAGACACTACCCCGAATCACGGCTTTAGCGATGAATATTGTAAACCACTTTTCTGCAATGTATCACACACACACACACACACACATGCAGGGACCCCTGCGACAGTTTCGTCCACCCATTACAAAGGAAGAGTGCTTAATTATTCAGTTTATACTACTTCCGATCACGGATTCATACTGGTGATGAAGTTGCAAATCCCATGATCGCGAACAAGAGCCAACTGCGTGAACATTTAACGAGTTGGATAAATTAATATACAACTTTCTACTAAAACATTAATTTTTTTCGCTGTCCTCTCACGCCATGAAAATACGAATGTGAACATGCCTACTGCATTGGTCATAATTACGCACTCCGACGTGTTTCTTAGTGCAGAAGTAGCGACATACACTATGTGATCAAAAGTATCCGGACATTGTGTTGCCATCTACTGCCAGGTACTCCATATCAACGACCGCAGTAGTCATTAGACATCGTGAGAAAGCAGAATGGGGCGCTCCGCGGAACTCATGGACTTACGAGGTGCATTCAAGTTCTAAGGCCTCCGATTTTTTTTCTAATTAACTACTCACCCGAAATCGATGAAACTCGCGTTACTTCTCGACGTAATCGCCCTGCAGACGTACACATTTTTCACAACGCTGACGCCATGATTCCATGGCGGCGGCGAAGGCTTCTTTAGGAGTCTGTTTTGACCACTGGAAAATCGCTGAGGCAATAGCAGCACGGCTGGTGAATGTGCAGCCACGGAGAGTGTCTTTTACTGTTGGAAAAAGCCAAAAGACACTAGGAGCCAGGTCAGGTGAGTAGGGAGCATGAGGAATCACTTCAAAGTTGTTATCACGAAGAAACTGTTGCGTAACGTTAGAGCTCGAAGTGCGGGTGCGTTGTCTTGGTGAAACAGCACACGGGCAGCCCTTCCCGGACGTTTTTGTTGCAGTGCAGGAAGGAATTTGTTATTCAAAACATTTTCGTAGGATGCACCTGTTACCGTAGTGCCCTTTGGAACGCGATGGGTAAGGATTACGCCCTCGCTGTCCCAGAACATGGACATCATCATTTTTTCAGCACTGGCGGTTACCCGAAATTTTTTTGGTGGCGGTGAATCTGTGTGCTTCCATTGAGCTGACTGGCGCTTTGTTTCTGGATTGAAAAATAGCATCCACGTCTCATCCATTGTCACAACCGACGAAAACAAAGTCCCATTCATGCTGTCGTTGCGCGTCAACATTGCTTGGCAACATGCCACACGGGCAGCCATGTGGTCGTCCGTCAGCATTCGTGGCACCCACCTGGATGACACTTTTCGCATTTTCAGGTCGTCATGCAGGATTGTGTGCACAGAACCCACAGAAATGCCAACTCTGGAGGCGATCTGTTCAACAGTCATTCGGCGATCCCCCAAAACAATTCTCTCCACTTTCTCGATCATGTAGTCAGACCGGCTTGTGCGAGCCCGAGGTTGTTTCAGTTTGTTGTCACACGATGTTCTGCCTTCATTAAACTGTCGCACCCACGAACGCACTTTCGACACATCCATAACTCCATCACCACATGTCTCCTTCAACTGTCGATGAATTTCAATTGGTTTCACACCACGCAAATTCAGAAAACGAATGATTGCACGCTGTTCAAATAAGGAAAACGACGCCATTTTAAGTATTTAAAACAGTTCTCATTCTCGCCGCTGGCGGTAAAATTCCATCTGCCGTACGGTGCTGTAATCTCTGGGACGTATTGACAATGAACGCGGTCTCATTTTAAAACAATGCGAATGTTTCTATCCCTTTCCAGTCCAGAGAAAAAAAAATTCGGAGGCCTTAGAACTTGAATGCACCTCGTAGAATGTGGTCAGGTGATTGGGTGTCACTTGTGTCATACGTCTGCATGTGATATTTCCGTACACCTACACATCCCTAGATCCACTGTTACCGATGTGATAGTGAAATGGAAACGTGAACGGACACGTACAACACAAAAGCCTACAGGCCGACCTCATCTGTTGACTGACAGAGACCGCCGATAGTTGAAGAGTGTCGTAATATGTAATAAGCAGACATCATTCCAGACCATCACATAGGAATGGCAAACTGCATTAAAACCCACTGCAAGTGCTATGACAGTGCGGCGGGAGGTGAGAAAACATGGATTTCATGGTCGAGAAGCTCCTCATAAGCCACACATCACGCCGGTAAAAGCCAAACGACTCGTTGCTTGGTGTAAGAAACGTAAACATTGGACGATTGAACAGTGGAAAAACGTTGTGTCGAGTGACGAATCACGGCAAATAATGTGACGATCCGATGGCAGGGTGTGAGTATCGCGAATGTCCGGTGAACGTCATCTGCCAGCGTGTGTAGTGCCATCAGTAAGATTCGGAGGCGGTGGTGTTACGTTGCGGTCGTGTTTATCATGGAGGGCGCTTGCACCCCTTGTTGTTATGCGTGGCACTATCACAGCACAGGCTTGATGTTTTAAGCACCTTCTTCCTTCCGTCTGCTGAAGAGCATTTCGGGGCTGGCGACTGCATCTTTCAACACGATCGAGCACCTGTTCATGCTGCACGGCCTGTGGCGGAGTGGTTACACGAAAATAACATCCCTGTAATGGACTGGCCTGCACAGAGTCCTGATGGAATCCTATAGAAAACCTTTGGGATGTTTTGGAACGTCGACATCGTGCCACACCTCACCGACTGACATCGAGACCTCTCGTCAATGCGGCACTCCGTGAAGAATGGGCTGCCATTCCCCAAGAAACCTTGTAAGTAGGCTGTTTAGGTTTTATTATTGGTAACGCCACGTTGCGCTCTGTACGAAAATCACTGGCTGTGCTGTGTGCAATCTGTGGCTAGTTTGCATTGTTGTCTGCCATTGTAGTGTTGGGCAGCTGGATGTTAACCGCGCGTAGCGTTGCGCAGTTGGAGGTGAGCCGCGAGCTGTGGTGGATGTGGGGAGAGAGATGGCGGAATTTTGAGAGCGGACGATCTGGACGTGTCTCATTAAGAAAGAGTAAATTTGTAAGACTGTCATGAACTGATATATATAATATGACTTTTGAACAATATTAAGGTAAATACATTGTTTGTTCTCTATCAAAATCTTTCTTTTGCGAAAAGTGCCTATCAGTAGTTAGTGCCTTCAGTAGTTTGAATCTTTTATTTAGCTGGCAGTAGTGGCGCTCGCTGTATTGCAGTAGTTCGAGTAACGAAGATTTTTGTGAGATAAGTGATTTGTGAAACGTATAGGTTAATGTTAGTCAGGGCCATTCTTTTGTAGGGATTTTTGAAAGTCAGATTGCGTTGCCCTAAAAATATTGTGTGTCACCTTAAGCATAGTCATGTATAACTGTTCTAAGGGGACGTTTCATATGTCGACCCTTAGCCGAGGATACCTCACTGAAATCTTCTGATTTTTTCTTGTAGTTTGTGTAATTAGTGTAGCTTTTGTTTATTGCTAGCGCGTAATTGTAGAGAGAATCGCCTTTGTAGTTGCAGTCTTTCATTGTTGTACAGTAAAACAGTTGTGGCATGCATGTAGATTTGCACCAAGTATTTCGCAGCTGCGCTTGCAATTAACTAGATATTATTTTCAGTGCTATGTTAATGTGTTTTCTTATTTTTCTCTTCAAATTGTGCTTTTCTGTGTTATCGTATCGTGTGAAATATTGTGACAATAATGGCGTGTGAAAAACGTAACACTAGGCTCCAGAGTAAACTGAGAAATAATAGTGACGACGAGTGTAGTTTATCAGCACCACTGTGTAATGAATTAACAGACATTCAAAGTGGTAATTTGGTAATTGCGCATTGGGAAATGGAGCGGGCGGCAAATAATGGCGTAGACACTCAAACAATTAGTGAACAGGGAAGCATTATCGATCGATCGGTCGGCAACAGCTCGCCTCAGGAATCCGAAATGACAGGACACAATTTCGCAAATACTGCAGATTCAGGTTTTGGGTCCTCACCGTTTTCTCAAATAAGTCAAGACACATTTTCTGCTTGTCAAAATGTGAATTTTGCCGGTGCAACTTCACTGCCGAAAAGCACTGAGGAACATGTTTCAGACACCAGTGCATTGTTATTACAGTTAATGCAACAAATGGGTCAAAGGCTACAAAAGTTATACACAATGGAACAAAATCTTCAAAAGTTAGACACTATGGAACAAAATCTTCAAACGTTAGACACAATGGAACAACACCAGAGACAAACACAGCAACAGTTAGACGCAATGTAACAAAAGCTTCAAAAGTTAGACTCAGTGGAACATATGCTTGAACAAACACGTGAAGATTTAACTACTGAGTTACATAAAATCGAATCGAAATGTCAAAAAGTCTGTAATGACGTAAAAACACAAATTTATGAGCATTTCCAACCTATTTTTTCGCGGCATGAAAATAAATTACAGAATCACGAAGCAGCCATAAAAGAACTGCAAACTATTGTTCATGAAAATCATGAGAACTTGCAAGCTAAAATTGACTCAGTTGCATCTACCGATTCGGTTACGCAACTTGTAAAAACTCAGGAAAACTTAAACGACACAGTAGATACGATTTCAACACAAATGGACACTCTGAAACTTGGTTCAGAAAAACACACTGAGGAAATAAGTACACTATCGGAGAAAGTAGCCGAACTTTCGCATCAGTTCACTAACTTATCTACAAAGGTAGATGATGATCTGAATGACACAAGACCTGTAGCCATCACTGACACAGAAGAAATCAGAATCAAATGAATACAAAATACAACACAAAAGAGAAATCCGGGAAGTACAAGATCAGTTGGCACAAGTAATACAAAAATTACATATTTCAGAGGACATTCGCGCAACAACACGGGAAGAGGGACTTAGAAATACGGAAAAGCCACAAAATAATAACACAGGGCATTTCGGAAATTATGAAAGAAATTGGCAAGGTGCACCGTATTTTGAGATGGAATCGCCGACACGACGTAACAATGACCGATATGCTACTCGCCGACACGATGATTTTGACTATAAGCTGTTCATTACTACATGTAAATTCAAAACATTTAAGAATTCTGGCAACGACATTCATCCACAAGCATGGCTCCATCAATTCTCTCATTGTTTTCCTCCCCACTGGTCATTAGAGCACAGATTAGAATTTATGTGTGGCTACTTAGAGATTGAACCAGCTGAAAGAATGCGATCGGTCATTCATGATTGTCACAGTGAAGGAGAATTTTATCGTACCTTCCTCTCAGCATATTGGTCTCAAGCTACACAAGACCGAGTAAAACATAGCATCATAATGATGAAACATTTCGAACAATCTGAATTTTCCAGTCTTGTTAAATATTTTGAAGACATGTTGCACAAGAATTAGTACCTGTCAAACCCTTACAGCCCCTCAGAGCTCATCCACATTTCCTTAATCAAATTGTCTGAACATTTACGACATATTATTTTGGCAGGACGTTGCAAAGACGACATTGAAGCTTTTCAGGGACTCTTACAAGAATTAGAAATTGACACTGACAATCGCGGAATACAAACAGGAACACAACAATTACAGGTCACATCCGTCGCAATTCCGCGATGAAAGAAATAATAACTGCACACGACAAGGCTATTCTCACAACACAAATCGTGACCAAAACAGACACCACCCATATGACAACCATTGGCAGAGTAGTAATAATTACAGGGAAAGATCACCTCTCCGTGGTAGTGACTATCACAGAGACAATCAGAGAAACAGACAATATGGGAATCAAAATAATTATTATCAAGGGAGACAGAATAGACACAACGGTCCAGCGTGCAGTTACGATTCAGGGAGAAATTTTCCACCACATGACCGACAAGAAAGAAACTATGGAATCTACCGACATGACGACAGACGATATGATCGTAACGACAGACCTGAATTGCATCAGAACTGGCGGGATTCAAACAGGGCAGGGCCCTCTCGACAAGGAGAATTTGTAGAAGTTAGGTCTCCAAATCCCAATAACGACGCGCGCCATCAAAGAGACAATAGGCAATGACTCATACCGCTGGCAGCCACAAAAAGGCTTCTCTATGAGCTTTCTTATTGTTCCATTATTGTCGACGGAAATTATATTGGGAGTAGACTTTTTAAATGAATACAAAGCAATCTTAAACTTTCACTATGCTGAAATAAGTTTAGAGAAAGAAGGTAAGTCAATAGCTTTGAAATTTGAAGATTGGCTTTCAAACAATGATGAGGAAATTAATCGGCTTTACCTTCTGTTAGACAACAGTTCGCAACCAGACACTAACAATCACTCTGCACGTACTGAGAGGGATGATGTCTACGACATATTTGATACTAATGAGTTAATTCAGAATAAAATTCATACAATTGAGAACTGTAATGACACTGATAGGCAGGACCTTTTTGAGACTTTACAAGCGCATTCCACAGTTTTTACTCACAAAACAGGAACAATCAAGGGATTTCAATACCAAGTTCGTGTTCGTGAGCATACTAAATTTTGTGTTAGACCATACGTAATTCCAGCACATTATAGGGACCATGTTAGAACAGAAATACAATCTATGCTTGACGAGGGCATTATTGAGACTGCAGTAAGCTCATACAACAATCCATTACATGTTGTTGAGAAGAAAAATGGATCGATCAGACTTGTCTTAGATTCGAGACAAATCAATACTATCTTCATTCCTGAAACAGACAGGCCGCAAACGTTGGAAGAACTTCTTCAAAATTTTAATGGTGTAAAAGTGTTGTCTTCTATTGATCTCAGATCCAGCTTTTATCAGATCGAACTTCATCCAGAATGTAGAAAATACACAGCTTTTCTTTGTTTCGGCGTTTGTTATCAATTTCGAAAACTTCCTTTTGGTTTGAACATTTCTTCGGCAGCATTCATTCGCGGGCTAAATTCCATATTATCTGATTTCTTAAAACGTCACATCACCTTATATGTGGACGATATTCTGATAGCAGAAGCCTCATGGGAACAACACAATTGCATCCTCAACAGCGTGTTACATATTTTTGCAGAATCTGGAATTACAGTTAACTTGGAAAAGTCTGAATTCGGTAGGACAAAGGTGAAGTTTTTGGGACATATTATTTCTTCTGAAGGCATTCAGCCAGATCCTGAAAAGTTAGAAGCAATCAGAGCCATTCCAGTTCCATTCACAAAAAAACAAGTCCGCAGTTTTCTAGGTCTCGTAAGTTTTTACCGTCGTTTTCTGAATATTCAAATTCTAGTTACACCAAAACTTTGTTCTCTCACTGGAAAAAATACTATTTGGAACTGGGACGAACAAGCACAGTTGGAATTCAATTCTTTGAAAGAAGCGTTACTTAACGCGCCAATACTAGCTCATTCAGATCTGTCACAAGATTTCTGCCTTAGCACGGATTCTTCTAAAGTCGGTCTTGGTGCCCATTTATTTCAAGAAGCCATAGAAAATGATACTACTGTTCAGAAAACCATTGCTTTTGCTAGGTGAGTGCTAACAAAATCTGAAAAAAATTATTCCATTACTGAATTAGAAGCTTTAGCTATCGTTTGGGCATTTATCAAATTCCGTTTCTTTCTTTCTGGTAAGCACAAAAAAGTATACAGTGATCATCGTGCATTATAATTTCTTATGTCTTCAAAATTAAATCATGACAGGTTAAAACGTTGGGCATTGTTTCTGCAAGAATTCCACTTCACAATAGTCTACATTCCCGGCAAGGAGAACATTATTTCGGACGCACTGTCATGCGCACCGGCTGGGCTTGAGAAAAGCAACACAAAAGGCAACATCGAGAAAAATTTCAGTATTCTTTACATTCAGAAACTCGCCCTTGAAAACTTCATCACCACATCTTTAAAGGACATTGCTCATGAACAAGATAAAGATCCGATTTGGAAAGACATCAAAAGTAAATGGCATGAAAAGACACACACACAGATTCGGCATTATTATCTGGTTAGAAACAACATACTGTTCAAACGCTGCACTGTTGATGACAAGCTATGGGTACTTTGCATTCCTGACGATTTTGTTAATAAGCTCATTTGGTACATTCATTTCAGCTATGCACATTTTGGTCCACGAAAATGTTATCATATTCTCCGGACGACTTGTTATTTTAACAATATGGAAAAGAGAATTCGAAGAGTCTTGTCTATTTGTAAACTTCGTCAAAAGGCTAAACCATCTACTGTCTCACATCGTGCTCCATTGTTTCCTATCATTCCTTCTAAATTAAAAGAATTTGCTGCTGTTGATCTCTTGGGACCCCTTGTCAGAACATCTAACGGATTTTCGTACGTTCTAGTCACTGTTGAACTTACTTCAAAATTTGTTTCTTTCACTCCGTTACGTAAAGCCACTGGACGGTCTGTATCCAACGCCTTTGTTAAAAATTTCTTACGTGAAGTTGGACACGTTAGTAAAGTCATTCAGATCTGCTGTTTGGTCACGCATGCTTCGGAATCATAAAATCAAACCTGTTTTTATTCATTGTACTCACCACATTGTAACCCGTCTGAACGGATTATGAAAGAAATCAATAAGCTTTGCAGACTTTATTGTCACAGAAAGCATCAGCATCAGCATGGGGACAGATATTTACACTTATTTCAAAACGTGCTGAATGAGATGCTGCATGACTCCACTGCTTTAACCCTTTTCTTGTACTGAAGAATGAAGAACCACCGAACAGAATCAGAGAACTTGTACCTTTTCCGAATACACGTAAACTTCGACACAAAGACATAATTGATTTGGCTATTAAAAACATAAAATTTGCAGCAGACAAAAGGAGAAAACTACTCGGTAAAGCAAATGCAAAGAAATTATATATTGGTCAGAAAGTTCTCATTAAAGCTCATTCATTGTCACATAAGAAGAAACACTTGAGTCACAAATTCTTCCTAGTTTACAATGGACCTTACAGAATCCGACGTATACCACATGATAATTGCGTTGAAGTTGAAACTCTGCGTACTAGGAAGAGTAAAGGTTTACACCACATTTCACATGTAAAACCGTTTATTGAAAGATAATCTGTTTTTTAACTTAGTCTTTGCCATAAAACTTTTCAATTCACGCTACTAGTACACTTTGTCACACTGAGAAACTGTTAACATGCAACAATGTTTTGAAGTTAACTACCCAGTCTAGAACCTAGGGAACATTTTTAAACAGAAATTACGAATGCATTGTTATTGCGAACAGACGACACAGTGTTATTGTGTGTGTACATTCTTGCTTGTTAGTTGCACGATTACGTAACCACTATAAGGCTCACATACTTAGAACATTTACCAGTACTGCTAATGAGATTTTAATGCAACGTTTTGGTTTACTTGAAAATACATTCTGGATTTAAAGTACTTTCATTGAGATACTAGATGACACAGTGGTTAGTTTATGTGACAGCTACACGATTTTATGACGTCACTACTAATGAGTGACAATTTACAATGTTACTTTTGCGGTGTTTCTGTTTTATATCTGCACAGTTTTTCTGAATTCTTCTGTAAAGTAAAACATGTTTTAGTAGTAACTTTTGTGGTATAGCTACAATGTGACAGCCTTTGCAACAATACGTTACAGTATAGTACTTTCTTGATCATGGTAATGTACGTAATAACTACGATATCTATATGCATAGCATTTCACTTTTGTTTATCATGAGGTAAGTACAATGACTTATGCAGAACTTAGCTTCAGAGGACGATAACTACGACACTTCCACTGTAATCTGTAACAGCTGAGGGTATAATTACATTAATCCTCAGGGGGGTACACGCTTACTTTGTGTACCATGTGTTTGGCAAGCACAAGGAGCCCTAGCTAATATGGTATTTGCTTATACAACTTTACATATCGGTACCATATTTCTCTAACACAGAATTACACAGCTACCTGATTATTTAACAGAGAAACAAACATTTTTTTACTACATCAGTGACACATGTTTACACAATTACACAGTTGGATAACTTCACACTTATGAAATTGTATTTTGTCTGTACTTTGTGAACTGTTGATATTTTTTTGAACCATTGTGATACTATGAGAGCTTTGAATGTAGAATTTGGTATGGGGTCATGATTTTAAAAGTACAATTGAGGTAGATGACACTATTGAAATGAGCAGAGAATTTTTTTTAGGTTTTGAAATTATTGGAGGAAGCTACGACGATTCTGAGATTTGACTGAGGTGCTATGATGTTATTATTACGATGACGATGTGTATTATGCTGTTGAGATATGTTTATGATCAATAAGCTGATGCTATATGAGGAATTTGATTATGCTACATATTTATTATGATGAAATATTGAAGAAGCGTCGACGAACATGTACATGTGTAATAAGGATAGGAATAATGAGTAGTGGTTAGGGACTCTGACTTGTGAAAAAGGATGTTGGAAACCAAGAATCGTACTTTAAGGGTTATGAAATGTGTGTAAATGCGTGAACGTATCACAATGCCGGCGAAATTTTTTGGACACTGTTATATTTACAGGATTCTGTTCCTACAGATTTGTAACGCAAATATCTCGACCTGTGAAATTTTAATTGTATCAAACTGTCACTGTAGCGGTAACTGATGTAAATATTTCGGTAAGAAAGCTAAGTAACCTTTACGTAATGCGTTGTGGACACCCAGCTGTGCCAATCGCCTGAAAAAAGAAAGCCATTAGGTGGAGAAAAAAAAGAGGCTGTTAACCTCACTAGTGACATTCCTTTGTAGAAAGCATCGCAAATACGACACGCTCAAACTTTAAAACATATGATTACACTATGGAGCCCTTAATTTATGATATTTACTAAAATGCCTAATGAAATGATGAGAAACATTTTACATCTACTGTCTTTGTAGTTGAGAGATTGCTCATTTTGTTTAATATCTAGTTTCTAGCTGCACTGCAGCATTGGTTAAAATAAAATTTAATAGATGTACTAATATAAATATTTTATGCCATTAAATGACGATGGCGTCCTCTTGGGTAAAATATTCCGGAGGTAAAATAGTCCCCCATTCGGATCTCCGGGCGGGGACTACTCAGGAGGACGTCGTTATCAGGAGAAAGAAAACTGGCGTTCTACGGATCGGAGCGTGGAATGTCAGATCCCTTAATCGGGCAGGTAGGTTAGAAAATTTAAAAAGGGAGATGGATAGGTTAAAGTTAGATATAGTGGGAATTAGTGAAGTTCGGTGGCAGGAGGAACAAGACTTTTGGTCAGGTGATTACAGGGTTATAAATACAAAATCAAATAGGGGTAATGCAGGAGTAGGTTTAATAATGAATAAAAAAATAGGAGTGCGGGTAAGCTACTACAAACAGCATAGTGAACGCATTATTGTTGCCAAGATAGACACAAAGCCCATGCCTACTACAGTAGTACAAGTTTATATGCCAACTAGCTCTGCAGATGATGAAGAAATAGATGAAATGTATGACGAGATAAAAGAAATTATTCAGGTAGTGAAGGGAGACGAAAAATTAATAGTCATGGGTGACTGGAATTCGTCAGTAGGAAAAGGGAGAGAAGGAAACATAGTAGGTGAATATGGATTGGGGGGAAGGAATGAAAGAGGAAGCCGCCTTGTAGAATTTTGCACAGAGCATAACTTAATCATAGCTAACACTTGGTTCAAGAATCATGAAAGGAGGCTGTATACATGGAAGAAGCCTGGAGATACTGACAGGTTTCAGATAGATTATATAATGGTAAGACAGAGATTTAGGAACCAGGTTTTAAATTGTAAGACATTTCCTGAGGCACATGTAGATTCTGACCACAATCTATTGGTTATGAACTGCAGATTGAAACTGAAGAAACTGCAAAAAGGTGGGAATTTAAGGAGATGGGACCTGGATAAACTGAAAGAACCAGAGGTTGTAGAGAGTTTCAGGGAGAGCATTAGGGAACAATTGACAGGAATGGGGGAAAGAAATACAGTAGAAGAAGAATGGGTAACTCTGAGGGATGAAGTAGTGAAGGCAGCAGAGGATCAAGTAGGTAAAAAGGCGCGGGCTAATAGAAATCCTTGGGTAACAGAAGAAATATTGAATTTAATTGATGAAAGGAGAAAATATAAAAATGCAGTAAATGAAGCAGGCGAAAAGGAATACAAACGTCTCAAAAATGAAATCGACAGGAAGTGCAAAATGGCTAAGCAGGGATGGCTAGAGGACAAATGTAAGGATGTAGAGCCTTGTCTCACTAGGGGTAAGATAGATACTGCCTACAGGAAAATTAAAGAGACCTTTGGAGAGAAGAGAACCACTTGTATGAATATCAAGAGCTCAGATGGCAACCCAGTTCTAAGCAAAGAAGGGAAAGCAGAAAGGTGGAAGGAGTATATAGAGGGTTTATACAAGGGCGATGTACTTGAGGACAATATTATGGAAATGGAAGAGGATGTAGATGAAGATGAAATGGGAGATAAGATACTGCGTGAAGAGTTTGACAGAGCACTGAAAGACCTGAGTCAAAACATTCCATTAGAACTACTGATGGCCTCGGGAGAGTCATGACAAAACTCTACCATCTGGTGAGCACGATGTATGAGACAGGCGAAATACCCTCAGACTTCAAGAAGAATATAATAATTCCAATCCCAAAGAAAGCAGGTGTTGACAGATGTGAAAATTACCGAACAATCAGTTTAATAAGTCACAGCTGCAAAATACTAACGCGAATTCTTTACAGACGAATGGAAAAACTGGTAGAAGCCGACCTCGGGGAAGATCAGTTTGGATTCCGTAGAAATGTTGGAACACGTGAGGCAATACTAACCTTACGACTTATCTTAGAAGAAAGATTAAGAAAAGGCAAACCTACGTTTCTAGCATTTGTAGACTTAGAGAAAGCTTTTGACAATGTTGACTGGAATACTCTCTTTCAAATTCTGAAGGTGGCAGGGGTAAAATACAGGGAGCGAAAGGCTATTTACAATTTGTACAGAAACCAGATGGCAGTTATAAGAGTCGAGGGGCATGAAAGGGAAGCAGTGGTTGGGAAAGGAGTGAGACAGGGTTGTAGCCTCTCCCCGATGTTATTCAATCTGTATATTGAGCAAGCAGTAAAGGAAACAAAAGAAAAATTCGGAGTAGGTATTAAAATTCATGGAGAAGAAGTAAAAACTTTGAGGTTCGCCGATGACATTGTAATTCTGTCAGAGACAGCAAAGGACTTGGAAGAGCAGTTGAACGGAATGGACAGTGTCTTGAAAGGAGGATATAAGATGAACATCAACAAAAGCAAAACGAGGATAATAGAATGTAGTCAAATTAAGTCAGGTGATGCTGAGGGAATTAGATTAGGAAATGAGACACTTAAAGTAGTAAAGGAGTTTTGCTATTTAGGGAGTAAAATAACCGTTGATGGTCGAAGTAGAGAGGATATAAAATGTAGACTGGCAATGGCAAGGAAAGCGTTTCTCAAGAAGAGAAATTTGTTAACATCGAATATAGATTTAGGTGTCAGGAAGTCGTTTCTGAAAGTATTTGTATGGAGTGTAGCCATGTATGGAAGTGAGACATGGACGATAACGAGTTTGGACAAGAAGAGAATAGAAGCTTTCGAAATGTGGTGCTACAGAAGAATGCTGAAGATAAGGTGGGTAGATCACGTAACTAATGAGGAGGTATTGAATAGGATTGGGGAGAAGAGAAGTTTGTGGCACAACTTGACTAGAAGAAGGGATCGGTTGGTAGGACATGTTCTGAGGCATCGAGGGATCACAATTTTAGCATTGGAGGGCAGCGTGGAGGGTAAAAATGGTAGAGGGAGACCAAGAGATCAATACACTAAGCAGATTCAGAAGGATGTAGGTTGCAGTAGGTACTGGGAGATGAAGCTTGCACAGGATAGAGTAGCATGGAGAGCTGCATCAAACCAGTCTCAGGACTGAAGACCACAACAACAACATGCCTACAGATCCAGTAAATAATAATTTTATGATGTACTTCCAAGAAAACGAGGGAACATAAATAGACATTTCCCTTCACAGGAATTGTATAAACAATTTTTTTACGATATGGTAACTTGTTTGCTAGAGTAAGTTCTCGTGATGCATCACTCTAGTGTTAAGACGTGACATAGGTCTTAGACATGGACATTTTTACTGTAATATTTTTTTCTGCTTCAGCTTTGTCATGATTAGATATAAGTTATTGCATTTGCTGCTGCTGCTGCTTGCCAGGCATAGTGTTACTGAATTTGACTTTGTATTACTCTGTTAAGCCAGTTTTACTACTGATTTATTTTTCTTGTTGCTGCATATTGGCTCATATTAGTTGTAATGTTGCATTTGCTCTGTTAATTTAGATTTACTGCTGCTTGCTTTGCCAATTTGCATTTTTTGTCATTGCTATTTGTGTTAATTGTTTTGTGCTGGTGCATTGCCTCGTCCCTTAGTTTAGCATCTGAGCTCAGTAGATTTAAGTTAGCTTAAGATGGGGTAGGCTGTATAAGAGAACGAGTTATGATGAATTGGAAGAAATGCATTGAGAAGCTATAAGAAAATGGTTTGGCCAAACAAGGATTTTGAAAGAGGATGAATAGAATACAGAAAGCAGGCTTAGATAGGACTTTTTGGGAATAATGATGAACGAAGGGAAATCTCCATGCAAAATACTGCAGTAAAACAAACCCTGTCCTTTCCTTTTGTGTTATCCCTCTATGTGTTTGTGTACCCTTATGTATTTGTGTTCTTCCTGTCTTTATGTGTTTAGTTAATAAGATTTATGTAGTAGAATTTTTCTAGTACTAAGCTACATTCACTATGATGAGGAATACTGTTATCCTCAAA
The DNA here is from genome assembly GCF_023864275.1 of Schistocerca cancellata. NCBI lineage: Eukaryota > Metazoa > Arthropoda > Insecta > Orthoptera > Acrididae > Schistocerca > Schistocerca cancellata. The sequence goes on from NC_064632.1 coordinate 115,397,500, forward strand.
TATAATTTGCATTTACAGGGTGTTTCAAAAATGACCAGTATATTTGAAACGGCAATAAAAACTAAACGAGCAGCGATAGAAATACACCATTTATTGCAATATGCTTGGGACAACAGTACATTTTCAGGCAGTAGTTACAATTTTCAACAACAGATGGCACTGCGGTCTGGGAAACTCTATAGTACGATATTTTCCACATATCCACCATGCGTAACAATAATATGGCGTAGTCTCTGAATGAAATTACCCGAAATCTTTGACAACGTGTCTGGCGGAATGGCTTCACATGCAGATGAGATGTACTGCTTCAGCTGTTCAATTGTTTCTGGATTCTGGCAGTACACCTGGTCTTTCAAGTGTCCCCACAGAAAGAAGTCACAGGGGTTCATGTCTGGCGAATAGGGAGGCCAATCCACGCCGCCTCCTGTATGTTTCGGATAGCCCAAAGCAATCACACGATCATCGAAATATTCATTCAGGAAATTAAAGACGTCGGCCGTGCGATGTGGCCGGGCACCATCTTGCATAAACCACGAGGTGTTCGCAGTGTCATCTAAGGCAGTTTGTACCGCCACAAATTCACGAAGAATGTCCAGATAGGGTGATGCAGTAATCGTTTCGGATCTGAAAAATGGGCCAATGATTCCTTTGGAAGAAATGGCGGCCCAGACTAGTACTTTTTGAGGATGCAGGGACGATGGGACTGCAACATGGGGCTTTTCGGTTCCCCATATGCGCCAGTTCTGTTTATTGACGAAGCCGTTCAGGTAAAAATAAGCTTCGTCAGTAAACCAAATGCTGCCCACATGCATATCGCCGTCATCAATCCTGTGCACTATATCGTTAGCGAATGTCTCTCGTGCAGCAATGGTAGCGGCGCTGAGGGGTTGCCGCGTTTGAATTTTGTATGGATAGAGGTGTGAACTCTGGCGCATGAGACGATACGTGGACGTTGGCGTCATTTGGACCGCAGCTGCAACACGGCGAATGGAAACCCGAGGCCGCTGTTGGATCACCTGCTGCACTAGCTGCGCATTGCCCTCTGTGGTTACCATACGCGGTCGCCCTACCTTTCCAGCACGTTCATCCGTCATGTTCCCAGTCCGTTGAAATTTTTCAAACAGATCCTTTATTGTATCGCTTTTCGGTCCTTTGGTTACATTAAACCTCCGTTGAAAACTTCATCTTGTTGCAACAACACTGTGTTCTACGCGGTGGAATTCCAACACCAGAAAAATCCTCTGTTCTAAGGAATAAACCATGTTGTCTACAGCACACTTGCACGTTGTGAACAGCACACGCTTACAGCAGAAAGACGACGTACAGAATGGCGCACCCACAGACTGCGTTGTCTTCTATATCTTTCACATCACTTGCAGCGCCATCTGTTGTTGAAAATTGTAACTACTGTAATTTCGAAAGTTTGTCCGCCTGAAAATGTACTGTTGTCCCAAGCACATTGCAACAAACGGTGTATTTCTATCGCTGCTCGTTTAGTTTTTATTGCCGTTTCAAATATACCGGTCATTTTTGAAACACCCTGTATAATATGTCATTTTCTTTGTAAAGATGTATACACATTATTAATTCTGTTCTGTTTCAATTCTCATGTGTGAAATTAATGTTTCGAAAACTATTCTCATTATTTTATTTATTTACTTATGTCATAATTCCTGTAACACTGATGAATATGTCTCTTTCTATTCTTTTGTAAACCCTGTATTACTACTCTCTATTATTATGTTTTTAATGATGTTTTCTGTATCTTTGTAATTGTATTCTCATGTTATAAAATTGTAATGGACACCAGTTCAGCAAATTAAGTAACTTGCAAGCATTCATTTCAGTGCACATGTTTCTGTTGGTCATAGTAATGCACAATATGTGAGAAGCTGGGACTGTTAGTGTTTGCACGTGTGTTAATAATTCAGCAAGGGACTGGATAACAGCATTGCTGGTTCTAAGGACAATTCCAAAAACTTTGCGAGTGCACAAGTGGTGGTTTATGGACTTGCTATGCTGTCCGCAAGACTCTTCGATGGTGATTGTGCACCTGCACAGTCGCAACAGATGGCTGCTGGCCGTCTCTACAAGGACTACAGTGCGTCTGCATCTTTGATGGCTTACGAATACCATTATTTCTACAAGGACTGCACTGGGTCTGCACCTCTGGGGGCCCACCAATACCGTAATCTCTACGAGGACTACAGTGGGTCTGCTCTGTGATGACCTACTTACCAATATTCTTCAAAAGTTCGACTGACTCTGCTGTGGCTTTGCTCTGTTGTGGTCCATTACCTGTCTGCATGTCAAGAGTCAGCACTGTCTTTCCGTTGGAAGGACAACACTACTTCTTCAAGACTGCATGGAAATCCACTACTTCCATGTGCATTTTCTTTTACTGCTCAGACTTTGAGAAAAAAAACTGCAATTTTACTGTGATGAATGATCAGGACTGTCTTTATGGACTGTGAGAAAATTTTGGCTTTTGACCAACATGATATCAGTAAGTGTGTGCATATGATTTCTTTGTTATTGTAATTGTGAAAAATTTTTTTAACAAATATGTATTGGCCAGTGCCCAAAACAATTTGTAAAATTTTTTGTGAGGAGCATGGGGGCTATGTAAGTAGCCTGTTTAGGTTTTCTTATTGGTAACGCCACGTAGCGCTCTGTGTGAAAATCACTGGCTGTGCTGTGTGCAGTCTGTGGCTAGTTTGCATTGTTGTCTGCCATTGTAGTGTTGGGCAGCTGGATGTTAACAGCGCGTAGCGTTGCGCAGTTGGAGGTGAGCTGCCAGCAGTGGTGGATGTGGGGAGAGAGATGGCGGAATTTTGAGAGTGGACGATCTGGACGTGTCTCATTAAGAAAGAGTAAATTTGTAAGACTGTCGTGAACTGATATATATAATATGAGTTTTGAACAATATTAAGGTAAATACATTGTTTGTTCTCTATCAAAATCTTTCTTCTGCTAACAGTGCCTATCGGTAGTTAGTGCCTTCAGTAGTTTGAATCTTTTATTTAGCTGGCAGAAGTGGCGCTCGCTGTATTGTAGTAGTTCGAGTAACGAAGATTCTTATGAGGTAAGTGATTTGTGAAACGTATAGTTTAATGTTAGTCAGGGCCATTTTTTGCAGGGATTTTTGAAAGTCAGATTGCGTTGCGCTAAAAATATTGTGTGTCACCTTAAGCATAGTCACGTATAATTGTTCAAAGGGGACGTTTCAACCTTCCAGCACCTGATTAAATGTATGCCTGCGAGAGTGGAAGCTGTCATCACGGCTAAGGGTAGACCAACACCATATTGAACTCCTGCGTTACCGAAGTTGTAAGTCATTTTCAGCCAGGTGTCCGGATACTTTTGATCACATAGTGTAGCTGCATGGGTCGGCGCGTCGAGGCCACGTTGGTGTAGTGCAACTGTGGGTTATCATTGTCCGTAGTGGAAGCCATTGCTGCCTGGGGTTGGTTAGGCCGGAGTGTGGCTGTGCCCTCTCTTGTGGATCTCCCTGTACCTCCGACCCTCTTGCTGCTGTTGCAGTCCTTTCCAGCAGGCCTGCCGTTTTAAGTTCTGTGCTCCGATATGCCAAATTGTTTGACGTTATTTTTCTGTCGGAAACCGTTCCATGTCGTGATTGCACTACTTTACACTCTGTCTCAGCAGCGTGTACTATACGGCTATGCATATTTAAATCTGTTTGTTGTGTCTTTAAAACGAGTTTTCTACGGTCGTGCCAGGCACGTATCATTTAAAATGTTTAAACGTGAAGCCCGTGAAAAACGCTAAGACCATTTAATTCTGTTAGTGACTCTTAAACTACATTCAGTTTGGGGTGTCGTTATAAACGCTGCAGATTTCAAATCTGTTTGCTGCAAGTTGCTGGTATTCGGTGTTACTTAGTTTAATCGAGCCTCTTAAACGCCCAGTGCTTCCATAACTCGAGTTGTGCAATTGAATGTTAATATGCCGTCCATTTGCATTGTACCCTTACGTAAAGAGGATAAGTAGAAACCGACTAGTCACAATTAAGTTTCACCTCGTTGTCCGAAAGTTCGTCTTTATGTATCACAATATGAGCTGCGTGATATTTAAAAAAAAGAACTATTGGTTCCTCTGATCGTTTAATTTAGTGTTTGCTATCTTAGATTAGTGTTGAGTAAAAGGTTGACAACTTCACAAGAGCTACAACGCTTCGCCATAAATGTATTGGTTTTTCCATATGTTGTAGAGTGCAACTTGTTTGTGTCGTGTCCGTGGCAGCCTTAGATGCTGCTGGTGCCAGGCGCAGCCAGTGGGGCCCAGTACTGCAACGACACGATGTTGGTGAGAAAGCGTCTTCCTCAAGAAAAATTTTTACTTGTAACTCATGCTATTTAAGTAACAGGAAGTAGAGGGTACCGCAGAATAGACATACGAAATTTTCTGTTTGAAGGATTTTGTTTTTCTACGTTTCAGTGTTGTGAAATTGCCTCATGCTTAAATTCCCCTTGACAAGGGATTGGTACTGTCCTTGTGATGATTAACTTTTTTATGTTTAAATTCAATTGACGTATGATTTCACTAGCCGTGCCCATATGTTAACGTCACAAGAGTGATTTTGTTATACGTTGCGGCTTTCATATATACGTAGATATCCTATATTTATTAAGAATTTACGATTTTTATTAATTTTGTGCGCCATATTCCAGGGGATAATCGCCGGTGTCTCTGAACTATATATTTAATATATTTTTAGTTTTAGTTTTTCATTTTATTGCTACATTTTATTTACATGAAGTTTATCGGCTAAAAACTGGTTATTGTAGTCTGAATATGTATGCCGATACCTGAGTGCTGTGCTATAATGCTATTACGTTTCGGTAAATAAAGGAACTAAAAATATTATTATACTCATTACTTAAATGGTTTGGTCCTGCTACTTCCGCAGCCATGTGCTCTGCAATCACCCATTAGGATGAACGCGCTTTCAGTTAATTAACATCCAGTCTTCACTAGTCTACCCGGTTGACAGTTTAAACAATAGTATCAGCAAGAATAATAAGTACAGCACAACGCAGACTAATGTCATAGGCACTACCATAAGCACTAAAAACACAGTAAACATTGCAGGCACCGGGAAAGAAAACCGCCAGCACTCCTGCATCCAGTCGACCCCGCATTCACTTTATAGGTCTACTATAAATGAATCATCCTTTTTCAGATTTCTTTTTTTTTTCGAAGTATAGAATGAACAAATATGACTGATGCATGAGTAAAACCGTACACCCACCAAGTTTCCATTCACAAGTATTCCATAAGTAGCCCTCTTGTCACACGAAACACGTCCAAGTTGTAGTAAAGTTCGTTCAATACCTTACGTAGCAACATCATATCAGTGGTCATCGCAGCAGCACTGATGTGTTTCCTGAGCTGTTGCAGTGTTCTTGGAAGTCGGTGTACGCAGACACAGTTCGTTATGTACACCCAAAGCAAACAGTCGCAAAGCGCTGGGTCAGGCGACCTGTGGGGCAGGGGGAAGGTGGTGGGCTAAGGAACAGAGCCACATCATCTTCACCATTAGGTCCAATCCAGCGATGCAAAAGTTCGTCGCTTACATAGCGACTAACGTCGATGCTGCAACGAATGGATGCCTGCAACGATTGGATGCCCCGTCTTGTCGGAAGATAAAATTCTTGGAACTGTCAATAACCTGTGGCACCTGAGGAGACAACCACAACTGCAACATACCGAGGTAACAGCTACCAGACCCAGTCTTCTCCCAGAAAAAAACGGCCCATGCCGCTACGCCTGTGAGGTTGAACGAAAACATTAGTCTTCGGCCAATCTCGTACACGCGTCACAATTTCATGAGGATTTTCAGTGCCCCACACTCTCACATTATGGCTGTTACCCTTGCCTGATAAATGGAAGGTTGCTTCGTCACTTAGTATCAGCTTGGCGGCGAAATTTTCTTCCTCAAGTGCTTCCTGTGTTGTGACGCAAAACTGAGGATACCGGTCATAATTACCCGGTTTTAATTGTTCGAAGAACAGCAGACGGTACGGTTTGAAATGTAACCAACATCGCAATTTCTTCCACAAAGTTTGCAGCGATATTCCCAGACCGTGGTTTGCGCCAACAGTTAATTAATTAATTAATTAATTAATTTATTTATTTATTTATTTATTTTTTGACTGCGTGTGAAACTTTCCCTCGCCCTCTCCACCGTCACATCTGGCATATCACGTCAACCGGCACTTCTCTGTTTACGGAGAGCCAATGTCCCAAAACTGTCGATACCAACCCACAATACTCTGTTTACATGACGTTCCTTCCCATAATTCTTTCTGAATGCAAGCTACATGGCTATAACCGATAAACATTACACTTTTTTTTCTCATTTTGTCAAGACACGGCCCTCGTAACGCCATCTGGAGGGCAAACTGCAAACTCAGTTAGTTGACTGTTCTATTCATGTATCAGTCGTATTTGTACACGTAATACCTTGGAAAATACAAATCTCTCGAAACGAATGGTACCTTACAGCAGTGCTTTATTTTTTTTCTGTTGATTGACAGCCACTGGGCTGCCCCGTTTCTCGCTCGCAAGCACCACGCACCGCCACTAGCGTTGTGTCCTCTTCGGTTCTGGCCCTGTCTGCTCGCTTTTCAGCTCCAGGTGTCTTCCTCGCTTCGGTGCCCCAAGCGGATACACCAATGATAACTACTGCTGCCCCCCCCCCTCCCCATTCCGCTTTCACCCCTCCCTCCACACACACACACACACACACACCCACACACACACATTTCCATCGCGTCCCTTATTCATATCTATGCAAGGTGCTCGGAAATTTCCCTTACAAACTTATAAAGGGGAGTGAGTGGAAAATATTTTGAATTGGAACCTGTGCCGGGAAACGTTTGACAACATGTTGGTAACGCGACCCCTGTTACACTTAATTTATTAGGCGTGACCCAGTACATCACTGCCCCGGCCACGGTTTTCCAGTTGTCTACCTACCAACCTACATTATTCCAGGAGCGGCACTGCAGGCGATGTCATGCTGTTAGCAAATGCACTCGCCCCGGTCGTCTGCTTATATCCCAAGCGTCTTTCTGTAACTACTATTCCGCGTTCAAAGTCTGTTGATTCCCATCGTGCGGTAATAATCACCTTGGAAACCATTTCAAATGAATCATTTAATCACAAATGACAACTCCGCTAATACACTGCCCTTTTATACCCTGTGTGCCTGACACTACCGCCATCTATTGAAAGGGTACAGTACCGCCCGACATTGAAAATAGGTACAACATACTTCATTATTTTTGTCAGAACAACACATTTTTTTGTAAAATAACTCAATTTCAATTAATACAGCGAAGCCGGATACCAGTGTGGGAAAGAATGACAATTTATTTATTTAATTGATCACAGGTGCACTCCCGCAAAGTAAATCCCTACATCCAGATTGGTGAGATCTGTGAAATGAATGAATGTATGGTCGTCTGCTAACTGCAGATAGTGAATGTGAATATATGATCATCTTTGAGTCGATCCTTTGGCCACCTTTGGTGGAACCAAAGAGATGAAATTTACCAGAGCTTTGAGCGCCTGAAATGTGGCTGACCAATACTGTAGCAAGGTGCTTCCCCCACCTCGACAGAGATGGGAGATGACCTGGAGAATGGCCACGTTTCGGCACTCTGCCACTGGATCTTGTGCTGTTAAGACCTGTTTTAGTTGTGCTCCGTAATGACGAAAGAGTGGAGACATGGCATGCATGTGGAATATTTAAGAGAAGTTTGAAATAATGATTTCTCTATTTCAGGAACTTTTGTGGGGAGAATTAAATGTCAGGCAGGTAATATTAATGGGATTGTAGTAATCTTCGGAAGTGACCAATGGTCACAATGAAACCACGTGTAGCAATAAGTTGAAATACTTCCGTGTGCTTAAGTTAAGCTGAATTACTAGCATGTGTACAATAAGTTGAAATATTTAATAAATAGCGTGTGTGTCATAAGTTGAAATATTTAAGAAATGGCGTGTGCAGTACTTGAAATTAGAGACGAGTACTTCCACGTGGTGAGTACTGTGTGAGTCTCAAACTGTGTATGAGACGAAAAGATAAAGAGAAGTACTCATCCATGGTATCAGTTGAGGACTCGCGTGTGTGATGAATACGTTCTTAATATTACTTTGCGTGATATGATTCCGTGTGACGCTAGATCCAAACTCTGAGAGAGAAGCAAGGTGAGTCGGCCGTCTATCCAGCAACCCCACATGGCTTGCATTGCACAGGAAGACGTGCATATATCTCCAGAGTTCATAGTAGGAAAGTAGAATTAGCAAGTGGGGCAGTGTCGTGTGAAACTGGGATAAATATTAATTGAAGTGGGAAAGCTGAAAGTGATAATGTTGTGACTATTTAGTGTTTTATATTTCTTATTACCGTGTGATGTATGTCATGTAATTTGGGTATGTGTGGTTTGCATGGGAGAGTAGCAGGGTAGTTTCAAAAGATTAGTGGGTTATGCTTGTTCCTTCTGTACCGCTCGGTCTGGAGGAAAGTTTCGTGATGATGATTGTGAGAGTCGAAGTGTGAGGTATAATAAAAGATCCATCATCCTATCCAGAAAGTGCACTGTAGCGTTAAATAATTACGAGACCATAATATAGAGATTCACCAATGTAAAGTCATGCCCACTGGGCGGAATTTCTCATGTGTTATTGTTGTAGGTTATAGAATTTGTGTGTTTAGGTTAGAGAATTTATCGGAATAAATAAGATAGTGAAAAGAAAAAAGATTGGTGGACTTTTCCATTGAATTGTATGTTGCCATAATGTCCCGAATTTATAATGTGTGTGCCATTCATATTCAGTGCGGTGGCCACGTGTAGACAAAAGCCGTTAAATAAAAAAAGGAAAGAAAATGTGGTATTGCCAGTGCGTAGTGTACAGTCAGAGTTCTGTAAATTACTGATAGTCAGATGCGTGTTTCCGTTGCGTATTATTCATACAGGAGGATAATTTGTAACTTAATTGTGAGTACGAGAGTTCATGTTACTAGATAAATAAGAATAAATCCACTCGCTTGGCAGACCACTCATCTTGCAGGCCTGACTGCTTGATGCCACAGTATGAGCAAGGCATGTGGGTGCCTCTCACTATTTACATGCATAACGCTATTCCTTGACTTTTGTCACCTCAGTACATGACATTCTCTACTGGGTATCAAATTTTGAATGTTGATGCGAGAAAACACTCCAAACAGCTGCTGATATTTCAGCCATAACAGCTAAGTTACATAACCTAGCAGCATCTTCAAATAAAACGTAATCTGTCTTTCTAAACTTGTCCAACTTCTTAGGACCTACTGTCTCATGAAAAACAGTAAGAAGTGTTAATTATATTAAAAGAACAGTAAACCCTCAGAACTAAAGTAAGAAAGGAAACTGTACTTAAGTTCTACAAAATTACGTCAGTGCCAGACATATCACACGGAAGTGAGTCGTAGACTGTAACAAAAAGAAGTGAACGAAGAATACAAGCGTGGGAGATGCGATTCCTAGAAAAATTAGTTGGGTACACGTTATCCGACAGGAGGAGGAATGTTGAATTAGACAGGAACTTGGGTGAAAACCTTAATGAGCATATTAAGGAATACAGGAACAGCTGAAGATCTATATCTTAAGAATGGAAGGCGTGAAACTCCCAAAATTAATGAAGAATTATTAGTCAGTCGGTCGAAGATCTTTAGGGAGACCGGAAAAAAGGTGGAAAGATCAATAGTTTCAACCAAGTAGGCGTAACAGGGAAATGCCTACCGCATGCAGGATAATTAAGAGGAAGACCCTTTCTTTTCCAGTACATTCTGCAGTGCTGTTACACAGAAATCACCGCTCCACAGTACCGTAGCGCGTCACTAGATGAACCAAAACAAATAAACAAATTAGCGCAGTTCATTTAGTGGACAAGTTTGTTTCCTATAGCGGCATGCTACTATATTGTGGCGTGTGGATTTCTACGTGTTCCCGGGTGCATAAAAATACCCTAGAAAGGTAACTTAATTTTCTCTAGGTGATAATCAAAACTTCTCTTCGTCGATATTTTGGTGGTAAAGTGCCGCACTATAGCTCTAGAGCAATGTTCCAGAAACTGTTAATAATAGCTCCCCGACGTTTTGAGAATACAAATAACTTTTCAAAAGTTTCATTATGATTCCTGTGTTACACTGTAGGAAATACTGCAACCTGCCCGAAGTCTTTTTGAAGTGATTTTATTGTACCATTACTAGTTTCAGACCCGGGCTCATCGTCAGATGGTAGCGTTGACTTCTTTGCAAGTTTTACATTTGTGTCTTCCTGAAAAGCCCTACTTTATATATTATGAGACAAAGGTTTGATTTCTTTTACAGTCCAAACTGATCAATGAACTCAGTTCTCCAACCAAAACGGAAAAAATAATGATTTAAAATAGAAGTAATCAGTTAATAAAACATGTTTTTCTCAGTTTTTAAAAATTTTATTAACATTCAAACTGAACAAGGTCTTCCATGAAGTAACCAGAATTCTCAGTGTTATGTTAGAGCAAAAGTTTGGGAACCCCTGCTTTGGAGGTCTCAGGTTCGATTCCCAGGCAGTCATTGAATATTATCTCAAAGCGCATTTTTCACGAGTGGCAATGTTTGTTGATGCGAAAAATAATGATTGCGCCTTGGTTCGCATTGCACGTTTAACTGTAGGTTCCCCTATAACCTGCTGGGTAAGTTACTTCAAAGGTAAGAGCAAGGCAATGAAAGGCATACAATCTCCAAAAACACCATGCCTAGTAAAATCCAGTTGTGTTCAAAACAATCATCTTGCTGATGACAGATTCCATTTCTTAAAGTTAATTAAAATTTCATGACTGCCCCTCGTACAACATCCGGAGGCAGGTCTACACTGAAGTGACAAGAATAATGTGATAGCGATATGCACACATGCAGATGGCACCAGTACCTCTAATACAAGGTATAAAACAGCAGTGAATTAGCGGAGCTGTTGTTTGCACTCAGATGATTCCTGTAGAAAGGTGCCGGAAGTGATTATGGCCCCACAGCGGGAACTAGCAGTCTTTGAACGCGGAATGGTAGTTGGACCTGGACGGATGGGACATTGCATTTCGGAAATCATTAGGGAATTCAATATTCCGAGATCCACAGTGCTAAGAGTGTGCCGAGAATACTAAATTCCAGGCATTACCTCTCAGAACGGACGACGCAGTGGCCAACAGCATTCACGTAACGACCGGGAGCAGCAGTATCTGCGTAGAGTTGTCATTGATAATAGGCAAACAGCGCTGCGCGAAATAACTGCAGAAATCAGTGTGGGACGTACGACGAACGTATCCGTTAGGACAGTGGGGCGAAATTTAGCGTTGATAGGCTATGGCAGCAGACGACCGACGCGAGTTTCTTTGCTAACAGCACGACATCGCCTGCATCGCCTCTTCTGGTTTCGTGAGCAAATCGGTTGAACGCTAGACGACTGGTCAGATGAGTCCCGATTTCAGTTGGTAGGACCTGATAGTAGGGTTCGAGTGTGACGCACACCCCACAGAGCCATGGACCTACAGGGTGTTTCAAAAATGACCGGTATATTTGAAACGGCAATAAAAACTAAACGAGCAGCGATAGAAATACACCGTTTGTTGCAATATGCTTGGGACAACAGTACATTTTCAGGCGGACAAACTTTAGAAATTACAGTAGTTACAATTTTCAACAACAGATGGCGCTGCAAGTGATGTGAAAGATATAGAAGACAACGCAGTCTGTGGGTGCGCCATTCTGTACGTCGTCTTTCTGCTGTAAGCGTGTGCTGTTCACAACGTGCAAGTGTGCTGTAGACAACATGGTTTATTCCTTAGAACAGAGGATTTTTCTGGTGTTGGAATTCCACCGCGTAGAACACAGTGTTGTTGCAACAAGACGAAGTTTTCAACGGAGGTTTAATGTAACCAAAGGACCGAAAAGCGATACAATAAAGGATCTGTTTGAAAAATTTCAACGGACTGGGAACATGACGGATGAACGTGCTGGAAAGGTAGGGCGACCGCGTATGGTAACCACAGAGGGCAATGCGCAGCTAGTGCAGCAGGTGATCCAACAGCGGCCTCGGGTTTCCATTCGCCGTGTTGCAGCTGCGGTCCAAATGACGCCAACGTCCACGTATCGTCTCATGCGCCAGAGTTCACACCTCTATCCATACAAAATTCAAACGCGGCAACCCCTCAGCGCCACTACCATTGCTGCACGAGAGACATTCGCTAACGATATAGTGCACAGGATTGATGACGGCGATATGCATGTGGGCAGCATTTGGTTTACTGACGAAGCTTATTTTTACCTGGACGGCTTCGTCAATAAACAGAACTGGCGCATATGGGGAACCGAAAAGCCCCATGTTGCAGTCCCATCGTCCCTGCATCCTCAAAAAGTACTGGTCTGGGCCGCCATTTCTTCCAAAGGAATCATTGGCCCATTTTTCAGATCCGAAACGATTACTGCATCACGCTATCTGGACATTCTTCGTGAATTTGTGGCGGTACAAACTGCCTTAGACGACACTGCGAACACCTCGTGATTTATGCAAGATGGTGCCCGGCCACATCGCACGGCCGACGTCTTTAATTTCCTGAATGAATATTTCGATGATCGTGTGATTGCTTTGGGCTATCCGAAACATACAGGAGGCGGCGTGGATTGGCCTCCCTATTCGCCAGACATGAACCCCTGTGACTTCTTTCTGTGGGGACACTTGAAAGACCAGGTGTACCGCCAGAATCCAGAAACAATTGAACAGCTGAAGCCGTACATCTCATCTGCATGTGAAGCCATTCCGCCAGACACGTTGTCAAAGGTTTCGGGTAATTTCATTCAGAGACTACGCCATATTATTGCTACGCATGGTGGATATGTGGAAAATATCGTACTATAGAGTTTCCCAGACCGCAGCGCCATCTGTTGTTGAAAATTGTAACTACTGTAATTTCGAAAGTTTGTCTGCCTGAAAATGTACTGTTGTCCCAAGCATATTGCAACAAACGGTGTATTTCTATCGCTGCTCGTTTAGTTTTTATTGCCGTTTCAAATATACCGGTCATTTTTGAAACACCCTGTAAGTTGTCAACAAGGCACTGTGCATGGTGATGGTGGCTCCATAAGGGTGTGGGCTGTTTTTACAGGGAATGTACTGAGTCCTCAGGTCAAACTCAATGACTGGAAGTGGCTATGTTTGGATACTTGGAGACTGTTTGTAGCCATCCATGGACTTCATGTCGATGACGATGGAATTTTTATGGCTGACAATGCGCCATGTCATCGGGCCACAAGTGTACGGGATTGGTTTGAAGAACATTCTGGACGATTCGGGAGAATCATCGGGCCATCCATATCGCCCGACATGAATGTCGTCGAACATTTATGGGACGTCCCCAGAATGAGATTTTCACTCTGCAGCGGAGTGTGCGCTGATATGAAACTTCCTGGCAGATTAAAACTGTGTGCCCGACCGAGACTCGAACTCGGGAACTTTGCCTTTCGCGGGCAAGTGCTCTACCAACTGAGCTACCGAAGCACGACCCACGCCCGGTCTCACAGCTTTACTTCTGCCAGTATCTCGTCTTCTACCTTCCAAACTTTACAGAAGCTCTCCTGCGAACCTTGCAGAACTAGCACTCCTGAAAGAAAGGATATTGCGGAGACAAGGCTTAGCCACAGCCTGGGGGATGTTTCCAGAATGAGATTTTCACTCTGCAGCGGAGTGTGCGCTGATATGAAACTTCCTGGCAGATTAAAACAAGTTCGAGTCTCGGTCGGGCACACAGTTTTAATCTGCCAGGAAGTTTTTATTTATGGGACGTGATCGAGAAGTTAGTTCGTGCACAGAATCCTGCACCGACAACACTTTCGCTATTATGGACGGCTATAGAGGAAATATGGCCAATTATATCTGCAGCGAACTTCCAGCGACTTGTTGAGTCCATCCCGCGTCGAGCCGATGCATTCCGCCGGGCAAAAGAATGTCCGATAGGATATTAGGAGGTATCCCATGACTTTTGTCTCCTCAGTGCATGTTACAACTTTGGACAAACCGTTATTCAAGGATGAAAATGTAAATCTTCCGCCTACCACAGCTGCATGCACAACTTTGCGTCACTGGTCTCTCGCCTCAGCCGTTTACATTGTTTCCTGTTAGTGTAGCCGAACGAGTAGAAGACAGTGGTTGCTGTCGGTATCCTACGTATCTTTCACACATCGTGTAGTCCTTTTTCTCTTTTTCATATTTCTTAGATGTTTTGTGATTCTGTTGATACAGGGTTTGTAATGGATTTTTTCGTTTTGGTAAATTCTTAGGTTCCATGTTTTATAAAGTAGGAAAGAGAACTTTTGCTACTCAAACAACGTAGGAGTGGAATTCAGTTTTATTTCTTTTACGCCCTACGTGAGTAATGCCTGGTCATCAGTTTCCTGTTACATGTTCATTTTTGAATTGCGGTTTATGCACAACAACAGAACATATGGATTTCATCGCTACAGAGTATGAGAGAAGATGGAATTTTATTATTCCGAAACCGCTCGTTAACAGTAAAATATTACTGGTTCAACACTGTTGCGGTTTTCTACATTTGAAAACAGACAGTTGCGGTTGGCCTAAGAAAAGAAGTATTTGTGCAATCATTGTTCCGAGGCGCAATTTGCGAATGAAACAGTGAGAAGTACATTCCGCCACAATCCGTGACGCGACTTGCGAAGTACAGGTGTAGACATGGAAGAGGTAGAGGGTTTCTGTAATGAGTGTCATAAAGTTGTAATTAGCACCTCAGAAAGTAGATTTACGTTATTCACTCTTTTTCTTCGTTTCCTAGAACATGTTCGTTGTCCTGGTACGTATTGAAATCACCGCTCCACTGATACAGGAACCAAAACAAATGAGAACGATTCATTGATTTTGTGGACGTTTGTTTTTGTTCCTCTACCGGTGTGCTACAGTACTGTGGTGCGATAATTTCAACGTTTACTGTACTGCATACAAGTAGCTTTACACAAAAAAGTAATTGAAGGGGTGAGACTGATATAATCCAATGACACAAAAGGTAAATCTTCCAGGAGAGCGTTTTAAAACTTTGAATAAATCCATAAATCATATTTCTGACAGAAGAAATTTATTTCTCCAATATTTTAATATGCACATGTGCAGAGTTATATTGTTAACAAAGTTAAACATTATTAATAGAAAAATATGTTCTCCCTGGGTGACATAACATTGGGATTTGGCCTTTCTCATATTAAATGAATACAAGGTTTACAAAAATTTTAACATCAACATACAACTTACAATGTTAGAGACTACAATATTCAAATAATATAGCCAACATCTATCATCATTTCCATCTCTTTCTTGCTTTGTTTCACTCAGATTCTTGAAGTATCCCTTCGGAACATTTGGTATATGTGGCATTAATGACATGACATCTTTGAGTTTTTTGTCGCAAACTGGAATGGATTTTATGTATTTCCTTGACAACTGGAACGGATTAAGCTCCCAATGTGCTCGTCCTACTCTAGTGATATTTACAGTTTTGAGTTCTTCAAAGCCAGTGTACTGATATTTCACTTTTAAATGTGATGGCATTCCTTCATCAAAACGAAAAGATGTCACTTCAGAAAATTGGAACTGAGATTCATCATAATGTTTGTCCTTCTTTGCAATATTTATCTACAAAGGTGTCAGATCCATAAAGTCAGCTTGCTTCATTTCAACGACTGGAAACGGCTTCTTCTTGCACTATTCTCTAATGGCTGCAATCCAATCTTCAGGGGTGTTCGTAACGTGCTTCTCAATTCGACCGAAATCTCTGTCACAGGGCAGTCGTGTGTGTCCAACTTGTGGAAATCAATGTCAACGGTCTTAAATTTTCCTGAACGCACTAGTGATCTCTCTAGTGCACCAACTGCCCAGTTTTTGCCTTGGCCTCTGCAGTTATCACTAAAAATGTGAAGAATGTTTGCTTGAAACTTTTCTATTTCTAGGAATTTTATCAGACAGCTTCTTATCTCATCAGATCCACGCTTTGCTTCATCTTCACTCCGCACGAACATATGTCCCTTTTCGGACCCACAATCTGAAAAACAAAATTATACATCCACAACTTCCTCTTATAGAATGCAGACTCAGACCTCAGCCTTGGTGTTGGAATCGTTTGTTGTAGATCAAAGGCTACTAAAAGATGTTCCTCAGGATTTTCCCTAGCTAACTTGGAAAACTGTGTAATGATATTTGGTCCAGCACATGCTTTGGCATGATGTAGGTCTCTTTCAGTTTTTAATCTTCTAATCATATTTTCAGAGTTGGTCAATTGTGCATTTTTATTGGAATCTGAAATTCATCTCTTACATGACATGCATCTGAACAAGGCAATTTAAAACCAATATTAAAATCTTGGTTGAAAATACCTCGAAATTTCGATATTTTTGCTTGTTTTGCATTATTTTCTTCACAATATTTCAAATAATGTTCTTGGTATAATGAAGAAATATAATGAATAAAAACTTTGTTAGGGTTCTGCGAGCGGCTGAAATGACTGCACACTTAGGTATATTATTTATGAAGTTGTGAACTGTCCGAACTGTTTCTGGTGAAATTTTCCTTGATGGATACATTTTTTCCGTGGAAACAAAGAAAAAGAATAAAAGTAATTTTAAAGGTAAATGCCCCGGTCAGAGAAAATTAATGAACTTACGTTTGAATGCGATACTTAAGGAGAAACCTTAGATAAATATGGAGAATAGAACAAAATTATGGTTTTTCTGGGAAACAACATTGATTTAAGCTTTAAATATTTCTTCTGTCTTTTGGAGAAGTGGAGTGTCTATCACTCAAGACGTCCTTGATTGTTCTGAAGCTCATGCACACTTAAAAATGCTCCTCTGCATAGCAAAATATTACAGCGATTAACCTTAACCTGGTACAAAAAAGGAACGATTCGCCGCTAAACTGCGCTTTTCCTTTTCTTTGGGTACCTAAAAAGTAAAATATATTAATCACAATAATAATATTTTATTTCTAACATTCTGCGTGGTGTCTGTTTGTTCTATATCGTGTCTCCCTACCACTTTCGCGCAACGACGCTCTGAGCGTGTTTTTTAGGGAATTGACTAGTTTGAACCTGGGACCTGTTGCTGGTAAGGAGACGCCAGACCACACATGACATGTAGAATTCAGAAGAGTTCAGTGAGACTAGCGATGATATAACCAAATAATGATTTCAGCGTCAGCTCCACTGCACTCCCTGTAAAAGAATCTTAATACTAACTAAATTTAGTGGAAGGGGTTCAAGGCTTTCCTATTTTTAGTTAGCTGGTAAAATAACGTCGAAAAAGCAGTTACGTTTACCATTGGAAATTTTATTCTACTCACAAAACATTGTTTATAAATTGCACTATTGATAAAAGGAAATGTTTTAATACAGGATGGTAAAAACCAACTGCGTTCAACAAAAATGTGAACTAATATTCCCTGAATGGGTTTCCAAGTTCCACAATGGATCGAAGGATGACCTATGCCATATCACATCTATAATCTAGGTTTAAATTAAGTTTCACAGAAGAGAAAACTATCAAAATGGTCTACAGTGACCCTCAATTATCTTTAATTACTTATCTAACTTGTCGTAAATTACAGTGGCTGATGTGGCTTCTCAATAACTGTATAACAGAAAAATCATCGCGTTTCAGACTTTTACTTCAAGTGGCAAATGTGAACACCATGAGCTTCAATTGACGATCGACACTAGTATTACGCAAGAAGGGGGTGTAACAGATGAGACTTATGCAGTTCTGAGTGAAGCTCTATGCGCTGTTATGTGGCATCGCGTGCGTTCATTACCTTGTCGGTGTTCGTCAGGGGGCGGCGGGCAGCACAGCTCCGCTCACCTCGCCGTCTCGGAAGCAAATCCTTCCTAACTTCTCCTAACTACAATTTACCGAAGTTGGTTTAAAAAAACTATCTGGCTGTGTTTTCATCTGACCAATCAGGGTCTCAATGTTAACCTTAAGCTCCGCCTACAAAAATTCTGTCCATCCAATGAGAAACGTTATACTTTTCGTGGTGGGGTAATGTTTTTAAAGTTTGCAACGTAACAGAGACGCGAAAAAGTCTCACGCTAAAACTTGCAGCTGGTGTGGTCCTTTTTGTGTTATCGTAAGATCTATACTGTTCTTCTGGAGGTCTCTGTCTTTTAACATCGGCTGGGGGGTGGTCCTGACGTAACAGACGCGAAAAAGTCTCACGCTAAAACTTGCGGTTGGGGTGGCCCTTTTTGTGTTATCGTAAGATCTATACTGTTCTTCTGGAGGGCTCTAGTTTTTAACATGGGCTGGGGGTGGTCCTGACGTAACAGAAACGCGAAAAAGTCTCACGCTAAAACTTGCGGCTGGGGTGTGGTCCTAGCGGTTAGCTGGCGACGTGGGTGTCCGTCCCCTATCGTAGGGCCTTCCAGTTTAACACAGTTCTGCTCTCGGCTTCTGTTCTCGTTTCTCCCCTCGGAACTGCGTCAGTCTCAGGGTGGGAAGGTATGACATGCATTTAGGCATTCTTGTGTTAGTCTGTGGTATTCCATTTGCTCACTCGTTACTCGTATTACTTTGGTTAATTTAATGTCACGATTTATTCGGAGCTATGTGACATACTACTGGATTTGCTTATCATGTCCGGGTTTTCATGGAAGGTGTTGGATTTGCCTGACAACTTACATATTTATAAAAAGTTATGACATAAAAAATTTATTTAGATTTTCATCAATCACGGTTACCTCCTTTGCACCTGTTTCACCTTAATATTGCTCAAAAGATAATTATTTTGGCAACTGAAATTACCCATATCCCAAAAAGAATGGAATATCTGCTCTACACATTCATGAATTTTGCTCCAACGCTTGTTTTTACATTTACATCCAGGACCTCGAATTTTAGCACCAATAGTTTGTCCTGCTTTATCAGATATGTACTCTCTGCAAGAATTTCTTCGACGTTTACATTTTTCCCTTTTCCAGTTGTACATATTTCTTCTTTTTTCCCGCCTTCAGGTTCTTTAGCAGGTCATACTTCGGGAGACCTTTTACATTCGTCAGCTTCCCAAGCCAAACAAAGTACTCAGAATGAGAAAGACCTAAGCCACTTTAACACATACAGCATACATTAATATATCATACAAACTGCCTTATAATATTGAAATTATTACCAATAATGCAGTAATTAAAAGGAGAAGTATAATTTGTTCATGATTTACACATACATATTTTAATTAGCGAGTGTATAATAGTTATAATTATGCAATAATATTTTACTCTGATACAGTCCTCAGCCTCAAGTTTTTAAATATTTAAAAAAGTAAGTATTTTCGACGTACCATGTCGTTTTTGGATGAATATTTATCAGAGGACAATAACTGCTTCCACTGGAGAAATAATCTTCAGAACTGGCCGTTTCTCTCTCGGAATCTTCTTTTTCGGTTACGCATGAAAATAACCTCTTCTTTGCAAGCGCCCTTTTACTGTGGCTTTAGGTTGTTTCACTCTCGAAAAAGACTACTTCCTCACTGTATGAGAACAACAAGTATGAACTGTTCTGCCATCTAGTGGGTGAAAGTTAAAATATTTTCGCAGTAGCTTCCTCTGTTGAATAGAAGTTGAACTAACACAAAAACGTATTTTGAAAAAAGCGTGCCTTTGGACTATATCATTCTCACCCCCTTCAATTTAATCTCTTCGATGTGCTATTCAAACCTTGGGTGGGTCGGTAGCTGAGTGGTAATGGTTTCACGAGCTGGAAATCTGCTGTTTTCTTGAAGAAGAAAAGGAAAAAAAGGCCTCAGTTAGCTGGCTACAGGACAAAACGCCAGGAAAGTACACGTCATTGAGGGTGTTACTGTTGTCATTTGAGCCGGCCGGAGTGGCCGTGCGGTTCTAGGCGCTACAGTCTGGAACCGAGCGACCGCTACGGTCGCAGGTTCGAATCCTGCCTCGGGCATGGATGTGTGTGATGTCCTTAGGCCAGTTAGGTTCAATTAATTCTAAGTTCTAGGCGACTGATGACCTCAGAAGTTAAGTCGCACAGTGCTTAGAGCCATTTGAACCATTTTTTGTTGTCATTTGAAGACCTGCCGAAGAAAAAATAAAAATGTTAAAATAGATAAGGTGCCAGACTGCGATTCTAGAGGTCTCTGAGGTTCGATTCCCAAGCAATTGTTGAATTTTGTGCCAGTAATAATTCTCGGTGAAAGGATCTACTGAATGGAATGAACAGTCTAATAAGTTCAGAATATTGATTGAGATTATATCTAAGAAATTAATGAGAAGTAGTAGAAATGAGAACAGCGAGAAACTTCTAATATTAAGTTTCTCGCTGTTCTCATTTCTTGGTGGTTACGAAGTAGATGAAATTAAGGCATTCTGCTACCAGGGCAGCAAAAACACCATGACGGACGGAGCAAGGAGGACATAAAAAGCTGACTATCAGGGGCCAAAAGGGGATTCCTGGCCAAGAGAACTCTGCTACTATCATGCATACAATAAGTCTTAATTTGAGAAAGTCTTTTGGAACACAGTATTGCGTAAGAGTGAGACATGGTTTGGAGGAAAACCGGAACAGATGAGAATCGAAGCAATTGAGATGTGGTGCTACATAAACTCCGCACGGACAGGCCATGAAGGCCCAACCGAACCGACCGGCCGCCGTGTCATCATCAGCCCGAAGAAGTCACTGGATGCGAATGTTGAAGGGCATGTTGTCAGCACAGCGCTCTCCCAGCCGTATGTCAGGTTACAAAGCGGAGCCGCTACTTCTCAGTCAAGTAGCTCCTCAGCTTGCCTCGCCGCTTGCGTACAGCGCTAGGCAGACAGCACGGTCACCCATCCAAGTGCTAGCCCAGCCCAACACCGCTTAACTTCGGTGATCTAATGGGAACCGGTGTTACCACTGCGGCAAGGCGGTGTTAAATAAGGGTGTTGAAAGTTAGGTGTACTGGTGCAATGAGGAGGCTCTCCTCAGAATCGACGAGGAAAGGGTGAGTCAAATGGAAACCTTAAATTTGTAATAACAAATCGAAATTTTGCGCAGTTATCCTGTAAGTTTGTAAGCGTGCTACAAACAGCGCGCAGAATGGCCTGTAGGTGGCAGCATAGTGCAGATGCACACATACCGTCGCAGTGTCAGTATAAAGAGGACCGCACCACTTGCGACTTGCATCAGGGAAGAACAGCACTCTTTTATTCGTTTTTTGCATAGTGAAGGTGTGAAACCTATTGAAATTCATCGACGAATGGAGGTTCAGTACGATGATGCATGTTTGTCACAGCAGCAAGTCTACGAATGTAGTAGGAAGTTCGCAAATGGTGTGACTTCGGTGGAAGATGCTCCTCGTCCAACGAGTTGTGACTCCACAGAACATTGCAGCAGTTGAAGCCATAGTGAAGGAAAACCGCCAAGTGACACTGAATGACATTACAGCATGTTTACAGATTACTCATGAGTCAGCACGCCACATTGTGCACGATGTGCTCCAGTTCCACAAAGTGTCTGCAAGATGGGTGCCACGACAGCTGACTCCTGAAATGAGAGAACGACGTGTTGATGCTTGTAAAGAACTTTTTCGGCGCTTTGAACGAGAAGGTGATGGGTTCCTTGCAAGAATAGTCACTGAGGGGGAAACCTGGGTTCACTTCCACCAACCTGAAACGAAGAGAGCGAGCAAGGAATGGCACCATTCCTCATCACCAAAACCAAAGAAGTTTCGAACAGAACCATCAGTAGGGAGGTCATGCTGACTCCCTTTTGGGACGAAAAAGGCATCATTTTGGAGCATTACATGCCTAGAGAGACCACTGTCACCAGTGAAGCATACACAGTGAAAGGTCTCTGTTGGATTCCTTTCATGTTTAATTTCTTAAATCTGTTGCCATTTATGGAATAAATTCCTCTTCTAAATGTACTGTGGCGTTTCTGACTATCTGGGAGGAGACTGCGCAGTGGAACGTGTTACTTTTACACATAAACAAGAACGATCTGTCACACTACTACACTTTAAAGCACAGTTTATATGTAATTCTTATATGTAATTCATGTCACACAGTCTCATACGGAACCTACATCCGCTTTCTTTTATATACTGTATATGATAAGATACTGTCATCCCCCTTCCATTTTGTGTGAGAGGATGAATGAGCATATGTATTTCTAGTTGCATGCTTGAGGGTAGCAGACAAGCCTGTCTGCTAGAGAACAGTAGGACCAACGTCGGAACAGGTAGCTACGCTTCCTAAAAGCAAAGAGGTTTCCATCCTTAGTATGGTCCTGTCCGTCCGTTGTCATGTTGGTATAGGAAGCTGCCCCTCTGGCCACTTCCGTTGGTCTTTGTGAGCTACCCCTCAGGAAGCACGCTCGGAAGTAGGCAGTTGCTGTGTGGCCGTGGCGAGCGTCTGAAGTGGTAAGATCTCCGGCTAAGCGCGTGTCTGTTAAGTCCGTAGGACAATGGATTTCTTAAGTTCAGCCTAACTGAAAATTTAATCACCTTGATTTCAGGTTTAGCTCTAAAATATCTAATGCTATCTTAAAGTGCAGCGGAGTGTAATTCTCGTGTTAAATTCAGATTATTTTGCGGTAGTTGCTTTGTTACTACTTTGTGAGTAAAGTGGAACCACGTGTTGATCAGTAACTCTAACTAAGTTCATCAATCTTAAATGCGAATGCTTGTGAGATTATAACGTCTCGTCTTGAGAATATTTTTTTAATATAGCAACTTTTCTTTATGCTTTTCTTTATGTTCAACCCACGTGGGGTGTACTTTGCGAGACCAGTACCACGTGCTTATATAACTGTTTGACCCATCAGGTTAATAGTAAGACGTTAGTAACCAGTTCAAGGTTTTTCTTTTGTCAATTGCTTTTCGATCTAATGTATTTTAATTATCAAAATTATTGTGGAGTTGTACGCTTTGTGTAAACCAAGTTGACCACGTGGAGCATGTGGTGTAATCATCAAAGTAGCCCTCAGCTATTCTTTTAGCGAAGACTTCACAAAGAGTTAATATGAATTTAGTATACCAGTGTGTGGTAATTACATGACGGACAGGATTGTGGTATGAACGTAATTTCTTTGGGTAAAAACTGAATCTGTTGGTTGTGGTTAATTTCTTCTTGCTTATGTTTCAATGTTCTTCGTGTGTTATTTTATGAATGGAGTGTTGTATGCAGTTTCCCAAATCTTGGCTCCATATTTTATGTGTTCCGTAAGATTACAATCTCACATTCTTTTCAATCGTAAATAAGGCACCAGCTCAGTTATAACTCACGTATAATATGCTGAAATTTCAATGAACAATCTTAAAATAAATTTCCAAGTATAAACTGATTTCTTTCTTTTTATTTAAATTCTCCTTTTTATATATATATTTTACCGGTTTTGTATGACTATTAAAAGATTATCATTAATGTTAGTCTGCTAAATATCTGATGAAACAGTTGCCCAGTAATCCACGGTTAACGTCCCCAGACAGATCACGGCTTTTAACCCACTTTCATTGTCTATTAGCTCTGATTTCAGCATACCAAATTAAAGTAACAACATTACACATTCAGCATACCAAAAGAAAGTAGCAATATTACAACAGATCTTCTAAGAAATCATCTGCGGCCTGCAATCAAACCAAAGCGATGTGGATTGCTGCCAGCAGGTGTCCTTTTGCAATGCAATGACAATGCAAGGTCCCACATTGCCCGTACAACAGTTGCAACGATCACAGACCTGCATTTTGAGTGTCTTCCTCATCCACCATACTCACCAGACGTTGCCCCAAGTGATTTCCATATGTTTGGACCACTCAAAGACGCAATGGGAGGAAAGAAGTTCCGTTCTGACGAAGAGGTATGCCACGCAGTGCATGAGTGTTTCCGCGGACTACCAAAAGAATTTTTTTCTAAAGGAATGTATGCACTCTGTAAGCACTGGAGGACTTGCATTGAGCGTGGGGGAGATTATGATGGAAAGTGATACAGCTTTGTACCTCTTCTGCACAATAAATAATATTTAAAAAATATTTAAGGTTTCCATTTGACTCACCCTCGTATTTGGGAAACCCGGACAAGAAGAAGTGACAGGACGACAGGGCATGTGTTAAGACATCAGGGAATAACTTCCATGGTAATAGAGGGAGCTATAGAGGGCAAAAACTGTAGAGGAAGACAGAGACTGGGATACTTCCTGCAAGTATTTGAGAATGTAGATTGCAATTGCTACTCTGAG
The DNA here is from genome assembly GCF_023864275.1 of Schistocerca cancellata. Taxonomy (NCBI): domain Eukaryota; kingdom Metazoa; phylum Arthropoda; class Insecta; order Orthoptera; family Acrididae; genus Schistocerca; species Schistocerca cancellata. Next base: position 115,421,825 of record NC_064632.1, read on the forward strand.
CGAAAAACAATCTTCTTTCCCCTGTGTCAATATTAATGAGAAAAGTGCCGAGTTGGACCATGAGTCGGAGTCCACGTTAAAGTGTAGATGCCGTACAGCTAGCTGGGTAATCAGTTCGAAAGTAAGAAGAAGGCAACGGTATGTCACTTCCAACAGGACCATGCCTAGCAAAGCAATGCAATGTTCATAACAACCTTCGGATTGTTGACAGCTTTACTTTGTTTTACTCAAAACCACATGACTACCCTTTGTATAACAATGGAACAGGTCTACGTCATCCTCAAACTGGGACAAGCCGGCGCAGTGGCGAGGAAACAACCGCTAGCTGCGCCGGAACACGTCTTCTCGCCTTCTGGCACGGCGTCGACGTAGCCGCATCGAGTTTGTGGTCCCAGGCGAGTGCAAACTACAGCACGGCGAGCGCGCGGTGGCAGCATTTGCTTTGCCAGTCACGCAAGTGCAACACGGCCGGCGCCAAGAAAGCAAACTGGCGGGCGCGGAGTGAGGCCCCCTGGGTTCCGGCTGGTGGGGGGAGAGGGAGGGATGGTGAGGGGGGGGAGGCTCCTCGTTAGCAGCGCGCCAGTCACCAGTTGCCGTCCGACGGCCGCCGGCCGCTTGTTATGCCAGTCAACAAACAGCGCATCCCGCCCGTGTCACCATTGCAAACTCGACGCGCGGTTACTCTCTTTTTTTCCGCCCCTCGCGCGTTATCCCTTTTGTTTTTTTGTTATTTCGCCGCCGACGCAAGGAAGCGAAGCGCTGACGTCAGAGGAGCACCTAATTGACAGCAGCGGTGGTAGTTTATCGACAAACGGGGGGGGGGGGGGGGGGGGGGCGACGTCCCTGGCGCCTGGCGACATCCGGATTGGCGCCGCCGACCATTACAGTGTTAAAAAAAATATATATGTATGAAAGCTGAGCTCGGGACGTCGAGGAGGAGGGCGAGCAGAGGGAGAGTACGAAGCTGTCAATCACTATAAAATATTTTTGCAAGCTCACGAAGCTGAGTCTGTAAAAATCTGGTAGGGGTCAGGGGTGGGTGGGTGGCGGAGGTTTGGGAGCGCCGTTCCCAGAGGAGGGTGGTGACGCCAGCGCTCGCGTTACACGCGCCCCGCCGGCTCGGGTTTTAATTGAGCCTGCAGCCGTTTCCCCGGGCTCTCTTGCTCGTTACTCGAGCCGAATGCCTCTCCGTAAAACGCCACAAGTCTCGCTGGTCGCCGTCGTCCGTGAGCGTCTGCGACACGACGGCGCCGACCTTCCATGTCGAGATTTTTTTTCCCCTTGACGCCTATCCCAGCACCGCGTCCACCCTCATGTTGCAGCTCTACGTCTAAGCACTCCGCTGACCATTAAAGCGAGGCCCACGAAGCGAGCCGGAGGATGGTGTGGTCGCTATAACAGTACTGAGATCCCAAACTCGCCGCTCAAAATACAGTTAGGTAGTTAGTAACGTATTCCGTAGATCATTTGATTGTTTCTGATGGATCTCGATCTTCCGCCATAATCGAGTCCATCGACATGAGGTGGCAAATATGAGGAAGTCAAAGAGGTGGAAACGTGGTTTCTACTATGCCAAGAATGCTTGGTAGCTACAAAAATTAATTAGCAGGAGTACAAAATAAGAAAGTATTTATTACGATTTTAAGAAACATTTTTGGAATAGTGATTAAAATTGTTTTTAATTTTTTTGTTTTTAAAATTCAGTCTTAATCACACCACGTATGTTACAAGAACAAAGGTGACCGGTTTCGGTCATATCACATGACCATCATCAGACCTGTTATATAATTTAGAAAGTAATAGAAGCCTTACTAGATTTACAACAAAATAAGACAAAATGCTTATAAGGATAAAATACAATAAGACGTGTTACACCCATGGCATCCTTCGAAGATGGTAGGTGGAGCACTCTTCTCAGCTGCTGTGATGTCAACTGATGCCACCAAGTGACGAGGATACGCTTAAGTACGCATACAACCATCCAACTAGAAATATTACGAAATATCACTTCATATTTAATAAATCAGTTTTATGACTTTTTAATAGACGGCAGACAGACTGAATCTAGCATAGATGTATACTTGCAGTCGAGTCACAGCTCACATATCGATATGATGCCGCAATGCCAAAGACCTCCACAACATCGTTGACTTTGAAACCATTGTTGTAGTACCACCTTAGCCCATACAGGGCACACTGACTATACATCGTCTGTACACTTATTTTAAAGCTTTTAATTGATATTTTATACAACATTTAAATAATTCCATGGTTGTAAAGAGATATTATACATAACTATTTTTATGTTTTTATTGTACTTTGTTTTTTTACGTTTTGACGATTATCTGAACCCATTTTTATACTGATTGGTTGATGTGAGGCGGAGGGAGGAGAGGTAGGCGGAGCATCTTCGTACTTAAGCGTATGCTCGTCACTTCCTGGCATCAGTTGACATCACAGCAGCTGAGAAGAGTGCTCCACCTACCATCTTCGAAGGATGCCATGGGTGTAACACGTCTTATTGTATTTTATCCTTATAAGCATTTTGTCTTATTTTGTTGTAAATCTAGTAAGGTTTCTATTACTTTCTAAATTATATAACAGGTCTGATGATGGTCATGTGACATGACCGAAACCGGTCACCTTTGTTCTTGTAACATACCTGGTGTGATTAAGACTGAATTTTAAAAACAAAAAATTTTAAAGCATTTGTTACTTTACTTTGCTGTAGTCCATGATCAGCTGGTTGACAATTATAGAAGACGCGACTAGACTAAGCGTCTGTAGAATGACATAGTTTACAAGTCACAAATCTTGCAGTGACGAATTAATCTCTCATCATCTTGAATGTCGAATCCGGTGAATTTGAAGACTAACTTGGAACGGAGCTACAAAGACTGGCAGCAATGACTGAGCTGCAGACGATGACTAACATAGACGCTGGCTGACCACTGAGGGCGGCTACGGACTGTAGACTGGCACAACTGCACTACTCCCATGCTACACTTGAAGTGACCTAGCGGCGCCGAGCAGAAGTACTGCGACTGGCTGTGTACTCTTTATCTAACACAGCCGTTCTTCTGTTCCCTTTATCGAGAGAATCGCATCCGGCGGATCGATCTCTCAGGCGGCGGTGTGATCGTATGACTGACGACATCACAGTTTCTTTCATCGAAATGACGTGGAACGAATCAGTTCAAAGTAGATGTGTAGATGATTACTGTAAATTAATACACTACTGGCCATTAAAATTGCTGCACCAAGAAGGAATGCAGATGATAAATGTGTATTCATTGGACAAATATATCACTAGAACTGACATGTGATTACATTTTCACGCAATTTGGGTGTATGGATCCTGAGAAATCAGTACCCAGAACAACCAGCTCTGGCCGTAATAACGGCCTTGATACGACTGGGCATTGAGTCAAACAGAGCTTGGATGGCGTGTACAGGTACCTCTGCCCATGCAGCTTCAACACGATACCACAGTTCATCAAGAGTAGTGACTGGCGTATTGTGACGAGCCAGTTACTCGGCCACCATTGACCAGACGTTTCCAATTGGTGAGAGATCTGGAGAATGTGCTGGCCAGGGCAGCAGTCGAACGTTTTCTGTATCCAGAAAGGCCCGTACAGGACCTGCTATATGCGGTCGTGCATTATCCTGCTGAAATGTAGGGTTTCGCAGGGATCGAATGAAGCGTAGAGCCACGGGTCATAACACATCTGAAATGTAACGTCCACTGTTCAGAGTGCCGTCAATGCGAACAAGAGGTGAGAGAGACGTGTAACCAATGGCACCCCATACCATCACGCCGGGTGATACGCCAGTATGGCGATGACGAATACACGCTTCCCATGTGCGTTCACCGCGATGTAGCCAAACACGGATGCGACCATCATGATCCTGTAAATAGAAACTGGATTGATCCGAAAAAATGACGTTTTGCCATTCGTGCACTCAGGTTCGTCGTTGAGTACGCCATCGCAGGCGCTCCTGTCTGTGATTCAGCGTCAAGGGTAACCGCAGCCATGATCTCCGAGCTGATAGTCCATGCTGCTGCATACGTCGTCGAACTGTTCGTGCAGATGGTTGTTGTATTGCAAACGTCCCCACCTGTTGACTCAGGGATTGAGACGTAGCTGCACCATCCATTACAGCGATGCGGATAAGATGCCTGTCATCTCGACTGCTAGTGATACGAGGCTGTTGGGATCCAGCACGGCGTTCCGTATTACCCTCCTGAACCCACCGATTCCATATTCCGCTAACAGTCAGTCATTGGATCTCGACCAACGCGAGCAGCAATGTCGCGATATGATAAACCGCAATCGCGATAGGCTACAATCCGACCTTTGTCAAAGTGGGAAACGTGATGGTCCGCATTTCTTCTCCTTACACGAGACCTCACAACAACGTTTCACCAGGAAACGCCAGTCAACTGCTGTTTGTGTATGAAAAATCGGTTGGAAACTTTCCTCATGTCAGCACGTTGTAGGTGTCGCCACCGGCGCCAACCTTGCGTGAATGCTCTGAAAAACTTATCATTTGCATATCACAGCATCTTCTTCCTGTCGTTTAAATTTCGCGTCTGTAGCACGTCATCTTCGTGGTGTAGCAATTTTAATGGCCAGTAGTGTATTATTATTTTTAGTCCGATTCATACAAGTACATTTTTATTTTTGCTATCTGTCAGTTTTGAAGTGGAAATTCGTCAATGTAATAGAAGGACTTGTCCAGGAAAAACGATTTTAAAGTAGATTTATAATTGTTGAATCCTGCCTAGTTGTCAAAGATGGGGTGTCTGGGAAACCTGCTTCTCGGATCACTAGACAACAATTCAAACCAATCGTATCAATGAGTTCTATTACGAAAAGTATATGACAAGCCTTAACTTTGTGTTAAACAGATGTGTCGCAAGCAAAATAAACAATGTTCTTCTGTATATATAATTTTTAAGTCGCTGCTCTGGAAGTGCCCAATGTTGATGCTGCAGCAGTAGTGGTCGCGGCAAGTCGGCGCGGCTCTTATGTCCTCCTCGTATAGAGGCCACTGCCGTCGCGTTGTCATCCTGGAAAGTGGTCGGTCAGCGTGCAATTGGCTGACGTCTTCTTCACAGCCCTCTCTGCTGTCTCGTTCCCGACTGGCGTGCCGGCGCTTGACTTTACTCCGTAACAAAAATTTGCTTCATTACCTATCAGACATTTTATGATATTGGGCAAATGATCAAAAAATTTTTGTTGCTGCATACTGGACATCTTTCTGAGGCACTGACATCTTCAACAATGGGTAATAAAGGTCATTTTCTCCTCTAGTGTTGTAGGTATTGACATCACTGACCTTGTCAAATTGTGATGGATTATTTATAACGAATTCCACAAGCGAATGTATTGGGAGACGGCGCTGTTAAAGGGCCTACCTGCTAGAAGAGGTATCTACAGAACGCCCGTGGGTGAACACCACTTATTATTGTTACTGTTCGCCGGCCGTTGTGGCCGAGCGGTTGTAGGCGCTTTAGTGTGGCACCGCACTGCTGCTACGGTCGCAGGTTAGAATCCTGCCTCGAGCATGGATGTGTGTGCTGCCCTTAGGTTGGTCAGGTTTAAGTAGTTCTAAGTCTAGGGGACTGATGACCTCAGATGTTAAGTCCGATAGTGCTCAGAGCCATTTGAACCATTCCCTACTGTCCGCTTTTGGCAATTTACCCCAGAGAAGTATTCCGTCAGACATTATTGAGTGGAAATATACAAAACATGTCAGGAGGTTGATACTTTTGTTTCCAAGATCAGCAATTATACGAATAGCACATTTGAAAAGCTCAGTAATATGCCTCTTCAGGTTCAAGTTTTCATCAGTAAGAACACTCATAAATTTGCAGCAATCTGCCCTATTTACTGACTCCTCCCCATGCGCTACATCAACTCTCGGTATCACTATTTTTTGCACAGAACTGAATTTAGTGCTCTTCATTTGTTTCAAAATTCATGGAGAGACCATTTTCAGAGAACCTCTTAATAATTCTTTGGAAACTACCATTCATTTACTCTTCTGTTGCTTTCTCTCTAAAGTGATTTACTATAACACTAATGATGCTTGTCGAATGTTAAGTGGAAGAACATTCACATATATGAGAAATAGGATTGGACCCAAAATTCAGTCCTGTGAGACTCCATTTGTGATTTCTTTCTCCAGTCACTAAAATTTTCTACCTTTCCGACACTGTCTGAATTATTCGGCATCACATTTTGCATGCCGTTTGTTAAGCCGGATTCAAACCAGCTATGAGTAAAGCCATCAGTTCTATACAACGTCAGTTTTTCTAAGAGAGTAATTTGATCTACACAATCAAACTTCTTGGAAAAACCGCAGAAAATACCAACCAGCGATATATGATTATTTAAGGCTTTTACTATCTCAAAAACAAAATGTTCAAATGTGTGTGAATTCCTAAGGGACGAAACTGGTTTACTATTTGATGAGTGAATGTACAAATAGCATTCATGGGCGCATTCCCACGTGACTTTGGGAGAGCACGGGCAAGAGTGGACTACCCACTGCACTCAGCCGTACTAAAAACACACTTCAAAAGAAGGGGTGTAGTGCGTTTCCTGACGGGGGCAGGAATGCGGAAACAGAAATTCCTCGAAGAATTGTTCAGACGTTGTGAGGGGTCCACTTGTACGTGGAGCCCGATTTTGCAATATATTTCATGAAAGATGGCATGAAATGGTTATCACATGTTGAAGAGATTGTATCTTTGACACCACTGAACCAAAGATGTGGCCTGAGTGGCAGAATCGATTGTATGTAGGGGCGCTCAGAGCGCAGTAGCGTTTGCCATTGTACTCTGTTAAAGATAGTGTGTAAGACTTTGAGCTAGTGGCTAGCGTGAGAATTTAGCTGTTGGCCTATACATTTTTGTAAGGTAATGAAACTTTGTATATTAAGTATGCAGCAACTCAATGTGATTTTTGCTAATTTCACAGTACTGGTCCTTGAATGTAGGAACCAATTATTTGCCGTCAGATTTAATTTATAGGTTGGTTAAGGATGCGCGATTTGTAATATTTTGTGTATTTCGTAATCCTGATACAGACAAGTTAAATTTTGGACTCTATTTTGTGAAACGATGTCACACCTTTTGTCATGTGCCAATCCAAGTATTGTTAACTACGTCAAAAAGTGAAAATTGCAGAACAGTTGAGAAGTTCACTGATTTTGAATTTAATGTCAAGTGTTTCATATTAGATTTTGTGAAGGAGAAACTTCATTTTGAATGCAATTTTCGAAATGAAGAATTCAGTCTTAGCATATCCTGTTATCAGTACCTCATCCTCTACCATTTTGTTTGACATTCTTTGTATGAAGCTATTTTACGGGCGGCATTGCACTTCGCTGAGGCAAGATTGAATATTTTGTATGCCTACTGTGGGGAGAACAGACTATCAAGATTACATCTGTTGCGACTCAAGAGCTAAGAAAATTGTATTTAATTGCTTATGTGCATAGAGAATTTTATCAGTTTATTGCACAGGGCCGTAGAACTCTGCGCTCTCAAGACTGAGTAAATTTCAGAGGGACTGATTTCATTATAGGCATTACATACTGGTTTTCCAGATTAAGTTGTTTAATTTTTCTTTGGATTACAGTAAAACTGATTAAGCACACCATTTGCTCAACAACACATCACACAGTAAATATGGATAACACAAAGTTATATTTTTAAGGAACGTTACACTTGCAACAAACACAATTATTTAAAGAACGTCACAACATACGGAAAGGACTGCATGTCTATTGCAAGGGTCTATGTATGGGTCAAGCGATTCAGGAAAGTATTGATGTTGTTGGCCTATGATGCACGGTCTGGAATGACACATCGCACTGCTGAAGCCATTGTTCAGCAGGCGTATCCCTCGTTATTCAAGACCGGCAAGTTACGGTAGCAGACATTGCCGCTGTGGCCAGATTCAGGATATGAGGACAGACTGACTTTTGCAAAGCCTTTATGTAATGGATGTCTCACAGTATTCACCCAGCTCAGCAAGCATGTCAAATGGGACTCTCTATATCTCTGTGCTAAGGAAAGGAATGAGTTCCTATCGCGAGCGGCCGCTGGAAACTAGGCATCATTTCATCACTTCAACCCGTATCAAAACGACAAAGCATACAGGGTCGCCCCCAACCAAAAAATCCAAGTGTGTCCATACATGTGCGGGAAAGAATGTACTCATCTTCGACGAAAAGGTTACAGCTTGTCGAGTACCTGCAGCGTGGGACAATGGTGAATGTGCAGCGGTACCACAAAACTTGACCACTCTTCGCAAAGCAATCTAATGGAAACGACCAGGGTAACTCACCGCCGGGGCTTCTGCTCCACAACAACGCAAACGCCATCAAGGGGCTCTTCCAGACATTCAAATGAGAGATCCTCAGTACCCTCCATACAGTCTGAACCGGCTACCAGCGATTACGCCATTTTTGGTGTGCTGAAGCAGACACTGCGAGGCAATCGTTGCACCTTGGACAAATTCACAACGTAGCCCCAGGAATTTTACGAGACGGCCATTCACCACCTAGTGTCTAAGTAGGACAAGTGACTCAGATCGTTTTTTTAATGCCCCTGATGTGTGTTCTGGAAGACCATACTGAGCACCATGCAGGATCTCAGTGGCCTCGCATGACCAGGCCCCAAGATGTCAGACACGTTGTTCACTCGGTCATACAGGATCGTAAAGCCACAGCCTGTAGATCGCCTGGGAACGAGCTTGATTACAGCAAGATGAGTATCTTCACAGTCATTGGTGCTACGTTTGGAGCACCACAGGCTGCCTGTATGGCGACCGTTTAAGTGGATCCCCAGAAAAAAGATGTTGACAATGGTGCGCCCAACATCAATTCTGGACGCAGGAATAGACATCGTCGTTGTTTCTCCGAACACCATCATGAGGGAGCTATTCCTTTTTGGACGTTCCGATTAGACGTTGCATTCTGAAAGGTCTCTGTTGGATTCCTTTCATGTTAATTTCTTAAATCTGTTGTCATTTACGGCATAAGTTCCTCTTCTAAATTTACTGTGGCGTTTCTGACTATCTGGGAGGAGACTGAGTAGTGGGACGTGTTACTTTTACACATAAACAGGAACGATCTGTCACACTACTACACTTTAAAACACAGTTTGTATGTAATTCATGTCACACAGTCTCATACGGAACCTACATCCGCTTTCATTTATATACTGTATATGATAAGATACTGTCAACCCCCTTCCCTTCTGTGTGAGAGGATGAATTAGCAAATGTATTTCTAGTTGCATGCCTCAGGGTAGCAGAAAAGCCTGTCTGCTACAGAACAGTAGGACCAACATCGGAACAGGTAGCTACGCTTTCTAAAAGCAAAGAGGTTTCTATCCTTAGTATGGTCCTGTCTGTCCTTTGTCATGTTGGTATAGGAAGCTGCCTCTCTGGCCACTTCCGTTTGTATTTGTGAGCCACCCCTCAGGAAGGGACCACGTCAGTCTGTCCGTGGCGAGCGTCTGAAGTGGTAAGATCTCTGGCTAAGCACGTGTCTGCTAAGTCCGTAGGACAATGGATTTCTTAAGTTCAGCCTAACTGAAAATTTAATCACCTTTATTTCAGGTTTAGCTCTAAAATATCTTATGTTATCTGAAATTGCAGCGCAGTGTAATTCTCGTGTGAAGTTCAGAATGTATTCTGGTAGTTGCTTTGTCACTGCTTTGTGAGTAAAGTGGAACCACGTGTTGATCAGTAACTCTAACTAAGTTCATCAATCTTAAATGCGAATGTGCGTGAGATTATAACGTCTCATCTTGACAATATTTTTCAATATAGCAACTTTTCTTTATGTTCAACCCACGTGGGGTGTACTTTGTGAAACCAGTACCACGTGCTTATACAATTGTTTGACCCATCAGGTTAATAGTAAGACGTTAGTAACCAGTTCGAGGTTTTTCTTTTGTAAATTGCTTTTCGATCTAATTTATTTTAATCATCAAAATTATTGTGGAGTTACACTCTTTGTGTAAACCAAGTTGACCACGTGAAGCATGTGCTGTAATCATCAAAGTAGCCCTCAGCTATTCTTTTCGGGAAGATTTCACAAAGAGTTAATATGAATTTAGTATACCAGTGTGTGGTAATTACATGACGGACAGGATTGTGCTACGAACGTAATTTCTTTGGGTGAAAATTGAATCGGTTGGTTGTGGTTAATTTCCTCTTGCATATGTTTCAACGTTCTTCGTGCGTTATTTTATGAATGCAGTGTTGTATGCAGTCTCCCAATCTTGGCTCCATATTTGATGTGTTCCGTAAGATTACAATCTCACATTTTCACAATGCTAAATAAGGCACCAGCTTAGTTACGACTCAAGTTTAATATGCTGAAATTTCAATGATCAATGTTAAAATAAATTTCCAAATATAAACTGATTTATTTCTTTTTATTTAAATTCTCTTTTATATATATATATATATATATATATATATATATATATATATATATATATATATATATATCACCGGTTGTCGTATGACTATTAAAAGATTATAATTAATGTTAGTCTGGTTGGGAATTTGGTAAGCTAGACTGGATACCTGGTGAAACAGTTGCGCACTAATGCAAGGTTAACTTCCCCAGACAGCTCACAGCTTTTAACCCGCTTTTATTGTCTATCACCACCGCTTACACCACAAATTAAAGCGACAACGTTACAATTCGTATTCGTCGTATGGGCTCTGCACCTGGCATGATGGTACCACCTTGTAGTCAACAGCATCACCCCTGGTTCTCATAGCCAATAATTTAGATATTCCTGTCATGCTTAGGCTGGTGCATTTCTTTGAGGCCTGTGTGATATTATCTATCAAGAATGTAACTCAAGACTACAAGTATTCTGTTGTCCTGACCTATCTCATTACAGATTGTGTTACTCTTAGCCTGGCCAGCAAGTTCTCCAGATCTCACACCCACGAGATCTAATACGCCACCACTCGCCATTCAGTACAATGTACGAATTCTGATTTGAGTTGAAACAGCATGGAATGACGTACCAGTATCTGTCAATCAAGCTCAGATCGATTCGATGCCAAGTCGTATCAGAACGACTTTCGCTGTGGGAAGTGGCAGCTAGCTTTGATAAATATCGCAACCCCAGTACCCGAGGATTACCCACAATTTTAACAGTATTTTCTTCCAATAAGTAAAATTGCATTATTTCCTGTGCTTCTTAGTGGTGCAGTTCTTATGGTCGGTGGTCTGCATATTCAGAGTGAAACCGAACATTACCGAAAAAAATTTAGTGGTTGTTTAGGGATATTTTCTGGGTAATTTGGTGCAGGATTTCCGATGGGCCGGCCGCTGTGGCCGAGCGATTCTAGGCGCTTTAGTCTGGATCCGCGTGACCACTACGGTCGCAGGTTCGAATCTTGCCTCGGGCGTGGATGTGTGTGATGTCCTTAGGTTAGTTGGGTTTAAGTAGTTCTAAGTTCTAGGGGACTGAAGACTGTCCCATAGTGCTCAGAATCATTTGAACCATTTGAACTTCCGATGGCTCATTGCAGAGTGACAAAGTAATAATGTTTTATTTGGTTTGTTACACCATTTTCTGAGATAATACCTTCACAAGAGTGAAGTAGCCTGTAACATGCTATAACCGAAACGTAAAACTCAAAATACATAGTAATGCAACAACTTCCAGATCAAACAGGTACACTTTTATGACAACTCAGTGTATCTGGGCCACTCTTCCATTGCAACAGTGACCTCATACACAAAGAGCATACTGGCCAACTCCTCATAGGTGAAGCTATCCATATTGCTGCGTATCAATGTTAACGTTCAACTAATTCTGTCACGAAAACAAACCCGAGACAGAACCGATTAGTACTCAATGCAGGCTTCAGGTCGAAGAGTAAGAAGGGCATTACTGTCAGCAGCAGCAAGTGCTGTGATGGAATACGTGCAGTCCTAAAGCATCGACTGCACACCGACCAGCTCATCGCCACGAAACGGCACCAAGAAGGCACTGACCCGCGCGCCAATGGAAAGAGCATGCAGCGCCACACCTCCAGGAAGACGCTGACTTAACCAGCCGCCCAAAGCTGGTCGGGCCAGTTCAGTCGCAGACTTCGAGTGCATCAATACTAATAGGAAGATGATACTTAGCGTGCATTCTGCGAGTAGTAATAGAGTGTAAAAGTAACTGTATTTAGGAGGCACAGGGAGTAATCAAGCCACCTCACAACGAGGAGTTATGTTTCTTTTCTTTATAGCCTTATATTAACTTGAAAGCGTGTGTACAGATCATTTTGGATTCCTGCCACCAGCCATCGCAACTTCTCTCTTTCCTTGTTTCTATCGGTGCTGAATCCCACAGTAGCCGACACAACAAAATAAGTTTATTTGCACTGGTCTGCTGATACTTAAGGCACAATTTAGACAGAAAGATAAATGGATGTAAGAAGTCACATTAAATGTATTAGATTGGTGCATAAGTTCGTAGTGTTTTTGTTTTTCATATTAGTATTCCGGGTTCTATTAGTTTAATTATCCATTGTTACTTTTTTGTTTGTAGCGTATGTAGGGTAACGGAGTACGTGTGGAGTGCACATGTGGGTTTTTTAAGTTAGAGAATTCCCTCCCTAGGCCCGACAAGACGCCTCCTGAGACGCGACAAGGTAGTAGTAGGCAAAACGCAACAGGGAATAACCTTATTAATGTGGTAATAGTAAACTGCAAGAGCGTCTATAGAAAGGTCCCAGAACTGCTCTCAATAATAAACGGCAACAATGCCCACATACTACAAGGGACGGAAAGTTGGCTGAAACCAGATGTAAACAGTAATGAAATTCTAAACTCAGACTGGAATGTATACCGCAGAGACAGGCTGGACAGTGAAGGGGGAGGCGTGTTTATAGCGATAAAAAGTACAATAGTATCGAAGGAAATTGGCGAAGATCCAAAGTGTGAAATAATTTGGGTGAAGGTCACGGTTAAAGCAGGCTCAAACATGGTAAATGGATGTCTCTATAGACCCCCTGGCTCAGCGGCTGTTGCGGCAGAGCACCTGAAGGAAAATTTGGAAAATATTTCGAGTAGATTTCCCGACCATGTTATTGTTCTGGGTGGAGGTGTTAATTTGCCGGATATAGACTGGGAGACTCAAACGTTTATAACGGGTGGCAGGGTCAGAGAACCTAGCAAAATTTTTTAAGTGCATTATCTGACAATTACCTTGAGCAATTAAACAGAGAACCGACTCGTGGCGATAACATGTTAGACCTTCTGGTGACAAACAGACCTGAACTATTTGAAACAGTTAACGCAGAACAGGGAATCAGCGATCATAAAGCGGTTACTGCATCGATGATTTCAGCCTTAAATGTTGTTGTTGTTGTGGTCTTCAGTCCTGAGACTGGTTTGATGCAGCTCTCCATGCTACTCTATCCTGTGCAAGCTTCTTCATCTCCCAATACCTACTGCAGCCTACATCCTTCTGAATCTGCTTAGTGTATTCATCTCTTGGTCTCCCTCTTCGATTTTTACCCTCCACGCTGCCCTCCAGTACTAAATTGGTGATCCCTCGATGTCTCAGAACATGTCCTACCAACCGATCCCTTCTTCTAGTCAAGTTGTGCCACAAGCTCCTCTTCTCCCCAATTCTATTCAATACCTCCTCATTAGTTATGTGATCTACCCATCTAATCTTCAGCATTCGTCTGTAGCACCACATTTCGAAAGCTTCTATTCTCTTCTTGTCTAAACTATTTATCGTCCACGTTTCACTTCCATACATGGCTACACTCCATACAATTACTTTCAGAAACGACTCCCTGACATTTAAATCTATACTCGATGTTAACCAATTTTTCTTCTTCAGAAACGCTTTCCTTGCCATTGCCAGTCTACATTTTATATCCTCTCTACTTCGACCATGATCAGTTATTTTGCTCCCCAAATAGCAAAACTCCTTTGCTACTTTAAGTGTCTCATTTCCTAATCTAATTCCCTCAGCATCACCCGACTTAAATTCCACTAAATTCCATTATCCTCGTTTTGCTTTTGTTGATGTTCATCTTATACCCTTCTTCCAAGACACCGTCCATTCCGTTCAACTGCTCTTCCAAGTTCTTTGCTGTCTCTGACAGAATTACAATGTCATCGGCGAACCTCAAAGTTTTTATTTCTTCTCCATGGATCTTAATATCTACTCCAAACTTTTCTTTTTTTTTTTTCCTTCACTGCTTGCTCAATATACAGATTGAATAACATAGGGAATAGGCTAGAACCATTTCTCACTCCACTCCCAACCACTGCTACCATTTCATACCCCTCGACTCTTATAACTGCCTTCTGCTTTCTGTACAAATTGTAAATAGCTTTTCACTCCCTGTATTTTACCCCTGCCACCTTCAGAAGTTGAAAGAGTATTCCAATCAACGTTTTCGAAGGTTTCTCTAAGTCTACAAATGCTAGAAACGTAGGTTTGCCTTTCCTTAATCTTTCTTCTAAGATAAGTCGTAGGGTCAGTATTGCCTCAGGTGTTCCAACATTTCAACGGAATCCAAACTGATCTTCCCCGAGGTCGGCTTCTATCAGTTTTTCCATTCGTCCTAAAGAATTCGTGTTAGTATTTTGCAGCTGTGACTTATTAAACTGATTGTTCGGTAATTTTCACATTTGTCAACACCTGCTTTCTTTGGGATTGGAATTATTATATTTTTCTTGACGTCTGAGGGTATTTCGCCTGTCTCATACATCTTGCTCACCAGATGGTAGAGTTTTGTCAGGACTGGCTCTCCCAGGGCTGTCAGTAGTTCTAAAGGAATGTTGTCTACCCCGGAGGCCTTGTTCGACTCAGGTCTTTCAGTGCTCTGTCAAACTCTTCACGCAGTATCGTATCTCCCATTTCATCTTCATCTACATCCTATTTCCATAATATTGTCATCAAGTACATCGCCCTTGTATAGACCCTCTATATACTCCTTCCACCTTTCAGCTTTCCCTTCTTTGCTTAGAACTGGGTTTCCATCAAAGCTCTTGATATTCATGCAAGTGGTTCTCCTTTCTCCAAAGGTCTCTTTAATTTTCCTGTAGGCAGTATCTATCTTACCCCTAGTGAGATAAGCCTCTACATCATTACATTTGTCCTCTAGCCATCCCTGCTTAGCCATTTTGCACTTCCTGTCGATCTCATTTTTGAGACGTTTGTATTCCTTTTTGCCTGCTTCATTTACTGCATTTTTATATTTTCTCCTTTCATCAATTAAATTCAATATCTCTTCTGTTACCAAAGGGTTTCTACTTGCCCTCGTCTTTTTACCTATTTGATCCTCTGCTGCCTTCACTATTTCATCCCTCAAAGCTACCCATTCTTCTTCTGCTGTATTTCTTTCCCCCATTCCTGTCAATTGTTCCCTTACGCTCTCCCTGAAACCCTGTACACCCTCTAGTTCTTTCATTTTATCCAGGTCCCATCTCCTTAAATTCCCACGTTTTTGCACTTTCTTCAGTTTTAATCTACAGTTCGTAACCAATAGATTGTGGTCAGAGTCCACATCTGCCCCTGGAAATGTCTTACAATTTAAAACCTGGTTCCTAAATCTCTTTCTTACCATTATATAATCTATCTGATATCTTTTAGTATCTCCAGGGTTCTTCCATGTATACAACCTTCTTTCATGATTCTTGAACCAAGTGTTAGCTATGATTAAGTTATGCTGCCAAATTCTACCAGGCGGCTTCCTCTTTCATTTCTTAGCCCCAATCCATATTCACCTACTATGTTTCCTTCTCTCCCTTGTCCTACTCTGAATTCCAGTCACCCATGACTATTAAATTATCGTCTCCCTTCACTACCTGATTAATTTCTTTTATCTCATCATACATTTCATCAATTTCCTCGTCATCTGCAGAACTAGTTGGCATATAAACTTGTACTACTGTAGTAGGCGTGGGCTTCGTGTCTATCTTGGCTGTAAATAGAAATATTAAAAAAAAGTAGGAAGATTTTTCTGTTCAGCAAAAGTGACAAAAAGCAAATTTCAGAGTACTTGACAGCTCAACACAAAAGTTTTGTCTCAAGTACAGATAGTGTTGAGGATCAGTGGACAAAGTTCAAAACCATCGTACAATATGAATTAGATGAGTATGTGCCAAGCACCATCGTAAGAGACGGGAAAGAGCCACCGTGGTACAACAACCTAGTTGTAAACTGCTGCGGAAGCCAAGGGAACTTCACAGAAAACATAAACATCGCCAAAGCCTTGCAGACAAACAAAAATTACGCGAAGCGAAATGTAGTGTGAGGAGAGCTATGCGAGAGGCGTTCAGTGAATTCGAAAGTAATGTTCCATGTACTGACTTGGCAGAAAGTCCTAAGAAATTTTGGTCTTATGTCAAAGCGGTAGGTGGATCAAAATAAAATGTCCAGACACTCTGTGACCAAAATGGTACTGAAACAGAGGATGACAGACTAAAGGCGGATATACTAAATGTTTTTTTCCAAAGTTGTTTCACAGAGGAAGACTGCACTGTAGTTCCTTCTGTAGATTGTCGCACAGATGACAAAATGGTAGATATCGAAATAGACGACAGAGGGATAAAGAAACGACTAAAATCACTCAAAAGAGGAAATGGCGCTGGACCTGATGGGATACCAGTTCGATTTTACACAGAGTACGCGAAGGAACTTGCCCCCCTCCCCCTTTCTTGCAGCGGTGTACCGTAGGTCTCTAGAAGAGCGTAGCGTTCCAAAAGATTGGAAAAGTGCACAGGTCATCCCCCTTTTCAAGAAGGGACGTCGAACAGATGTGCAAAACTATAGACCTATATCTCTAACGTCGATCAGTTGTAGAATTTTGGAACCCGCGTTATGTTCGAGTATAATGACTTTTCTGGAGACTAGAAATCTACTCTGTAGGAATCAGCATGGGTTTCAAAAGACGATCGTGTGAAACCCAGCTCGCACTCTTCTCCACGAGACTCAGAGGGCCATTAACACGGGTTCCCAGGTAGATGCCGTGTTTCTTGACTTCCGCAAGGCGTTCGATACTGTTCCCCACAGTCGTTTACTGAACAAAGTAAGAGCATAAGGACTATCAGACCAATTGTGTGATTGGATTGAAGAGTTCCTAGATAACAGAACGCAGCATGTTATTCTGAATGGAGAGAAGTCTTCCGAAGTAAGAGTGATTTCAGGTGTGCCGCTGGGGAGTATCGTAGGACCGTTGCTATTCACAATATACATAAATGACCTTGTGGATGACATCGGAAGTTCACTGAGGCTTTTTGCGGATGATGCTGTGGTATATCGAGAGGTTGTAACAATGGAAAATTGTACTGAAATGCAGGAGGATCTGCAGCGAATTGACGCATGGTGCAGGGAATGGCAATTGAATCTCAATGTAGACAAGTGTAATGTGCTGCGAATACATAGAAAGAAAGATCCCTTATCATTAAGCTACAATATAGCAGGTCAGCAACAGGAAGCAGTTAATTGCATAAATTATCTGGGAGTAGGCATTAGGAGTGATTTAAAATGGAATTATCATATAAAGATGATCGTCGGTAAAGCAGATGCCAGACAGATTCATTGGAAGAATCCTAAGGAAATGCAATCGGAAAACAAAGGAAGTAGGTTACATTACGCTTGTTCGCCCACTGCTTGAATACCGCTCAGCAGTGTGGGATCCCTACCAGACAGAGTTCATAGAAGAGGTAGAGAAGATCCAACGGAGAGCAGCGCGCTTCGTTACAGGCTCATTTAGTAATCGCGAAAGCGTTACGGAGATGATAGATAAACTCCAGTGGAAGACTCTGCAGGAGAGACGCTCAGTAGCTCGGTACGGTCTTTTGTTGAAGTTTCGAGAAGATACCTTCACCGAGGAGTCAAGCAGTATATTGCTCCGTCCTCCGTATATCTCGTGAAGAGACCATGAGGATAAAATCAGAGAGATTAGAGCCCACACAGAGGCATACCGACAATCCTTCTTTCCACGAACAATACGAGACTGGAATAGAAGGGAGAACCGAAAGAGGTTCTCAAGGTACCCTCCGCCACACACCGTCAGGTGGCTTGCGGAGTATGGATGTAGATGTAGATGTAGATGTAGATGTAGAAAAGTAGTCACAGCGTTAGCAGACTGAAGTAAGAAGTGAAGAAAAATATATTATGATGACTGAAGTCTCTGTTAGTGAATCTGCTGTGTTTAAACATATGGAAAAACGCTACGAACTTATGCGCCAACCCAATAATTACTAAACATCATTGAACAACCTCCGAAATTTTAACGATAGAATTCTGTTTCATCAAGTATGCTCTGCAAGCCACTACACAGTTACAAGGTTCTCGTAATCTGAGGGTGACTCAGTGTGAAATTAAAGTTTTGTGTGATATATTTCCTTCCAGGACAGACCGCCCTAAATAGTACTGTCTGCGGGCGTAGAGGTTTGCGTATTCATATGACACTAACGACTACCCCGGAGGTACCTTAGCTGCTGACAGGGTCTCCCAAGCCGGACAGGAAGCAGTCGATGAACCAGACTAAATGTGTATTACAATGCCTTATCTCCCCAATCCCTGTCCTTCATCCTTTCATTTTTTTTTTTTAAGAAAAGGGGTGATGAACATAAACAGCTGCAGAGAAAGTATTTCATTTAGGGGAAAGTTACCCCAAAATCGAAAACTCTGTCCTCCAGGTTGGGGACTAGCGATGGTTTAGCACCCCATCACAAAAGACTTGTTAACGGTAAACAAACCACAAGGAAGCCTCGGAATCTGGTCACACAAAATAGACGAAAAGTAAGAGAACAAGGTATATTATTTGGAACATTGAATATTCGTAATTTGTATAAAACAGGGAAATTCACGCCCAAAGTAACTCGGGAAAAAGACCCAAATGGAAGGGCTGGACCCCAGGGATTTTACACCAACAAACAAACTGCGGAATTTGAAACGTCCCCCTTGAACATTTATACAAGGCTGAGCTGATAAACCTCTTACACTATTTGCTTTTCAAACAGCTGAGCAAAACTGAACGTACTCAAACATTCACTAAAGTGACACACAATATTTTTAGCGCAACGCAATCTGACTATCAAAGATCCCTGCAAAAGAATGGCCCTGAGTAACATTAAACTACACCTTTCAAAAATCACTTACCTCACAAAAATCTTCATTACTCGAACTACTGCAATACAGCGAGCACCACTACTGCCAGCTAAATAAAAGATTCAAACTACGGAAGGCACTAACTACTGATAGAGATAGTTAGCAAATGAAAGATTTTAATAGAGAACAAACAATGTATTTACCTTAATATCATCACAAGTCATAATATATATAGCAGTTCAATTTCAAAACTTCCGCCATCTCTCTCCCCACATCCACCACTGCTGGCGGCTCACCTCCAACTGCGCAACGCTACGCGCTGTTAACATCCAGCTGCCCCTCTACAATGGCAGACAACAATGCAAACTAGCCACAGACTGCACACAGCACAGCCAGTGATTTTCATACAGAGCGCTACGTGGCATTACCAATATAAAAATCTAAACAGCCTACTTACGTAAAGAAAACATAAACAGCCTACTTACATAGCCCCCATGCCCCCCACAAAAAATTTTTACAAATGGTGTTGGGCTCTGGCCAATACAGATTTGACAAAAATTTTTCACAATTACAGTAACAAAGATATAAAATGCACACACTTATTGATACAATGTTGGTCAAAAGCTAAAATTTTCTCACAGTCCATAAAGATAGTCCTGATCATTCATCATAATAGTAATTACAGTTTCTCATTAGTAAAAGAAATTGCACACAGAAGTAGTGGATTTCCATGCAGTCTTGAAGAAGTAGTGTTGTCCTTCCAACGGAAAGACAGTGCTGACTCTTGACATGCTGACAGGTAATGGGCCACAACAGAGCAAACCCACAGCAGAGTCATTCGACTTTTTGAAGAAGATTGGTAGGTAGGTCATCACAGAGTAGACCCACTGTAGTCCTGGTAGAGATTGTGGTATTGGTGGGCCACCAGAGGTGCAGACTCACTGCAGTCCTTGTAGAAATAATGGTATTGGTGAGTCATCAAAGGTGGAGACCCACTGTAGTCCTTGTAGAGATGACCAGCAGCCATCTGTTGTGACTGTGCGGGTGCACACTCACCAGTGAAGAGTCTTGAAGATAATATAACAAGTCCATAACCACCACTTGTGCACTCACAAAGTTTTTGGAATTGTCCTTAAAACCAGCAATGCTGTTATCCAGTCCCTTGCTGAATTATTAACACATGTGCAAACACTAACAGTCCCTACTTCTCACATATTGTCCACATACTATGACCAACAGAAACGTGTGCAGTGAAATGGATGCTTACAAGTTACTTAATTTGATTAACTGGCGTCAATTACAATATTATAACACGAGAATACAATTACAAAGGTACAAAATACATCATTAAAAACATAACAATACAGATAACATTTGTAGTACAGGCTTTGCAACAGAATAGAAATAGACATATACATCAGTGTTACAGGAATTATGACATAAGTAAATACATAAAAGATCAGAATAACTTTCGAAACATCAACTTTACACATGAGCATTAAAACAAAACCGAATAAATAATGTCTAAACATCTTTACAAGGTAAATAACATATTATTAATGCCAATTATATTCGAGGATAACAGTATTCCTCATCATAGTTCATGTAGCTGAGTATTAGAAAAATTCTACAACATAAGTCTTATCAGATAAACATATAAAGACAGGAAGAACATAATTACACATGGGTACCCAAACACATAGTGGGATAACACAAAAGGAAAGAACAGGGTTTGTTTCATTGCAGTATTTTGCAAACAATACTTTCTTTGCTTCTTGGAGATCTCCCTTCATTCGTCATTATTCCCAAAAGTCCTATCTAAGCCTGCCTTCTGTATTCTGTTCACATCCTCTGTCAAAAATAGTTTTTCTCCACTGAGCACTATCCTTTTTTTTTTTTTTTTTTTTGCCCAAACCATTTTCATATAGCTTCTCAATACATTTATTCCAAGTCATCATAGTTAGTTTCTTATATAGTCTACCCCTTCTTAAGCTAACTTAAATCTACTGAGCTCAGATGCTAAACTAAAGGACGAGGCAATGCAGCAGCGCAAAACGATTAACACAAACATCAATCACAAAAAAATTCAAATTGGCAAAGCAATTGCATTATTACAACTAATATAAGGCACTGTGCAGCAAACAAGAAAACTAGTTCCATTAAATAATAATTTTGTAATCCACATTCTTTAAAAAAGGAGCACTTGGAAAGGAAAGAACAATTAGAAGGGACTAGTAACAGTAACTGGACACATAACATTCTTTTCAAGTACATGGTAATATTTCTTTTCACAATAAGTTGTTGTGGTGCACCACTTTAATTACATAGACATTAAGATGTGAATATACATTTTCCTTTTCTGCATTGTTGTTTTTACTGTAATATTTTTTCTGCTTGAGCTATGTCACGTTTAGGTATAAGTTACTGCTGTTTGCCAGGCATAGTGTTACTGAATTTGACTTTGTGTTACTCTTCTAAGCTTATTTTTATTGTTTGCTGCGCATTGCCTTATATTAGTTGTAATATTGCACTTGCTTTGCTAATTTATGCTGCTAGCTTTGACAATTTGTATTTTTTTTTGTCATTGCTGTTTGTGTTGTTTCGTTGTATGCTGCTGCATTGCCTCGTCCCTTGGTATATATATCTGAGCTCAGTAGATTTAAGTTAGCTTAAGAGGGGTAGACTATATAAGAAACTAACTATGATGACTTGGAAGAAATGTATTGAGAAGCTATATGAAAATGGTTTGGGCAAAAAAAAAGGGATACTGTACAGTGGAGAAAAACTATTTTTGACAGTGGATGTGAACAGGATACAGAAAGCAGGCTTAGATAGGACTTTTGGGAATAATGATGAACGAAGGGAGATCTCCATGCAAAATACTGCAGTAAAACAAACCCTGTCCTTTCCTTTTGTGTTATCCCACTACGTGTTTGTGTACCCTTGTGTATTTGTTTTCTTCCTGTCTCTGTGTAGTTTCATAGAATTTTTTCTTCTTTTAATATTAAGCTACATTCACTATGATGAGGAATACTGTTCTCCTCAAATATAATTGGCATTAATAATATGTTATTTACCTTGTAAATATGCTTAGACATTATTTATTCTGTTTTGTTTTAATGCTCATGTGTAAAGTTGATGTTTCAAAAGTTATTCTGATCTTTTATGTATGTACTCATGTTATAATTCCTGTAACACTGATGTATATGTTTATTTCTATTCTGTTGTAAAGCCTGTACTACAAATGTTATCTGTATTGTTATGTTCTTTAATGATGTATTTTGTACCAAGGAAAACTTAAAAAAAATGTAACTGAATACATGCTCTCCTTTAAGCTAAAGACAGAAGCATGAATTCGTTACGCAATTTGGAGTCAAGCTAAGAATTTGAAATTTTTTGTCCTTTACAACAGAAAATCACAGATCCGAAATCGCAAGTGAGGCTCGCTTACGCTTCCTTTTTCTGTAGTTTACAACAAAACACAACATTTGTTACGTAATATTTTTAGATATACAGAGTAAAAGATCACAACGACAATTTTTTGCCACCACTGCTGATCTCCCAAGGCTTTCGAAGGGCAAATCTTATTTAACGTGGAAAATAAAATACAATTAACATGAACACACAAATCAGCCAATTAACCAAGATTTCAAATGTAATCAAAGTTATCTCTATAGAGGACGCAACTTAGAAGCATTAGGCTTTAACTACAGCATGGGGACTCCTGCCACCGTTACACACACCGGCTGACATTTCCACCGTATCGGTTGTCTGTTCGGATATCAAGCCGCCGGTGTAACCGACCGACCACTCCGGAAGGCACCCGTGCTTGCCTATCGGATGCAAGGCCTTTGAATAACAATACGGTAGGTGTACCTTCAAGTCTGTTCAAAAACAATCATCGGGAAAGGGAAGAAAGGCTAAGACACTTGCGCGTAAGGAAACGTGCGACAAACCCATGGTAGCATGATAAGGGCAGTGACCAATCA
This sequence comes from Schistocerca cancellata, assembly GCF_023864275.1. Lineage (NCBI taxonomy): Eukaryota > Metazoa > Arthropoda > Insecta > Orthoptera > Acrididae > Schistocerca > Schistocerca cancellata. The sequence goes on from NC_064632.1 coordinate 115,444,949, forward strand.
AATGGTTCAAATGGCTCTGAGCACTATGGGGCTTAACTTCTGAGGGCATCAGTCCCCTAGAACTTAGAACTACTTAAACCTAACTAACCTAAGGACATCACACACATCCATGCCCGAGACAGGATTCGAACCTGCGACCGTAGCGGTCGCGCGGTTCCAGACTGTAGCGCCTAGAACCGCTCGTCCACTCCGGCCGGCGCAGTGACCAATCCAATCTAGTGCCAGTCCCACAACTAAACACGGCTGCAATAGCCACATTTCACGGCAGTGCAGGCGCCTTCCCCACCCGCCTTGTACGAGCTTGTCTCCACTCCCACCGACCGCCGACCACCTTCCTCTCCGCGACGCAACTCATCATCCCTCAGCCGAGCGCCACCAAGCCGACCAAACGTTTCCCTTTACGCGGAAGTCGGTTTCGAGCGAGTCGCCACGGCTCAGTTGTTTTATCTTTTCATGCCTTTTGTCTTCGTACCGGCCTAGAGTCGAAAAGCTTCCAAACGCTACTCACAATTTTCGCAGCATTCACACTTCAGTTCGTACAGGCAGGTCAGGTTTCAGGTACAAACGACACCACTTGGGGCGCCAGGCTGAGAACAGTAGCTTCAAGATTTCCACACAGGACAAATCACAATTAGTAGCGGTCGCTTGGACCACCAAGATGAGAAGTGCGCCCAAGTGCAAGACCTTTACGAGGCTTGAGTCAAGAGGAAAGGTAAAAGCTTTGAGCGCTGATAGAATCAGTGATTCCTTCTTTTTTTTTTTAACTCGTCGTCTGACCGATCTGAAACTGCCCTCCTCTCTTGTGCCAATCTCTTCATCTCAGAGCAGCACTTGCAACCTACGTCCCCAATTATTTGGCGGACATGTTCCAATATCTGCCATTCTCCACCGTTTTTGCCCTCTACAGCTCCCTCTAGTACCGTGGGAGTTACTCCCTAATGTCTTGACAGATGTCCTATCATCCTGTCCCTTTTTCTTGTAAGTGTTTTCCATGTATTCCTTTCCTCTCAGTTTCTGCGCAGAACCTCCTAATTCATTACTTTATCAGTCCACCTGAGTTTTAACATACGTCTGTAGCACCACATCTCCAATGCTTGGGTTCTCGTCTGTTCCGGTTTTCCCTCAGTCCATTTTCACTACCATACAATGCTGTGCTACAGACATACATTCTCAGAAATTTCTTACTCAATTTACGCTCAACGAATGATACTAGTAGACTTCTCTCGACTAGGAATGCTCTTTTTCCCGGTGTTAATCTGTTTTTGATTTCCACCTGGCTCCGCTCGTCACTGGTTATTTTGTATGTCTAGTTATCAGAATTCCTTAATTCATCTACTTCGTGACCATCAATACCGATGTTAAGTTATCGCTGTTCTCATTTCTGCTACTTCTGATGACTTTCTTCTTTCTTCGATTTACTCTCAATCCATACTCTGTACTCAATAGCCTGTTCCATGCAGTAAATCCTGTAATAATTCTTCTCATTTTCATTGAGGACAGCAATGTTATCAGCGAAGCTTATCGTTGATATCCTTTCATCTTGAATTTCAGTCAGTTGCACTCTTGAACTTTTCTTTTGTCTCCATCATTGCTTCTTCGGTGAATAGTTTGTACAGTAGGGGCGGAAGACTACATCTCTGCCTCACACACTATTTAATCCGAGCACTTCGTTGTTGGTCTTCCTTTCTTACTATTCCCCCCCCCCCCCCATTCTGGTTCTTATACATGTATATTACCCGTCTCTCCCTATTTTACTCAGAGTATCTTGTTTAATTTTTACACCGTCGAACGCTTTTTCCAGATCGACAAATCCTATGGACGTGTCTTGATTTTTCTTTAGTCTTGCTTCCATTATCAACTGCAACGTCAGAACTGATTCTGTGGTGCCTTTGCCTTTCCCGAATCCAAACTGATCATCGTCTAACATATCCTCTATTTCCTTTTCATTCCACTGTGAATTGTTCTCGTGAGAAACTTGGAAGCATGTACTGTTAAACTGATTGTGCAACAATTCTCGCACTTTTCAGCTCTTGCAGTCTTCAGATTTGTGTAGATGACGTTTTTCTGAAAGTGAGATCTTATATCTCCAAATTCATACGTTCCATAGACCAACGTGAATAGCCATTTTGTTGCCACTTCTCCTAACGATGTTATCTATCCCTTCTGTCTTATTCAATCTTAAGTCTCCAAACCCCTTCTAAATTCTGATTTTAATACTGTATACCTTACCTCCTCTATAAAGACTCCTGTTTCTTCTTCTATCACATCTTCAGACAAATCTTCCCCACCATAAAAGCCTTTAATGTACTCTTTCAACCTACCCACTCTCTGCTATGAACTTAATAGTGGAATTCTCATTTCATTCTTAATGTTTCCACCTCGCTTTTAATTTTATCGAAAGATCCTTTGACTTTTCTGCACGCTGAGTCAGTCCTTCCGACACTAATATCTTTTTCGATTTCTTCACATTTTCAGGTAGCCATTTCGTCTTAGCTGGGCTATTTCGTTCCTAGGGGAATTTCCTTGAACATTTTTCTACTTCTTTCTTTCATCAATTGAAGTATTTCTTATGTTTTTGGAGATGTCAGTTCAACTGAACTGCCTACTGCGCTATTCCTTATCGCAGTATCTGCAGCCTCAGAGAACTTCAAGCGTATCTCTTCTTTTTTTAGTATTTCCCTCTTCTTAGCGTATTGATTCTTCCTGACTAGTCTCTTAAGCTTCAGCCTACTCTTCATCACTACTAAATTGTGTTCTGTATTTATATCTGCTCCTGGGTAAGCCGCACAATCCAATATCTGATGTCGGAATCTCTGCCTGACCATGAGGTAATCTGACTGAAATCTTCCCTTATCCCCCAGCCTTTTCCAAGTATACCTCCTCCTCTTGTGATTTTTGAACAGATTATTCGCTATTACAAGCGGAAATTTATTGCAGAACTCAATTAATGTTTCTCCTCTCTTATTCCAAGCACCAAGCACGTTTCTCCCGTAACCGTTTCTTTTACTCCTTTCCCTACAACCGCATGACTACTAGATTTTCATCTCCCTCTACATGCTGAATTACCCACCCAAAATCTTTATATACTTTCTCTATCCCGTCATCTTCAGCTTATGACGCCGGCATGTATATCGGAAGCTATCGTTGTCGATGCTGCTTTGCTGTCTATTCTGACGAGAACAACTTTACCACTGAACTGTTGGCCGGCCGCTGTAGTCGAGCGGTTCTAGGCGCTTCAGTCCGGAACCGCGCTGCTGCTACGGTCGCAGGTTCGAATCCTGCCTCGGACATGGATGTGTGTGATGTCCTTAGGTTAGTTAGGTTCAAGTAGTTCTAAGTCTAGGGGACTGATGGCCTCAGATGTTAAGTCCCATAGTGCTTAGAGCCATTTGAACTGAACTGTTGATAGTAATTGACTCTCTGCCCTACTTTTCTGTACATAACGAATCCTGCTGTTTATGTTACCGTGTACTCATCTAAACAGATATCCTTGTCTTCTTTCCATTTCACTCAACGGACCCCCCACTATATCTAGAATGAGCCTTAGTATTCACCTTTTCCACGCTCGTCTCGTAGAACGTTATCTTTTCGTGGTTATTCACTCCTTTTCTCATGGTCACTTTCCCCTTGGCAGTCCCGTTCCAGGAATACGAGTGGGGAACTATTCTGAAATGTTTCGTCAATGGAGAGATCATCATGACCATTTTTCAACTACAGGCCACACTTCCCGTGGATACACATTATGTGTCTTTAATGCAGTGGATTCCATTGCCTTCTGCATTCTCATGCCGTTGGTAATTGCTGATCATTCTGCCTTTTAGGGCAGTTTCCCACTCCAAGGGGAAGAGAGTGCCCTGAACATCTGTCCGCTCCTCCACTCTCTTTGACAACGCCGTTGGCACACTTCCAATGCCGGAAGTGTTCGACCGGCAATGCTGACGATTCTGTTTAAAATTTAAGCGGTAACGAAGCTCGAACCCGAGACCGAGAACGTTTGTGAGTGTTGATCAAACACGCAACCGCTAGAAAAAGAGTGCAGTCCCCTGATACTAACCAAAAAACTTAATGTGAACATATGCCCTATTCCGAACAGTTTCCAAGATAGAACTTACGGAGGCGAAACGAGTGCAGTATCATTGTAAGAGGCACAGAGGCGAGAGGGTGTGCCGGAGCTTACCCCAGTTCACTGTCACCAGCGCCACGTCATCATAACACCTCTGTGCTTTACACAGAAAGGACGGCACCGTAATCTAAGAGTAAAATTAAAATGACTTTTCCAAACTCAGTCAGTGTATGCTTAAGTATATTAAAGTTGACTTTGTAAAATCTCACACTGCTCTAATGAATATATTAGGCAAAAAAAAAATACGGAGAAAAAAGTAAGTAGCGCTAAATAATGAAACTACAAAGCTAAAAATTGTTCAGAATATATAAATGTATGCCACAATCAAAAGTTACAAGTCTCAGTTTGATCGGGGCAACATTTTGGTCGAAACTGGCGTTTTTACGAAAAAACTGAAGGCGCTAAATATTAGATTCAAGGCGCTGAATATTAGATTCAGAAAGATGAAAATTCGTATGTTGCCTCAGTTTGATATAAAAGCATAAACTATGTGACTCTATTAAGCTACCTCTACTAGTTTTCAAAACAAATTTGGAACGAAAACGTCCTTATTCATGATAGATTAAGTATCATTTGTATTTGTAATAGAAAGTTCTAATTACAGTATTCGATTACAATTATGCTATAATACAACTGTACCGGGTTTGAAGAATGTATTGTAAATAAGTATGAATACAAGGAATCTCGAAAAGTGAGTTCAATGGTGATGTTCTACTGTCGATTTATAAAGGCACATTTGCATGCCGAGCGTGAGTTTCCGCGGAAACGCGAAATATTAATTAAATAAATAATCAGTGACAAATAAATAAAGCCTATGGCATACAACTGCAGCGCTGTGTCGCTGATAAAACAAAAGCACAATTACGTTACTCTTATGTTTAATTAAGAAGAAACGGGAGCTCTCTGGTTGAAGTGGTGCGAGAAGCACGGATTTTTATTTTATTGTCTGGCACACCGCCATATTTCATGTGAGAGAAGAATACTGCGAGTTGCAACCAGACTAGGCACTCGATTCTGTAAAGAATTTATATTTATAAAAGTAAGTAGGATTATGAACTGTAGGCTTATTCATTGAATATATCTGATTTAACTAACTGTGTAACTTTTTTATGTTTAGTAGACAGACACCTCTGTACGACGTATTGACATGGCTGGCAAATTATTCTAATATTGAGATTTAGATTTGAGTCCGCACCTACCGCAGCAGTCTTTGGAAACGATTTATTTACGAAGTCCGATTATTTCAGTTTTATTAATTCACGGTCAACTACGAGTAACATTGCCTTTACGAATAAGCCATTGTCAAGCGTCTGATACCGAATAATTAAACGTCCACGTTCCAGATAAGCAAATATCAATTACAATTACAAACACCATCATACAGATAGAATAATTAATATATTATTATTTTTAATTTATTTTATATTGGCGACTGCGTGTCGGACTTGTTATTTTGTCATTTGTTACATTGTTCTCTTTGTTTCATGTAAAAAATCAACTTTCTGGACCTGGACGTCAATGTATGAGAGATAACAAAATTGGAAGATATTTTCAAATTCTGAAATTTTGCCGGAAGACGCAAAGAAGCTTCCAGCAAAATAAGGTAAGACGCAGCATCTTTGCATTAGCAGGCTTGACCAGACGTATAATTCAGTGTATTAGCTTTTCAGTAAATTCTGTAGTGTTTCTTTTCCGCATAACAGTTTCAGTGATAAATTTCGTTCTCAGTACTTTTCCCTAAACAATAACGTATGCAACAATACCAATACACGAGTGTACAATATGGCCGACTTCTGTACGATATCATGTAACATGGCCAGCAGCCATTACCAATAATCTCAAATTCAGTTTATATTTTTAAATTAACAGACAGCCATTGTTGCTACGAGCGATTCATGCTCAACTACATTTTATTTTAAAATCAGTGTCAAAAATTTTCTTGAAACATATATCACGTGTGGCATGGTAATAACTAGAAAACAATACGCAAAAATGGAACAGCAAGGACGTACTATTCAGACGCAATCCGACTCGGACGTGAGACAAGTGTTAGAAAATGACTTTACGACAGCAACCGGTAGTGACGATTCATCAAACATTGACGCAGGTGTTGACGAAAATTTTGACAATAGGCCGTCCACCACAAAAATTTCAAAGTCTCAATCAGAGCCCATGTTAATGCATGACGTCACGTCTAATGACGCGGCGGGGGCAGAGACCTTGCAAACGGTAAACATTGCCGACATGTTACAAATGCTAATGAAACAAAACGCAGAAAATATGGCAACCATAAGGAAACAGAACGCGGAAAACATGGCAACCTTAAAGACACAAAATGAACAGTTAAAGACACAAAATGACGCAATTAAATCTGACCTCATAGCACTCAAGACAGGTAATGACACTTTATGTAAACGTGTGGAACTTATAGACGCCACACTGACCAAGCAGATGACTGAACTCAGTACTAAATTTTCCCAGCTTAATACGAGACAAGAAAAGACTACAACTGACGTAGCACTTTTACAGACACAAGTAAAAAACCTTAATGTCACGTGTGAAGTTCTTACTGAACAAATTCAAACATATCCTTCAGTACATGACAACCTTGAAAAACGAATTACTGACGTACAGAATAAATTTGACAATGTTGAACAACACCTGACTGACATCTTACAATCTGATGCCACAGCTCATTTTCAAAATATTAATAAGGAATTTAATGATTGGGTAGTGAACAAAGACAAACATTTTGATACATGCTTACGTGAAAATTTACCAACAATTGTGCACGACTCCGTAGCGCAATACATTACTAATAACAAACAGCTGATCAGTGACGCTGTACAATCCGTCACTGCACCCATGAGACAATTCACCGATCGACCACAGTCTGAATGTAACGAAAATATCAGTCAAAATGCACAGTTCAGGAACCAATATACATTCGAGTATGACACACACATACCGCACACGACAAACACACAAGAACAAAACACACCACGACTACAACACATACCACGATGTGCAAACACAAACACAAGCTATTATCATGGTAAACCACAGCAACATTATCGTAATTACTCGCCAGCTGAACATACCAGTAATTACAGTGGAATAAATCCATATCACAATACGAAGGAAGAAGAAAGCTTAATGAAACACAGGCAATTTCAGATTTTTATCCCAGAAAAACGAACCATTCATCCGGTGATTTTTCTTAAATCCTTTAGTAACGCATTTCCACGCACTTGGAGTGACAGGAAAAAGATTTCATATATTGTCGGTTACATCCAAGGCGATGCAGCTGTCTGGGCATACAGTCAAGCTGACATATGTACCACGTACAGTGAGTTTGAGCGTGCTTTTCTGAACAAATTCTGGTCGCAATCCGTCCAGGAGCGACTCAGAAGACAAATTTTAGAACCTGAAACTTTTAACAGTAAAAATGGCAACTTACGCAGATATTTTGAAAAATACTTGAACATGGGACACTTTTTAGACGAACCAGTCGCAACGCGTGATATACTCCGTGCGTTGAAGGCCAAATTGCCTTTCAACATTAAAGAAAAACTCCTACATATCCCGGATGACGATTCAGATTATTTTTTAACAGCTTTAGATTCGGTTGACATGTTACTTGAAGACCAGCGCTTCGCGCGGCAAAACAGCAGCCACAATGTTTACACTAGTGGTATGCAAAACATGCAGGCTTGCCAACACAATTCTGGCGCGTCCACAGTTGGATACGGGGTACAACAAAAACAGCAAACTCACATGCCGTCTCAGTACGGAAATCAAAATCAACACGCGTATTCCAATACAAACAATAGTTACAACAGTAATAACACTTCATGCGGCAATCCATACAAAAGGCACCGCGGTAATAACTACAACGGTAACAACGGATACAAAGGCAACAACAAAAACACAAACAGAAATAGAAATAATAACAACTACGAGCCAAGACAGCATCAAGGTTGGACTCGTAACGATCAGTACTTTCATTCAAACTCTGCTTTACCACAGCAGACACCAGGACAAAATTGGAGCATACCTTACGACCGACAGGTAAGTTATAATGCGCAACAGCAACAACAACCGCAAAAGTTTGGAGATCATAATAGGCAATATCCGAATGTGAATATAATAGAAATGACACCTGATGCACAACCTCAATCTGTGTCAGTACCTAGTACAAATGCTAATCCAACAAACTAGAAACAGTCACTACTATGCCCCAGGTCGTGGCTGAAGAATTCTTGGGGGGCGACTTCAATGTTAATCAGTTATTTGACACCACACTTGAACAACAGAATAATGATATGCCGAATAATTCTAAACAAAAATTACCTGTTTTATTTATAAGATACAACCACAATGAGAATATATCAGATGAACTTTTGCAAGACAGTATACAATGTCGTTCAAACACAAATGAAATTGTTTTAGCATCTACTACTGGTGTAGTAGGTGGGATTCCAACTACTATTATCCTAGATACAGGTGCAGCTGTGAGCGTTTTGTCTTTTAATTTCTATAAAAAGATGTGTGAATTGGAACCTGTGCCTGAGTTTCCTGCCCAAAACTGTAAAATAACTACTGCACTAGGTAATAAGTCATGTAGGGTTACGAAGCAAGTTTTTGTAAACGTTAAAATAGGTAATGGAACCGTACAATGGCCATTCCTGGTTGTACAAAACCTTGTGACAAATTGCATATTAGGAATAGATATTATGAGCGAGAAGGACTGCATTATAGACTTCTCCAAAGGTAAATGTATTTTAAATGATAAAAGCAGGGTAATTATTATTGATTTGGACAGGAGAACTCTAAAGCATGACAAACACTGTACAGGGTACAAGGTTCAGTTAGTACTTGACAAAGACATTCAAGACATGCAAACACACTCATCTGACACAGAGCTAATGGACTTGAAAACATTGCTTGATCATAAGATAAGTGAAGCTACAGCTCTCAGTGTACATGAACGTATAAAACTACAGGAAGTGTTATCCAAATATTTACAAGTTTTTACCAAACGATTGGGTGTTATCAACACGTATGTGTACAAGATTGAAGTTAAGCCTCACAAGATCTTCTACCATAAGACATATAACGTACCGTTATCTCAACGACCTGCTGTGTGGCAAGAATTAAAACAAATGTTAGACTGGAAGGTCATTGAACCATCCACCTCACCTTATTGTAGTCCTCTACTTGTTGTCAAAAAATCGAATGGAAGCATTAGGTTAGTGTTAGACGCACGAGCAATTAATGAAATAATTTTACCGGTTCACACAAAACCCGAAAATTTAGAAGAGCAATTACAGAAATTTCTAGATGCAAAATATTTTTCCACAATAGATCTCGCTAATTCGTTTTGGCAGGTGGGTATCACTCCTGATTCACGGAAATATACTGCATTTATGTTTGGGGGGCGAACCTATCAGTTTTGTGTTCTACCCTTCGGACTGAATGTCAGCTCTGGGGTATTCATTACAGCCCTGGATACCGTGCTTGGCGACGATTTAGTTGAGACAGTCACACACTATGTAGATGATATACTGATAGCTACACAGTCTTGGAATGAACACGTTGACACACTTCAAAGAATTTTAGAAAAATTTGCACAAGCTGGAGTCACAGCCAACCTAAGAAAATCAAAATTTGGTTGCAGTGAGATAAAATATTTAGGACATATCATTAATTCACAGGGCATACGTCCTGATCCCAGTAAATTAGATGCTATCAGAAACTTTCCTAGCCCTCGAACTAAAAAGCAGTTAAAATCATTCCTTGGGCTATGTTCATTTTTTAGACGTTTTTTGCCACAACCACTTTTGAACAGTAAACATCTGCTAAATCTACTCAGAAAGAATCAAGTTTGGATCTGGTTGGAACAGTGCCAGAATGACTTTAATACAATTAAACATGCTTTAGTGGGTGCAAACTTATTGAGCCATCCAGATTTCAATTTAGATTTTTGTATGACTTGTGACGCTTCACGAACTGGCTTGGGATGTTGCTTATTTCAAGTTGTAAAGAATAAAGAAAAGGAACAGATAAGAATTATTGGGTTTGCAAGTCGTACTTTAACTGAATGTGAGCGTACATACTCCACTACTGAGTTAGAAACACTTTCCATAGTATGGGCATTCAAGAAATTCAATTATTATTTATTTGGAAAACATACAGTAATTTACACCGATCACCAGGCCCTGACATTTTTGTTAACTTGTAAACTTGTACATCCTAGACTATCACGATGGGCAGTTACACTTCAGAACTACTCTTTTGAAATTAAGTACATAAGAGGTAAGGACAACACCATTGCAGACACTTTGTCTAGACTTCCACAAGGTATGAATGATACCAACAGTGACTTAGAAAATATAAATGACTACAGGATTCTCTTAATGCAAGACAAGCAGTATCACCAATATTATATTGAAATGTGCAGAAACATGGCTGAATTACAAAAATCAGATCCTCACTGGTATAAGATAATAACATTACTGGTAGAAAAACACAATCATCCTTTGACTAAGTATTACAAGTTACACAATGATGTGCTATTTTATCGACGACATCCTAATGCTACTAACTGGTGTGTATGCATTCCCAAAGAGTCTGAACGTAATTTAATTTGGCACACACACTTAGTTTGGGGTCATTATGGGACAAAAATGTGTTTAGCAAAGCTCAGCACATACTGTTATTTTAGCAATATGAGAAGAAAAATTTACAGGGAACTGAAAACATGTGTCATATGTCAAAAATCAAAACCTCAGAATTTATCCACAAAAACAGATTTACATTCTATTTTACCTAGTAAACCCCTGGAAATTCTGTGTACTGACATCAGTGGTCCGCATCCAGCAAGCTCTGGAGGCGTCAAATATATCTTAGCTTTTTACGATATATTTTCTAAACATGTAAAACTTTATGCTTTAAAATCCGCCACTGCAAGTGCTATAATACGAAGATTCTCAAGTGATTACCTGACGCACGTGGGAAAACCTAAAGCAATTCTGTCAGATAATGCAGCATACTACTCTGGGTACAAATGGAGAAATTTCTTGAAGGACAATAACATTAAAAGTATATTTATTTCGAGGTTTAGTCCACAATGTAACGCGACTGAGAGACTTTTCCGAGAACTAAACCGATTCATGAGGACCTATATTTCATCAAAACATACTAATTGGGTGTCCTACCTAAGTCTTTTCGAAGACGTACACAATAACTTAAATATTTACGATACAAATTACACACCTAACGAGATCATGTTCAATTGCAAACAGAACGATCAGTGGATAGAACCATTACCTAAGTTGTCAGACAAGGAAATCACACCTGAACAGAAAATAAAAGAAGTATTGACTACATTGACACATCACGCACAAATACGAAACAAACATCACAGAAACATAATAAAAAGAAAACAAAAATTCGAGGTAGGAATGCTTGTACTACTTCGTACTCATCATAAATCTGTAGCACTCAAACGACGCAACGCTAAGTGGCGCCTGCTATATGAAGGACCTTATATAATTGTTAACATACCGCATCCTGGTGCGTATCTGTTACAACATCCTAGAACTAACAAAATTATTGGGCTATACGCACACCGAGATCTTAGAGCATTTCATGCTGAATAATGTCAAGGTCATACCCATCAAAATATTGCTAAGCAACTCGAAAAACTCTGTTGTTACAGCACAGATAATAAGTAGTATAGAAATTTTCATTTCAGCGGTTCCAGTGACGCAGTTGAAGACAGAAGAACTCTTCTTTCAACGCACGGCACCACCTGAAGGACGGAATATTAAAGTAAAATTTATGATTACGTAGCAGTGGATGACATATTAATTTTTCACGGAACATTTGTTACTGAAGGTACCACTGACTTGGTGTGACACCTGACGAACTGACAGACGTCACCTGTGAAGCGATCTTTTACTTTGAGAAATAGATTAGACGCACATCTCTCAACACGAAAAGCATCTATCAGTAGTCAAGGCCACACAGACACTCTACACACACGCACAAAACGCGAGGAATCGAACATTTTCTCTCTCTTACTATTTTGAATATTATTGAGTAGTGAAACGCCTGGTCTTGTCTACTAATGTAATGAATGTTGTGTCTAACCAATCTTAATTTCAGATGACATCACAAAAAACATCGATAATATCCCAGCAAAACCGCTAAAGAGGATGTAAATATCGACAATTCATGTAATCAAACGTGACACAATGTAATAACCTATAGCTATGTAATGATGATGCAAACATGTTTATGTGCAACTGTATTATGTTTATGCTAAGAAAATATGTGACGTGTGTATGTATAATTACTTATTTTTTTTAACTGATGTATCATGTAACTGTACTATGTAAAAAATTTGAACAAAACGAGTGCCAAAAAGACATTGCATAGTGAACCTCTGTTCACGGACATTAACGAACATTACTAACTCTGCAACTACGCAGAAACCTATGTGAAAGAAACGGTTAATGCCATTCATTATGCAGCGTATCTATGTAAACGCGATGAATGATTTCTTTGATTAATAACTACGAACATTTAGGTGAACTATATTCAGCGAAAAACTGAAAATGTGAAGTGCATAATTCGTGCATCGTCTAGTGACATTACTACAGTACCTAACTTCAAGATGTTAACTGGATTAAATGGACACATAGTGCCTGTCCAGAAAACAACACGACGGGTGGAAGAATTTTGGTTGGAACTTCAGGGAATGAAATGTTCTCGAAATGTGACGGACACTCTTACCTGGACTGTCCAAGGATCGACGCCAGCTATGTGCCGTCCGAGGTTCTGCAACCAAGCTTCCACGGAATGTAAAAAACGAACTGCACGTGGACCAATTACTCGACGGGTCACGTCTGATCTGTAATAAGCAATGCTTTTAGTCACAACGAACTGCATCACAACGACTATAATGGAGATGAGAAATGGACACGCTTATGTATTAATCACGTTGTTATACAACGATGTTACTGTGATCAAAAAACTTTACCACGACGATACTAACCTGTAAAAAATTATTGTGCAGCGGATGAATATGAACTGTAATAACGACACGATGTGTATAGGTCAACGGACCTGAAACATACGGACATTTTTCTTTGAAGTATTTCAAAACAATACTATGTAACTAAGAACATTCAACAATCTAAGTTGTATTGTGTTATAACAAATATTGTAAATTTAAAACTAAGTTACCTGTCATAGAATGTAGTCTTCATATGTAATCTTGGTTGAATATTTTCTTTGTGCAACGACTGAGAAACGCGCGCACACGAACAATATGAACTGCAATACTCTGCCGCGTGATCTAACTGTACGACATAACGGCAGTCACACAGACGCTTCTGCGCATGCGCGCACTCTATCTGCCAACATAAGAACTTTTACGGCGCACCCGCGTCATTCAAATTTTGTATATAATGTGTATAATGTGTATAATGTAGGTCATGTAAATAGTTGTAGATAACTTAGATTTTCTTGTGCCTTTAGGTGAATTGCTCGCCTGCAGGTGTGTCCTTTCGCCTCGCAATTCAGGGGGCAATATAAAGGCACATTTGCATGCCGAGCGTGAGTTTCCGCGGAAACGCGAAATATTAATTAAATAAATAATCAGTGACAAATAAATAAAGCCTATGGCATACAACTGCAGCGCTGTGTCGCTGATAAAACAAAAGCACAATTACGTTACTCTTATGTTTAATTAAGAAGAAACGGGAGCTCTCTGGTTGAAGTGGTGCGAGAAGCACGGATTTTTATTTTATTGTCTGGCACACCGCCATATTTCATGTGAGAGAAGAATACTGCGAGTTGCAACCAGACTAGGCACTCGATTCTGTAAAGAATTTATATTTATAAAAGTAAGTAGGATTATGAACTGTAGGCTTATTCATTGAATATATCTGATTTAACTAACTGTGTAACTTTTTTATGTTTAGTAGACAGACACCTCTGTACGACGTATTGACATGGCTGGCAAATTATTCTAATATTGAGATTTAGATTTGAGTCCGCACCTACCGCAGCAGTCTTTGGAAACGATTTATTTACGAAGTCCGATTATTTCAGTTTTATTAATTCACGGTCAACTACGAGTAACATTGCCTTTACGAATAAGCCATTGTCAAGCGTCTGATACCGAATAATTAAACGTCCACGTTCCAGATAAGCAAATATCAATTACAATTACAAACACCATCATACAGATAGAATAATTAATATATTATTATTTTTAATTTATTTTATAGATTCCTTTCTAAAAATTCTAGCTGGCAAGGTTTGAATTAAGTTGACCTAAAACTTTTTCAGTAACTAATGCAAACGTAAATTTATTTGCATAAAAAATGAAGAAGATCGTAAATTGTTGAACGACCGAGGTATTAATTAACACCTGTCCGAGAATGGGGCACTTTAGATACTAATACCTGTGGATGGGGCGGTTGATAGCATATTTTCCGTTTGGCGGTCCGCTGCGTCCATATACGGCCAGAGGGGCAGTTGAAAGAGACACTTCGCACCTGTAATGGGACAACATCCTCTAGCAGTACCTTTATTGTATAGAAATAGTCGATACCAGGTATACTTTCAATTCTTGCATAGGTGAATATTATCTCAGCTGTTTATCTGAATGAATTTCATATGATTTCGTGTACGATACATTATATTTCAGGCTAAAATGTATTAAAAGAAATTAATTTGTTACAATCGATATGTACTAACTATTAGAAATATTTGGAATTACGAAATGTCAGGCACACTGAAAACTCGTATTATTATTTACGCAATCTGACGCTAATTATTAAATTTATTTCTGCAGTAGTTTATAAAATAATTGTAAAGTTTATTCTTTTGTCAAGAAAGTTTGTAAACTCTTTTGTTTTGTAAACTCTTTGGAATACCGTTAGTACCGCAGAATGAATGAGTAGCAGTGGGCATGCCTTTGATGGTCGTGTTTTTGTGTTAGGCAATAACAATGTGAATTTGCGTTCTGAAGTGGAGATTGTGAAGTCAGCGTGATATAGAAGAATGGAATAAAATAACAAAAAGTCATAGCAACAGAAAGTACTTCATCAACTTTCATGTCAGCTGGAACCCACAAAGTCAAAATTTCAGCCTCAAGAATCTACCCTAAACGTACTGCAGCCAACAACGTGAAAATGAAGATAAGTAAAAAGTAGTTTTTTGTATATACTACGCCTCTCGAAGCTTTCGAAACTTTTCAAGAGACTGGAAAATTTGATGTTGATGTGTGGCAGGGTAAGATTCACACCGAAATATCAATCCACCCACGTCAGTCAAACGCCTCCGTGCGCTGTGCCTCTGATGACGTCAGAGCTGAACAGACTTCAAGGCGTTTTCGGTAAAAGTAGGAATTGAGCTCGCGAAGACTGTACACCGTCCTCGATCGCTTAGATTTCGAGGAAATAACTGTTTATGTGCCGTCCATAATGTTGAAAGCCCCGAGTGCAAGTGGAAAGATTATAGTCCACTTTTAAGGCGAGAAATTAAGTATGGTGATTAGAAGTCAAGGTGTTACAGCATCTTAGTTGGAACTTCACGTGGACGTCGCCTATGAACTGTTAAGTGCTGTTTCCAACAGGGATATTATTATTATTATTATTATTATTATTATTATTAGGGATATTATTACGTTTTGTGCGTATGAACTTTTACTGAATATATCAATCAATAATATACCATATAGCAAGTAGGAACATTTTGTTCCAGTGAGTACAAAGAGCAATGTGGACTTGGAGACTGGAAATTATTGTCAGTATGTCCTCCATCGCTTTCTGGCTGATTGCAAGAATAGTTTTCAGGCTCTTGTAAACGGCGAAACATGTTGCAATAGAAAACTAAACTGCATTAAATTTACTACAAACATGATTTTTTCTGTAGGACTAGTGGTTCACTCAAATAGAGCGCGAGAATACTGAAAATCTTGCGCGACGCGCCTGCGCTGTAGCGTAGGTAGTTTTTTGTAGAATAATTTGATGAAATTCCCGACTTTATAGACCACAAGTGTCCCGTATCAAATTGTTCACCTCAGCTTCCTCTGTACTACTGTGGTACGCTGTAAATAATGACAATGTCTGAACTGTATAGAAAATAAATAACTTGTGAGGCGCATTCAAATGAAACCCGGTCACTAGTGTAAAGTAACAGTAACGATTTTATTAATTCAAAAATGTAGTTATACACAGTACACATACTCAAAAATAGTCACCAAAACTGTTGGCACATTTATCCCATTGCGACACTAGCCGGTCGGTTCCATCCTTGAAGAAGCTAGTAGGTTGCTGTCGGATCCAGTCTTGGACCCAGTCACACACTTCGTCGTCCGTTGCGAATCGATATCCGCGAATAGCTTGTTTTAGAGGTCCAAACACATTAAAGATACACGGTGAAAGGTCGGGACAGCACGGTCGATGTTCCAGCGTTTCCCACCGAAACTTCTGCAATGTCGTCTTCACCGCATTGGCGGTGTGTGGGCGGGCATTATCATGCACGAGGATAACGCCACTGGATAACATGTCTTGGCGTTTCGACTTGATGGCTCGTCTAAGGTTCTGTAAAGTGGCTTGATAATGCTGGGCATTGATGGTGGTTCCCCATTCCAGGAACTCGACAAGCAACGGGCCCTTGTGGTCAAAAAAGGACATCATGACCTAACCAGAACTGCTGTGCACGGCCTTCCATTTCTTTGGAGGTGGTGAAGTCGCATGTTTCCACTGCTTGCTCTGACGCTTGCTTTCCGGTTCAAAATGGTGACACCATGATTCGTCACCTGTGACAATACGCGAAATGGCTCTGAGCACTATGGGACTTAACATCTATGGTCATCAGTCCCCTAGAACTTAGAACTACTTAAACCTAACTAACCTAAGGACAACACACAACACCCAGTCATCACGAGGCAGAGAAAATCCCTGACCCCGCCGGGAATCGAACCCGGGAACCCGGGCGTGGGAAGCGAGAACGCTACCGCACGACCACGAGGTGCGGACACAATACGCGACAGAAAGCTGTATTTCTCCTCACGATAACGTTGCAGATGACTCAAAGATAGCGCCATTCGAGTAATGCGCTGTTCGGCGGCAGTTGGTAGGGAACCCACTGCGCACAGATTTTTGGAAAGTTCAAGTGTTGATGCATTATGGTGTGGGCGGTGCCCAAGCTAATACCCAGTAACCGATGGATCTCGTCTACGGCGATTCTGCAGTTGTCCAAGACTAAAGCATTCACTTCGTCAACCATTTCCGGTGTGATGACATGATGGACCTGTCCAGGATGAGCATCGTCTTCCAGTGACTCGCGCCCATCAAGGAATTGTTTGCGCCATTCCACAACGTCCGCAGCTCATGGTCGTGCGGTAGCGTTCTCGCTTCCCGCGCCCGGGTTCCCGGGTTCGATTCCCGGCGGGGTCAGGGATTTTCTCTGCCTCGTGATGACTGGGTGTTGTGTGATGTCCTTAGGTTAGTTAGCTTTAAGTAGTTCTAAGTTCTAGGGGACTGATGACCGTAGATGTTAAGTCCCATAGTGCTCAGAGCCATTTCAACCATTCCACAACACTTGAACGACTCAGACTGTACTCACCGTACACAGCCTTCATCTGCCGATACATTTCACGGCCTCCAACTCCCTCCGCCGCCAAAAGTCGAATTACTCTTCGTTGCCCCTGCTTACTCGCGCGCGTGTTCGGTAGTGGACGATAACTTGTGTGACCACTTTCTCTTCGGCGTGAAACCACAATGGTGCCATGCAACACTGGGTTCGTACGCGTCAGTGTCTCTTCGAATAGATGGCACCCCCATATCCGCAGTTACGTGGTGCCGCCTTACGTGTAAGGCAAACGTAAACGTACTGACCAGGTTTCATTTGAATGAACCTTACACATCTGAGTGCGTTTAAAATTAACTGCGGCTTTTGACAGTTCAGTACGGAGCGAGTGGAAGGAAGCATAGTTGTCAGCGTGTGCTGTCAGCCGCGCACGCTGGTCGATGTGCAGTCTTTCTCAAATGATTTTAAAGAAAATATTCGATAATAAATTCTGTCTCCCGCAAAAAATTGTTCAAATGGCTCTGAGTACTATTGGACTTAACATCTGAGGTCATCAGTCCCCTAGAACTGAGAACTAACCTAACTAACCTAAGGACATCATACACATCCATGCCCGAGGCAGGATTCGAACCTGCGACCATAGCAGTCGTGCGGTTCCAAACTGAAGCGCCTAGAACCGCTCGGCCACCGCGACCGGCAGCCTCGCGCATTTTATAGCCTCATTCGTCAGCTTCATGATGAATTACCTATCATTTTGTTAACGGTCGCAGTTATTGTGATATTTCGGTATTAGCTAAAATACTGCAATAAATTCTGTAAGTTTACAGTGAAAAATAGGGGCTGAATTTACGTTTGTTGCGTGTTAAGTCAATTTTGCTGCATATGAAATTTAGTTAACATATTAAATTATTCTTTAAACCTTGAATGATATCGCTATCTGTCTCCAATGTCAAGAAAATGGAATGTATGTAAAGGGCTCTGTCACGAACGCACTCGCCAGTGCAACAAGACAGAATGAAATATTCATAAATCTGTCGTGTCTCATAAACTGTAGCCAGACAAGGTTTTGGCAAATGATAGCACGCAGAGAGAAGAGTATTTTACCATATGATTAACATGCAAAACTTCCATATCTACTGTGATATTCCGGCAATTACAGATTCTTTAATATGAAACAATGTAATTTTTAAGAACCATTAATAGCCTGTGAACCGAGAATTGGCTGTTTTTTTTTGCAACAATATAAGTGAAGCAGCTGCACATTTATTTCTATACTGAGAATGTGCTTTCTCATAACTATTGATATGCCTCCCCCTCAGTTCCTACTTTAATAATCAACTGTTATATGATTCTGCCACAATTTCAACTGCATTAGTTTGCTACGCTTAGGCAAAAGAAGCACAGCAACAAGAGCAGTAACATATTACTCAAATCTCGAAACAGTCCGTCATGAGTCCATGTCTCCTCAACTACATTTTTTTTATATGACTGCCAACTTGACGCCAGTCCTGTGGTGTAACTTTTGCGATGACTTCTTTTGTCAGCATTTCAACATTACTGGACGTAAATTTCTTGTTGTTTTTTGCCACATTATTTTTCACCTAGGCCCGCCCATATACTCTCAGCCAGATTTAAATGAGCGTAATACGGAGGCATCCTGATTAAACTATGCTCTTTAGCGTTAGCAATTTCGATGACCTGGTAGCGTGGAATTTATATCTTTTACAGTACTACAAGTTCCATTAACTTTGCGTTACACAAGCTAGGTCCAACTTTATCCAATCGAATATTTCTTCACACCCAGAGAAACATATCGCTTTCCTCCATTGCATTGTTGGAGCTTGTTGCGCATTGTCCATTACTTAGACGAACTCGGAAGAATATTTTGTAACAGAACTTTTATGTTAACAGACAGTGAACGTGTTCTTGGACGACCACTTATATTGCGAACCTCGAGTTCCGACGTGCTGCACTATTTTTATTAATGCAGCGCCAACACGAAACACTCGTTCACAATACCTGACGATTTTAGAACACCTAAACGCCAGAAAATACCACTTTACGACGAGAGCTAATGAGCGGTAATGCCTCCAATGCGCGGCACCACGTGGTACTATTTATCCATGCCGAGGCAACAGGGGTACTACACCAACCGCACTGCTAGCGGCGTGGTAGGAAAAGCTGCCTCACCATTTGTGTTACATGGGCAACTTCGTAATGTATCCTCCGGTGAGCCAAACGTCAAAAGTCGCAACTAATTTTAAACGCATTACAAATGGGTTCTGTCTCGGAAACCAACAGGGACAGGGCATATGTCCATTTGAAGTTTTTTGTTCGGAATCACTAATACTATCACTCCTCGAAGCAAGTACCTTTCCTCCTGACTGATCCTGTATAATGCATACCACAGTATCATTAGCAGCGAAAAACGACACGTGTGAAAAGAGGGAGGAGGGGAGGGCGCCAAATAAAGTCACTGTGTAGAAAAATCTTTTCGATCCGGTCCTACTCCATTTCTCTCCCTCGCTCATATATTAGTTGCAGTTCCCTGTGCTCTTGATAAAACCTTTAAAAATAAATCTAAATGTGAGAGTGCAAATGGGTTGCTTTCACTACTAACGGTGATATACTCTGCATACAAATTGCACTAAGGCGTCCATCTCAGTTTCGCGCCCCGAGTGGATACTGTAGTTTAGGCCATAAACCAGCACTGTTCAGTGAGTAGCGACAACTAACGCGAGTGAAAGCGTACGAAGCAAAAAGGTGGAGGGAGGTCAAATCATAAGCCGCTTGAGTGGAAAAGTGTTCACGAACCAGTCCTCAGTGGGGCTACATTCTACATGAGACACTTTACGATACGGACAGAAGCTACGATTTCTCGCGCAGGCCCTTTTGAAGACAACGTGCTACGGACGGGACATCTAACCATCAGGAAGAAGACGTAGTGATACGCAAATGATAAGCTTTTCTGAGCATTCACGTAAGGTTGGCGCCGGTGGCGACACCTGTAACGTGCTGACATGAGGAAAGTTTCCAACCGATTTCTCATACACAAACAGCAGTTGACCGGCGTTGCCTGGTGAAACGTTGTTGTGATGCCTCGTGTAAGGAGGAGAAATGCGTATCATCACGTTGTCGACTTTGTACAGGTCGGATCGTAGCCTATCGCGATTGTGGTTTATCGTATCGCGACATTGCTGCTCGCATTCGTCGAGATCCAATGACTGTTAGCAGAATATGGAATCGGTGGGTTCAGGAGGGTAATACGGAACGCCGTGCTGGATCCCAACGGCCTCATATCACTAGCAGTCGAGATGACATGCATCTTATCCGCACGGCTGTAACGGATCGTGCAGCCACGTCTCGATCCCTGAGTCAACAGATCGGGACGTTTGCAAGACAACAACCATCTGCACGAACAGTACGACGACGTTTGCAGCAGCGTGGAGTATCAGCTCGGAGACCATGGCTGCGGTTACCCTTGACGCTGCATCACAGACAGGAGCGCCTGCGATGGTGTACTCAAGGACGAACCTGGATGCACGAATGGCAAAACGTCATTTTTTCGTATCAATCCAGGTTCTGTTTACAGCATCATGATGGTCGCATCCGTGTTTGGCGACATCGCGGTGAACGCACATTGGAAGCGTGTATTCGTCATCGCCATACTGGCGTATCACCCGGCGTGATGGTATGGGGTGTCATTGGTTACACGTCTCTGTCACCTCTTGTTCGCATTGACGGCACTTTGAACAGTGGACGTTACATTTCAGATGTGTTACGACCCGTGGCTCTACCCTTCATTCGATCCCTGCGAAACCCTACATTTCAGCAGGATAATGCACGACCGCATATTACAGGTCCTGTACGGGCCTTTCTGGATACAGAAAATGTTCGACTCCTGCCCTGGCCAGCACATTCTCCAAAACTCTCACCAATTGAATACGTCTGGTCAATGGTGGCCGACCAACTGGCTCGTCACAATACGCCAGTCACTACTCTTGATGAACTGTGGTATCGTGTTGAAGCTGCATGGGCAGCTGTACCTGTACACGCTATCCAAGCTGTTTGACTCAATGCCCAGGCGTATCAAGGCCGTTACTGCAGCCAGAGGTAGTTGTTCTGGTACTGATTTCTCAGGATCTATGCACCCAAACTGCGTGAAAATCTAAACACATGTCTGTTGTACTATAATATATTTGTCCAATGAATACCAGTTTATCATCTGCATTTCTTCTTGGTGTAGATATTTTAACGGTCAGTAGTGTATAAATCCCACCAGTTTGTGTAACTGGAACAGTATCGTCACCGTCGGAGGGTGGTACGGGACTACATGTCCCACCGCCACACCTCCAAAGTGTATTGCAGTGACGCAGTGTCAGTGCCCTGTGGATAAATTTACTGTCTCACGAGCACAGTTAGACCGCAAAAGCCCGGGGATGCTGTATTGTAACATATCACATGTTGTGGATTGGCAAGAGAGCCAACCCGGTGTGAGAGGAAGCCGAAAGGCACGCGTTTTAGCTCACGCAGGCTGGCGTGAGGTCTGGAACAGGTCAAGGAAATTAGACTAGCAAAAAAGGACGTAGCTGTGGAATACTTAACTTTAATCCACAAATGGTGAACATCGCTCTTGACGGTACATGTTTTACAGCATCAATAGTAACTGGTAATGGCGCCTTGCTAGGTCGTAGCAAATGACGTAGCTGAAGGCTATGCTAACTATCGTCTCGGCAAATGAGAGCGTATTTTGTCAGTGAACCATCGCTAGCAAAGTCGGCTGTACAACTGGGGCGAGTGCTAGGAAGTCTCTCTAGACCCGCCGTGTGGCGCCGTTCGGTCTGCAATCACTGATAGTGGCGACACACGGGTCCGACGTATACTAACGGGCCGCGGCCGATTTAAAGGCTACCACCTAGCAAGTGTGGTGTCTGGCGGTGACACCAAATCACAAAAAATACAAAAAGTCTAACTGGAATTTTGCATTTCAATTTCTCCAACGTGATATAATGTTTCCCGGCGTAATATATTAGTGCTACAAATGGTAAGTGATGTTGCGGGTGATATGTCGTGTAATACATACTTGAGATAATACGTTTCAAAACAAAAGGCAATTAAGACATTGGTCTATTTGTGAACGTATCAGCAAGTTACTATCAATCGAATATTTTAGCTTACGAGTCTAATTCTGGTCGTTTGCGGGAAGTTTTAGTTTTCTGCTTTAACACGAAGAGACATGCGACTAACGCTCATAAAATTCTGGATAAGACATATGATGAGGCAACTATTGGTGAAACAACGTGCAAAGAATGGTTTCCACGGTTCAAGGACGGTGATTTTGACGTCTAAAACCGGCTTGGCGTTAAATGAGAGAATGTTTCCGAAGATTCTGTAAGATCCGAGCACTGAAATACAAACGGCCGCAGTACAGTGATAGGCGTGGAAACGTGATATGACAGTGCTCGACTCCATGTCGCGAAACTCGTCCAAACAGACTTGGAAACGTTGAAATGGAAAGTGCTACATCACCTGCCATATTTTCCATACATTGCTCCCTCTGACTACCGCCTTTTTCGATCGTGGTAGTCGGCATCTCTCACCAACACTTCCGGCCATATGAACAACTGCAAAATTAGATCGATTCGTGGATGTTCTCAAAAGACGCCCAGTTCTTCAACCGCAGGATCCGTGTGCTGCCGGAAAGATGGGTTAAAGTAGTGGCCCATTGATGATGTGCGAAGTAGGAAAAAAATAAAATGCAGGCTGGAAATGGCAAGAAAAGCGTTTGTGTAAAGAGAAATATACTAACAACCAACATAAATTAAATTGGTACGATGTCTTTTCCGAAAGCATTTGGTTGGTAGGTACTTTATGTGGAACCGAAACTTGGATGTTAAATTGTTTACACAAGAAAAAAGTAAATAGTTTTGAAATGTAGTCCTACAGAAGAATGCTGACCATTAGATTGCTATATCGAATTATTAATGAGAAGGCACTGAACCGAATTCGGAAGAAAAAGGTATATACAGGGTGATTCAGCTGCCTCTAGCGATTGGTTTTATGCAACCTGCAGTACGTCTGTATCAGCAAGGCCATCCAGAAAGGAGACAGCCCCGTGATCGAAGTAAGTTCCTTCTTAGAGCTTTCGGCGACTGTTAGGAAACGGAATCATATTGTAAATACAAATGATGATTGTCCATGAGTTACATGGTCTTTTTGGCGCTTACTTCTTCCATACTTATCCAAGTGCCCCACACTTTTTTGTGTAATTAGTGGTGTACTCATACAGGATTTGGATGTCTCTGTAAGTTTATTCCGTTTATAGTACGTGATTTTTCGTCAATAGATCTGACGTTTTACACCGGAAAGATGTTACTTTCATGCTTCCCGATTTGATATCTCCTGTCAATTTCGTTGTTTCCGGTGGTGAAACTCACTTTATAAGGTAACGTTTCTGCACCATTTACGAACGATTCAGTTGTTTTTGTTTACGTTTCGGCCTACTAGGGATCACGGGGCTCGTCTTAATTCTCAGCTATGGTCTTGTGCTTTTTCTTGTCGCAGTATACCTTCATCTTCTGGCTGTGAGCCTGCTTTCTCTCATCTGCCCACTTAGGTCTGGTGGTACCTGTACACTTCTTGCTTGTGAGAGACGGTGGGAAGACTCTCTGCAGGATGCCCTGTCGGTATTGAGTTCAGTTCTCAGTTGTCTTTAATGAGATCTGCAGTTCCTCTAAGTCTGATTTAACAGAGGTGATCCACTTGGCTTTGAACGCCTTTTCCCTACTTGTAACTGTGAGGCTCCTGCTGGTGAGCCTGGAGTGATTCAGGTGGGTCATGTGCCCATAGAAGGTCAGACGCCTTCTCCTCATACACATGACTATGTCTTCCTGATGTTCGTAGAGCTCGTTATTGTGCCTGATTCTGTAGGTGCTGTCTTCCTCTCTTATGGGTCCTAGTATGCTCCTCAGAATCTTAGTTCTAGTTACCTGAGTGGGCCTTTACGATTCAGCTAGACGCGCTCAGAGGCATAGTGTGCAGAGGGTTTTACTAACGAGTTGTAGTGCTTCAGCTCTATGTTCTTGTATAGGTACCTGGAGGTATAGATGTTCTTACAGGAATGATAGGCCTACTCTAACTTGGTGCACATGGCGTCTATGGTCAAGGTTTCACTCTCGCTTGCTGAGATCCATTCTCCGAAGTACATGACTGCAGGAACTTTACAGATGGTATTTTTTCCTAGTGGTACTGTAGAAGAAAACCTGCTTGTTATTGGTGACGAACTCAGTCTTCTGTATGTTAACCCTCAAGCCAGTTTTTGCCGCAGTACTATAGAGGCTCTGTAGCTGGTGAGTAGTAGCCTCATTCATGCTGTTGGCCAATAGGGTGAGATCATCAGCAAAGGACAGACAGGGTACATTGAGGTTGTCTTTCTTGGACCCAAGCTTCAGTCCTGCTTTCAAGGACGATTTTCTCCAGAACACAGTCGAAGAGGATGCTAGAGAGGCCATCCCCCTGCCTGACTCCTGTCTAGACGGAAAAGCTGGCAGAGAGTTCACTTCTGAACTTGACTTTGGAGGTGGTATTCTTCAGGGTAGCTTGCACCAGTCTGGTAGTCTTCCCATCTAGAGCTATTTCCCACAGCGTAGAGAGGAGAGTCTATCGATCTATTCAGTCATATGCCTTTTGGAAGTCTACCATGATGGCTACCCAGGGGTATCCCCCTCAGCTCCTATACGACAGGATGGTCTTGCAAGGCCTGCTTGCACGGAAACCAACCTAGTATTCACCTAGTTGGAAGTCTAGGTGTTGGGTGACTATTTTGTGCGGCTTTAGAGAAGATCTTGTATGTTATAAGCAACAAGGAGATGCCTCTGTAGTTTTTGAGGTCCCTCTCACTTCCTTTCTTGTGTAGTGGATGGATCACAGCTGAGATCCATCCCTCTAGCAAGACCACTGTTCTCCAAATGTCCTGAATGATCTGGCTGATACTCTGCAGGGACTGATCATCTATGTGCTTCCACATTTCTGCAACTATACCATCTTCAACTGGGGCCTTGTTGTTCTTAAGGTCTTTGATGATCTTCTCTATTTCTTCCCTGTTCGGTGGTATAGAGTCCTGGTTCCTGACAGCAGGCTCAGCGAAAACAAATCTCTCTTTCGATTGTTCTGCATTGAGGAGTTTCTGGAAGTATTCTGCAAATGCTTTTGTGCAGTCCCTGTTATTCATTTGGAGTTTCCCATCTGGCAATCTAAGATGTAGGGTTGGGGCCATGTATGAAATAATCTGTTTCTTGAGTCGCTTGTAGAGATCTCGTGAGTTGTTTTTCTTGAAGTCTTCTTCTGCCTGTAGTATATGAGACCTATTGTAGTTCCGTTCGGTTTTGCGGATGATGCTCGCTGTTGTTTATCTTTGCGCCATGAAAGCCTGATGGTTGGGTTCATCTTTGCACTGATTCCACTTGATCCAGGCTCTACCTCTTTCCTCTACAGCTTGATCACATTCTGTGGTCCACCATGGGTGCTTGCATTTGTTCGATGAAGCAGGTATAGTTTCATGAGCGGCATCCGGTAGAGCCTTTTGAAGAGTAGGCCACACTTGTTTCTGTGTGTTCTTCTCAAGGGTGGTCTGGAAGTCGCAATCCTTATCGCTCAGCCGGAGGGTGTTAAACCTTGGCGTTTCTGAAACATCTGGGGTATTGTGAACTGTTCTCAAAGGTTGTAGGTTGGTCTTAACTAGGGAGAGATAATGAGCAAAGTCGAGGTTTGCTTCCCTCAATACCTTGACGTTTTGTATTTCTTTGTGGCATCTCCTGTCAATAGTCTCATGGTCTATCTGAAATTCATCCAGCATGTGATTTGGGCTTCCTCTAGGTCATGGCCTTCCTTGGTAGTCGCTTGAACGCAGGTTGTAGTTGTCACAAAGGTGTATGAGGCACTCGCCATTTCTGTTGGTCCTCTTGTGGGGTGGGTAACCTGCAGTTCTTCTTTTCCTTACCAAATTGTGCGTTGCAGTCACCCATGAGTATGATGGTATGGTGGTTAGGGTTTTTGTCTAGGGTCTCTTTAAGGGTGTTCCAGCAGTATTCTACTGCTTCCAGATCTTTCCTATTAGTGTCATTTGCAGGTGCATGAAAGTTAACTACTGTGTATGCTCTGTTGTGTGACCTCAAGGATAACGAGGAGGTTCTGCCATTGGGGGATGTGAATTCTAAAGCATGGTCGACCATTCTATGATGTACAGCAATGCCAGTACCCAGGTGTGGAACCTTCATCATTCTTTCACCTGGTTTTCCTTTACAGATCCGGTATCCTTGGGATTCGATTGGATCCTCATCTGGGAACTGAGACTTTCGTATTGCCACTATCTTAATGTTATACTTCTCCAACACATGAAGGGTGTGTTTGAGTTTACCAATCTTTAACAGGGAGTTCATGTTCACTGTAGCTAGGTATGTGATGTTTGTTTTCTTTTTCTGTTCTTGTTTTTGTGGGGTCAGTAATGGTGGAGTACATGAAGGTGTAGGCTCCCCATAATCCGATGACCTACTTGCCCCATCATGACTAAGGGGGGTGGGGGTGGATTGGTTACCACCTGGGGTATTATTTCTGTTGATATTTCTCTTCATGTTGAGTCCAACGAGCGTGTGTATGGGGTCACCCTAATGGGTGACGAAGGTAACTTTCAAAAGGTTGTTAGCCCTGAGGTATATTTTATCAGTCGCCTCTAGCATGTGGAACAGACACTGTCAGGGTATCGCCACTGACACGTAGAACCGCTGTGCCCTTGTTACTAGTTCTGGTCCATCTGGGGAATTTTATTTCCACAGTACCCACCATATCTGGTGGGCATCGCCCTATCCGCCACCTGGGGAGGCGCTCGGTAGGAGATTAGCAACTCCACGAGATTAAGTACTATAAACGAAATAAAATTATAGAAACCTGGTGGCTACACTAATTACGCAAAGAAAGATTTGGGCCACTTGGATAAGTAAGGTGTCTCTTGGTCCAAAAATACATATAACTCATGGCCAACCCTCACCTGTATTTTTTACGGTATGATTCCGTTTGCTAACAGTCGTCCAAAGCTCTGAGAGGGAATTTACATCGATTATGTGGCTGTCTGCGTACCGTACCTGATGCAGACATTGTGCGGGTTTCATTAAAGGAATCGGTAGGGGCACTTGAATCTCCCCGTATGTCACAACTTTCTTAAAAGAAGAGATGTGAGACGGGATATATTTTGAGGTATTAAGGAAGAGTTAATTTAGTAATGGAAGGAAGCGTGGTGGGTAGTAAATGTAGAGGGAGGTCAAGTCTTGATTACAGCAAACAGGTTTGAGTGGATGTAGGTTGCAGTAATTACACAAAGACAAAGAGTATTGCACAGCATAGGCTAGCGTACAGAGTTGCATCAAACTAATCTTGAGACTGAAGAACACAACAAAAACACGTAAGCAAATATCTTTATTTCCAGTGACATTACCCTCATCTCCCAGCAGAATAAAGTCAGATGATTCAGTTTCGACTATAACCGTTCTGTAGCTGCTTCACTGCAGAAACTTCTCCGCTTTCAGGGATAAATAATTCTTAAGCTATTTGTTACAAACTGACAAAAAATTGACGAACACGGTATAAAATCACCCATGAAGATGTAGTTAACCCAGAGGATCACGTAAAAAACTGGACAATAATCTACTTTACTAGAGAGTTTAGATGAAACTAGACGAGAATGAGTTTGCATACCAACCCACCGTTTGAGAACACAAGGGCTGTACGCGAGAGCTCTTGTCGTTAAAAATTTGCACGAGTCCTCCTCCCCCCCCTTGACCAGAAAGTCACCTCTTTTCGGGCGGCCCGATCTGACCTCCGGAGTCGGGAGTTCTCTCCTCTTTATTTCTCCTTTTTTTTTTTATCTGAGTCTCTGCCTCTCACCCTCGAACAGTGTGGCGACCACTGGTGTAATTGCGGTGACAGAGTGGGGAGAAAAAGTTGTCTCATTTAGCAGTGCTGGGGGCGTTTTTATTTCCGCCGGTTGCCCCCACTCATAGTTTTGCCAACAGCTGCGGCAATAACAGAAAAGAACGGTCCTCGACGCTGCAAGGAGGCAACTTTTTTTTTTAATCTGGTTCACAGAGGTGGCCGGAGGGACCCCGGCCTGGAGCTACATACAGAGAGAGGCGGACTTCCTATTTTTGCACAAAAACGAAACGGCGCCCAGTGTTCTGTGGAGGACACTAGAAACGTCACGAGATGTCAGACGGAACGACAGAGTCTTTTGGGGAACCACAAACCTACGGAACATCTGAGAATTAAATTGCGATCGTTCCTCGCTCAACTCAATTCATAACACGAAAATACAATGTTCGAACAACTAAAGCAATGCGTTCTTAAGGGAAAGGACGGGGGCGTTTATGAAACTCGCCGAAAATGTCCATTTTCAGTTTATTGTTTATGTATTAGTAGAACTCGTGAACAATAAGTTCCTAAAGTTTCAACGAAGTAATCAGCATCCAGAGTGGCTGAAAAATAATGAGTGGCTCTACTTACCTGTCATGTCCAGTTTTTGAAGCAACATTCCAATACTAGCTCGTTCAATAACGATACCGTGGGTGACTTTCTAGCAAACTATTTGCACGGCATGTATCTAGAAGCTGTGACATACATTCTTTGGTTTTACAGATCTTCAGCTGGACAAGGCTGTTCTATACAGTCTTTGCTTTTGTAAGTCATTTGTTGGACACTGGTGGAGACGACATTCACAAAGACGATGATACACTCTTCCAAGTTTATCATGGCAAGGCTATCAGGTAGAACCTATCCATTGTAAATGACATGAAAACTGCAATGTGGGCTACATACTTCCACATGGCGTCAACAGATCAACATCCAATTCATCATCTGTGACACATTAGTTGGTGTAAACATCTACAGGCTGAGAGGGATAAGAACCTTTATATTGACAAGGAGAGGCTTCCAAATTGTATCCTGGATGTTGTCAAACCCACTTACGGGTTTCTGGCCGATGCTGAACTTTTAAAAAAAGCGTGTTCATGACAAAACCTAGAATCAAAATAAGTCTCTAAATTCACTGACATGGAAGCATTGCCCTTAAACCATATTTTCATCTGCTAGAATTGTCAGAATTGCAACTTATGATGTAGTTCTTGCATTTAATGATAGTAATGTATGGAATATGAAAGTAATGGAGAGAATGAGCTTCAAAATAGAACATTTCACTCAAGACATCTCGAGAAAAGTATATTCACAGCGCCTCTCTGAAGCTGAAAAGTCAGTTGAAGACCAGGTAAAGAAAATAAGACAGAAAACAAGAAACTAGAAGATAAGCGTGGAAGGAAAAGAGGACTCTGAGTACAGTTCTGAGTCTTCTGAAGAGCTGACATAAGAAAAAAACGTTAGGTTGAACATTAAATTTCATTTCCTGAAAATTATATATTTTTTTGTTTATGTACCTTTTTCTCAGAATCCATGAAGGCTATAACTATGAAATCTTGTACACTTATTTCTACAGACCCAATAAACGTTATCTCAAGAGTAAATTTTGAACTTCTGAGTGTAAGCTGAGATATGGGGCACAGTGCTTGGAATTTTGATTAATTTTGTGTTGTACCTGCAAAATTATAATTTTTTTTAGTGCTCGTGTTCCATACATTCAAAAAACCTATGTCAGGAGCGTACTATATGCAAAGAGATTAATCGGAGAAAATTTTGTGGAAATCTATTGAAGAGTTTCTGAGAAAAAGACACATATATAATTTTTGAAAATAAAAATTTCACTTTTCATTAAAAAAATTAATATATATAATCCAATGAATTTAGCAGTAAATGTGTTAATTTCATGTAAACCAAGGTATAAAATTTCACTGCCATATCTTCTAAATTGTTGGTTTGGTGCATCTTTTAAATAGTGCGTGTTTTTCATGAATGTCCCCCCTTCAAGGTATAAACAGGTTCTGTTGCAGACACGTGAACATTTCATGGCTCGACGGTACCACTTTAACCATTAAATTGTAACGACTACTGGCACAGCTCTAAGGACTGTACTCATTTTCCAAGAGCGGCATTAAACTCTCCGCTTTGTTGTCCCGTTTTAGGTTTCAAGATCACTCTAAACCAACGTCGAATGGCAGCCGATCGATATGGGTCCTGTGAAAGGTACGCCCCCCCCCCCCCTATTCATATAAACTAACGCTCCATCTTCAATAATCTTAATGTTTATGGCACGTCAAAACATCTTTGGTCCTTCCAATTCAGCTCTGTCCATAGACAGCACCTGTTCTGTAATTTTACTAACATGGTCATTCTTGTTCTCGTTAGGGAAGGAAACTGGTAAATATATATGCCTCAAATATTTGCAGCGTACAATAACAGTTCCCGTACAACATAATTAACAGCTATAATAGTACAGCCACTTGTGAAGCACATCCTGAATAGTGTGGGTGTGATTCGGTTGTAGAGCTACGTGATAAACTCCACATATGATCCACAACATTGTGATCACTGCCTACCGCGATATTGAATGCCAACTGGTACTACTGCGGGCACGTGATACGATAAGGCATGTATATTGATTGAAAAATATTTTGGAAATTTATGGTAAGGGCTTATGGAACCAAACTGCTGAGGTCATCGGTACCTAAGCCTACACACTACTTAATCTAACTAACTTACGCTAAGGACAACAAACACACATTCGTGCCCGAGGGAGGACTAGAACCTCCGACGGGGTGAGGGGGGGGGGGGGGGGGGAGCCGCGCGGGCCCTGACAACCCGCCTCAGACGGCGCGGCTACTGCGCGCGACATATTGATTGAAAATCCTAAGAAGTCTTGACCTTATACGAAATCAATAAATGGATCGAAGCCATTGGTCCAGACGCGCCATGACCTCCACGGCATGATGAAGAAGAGGGGCCGCAAGACTAAACGCCTTTTTTCCAAAGATTTTTCCTTAGGAAAATCGCACTGTACTTGCTCATTTAAATCGTCGTATGAACGTAGAAACAACGATTATCGAGCTAAGTGACCACAGGATAGAACAGTAAATGAAATCGCTCAATGGAGGAAAGGCCATTGGACCTGACGCAATACCACTACCATTCTACAAAAATATGCGAAAGAACATGCTCCTCTTTTAGGACTGGCGTACTGTAGGTCACTGGAAAAGCGAAAAGTTCCGAATGATAGGAAAACAGCACATGTCATACCCGTTTTCAAGGAAAGTCGTCGAAAAGAAGTACAAAACTTGATTTCTGACGTGGGTGTGTTGCAGAATTTTGGAATATGTCTTATACTCGCGTACTGTGACATTTATGGAGACGAAAATTTCCTGTGTAAGAACCAACATGAATTCTGAAAACAACGATGGTGTGAAATCCAGCCCGCCCTATTGGTCCACAAAAGCCAGTAAACAGTAGATACCGGAGCCCATGATGACGCCGTGCTCCTTACTTCGGGGAGGTGTTAAACACAGTTCCACACTGCCACCGGACCATTATATTCGTAAATGACCCAGTGGATAATGCCGAAAGTTCCATGTGACTTTTTGCAGGTGGTGTTGTTGCGTACAGAAAAGCAGCAACGCTAGAAAATTGTGGCGAAATGCAGAAAGATCTGCAGATGAAATCACTTGGTGTAGGCACTGACAATTGTCATAAGCTAATGTAACATACTTCGCATAAATAGGCGGGAAAACCACCTTCCTGTATGATCATACGATTGCAGAGCAGTCATTGGAAGCAATCACAACCATAAACTGTCTAGCAATGTGCATATGAAGTGATTTAAAGTGGAGTGACCACATAAAACTATTCGCATGTAAATCATATGTCACTCTGAGATTCACTGGAAGAGTCCTCGAGACGTGTAATCCATCCACAAATTTGTAGCGTACAAAATTCTCTTTAGAACAATACTTGAACATTGTTCGTCGGTCTGGAACACGTACCAGAGAGTTGATAGAGAAAAATAGAGAAGATCCAAAGAAGAGCAGTGCGTTTCGTTACAGGTGCACTTAGGAAGTACTAAAGCGTCACGGAGGTACTCAGTGAAGTCCAGTGGCAGATACTGAAGAGAACATTCTGCTTCATGGTGGGTTTCCTGCCGCGCCGGGCAGCCGCGGGGATAGGGCACCTTGTCACGGTTCGCGCTGCTGCCCCGTTGGAGATTCGACTCTTCCCTCGGCCATGGGTGTGGGTGTTGTCCTTAGCGTAACTTACTTTAAGTTAGATTAAGTAGTGTGTAAGCCTAGGAACCGATGACCTCAACAGTTTGGTTCCATAGGAAATTACCAACACGTGGGTTTCGAGCTAAAGTTCTGAGAGAGTATGTTCCTAGAAGATTCAACCAATACATTGCTTCCTCTTACGTATATCTAGTGAAAAGACTACGAAGGTAAATTTAGAGAGATTCAAGCTCACGCGGAAGCTTACCAAGAATCATTCTTCCTGTGAACCAGTAGTAATGAGGGCACGAAAAAGGGGGTAGTATCACTGATATACAAAACGCTCTCGACCACACGCCCTAAGGAAACTTCGGGGCCTGTGACATCCCTCGCTCCCCGAAAAGTCTGAGCTGATACTAGATAGAATGGAAATTTTCCAGTAAGAAAATGCTTTCTTAATTTTATCCGCCCTTGATTACGCCTTAATGCCAAGTCAAATGAGTTTCAGGTGCCAAGGAGTTGATAAAAGAAACAGCGGAGGAATATTCATGAAATTATGAGGCTTAAACTCTTGTAAAGGAGAGTAGATGGATAGTAGTTTCATAATATTACTAAATCTGTATTTGCACAAAGATTTCCGTGTAGTTGTAAATGGATCACCCAAGGACAGGTTGAACTACTTAGCTACCTTTGTCTACGGTCTCAGTGAATACTTAAACATACAAGGAAAAATGTAGTTGCAACATGGCTGCATCTGGGCTATTTTGGAACAGAACAGAATAGAGTCAAGGTTAGTATCCTTGTTCAAAAACTTGTGTGAAGTTGAGAGGTGGCATGAGCCCCCTCTCATATTTCTATCTTACGATTTTCCTCTCTAATTGCATGCAGTGAAAAGTCGCTATTCCTTCACACGCGGACTTCCCACACAGCGTCTCTCGTCACCCGGGTGGTCCGGTGACAGGCAGGCTCTGCTGATCTGGAAAGGGTTAAGCCGACAGGTGTGAGGAAGTCGAGTGAATGCTTTGCAGACGCCGACATTGTCAAAAGACACGCCCGGAGGGGTCTGAAGTAGCGGCTGGGCTAGAGGTTCCGTTGCTTCGCAGAAACTTAGCGAAAACACTTTCTGGCGGGCTACCAGCGAGGCGTGGGAATGACTTGTGTACCCAGGCAGTTGTGGCGGTAAAATTCGCGCGCTTTCTGCAAAATAGTAACTGTGATTGGCTTGCTCAGGGCATAGCTCCGTGACGTAGCAAAATCAGCGCAGAAATTGGCGCCAAGAATCTCCATTGGTGGAATGGTAGTGCTCCGGCAATAGAGTGGAATTTTCCGCCGGTTTTCGAGTTGCTGATTGGAACGTTTAACCACGGCCACTGTCGTGGGGGCGGGAATGTTGTGTGTTCGGCCTGTACGGGTGCTCTAGGTAGTCGGCTCTCGCCTTTCGGTCGAGGACGTCGAAGCAACCAGCCATCGCCTCCGGTACGCCAAATCGTGTTCTTGCAGTTAAGAAGACAGATTGGTAAGGTATGTCCGCAGCACCGGCAGACAGGTATTTTCCTAGGTGATAATCAGAGCTCAGCAGAGCGCGCCTGTTCGTCTTTTTCTAACTTTGTTCTGTCTTGGGTAGCAGCAATTAATGTTGGGTTGGCTATGTGTTTTCTCTTAAGATTTGAGTTGCAAGGAATTGGCTGCACATACCACTTCGTCATAATCCTCACAATCTAGTTTAGGGACAACTTCACATTCACAGCGTTTGTTTGAGTATCCAATTTGAGCCAATTTGATGTATTGTGAATGTTTCATGGGTTTTTGTTTATTATTTTGTGTTTAGTCTTAATAAATCATATTGTTATTTTGGACAGAACTTTCATTCTGTTAATCGGTAGAGCAACCCTATCATTCCTCACTATGTTAATGAAGCCTTCGTTTATTTAACGTATTTATCAAATTAAATTATTGCAGGTGCCAAACTCTCTTCTTCTCCCCTGGCAGGGTTGATTAGAGTCAGTTCGCGTATTTTTTTTAATCCTTGTGCAACAGCAAAAGTCGGAGTTAGAATAGGGGGGGCTTAGAGCTTCATTTACATATGTAGATTCTAGAAGAATTTAGTGTTAAATACACTGCTTGCCCCGGCACCTCGCAAAGTAAGTATGTGGTATCATGTATCGATAGCACCCCACTGGCGTTCCACAGATGATAGCACGTTTCCGTTACACGCCGACAGCAGTCATGCGGGATCTGGCGGACCCAGTGGAGCACGCCTGGTGAGCCACGCCTGTAACGGCTCTGGATTATGGACGCCCTCTGCCGCTGCACTATAGCAGCAGCTTGTCAACCCACTTGTGCTTGGAGCCACCTTCGTTCGTGTTTTATCCTGGTTAACACTAAAGAAGGTAGACTCTGTTTCTTGCTGCATTATTTGTAATATGTCATCGTACACTTAATTCCTTTTACTCCGATGTGGAGCATAGAGCAATACAAGATAAGTAATCTTCTGTTCATTGTGTTAATCATTTCTGCACCTGTTCAGCTTCCTGTCCAGCTTTCCCACGACGGCAGGTGCCACGCTGCTCTGTAGCCCACTTCTCCTTACTGTTCTTTACAAATTTGCACACAGAAAAAGTAAATGCTCTTCACCTAAAAAAAATATATGATGGTTTTAGCAGGAAGGGTCACGTGGAGTGGAAACCTTATCAACGTAAGCACCACCAGCCACATAAAGAAGTGAAGCCACTAGCTCGAAGTCACTTAACTTGCAATTTTTCATTGATCAACTTATAAGACAGCTTTAGATCCAGTTAGATACTGGAAATAAATTTTCAGTTTGTTCGGTATAATCAGTATAATCAATGAAGAAGGCCATTTGGTAAGCCAACGCTTTCAATATTTTGCATCCTTACTTCATCTGTACTGTTGATAGAAACAGTGTCACCATAACATCTCCAATCATTGGAATCATTGTCAATATAATAGAAAAAGTTACACGGGGTAGTATTAGGTTTCCGATTTGCTGCCCCACCCCCCTCCTCCCCGAAAAATAATCCTGTGTGCGGGCCTCCGTACGACAGATTTTTATGGCCCAACAACGGGGAGCGAGCATCTCGGAATAGCTGGAGTCGGCTATCTGCATCTATCTAGCTGAAAGACGCTGAAACCACGACGAGGTGTTGGATGTATACGGCTCAGGTACATGGAGTTCGTAGACTTTCCCATCCGTAAAGCAGGATATGCAGCGATCTGTGGCAAGGCTAACGACAGAGTACAATGCTGATGCAGACACACGTGTTCCAAAGCACACTACTCGGCGTACACTTTTTAACACGGGGTACCACACGTCTCCTACGTCCCCCATGTTGACCCAGTGACATCGTCAGTTACTGCTGAAGCGGACAAGCTATCACGGAGATT
This sequence comes from Schistocerca cancellata, assembly GCF_023864275.1. Lineage (NCBI taxonomy): Eukaryota > Metazoa > Arthropoda > Insecta > Orthoptera > Acrididae > Schistocerca > Schistocerca cancellata. The sequence continues at coordinate 115,481,276 of NC_064632.1, forward strand.
GGACTGCAGATCAATGGCATGTAGCCTAGTCGGTTGGATCACATTTACTGTTGTTTCCGACTAAATCAGGTTGGAGATAAGCTATCTACACTCCTGGAAATTGAAATAAGAACACCGTGAATTCATTGTCCCAGGAAGGGGAAACTTTATTGACACATTCCTGGGATCAGATACATCACATGATCACACTGACAGAACCACAGGCACATAGACACAGGCAACAGAGCATGCACAATGTCGGCACTAGTACAGTGTATATCCACCTTTCGCAGCAATGCAGGCTGCTATTCTCCCATGGAGACGATCGTAGAGATGCTGGATGTAGTCCTGTGGAACGGCTTGCCATGCCATTTCCACCTGGCGCCTCAGTTGGACCAGCGTTCGTGCTGGACGTGCAGACCGCGTAAGACGACGCTTCATCCAGTCCCAAACATGCTCAATGGGGGACAGATCCGGAGATCTTGCTGGCCAGGGTAGTTGACTTACACCTTCTAGATCACGTTGGGTGGCACGGGATACATGCGGACGTGCATTGTCCTGTTGGAACAGCAAGTTCCCTTGCCGGTCTAGGAATGGTAGAACGATGGGTTCGATGACGGTTTGGATGTACCGTGCACTATTCAGTGTCCCCTCGACGATCACCAGTGGTGTACGGCCAGTGTAGGAGATCGCTCCCCACACCATGATGCCGGGTGTTGGCCCTGTGTGCCTCGGTCGTATGCAGTCCTGATTGTGGCGCTCACCTGCACGGCGCCAAACACGCATACGACCATCATTGGCACCAAGGCAGAAGCGACTCTCATCGCTGAAGACGACACGTCTCCATTCGTCCCTCCATTCACGCCTGTCGCGACACCACTGGAGGCGGGCTGCACGATGTTGGGGCGTGAGCGGAAGACGGCCTAACGGTGTGCGGGACCGTAGCCCAGCTTCATGGAGACGGTTGCGAATGGTCCTCACTGATACCCCAGGAGCAACAGTGTCCCTAGTTTGCTGGGAAGTGGCGGTGCGGTCCCCTACGGCACTGCGTAGGATCCTACGGTCTTGGCGTGCATCCGTGCGTTGCTGCGGTCCGGTCCCAGGTCGACGGGCACGTGCACCTTCCGCCGACCACTGGCGACAACATCGATGTACTGTGGAGACCTCACGCCCCACGTGTTGAGCAATTCGGCGGTACGTCCACCCGGCCTCCCGCATGCCCACTATACGCCCTCGCTCAAAGTCCGTCAACTGCACATACGGTTCACGTCCACGCTGTCGCGGCATGCTACCAGTGTTAAAGACAGCGATGGAGCTCCGTATGCCACGGCAAACTGGCTGACACTGACGGCGGCGGTGCACAAATGCTGCGCAGCTAGCGCCATTCGACGGCCAACACCGCGGTTCCTGGTGTGTCCGCTGTGCCGTGCGTGTGATCATTGCTTGTACAGCCCTCTCGCAGTGTCCGGAGCAAGTATGGTGGGTCTGACACACCGGTGTCAATGTGTTCTTTTTTCCATTTCCAGGAGTGTATATTTTACAGTAGTTCATTATTGAGTGGCATCTGAAGCCGAACTTGTAAGTTTCTAAGTCACATCTGTTTTCTGCCATACCACTGCCAGTGTCTCCTCTTACTTAGACTATCTCTTTTGTCTTTCTTTGCCACTGCCATTGTCTCCACCATACTTTAGCAAAACAAAAAGTCTGGTGGGTGGGTGTTGGAGGGGCAAATTACCTTTTTCCCTATACCCACGAGCTTAAAATTTCGGTCAAAAAGTTGCCTTCCCCTATACTTAGATGTTCGTAAGTGCCAAGTTAGTATCTAAAAAAATGTGTAAAGCTTATTTTGATATCGAAATACGTAAACCTCAGTGTAGGTAAATAGAGCAATGTGAAAATTTAAGTATGAACTGATACGAGTGGAGCTTGCTTTACACGATGAGAAATACAGACTAGCCAGTGCATCAAACAATTCGTCTGCGAGAAAGAAATACGTTTTCAATGAAATTCACATGCGTATATCATTAGAGAGAAAAACAAAATTACTAAGATTAAAATGCTGGTCTTGAATATTGCTAATCTTTATCTTTTGTCTTGCAAATAATCGCAGCCCAGAAGTGTTACTGTAATTACACAGCAAATGGACATAATCATTAATGCGTCTTTCTGATAAAACCGCTTGAAAATTCACAAGATAGCACTTTACTTGAATCTACGGGTATTAAGCCTCTGAACTGATATAATATTGTTTTCACAAATACACACTGACAATCACTGTACCTTACGGTGCATATGAACTTTGATGGTAATTAAATTTATTGACCTGCCTATGTGCAAGGAACACTCGTCTGCTCTGCAACTCGTCGCTATTAGGAATACTGATGTGACTATTAAAAATCAAATTTCGTTTGCCGAAATTGCGATGTGCAATGCAAGACGGTATCTTACCAATTCTCATAAAATGCTTATCAGTACGCAACTCGAGATGCGCAATGCGAGTGTACAAACAGAATCATGAAAGTAAAAATGAAAATGGGGGACTAATCTTAACGGCTGATTAAAGACAACAAACACTACAATGCTGCGTTAAGCCATGACAATAATACATCTTTTCATAAACTTCTCGCACCTAGACGAAACATTTCTTAATAACTCTCCTTTGGACAACTGTCTTCCTTGACACCTGTATCAACCATAAACCAAGATCAATGTTGCATTATAAAACTTACACAGCAAACTTCAACCATACACAATGTTCTAACAACAAGAAGTGACACAGTTTCAAATATAAAAAACTGGATTACCTTAAAAGTTGGCTTTTATCACTCTTCCCTCAATATAATCTCATTTGCTCAGCAACTTTCCATAAAAAATGTTATTACAAAATCCTTTTTAAATAAGCTGCCTCCTCTACACGACGACCAAATACACTGACAGATTACAGTCGAACATTCACAGCTACTGCTACTCTCTGACTTACTCTGAGCAACATCTCTGGTCTAACACAGTCTTATAAAGAACGTGGTTATATCGGTACTGCAGAAGTTGAGTAAATTTATCAAATTCGAAACTTCATTCGCATTTATGGCTCAAACTTCCTGAAAATCGCCATGGCAAATAGGACGGCCCCCTTTCACACTCCTCTCAAAAATGGTTCAAATGGCTCTAAGCACTATGGGACTTAACATCTGAGGTTATCAGTCCCCTAGACTTAGAACTACTTACACCTCACTAACCTAAGGAATCAGACACATCAATGGCCGAGGCAGGATTCGAACCTGCGACTGTAGCACCAGCGCGGTTCCAGACTGAAGCGCCTAGAACCGATCGGGCACAACGGCCGGCACACTCCTCTCTCTTCTTCATGTACTGTTTCTCTCTCTTTCCCTCCCACTCCTTCTACCTCCATTCATCTCTCTTGATCTTCTACTGCCTCTGTCTCTCACTGACTATCAATGCCTCCTCTATGTTTGGCTGCCGTTTCTATGGTCGTCATCTACCTCTCTTTCTCTTTTACCAACACTTTTTCTCTGTATCACCATCCCTGTCCCCTCTCTCTTTCTCTCCCACTGGTAGCATCTGCTCTCTCTTCCACGTCTCTCTGCTATTCACTTTCAGCACAAAAATGTCCGAATTTGTTCACATGCCAAATTTTTGGTGAGAAAAACGGAATGAGGACTGAGGCAGTTGGTTCCCAATTTACCAGAACCTCTTCAAGAGGAATATATCCGCCATTTGGTGCTCCAGCAGGACATTTTTCCGCTATTTCCCGTCTTTTACAGCGGCAGTATCAGCTGCAGTGGTGGACGTGCAACATTGGCTCCTAACACTGTCTCGCCGTGCCGCGGCGTCCGATGGCACAGTTGTGCGACGCTGGCGTGGCAGGTCGGCCACTTTAGTCGACATCTGCGCCCCTCGAGCCGGTAAACCGCCTGGCCGCGGGGTGCCCGAGTGAGCATTGTTAGCTGCGATTGGTACGCCCGCATTGTCCCGGCGAGCAGCAGCCAAAAGGGCGCGCCCTGCAGAGGGCTCGCGCAGTGGGCTGCATCGTCTGCACCTCCTCCGACGCCTCCCGTACCGCGAGACCACTGGACAATTAATCAGCTCACTTGTTCCGATCTTTTGTAGCAGTGGCGCCCGTTCAGCATATCACAGCCAAGAGCCTCTTGTTCACGAGAATAAGGTGAGGTAAAATTATTTTCGTATTTGCATCAGTCACGAAAAGTGGCAACTGTCGGGAGGGTGGTGAGCTGACCACATGCCCTTTCGTGTCGGCATCCGGTGACGCCTCAGGGCTATAGTCTGTCTGTAAACTCAAGAGCGAGCAGTGCTTTTGGTGGGGGAAGCGGCCTTTCCCAGAAGAACCCTGCCACTGGCCTACAGGGGCACCCAAAATCAGTTGCCCGTTACCTGCCTAGCGGTGTAGATCAGCGAGCAGTGATACACGTCGTTCTGTTGGTGGGATCTTAATTGCCAGTGTCAGACAGTTAATTTTGTATGCTTACTGATATACTTCGGTATCCGGAAATGATGAATAATCGCCGTGCAGTGCAAGAAAATGTGCAGAATATGGAGAAGAGGAGGTATTTATGGAGTAACGAGCGTTCGATTGTCTGTAATGTTACAACATCATGTGTTAAAGAGGCGGCATAAAAGAACTATGAGCTAATATTACCAGTCCCAATCAGAGGGCTGCAATTTAAGCAAACGTCAGCCTCGCCACAATAGGACGCATAAGGAAGAAACGCGAAAATAAACCGCGTGGTTGACTGGAACCGCCACGAAGGAAAACTGATAATTTTGGGAGGAAACTCTTCGTTATAGGCAGTTTCACAAAATCGGTCATTCGACAAACGATGGAGGACTTTCACATAAACCAAAAAATAATGACGACATTATGGACATTACTTACTGCCGTAAAAAAAAATCTGTTTTCTTTGGCAGAAAGATGTTTTACGTAAGACACAGCGTAAAATGGGATTTACCTGGAAATTTCTAGCTCTTAATAGAAACATAAAGTAAGAAAAAGGCTTAAATTCTACAGATTGACTGCACCATACGGGATTCGTTTTACGAATAGCAGTGGAGGGTACATACATTCACATGAACAGGCATTCGGTTGTGTATTTGTAGCAGAATCCTGACTTCCGTTCCTACGTTAATATTACTTACTCTATAATGTTGTGTTTCGGAAGAAGCTATCGTGTTTTGGATTCATTATGGTCTTAACGCATTTCTCTAAAAATAAACGCTGCCAGGACGTATCTGTACACGGCGTCGACAAAGATTTAAAACGCGCGCCGCGGCAGAACCGGTACTAAGTTGTGAAACAGCCTGTAGAAGTGCCTCGTGACGTAGCTGGGTAGGCAGAGTGGGGACTCGCTCGCTCGCTCTTCAGCTTACCGACAGACTATAAGGACGACACGGCGGCCGGTCGGTGCCGTTGGGCCTTCAAGATCTGTTCGGACGTGTTAGTTTTTTTATCCAGTTTGTTTCGCAAGGCAACAACAGGAAGACGAGTTTATAATTCCACACTCGATGGAGCGGCTTAGTCTATGCAGGGCAAGTTAGGCCTCCCGGCAAGGGCACAAGCACGGAGGGGGCGCAAAAAAAAAGAACTTGTTAATAATTAACAGGTACAGGTACATCACTTTTGCAACCTCCTCGTGATGCAGCCTTCTATGAGAGGAAGTCCTTTCCTCTGTCCACTATTAACGGCTGCCGCAAAGAAGTGTATGGCTAACATAATTTGTGTCGCAACAGTGCGCGTGATTTACACAGCACCGTCTTGACACCTCGCTCATTTTCAACAATGGAGTTTTTGCTGCTATTTCGATATGGTATTGTATGATCTCGAGGGTCGGCTATAGAGTGCTGGAAAGAAATACGTACGCTATTTGACCTAAGTCTTCCGATTTTTGCCCATTTCTGCCTCCTGAACGAATATAGCAATATTTGGGACTTTAGAAGAAGCAATCAAAAAAGATGGATGGCATATGTACTGTAGTTCACTTGTCCTACAGCCTGTAGTTTTGCTATTCTCAAGTTTCAGTTAGTACGATCGGGTGTGTAACTAAAAATGTTACAAGACTAGGCGTTCTGTAATTGCTTGATAATATTACAGTTATTAGTCGTTATGCTCATAGAAAGCAATACTCTGTTCATCAAATTTGATTAACGTGACAGAAGACTATCGAATTTAACTATCTTCCCTATAGAATACACAGCTGCTCAGATTGCCTTCAATAACGTAATCAGGAAGTGTGCTCCCCTCAATTCAGCGTAAAATTTTAATAAAAACAAAATTCTTGGAAAAAATATCTTCTAAACTCTTGATATAGACCTTTTCCTTTTATTTCTAATTAACAGTTTATGCACTATTTATAAATAATTAGAAGAAAATAAAATCTGTTCTTCATTATAGTGGTTTCTTTGTGGTCACTAGTTAGAGTTTTGTCTAAAAGCACAGAATGATGAGGTTCATTATCCATTACAAACACTTTCGGAACACTAAACTGGGGCAACAAATATTCAGACCACTGCAAAAACCGTCGGTGGTCCATATGCTCTTGGTAGCCACAGCTGTTTCTCGATCGGAAAACTGAAAGACCTTCACGCACAAAACAGTTTGAAGAGCCTGCATGCGGCATAGTTAATCGGCATCCTTCTCCCGTTGGCTGATGACCGTTGCTATTCAGAGTTCCATCTACCTAGCATTACCAAATCCTTCTGCAGTGTTAATCCTGATTTCATACCGAGTGAGGTGGCGCAAAGATTAGCACACTGGACTCGCATTCGGGTGTGTAAAATCTTATGAGACTTAACTGCTAAGGTCATCAGTCCCTAAAATTACACACTACTTAACCTAAATTACCCTAAGGACAAAAGCACACACCCATGCCCGAGGGAGGACTCGAACCTCCGCCGGGACCAGCCGCACAGTCCATGACTGAAGCGACTCAGACCGCTCGGCTAATACCGCGCGGCTGGCGTTCGGGGGGGGGGGGGGGGGGGGGGGGGGGGGGAGGGGGGGACGGCTCAAACCCGCGTCCGGCCATCCTGGTTTAGGATCTCCGTAAATTTCGTAAACCACTTCTGGCAAATGCTGGGACGTTTCCTTTGAAAGAGCACGGTCGATTTCGTTCCCCATCATTCCCTAATCCGATGATGAACCGATGATCTCGCGGTTTGGTCCCCCCCCCCCCCCCCCCCCCCCCATAAACCAACAAGCCAGTCAACCAACCAGGTATCACCTAACCCTATAACTTTCCTTTCCTAGAATTTGATGTAAGAAATTACTACGATCCCAACGACGTGAGTTCTTCGAGCAACAGTTTTCGTCCGTCTGACTTTTTAAATTCGGAAACCCATACTTTTCAGCACCACTTTAGGTGACGTTTTCCCCCTGAGCAAAGTTCACATTCTTTTAAAGAAATTAACAACTTCGATATTGTGGGGTATTCTTTCCTGCTACAATTTCCGTAAATGTTCCGACGAATTGCATCGTTTTGGAATAATCAAGATCTATAACTAAACGAGACTGCGTTTTTTCTTGCAGGAGTACTTGAAACACACTGTTTTCTTCACACGAGCTTTGTTCACACGCTTAACTTCAGTATCTTCCAAGACTTGAAGTAGAACTCTTTCCTCGTAAAATTTCTTTGACCGAGTCCTAGAGTTTTTGAGGTACGCTCTAAAACTTTATCAGCAGGATTCGATGCATGCACATGGACAGAAACAAGTCCTTTTTCTTGCTCGTAGAACTCACGCGTCCTTCGTAGCAATTCCCAAGCCTGACTATTTACCGGCACTCCACGACGCAAGGGATTGTCACTTTCTGAATGTCGTTTTGGTGACGTTCTTAGATAAACAGAAACTGTAGTCGGGGCGGTAATATAACACAGCTACTTGTATACAGAAGCAAGCGGTCGTGCGCTATCAGTTTTTACGGAGAAGCCGGCAACGTGTTAGCGTCGACTCCGGAACTGGCTTTTGTTGGTAGGTTGTAATAGGTTCACAATTCTTCATTTCTTTTATACTGTCAACTTTACAGCGCTTGTGGAGTGATCTTGAAGTGGCATGTTTCAGTGGCCCGGGTGTAGACAACCACTGCCACTTAATAAAAGAAAGTAAGATACTGTGTATACAGCAGTTGGAAAAAAATATGGAAACACGGTGACAAATACATGACTGAACATACATGCAGATGAAACTTCCTGAAAGATTAAAACTGTGTGCCGGACCGAGACTCGAACTCGGGTCCTTTGCCTTTCGCGGGCAAAGCACTTGCCCGCGAATGGCAAAGGTCCCGAGTTCGAGTCCCGGTCCGGCACACAGTTTTAATCTTCCAGGAAGTTTCATATCAGCGCACTCTCCGCTGCAGAGTGAAAATCTCATGCTGGATACATGCAGATGCTAGCATAGCCTGTAGGTGAAGCTGTTGTATTTGAGCACGAACGGCGCATGTGCAATACATTGCAAGTGCAGGAGAGGTGAGAACAGTCTTTAACGGTGAGTGCATTATGTCGGAGCTAAGTGATTTCGAACATGGGCAAATTGTTTGTGCTCGCATGGTGTGTGCATCCGTAACCCAAGGTGTCTAAGCGTTTGGTGTTTCAAGAGGCTACTATCGAAGATTTATACCGCATACAGGGAAAGTGGAAAAACATCTTCGGCTAAGGCACAACACGGATTGATCGTAACAAGCAGTCACTGAAGAAAATTACGACGAAAAATAAGAAGACGACAGCTGCAAAACTCATTGTAAGCATCAAAACAACACAAGGGTGGCCCAGAAACAGGGAATTGCAGGGCAAGTTACAATTTTAAAACCACTCATCATTAGTGCAAATGCCCGTAACAGGAAAACGTGGCCCCAAAGTCATAAAATCTGGACTATGGACCAATAGGAGAATGTCAGTTGGACGGATGAGTCTTGTTTGACACTGCTTCCAACTTCTGGTCAAGTTTACATCCCAAGAGTGATAAATGGCTGAGTTTCCGTGATCATTTGGGCAGCCGTATGGTAATGTTCCAAGGGGCCCTGGTTACTCTGCGAAGTTTCATAACAGCCAAGGAATATTTGGCAGCCTGGCTGATCAGATCCACCCCATGCTACCATGTTTGTTAACATACTGTGATGTTGTGCATCAAGACGACAGGGCCGCTGCTCACACAGCTGGCACCGTCGAGTGCTGGTTACGTGAGTATGAGGATGAACTGTTGCAACTTCCATAGTCACCACAATCACCAGACATCGCGGCTATTGAGCCTTTGTAGGCTGCTTTGGAGAGTAACGTGGGCGATCGCTGTCCATCTCCTCCATTGTTACCTGAACTTGGCGCTATTTTGCAGGATAAATGGTGTAAGGGTCACTCTAAAACCATGCAGGACTTGTGTTATCCATTCCGAGACGACTTGAAGCTGTTTCGTAAGCCAACGACTTTCCTACACCGTAATAAGCGGAGTAAAGTATCGTGTTTATGGTGTTTTCATAGTTTTGTCCACCCCCAGTATGCACCTCAAACGTCCGAATTTAACGGCAATTTATTACATAATTTGCCCATGAAGGGTAACTCAGCTAAAATCGCAGATATTGCGAAAAGTGATACTGACGTGCGGTATTCACAGAATGGATTGGTAATCAGAGCTCGTATTTTCAGCCAGTAATAAATTGCGATAATTCTTAGAAAGTGTACGTTTTGTACAAACATACACTTTTTTTAACGGAACATTGTTGACTTTTTTTCTGGAATAACCAGTCTCCTGACTGGTTTGAAGCGACCCACCACGAATTCCTCTCCTGTGCCTCCCCCTTCATCACAGAAACAATTGAAACCTACGCGTTCAATTATCTGCTGGATGTATTCCAGACTCTGTCTTCTTCTACTGTTTTTACCCTCTACAGCTCGTACTGGTAGCATGGAAGTTATTCCCTTATGTCTTGACAGATGTCCTATCATTCTGTCCCTTCTTTCTGCCAGTGGTCAGTGTGTACGAATGCATGATTTCGTGGCGATATGCGTTAGTAAAACATTCTCGGGTTTCAAGCAGCGCCAAGTGGTTTACTGCCCACGAGCTTTCGGCAGAGATCTCCTCTGCCATTGCCAAGTGGATGTCTGTCGTGTGGTTGTCATTGCCGTGCTTATATAGCCACGCCGTCGCTCGTGACGTCACTGGTGCTCGGTCCCGCACCATATATGGTAAACTTTGGCCGCGCAACCGCCGGGCCCGCTTCAACTCCTCAACACCGGATCCCACGCTGTACTCAGCTGCAGTCCATGGTCTCTATTGAAGGTGTTGTCAGAAATTCTAATCACGAGCGACGGCGCGGCTATATAAGCACGGCAATGACAACCACACGACAGTGATCCACTTGGCAATGGCAGAGGAGATCTCTGAGCAGTAAACCACTTGACGCGGCTTGAAACCCGAGAATGTTTCATTAGTGGTCAGTGTTTTCCACATACTCCTCTCCTCTTCGCTTCTGAACTGAATGTCCTCATTCCTTATCTTATCAGTCCACCTAATTTTCAACATTCTTCTGTAGCACCCTGTTTTAAATGCTTCGTTTCTTCTGTTCCGGTTTTTCCACAGCCCATGTCTCAGTGTCATATAATACTGTGCTCCAAACATTCTCAGAAATTTCTTCCTCAAATTAAGGCCTATGTTTGATAATAGTATACTACTCTTGGCAAGGAATGCCATTTTTGCCAATGCTAGACTACTTTTCATGTCCACCTTGTTCTGTCCGTCATTCGTTATTTTGCTGCCTAGGTAGCAGAACAACTTAATGTCATCTATTTCGCGACCATCAATCCTGACGTTAAGTTTCTTGGTGGTATCATTTCTGCTTCGTCTTATTACTATCGCCTTTCTTCGATTTACTCTCAGTGCATATTCCGTACCCATTACACGGTTCATTCCATTCAGCAGATCATGTAATTCTTAAACATTTTCACTCAGGATAGCAATGTCATCAGCGAATCGTATCATTGATATCGTTTCACCTTGAATTTTAATACCACTTCTGAACCTTTCTTTAATTTCCGTCATTGTTTCTTAGATGTATAGAGTGAACAGTAGGGGCGAAAGATTACATCGCTGTCTTTCATTCATCTAAATCCGAACACTTTGCTCTTGTTCTTCTACTCTTGTTATTCCCTCTTGGCTCTTGTACGTGTTGTATATTACCTGTCTCTCCCTGCAGCTTACCCTATTTTCCTCAGAATTTCGAACATCTTGAACCATTTGACACTGTCGAACTCTCTTTTCAGGTCGACAAATGCTATCAGCGTCTTTAGTCTTGCTTCCATTATCAACCGCAATGTTAATACGGTGGCAAAACTATCTTACGTGATGGGAGATGAACCCTAAGGGGGATTAGGTCAGGAACAGCAATTGAGAAAGGAAATCAGAGACAATACATGATGCCACAGGTCAAGACACATAATGTATGCAGATCTAATCGATTTCGATTTTGTAGGTGGACATGAGTCAAGTATAGAATGGAAAAAAGGGGACGTCTATATAAATATGAGAAGAAGGAAACTAAAGAACAGATAAACCCAGCGAAGTAAATACAGGTACGTGAATCAGTTGGATGATTAGATCTAAGGAAGGGAAAAACAACCACTAATATGCCAGGAAGGGGCGACAGCAAACACTGTTTCGATGAAAAACATACAGGTGGAGAGCTGATAGACGATCATTAACGTGGATGGAGAGACGACACGATCAAAGAGTAATTAAAAGCTTACAGAGCATGCTAGCTAATACTAACGTACAAGTGCGAAATGAACACTAACAGCATGCAAATTATAACTCTAAACCCACGCATCGTCAGCGCCTTCAGTCATAAACTATGAACTAGGAAGATGAGGAAACCTGATAGCATTAAATGATCTGCAAAACTTGAATCAATCAAACTATGTATAAAATGTAAAATGAGGGGCAAAAGGTGTAATAAAGTTCATTTGACGATTTTACACATAACCTGTTATGGAAGTCTTGTTTTCAGAGCGGCGTGTAACTTAAAATTAGGTTATCGCACAGATTAAGTTCAAAATGGTTGAAATGGCTCTGAGCACTATGGGACTCAACTGCTGTGGTCATAAGTCCCCTAGAACTTAGAACTACTTAAACCTAACTAACCTAAGGACAGCACACAACACCCAGCCATCACGAGGCAGAGAAAATCCCTGACCCCGCCGGGAATCGAACCCGGGAACCCGGGCGTGGGAAGCGAGAACGCTACCGCACGACCACGAGATGCGGGCACAGATTAAGTATAAACTTTGTATACACCATTCAAAAAATGAGATGCGACCACAAGCAAGGAGACAGTGTTGTTGGAACGTCGAGTCAGGGGCGCAACGATAGTGGGACAACAGAACAGAACGTCAAGGAGACAGAACAGGTAAAAGTTGGAGATATCAATGACTCATGTTGGGTAGCAAATGACTTGATAGTTTACGAGCAATAAAATATAAGAAAGGGTTTAAAAAGAGATAGTATGAAGTCGAATGAAATCAAGAACAAGCGGCGCAGAACCTTACTTCAAATAGGAACCACATGAGAGGTCAACAACAGCCTTTGGCAACCGATGGCAAACGATACATCCATGTAACAGCAGATATAAGAACAGGGGCGCTACACAACGACATGATGTTGAGCAGAGACTTAGCAAGGTCACCATGAACATCTGTTCAGTCCTCTCAGAATCCCTCATAAGACCTGGCAAACTTATTCATTATTGTCAAATCACATATCACGAGATCACTCTCCGTTCAAGGGAAAGAAGAATGAAAATACAAGTAAGAAGAGCATAAGTTGCTTGCAGAAAATAAAGAGAAGAGTATGAGGGAGAAAAAAGAAGACCTGGGATAGAAGAATGATGATTCACCTTCCACAGTCCTCTCCTGAGATCTCAAAAGTCAAATATGACAAAATACCATGCAAACACTCCGTAACATTCAACTTAAAGTACAGCCAATAGCATGAACACGTAACACTCTGAGTGTCAAACAGTAAAGGTCAACACAGAACTACTGGTCTTAATAAAATTCAAAACGTGGATAAATCAAGATGAAGGCCTAAAATTTCTAACAAAACTATGATTCGTCACATCACCACAGCAGTGATCCTGGTAATACAATACTACCATGGACGTCATGCTGATGTCTGTACAAAATCAGATCTAATTGATCGTCTACCACGAAACACTGCCAGCAAAGCTCGTACCATATTCTCCAGCTACACTACGACTAGAACCATCGAGATACACCATTACATCTGTCTCTACCACATCGCAATAGCCTGTGGTCCATACAGCCACTCAACCTATATGAACTGTATATCACAGTGCAAAATAAGTGTACGAGTATGATGGGAACTATACAAGGCAGACAATAAATAAGTGTATGAGCATGATGGGAACTATATATCACAGTCTACAAATAAATGTGGGATTACAGCAGGAAGTGCATACTGCAGTCCACAAATAAGTGTAAGAATGCAACTGCAGTATTGGAAAAATGTGTGTTTCAGTACCAGGTCACCCAAAGAAAAATTTTCCTCTGCAAGTGTTCTCGCGTAACTACGGCCGTCGTAATTTAATATATATATTATTATTGTGATTATTATTATTTGATTGTTGCCGACTTACGTGGTGGGCCTTAATAAAAATGATATTTCATTTAAATTTTGATTTTACGATTAAATGCGTTCCTGAAGTTCTCCTTTTTAACAATATTAATTTCAAATTATTCGTTACGTGAATGAATATTAGACTCGCTGCATTTTACAAACATGAGCATACAAGCTGAACAACGTAATAAACTTTGCATATTAATATCCTCGGCTAGTCAGTTCGCCTTAAAGCATAAGATCTTTAGTTATTAGTTACAATTGCGGCCCACACACGCGCGAGAGTTTTCTTACCTCCGTTAACCATTGTATTGTAGTCAGAGTCCTGGCTCTGGGTCTCGGCTATGGTACTGAAAATAAGAATCTTAAAGCTAAGTATTTTCTGCAACGTCGGGCGGCTGTGGAGAAAAATTAATATTATGCTAATAGCGGGCGAGTTTTCAGCTTCCGCTAATTTTTTTCATAAGTTAATATCGCCACGTAATGGCGTCGTTGGCTGCATCGGCCGCTGCAATTGTTGAGCTGTAAATTACTTGAATGCAGGTTAATTCAAGGAAGGCGGACATGAAATCGGGATCACCTCTTACAAATTAAAAGTGCACAATAATATTAAATCAGTATATTATATGCTTAACTCATACAAATACGCTTACATTTGTCAGCACACGCAAGATGTCCGTCCACACACCAGAAAAACAAGAGAAGAAGTAATGAAGACGACTAAAAAATTAACAAAAGAGTGTATCTTGTCATAAATTATTTCTTTGCATTTGAAACTTGGACAGAGAAATTCTTATGTTACGGCTACATGAAAAAAAATCTCTTACAAATTATGAATATCTTCTTTATAAATATTGTCTTTTCGTAATATGGCACTGGGGACGCTATATTGCCCCCCGAAATGTTTATGTCATAAAAAATGTTCATGTTTTTTGACATAAATATTTCCTCTTTCATGTCCACAGTGTCCACACGCAGATTTTTCTTTCACAGTTTACATATGTCACATCGTATATTTACACAGTAGTAATTACTGAGGTGTGTTGCACACAAGGTGTAATACAGATGAAGTTCAAGGTGTACAACCACGAGTTAGTCCGGAATATTTGAAGTCCCAGGGGTGTCAACTGTTCGCTCCCCATTTGGCGCGGCCGTAGGGAAACCTGGGGAAAACCTCGGCGGAGCGACAGACTAACTGCTTTGGTCACCTTCACTTAATTGTTTCTGGAATGTCATTGGGGTACAGGATGTGCATACAAATATTTTTGTTGCACTATGCAAAAAATGAGGTCATTATAACATTTGACTGCGGTGTCGTTGATTATCTACGCCGCGACGTTTGGCTCGCGACGGCGTCGGTTGGTGTGTTCGGTGCTCGGCGTTCGCGGCGGCTGCGGAGAGGTCAACGCCCGCCCGACGCCAGAGTGTGTCTCGCCGTCGCGGAACGTCAGAATCAGCTGATCGGCTGCACGGTTGGCGATGCGCTTCTGTCTCGGCCGGGCGTGGCGGAGTGGGATGATATTCGCCCCCCGCTCTTGTTGGCAGGAGTCAGCTCTGCTACGCATCTCCGACGTAGTACATGAAACATACACACAACCAACGTAATATTTGTTTCCCGCTGCAGATGGTTACGCTAGTGGGAAAGAAGAATTTATTAGTGCGGCAGTTGTTGTTAAGTTTTCGCCAGTTTCCGAGTGTCAAGCTAGCACTGTCTTGCAGAATACATGACATGGATCTTCTCCCGTGAATGAAGTTTTGTTGCGCCACTGTTTCCATTACACGTCAGTTTTTGTCTTGATACAATTATTTATGTTTTCGCCGCACTCGCAGGCACTGGTGAGTGTCCCAATACGAGCTTAGCACAAACATTCGCCGTTTCTGCGGTCGCTGTCTTGCAACAGTCCACGCATCGCATTCCAATCTCGCATTATTGCGCTCACTGAAACTACAGTATGTCCCAAAAATAGACTGTGGGTTCACTTCACTGTAACAGTTCACATTTATAAGCAAATTCACAGTTTTTCGTGCGTAATATTGGCGTTTGGCGTCCTTACCGCTGTTGAACGTTCAATACTAGCACTTCACTGTCCGTATCACAGTTTCACCTTCACAGTTTTTCACACTGCTTAAAGTAACTGTTTCGATTAGTTCACAAACACTATGTATTTCATTCAGTCTGAACTGGATTTTGGCTCGTGCTGGATTTTACCAGTCTCTCGCACTAATTATCTCTTTTCATTTTCCACTTAGAGTCGTACTTACCTTCAGATTTTTTGACTATACAATTGTATTTCCGTCTCATCTGAGGTAAGTCCCCATGTCATGTCTGCCCACTCATTGCGTACTTGCCCTCCAGAGCCAGGCTCGACTTTACAAAACTTGGCCTCTCGCATTATTGTACACATTTTATCATCTAGGCCTAGCGTGCAAGTTCCTAGATTAATGTTAGTTTTGTGACTTTTGTTTACACTACAAATTCGTGCAAATCTCTGCCTTAGCAGATGGCAATATATTTTAACAGTGCTTAGCGGTAGTCGCGTTTACTGATTTGCTTTGTACCTTGTCCACAACACATGAGGTACCTTGGGTGATGTACACCCTGCACTGATATTGTTAAGTAAATTATGCTTGAGCATATTTCAAGATCGGTATAGACATAAATACATGAAACGACTTATACACTATAATATTAGATTTCATAAGTTGCATTACTACTACAGTTCAAAAATATTCATGACACACTAATGAAAAATTCTTTCATCATTACATGCTGTTGAATTTTTTTTAAAACATTTTTCAACATGAAATTTTTAAAAAATTCTTAAATCTACGTTCATTTTTTTTCAAAATGCAATTGTTTAAAAATACTATCATTCCTTAACATCTACAAAATTGAATCGCACTAATCTTGTGTGCCTCATTGTCTTTTAATGTTACACTAAAATCTGAACATTTACACACAGAAAAAAGATACACTCTAAACTTAACCTACTGTTCACATATGTAAAAGTTGCTCTACTGAGCGAACGTCTTTAAGTCTTTGTTAGTATTATCTTTGTTTCCTTCGTAATTGCCTCCTTATTTGACCCCAGGATGGTGTAGTTTGCGTGACAGAAAGTATTGTGAGGTACCACTTCGATGTCATAGGTGTAGCCCTCGATAACACCTGGTTTTTCCGAAAACACATTCTCATAATCTGTAAGTAGCTGAGTCAATTCGTTTTGTTGTGCTTCAGTCAAATGTTCTGACTCCCTAACTTTCATGGCTATCAGTTTCCTTTTTTCCTCTTTATCTTCAGTAATAAATTCTTCATAATATGCTTGTCTTGTACTTAAGTCAGAATATAAATTCATTACCTGTATTCCTTCGAATCTCGACTGAAAGTTCCGGCAATATTTACCGTGCACTTCCCGTGTCCTCAACAATGGCAAAATTACACGTCTGTCCTCATTCATAAGGCTTACTTCCCCGCACAAGAGGTCGATTTTTGCGTCCCTCTGGCGTAAAAATTCCATCCCCAGGATGCAAGCAACACCTAATCCCTTAACTACTAGGAACGAGCTTTTCATTGCTGCATTTCCTACCGTAAACTCGACTTGCACCTGGTGCTTTATGATATGAGATTGTGCACCTATTGCACCTGTAACACGACAATTCTTCACTGGCAATACTGGTATTTTATTATTTTGACTCAAGTACTTGTAAAAATTTGCACTCATGACATTGGTTGACGCACCGGTATCGACTATTATGTGTATTGGTGCTCCATACATATCTGCTTGCAATATAGCCTGCACAACACTTTTGTCGGTTCGGTTGCATTTCTGCGGTATGTCTACAAGTTCCTTTTCTATTTTTGTTCCTTCATTGTATCTCAGCATACAAAGTTTATGGCTGTCATCCGTGAATGTGCCCTCACTACACCATCCTGCAGCCAACAACGGAGAGCGTATTGTGGCTGTCTTTAGTTTAACGGATGAGCATTAGTGGGTTGACAGTTGTCTGTCACTTCCACTAACCTCACATTGTGGTTCTGGTTGTTGTTGTTGCTGCTGTTGGGTTGGCCACCCTGCCTCCCCGATGGTGTATTTTGATATTGTGTATGGCTCTGGTTTTGCGGTGGTCGGTTATAACTTCCTGACATGCTCTGTGATGGACCTGGGTTGGCGTTCCATTGTGGCGCTGTGTTTTGTTGCCACTGTGGTGTCGGTTCATTACAACCACGCCACTGGTTTCGATTATTCCGCCTTTGCGGATTGCCGTTACCATTATATCCATTACTCATGCGTCCATCATGATGTCTCTTTCGATTTTGACGATTATAACCGTTGCCGTTATAACCATTGCCACTGTTTGTGCCTCGATTCTGTTGCCGGTGCTCTTGCTTACTCCCGTTGTTACTACCGTTACTGTGGCTGCTATTGTAATCGGCTTTTTGTTGATTACAGCCTGCATAGTTCCACTTGTTTTCGGTTTTCGTATCTTCGATCAATAAGTCAACAGAATCCACTATTTCCATGAATTGTTCTATATCGTATTCCGGCACATTGATGAAATATCTTTTAATTTCACTGGGCAACTTCATTTTTATTAATCTGATTATGTCACGATCGGACATTGGCTCGTCCCAGTACCTGGTTTCGTTTATATACTTTTCGAAATATTTGCGTAACGTTCCCATCTTAGGATTGTACATTTCTGGACTGTACAACTCCTTTCGTAGTCTTTCTTGGACGCTATCGGACCAGAATTTTTGCAAGAATGCACCTTCGAACTGTTGCATCGTTAGACATTTTTCGGACACGTCGGTGGCCCACAGTGCCGCGTCACCTTGAATAAAGGAGACCACGAACTGTATTCTTTGTCTTTCCGTCCATGTCCTGGGAAACACATTCCTGAAGCTCTTAATAAATACCACAGGGTGGACATTTCGTTTTTCGCTATTGAAGGGTTGGAATGTCCTGTGTTTTATTACATTGTCCTCTTTTTTGCACATCTGATTGCTACATTCTGGGACATTCATCACTTCGTTATGTGCGCTGCATGGTATCGCATGTTGTTCGTGCTCATAATTCGCATTAGGTTGCGGTTGCGCACTCGTACCCTGCCTACCGTCAGCGTTATTATAGTAATCAGTGCGCGGAGTCGGATTCATGATCTGTCCGCCACTGTTTACATTGCTTTCCAACGCAGACAGTCTTCGCGCGACCTCCTGTTGCCAATTTGGCAACTCCGTTGTCACACGCGACTTGATCTGTGCTAATTCGGCATGTAGTGCGGCAGCGCTAGCATCAATATTTACACTCGCGGCCGCAGTCGCTTGTTCTACAGCTGTTTTTACGTCGCTTTCAATCTTTGCAGATATCTCGCGATCCTTTACTTCTAGCCATTCATTTAATTCTTTTTCTACTTTTTGAGCTTGGACTTCCAAATATGCGTCAATACTTTTCCGTGCATCTATCTCCACATTATCCACGCGGTTGGTTAAAGTCTGGACATTATCTTCAAGCCTAGCCTGCGATATCTGTAATTTTTGCATCTCGCCGGCCAAGCTTTGCACAAGATCGGGTATTTCTTTGCATGCGTCCCGCATCTCGGCAAGTTCGCTTTGGATACTGTCTAGTTTTGCTTCACTGCGCTGCTCTTGCTCAATGAGCTTTTGCGTTAATTTTTTCTCCTGCTCATGCATCATCTGAGCCAGTTTTTCGTCTCTTTGTTTTTCCCTCTGTTCTAACATTCTTTCTTTTTCCCTATCTCTTTCTTCTAACCTGCGCAGAAATTCTGCAAATGGGTCTGCAATCGGTGAGCATACTGGTGTCCCGCTTAATCTAGCACTCGATTGGCCCCCGTGCCCAGGCAGTGGAGTTGTTACTCTATTCCCATTCTCCTCGCCCCCCGCTCCGGAAATTATGTTATCCGAGGCGGTGGCTTGGGATTCGTTTACGTATTGCAAATGATCCTCACTTTCCATATTAACAGAATTTTGTTCTTCTGGTACGGATGCTTTAGGTTGCCCTATCTTACCCATACTAAATTCACTTTAAGCCACTGACAAATCTTTAACACTGATACACACAAAATTAATTATCCCCTCCAAAAATAAACATATAAATAAACAAAACACCGAAGGTATCTCATGTGCACATGGGTTCGATATTCCGCACAGAGCTACACAGGATGCTTGCACAATAGGCCTTACCTTACTTATTTTTCTTTCTCGCAATCCTTTTTCTTTTCTACTCTTTTTCCTCTCCAGATCTCCTCAGGGTGTGGTTTTGTTGTTGTACATGTAAAAGAATTCATACAAGCATTAATATTTTACAACAATTAGACACATACATAATTACATTCAGTACAATAGAATCATATTAATCGGGCCCCAAAGTTGCGGCGCCAATCTCGCGTAACTTCGGCCGTCGTAATTTAATATATATATTATTATTGTGATTATTATTATTTGATTGTTGCCGACTTACGTGGTGGGCCTTAATAAAAATGATATTTCATTTAAATTTTGATTTTACGATTAAATGCGTTCCTGAAGTTCTCCTTTTTAACAATATTAATTTCAAATTATTCGTTACGTGAATGAATATTAGACTCGCTGCATTTTACAAACATGAGCATACAAGCTGAACAACGTAATAAACTTTGCATATTAATATCCTCGGCTAGTCAGTTCGCCTTAAAGCATAAGATCTTTAGTTATTAGTTACAATTGCGGCCCACACACGCGCGAGAGTTTTCTTACCTCCGTTAACCATTGTATTGTAGTCAGAGTCCTGGCTCTGGGTCTCGGCTATGGTACTGAAAATAAGAATCTTAAAGCTAAGTATTTTCTGCAACGTCGGGCGGCTGTGGAGAAAAATTAATATTATGCTAATAGCGGGCGAGTTTTCAGCTTCCGCTAATTTTTTTCATAAGTTAATATCGCCACGTAATGGCGTCGTTGGCTGCATCGGCCGCTGCAATTGTTGAGCTGTAAATTACTTGAATGCAGGTTAATTCAAGGAAGGCGGACATGAAATCGGGATCACCTCTTACAAATTAAAAGTGCACAATAATATTAAATCAGTATATTATATGCTTAACTCATACAAATACGCTTACATTTGTCAGCACACGCAAGATGTCCGTCCACACACCAGAAAAACAAGAGAAGAAGTAATGAAGACGACTAAAAAATTAACAAAAGAGTGTATCTTGTCATAAATTATTTCTTTGCATTTGAAACTTGGACAGAGAAATTCTTATGTTACGGCTACATGAAAAAAAATCTCTTACAAATTATGAATATCTTCTTTATAAATATTGTCTTTTCGTAATATGGCACTGGGGACGCTATAGTGTCAAGAGACATTATTTCAATGTCACCTGTATGTTAACATACAATCTATTGTCTGATGTAATATGTACCATGTAAACTTCAATTATTTTATTTACATGTAAACTTTCGTAAACTTAAGTTATTTTATATAAATGCATACTTTTGTAACTTCAGTTATTTGTTGTAGATGTACATCCTTGTGAACTCCAATTACTTTTTAGCTGTTTGTTGTGTTTATCATCAACAAGATTGAATTTAATAATATTTTATATGTATATATAGAAACAGATATTTTAAAATCACATATAATGTGAAGGGTTGAGAGATAATAATATGATATATTAGACAAAGGTTTTCTCAACGTCAGCCACACACATCGCCATTTCTGATAATTGGAATGAATGTGGGCTTTTTCTTTTCACAAATTTGAAATATAATTAGACTAGGTGAAGGGTGAGTGAGATACTGATTAAAATATAAAAGATATTCTAGTGCAATTACACATAAAGAATCATCAAAAAGCTAACAATAATTGTGGACACTTTGTCCACATACATATAATATTTCAGTATAACATTCAGATGTGCTAAAAGAACTTGCCAATCACTTCTTTGAAACCTTGATATACCAAATAATATTGTAAGACGACTTAACTTAAGACAAGGTAGTTGCACAAAGGAGAAGATGGCTCAATAATCAAATGACACTTATCTAATTTGGAGCTGCTTTAGTCAACTTTTCAACCCTTGACTAAACCCTGCACCAAATTCACTAGGAAAAGAGAGGTTACGTAAGGTAGAAGTCCATTTTTACCACCCATCATGGGCAACAGAGAAGGTGGCAGTCCACTTTTACCACCTTCCATGAGCATCTCCTCGACGAGATGATTCGAACGAAATATGCCACACACGATACTTTGTGTGTATTTTAATTTGCATATCAAATGATAATGAAAATGTAATTGGCTGATCAGAATAGGATACTATGAAATTCTTTTTCCTATCTGCATGTACATACATTTCAGTAACAATGCAGATCTGGAATGGAGAAGAGGCAACAGGACATGATGCTACATTTTTCTACAAAAGCCAATTTGCAGACGCATATCAAAGGATAGAGATGGGCCGTAAATATCATGGCCGCAAGGGATGCAGCGTGGATCTCGACAGTCACGTAGCTTGTTTTGCCACATGGGACTAATGGCTCGTTCACTGCCCCGGGTGTCCCAATGGAGAGACGACTGTGCAGTTCACACTAATTGGATGGGTCACATATACGGAGGCAGAGAAGAAATACATAGTTAAAACAGTACGAGGCACTCACATGAACACACATCGGGCGCCTCTCTGGGCTGGCGGATAGAGGAACGCTTCCTAGATATAGGTGGTACTGGGGAAATTAAATACCCAGGGCGGACCAAAAACCAACGAAAAACACAAACCCCATGGTGTCTGTTCAGCACCTGGTGGCCAGTGGTCAGTGTCTGTTCCTCAAGTTCAGGTGGCTGCAATAAGATCCAAAAATCAAGATTCAATTTGAACGCATGATTGAAAAGATGACCACACAGTCACTACCCCAGGCACCAGTCGATAGACTGGATTCACCTTATCATCGGATTCTGGGGGATCAGGGACACCATGCGGAGAAGAATCGGAGCTTTCCAAAGACATCCCACACTCTCAAAACGAAGCGTAAAACTTTATTGGTCCAATTAATGTGAACACCCTCATTAAAACAGGCAAATTAAAGCAACTCACTAACGCAATGGGAAAATTTGACCTGAAAATCACTGCAGTGCAAGAGACAAGATTCATCGATGAAGGACTCTTTTTAACATAGAGAATTACAAAATCCACAAGGGCAAACCTGCCATACAGTAAAATCAGCTAATAAAGCCTACACTTTTATCAATGTGCATGCCCCCACAAATCACCAAGAAAAATCGACCCTGAAACAATAGACAATTTCTTGGAAACACTAAAAGAAACAACAAATAAAATAACAAGGTACCGTGTGAAAATCTTATTAGGCGACTTTAACGCAAAGTTAGGCAAGGAAAAAAAATTCAGAGGTACCACTGGCCACCATACCAAACACAAATGTACAAACAAGAATGATGAAAAACGAATTGACTTCTGTCGAAACTTCGGACTTAAAAATTCAAAAACCTGCACATAAATTAAGCACATGGAGATCACCCAGTCTTAGACAGGCTGAATACCAAATTGACCATGTCACAATTTCCAAGGAAAACATAAAAGAAATTCTAAATGTCACAGCGCCAAAGGTGTCTTTGAAGCAGATCATCGTCTTCTCCAATTAAAAACAAAATTCCAATCTAACAGAATGCTAAAAAGGCCACCCAAAAGTACCTAACGAGATTCTGAATATCTCACACTCAACAAAAAAACTCATCTTGCAAATCAATCAGGAAAAATCAACAGACTGGAAGAAACTAATAGAGAAAATTCAGCAAGCCAAGTTAGGACAAACCCCTCGCACCATGAAACTTCGTTGTTGGAACGCAACCTGCAATCAGGCAGTCGACAACCGAATAACTGGGTGGAAAAATTTTAGCAGTCACAAAACTGAAGAAAACTGGGAGAACTTAAAAATAATAAGAAAAGAAAAAAGGAGTTATGACGACAACAGACTCTGTGAAATCCGGCAAGATTTCATAAAAAATAACACAAGAAATTTCTATAAGACTTTCAGAGAAAACTTACAGGGATACCAAGCGCCTAGCTTGTGCTTCAAAAAACCCGATGGCTCTTTGGAAACTAACACGAAAAAAAACTGCCAAATCTTAGCCCAATATTTCAGTTCCCACCTCAACTGCGAACCCCAAGAAAAACTTGTCTTCTATTCTCCAGTGTTCACACATCCAGACTCACATGCCCCTGATCTCGAAGAAATTATGGAGGTAGTCAAACAGTTGAAAAATAACAAAGTACCAGGAACAGATGGGATCATTGCTGGATTCTGGAAACTAAACAAATCTATACTTATGCGGAAATTACATCATACTAGAGTAGTCCAGAAAGTAAGTTCCGATCAGTCGTGAAATGGAAACCACAGTAAAAACAGTTAGGTACACCTTCCACCTACTTCTCTACATAGTCGCAGCTCCAACTTCGAGTTTTGCCGCAGTGTTGTATCAGCTTTCCAATATCCTCGTCATAGAACACAGACGCCTGTGCTTTCGGCCATTTATCTGCACTGGTCTGCAGCTCGTTGTGTGTGGTAAAATTCTGTATTCCTAGCCAGCGCTTCTTGTGAGCAGACATGAGACTCAGGGGGAGCCAATTAGGGACTATATTGTGGCTGATCAAACACTTCTCATCGGAAACGCTGCACGAGCATCTTCATTGTCCATGCAGTGTGCGGCCGAGAATTGGCATGAAGGAGGAACTGCTCGACAATCTCCTTACGCGTCTTTACATCCTCGCTGTTCCCTCAAAACTGAAAAGAGCGACGCGACACGATCGACGGGCATACTAGAGATACTGACCAACACATCTGTGCAAAGCTTTACCCGATTTTCCCAGTGGTTTCCATTTCGCTACCGATCTGAACTTACTTTCTGAACAACCCACGTATAATAGATAACAGAGCAAATACAAAAGGACTGGAAATGTGCTCTAATTCATCCGCTACACAAAAAGGGCAACAATACAGGCGTCAACAATTACAGAGGAATTTCCCTGCTCCCAGTCCCTTACAAACTCCTTTCGAAAGCACTGTTAAACAGGATAGGATCCCAAGCAGATTCACTAATTGGTGATTCAGAAAAGGACGATCATTTGCGGAACAACCTGTTGCTTAAAGACGATATTACAAATGAGGAAATGCAGAAACATAGTAATTACATTCATCGACTTCAGGAAAGCATACGGTTCGGTGGACTGTGAAACCCTCTTTAAAATCATGGAAGAATTTGGGATCGACCGAAAGATACGAAAAATCACAGAACAGACACTCACAGGAACAACATGCAAAGTGAAATTCATGGTCGAAACATCAGAACCCTTCGAAATCAAAACTGGAGTGCGACAGGGGGACGGACTATCCCCAATGCTTTTCAATACTGTTCAAGAAAAGATCACCAGGGAAAGGGAATCTGATGTAAACAGCATGAAAATTGGTATCAAAAAGAGAACCAAATTAAAGTCAAGTGCCTTGCTTTCGCTGACGATATTGCAATTATCACTAATAACAGAACAGAAGCCATTCACGCAGTGGAAAAACTATATGAAATTTCACGGAAAACAGGACTACATATATCTCATGAAAAAACCAAATATATGGAAAGACAGCCAGAAAATAAATCCCCTTTAATCACAAAACATGGTAAAATTGCACAAGTCTGCCATTTTAAATACTTCGCGGAAACTATAAAGTCCTCAGGATTAAACCCAATCGCCAATGAACAAAGAATCACCAAGCTAACAATGAAGCATTACAAAAATGAGTGCATTTCGACAGACGCAAAATTAAGGCCCTATAGAACAGTGATTCTTCCAGAAGCAATCTACGCAGCTGTAACAATGGTGATCGATGGTCATTCAAAAATTATGGAAACAGAAAAGCAGGAAAGGAAAAAATCTCAGGAACATTTACGGGGCCATCAACAAAAACGGCATTTGGATGAACATACCATAAAACGAGCTCTATATAAAGACCAGCACAGTAACAGACGAAATCAGAAAACGCCGAGCCAAATATTATACAGACATCTACAGGATGGAAGACGCCAGAACAGCAAGGAAACTTTTCAATATTGTAACAAAGAGTAAATGCGGCACAGAATGGCTGAAAAAAGTCCAGAGGGATCTGCAGCAGATCAACATAAAAAATCTCGAAGATCGCACTGAGTGCCGGAATAAAACCACAAGTGTGAAGTTTGAGGGAAGAACATCGCGCCAGCCTGGTAAAAAACGAACAGAAGAAGGAGCTTTCTGAGAGGATGAAGAGGTTTTAGGAAGCAAAGAAGAAAAACGTCCGGAGATGAAATTATGAATTCAAGTTCAATCGCTCCCTTAAAGGGGAATAATCGTTATAATATACACTATGTGATCAAATGTATTCGGACACCCCCCATAAAATACGTTTTTCACGTTAGGTGCATTGTGCTGCCACCTACTGCCAGGTATTCCATTTCAGCGACCTCAGTAGTCATTAGACATCGTGAGAGAGCAGAATGGGGTGCTCCGAGGAACTCACGGACTTCGAACGTGGTCAGGAGATTGGGTGTCACTTGTATCATACGTCTGCACGCGAGATTTCCGTACTCCTAAACATCCCTAGGTCAACTGTTTCCGATGTGATAGAGAAGTGGAAACGAGAGGGGACACTTACAGCACAAAATCATACAGGGCAACCTCGTCTGTTGACTGACAGAGGCCGCCGACAGTTGAAGCGGGTCGTAATGTGTAGTAGGCAGACATCTATCCAGACCTTCACACAGGAATTC
This sequence comes from Schistocerca cancellata, assembly GCF_023864275.1. NCBI lineage: Eukaryota > Metazoa > Arthropoda > Insecta > Orthoptera > Acrididae > Schistocerca > Schistocerca cancellata. The sequence goes on from NC_064632.1 coordinate 115,507,702, forward strand.
AAAACTGCATCTGGATCGACTGCAAGTACTATGACAGTTAGGCGGGAGGTGAGAAAACTAGGATTATATAGTCGAGCAGCTGCTCATAAGCCACACATCACGCCGGTAAATGCCAAACGACGCCTCGCCTGGTGTAAGGAGCGTAAACATTGGACGATTGAACGGTGGAAAAACGTTGTGTGGAGTGACGAATCACGGAACACAATGTGGCGATTCGATGGCAGGGCGTGGGTATGGCGAATGCCCGGTGAACGTTATCTGCTAGCGTGTGTAGTGCCAACAGTACAATTCGGAGGCGGTGGTGTTATGGTCTAGTTGTGTTTCTCATGGTGTGGGCTTACACTCCTTGTTGTTTCGCGTGGCGCTATCACAGCACAGGCATACATTGATGTTTTAAGCACCTTCTTGCTTCCTGCTGTTGAAGATCAATTCGGGGATGGCGATTGCATCTTTCAACACGATCAAGCATCTGTTCATAGTGCACGGCCTGTGGCGGAGTGGTTACACGATAATAACATCCTTGTGATGGCCCGATCTGCACAGAGTCTTCACCTGAATCCTACAGAACATCTTTGGGGTGTTTTGGAACTCCAACTTCGTGCCAGGCCTTAACGACCGCCATCGATACCTCTCCTCAGTGCAGCACTGCGTGAAGAATGGGCTGCCATTCCCCAAGAAACCTTACAGCACCTGATTGAACGTATGCCCGCGAGAGTGGAAGCTGTCATCAAGGTTAAAGGTGGGCGTACACTATATTGAACTCCAGCATTACCGAGGAGTGGGCTACGAAATTGTAAGTCATTTTTCAGTCAGGTGATCGTGCACTGTTCGGCGTGAGTACCACGTGTTGTTTTAACTGTATATTTCCTCTCTGCCTCCGAATATAGTCTGAAAATTTCGGGTGGAGGGTTACTGCATCTTTTACGTCATTTTTTAATGAAAGTGGAGTTAGAGGGTAGGACGACTGAAAGTAAAGTTTTTAGAGAGGAAGGAATAATTCGCGTATGTAGCAGTTTGGTAGACAAGTTCCAATTTTGGAGAGAGGCAATGTTCTTCACAGAAAGGGGAGATGTAGCTTGATATAAGAAATCTGCAGACAAGAAAGGGCTCTCTCTCTCTCTCTCTCTCTCTCTCTCTCTGAAACGTCGTGTTTATACGCGGAGTGCTTACGCTCCATGGGGATTGGAGAGAGATTTATCTATGGTCACTTTGATCACAATGGACTCTAAATAGATAGCCTTTAAAGAAACTGAGAGTCTCGTATATTCTCCAAGTGGAGAGATCGAGAAGAGTCGTACTAATTAATACGTTCTTAACTGTTAGGACATCACTGTGCACACCACCGCACCTAACAAGTGAGCGTACACAGCCATTATAGACAGACTAGGGACAAACAGGCTTTCACTTGATAAAAGAACTCCGTAAGAGTATATGACTGACACTTCAGCAAAGAACAAGCAGTTTTATTGGTGACGTGCAGCATGGGGCAGATGCAGTCGTCTGGCGTCCCACACATCCGGCGACACATCATGCAGCAGAGGTAAATGACACTCTGCATTCACGCAGGAAGCACGTTAACATATGATATTGTCACGGGCCTGTCTCTTCGTACAGTTCAGCGTTTAGTTTTGAGTAGTGTACTAAACCCTTCTTCGTGTTGCATTCAGCAAGATCGTAATGTTGGACGTCAGTCAGGAACGGTTCTCCAACTACGTTAATTAACATTTAAGTATAGTATATTGCAAAACCATTTCTGCAAAGTTTACCTCTGTTCTTACTTCCTTCTTTTAACTTATCAGGTAGCAAAGAATTGTCATCTATAACTATCTGATGTCTGCATGACAGTACAGGGAACGGGTTGTTTTTCTTAAAAGTGGGATACCTACTCTTATTAAGTTAAATTACTTAGTAGAGAAACTATTTCAGGAATCCATAAATAACCGGTCTTCTGAGCTTTAAACAATTCCACATAAAATCGCCGGTACTGTACTACGAAAAATAATTAGCTCCTTTAAACTGTTTTCAATTTATATCGTCCTCGGATCCCACAGAGTATGCTGTACGGAGAAATAATTTCCCGCACCAACATTTAAAACAATAGCGGAAATTCGCACAGGTGCATTCAGGTCTGAGATGAAGGAAGTGAGACTTAGATACAGCCCCACATATTAATGTAAAAGAATTGGACAACATATTCTGAAGTCGCTGATAATGTGTCAACAGTACGTTGCAATACCCTTATCGGTCACTGTATATGTACATTACATTCAGTTTTCCGTTTTATGAATCAATTCACGAAACAAACAGTTCACAGTATAGTTAACTGCTGATTTCCATTGCAAACTCAATGAATTTGTATTAATTTTGTGTTCTAAAGTGCGGGACCATTAATGGAATGCAAACGGGCACCAGCATTGTGATATCTCGAAAATTCGAACAAAAAGCGATAGTTTAATGCAATATTACCAAAACATATTAATATCTGAATTTGCATAATATTAAAGTAATTTATGTTTCTGTGTAATGATTGTTTACTTTTTTGGAACACGTATTTGCGCAAGTTTATCTTTGTAAATCTGTAAAAATGGTTTTCTAGATAGGAGCTAAAATATAACCCAACGTTTATTCATTAATAAAGTGTTCAGTTTGTGAAATCGTAATTCATAAACAGCAGTCAATTAAAAATGTATGTACTTAATTTTCATTGTAAATGTACATAATGCTCTTTGTTGAAATCACAGGGGCGCAGTATTGTGAAACTAACACTTTAATTTTCTTTTTATTAAACACTGACCTACAGAACTGTCCCTGACAAAGACAACTCAAACTTAACCTATTGATTTATTGCCCACAATGTACAAGCCCAACGCAGTCTGACTGCTATACATTGACAACATGACTTCCAATAATTAACACAAAAGAATGGCCCTGAGTTGCAAGAAATCTACATCTACATCCATACTCCGCAAGCCACCTGACGGTGTGTGGCGGAGGGTACCTTGAGTACCTCTATCGGTTCTCCCTTCTATTCCAGTCTCGTATTATTCGTGGAAAAAAGGATTGTCGGTATGCCTCTGTGTGGGCTCTAATCTCTCTGATTTTATCCTCATGGTCTCTTCGCGAGATATACGTAGGACGGAGCAATATACTACTTGACTCCTCGGTGAAGGTATGTTCTCGAAACTTTAACAAAAGCCCGTACCGAGCTACTGAGCGTCTCTCCTGCAGAGTCTTCTACTGGAGTTAATTTATCATCTCCCTAACACTTTCGCGATCACTAAATGATCCTGTAACGAAGCGCGCTGCTCTCCGTTGGATCTTCTCTATCTCTTCTATCAACCCTATCTGGTACGGATCCCACACTGCTGAGCAGTATTCGAGCAGTGGGCGAACAAGTGTACTGTAACCTACTTTCTTTATATTCGGATTGCATTTCCCTAGGATTCTTCTAATGAATCTCAGTCTGGCATCTGCTTTACCGACGATCGACTTTATATGATCATTCCATTTTAAATCACTCCTAATGAGTACTCCTAGATAATTTATGGAATTAACTGCTTCCTGTTGCTGACCTGCTATATTGTAGCTAAATGATAAGGGATCTTTCTTTCTGTGTATTCGCAGCACATTACACTTGTCTACATTGAGATTCAATTGCCATTCCCTGCACCATGCGTCAATTCGCTGCAGATCCTCCTGCATTTCAGTACAATTTTCCATTGTTACAACCTCTCGATATACCACAGCATCATCCGCAAACAGCCTCAGTGAACTTCCGATGTCATCCACAAGGTCATTTATGAATATTGTGAATAGCAACGGTCCTACGACACTCCCCTGCGGCACACCTGAAATCACTCTTACTTCGGAAGACTTCTCTCCATTGAGAATGACATGCTGCGTTCTGTTATCTAGGAACTCTTCAATCCAATCACACAATTGGTCTGATAGTCCATGTGCTCTTACTTTGTTCATTAAACGACTGTGGGGAACTGTATCGAACGCCTTGCGGAAGTCAAGAAACACGTCATCTACCTGGAAACCCTAACAATCATACAAATAAAAAAGAATATGAAATTAAAGAAATATGAAACTACCTCCAACTCTGATAATTGCCTAAACTCATTCCAATAGCGAATCCCGATAGTGTAAACCCCATTCTTTTTCATAAGTCGCTTACATCTCAGAAAATCTTCGTAACACGAACCACAGCAATTACAGCAAGTAGCAACAACAGCCAGCTAAATAAAAAGATTCTAACTACTATAGACATAGGAGGCATATGGTTAGCAAAAGAAAGATTTTGTTGAGGATCAAATAATTTATTTAGAAAATTTTACCTTATTCATGTGACATCCAGTTCCAAAAATTATATAGTTGTCGATAATTCTAGTGCCCAAACATTATCAACCATATCCATCATCATATATTTCCTTGCATATTTTCTTATAAACACATCATTTCAGCTCACTCTACAATGCATGTCCTAGCAACACAGAGTCTCCACTAAGAATATCATTGCCATACACTTCCCTATCCACCTGCTAAGTGTTAGTCCGTCCAACCACAGAATCTCTTGCCGAGGGCGCAGAGCGCTGTCAGCGATATTAAAACAGTCTATAGTGCTGCCAACATACAAACAGGCTACTTACACTTGTATCTGATTTTCGACTGACAACTCTGTGTTACAGCGTTCTAAAATTCGTAATTAAATGTTCAAATGTATTTGTGGTGTGTCTCCTACATTATTTATTACTAGTACCGGTATGACATAAAATTGTCTTTATAATACAGTTTGATTCTCAGGCAAGATTTATGAAGAAATCGATATAAATTCTGTTACACCACCCATTATTCGAGTAGTGTGCTCATAGCAAGATTGCCACATTTCAACCTGACATCTCCACTACGACTTCAGGTACGCGTAACGTTGGGTTTCTGCAGACTATCTAGGGCCGACAACTCTGACGTTTTAGCAGTTCACCTTCGATATAAAAATGGCGGCCAGCTGGAATGTCGATATGTTACGTTACATCGATTTGAGCATCCGTTTGCAAGCCCGACGAACATGCCGCGAATTATTACACCAGGAAAGCTTATACAATAACAGCTACACCTGTTCATAAATTTACGAAAACTGTAACGTTCCATAAAAAGGCGTTGTGGCATTTATGCCCACTGTCATTCCCACATTTGGTTATGTTTCAACATACAGTACAGACAGGTTCACGTTGCTGTAGGCCAACAAGCGGATAAGATCGAAAGCACTCCCCATCCTTCTAAATGACCGTCTCTCAACTTGAGACTGAAGGTGCGAAAGAAGCCGTGTCGTACTGAACAATACAAAGAATGCGGTGATTCACACTGCAAAGCTTAGCGCCAAACGTATAACTTTGTTTATTAGTATTAACTATGGCTCTGAGCACTATGGGACTTAACATCTATGGTCATCAGTCCCCTAGAACTTAGAACTACTTAAACCTAACTAACCTAAGGACAGCACACAGCACCCAGCCATCACGAGGCAGAGAAAATCCCTGACCCCGCCGGGAATCGAACCCGGGAACCCGGGCGTGGGAAGCGAGAACGCTACCGCACGACCACGAGATGCGGGCAGTATTAACTAATTAAATCTTTATATACCCCTCCAACCAGACTGATGACATTATCTACCCCGACAGTTTCTTAACTATGATTTAAGTAACTCCTAAATAAAGCTCCAAGATGAATTAGATTTTTATATAACGCTGTGAACCATTGGCTGTCTAAACCGAGCTATAAGAAACATGCCATGTGCACGTCACTCTGAAACATGTGACGCGACACACTGAACCCAGCTCACTACACAGTCTTCGTCGATATTCAGGCAGTCTGAAACACTGACACCATGAATTTACTGCGAATGAATGTTTTATGTTACTCAGCTCAAGTGAAAGTGTCATTCGGCCACGGAAAAACTTTACGTGCGATCTCGCGTGTGTGCCATCTTGTGTGGCAGTTAAAGTCGTGAGGAAATTTTTGTGAACTTTCCACAGTGCTCGATAAGACTCCGCGAACTTCAACTATTGCTGTTATACTGGCTCTAGAGCCTGTTTTCTTTTTGTTAATCTTTCTCCGAGACCTTCAGTGTAGTGGCGTTAAAATCTTTCCGCTTGTCGTTACATCGTTCACAGCTGGTTATACGCATTTTAGAATCTACGACTGGCAGCGAAAAAAACTAATATGGACAACGAGACAGCTTTACAACACAACGAAGTTAGCAAACCTTCTCCCGCTGAGCTAGGGAAATTACAAGAACTTTGCTGGAACTTCTCGTTACAAGGTGGTCAACACAGCGCTGCATAAGCAACGACTCCCAGAGAACAACTTGCGCTGTTAGTATGTCCTACGCAATAGTGTTTCTCGGCAGGTACATTTAATATATTATCCTAATTAGTTAATTAGTTAGTATGGGGTAAGAAACAGCCGAGTTCGAGTCTCGGTCAGGCACACAGTTTTGATCTGCCAGGAAGTTTCATTTCAGCGCACACTCCGCTGCGGAGTGAAAATTTCATTCCGGAACCGCTACCGTGTTTCCCGCCGTGAAAAAGGCTGAAACATCCAACGAGTTTCGGGCTTGATACTGGCGTCTGCAGACAATGTTGTTCTTCTTCTATTTAACGGCATCCACAGACCTATGAAAGATTGTAATCACCTATCCATACATACTATCTGACCAAAGATATCCAGACACCTACAACTGGATATTAATATGGCATGTGTCCACTCACCGCCTTTATGACGGATTGAACATTGCTGAGACACTTTCAATGAGGCGTCTGAAATTCTGTGGAGGAATGCCAGCCTTTTCTTCCTAAAGAGGAAAAACCAGAGGTTACTTATGTTGGATGCTGGTGTCTTTGGCGAAGTAGGTGTACCATCTCTTCGCAGAGGTCTTCCACTGCGTTCAGATGAGGACACTGGGCAGACCATTACATTCTAGGAATGGAATGGTTCAAACACGGTGTTTTATGACAGGGTGCTTTATCACGCTGATGCAAATAGTCATCGTCCACGAATTGCTCATCTACTGCACACAATATACAATGTTGTGAAATGCGTTCACATCATTTCGCATTTAGCGTTTTCTTTAGCGCAATAAGGGGACCACTCCATAACTACGAAAAACATCCATGTACCATAACACCAGCTTCTTTTACTTCACAGTTGTCACCATTCGTGATGGCGTGTAATGTTCTCCAGGCATCCGCCAAGGCCAAATCTTCTACGGGATTGTCACGGGTAATAGCGTAATTCATCATTCCAAATCATAGGCCAGCAGTGTGGCAGTTGTGCGCCGCAGGTTGCCTAAGCACGTGACCGCAGGGGCGACGATAACGCAATCCAGTCATCTCGCGCCATGGAGCGTCACTCTTTAGACCTCAAGCGTCGCTTAGCAATGGCTACAGAAATGCGTTGCCTCTAAGCAGCTGCTCGACCATTGTACCCAGTTCTTTCAGCTCCCTACACAAAGTCTTTGTGTTGGATAGACTGCTGGCAGCACTTCGGAACTCACGAGATTTGTTGCGCTGATTTCATGTGATTTCTTACAACCACCAGTCACAATACTCGACAGCCCCTATCCTGCCTTAGATGACGTTTGCCTCATCTTGGTGTAGCTGTGGTTGTTCCTTAGCATTTCCACTTTATAATCTCATCATTAATAGCCGACTTCAGCAGCTTTTTAGAGGGTGTAACCGCTCTTTAGAGAGTGGTTATAAGGAAACGAGTATTAGATTAAATTCTGTAACACGAAATGACCTAAGAGCCAAAAAACGGTAGTGGTATTTCGAAGTAATAGTTAGTTAAAATTTTACGAAGAGTAGATATTTGAAATCCAGTCACGCAAAGTACACTACTGGCCATGCAAATTGCAACACCACGAAGATGACGTGCTACAGACGCGAAATTTAACCGATAGGAAGAAGATGCTGTGATATGCAAATGATTAGCTTTTCAGAGCATTCACACAAGGTTGGCGCCGGTGGCGACACCTACAACGCGCTGACATGAGGAAAGTTTCCAAACGATTTCTCACACACAAACAGCAGTAAACCGGCCGTTGCCTGGTGAAACGTTGTTGTGATGCCTCGTGTAAGGAGGAGAAATGCACACCATTACGTTTCCGACTTTGATAAAGGTCGGATTGTAGCCTACTGCGATTGCGTTTTATCGTATCGCGACATTGCTGTTAGCGTTGGTCGAGATCCAATGACTGTTAGCAGAATATGGAATCGGTGGGTTCAGGAGCATAATACGGAACGCCGTGCTGGATCCCAACCGCCTCGTATCACTAGCAGTCGAGATGGGGACGTTTGCAAGACAACAACCATCTGCACGAACGGTTCGACGACGTTTGCAGCAGCATGGACTATCAGCTCGGAGACCATAGCTGCGGTTACCCCTAACGCTGCATCACAGACAGGAGATCCTGCGATGGTGTACTCAACGACGAACCTGGGTGCACGAATGGCAAAACGTCACTTTTTCGGATGAATCATGATGCTCGCATCCGTGTTTGGCGACATCGCGGTGAACGCACATTGGAAGCGTGTATTCGTCATTGACGGCACAATGAACAGTGGACGTTACATTTCAGATGTGTTACGACCCGTGGCTCTACCCTTCATTCGATCCCTGCGAAACCCTACATTTCAGCAGGATAATGCACGACCGCATGTTGCAGGTCCTGTACGGGCCTTTCTGGATACAGAAAATGTTCGACTGCTGGCCTGGCCAGCACATTCTCCAGATCTATCACCAACTGAAAACGTCTGGTCAATGGTGGCCGAGCAACTGGCTCGTCACAATACGCCAGCCACCACTCTTGATGAAATGTGGTATCGTGCTGAAGCAGCATGGGCAGCTGTACCTGTACACGCCATCCAAGCCCTGTTTGACTCAATGCCCAGGCGTATCAAGGCCGTTATTACGGCCAGAGGTGGTTGTTCTGGGTACTGATTTCTCAGTATCTATGCACCCAAACTGCGTGAAAATGTAATCACATGTCAGTTCTAGTAAAATATATTTGTCCAATGAATACCCGTTTATCGTCTGAATCTCTAGTTGGTGTAGTAATTTTAATGCCCTGTAGAGTAGTACAAAGGGAATCCAAGGAAGACATATCAAAGCCCCGTTTTGTTTTGAATGCAATATATAAACCAATGCGCGGCATTGTTAGGTGTCTTGAGTTTTTGTTTTCTTCTGTGGCGCATGTGTTCGCAGTTCTTCCACGGTAGTCCCAGTTTTGGGACTAGAAGCCTAATTAAATTGCATTCTTAGAAGTGGATTATGCATTGAAGTGGTGGAGAATAGATTATTTTGGGATAAATTCAGTGACAGAGTCAATTAGAGGTTACTGGGTGCACGAACATTGATATTCAAGTGAATGGTCATTGTACGTGTTAAACGAAACGCTACGATCGTATACTTGCGATTGTGAAGAGATTTATTGACAATACGGAAACTTTTATGCTGAATTAGAACTTTATTCACTGTATGCGAATTATTAAAGAGTATTGGGACCGAAAATAGTTTCGACCTTATCACACTAGCATCTCTGCCGCTCGTTGTCAAAGTGATTCCGCTAATAAACGAGAAGTGAAAAATAGTGCCCGTTAAAAGAATAAACTTGTGCTGACAGACATTGAAAAGATTCGAACCTATACATTATACACTGTAAGGCCCAGAGCCATATTTATAATTTATCGGACATTAATGGCAAAGGACAGTTTCATGGGAAAGCATATATTTGGTAATAGGTACACGAAGGAATGTAGTACTGACTGACTGTTATCATGCCGAAACAATAGGATCAATTCTCCTTTCATTGATCCTCCAGTGCCATCTCTCATTAATTTAAAAACTTAATTGTGTAAATAAAACAGAAATATACGAGTATTCCTAGTATTTACTAAATTCCATAATCAGCTAGTACATAGACAATAATATGTGTGAATATTCAAGGGATATTGAATGAAACTGATAAGCCTTTTACAAATATATTTCACAGGATTCAACGACTGCTAAAGTAACTAAATCATATTACTCAGGAAAACAAATAAGTAGAAATAGACTGGAACTCAATTGATATCTTGCTCCCGAGTAATAAAAAACGAAACTGTCTTTGGATCCGTCGTGGTTGAAAGTGTATGAATTATCTCTGGAAAAATGAGATCAATTTTCAACTGCTAGTTCACACGACTAGATTCACAACGTGATTCAGAGATGTTTTATGCCCGACCCACACGGCAGGGAATGGTTCTTAACGAGCTGGGACAATATATACACAAACTTTTGAGATGAGCTCCGCTACCGGAGGGAGGGGAGGGGGTGGGGGGGGTGCGGGGTGGGGAGAAAGGGGGAACGTCGAAGCGATATCTGTGCAGCCGCGACGACGGTGGGTGTGCGGGCATAAAGGGTTGAAGGGAATGAATTAATTTGATGCCGTTTTGACGATAATCTCCCAGGCTGCTGCTTCTTCTTCTGGTACAAGCTTTTCTGGTAGTAGGTTTAAGTTGACGTTTGCCTTTAAATAAATAGTCTTGGACGTGATGTATTATTCCATCAGACAGGTTAATTGCAGATTCTGATACACTTTAACATCTGATTACAGCATTCACACATATTAGTGCTGATAATATTTTAAAGAGCGACCCTTTTAAATACATCCGCTTTCGAGCACCCCTGACAGCCAAATGGGTTGTCTGCATTGATACGTCAAAGACCTCGTAAAACCTCCAGGTTCAAGCTGGAGTTGTTATTCAGGTTTTAGTTTACACACTTTTGATGCAGGTTAGAGTCATTTTCAAAATTAGAAACATGTGAAGCATACAGGTTGAGAATAAAACAGTGATTATTGCTAATCATTTATGGCAATGTGATGTTTATACTGCGTTGACAATGGTATACTTAATTTGATTTTGGGAGTGTTTTCCACTCTGATATCAGATAGGTGTTTTGCAGTTTTGTGTTTTCTACGAATAGGTTACATCTGTTTTATCTTTCCCACCAGGATTTACAAATAATAAAAGTAATTTTGTTGTGAACAATTTTGAGAATGATCTACGTTTTTTAATTCAAAATTAAGAAGCAACTATATTTCAAATTTGTCTATTTCCTGTTTGAGATAGAACTGACGAAAACTAGGAAGTATGTCAGTGTCGGTCTCCTAAGTTTTCGGATGAGACATAATGTTCCAAAAGAAATTTAACTAGCAATTGAAAAATATTTCACAATTTTTAATTCCCGTCTTCGGTATGTTTTTGAAATTAACAGGCTATTTCCATGATGCTAGTGCTAAGAGGTTTGTTTACACGTAATATGCATTTTTTTCTGTTTCAAAAATTTATGTTTTCTTGATAACTGTGTGGTTGCAAATATCATTGTAAGGCTACATTGAAGATAATTTTCGATAACCTGTGAAATCTGTATTATATTTCTTGCCTATAGAACTTACAGGGTGTCTACAGATGTTAGCTGTCGAAAAAACATTGTATGAGCAGTTTGAATAGACTGTAAAGAGATGAACTAGAAAGTTTTACTGAATCTACCGATACCTTATCTACAATGTTAGCCGCGCGGAGTGTCCGCGCGGTTTAGGGTACCATGTCACGGAGCGCACGGCTCCGCCCGCCGGAGATCCGAGTCCTCCCTCGGGAATGGGTGTGTGTGTTGTTCTTAGCATAAGTTAGTTTAAGTAGTGTTCGAGTCTAGGGACTTATGACCTAAGCAGTTTGGTCCCTTAGAAATTCACATACATTACATTACACAATGTTATACACCTTCAAATTCACTGAACTCTCCTGCCCGACCCTTTCTGCTATTACTGCTCCTCTACTGACAACGCAATACTCCTCCCTCCGACTACGCTGCCAGGTCCATTTCTCGCGATATCTAGTAGTCAATTCCGCATTACATAGGGGCGTCTGGGTGCTTCTGATCAGGTAGTAGCTGTCGGGATTCATAGTGTAACGGAACATATTAAAGGCTTTACTGTACCGAAGTATGCGATACCCTCCAAATTCAACCAGTTTAACGCGTATTTATGATTATAGAAAAGTTATTGTGTATGTTAACAATGATTGCACAACATGTCTCCATAAACAGTCAACCCATTAAATTATACTGAATAACTGACCCACACAAAAGTTTATATCACTTGATCACTTATACAGCAAATGTCATCATGTAAAAACACTAAGTTCATCTTAAATAATTAATATGAAGTACGAAAAATAGTGGCCAACTTAGGTATTTTGGATCTCCTTAAATAAAAATCACCCAGTGAAACCTATTTGTGCACTAAGAGCGTTTTCACTCAGTATTCACGTAAGCAATCCTATTTTAGACGAAAACCAATGTAATTCTTAATAATTCATGTTATTTACTTATTTATGCAAATTAGAGAAGTCAATTGACAAACTTCTAAAAACGGCCTTTTTGTAACAAAGAATTATTCTGTCAAGTCAACAAATCTGTCTGTCATTTTAATAACATGTTAAATTATGTCACTCGATGCAAATTAATAACTGTTCTGCACAAATTATGATAACAGATGTACATGTGACTTGTAAACTATATCTCTTTTTAGTAGTTCTTTGACAATGTTATAAATACAAGCAGCAAGAACGGTCGAGAGGCAGTCGGAATGTCACTTTGGTAAAGTGTGTTATTGTTTGAGGTGGATAAACAATGCAAAGAACATGTAACGGAAGTACTACTTTGTGTTGAGGCATGGTCTTTGGTGGACAGTGGAATTAAGATGGCCAGCAGAGTAATAAATATTTGAAGTTTACATATTTGTTGGTTTCGCTCGTTCTTTATCATCAAAAGCACATAAAAAACACGGGACCTAATGTTTTTAACCCTAGACAACCAGATTTAGAGCCAGCATCAACATCGAGACACAGCAGCGATCCAGCAAGCAGCAGTGATTACTACAATGCATTTTAATGGCGCCAACCTAACATCAAGTGCTAACAAGCTCCGTAAATGGGAGTGAAATAGTGCGATTATAGCAATTAGCAATATCTACGACTAGGCGACCATTACAATAGGCAAGCAGCGTGGCAGTAGTGCGTCACATGCTGCCTATGCCCGAGAGCGCAGGAGCGACAATAACCTAATTATACACTCTTGGAAACCGTATGTGCAGTTGACGGACTTTGAGCGAGGGCGTATAGTGGGCATGCGGGAGGCCGGGTGGACGTACCGCCGAATTTCTCAACACGTGGGGCGTGAGGTCTCCACAGTACATCGATGTTGTCGCCAGTGGTCGGCGGAAGGTGCACGTGCCCGTCGACCTGGGACCGAACCGCAGCGACGCACGGATGCACGCCAAGACCGTAGGATCCTACGCAGTGCCGTAGGGGACCGCACCGCCACTTCCCAGCAAATTAGGGACACTGTTGCTCCTGGGGTACCGGCGAGGACCATTCGCAACCGTCTCCATGAAGCTGGGCTACGGTCCCGCACACCGTTAGGCCGTCTTCCGCTCACGCCCCAACATCGTGCAGCCCGCCTCCAGTGGTGTCGCGACAGGCGTGAATGGAGGGACGAATGGAGACGTGTCGTCTTCAGCGATGAGAGTCGCTTCTGCCTTGGTGCCAATGATGGTCGTATGCGTGTTTGGCGCCGTGCAGGTGAGCGCCACAATCAGGACTGCATACGACCGAGGCACACAGGGCCAACACCCGGCATCATGGTGTGGGGAGCGATCTCCTACACTGGCCGTACACCACTGGTGATCGTCGAGGGGACACTGAATAGTGCACGGTACATCCAAACCGTCATCGAACCCATCGTTCTACCATTCCTAGACCGGCAAGGGAACTCGCTGTTCCAACAGGACAATGCACGTCCGCATGTATCCCGTGCCACCCAACGTGCTCTAGAAGGTGTAAGTCAACTACCCTGGCCAGCAAGATCTCCGGATCTGTCCCCCATTGAGCATGTTTGGAACTGGATGAAGCGTCGTCTCACGCGGTCTGCACGTCCAGCACGAACGCTGGTCCAACTGAGGCGCCAGGTGGAAATGGCATGGCAAGCCGTTCCACAGGACTACATCCAGCATCTCTACGATCGTCTCCATGGGAGAATAGCAGCCTGCATTGCTGCGAAAGGTGGATATACACTGTACTAGTGCCGACATTGTGCATGCTCTGTTGCCTGTGTCTATGTGCCTGTGGTTCTGTCAGTGTGATCATGTGATGTATCTGACCCCAGGAACGTGTCAATAAAGTTTCCCCTTCCTGGGACAATGAATTCACGGTGTTCTTATTTCAATTTCCAGGAGTGTAGCAAAGTGTGTTAGTACAGCAATAACAATAACAAGCCTTATTAAGAAGAACAGCTACGGGCACCACTGCTGCCACTTTCGTTGCTCGACTCGACAGCAAAAGGTAGTGATACTGCTCCTAGGAGGAGGACCTCTTTGCTCCTGCCATATCACGCAGCAACAAACTGTTTCACGAGCAATTCATCTGCCCGCCAGAATTTAAGCCATTGCCTTGCTCATATCCAACGATAGATCAGTAGCTCTCTTACTGTAATCGAAGTGCCGACACGGTATACTCACCGGCCGCCAGCGGCGACTGCAATACTTCACCACCACATTTCAGCAAATTCGCCTGTAAATAATAGACGTATCGCACATCGCTGCCTTCTCTTCATGCCGCTAGCGTGCTCCCTTAGAACTGCAAATGTAATTGCTGCAATGTAAGTTACAGTTACAAAGTAACACGATTGTTGCCTGACATGTCAGCGGGTTGACCTTCTTGAACAATAATGTCGCTTCCAAACAATGACAAGCATGCTGACGGACTCTGAGTTGTGGCATAAAGTCATGTAATAGGCATGCGACCAGTCTAGAAATTTTAAATTTTTTATACACCTTGTTGGTATGCTCGCTGCAGGAAAATAAAGTCACTTGATGTTCAGCAACTCAACTTTATTTACACGTTTCGAGTGAACTCCTTTTCAGAATATCAAAGCAGGTAAGGGGCCTCATACAAACGATATCATGTAATGTGCAAGTAACCAACCGAAACTGGCGTAATGCGGAAATAACCAATTTCAATTGGTTACTTGTACATACCGTCTGTATGAGGCCCCGTACCTCCTTTGATATTCTGAAGATGAGTTTACTCGAAACGCTTAAATAAAGCTGAGTTGCTGAAAATAATTGACTAAATTTTTGTCCAGCGACCATAACAAACGCCACAGGACATTATATCGACATATTAGACAAATGTGCTTCATCTCGAACATGTGGACTCGTGTCGTGGACGTTAACAATTACCCGTGCCATGGAGAATACACGCAAACTTTATGCTTTCATGTGAAATGTCAATACAGAAAAAATTGTTCGCTAAATAATAATACTGTATTAATGGATGCATGTTTGTTTCGTTATCGTGTCATGGAGACTATTTTCATCCCCAATAGAACGGTTCTTGTAAATTATGCCTTCAGTTTTCTATAAGGACCAAATATGATGTTATCTCTCCTACATTCCACATTTTATCACACGGTATAGTACGACTATACCCAATGTCGCATACTACCTATAATGAATCTGTTTATTCTCATCTAGTACTCTTTTTCCCACACAACATTTCCACTTGAGGCACCATTCACGGACACCACTAAACGTGCAAACCATGATACTGTTGTTTGATTCTCCTTAAAACTCATAGGTTCCATACTAGGATCGCCAGACTGACTTTACATTCAGAAACACCTGTGACAATGCTTGTTGATCTGCACCTTCAGAGTGCTTCAGTCTGGATCTACAGCCTGTACGTTGGTGGAATTACCATACGGACATATCAGCCATAATAAAATATATGCCAACCCTTAAAACAATCGAATCTATAGGTTAACTAATAACAAATGACTAGAATGAAAGGAATAGAAATAGAACTGCAAAGTAACACTTATTATTATAGAAGTTCCGTATCCAGTTAACAAAAGTGCAGCTGATGAAACTTTCGCCACACCTATAAGCGCTGCCCCAGCGCTGAAAACGTGGTAGTGTTATCTGTTTTAGTCTGGTATCGATAACTCAGTGATCTATTTTCGCTGACATCGGCTATTCAGCCATTAATTACTGTATCCACCCCTACACGAGAAAGTCTCACACTATTTTCGATGCTATTACCTCCTAAATCAGATCAAACAGTTTGCTATCTTACTTTTCCATCCGTCACATGGCTGCTAGCGTCACAAGTCTGCACTCGCTCTTTGCCGTAGCCGCTCCGCCTCCCATACACATAGCGAATCACTATTATCTTCAGCGTGTGCAAGTCTGTCTGTCTCATATCTCCCGCCCCCCTCCCCTCCATCCCTTTTTTTATCCGTCTTTCGTCCTGTATGATGTGCCCCACCACGACTTTCTCACCGATTCTTTGCAGCACCTCCTCAATTTTTACCTTTCGAGCATATTTAGTTTTCGGCATCTTTCTGTAACACTACATCTCAACAAATTACGTTCCCTATATAGCCTAATTTACACCGGAGCGACAATAGCGAACGACAATTCACTCTGCCGTAAACGATAGGCGAGCGCGAGCGAACAGCATTCGCCCCTGTTCGGTTCGCTTTCGTTGGTGCTCGCGCGCGTACCATTGGGTGTCAAACTTTCAGTGAACTATCAAAGAAAATCCTCTCCGCATCAGCGCTAGTAACAGTAAGAGAAACTACCTCCTGTTTTCCTCACGAACTGCTTTTATTGCTGTCATCATAAGTTGCATTCCTGATGGAGTGGTCTGAAGGCAATGCTACGCTGCTGATATACTACACTACTAATTACGTTCCCTATATAGCCTAATTTACACCGGAGCGACAATAGCGAACGACAATTCACTCTGCCGTAAACGATAGGCGAGCGCGAGCGAACAGCATTCGCCCCTGTTCGGTTCGCTTTCGTTGGTGCTCGCGCGCGTATCATTGGGTGTCAAACATTCAGTGAACTATCAAAGAAAATCCTCTCCGCATCAGCGCTAGTAACAGTAAGAGAAACTACCTCCTGTTTTCCTCACGAACTGCTTTTATTGCTGTCATCATAAGTTGCATTCCTGATGGAGTGGTCTGAAGGCAATGCTACGCTGCTGATATACTACACTACTATATAAAGACAAGCTGTGGTTTAGCGTCTTCTCCAAAATTGTCTAAAAATTCTTGACTGATTTTACTTCAAAGCTATACATAATGCTCTAATAAACGTACCGAAGCACATAGGTTATATACATTTTTAATTTAAATAATATATAAATATGCAGTAAGGTGATAAACATGATGGAATACCTCCTAATATGGTGTCGGACCTACTTTTTCCCGGTATAGTGCTGCAACGTGGCGTGAAATGGACTCAACAAGTTGTTGGAAGTCCCCTGCAGAAACAATGAGACATGTTGTCTCCACAGCCATCCAAAACTGTAAAAATGTTGCCGGTGCAGGATTTTATGCACGAACTGACTTCTTAATTACATCCCGTACATGTTTGGTGGGTGGCCAAATCATTCGCTCGAATTATCCAGAATGTTCTTCGAACCAATCGTGAACAATGTGGCTGTCTGACAGGGCTCATTGTCATCCATAAAAAATACGTTGTTTGAGAAAATGAAGTCTCTGAATGGCTGCAAATGGTCTCCCAGTAGCCGAACATAACTGTTTTCAGTCAATGATCGGTTCAGTTGGATCAGAGGACCTAATCCATTCCGTGTACATCTACATCTACATTTATACTCCGCAAGCCACCCAACGGTGTGTGGCGGAGGGCACTTTACGTGCCACTGTCATTACCTCCCTTTCCTGTTCCAGTCGCGTATGGTTCGCGGGAAGAACGACTGTCTGAAAGCATCTGTGCGCGCTCTAATCTCTCTAATTTTACATTCGTGATCTCCTTGGGAGGTATAAGTAGGGGGAAGCAATATATTCGATACCTCATCCAGAAACGCACCCTCTCGAAACCTGGCGAGCAAGCTACACCGCGATGCAGAGCGCCTCTCTTGCAGAGTCTGCCACTTGAGTTTGTTAAACATCTCTGTAACGTTATCACGGTTACCAAATAACCCTGTGACGAAACGCGCCGCTCTTCTTTGGATATTCTCTATCTCCTCCGTCAACCCGATCTGGTGCGGATCCCACACTGATGAGCAATACTCAAGTATAGGTCGAACGAGTGTTTTGTAAGCCACCTCCTTTGTTGATGGACTACATTTTCTAAGGACTCTCCCAATGAATCTCAACCTGGTACCCGCCTTACCAACACAGTCCACACCACTATGGAGCCACCACCAACTGCAGCTTGCACGGTGCCTTGTTGATAGCTTAGATCCATGGCTTCTTGGGGTCTGCGCTAGATTGGAACCCTACCATCAGCTCTTACCAACTGAAATTGGAACTCGTCTGACTAGGAAAAGGTTTTCCAGCCCTCTAGGGTCCTACCGATATGGTCAGGAGCCCAGAAGAGGCACCTCAGGCGATGTGGTGCTCTTAACGAAGGCGCTCACTTCGGTCGTCTGCTCCTATAGTCCATTAACGCTCTCGATTGTTAAGTGAAGACCGTCGGCCTATGCATTGTCAGTGACGGGAGTTAATGCCTGAAATTTGGCACTGTACATTTCGGAGTATTGAATTCCCTAACGACTTCCGAAATGGAATGTCCCATGCCTCTGGCTCTAACTACCATTCTGCATTCGAGGTCTGTTAATTCCCGTCGTACGGCCATAATCAGGCCAGAAACTTTTTCACTTGAATCACCTGGATACAAATGACAAATTCGCCAATTCAATGGGCTTTTATACGAGGGCAGTTCAATAAGTAATCCAACACATTTTTTTCTGAAACAGGGGTTGTTTTATTCAGCATTGAAGTACACCAGGTTATTCCCCAATCTTTTAGCTACACAACACTATTTTTCAACGTAATCTCCATTCAATGCTACGGCCTTACGCCACCTTGAAATGAGGGCCTGTATGCCTGCACGGTACCATTCCACTGGTCGATGTCGGAGCCAACGTCGTACTGCATCAATAACTTCTTCATCATCCGTGTAGTGCCTCCCACGGACTGCGTCCTTCATTGGGCCAAACATATGGAAATCCGACGGTGCGAGATCGCGGCTGTAGGGTGCATGAGGAAGAACAGTCCACTGAAGTTTTGTGAGCTCCTCTCGGGTGCGAAGACTTGTGTGAGGTCTTGCGTTGTCATGAAGAAGGAGGAGTTCGTTCAGATTTTTGTGAACAATTGTGACAGCACTACCAACAGAGATGTCAAGTTGAGCACTGAGTTGTTTGATAGTGATCCGTCGATCATCTCGAACGAGTGTGTTCGCACGCTCCGCCATTGCAGGAGTCACAGCTGTGCACTGCCGGCCCGCACGTGGGAGATCAGACAGTCTTGCTTGACCTTGCGGCGATGATGACACACGCTTTGCCCGACGACTCACCGTGCTTTTGTCCACTGCCAGATCACCGTAGACATTCTGCAAGCGCCTATGAATATCTGAGATGCCCTGGTTTTCCGCCAAAAGAAACTCGATCACTGCCCGTTGTTTGCAACGCACATCCGTTACAGACGCCATTTTAACAGCTCCGTACAGCGCTGCCACCTGTCGGAAGTCAATGAAACTATACGAGACGAAGCGGGAATGTTTGAAAATATTCCACAAGATATTTCCGGTTTTTTCAACCAAAATTGGCCGAGAAAAAAAAATGTGTTGCATTACTTATTGAACTGCCCTCGTACCTTATGTACGCGATACTACCGTCACGTGTATCAGGAGGGGGCACGTAAATAGCAAACAGCGGCCGACAGGATATAAGCCTGCCCTCGACTTACTACGGGGGGGGGGGGGGGGACTATCTCAGAGTAATGGTAGTAGGAAGTCTGTGTTGATTGAGGATGTTTGGGTGCTTCACGTTGGCCGAACGTTGCTGGAAGGCTGCGGCCTTGCCTGGGGAGTGTTATCAGCGTCACAACATCAGTTGGGAACTTGGCTGTCATTTGTCCGACGGTTGAAGGAAGCGAGTTCTGCTGCCTACCCGTATTGTGGACGGCGGCAAGATCTTTTAGCAACAAGCATTAATTTTGTGCTCTATTGCGGCATCCTGGTTCCCTCTGAGCCTACTTGGTATCTGTGTCTGGTGATGTGAGATAAAGGCGCTCGTTGTGTTATTCATGATTTTGCAAATTGTCGCGAACGTGCATTAAGTTTGTTGTGTACTCGCCGCATTACTGAACGGCGTCAGTGGCTTGTAGTGTCTTTAAGATACATTACCTAATTATACACCGCAAATTTCTTGTCGTGGTTTTTTTAAAAGTGTCAAGTCTGCAAGTTTCCTTTAAGATGCCATGCATTTTATTTCCTTGTATTTTAACGAAATCAGTTTTACAGTCAGTCTTTGCCCATAGTGACATTTCATTTAAATTTAGCTTTTAATGCCGATCCAGTTGATTTTATATTTTGGCCTACTGAAGCTTTGTGCTGGCATTATCTGACTGATATTTAATCCTATTTATATGCATACGTTGCACATTTGGTCACTATTTAATGAATCGTTTGTTAGTGATTTCGCTGTGACATTCACCAGACAGTTCTCAAATACGAATAATAAAATGTGCCTATTTTGGTAAGGTGGATGACTAGCTGGTTACCTCAAGTCCGTGCTATTTGTCATTTACTCCTTGCAAAATTAAACGCCTGAGTGATATTATTTACTACGCCTGTATTTACCTTGCTGACCGCCAGGCTTAGCCGATTCTGTATGTGTATTTAAGAGATTACTGCTTTTGTTCGGTTCTTTGTGGTCCCGAGATTGCGGGCTTAACGTTAACTGAAAATTGTACTGAATTACATGAAATTGTTTTTCTCTTTAAATCTTCAAGTAAAGAAACGTCGCTTAGAGGCGACCTGTATTATAATATGAGTTCTATCTATAGCTTTTTTGGCTATTTCTCTGTAAATGTTACTACAATGACCCAAAAAACCGCAACACCAAAAATAATTAATGTTGGGTAATGCAATTTCGGGAATACATTTGCCTAGCTAACATATGCAAGTGATTGACATTGCAAGATCACAGGTTAATGTAAGCACAAGACATGCCATTGCAAATTTGAAATGCTGTTACATTAATAACCAGAATGTTGAATATAAGCATACAAACGTGCTTACACAGAGTTGTACAGGGTTGTACAGGTGCCGGATGTTAGTTCGTGCGACGGAGTTCCACGCCTGTTGCACTCGGTCGGTTAATGCTGTTTATGAATGACGCTGGGGTGCACGATTGGAGACGGATCTGTTGATCGAGCCGACCAAGGTAGCATGTCGATACTCTGTGAGGAATGTTCTGTCACAACAGAGGCATGTCGGCGGGCTTACTGTTGTAAAACACCCACTGGAATGCAGTTCATGAATGGCAGCACAACAGGTCGAATCACCAGACTGACGTACAAATTTGCAGTCAGGTTGCTTTGGATAACTACGAGAAAGCTCCTGCTGTCATACGAAATCTCACGCCATACCACAACTCCACTGGAGGGCCAATACGATCTTTCACCCAGACAAGATGGTAACAGGCCTTAACTGGCGTCCTTCTAACCAACACGCGGCAATCGCTGGCATCGAGGCAGAACCGTCTTCCATCATAAAACAAAACAGGCCTCCACCCTGGCCTCCAGTGACCTCTCGCATGACATCAGAGAAGTAGCAAATGGCGGTGGTTTGTGGTCAGTGGAATGCACGCGCCGGGGCGTGTGGCTCGGAGCTGTCCTTGAAGTAACCGATCTGTAACAGTTCTTTATGTCACTGGCGCCAACTGCTGCTCAAATTGCTGGTGCAAATGCAGTAGGATCTACCAGAGCCATGTGTCGAACATGATGCTCTTCCATCTCGGAAGTGCCACGTAACATTCTCGTGGCCACCACTGTCAGCAGTCATACACTCCTGGAAATGGAAAAAAGAACACATTGACACCGGTGTGTCAGACCCACCATACTTGCTCCGGACACTGCGAGAGGGCTGTACAAGCAATGATCACACGCACGGCTCAGCGGACACACCAGGAACCGCGGTGTTGGCCGTCGAATGGCGCTAGCTGCGCAGCATTTGTGCACCGCCGCCGTCAGTGTCAGCCAGTTTTCCGTGGCATTCGGAGCTACATCGCAGTCTTTAACACTGGTAGCATGCCGCGACAGCGTGGACGTGAACCGTATGTGCAGTTGACGGACTTTGAGCGAGGGCGTATAGTGGGCATGCGGGAGGCCGGGTGGACGTACCGCCGAATTGCTCAACACGTGGGGCGTGAGGTCTCCACAGTACATCGATGTTGTCGCCAGTGGTCGGCGGAAGGTGCACGTGCCCGTCGACCTGGGACCGGACCGCAGCGACGCACGGATGCACGCCAAGACCGTAGGATCCTACGCAGTGCCGTAGGGGACCGCACCGCCACTTCCCAGCAAATTAGGGACACTGTTGCTCCTGGGGTATCGGCGAGGACCATTCGCAACCGTCTCCATGAAGCTGGGCTACGGTCCCGCACACCGTTAGGCCGTCTCCCGCTCACGCCCCAACATCGTGCAGCCCGCCTCCAGTGGTGTCGCGACAGGCGTGAATGGAGGGACGAATGGAGACGTGTCGTCTTCAGCGATGAGAGTCGCTTCTGCCTTGGTGCCAATGATGGTCGTATGCGTGTTTGGCGCCGTGCAGGTGACCGCCACAATCAGGACTGCATACGACCGAGGCACACAGGGCCAACACCCGGCATCATGGTGTGGGGAGCGATCTCCTACACTGGCCGTACACCACTGGTGATCGTCGAGGGGACACTGAATAGTGCACCGTACATCCAAACCGTCATCGAACCCATCGTTCTACCATTCCTAGACCGGCAAGGGAACTTGCTGTTCCAACAGGACAATGCACGTCCGCATGTATCCCGTGCCCCCCAACGTGCTCTAGAAGGTGTAAGTCAACTACCCTGGCCAGCAAGATCTCCGGATCTGTCCCCCATTGAGCATGTTTGGGACTGGATGAAGCGTCGTCTCACGCGGTCTGCACGTCCAGCACGAACGCTGGTCCAACTGAGGCGCCAGGTGGAAATGGCATGGCAAGCCGTTCCACAGGACTACATCCAGCATCTCTACGATCGTCTCCATGGGAGAATAGCAGCCTGCATTGCTGCGAAAGGTGGATATACACTGTACTAGTGCCGACATTGTGCATGCTCTGTTGCCTGTGTCTATGTGCCTGTGGTTCTGTCAGTGTGATCATGTGATGTATCTGACCCCAGGAATGTGTCAATAAAGTTTCCCCTTCCTGGGACAATGAATTCACGGTGTTCTTTTTTCCATTTCCAGGAGTGTATATAGTGGCTACGTTCCTGCCAAGTCTTTCTGCAGTGTCACAGAACAAACATCCAGCTTCTTATAGCCCTACTACATGCCCTCGTTGCCGGCCGGTGTGGCCGTGCGGTTAAAGGCGCTTCAGTCTGGAACCGCGTGACCGCTACGGTCACAGGTTCGAATCCTGCCTCGGGCGTGGATGTGTGTGATGTCCTTAGGTTAGTTAGGTTTAATTAGTTCTAAGTTCTAGGCGACTGATGACCTCAGAAGTTACGTCGCATAGTGCTCAGAGCCATTTGAACCATTTGCCCTCGTTCAGACTTAGGGAGATGTTGATTTTGTCGCCTTATACGAATTCTTGACTACATCAAATCACTACGTCCAATCTCAAAGGCAACTAAAGCTCATGACAGTTACAGCGTGTATTTAGAGAAAACCTGGTTTGCATGCTCATAGTGACACTGCTAGCGCCACTCTTATGCCACTGGCGCGAAATCTGAATAGACATCATCTTTCAGATGTAGAAAACACACCTACTAACTTTCGTTTATGTTGCACAATTCTTTCTTGGTGTTGCGATTTCTTTTTCCCTCAGTGTATATAATTACTGAATGAAATTTTCACTCTGCAGCGGATTGTGCGCTGATATGAAACTTCCTGGAAGATTAAAACTGTGTGCCGGGCCCAGACTCGAACTCGGGACCTTTGCCTTTCGCGGGCAAGTGCTCTACCATCTGAGCTCCCCAAGCTTGACTCACGGCCCTTCGTCACAGCTCTACTTCAGCCAGTATCTCGTCTCCTACCTTCCAAACTTCACAGAAGCTCTCCTGCGAACCTTGCACAACTAGCAATCCAAGAAGAAAGGGTATTGCGGAGACATGGCATAGCCACAGCATGCGGGATGTTTCCAGAGTGAAATTTTCACTCTGCAGCAGAGTGTGCTCAGGAGGGTTTCTGTGAAGTTTGGAAGGTAGGAGATGAGATAATGGCGGAAGTAGAGCTGGGAGAAAGGGTCGTGAGTCGTACTCTGGTAGCTCAGATGGTAGAGCACTTGCCCGCGTAAGGCAAAGGTCCCAAGTCGAGTCTCGGCCCGGTCCACAGTTTTAATCTCCCAGGAAGTTTTATATAATTTCTAACGAATTTCTTGTGTCTTAGGCGAGTTTCAGGCAAGCCTTAAAGCGCCTTCAGCTACGTAAGACTTGTTTGCGTGGCCACCGGCATTTAATTCAGTACATGTCTATTTTAAAACACTTCATTGTAAAAAGATTTAAGTTTCGGTTCTGGCTATAATTTTATTTTTAGTGGATAACTCTGTAACAGTTTTTCATATTCGTCACTGTGATAAGCTGTTTGTTCAGTTGGTAAGAATAATTTGGATTTGCCTTGCACCGTTTTCTTGCTAACTGCACTGTATTGTGAGATACTATATCCACTTCTAACTTAAAAGTTTGTGGCTGCCGATGAAGTATACCTTCAGTTGGGCCTTAAGTCAGTTTTGCAGTTGATAATTTTGGCTTGCATTATTTATGCTCGTATTTTCAGGCTCTTTGACTTACTGATGAAACGCACTATTTATTGGGTCTTAAGGGGCACCGGAACGCCCTATACTTGCAATGTTAAAATAACGCTTATAAATTACATCTTTCCTCACAAAGTATTTGAAGTAGGAAGTTGAACTTTTTACAGATTATTTATTGGAATATGGGCTACAACTTAACACAGGGATTTTACAAAATTTTAGTTCAGTTATTAAAGATGATTTTTTTTTCAATTGTAATGAAAATTCACAACATTTTTTTGCAATTTTTTATTTATATATTCAAAAATATACAGTTTTTTGGAAAAAGGCTGTGTTAAATTATGCAAAAGGTACTGTGTAACATTTACTGAAAGTTTGAAACAAATATGTTTGGAAGATCCTTAGAAAACATGTAATTAGTATGAGGAAATAAAAGTTTTGGGAATCGAGCGACAAAGATTGGATTAACTTTTTAGTGCATTCCAGGTCCATAGGATGGATTATCTTCATCCTCTGTAAACTCCTCCTCCAGCTTCCTCTTGTTCCTCCTCCTGTTTACTCTTGCTTGTATTTCTAGACTGTTTACAGCCCTGTCTGCAGCCCGAAGGCGTTCCTTGTCTAAAGCAAGCATCGCTCGTACCATGTTAGAACCTATCTTCATTCCCATATTTCTAAATACCTTGCAGCTTACAATGTTGCCATCATTGAAAGTCGCAACAGCATCATACACACCAAAGTGAAGTGTTTCTATTCCAACAAATACAGTCTTGGGGATTCTCGACCATATAACACTATTTACACTTTCATTGGGGTTTTGAGTTTTTCCTTGAATACACTTTTTCAACAGTTCAGGTGCTAACCATCACAGGTTAGCCACAACACATACTTTATCTCACATCACTAAAATGTACCTGATGAACACGGACGTTAATAATAACACCATTTGACAGCAGTTTAACAGCGCCACAGTGGGTCACGCCCATGTGGAACACATTTCAAAAAAAATTTAAAAATAGTTGTAGTCTTCGGAATTGAATAAATTATATATCTATTAAAAAGTAATAGTCTGCAGATTCAGAAAACGCAAAAAAGTAAAAATTGAACTTTTCATGATTTTGAGCCTTTCCGGAGCCCCTTAAGCCAATTTGGCAGTTTAGCGAGGTGTTTAAAAGCCGCTGATTAGTAATTTTGGTTTAATTGGTTGTGATTTATAATTCAATGGTACTGAAACTGTGGAAGACACTTGTTATTTGCGCTTAATCCGTTTTATTTTATTTTTCTTGGCTTGTTATGCTTTGATCTCTACTTGACCACAAGTTTTTATTAACAGTAAAAAGTTTTCGCTTCCTATAATTACATTAGTGGTGTATTTTTCTATTTGTAACAGTTTTGATTGTTTTTAATAAGTTGTTTTTAATATATACTTTCTTTGTGGTCGCAGTACCTTTCCATTGCCCTATCAGCTGCTTATCACTTCGAATTGTAAACAAACAATGTTCTGTTTTGTTCTTTTGCCCGCAGTAGGTTTTAACAGGAAATCTGTATTTTCGGCTTATATCGCTATGATACGAATACTACCAGGGAAACTGAATCATCCGAAACTTAGGAATCCTACCCGTTCGTAAATTAAAACCATGCTAAATACAGTCATTGAAGCTCCTACCGTCACAAATCCAGAAGCTGGAGAATTCCTTGTCATTCATACTGAGCCGTGGCGCTCGTTACTGGCGCGCCAGTCTCTTGGATGTCCATTATCGATCCTTCGATGTTTCTTGTCTTTGCTTGCCTTGTTGTTTTCCGCATTCGCTGGGCGAGTGCCAGTTGACGTTTGCTCGGGCTACCTGCTGAGACGCCGCGAGGTACGAGGTGGGAAGCAACCACGTATATGTGGAGCTAGTTTTACGCGGTCTGTCGCTGCAGGATGGAGGATACGTATTGGCTGCCTGCCTGTCTGCTTTCCTGATTTTGCTCGCCGTGCCTTGCAACCGCCTAGCTTGTGTTACTGCCTGGTGTATCCTATACGAGCCACACCGGATGTCCAGCAGAAATTGAGCAGCCTTGTGTTTCTTTTAAAGAAAAGGAGCAAATGTATAACACTTTTTGTAACCAATTTTGGTGGCCTCTTAAGAGTGGTCTTAGCGTTTACACTGCCTTTGGGGAGAGCCAATTCTTTTGAATTTAAATAGTTGGGGTTCCTTGTCCTTTATAATCTTTTGGTGTTTTATCTGAATTTTATCTTTGGGATTCCTTCCTTGTGCTTGGTTAAATGTTTCCTTGTATAGCGAGAAGTGACTCCTGGTTAAAACTCGGAGAAGATGTTGATGTTACTGCCGCCTACGGCATTCGTCTTTTCAATTAAGTGTTGTCTTCCCTTCGAGCGACCTGGTGTCACTCCTCGTTAATTAATGCTGGTTTATGTGTACTTAATTTTGAATTGGCCATTTGAATTAATATTTTGGAGCGCAGTATAGCACTAAGGCAACCTCATTGTATACCACCTTGTGCCCCGGTCTAGTACCTTAATTTTCAGTGGCACGAGTTAGCTCCACTACCGGTTTTACTGATGTGCTCCCTTCAAAATCTTGTCTTGTATAAGTTTGCCCCATGTGTGTCTGGGAACACAGAGATAAGCTTTAGTGTGACTTCAGTGCTGGTCAGTTAATGGAATCTTCATTTTGGCTTGGCTTCCACTGAAGAGTCTGAGTGGAGCATAGTGTGTTTTATTTGTTATTAATTTAATTACTGTAACTTTTTTATTTAATGGGGAGCAAGACATTTAAAGGCTGTTGGTATTAACTCCCCTAGTTGCTGGGTGTTGCTAATTCGTTCCAAATGGCCTACTACTTATTCAATGGGAAGGCTGTTGATTAGTTGGTTACTGTGAGTACAAATTCACGCTATTTATTTGTTGCCGAAATTGTTAAAGTATCTGTGTCGTGATTCAATCACTAGCTACGTGTTTGAGCTAAACTGATATAAACCTTACATTGCCTCCTTAAAATTTTTTGCCAACAGAAACCCATAAGAGAACTAAGTTTTGTCATTGCTTATGTTAACCTTTACTGGGAGCAATATTTCATGTATTTAAATTTTGTCTTAAAATGTGTATTTCTCTGATGTAATAAAAGAGTGATAAAGGAAAAAGCAAAGGGGCCTGGTCCTTCCTATTGTGTCCGGTTTGTAACACGTCTCACATACTTATATGAATTGACAAAACCGATTTATCCATTCCTTGTAAGTGACTTAAATTTCTAGTCAAGATTTCATTTACAATAACAATAAACAAGGCTCAGGGTCGAGGACGGGGGCGAAGAGGACTAAGAGGCGGCGATGGACGCAGAGGGGGAGGAGAAAATGAAAAGAGTTGATGGAGGAAATGGAGAAAGAGAGGGGGAAGAAGAAGGTGGACAGAGAGAGGAGGTAATGAACAGAAAGAAAGGGCAGGAGAAGGACGTGGACAAAGAGAGTGGGAGGGTAATATGAACACAGAAAGAGGAAGAGAAGGACAAATATGTAATTCCCACACATATTTAGCAATTGCGAGGCACTGCCGAGTTCGCTAGTAGAAGAATAAAGATATTATAGAGCTTCTAGGAGCAGTAGGTCCCCGGCATAAATACTGAGAAAAATGAAATGTGATTAGCAGAAAATTGTCCAAGCACTCAAAGGTCACCTAGGGATTTGAGAAAGACGGAAAACTGATTATATGCTTCCATCACTCGAAAACGAAGTGAATAAGCACATTCTCCGTATTTGTTCCGACTTAAAGGGAAACAACATTAAATTTCCTGGGAAAACAATAATTAAAAATTAATAATTAATTAGTTATTAAAAAAATTTCCAGAATATCTTATCATTCTCGTTGCTTACTTCTAGAGTAGATTTAATTACATGTCACGTCTCACATTATTATTTTAAATTTTTATGTAACAACCGAATAAATAAAAAAATGGTTCAAATGGCTCTGAGCACTATGGGACTTAACATTTGAGGTCATCAGTCCCCTAGAACATAGAACTACTTAAACCTAACTAACCTAAGGACATCACACACATTCATACCCGAGGCAGGATTCGAACCTGCGACCGTAGCAGTCGCGCGGTTCCGGACTGAGGCGCCTAGAACCGCTCGGCCACCGAGGCCGGCAATAAATAAAAATGGTTTTTATCCGGAGTTACGCTACTTCCCTTTTAACAAACCATACAGCAGGTTTTACTAAGTAATATGGCAGGTTGTACATATATTTGACCTATCGTTAATCGCCGGCCGCGGTGGCCGTGCGGTTCTGGCGCTGCAGTCCGGAACCGCGAGGCTGCTACGGTTGCAGGTTCGAATCCTGCCTCGGGCATGGGTGTGTGTGATATCCTTAGTTTAGTTAGGTTTAAGTAGTTCTAAGTTCTAGGGGACTTATGACCTAAGATGTTGAGTCCCATAGTGCTCAGAGCCATTTGAACCTATCGTTAATCATATTTCATTGACGTTATACTCCAGACACGCACTTAAATGAAATAGCTGAAGTGCTTCGTATATGTCACTGTAGAGATCAGAAACCATCTGAGAAATAGCAGCTACACTAATCATAATGTAAATGTTAGCCTCTGTTCAGAGTATGTTGATCGAAATTAGCTTTTAATTTTCCCTCTCAATTGTAATGAGAAACTAACGAGAAGCGACAAACGACGTATATGCAATGATTTTATACACTACTGGACATTAAAACTGCTACACCACGAAGATGACGTGCTACAGACGCGAAATTTAACCGGCTTTTCGGAGCATTAACACAAGGTTGGCGCCGGTGGCGACACCTACAACATGCTGACATGAGGAAAGTTTCCAACAGATTTCTCACACACAAACAGCAATTGACCGGCGTTGCCTGGTGAAACATTGTTGTGATGCCTCGTATAAGGAGGAGAAATGCGTACCATTATGTTTCCGACTTTGATAAAGGTCGGATTGTAGCCTATCGCGATTGCGGTTTGTCGTATCGTGACATTGCTGCTCGCGTTGGTCGGGATCCAATGACTGTTAGCAGAATAGGGAAGCGGTGGGTTCAGGAGGGTAATACGGAACGCCGTGATGGGTCCCAACGGCCTCATATCACCAGCAGTCGAGATGACAGGCATCTTATTCGCATGGCTGTAACGGATCGTGCAGCCACGTCTCGATCCCTAAGTCAACAGATGGGGACGTTTGCAAGACAACAACCATCTGCACGAACAGTTCGACGACGTTTGCAGCAGCATGGACTATCAGCTCGGAGACCATGGCTGCGGTTACCCTTGACGCTGCATCACAGGCAGGAGCGCCTGCGATGGTGTACTCGATGACGAACCTGGGTGCACGAATAGCAAAACGTCATTTTTTCGGATGAAGCCAGGTTCTGTTTACAGCATCATGATGGTCGCATCCGTGTTTGGCGACATCGCGGTGAACGCACATTGGAAGCCTGTATTCGTCATCGCCATACTGGCGTATCACCCGGCGTGATGGTATGGGGTGTCATTGTTACACGTCTCGGTCACCTCTCGTTTGCATTGACGGCACTGTGAACAGTAGACGTTACATTTCAGATGTGTTACTACCCGTGGCTCTACCCTTCATTCGATCCCTGCGAAACCCTACATTTCAGCAGGATAATGCACGACCGCATGTTGCAGGTCCTGTAAGGGCCTTTCTGGATACAGAACATGTCCAACTACTGGCCTGGCCAGCAAATTCTCCCAATATCTCACCTATTGGAAACGTCTGGTCAATGTTGGCCGAGCAACTGGCTCGTCACAATAATTTTTTACAAATCTTTAACATATTGCAGCGTGTCAGCAACTGTGAAATGTACAGCAAATAAACAATTTTTTTCAGCCTTCAGTTGCAAGGTAATTTTACTCGTTTACCTAGGTTTCGATTCCAGTAATGGAATCTTCTTCAGAACAAAAATGAAATTATTTTGTGAGCCAAACACTGGCCATGTCACAGATTAAAAATTAAAACATTAAAGACGCATAATCATAACACAGATTAAAAATTAAAACATTAAAGACGCATAATCATAAGATTATGTCAGTCAAAATTAAAACCATTAGGGCGAACGCAGACGGAGCTGCGCCGGCCATCAATCAGGACCACACGACATAATCTTATGATAATTTAATTTTTAATCTGTGACATGGCCAGTGTTTGGCTCACAAAATAATTTCATTTTTGTTCTGAAGAAGATTCCATTACTGGAATCGAAACCTAGGTAAACGAGTAAAATTACCTTGCAACTGAAGGCTGAAAAAAATTGTTTATTTGCTCGTCACAATAAGCCAGTCACTATTCTTGATGAACTGTGGTATCGTGTTGAAGCTGCATGGGGAGCAGTTCCTGTACACGCCATCCAAGCTCTGTTTGACTGAATGCCGAGGCGTATCAAGGCCGTTATTACGTCCAGAGGTGGTTGTTCTGGGTACTGATATCTCAGGATCTATGCACCCAAATTGCGTGAAAATGTAATCACATGTCAGTTCTAGTATATTTGTCCAATGAATGCCCGTTTATCGTCTGCATTTCTTTTTGGTGTAGCAATTTTAATGGCCAGTAGTGTAATAAAGCTAAGGAAGTTTCGAGCAGTGATTCAGTGTAAAGTGCTGTGCCTCCACGTATTTCGCTCTCAGATACGAATTCAGACACCTGCATCCTCCTTTTCCTATGTCATTTTGCTTGGTTCTCCAAAATCGAAATGCTTGCCAAGCAAAATAAACGTATCTGAATGTCAAGTTTTTTCCAACGTGCCTGTGGCTAATGTTGCTATCGAATGAAATGTGTGTGGCAGTTGCGCAAAAGAAAACAAACAATAAAGCAGCGTTCGTAAGATTGGCACGCTATGCTCCTTTCCTCATTTCTCTGCCGTTTCCTCTAGTGCAGAAAATACGCATTCCGCCTTGTTTCCACTTACCGCCTCTCGCTCCCGCTCTGGCATGACCACGAATGCTAGAACGAAGAGGTGGCACGCAAGAGCAGAGAAGACTGTGAAGAAAGGGTGGTCAATGGTGCGCGGAATCGGACCGCGACGCGCCAGGCGCGCCCCCTGCAACAAGCGCAAATAACGCAATTCCTGCTAGCCTCGGCCGCTTAGATCAGCCCGAGTCTGCAACGTGATTAGTGATACGCTGTCTGGTTGAGGTCATCCGTATCAAGAGTTTCCTTGGACTCTGTATATAGCAAGAACTGTTTTCATGTCACCCCATCGCTAGCGACATTTGCTATAGTCATGTTAAGTATTGTCGATTTGCTTTCTTGAAATAAAACTACTAATGCTGTCTGTTTGAAATTGTTGTATAGCATTCCGAGAACGCTTCATCCCGTAGGTACCGTATTAACGACTTGTGGGCAAGACCTCTCAGCTCCCTTACGAATTCCAGAGGCACCAATTACTTCGTTTCTTATGTAGTAAAACAAGCTAATTTTAACCATATTCCAGAGATTTGTAGAGCGATGTAGCACAGCATTAAAATCCAGAATCAAAACCACTACCACTAAAGTCTGAATCATTTAGGCTCGGCGTCTTGTTCGCCCTTATTGGCTGCAGGCGAGTAATAGTGATCTCCTGTAGGGAGCGTGCGATTGCTGCCTTTGTGAATGCAAGAGCCTCTGGCAGCACTCGAGGAAAACCTTATGAATGAGAGACCCAGTTGTCAGCTAACGCATGTCTTGGGTATTGTGTCCGACACTACAAGCCTAATTTTATGTTGGCTTCTAGAATCTAAATCGAACTTGTCGTGTTTCAGGTCTTCCACTATGAAGAAAGGCATAGACCAACACAGTACACATTTTTTTAAGTTAAGGAAACACTGGGGAAGGAAGTGTGTGGCACGTGTTTGAGAGAAACTAGTGTTATTCAGCAACCTTGTGCTGTTAAAATCAGAGTACGAATGCTTGTAACTGTAAATAATAAGAATGTTATACAGTATGTACTGTACAGGGTTATTACAAATGATTGAAGCGATTTCACACTCTACAATAACTTTATTATTTGAGATATTTTCACAATGCTTTGCACACACATACAAAAACTCAAAAAGTTTTTTTAGGCATTCACAAATGTTCGATATGTGCCCCTTTAGTGATTCGGCAGACATCAAGCTGATAATAAAGTTCCTCCCACACTCGGCGCAGCATGTCCCCATCAATGAGTTCGAAAGCATCGTTGATGCGAGCTCGCAGTTCTGGCACGTTTCTTGGTAGAGGAGGTTTAAACACTGAATCTTTCACTTAACCCCATAGAAAGAAATCGCATGGGGTTAAGTCGGGAGAGCGTGGAGGCCATGACATGAATTGCTGATCATGATCTCCACCACGACCGATCCATCGGTTTTCCAATCTCCTGTTTAAGAAATTCCGAACATCATGATGGAAGTGCGGTGGAGCACCATCCTGTTGAAAGATGAAGTCGGCGCTGTCGGTCTCCAGTTGTGGCATGAGCCAATTTTCCAGCATGTCCAGATACACGTGTCCTGTAACGTTTTTTTCGCAGAAGAAAAAGGGGCGTAAACTTTAAACCGTGAGATTGCACAAAACACGTTAACTTTTGGTGAATAGCGAATTTGCTGCACAAATGCGTGAGGATTCTCTACCGCCCAGATTCGCACATTGTGTCTGTTCACTTCACCATTAAGAAAAAATGTTGCTTCATCACTGGAAACAAGTTTCGCACTGAACGCATCCTCTTCCATGAGCTGTTGCAACCGCGCCGAAAATTCAAAGCGTTTGACTTTGTCATCGGGTGTCAGGGCTTGTAGCAATTGTAAACGGTAAGGCTTCTGCTTTAGCCTTTTCCGTAAGATTTTCCAAACCGTCGGCTGTGGTACGTTTAGCTCCCTGCTTGCTTTATTCGTCGACTTCCGCGGGCTACGCGTGAAACTTGCCCGCACGCGTTCAACCGTTTCTTCGCTCACTGCAGGCCGACCCGTTGATTTCCCCTTACAGAGGCATCCAGAAGCTTTAAACTGCGCATACCATCGCCGAATGGAGTTAGCAGTTGGTGGATCTCTGTTGAACTTCGTCCTGAAGTGTCGTTGCACTGTTATGACTGACTGATGTGAGTGCATTTCAAGCACGACATACGCTTTCTCGGCTCCTGTCGCCATTTTGTCTCACTGCGCTCTCGAGCGCTCTGGCGGCAGAAACCTGAAGTGCGGCTTCAGCCAAACAAGATTTTATGAGTTTTTCTATGTATCTGTAGTGTGTCGTGACCATATGTCAATGACTGGAGCTACAGTGAATTTATGAAATCGCTTCAATCATTTGTAATAGCCCTGTATAATTAAAAGAAATTGTCAAGAGGCGAGCGATTACTATATCAATGTAAAAAAAAAACTTCCAAAACAGAAGTTTTATTGCCCAGATCGCAGCTAATAACACTTCCTGATTACTAGTTTCAGCAAAGCTATATTGCCATCTTTAGATAGTCGCATATGTGAATCATGAAGCCTTTACGTGTGCCACATTGCCATCCGGCTATTGAAAACACGGAGGTAAACTCACAGAAAAGTACTCCCACACAGTCTTAAGTACACCAAAATAAAAGTCGTAGTTGTATCAACAAGGCACAGAGGTGTCAAATACAACAGATAGCGGACACCACAGCTGTCAGATGAGTGTATGTTGACAACCGGACCCGTAATCCTTTTCAACATACACGCATCTGACAGCAGTGGATGTGCTCTATCTGTTGTATTTGCTGACACAAGTACGACTTTTATTTTAGTGTATTTAACACTGCGTGGGAGTGGGAGTTCTGTGAGTTTACTTCCATGTTTTCAATGGCCAGATGGCAATTTGCCGTACGTAAGTGGTTTATAATTCATATATCCAACGATCTGAAGATGGGAATATAACTTCTTTTTTAGGCAAGCTCTGGCAGAAAGATGAGCCAACGTGAATGTGAATTTAAAGTAAGCCTGTCGAAACGCTGCAAACATATTGCTGCATTGTGCTACTTAATTAATGGTCAAAGAGATTTTTCTAAAATAACCGTTTTCCAACGACGGGAAACTCGATGTTGTCGCTGTTGCAAATGGTAATACAAAGGCGAAACGGTTCTAGAAATGTTTCATGGCATAAACCACACAACCGCACACAATCTGTTAGATCTGAAACAATCAGCAACGGATCAGCAGTCTGTTAATAAACAAAAAATATTTGGAAAGATTAAAGGGGCTGAGTGTGGCTTTTCTCACATATCACGAGAAGAATGTGAAACTGAAGCTATTCAACTCAATTGTGAAACAGTTTGTAATCGACGCTGTTGAACAGAGTGAATAGGCCAATAATATGTTCGTTTGATACTGTGCTGCTGTTGGTAGCCAGTGTACTTATGCTATTCACAAATGCTATACATTAAGTAATATGTGTAAGTAGAAGACCTAAATAGCTGTGGTTCCCTGCAGATTCTTCTTTCCTGCTGTGTCTCCATTTTCATCTTTTGTATCTCACAGTAAGGTCATACGTTACAACCACCAACTAAGATAATTTTTGTGTCATGTGCAATCTTGGTACATATCCTGGCTGTCAAGTTCTGTTGTGTACAGATCACCGATGAAATGACGACGACAAACGCGAGAATGGTCCGCAGGTGTTCACTGCTTACTGTACTATCAGTCCACTATGTCCCATCAGTTATGTTCATTTCAGTATTGTAATCAAAGTTTGCGTCTAGTTGCGTGTTGCTTTTCATTTGAAACGGAGGAGAATTTCGCTTCAGGAGGAGAGGTGCTATATGTGAAGTCACAACCAACGAAAGAACAGTTACAATCGCCATTCCTAGAGCCTGAAACTCTAAATTCAGGTGATCTTTACACTAGCACGCGCCTTTATGAGTAACCGTTTACTCCTTCAAGACAGCTGCAACTCCTGTTCGACAGAGTGTAGCACTTGCAATTCGCACGCTCTTTAAGTGGGATGCGGCAGCTAAGACAGGCCACACAAAAAGTAACAAGTACGGGTACATATATCTAGGTACTGTTTCCGTTAAGTTATAGCAGACAACCCGCTCACATATAGTGGAAAACCCGTGGTCTAGAGCCCAGAAAATTCTGTTAGTTAACTGCACTGTCCTGTCAAAAGCAGTTTACCTACGGCAATGTCTTCTATCCCCTTGGGTATTGCAAAAATATTAAATTTGCCAGCTGACATGGCAAGGAAGTATCTTTAGCAGCTAGTAGCGACCTTACAGTATGAAGACGGTACCCTGGGGCTAACAGTCATCCACCAAAAGACTACAGCTTTGTTTATGGAGATGACTCAAGAAATTTTCCAGAGATACTTAGACAGTATTTTGGAACTAAATTTCAGAAAGACAGAACCGACGAGTCTAGATTACCCCCCCCC
Organism: Schistocerca cancellata; assembly: GCF_023864275.1. Classification (NCBI taxonomy): domain Eukaryota; kingdom Metazoa; phylum Arthropoda; class Insecta; order Orthoptera; family Acrididae; genus Schistocerca; species Schistocerca cancellata. The sequence continues at coordinate 115,543,982 of NC_064632.1, forward strand.
CGTAAATGTGTCTCCTATAAATATCACGTTGAACCATGTAAGACCTTGTTATAGACGAAAGTTAAAGGGAGGGTATTCACAGCAATACGAGCAGTAGAACGCAGAATCCGTTATTGACACATTGCGGAGGAGTAAAGCCAGGACTAGAGTAGAGAAAAAATGCCACCAAATATTGGTATAACATATAGAAGACCTTAGTAACAAACTTCTAACAACAGATGTATAGTTAACATGGTGTCAAGTTGTTAACGGCACTGTAGCAGCAAACGAGAGATAGAAATCTATGGGCCTGTCCGACTCACACTTGTACCTTAGGTCTGGATTTGTTGACACGGGCTAGTACTGAATTTGTCCTCCGTCAGTGATCTATATAAAGTGGATAATTTTGCCAAAGATTTGTCAGATATTTTTCTTGTGACTGGATCACTTTTTTGAACTGCGATAATTTCAGCTTTTAAATTATTTTGAAACAAACATTTCTTTTATCTGTAAATCAAGCTTTGAACAGGCCTACAGCACTTTTATAATTATATGTACATATATTTAAATGTAATAAATTATAAAGATGGTAGGTAGCGTCTTTATCTAGTAATCAAAGCCGTGTTCGTATACAGCCACGGCTTAAATTCTGAATAAAATTCATCAGCAGAGGCGGCCGAAAACTACTTGTACGAGGTGTATACCTTATTCTGCCACAGGTCTCTTTCAAGGAGGGTGGAAGCGCTGACAGGGGTTCAGGGACGCCCTGTTACCCTTGTGGTGGGAAATCCGTAAAAGGCGAAAGAATCACCAGTGATCACTGGCACGAGAATGCAGAACGAAATGGTGGTGGGAAACTACCTAAAAGGCAGAAGAATCAGAAATGACAAATCGCATGAGGGTGCGAGAGGCAATGGAAGCCACTGCGTATAGACGCACAATGTGTATCTGTAAGACATGTAGTCTATAATTGAAAAATAGTCATGATGATCTCTACATTGGCAGTACATTCCGGATTAATCCTCCATTGAGATCTCCGGGAGGAGACTGCCAAGGGGGAGGCAAACAATAAGAAGAATATTGAATAACCAACGAAATGGAAATGTTCTATGGGTCGGGGAGAGGAACGTGATAGGGAAGCTAGAAAATATGAAAAGGGAAATGAAAAGGCTCGGTCTAGATATATTGGGAGTCAGTGAAACGAAATGGGAAGAACACAAGGATTGCTGATCAGACGGTGGTAGGGTAAAATCAGCAGCAGCAGTAAATGGTATAACCGGAGTAGGATTCGTTGTGAATAGGAAGAGAGGGCAAGGAGTGAGTTAGTGTGAACTGTTCAGCTGTGAGATTGTTCTCATCAGAATGAACAGCAAACCGACGTCGACAACAGTAGTTCAGATACACACGCCGGCATCGGAAGCTGAAGATGAAGAGAGAGAGAAAGTTTATGGCGACATTTAAAGTGTAATTCAATACGTAAAAAGAAATGACAATCTAATAGTCCCGGCAATATGACATTTTTCAAATTCATAAGAGCTATGGAGCGCAACTTCCTGGAAATATGTGAGTTATTCGGACAGTAAGAAACGATCGATCGCGAAATGAAAACTATAGTGAAAATCAAAACTGTTTTAATTGCAACAGTTACCTATACCTTGTAGCTACTTCTCTACATAGACGCCGCTCCATTGTGCCAACTGTAAGTAGGCTGTTTATGTTTTCTTTATGTAAGTAGGCTGTTTATGTTTTCTTATTGGCAACGTTACGTAGCGCTCTGTACGAAAATCACTGGCTGTGCTGTGTGCAGTCTGTGGCTAGTTTGCATTGTTGTCTGCCATTGTAGTGTTGGGGAGCTGGATGTGAACAGCGCGTAGCGTTGCGCAGTTGGAGGTGAGCCGCCAGCAGTGGGGGATGTGGGGAGAGAGATAGCGGAGTTTTGGAGTTTGTAATACTGGATATCATATATTATGACTATTAAGGTAAATACATTGTTTGTTCTCTATTAAAATCTTTCATTTGCTAACTATCCCTATCAGTAGTTAGTGCCTTCCGTAGTTTGAATCTTTTATTTAGCTGGCAGTAGTGGCGCTCGCTGTATTGCAGTAGTTCGAGTAACGGAGATTTTTGGTGAGGTAAGTGATTTGTGAAAGGTATAGTTTAATGTTTGTCTGGGCCATTCTTTTGTAGGGATTCTTGATAGTCAGATTGCGTTGCGCTAAAATTATTGTGTGTCAGTTTAAGCACAGTCGTGTATAAATGTTCTAAGGGGACGTTTCATTACAACTTTCCAATACCCTTGTCATAGAAGGCAGCCCCCTATGCTTTCCGACAATCATCATAGAAAGCGGTTCATTTGAGCAGAGATGAAAGTCAGAGGGAGCCAAGGCCGGGCTGTATGGTGGGTAATCAAACATTTCCCGTCGAACACTCTGCAGGAGTGTCCTCATTACCTGGGCAGTGTGCTGCCGCGCGGGATTAGCCGAGCGGTCTTAGGCGCTGCAGTCATGGGCTGTGCGGCTGGTCCCGGCGGAGGTTCGAGTCCTCCCTCGGTAACGGGTGTGTGTGTTTGTCCTTAGGATAATTTAGGTTAAGTAGTGCGTAAGCTTAGGGACTGATGACCTTAGCAGTTAAGTCCCATAAGATTTCACACACATTTGAACATTTTTGGCAGTGTACTGCAGAGAACTGTCTTGACGGAGGAGCTGCATGACAGTTAACGTTGTGTGGGGATGCATAAAATCAGGCACTGTGCGCTTAGAACCGAGAAGAGCGACGTGACGCTATGTACGGGAATACTAGAGACACTGCCCAACACAGCTGTGCAAACCCTCACCGGATTTTCAGTGTAGTTTCCATTTCGCGAAAGTATTGTCGGTCGGTTTGACCGAAGATAAGAAACTGATCTGAATTTCACAGCCGGCCGAAGTGGACGAGCGGTTCTAGGCGCTACAGTTGTAAGTAGGCTGTTTAGGTTTTCTTATTGGTAACGCCACGTAGCGCTCTGTATGAAAATCACTGGTTGTGCTGTGTGCAGTCTGTGGCTAGTTTGCATTGTTGTCTGCCATTGTAGTGTTGGGCAGCTGGATGTTAACAGCGCATAGCGTTGGGTAGAGTTGGGCAACACGATTCTTTTTCCCGATTCGATTCCTACGATTCAATCTCACATTGCGAATTGATTCCTACGATTCGTTCACGATTCTTTCACGATTCATTCTAGTCTGCAATGGCATGATTCTTACGGAATGCAAAAAGTTCTACATCTTACTCACAGATGGCAGGACATGTCTGAAATTGTCAATGGGGTTAGAATCGAACTGTGTCATGACGAGATATGCCAGAAATAGTTTATTTATAAGTAAAGATGCATATGACGTTGCAAGTGTGATTCTCGATTTATACGTGTAATGCCTTAATTGATGAAAGGACACCATGTCTAACCTAAAACATATCTAGGATGATTGTTACTATTGGATGTACGGTAAGTCCAACGTGTTCGTATTCGGATAATGTTATACCGCCGTCTCACAAAATTTTGATACACCTCTACTGTAACATCCAATAGTAACAAAGATTTACGAAATTGCGATATAAGATATTTATTGTGTAAAATCGAGTTTTTCAGGAAACACGCCAATATAGATAAACTTAAGAATCAAAATCCGTATCTAAATATAAAATTTCATCCAAACTGTTAAAGCCGTTCCCAAGAAACACGAAATTCGCGTTTTTGTTTAAAAAACTCATGTGTAAAATTGCATGCTGTAAGGAAAGACACCTATATACAGATAAATATGAAAACCAAAACCTTAACTACTTTCAATACATACTAACAAAGTTTTATTAGATGGCGTGATGTGAAATAGCGTTTTTATGATATAAAATTGCGTTTTTACGAATGGAACTATGTAGGATATATATATTGTAAAATTGACTTTTTACGAAAGAATGGAACTATGTAGGTGAACTCAAAAAGCAAAAATACAAAATTTCATCCAAATCGTTAGGGCCGTTTTCGAGATACGCGAAATATAATACATAATCCAAGTGCTATTGCTTGTGTGTAAAGAAGGTGTGTGTGTTTTGCATTGCATCTGCAACAAATAAGAGGTACGTATTTATTCATCATATTTGGATTTCTTGATTTTAATTGTGTGTATTGCGAGCTGTGTACTCGCTGTATATCGTTTCTGTCATCACTGGTTCGTGTATTACTCGCGCAAACTAAGCTGACGTCGGCGCGGTGGCTGATGGTAGCGATAGTAAATGGGAAATGCCTTTACGCTCGTTCCCGTCAGCCACCGACAAGTGTCAGCTTGGTTTGTTCGTTCCGAGCTTCCTCTGTTCACACGCATCCTCCACTTGACTGCCATCTGGCGGTCGTAATCATTCGGCACGACACGGCATGATTCGGAAGTTCCCTTCGAAGCATAGAGTACCAAGAATCGATGAATCGTTGGAACTTGGAATCGTCACGACTCGGAAACACGCAATCGTTCTTACGATTCTTTTGAACGACGATTCGTCCGTATGACGATTCGATTCTTACGATTCTTTATTTAGAGTCGTTCAAATGAACGACTCATTCACGAATCGCCACAACTCTAGCGTTGGGCAGTTGGAGGTGAGCCGCCAGCAGTGGTGCATGTGGGGAGAGAGATGGCGGAGTTTTGAAATTTGTAAGACTGGATGTCACGAACTGCTATATATATTATGACTATTAAGGTAAATACATTGTTTGTTCTCTATTAAAATCTTTCATTTGCTAACTATCCCTATCAGTAGTTAGTGCCTTCCGTAGTTTGAATCTTTTATTTAGCTGGCAGTAGTGGCGCTCGCTGTATTGCAGTAGTTCGAGTAATGAAGATTTTTGTGAGGTAAGTGATTTGTGAAAGGTATAGGTTAATGTTAGTGAGGGCCATTCTTTTGTAGGGATTTTTGAAAGTCAGATTGCGTTGCGCTAAAAATATTGTACGTAAGTTTAAGCACAGTCTTGTATAGTTGTTCTAAGGGGACGTTTCACAGTCTGGAGCCGCGCGACTGCTACCGTCGCAGGTTCGAATCCTGCCTCGGGCATGGATGTGTGTGATGTCCTTAGGTTAGTTAGGTTTAAGTAGTTCTAAGTTCTAGGGGACAGACGTTAAGTCCCATAGTGCTCAGAGCCATTTGAACCGTTTTTAATTTCGCAGATTGTCGTCCGAAGTCTGTTTGGGATATGAGACCGCTACAGTGTAACCAAGCACGTAGGGGCGTACTGGTTTGATAAGTTCGGGAGTCTTCGGCCAAAGTCGTCGATGGAATTCACCGGTACCGGACTCACTGTGACCGTAGCATATGGCAGTATACCTAGTCTGTGAAAATTTTGACTACACTTTCCTATGCATTCAAACAGACAGCGGTCAGGAACTTTCATGATCCTAGGATATTTGATAAAAAAAATGTTAACAGTTCCACGGATAGACCGGCAGTCGACATTTAGCAAGATACCGGCAAGGCGCGGTCAGACTTGTGGAGCCCGAAGCAGCGATTAAAGAGGCGTGGCGGCTCTGGGCTATTAAGGCGGCGGAGCGGCGGCCCCCCGGCGCGGGGGGAGGGCATTGTTCTTACACAGACCTCCCCCTCCCTGTGTGGCGCGGCGGACATCTGCCGCGGCCTTTGTCCCTGTCCGCTGGCCCGCGCAAAAAGCGGCGGCGGAGCGCGCCTGCGTGCGCCAGTTGTGGAAACTGCGGCCGCCGTTCCCAGGACGGTCGCCGATTGATTGTTATCGACAGCGCGGCCGGGCCGACGCGATGCCGGCGCAACCGCCAGCGCGCTTTCAGCTCCGCTGCGGCGTGTCCGCCGACGCAGCTCCGCGGAAGTAATGCGCGGCGCGGGGGAAATATGTGAAAACAGTCGGGCCAGTTGTGAGACAATAAAAACGTCGCCAGCGCGCCGCTGGTGGCGTGCCAGTCGACTGCACCGGGGCCCTCGAAAACGGTGCGCTGACGGATGGCAGGCAATGTCCTAATGTCCTACAACCAGAGGTCCAGGCCAGCACTGAGAGCAGTTTTTCCTGGTACATGACACCAGGCCTAGCACTCAAGTCACCCAAGTACGTTGTTATTACAAACGGACACTTCAGTAGAAAGAAATGGCTCATGTTTATATTCTGAATTTCCAGAAAATGTGCTACCTATACGCTTCCCTCTGTTAAGTACAAATAGAAAAAAAAATGAGGTTACATCTATTGGATCAACCGACCGCCATCTCATCCTCTCCCAATGGCGTCATTCGGACATGAAATGGAGGGGCATTAGGTCAGCACACCACTCTCCCATACAAAGGAGCCGCTGCTTCTCCCGAGAAGAACACGACAAGTACCATAATCTGATTTCCCATAAAAACTTCTCTCAGCGGAAGAGAAGTCAAAATAAGCGAACACAAAGGGACAATCAGGATGCTACCGGTGCCTTCATCTTGGCCTTCGAGGGTGATACGTTACCGGAAAAGGTCAAGGTGATTGTCTACCGATGTGACGTCAAGCCCTATATCCCTCCCCGATGCGGTGCTTCAAGTGCTGAAAGTTCGGCCATATGTCTTCCCGCTGCACTTCCAGCCTCACATGTCGAGATTGCGGACGCCCGTCTCATCCCGATACTCCATGTGCCCCGCCTCCCATCTGTGTCAACTGCGGGGAGCACCATTCACCTTGCTCGCCTGACTGCAAAGTCTTTCAGAAAGAGCGCAAAATTTTGGAATATAAGACCCTGGACCGGCTGACCTATACTGAGGCCAAAAGGAAATATGACAGACTCCATCCTGTGAGAATGACATCTTCTTATGCAGCTGCTACGACAACTGTGCTAGCCCCATCAGTTTCGAGACTTCCAGCCAGCTCGATAAGCAGTAAGACTCCTCCTGCCCCCTTGCCTGTGGGGGGCTCTACCCAACCGGTTGCTCCTGCACCACCTACCTCAGGAGCAACCTCCTCCCACCCGTCGGGGACGTCTGTCCCCGCTTCTCAGCTGGAGAAGCGTCTAACTTCTTCGGCTCCTCTCGCCCGTAAGAGTTCCCTTGGGACCCTCCCTTCCCAGGGTTCCACCAGCGAGAAGGATGACGGCCGCCAGTGGCGTAAGTCCTCACCAGCGGCCTGGCGTAGGGCTTCACGATCCTCCTCTGTCCCGGAGACTGAATCGGTGAAGCCTTCCAAGCCGGTGCAACCCAAGGTTCAGCGAGAGAAGTCCAAGAGAAAGACCTCTAAGGCCAAAGAACTTGCGGTGGCGCCAACCCCACCGCACCTTTCGCGCTCTGCGTCTGAGGATGCAGTCGAGATTCTAGCGTCCGCTGAGGACCTTGATCTCGCTGGTCCCTCAGACGCCATGGATGCCTCTCGTACAGGTACTGAATCGGTGGCAGTGAGTGAACAAGCGGCGTAAATTGCCTTCCCAGTCCTTTCACGCCTTTCTCAGCCATGGACAATATCATCCTCCAGTGGAACTGCGGCGGTTTTTTCCACCATCTAGCTGAGCTCCAACAACTTATCAGCCTTCACCCTTTCTTCTGCATTGCTCTTCAGGAAACTTGGTTTCCAGCAATGCGAACCCCCGCCCTCCGTGGCTATCGGGGTTATTATAAGAACCGGGCAGCATATGAAAGGGTGTCGGGTGGCGTCTGCCTCTATGTCCTTCACACTCTGCACAGCGAGTCTGTCCCTCTCCACACACCTTTAGAGGCTGTCGCTGTTCGGGTGTGGACGCCACAGGCTGTTACCGTCTGCAGTCTTTACCTTCCACCGGATGGTGATGTCTCGCAGCATGTCCTGGCTGCGCTGATAGCCCAATTGCCGCCACCTTTCTTGCTATTGGGCGACTTCAACGCCCATAACCCTCTGTGGGGTGGGTCAGTGGCAACAGGTCGAGGCGCCATCGTTGAGCATTTATTGTCGCAGCTCGATCTCTCGATTTTAAATGATGGTGCCTTCACACACTTCAGTGTGGCGCATGGCACATACTCCGCCATTGACCTTTCAATATGTAGCCCTAGCCTCTTACCGTCTGTCCAATGGAGTGTGCATGACGACCTGTGTGGTAGTGACCACTTTCCGATCTTTCTGTCACTACCACAGTGTCACTCTTCTGGGCGCCCTAGCAGATGGGCTATGAATAAAGCTGACTGGGACTTGTTCTCCTCCACTGCCGCTCTTGAGTCTCTCTCTAATGACGACATTGATGCGGTGGTTCAATCGGTCACCACCGGCATCGTTACTGCCGCCGAATCTGCCATTCCCCGTTCTTCTGGGTCCCCTCGGCGGAAGGCTGTGCCTTGGTGGTCGCCTGAGATCGCTGAAGCGATTAAAGATCGCCGGCGGGCGCTCCAGCGTCACAAGCGACATCCCTCCTTAGACCACCTTATCGCCTTCAAACGGCTGCGTGCGCGGGCCCGCCTCCTTATCCGCCAAGGCAAGAAGGAGTGCTGGGAGCGGTATGTGTCCACCATTGGCCTCCATGTCACTCCTTCGCAGGTCTAGGCCAAGATTCGACGCGTCTACGGCTATCGGACCCCTGCCAGCGTCCCTGCGCTCTCACTGAATGGAGCAGTTTGTACTGACTCCGACGTCATTGCCAATCGCTTAGCAGAGCATTTTGCTATGAGTTCCGCTTCTGCGAATTACCCCCAGGCCTTCCGCTCCATTAAAGAGCGGATGGAACGTCGGAGCGTTTCGTTTCGCACCAACCACCCAGAATCTTACAATGCTCCATTCAGTGAGTGGGAATTTCGCAGTGCCCTAGCTGCTTGCCCTGATACCGCTCCTGGGCCAGATGGCATACACTGTCAGATGCTGAAACACCTTTCAGTGGACTGCCAGCGGCGCCTTCTCGATCTTTACAACCGTCTTTGGGTCGAGGGGGTGTTTCCGTCGCAATGGCGGGAAGGCGTTGTCATCCCCGTTTTGAAACCTGGAAAGACCCCTCTGGAGGTGGACAGCTACCGCCCCATTAGCCTCACCAACGTTCTTTGTAAGCTTCTCGAACGGATGGTGAGCCGGCGCTTAAATTGGGTACTGGAGTCTCGGGGCCTTCTGGCTCCGTCTCAGGGTGGGTTCCGGAAAGGCCGCTCCGCCGCCGACAATCTGGTGAGCCTGGAGTCGGCCATCCGTACTGCCTTTGCCCGCCGTCAGCACCTGGTCGCTGTCTTTTTCGACATGCGGAAGGCGTACGATACGACATGGCGTCATCACATCCTTTCTACGCTTCATGGATGGGGTCTTCGGGGCCCTCTGCCGATCTTTATCCGCAATTTCCTGTCGTATCGTACCTTCCGCGTGCAAGTCGCAGCCTCCTATAGTTCCACCCACGTCCAGGAGAACGGTGTGCCACAGGGTTCTGTTTTAAGTGTCTGCCTGTTTTTAATAGCCATTAACGGGCTCGCTGCGGCCGTGGGAAATTCTGTCTCTGCTTCCCTGTATGCTGACGACTTCTGCCTTTATTACAGCTCTACTGGCATTGCAGCTGTTGAACGTCAGCTACAGGTCGCTATCCGTAAGGCGCAGTCTTGGGCTGTAGCGCATGGGTTTCAGTTTTTGGCAGCCAAGACCCGCGTTATGCATTTCTGCCGGCGCCGAACAGTCCATCCTGAGCCGCGGCTTTATCTTTCCGACGAACTCCTTGCTGTGGTGGAGACCCACAGGTTTTTGGGGGTGGTTTTCGATGCCCGGTTGACTTGGCTGCCTCATATCCAGCAGCTTACACAGACGTGTTGGCGGCATCTAAACGCTCTGAGATGCTTGAGCCACACCCGCTGGGGCGCCGACCGCTCTACCCTGTTGCGGCTCTACCAGGCGTTAATCCAGTCCCGTCTGGATTATGGGAGCCTGGCTTATGGCTCAGCATCCCCATCTGCGTTACGGGTGCTGGACCCAATTCTCCACAGCGGGATACGCCTTGCCACTGGTGCTTTCCGCACCAGCCCTGTGGACAGCGTACTAGTGGAGGCAGGTGTACCTCCACTGCGGTTCCGGCGCCAACGTTTGCTGGCCGCTTATGCTGCCCATGTTCTAAGCTTGCCCAGGCATCCAAATTATCGTGTCCTGTTCCCGCAGTCAGTCGTCCATCTGCCAGACCGTCGGCCCCGGTCGGGTTGTCCGATCGCCGTACGCGTCAAGGAGCTTCTCTGCGGGCTTGGGTTTTTCCCTGTTCCACCTCCTTTCCGGGCGCCTCTGCGTACACCCCCGTGGTGTGTTCCTCGCCCTTGCCTTCGGCTCGACTTGGCACAGGGCTCGAAGGACTCGGTCGCTCCAGAGGCCTTCCGCCGCCGCTTTTATTCCATCCTGGCCACGTATCAGGGCTCTGGAATTGTTTACACCGACGGTTCGATGGTTGCTGGTCGTGTCGGGTATGCGCTAACTCTAGGGGACCATTCCGAACAACGGTCCTTGGCGGCTGGCTGCAGCGTTTACACTGCTGAGCTAGTCGCCATCTTTCGAGCCCTAGAGTATATCCGCTCCTGCTCAGGTGAGTCCTTCATTATCTGTAGCGATTCCCTGAGCGGTTTACGAGCTCTCGACCAGTGTTTTCCTCGTTCTCGTCTGGTGATGGCTATCCATGAGTCCCTACATACTCTTGCGCGTTGCGGCCGCTCTGTGGTCTTTGCGTGGACCCCCAGTCATGTCGGTATCCCGGGCAATGAACATGTTGACCGCCTGGCGAAAGAGGCCACGAGTAAACCATCTCTGGATGTTGGCCTCCCAGAGGCTGATTTGCGGGCAGTCCTCCGCCGAAAAGTTTTTGCGCTTTGGGACGCTGAATGGCGCGATCGGATTACACCCAATAAACTCCGTGCCATTAAGGAGACGACGACTGTGTGGCGGTCCTCCATGCGAGCCAACCGCAGGGACTCAGTCGTCCTTTGTCGGCTCCGCATTGGCCACTCCCGGCTAACACACAGTTATTTACTGGACCCACCTGTATGTCGCTGCGGGGCGGCTTTGACGGTGGCCCACATTCTGTTGGCCTGCCCCCTTTTAGCTGTGGTCAGGCAGACATTTGCGCTGCCTGATACGCTCCCTGCCGTTTTATCTGATGACCCTGTTATGGCTGCCTTAGTTCTACGTTTTATTAGGGCAGGGAGTTTTTATTCTTTCATCTGAGTGTTTCTGTTTTATTTTATTTTTTGTGTTGATTCTGGCCTTTGGCCTATGATTTTAAACTGATCTTTTAATGTGTTTCTAAGTGGTTGGCTTTTCCTTTTTTATTTCTATGGTCGGCCAACCACTGTCACACTCTGTGTGGTTTTAGTTCGTTTTGTTTTGTCCTTGTCTCCGTTTCTCTTGTTCTGTATCGTCTGTGATCTATTCTGTTCCTCGTTTTTATTCTCTGTGGGTGTTCTTTGTATTTGGAAAAAGGGACCGATGACCGTAGCAGTCTGGTCCCTTTCATCCCCCAAACCAACCAACCAACCAACCAACCTATTCTTTGTAGTACTCTCTCTGGTGGTTGTTAGAAAAAAAAGAAAGGGAGCTTCCGAGATTGTTTTCGTGCCGATTAGCATGAGCTTGGTTTGGAAGAACTGTAATTTGATTATTGAGATTTATCACAGAAGATAACTGATACGAACTGTACGATTAAAAAGGAAATATATATATATATATTGCTCCTTCAAATAAAGGTGTGTATGTGACATTTGGGAATTAATGATATTTATCGATATATTGCGTAGTTGTTAATCAGAAGGGACTTCCGAAAGACTGGATACGAACCTGCATTTAATAATCCAAGAGCTCCATTACTTCTTCGGAAGGTTAAACTTCATCAAAGCCAAATATCCGCTTGATCTGAGGTTTCCCGACTGATTATACAACGCTCCCAAAATTACGAGACATTTTATTTGTACAGATTAGCAGACTGCCGCAAAGCACGAGCCTGCAGAGAAGAAGAAGAATCATCGCCTGATTTCATTCTAACAAGTAAAATTTCAGAATCATTTTGGAGTGACTGAGCTATGACTGTGTTTCCTATCATGAATGATTGATTGCTCGAACGTATTGAGAGCTACAGAATTACGTAGATAGGAGGAAAAATTACAATATGAAACTCACACGGGAAAGAAATGTCGTTAACATTGCCGAAGGTGTCGCGAGTTGACAAAAGTTTCGCAGCAACCCATACGTAACGGAGCACTTTTCCGAAAACTGGCGCTTGAATTGATTATGAGTCAAGATACGCTACTTGAATGTCACCGGAAACAATTTCAAATAATTTTCTCCTTTTCTTAATTCATTCATCTGACATACGATTAGTGAACAAATAAGGACTACGTTATATCAATTCACACTGGAAAACAATCGCGTAGTAATCTTCTATTGACGTGGGCATATAAATGAAAAACAAATAAATGTAATAATGCGGTTTCGAACACGGGGAGCAAAATTAGGAAGCCACGATGCTAACCACGGGGAAAGCACCTCGACTGAGTGGGTCGCACAGTAAAAGTCACATAAAGTACCTCGAAAACGCCCCGACAGCTTTGACCATTGCTTTTTTCAGAGAAGGTCGAGTATCTGGTGACAAGTTGAGGCACTTGTCTTTTACTCTGACCCCTCTTCCACTGAGTGACGTTTATAGAAAATAGGGTCATGCCATTTGCCGTGTTGTCCTCGTCAGTCGAGCACGTCCTCAACTGGCATCACGAATCTGAGTACACCCCCTGCCAGTCCTCCCAGTAAAGAAAAATCTCTGGCAGTACCAGGAGTCAAACCCAGCCCATAGCAGTGAGACACACTGGCCACTGAGCTTCACAAGGGAATGAACAATCCATAGAGTACAGGGTTATTCATAAATATCTCCAGGGTTTCAGAAGACGACTGCGCAAAAAATACAAAACATGTAGAAAATAGAAATGTACACTATGTGATCAAAAGTATCCGGACACCTGGATGAAAATGACTTACAAGTTCGTGGCACCCTCTGTCTGTAATAGTGGAATTTAATATGGCGTTGGCCACCCTTAGAATTGATGACAGCTTCCACTCTTGCAGGCATACGTTCAATCAGGTTCTGGAAGGTTTCTTGGGAATGGCAGTCCATTCTTCACGGAGTGCGGCACTGAGGAGAGGTATCGATGTCGGTCGGTGGGGCTTGGCACAATGTCGGCATTCCAAAACATCGCAGAGTTTTCTATAGGATTCAGGTCAGGACTCTGTGCAGGCCAGTCATTTACAGGGATGTTATTGTCGTTAACCACTCCGCCACAGGCCGTGCATTATGAACAGATGCTCGATCGTGTTGAAAGATGCAATCGCCATCCCCGAATTGCTCTTCAACAGTTGTAAGCTAGATGGTGCTTAAAACATCAACGTAGGCCTGTGCTGTGATAGTGCAAAGCAAAACAACAAGGGGTGCAAGCCCCCGCCATGAAAAACACAACTACACGATAACACCAGCGCCTCCGAGTTTTACAGTTGGCACTACACACGGTGGCAGATGACGTTCACCGGGCATTCGCCCTACCACCACCTTGCCATCGGCTAGCCACATTTTGTACCGTTATTGGCCACTCCACACAACGTTTTCCCACTGTTCAATCGTCCGATGTTTACTCTCCTTACAACAAGCGAGGCTTGGTTTGGCATTTACCGGCGTGGTGTGTGGCTTATGAGCAGCCGCTCGGCGATGAAATCCAAGTTTTCTCACCTCCCGACTAACCGTCATAGTTATTGCAATGGATCCTGATGCAGTCTGGAATTTCTGTATGTTGCTCTGGATATATGTCTGCCTATTACACATTACGACCGTCTTCAACTGTCTGTGGTCAGTGTTAGTCAACAGAGGAGATCGGCCTCTACGCTTTTGTGATGTACATGTTACTTCACGTTTCCACTTCACTATCACTTCGTAAACAGTGTAACTAGGAATGTTTAGGAGTGTGGAAATCTCGCGTACGGACGTATGACAAGTTCCGCGGAGCGCCCGATTCTGCCCTCTCACGATGTCTAATCATTACTGAGGTCGCTGATATGGAGTACCTGGCAGTAGGTGGCAGCACAAGGCACCCAACATGAAACACGTATGTTTTTGGGGATGTCCGGATACTTTTGATCACATTGAAACGGAACTTGTTGTCCTGTTCCATATTTTTCCAATAAATTCCGGTACAGGTTAACTATAGCCAGAGTGTTTTGACTCTGCAGAAGTAAATTCCGTGTATAACAAACAGAAGAGAATGGACCAAGTGGTGTTTATTTATTTATTTATTCATTTTATTTCATTGTGCCACGTTCCCGTGTATCCTTTCCTGTATTCGACCTTGGACTGTATGAATGAGAAAGTATTATGAATGAGAAAGTATGTGATGTAGCAGAAACCTCTGGTCAGAGGTCGTAGCATAGTATGTGTAGAGTCATTCTGTAGTAGGATAGTACCAACCCCTAAACGTGAACAAGTTTGGCAAAGATGGTAGGTGTGCTTAACGGAAATGCGCTTAATTAATGTATTTTAATCTGCTCTTTCATTTACAGTAATATTTTGGAGGATTTTTATTTATTTTCCGCATGTTTCCTTTGTGAACTTGCTTTCGCGCCTCGTGGTCGGTTGGAGCAACCGGCACATTGATAAATTGTAATTTCGGTCTGAAAATGTATTTTACACGATGAATAATCATACGATAGTGGGCGAGTGTAAAATAGGGAAGGAATAATCTTGTGTGTCCGTATTTTTCTGGATTTCTGTTGGCTACAGAAACTTGGCCGCGTGTGTTGAATAGCATTGAAGTGATGTTTCTTGTGCTTCCTCATAACTATTTGATTTGTTGGCAATGTTGTGCGTTAAGTAACATACATGCTTTAAACTCGTGCCACTAGGAAAAGTATCAGATTTTAGTGCCCGTTGATTTGATAAAGACATGCTAAATACTCTTCTGCCCTGACCAGGTTTGCTTGTAGTGTCTTTGCTGAACTTGTTCCGAGTCACCTATAGCAATTGAAAGTAATAAGCATGGGTTTAGGTATAATTGTGTGTTTGTATAAAATTTAATTGAAGCCAGGTCTGCACTCCCCTGTCTCATTCCGTAATCACGTGGCGAAACTGAACCATGTTAACTAGAGAGACGAGTTGTGATGATGTATATTGCAAGAGAAACACGACTGGTTGTTGAAATGCCATCGGTACTGAATAAATATCGTTTAATCTCTACTCTCTACTGATTATTTGCTCCCTCCATCATAAAGAATAGGTGAAAGTAAGTACCTAAGTCGAATCCCAGGTCATGAAAACAAATAAAAGCAATATACTGCCTATTAAGCCCGGCATAGGTGCCTCCCGTTCAAAACAAAAATATTGCGTTATCCGTTGCGTTCAAATTTTTATCGGTTGGTTAAAACTTTCCGCTATAAATTATTAATACCCGGCAATAGCTCGCAGGGGCCAGTAATTTCGTGGACCACACGAATTTAAGAAACCATTTACTACCGACGGTAGCTTGCAGGAGCGGTAGGACATCCCAAAACGACGATAATCTTCCCACTTAGGTAGAATTTTACCACCACCAGTACTGGAAGGTTACGTTGCAACATAGTGTACCTCTGGATAGAGCATCTGTCTAAGTTTGTAACTCCCTTTTCTCGTGTTTGATGTGGGCACCACAGGGCCCCGCAACGAACTTGTGATGTGACACTAATCAGCTCGAGCCCCCCCCCCCCCCCCCAAAAAAAAAAGCGTGACTTACGAGTGCCAGCAGCCGTCTCCAGCGGGTAGTGGAGCGAGTAACTATTTCAAACTATTTCAGACGAGCTTAATAATTGTTGACTGTGAGTTTAAATCCACGCAATAGCAAACGACAAAATTAGGTGGGTCCCTTATCAGTTGAATATTGATTTCCAGTGGGCCCTGCAGGACCCGAGCGTTCGACAAGCCCCCTAGTGTGACACCCAAGTTCGTTTCAAGACCCATATATCTCGTTAAGCCCCGAGTCTGCTTGTCCGCCGCACATATCCAACGCTAGGCCCCCTGCAGAACCCACGGAAAATCAACAAGTAACTGAAAACATACCCACTAATGGTCCTGACTTCTTCCGTGTGCTATCGAGAGCTTGCTTGCATTTAAAACGCTCAGTCAAGAATTATTAAACTCGTCTGAAATAGTTACTCGCTCCCCGCCGGAGACGGCTGCTGGCACTCATAAGACCTGCAGTGTCACGTGCTGTGACGTATGCTCCACGGCCTGTCTTGCTCGTAGGCCTCGGGGCAACGCTTGTGACGTAGCAAATTCAATACGTGCCCGCAGTTCACTGAAGTCGCTGCCGCCAGAAAGGCGTAACGACAGCAGCACGCTTACGAAATCGGTTCATTGGGTTGTCTATATGCCCGCACCAACTAATTCGACCCGACGAGTGTGTCTACACACTTGTTTGTGTGTCTACATATTCTGAAACACTTGCCCGCTAGTGGTGCGCCTTGCAACTAGGCTACTATACGCATTACGTACCGATACATGGATAAACAGGGTGTCCCAGAAGGAATGGGCAATATTCAGCGATATGACCGAAACGCTCTTTTGAAGCAAAACTTTTCAAATGGACATATGTCCCATTCCGAACTGTTTCCGAGATATAACACATTTCTTGTACATTTGTTTTTGGGTCAGTGGTGCGCACTTTTGCGCCTTATCCACCCAACGTATTTTACGTTTTATTCCAACTCGACCAACCTCGTTGTTCTCAACTTTGTTCGGTATCTCTTTCTACAGTTAAACTAGCCCGTTGCACGCGCTGTTGTTCAGGATGTGTCGTGAGTGAAGTCGTGCGAGGGACTGGGACAGTTGTGATATTCCTGGCTGAGGCCGCCAATATTTTATTTTGCTAGAAGCTCGCCTTGATGCATCTTGATACACGCGAAGTAGCATATGGTACAAAAAAAAAAAAAAGGAAATTATCCTATGGCGTCAGGGGCCAGGAGTTCCCAGGTCTTATTGAGTGCGACACCGTATTGGGCGACGTGCGCGTCGACAATGGGGATGAAATGATGATGACGGCACAACACCCAATCCCTGAGGAGAGAAAATCTCCTCCCCCAGGCGGTAATCGAACCCGGTCCCCCGTGCCTGGCATTCCAACGCGCTGACCGTTCAGCTAATGGCGCGGACAATATGGAACAAAAGTGGAGTGAGGTACAAGCGATAGATGGTACAGTATGTACCAATCCCGTGGGAGAGTCCGCCAATTGTACTGAATTTACTTCTGATTGGTCGGCACGTTCGGGTGATAGGCGCCAAAACACATAACTTTTCGCCGGCCGCGGTGGTCTAGCGGTTCTACGCGCTCAGTTCGGAACCGCGGGACTGCTACGGTCGCAGGTTCGAATCCTGCCTCGGGCATGGATGTGTGTGATGTCCTTAGGTTGGTTAGGTTTAAGTAGTTCTAAGTTCTAGGGGACTGATGACCACAGATGTTAAGTCCCATAGTGCTCAGAGCCATTTTGAACCTAACTTTTCTTATTAATTATTTATATACTTTACATTGTATTTAACCCAGTTTTTAGTACGACAATCTCTCTTGGTTACCATACGAGACTATCGTTTTTGTTTATTAAATTTCAGTAGTCTTGAGAAACATAAGAGTAACGATATTGCAACCGAAGTGCTTCGGACACCTTCGGGTTGCTTTGGTGCGCCTGGGGGACGAAGTACTTCGGCTGCGATGATGATGATGTTTGGTTTGTGGGGCGCTCAACTGCGTGGTTATCAGCGCCCGTACAATTACCCAACCTTTGCTCAGTCCAATTTCGCCACTTTCCTGGATGATGATGAAATGATGAGGACAACACAAACACCCAGTCATCTCGAGGCAGGTGAAAATCCCTGACCCCGCCGGGAATCGAACCCGGGACCCCGCGCTCGGGAAGCGAGAACGCTACCGCGAGACCACGAGCGGCGGACAGTACTTCGGCTGCGTTAGCCACTCTGCTTCGGGAGTTCCGGAGGGCCGGACGCGTAATTCTCGTTCGGGCGTTCTTCAGAGCCGGACATGTAACACTGTTTCAGTCGTTCTGGAGGGATGGGCACGTCGTACTCGATATCGGGAATTGGATAGAAAAGTTACCGTACAATAAAGAAAGCTATGTCGAGTGTTGCATATCTTGCCCTCTGTAGATACAGAGACTACCGTGGGCAAGTTTTATCCCATAAAAAGCACAATCACAGGTTCAAGTTAACAGCATAGATTCTCCGCCGGAGAAGATCCCACCACCGATGAGCTGTCTTCTGCGCTGGGGACACAACTTTAGAAGACGACAGGTTGGTGGAAAGAACGGTTACAGACTCTGTTCCAATCTCTCCAGATCTCTCCAGCTTCCAGATCTGACTTCCAAAGCACACATAATTTATAATGTATCAGAGACAATTATTAGTTAACACTGCTTCGCCGGTCTTTGTGGCCGAGCGGTTCTAGGCGCTTCAGTCCTGAACCGTGCTACTGCTACGGTCGCAGGTTTGAGTCCTCCCTCGGGCATGGATGGGTGTGATGTCCTTAGGTTAGTTAAGTTTAAGTAGTTCTAAGTCTAGGGGACTGATGACCTCAGATATTAAGTCCCATAGTGCTTAGAGCCATTTGAACCATTTGAACTGTGAAACGAGCTGGCTAAAATTCCACCCATCTACAGGATGTTTATGATTAAACTTTCAGAACTTGTCTCCATGGAAAACGAATATCGTAAGACAGTGAAAACATTTTTAAGGGCATATGGAAGATAAGTAACAAGTAAACCATGGTGAAAGAGGCACAATTTAATTTCCGCTGTTAATTGTGTACCATGTTTACCCTCTAGGTTACAAACGTTGCTCAGTGTGACGACCATCTGCATCCACACCAGTCTGCAACCGCACTAGAGGTAGCTCTACTGCTGCCCGAAATACACTCCTGGAAATTGAAATAAGAACACCGTGAATTCATTGTCCCAGGAAGGGGAAACTTTATTGACACATTCCTGGGGTCAGATACATCACATGATCACACTGACAGAACCACAGGCACAAAGACACAGGAAACAGAGCATGCACAATGTCGGCACTAGTACAGTGTATATCCACCTTTCGCAGCAATGCAGGCTGCTATTCTCCCATGGAGACGATCGTAGAGATGCTGGATGTAGTCCTGTGGAACGGCTTGCCATGCCATTTCCACCTGGCGCCTCAGTTGGACCAGCGTTCGTGCTGGACGTGCAGACCGCGTGAGACGACGCTTCATCCAGTCCCAAACATGCTCAATGGGGGACAGATCCGGAGATCTTGCTGGCCAGGGTAGTTGACTTACACCTTCTGGAGCACGTTGGGTGGCACGGGATACATGCGGACGTGCATTGTCCTGTTGGAACAGCAAGTTCCCTTGCCGGTCTAGGAATGGTAGAACGATGGGTTCGATGACGGTTTGGATGTACCGTGCACTATTCAGTGTCCCCTCGACGATCACCAGTGGTGTACGGCCAGTGTAGGAGATCGCTCCCCACACCATGAGGCCGGGTGTTGGCCCCGTGTGCCTCGGTCGTA
The DNA here is from genome assembly GCF_023864275.1 of Schistocerca cancellata. Lineage (NCBI taxonomy): Eukaryota > Metazoa > Arthropoda > Insecta > Orthoptera > Acrididae > Schistocerca > Schistocerca cancellata. The sequence continues at coordinate 115,563,466 of NC_064632.1, forward strand.
TGCAGTCCTGATTGTGGCGCTCACCTGCACGGCGCCAAACACGCATACGACCATCATTGGCACCAAGGCAGAAGCGACTCTCATCGCTGAAGACGACACGTCTCCATTCGTCCCTCCATTCACGCCTGTCGCGACACCACTGGAGGCGGGCTGCACGATGTTGGGGCGTGAGCGGAAGACGGCCTAACGGTGTGTGGGACCGTAGCCCAGCTTCATGGAGACGGTTGCGAATGGTCCTCGCCGATACCCCAGGAGCAACAGTGTCCCTAATTTGCTGGGAAGTGGCGGTGCGGTCCCCTACGGCACTGCGTAGGATCCTACGGTCTTGGCGTGCATCCGTGCGTCGCTGCGGTCCGGTCCCAGGTCGACGGGCACGTGCACCTTCCGCCGACCACTGGCGACAACATCGATGTACTGTGGAGACCTCACGCCCAACGTGTTGAGCAATTCGGCGGTACGTCCACCCGGCCTCCCGCATGCCCACTATACGCCCTCGCTCAAAGTCCGTCAACTGCACATACGGTTCACGTCCACGCTGTCGCGGCATGCTACCAGTGTTAAAGACTGCGATGGAGCTCCGTATGCCACGGCAAACTGGCTGACACTGACGGCGGCGGTGCACAAATGCTGCGCAGCTAGCGCCATTCGACGGCCAACACCGCGGTTCCTGGTGTGTCCGCTGTGCCGTGCGTGTGATCATTGCTTGTACAGCCCTCTCGCAGTGTCCGGAGCAAGTATGGTGAGTCTGACACACCGGTGTCAATGTGTTCTTTTTTCCATTTCCAGGAGTGTATTTCAGGTGGGACATTGGCTGTCCCACATCGCTATGATTATCTTCAACGCCCAAAGTGTGTTGGTAGAGTTGATAAAACCTGTCCCTCAGGTAACTCCACAGCCAGAAATCACACAAGTTCAGATCTGGTGATTTTGGTGTCCACGTAGATTGGAACTACCCGCCAATGGTTCGGTTTTCTCCAGATGTGTTACCAGCAACCGAGTGAAATGACGAGCAATGTTAGGTGCAGGTCTACTGTGCAACGAAACAGTTGAGTCCAAAGCATCTCTCTTCCGCAGAGCAGGCATCACATCTAGGACCGTCGTCCTTGGAGTCAGAGTTCTACGTCTTCGTCTATATTCTTAAAACCGCCGCGAGGTGCATGGCAGAGGGGACGTTCCATTGTGCCAGATACTAGGGTTTCATCTTGTCCCATTCACATATGGAGCGCGGGAAGAGTGAGTGCGTAAATGGCTCTGTGCACACAGTAATTATTGGTTGGTTGGTTTGGGGAAGGAGACCAGACAGCGTGGTCATGGGTCTCATCGGATTAGGGAAGGATGGGGAAGGAAGTCGGCCGTGCCCTTTCAGAGGAACCATCCCGGCATTGGCCTGGAGTGATTTAGGGAAATCACGGAAAACCTAAATCAGGATGGCCGGACGCGGGATTGAACCGTCGTCCTCCCGAATGCGAGTCCAGTGTCTAACCACTGCGCCACCTCGCTCGGTACAGTAATTATTCTAATCTTACGCTCACGATCCCTATGTGAGCAATACGTAGGGCGTTGTAGTATATTCCTAGAGTAATCATTTAAAGCTCCTTCTTGAGACTTTGTTATTAGGCTTTCTCGGGATAGTTAACGCCTGCCTTCAAGCGTCTTCCAAATCAGTTCCTTCGGTATATGTGTAACATTCTTCTACGGATTAAAGAAATCTGTGACCATTCGCGCTGTCCTTCGTTGTACACGTTAAATATCCCCGTTAGTCCTATCTGGTATGAATCCAACACGCCTGAGCAGTATTCTAAAACTGGTCTCACAAGTGATTTGTAAGCAATTTTCTTTGGACTTCCCCAGCAGTCTATTAATAAACCGAGTTCTACCACCTGCTTTACCCACAACTAAATCTACGTGATGATTCCATTTCACATCCCTACAAAGTGTCACACCCAGGTATTTGTACGAGTTGACCGATTCCAGTAGTGACTCATTGATATTATAGTCACAGGATACTCTTCGTTTTTTTGAAGTGCACAGTTTTACATTTCTGAACATTTAGAGCAATCTCTGCACCACCTTGAAGTCTTATCAAGATCTGGCTGAATATTTATGCACCTTGTTACAGACGGTACCTCATTACACATAACTGCATCATATACAGAAAGCCTCATTTTACTATTAATATTGTCTACAAGTTCCACGGAAGTCCCGGTGCCTTACAGCATGTCATGACACTAACACTACTAATATCGTGCAGCTCAGACTGATCATCATTCCTATAAAGGTGGATACCTATGTTTGGATACCTATGCGGTAAATAGTTTTCCTTCGACACTGGCTCAAGTGGCGAATGTTTAATTATCACCCTGTGCGCTAATGAATAATATGCAGATGCGGTGTATGTTTAAGTTTTCTGTGATGGTAGTGCTCCGATTGCTATCGAAGAATACTGTCGGCGCTGCACGACATGCTTAGAGGTGAATGTTCTAAAGATACATATTTTAATGGGATAGGAATGATGATGAAAATAGGATCACATTTGAGGAAGTGGAAAAAATGGTCAATAGATTGCAGTGCAATAAAGCGGCTGGGGTGGATGAAATTAAGTCGAAACTCATCAAATATAGTGGAATGTCAGGTCTTAAATGGCTACACAGGATAATTGAAATGGCTTGGGAGTCGGGACAGGTTCCATCAGACTGCACAAAAGCAGTAATCACACCAACTTTAAACATGGAAACAGAAAAGATTGTAACAACTACAGAGGTATCTCTTCAATCAGCGTTGTGGGTAAAATCTTCTCAGGTATTGTTGAAAGGAAAGTGCGAGTATTAGTTGAGGACCAATTGGATGAAAATCAGTGTGGGTTTAGGCCTCTTAGAGGTTGTCAGGACCAGATCTTTAGCTTACGGCAAATAATGGAGAAGTGTTATGAGTGGAACAGGGAATTGTATCTATGCTTTATAGATCTAGAAAAGGCATATGACCGGGTTCCTAGGAGGAAGTTATTGTCTGTTCTACAAGATTATGGAATAGGAGGCAAACTTTTGCAAGCAATTAAAGGTCTTTACATGGATAGTCAGGCAGCAGTTAGAGTTGACGGTAAATTGAGTTCATGGTTCAGAGTAGTTTCAGGGGTAAGACAAGGCTGCAACCTGTCTCCACTGTTGTTCATATTACTTATGGATCATATGTTGAAAACAATAGACTGGCTGGGTGAGATTAAGATATGTGAACACAAAATAAGCAGTCTTGCATATGCGGATGACTTAGTTGTGATGGCAGATTCGATTGAAAGTTTGCAAAGTAATATTTCAGAGCTAGATCAGAAATGTAAGGACTATGGTATGAAGATTAGCATCTCCAAAACGAAAGTAATGTCAGCGGGAAAGAAATATAAACGGATTGAGTGCCAAATAGGAGGAACAAAGTTAGAACAGGTGGACGGTTTCAAGTACTTAGGACGCATATTCTCACAGGATGGCAACATAGTGAAAGAACTGGAAGCGAGGTGTAGCAAAGCTAATGCAGTGAGCGCTCAGCTACGATCTACTCTCTTCTGCAAGAAGGAAGTCAGTACCAAGACTAAGTTATCTGTGCACCGTTCAATCTTTCGACCAACTTTGTTGTATGGGAGCGAGAGCTGGGTGGATTCAAGTTACCTTATCAACAAGGTTGAGGTTACGGATATGAAAGTAGCTAGGATGATTGCAGGTACTAGTAGATGGGAATAATGGCAGGAGGGTGTCCACAATGAGGAAATCAAAGAAAAACTGGGAATGAACTCTATAGATGTAGCAGTTAGGGCGAACAGGCTTAGATGGTGGGGTCATGTTACACGCATGGGAGAAGCAAGGCTACCCAAGAGACTCATGGAGGAGCAGTCGGGGCAGACCGAGGAGAAGGTACCTGGATTCGGTTAAGAATGCTTTTGAAGTAATAGGTTTAACATCAGAAGAGGCACCAATGTTAGCACTGAATAGGGGATCATGGAGGAACTGTATAAGGGGGGCTATGCTCCAGACTGAACGCTGAAAGGCATAATCAGTCTTAGATGGTGATGATGATGACTGATACTTTATGAAAGGCATATTCTAGTGTTTAGCAACTTTTGTACATGCGTTAACTGACGATCTACTGAATAACACACAAAATAAATAACAACGTATACTAAATGTGTTCTGTCTCGGGAACCACTCGGGATAGGGCGTATATCCATATGAAGTTTTTTGCTTCAAATTATCGTTCCTGTCTGAGCCCTGAATACTCACCATTCCTCTTGCGATATCCTGTATGCCATTTTTCTGCATGCGTTGTAGTTTTCACGCAGTCGTCTTCTTAAAACGCTGAGGTACTAATTAATAACGCTGTACGTCTAAAAACATCATTTTATTATATTTGTTAATTCAAATTTTCCGTGTGGCGCGGAGTAGCCGCACGGTTTAGGACGCCTTGACACGGTTCGCGCAGCCCCTCCCGCCGGATGTTCGAGTCCTCCCTCAGGCATGAGTGTGTGCATCGTCCTTAGTGTAAGCTAGTTTAACTTAGATTAAGAAGTGTGTAAGCCTACGGACCGATGACCTCAGCAATTTGGCCCCATAGGAACTTACCACAAATTTCCAAAATTTTCCATGTTGTTGTGTAGGGAAACTGTGAGCACACTAAATTTGGTGCACAAGTTAACTGTAAATGCTCATATGTATTGTTTATTATCAAAACTGGTTTCGGCACCTATGACTTTCTCGGTAGCCCACTATAGCTTTTGAGCCGATGGCTGCGTCAATGTGTAAGAGTATCCATCTCATCAAGTCTCCTACTAGAGGACTCCAAAAGGAGACCTGAGGAAATTCACGATCCTTCTACACACTGACGCAGCCGTCATGAAACGTCCCCTTAGAACAATTGTATGGCCGGCCGGTGTGGCCGTGCGGTTCTAAGCGCGTCAGTTTGGAACCGCGTGACCGCTACGGTCGCAGGTTCGAATCCTGCCTCGGGCATGGATGTGTGTGATGTCCTTAGGTTAGTTAGGTTTAAGTAGTTCTAAGTTCTAGGGGACTGATGACCTCAGTAGTTAAGTCCCATAGTGCTCAGAGCCATTTGAACCATTTTTGAACAATTGTACACGACTGTGGTTAAACTGACACACAATATTTTTAGCGCAACGCAATCTGACTTTCAAAGATCCCTGCAAAACAATGGCCCTGACTAACTTTAACCTATACCTTTCACAAATCACTTACCTCACAAAAATCTTCGTTACTCGAACTACTGCAATACAGCGAGCGCCACTACTGCCAGCTAAATAACAGATTCAAACTACTGAAGGGACTAACTACTGATAGGCACAGTTAGCAAATTAAAGTCTTTAATAGAGAACAAACAATTTATTTACCTTAATAGTCATAATATATATAGCAGTTCATGACAAATTACAAAACTCCGCCATCTCTCTCCCCACATCCACCACTGCTGGCGGCTCACCTCCAACTGTGCAACGCTACGCGCTGTTCACATCCAGCTGCCGCTGCCTAACACTACAATGGCAGACAACAATGCAAACTAGCCACAGACTGCACACAGCACAGCCAATGATTTTCATACAGAGCGTACAGAGCCAAGTATTATATGCAACTGAGAATGACTTAAGTATCAAAACTGGTTTACCCAATAAACAATACATCGTATGTGAGCGTTAACTGTTAACTTCTGTAGTTATAGCTGTTAGAATGGAAGTTTCAGATGATTCAAACTCTGTAATAGTACTCTAATCGTAAGCTGGTAAGCCATAAGTACAATTTTCCTGTTTCCCGTTAAAACAAAGTGCGAGAAAGAAAAAAAATAAGTACATTGTTGTGTGCACAATTTCTGTCTAAAATTATACATAATGAGAAAGAATACATTTGGGAGAAACTATTTGTCTAATAGTTTAAATGCCTTGCTATCGTTGTTAAAACTGACTGCGAGAAATAAAACAAAAACATATTTTCACTGCAAAGCATTTTCTTTCTCGCAGTCGGTTGCAGTAGAAATCATGTACATTACCGCTAAAAAAGATAAACATTGCGCATGATAAATTAAGGTAATAGATAAATCGCAAAGAATGGTTCTAGATGTTAGTCAACAACGGTACCTTTAATGTGTTACATATATTTATCAAGTAAGCTTCGAATTAATATTGTAGTTTATGTTCACCGATTGAAGCCAAGCGGCGAACGTAATAGATTCATAGAGATGTGTTTATACCGGTGGAGGAATTTCGGAAGTTTCTTTTCAAATGGCTATGGGACTTAACTTCTGAGGTCATCAGTCCCCTAGAACTTAGAACTACTTAAACCTAACTAACCTAAGGACATCACACACATCCACGCCCGAGGCAGGATTCGAACCTGCGACCGTAGCGAAGTTTCTTTTCCGTACTCCGTTTTCGCAGAGAAATAAAGGTACCCTCTTCTTCTGCCACTCGAGGATTGGCCCATCTCCTGATCTTGTCTCGCCATCTCCCCCTTGGTCTTCCTACACCAGAGTTTAAATTCCGTTGCTAGTTAACGAATTGTCTTTGTGGCGGTATGTGACGTTCACGCTCTCTCCAATTTGCTTTGTACTGGATTGTCTCTTGGATTATTGGTTGCAGCCCTACGTTTTTTCTTACTGTTTCACTTTTAATTCTATCATCCCTAGTGCAGCCTTTCACGGATATTAGAAATTTGATTTCTGATGCTTCTAGTTCTCGTAAATCTGTGTTTCTCAGCGTCCAACATTCCAGAGCATTTAATAAAGCGGGGACTGCCATGACTTGGCATAAGCTTGGCTTATTTCATTTAGTTTATTCCTCCCAATATTTATGCCTGATGATGTTCTATCTCCTTTCCATTCCCCTATCATGTTACCCGCATAGATATTGAATAATGTTGGTTTTACTCCATGATTTGTTTGTATTTCAGGTGTTATCTCTTCACTCACGTCAGTTCTAAATCTAGTTTTTATACACAGACGTTTTGGGACTTGGATAAGATGTTTAAGGAGTCCTCTTTTTTCCACTATTGACCATAGCTTGTCTCAGTGAGATCTGTCAATTCTCATATTCCACAAATGATAGATGAGTTTCCTCATAACATTTTCGTCTGTTTTGTACTATCTGTTTCAGTGTGAAAACATTGGTTGCGCATCTCCATTAAAACTATATCCGAGGTATTTAGAAACTTTCCATTCATTATTTTGGTGTAAATTTTGTAAGCATTGTTCAGAATACTTATACCTGTGTACTTACATGTACTACTTCTTTCATCTTTCTTATGTACTGAAATGACCTTTGATACATTACGTTCCTCCGGCATCTCATATTTTATCCTGCACATATTAAAGAGATGTGACATTGTTATTTTTAAGAGAATTCCTCCATGTTTAATCAATTCGGTATTTATTCCATGTAGTCTTCGTGTTTTCCGGGTTTTCATTTTTTAGGAATATCTTCAATTCAGTGGTTCTATACAGTCTATCCCTTCCAGCTGTTCTTTATTCTTTGCTTCCGTGACTTATAGATTGTACCATAGTCCTTTATAATGTGATAAGATACAGAAATCAAACGAGCAGATAATACAGAACAACGGCAAGGAATAGATTGTATAGACCTGATGGATATTTAAGATAAATCTCCTTCGGTGATCAGTTTCAGTTGTATAGTTTTAATTAGGTTACATGTTTCGATCACCCAGGATCATCTGCAGATCTTAAACAAAATAAAGCTAAATATGTTTCATCTAATATTTTACTATAAGCAGGAAAAAAGGAATTGAACAGAAACGTAGAATTGACATAAGCAGTTGCGTCAGCAACCAGTCTTACCTACAGCTGAATTCTGCATTTATGTTCAATTCCTTTTTGGCTAGTTGTTGTAAGATATTAAATGGTAAATATATACTTTTACTTTGTTTTAGATCTGAAATCTAATTAAAATGAGGAACTGAGACGGAACAATAAATGAGAATTGTATTAAGTTTCAATACAGCTGCTGACTCTCACTAGGCGAATATGTCGACTATAGTGATACATGATGGAATTGATGACACTTCGAAAAAAAATGAAGAACTGAAAATCACCGGGACTAGGTGGAGTAACTACGGAAAAGATTAAACATGGAGGAATTCTCTTAAACTTACGAATGCTGCAGCTCTTTAACGTGAGCTAGGTAAAAATTAGATACTGGAAGAATGGAAGATAGAAATGACATTTCAGTATATCAGGACTGGGAAAGCTCTTTGCCTGTCGATATCTACAACCATTCAGTTCGCGCACACGCACAATGGGATAATCCAGTGCATACGTAAGATGACTCCGTTGCTATGGTCCCCCCCCCCCCCCTCCCTCCGGCGAGCACCCTGCTGACTGGGTACACGATTCCGTTACGGCCTGGGCAACGCGTTCCACTCGAAGGGTTCCTCCAGCCGAGTGGGCACATCACATGTCTCACTTGGCTCTCGTGTTCAGCTGACGCCTTGCGCTCCATCAGGTACGTATCCTTTCCGGCTGCACTTTACATCACGTCGCGTGTACTATAAGACCTTCCAATCTCCGGATCTGTCTGCCGTCAGCTGACTGTGAAAAGTGCTTCTACTTGCGAGAGGAAACAGGATGTAGTGCCTCTTATTTTCCATCTTGCAAATAACGGGACAAACTATGTTTCTGTTGTCAGTGTTCTAACGGCGTTCTACATTTATTGGAAATATCAGAACGTTCTCTTAACGGATGACAACGTCGTAGTGTTTGAGTCAATGGCCGACAGCTGACGTCCATATAAAACAGCCCTTGCGTTTGCAAATACACGCATCAAAAAAAGTTTTGCATCAGCTTGGTTCCGAAAGTTCCGGAACCTGTACAGAAAATTGGAATAGCTATCAACATAAACATCATTTCCGCCCTTTTTATTGCTCATGAAAACCACACATTGCATGTTGTACACCATACAGCGAGACCTTCAGAGGTGGTAGTCCAGATTGCTGTACACACCGGTACCTCTAATACCCACTAGCACGTCCTCTTCCGCTGATGCATGGCTGTATTCGTCGTGGCGTACTGTCCAGAAGTTCCCACTCCCCAGCGGCGATTCGGCGTAGATCCCTCAGAGTGGTTGGTGAGTCACGTCTTCCATAAACAGCACTTTCCAATCTATCCCAGGTATTTTCGAGAGGGTTCGTGTCTGGAGAACATGCTGGCCACTCTAGTACAACGATGTCGTTATCCTGAAGGAAGTCGTTCATAAGATGTGCACGATGTGGTCGCGAATTGTCGTCCATGAAGACGAATGCCTCGCCAATTTGTTGCCGATATGGTTGTACTATCGGTCAGAGGATGGCATTCATATACCGTACAGCCGTTGCGGCGCTTTCCAAGTGACCACCAGCGAGGTACGTCGGTCCCACATAGTGCCACCCCAAAACAGCAGGAAACACCCACCTTGCTGCACTCGCTGGACAGTGTGTCTAAGGCGTTCAGCCTGACCGGGTTGCCTCCAAACACGACTCCGACAATTGTCTGGTTGAGGGCATATGCGACACTCATCGGTGAATAAAACCTGATGCCAGTCCTGAGCGGCCCATTCGGCATGTTGTTGGTCCCATCTGTACCGCGCTGCATGGTGTCGTGGTAGCAAAGCTGGACCTCGCCATGGACGTCGGGAGTGAAGTTGCGCATTATGTAGCCTATTACGCACAATTTGAGTCGTAACACGACTTCCTGTGACTGCACGAAAAGCATTATTCAATATTGAGGCGTAGCTTTCAGGGTTCCTATGAGTCATAATCCGTAGGTAGCGGCCATCCACTGCAGTAGTAGCCCTTGGGCGGCCTGAGCGAGGCATGTCATCGACAGTTCGTGTCTCTTTTATCTCCTCCAAGTCCGAACAACATCGCTCTGGTTCACTCCGAGACGCCTGGACACTTCCCTAGTTGAGGGCCCTTCCTGGCACAAAGTAAGAATGCAGACACGATCGAACCGCGGTATTGACCGTCTAGACATGGCTCAACTACAGACAACACGACCCGTGTACCTCCTTCCTGGTGGAATAACTGGATCGGCTGTCGGACTCCTCCATCTAATAGGCACTGCTCATGCATGGTTGTTTACATCTTTGGGCGGCTTTAGTAACATCTCCGAAGGGACTGTGTCTGTGATACAATATCCACAGTCAACGTCTATCTTCAGGAGTTCTGGGAACTGGGGTGATGCAAAACTATTTTTGATGTGAAACTTCCTGGCAGATTAAAACTGTGTGCCCGACCGAGACTCGAACTCGGGACCTTTGCCTTTCGCGGGCAAGTGCTCTACTGGCAGAAGGTACTGGCAGAAGTAAAGCTGTGAGTACCGGGCGTGAGTCGTGCTTCGGTAGCTCAGTTGGTAGAGCACTTGCCCGCGGAAGGCAAAGGTCCCCAGTTCGAGTCTCGGTCGGGCACACAGTTTTAATCTGCCAGGAAGTTTCATAATAAACATTGTCTGTAAATGAATGGTTTATCGATATGATGTATTACGACTAAGAACATGAACACACTGAGCACGTGAACACCTTATAATGGAGTCGCCGTGAGTCTAAACACCATATTACACATTACAACAGTGTTCCGCATGGCCATCGTTCACGAGAACAGTCTTCAGCATGTCGTCTTACAGATGCTCGCATACCTTGAAAATTCCGAAGCATGTTCTGATGGCACTGACAACAATCCTAAATACGTTCCCGGAGTTCAAAGACAGTATCAGCAGGGCTGAAATACACCAAAGCTTTTAAATATCACCATACAAAGAAAAGTCCAACGGGTTTAAGAGGAGGGACTTTGGGGGGTCACGGTGTAAGTGTTGTTCATCGCCACTTACCAGTACTTACCTATCCCGAAAGATGATTGAGCCCGCGTGGCTCGTGTTCGTGCCGTATCTCATTTGACATCCTGTTTTTACTGTACTGCCACCTCGTTATGTTAATTTCGATTACTGTCCGTGAGCGGAGCAGCGCCGCTTATCGATATAAGCCCTGGAGTATTATCTTTGCTGACTGGTATTACTTCCCAGTTGTCGTGTGTTCGGGGTTAGTTGGGATCTGCCAGTAAGTTGGGAGGCGCTAGCAGTGCAGTTCGGACCTGGCAGTGTTTGACTTAGGACGCGGCAGAAGTTCAGTCGGGGAGCGGCTGCATTGAGGTCCAGACAGCCAAGACTCGCCCGACGGTTGCCGATATGTATCACTTGAGTGCAGACCACTTTGGTTGGTCGTCGGTCAGTCGTCTTGTCGGACGACGTGTATGTTGGCCGGCGATCGCTTATGGGTTGCCTGCGTGTGCCAACTCGTGATTCGTCCTTATTGTTGCACAGTCGCTGCCGTTAATATTGTATAGTCCTTCGAGCAAGTATTCGTGAAACTGTGTGTACCTTGTGATGTCGACTGCTAAATTATTTTAGTGCTGTCTCCGTGCTGACGTGTGGGAGTCGGTCGGTTGGTGTGGATCAGCCAGGAAAACTCCGCGCGGCGCAGTGGGCCGGACCCGGTGGCGGTCTCTACGCAGTGCCGGAGTGTGTGGGAGCTGTTCCGATTGCTACGAGGTTCGTGACTCACCGACCCAGGACATCAAAGTTGAGTGGTGATTTAATTACCGAAGCCAGTCCGTTCACATTGTGCCGTTGGGTTTCACGGTTGGCTGTTGGGGGTATTCCCGTGAGCAACAGCGAGTGTTCGAGTTGGCGAAAGTTTGGCCACCATCCGGTGGAGTTTAACTGTATTTTGGTTATTTGAAGTCCAAGTGCACCAGCGGAATTTTCTGCCTTGTGGCCGTTAGCGTTCCGGTTACCTGCCCTGGCCGCTGACACAAAATTCAAGCAGTGTCCTTTCCTCACCGTGTTGTCGCTGTACAACACGTGTGTGTAGTTTTGACAGCTTATGCATACTTGGTTGTGGGTGGCTACGCCTTTTACGTTTTGGTATTGGAGTTCCTTGTGCACTGGTCGGATGGAATGCAAGTCGTTTTGTCGGCGGGTCCGTTGACTGTCTCTTGATTGGGTTGCCGGCGGATCGGATATAGTTGAGCCGACTACCTGTCTCCCCTAAGCGAACGTTAATATTTCAAGTGCAGACCGACCGCAGGAAACTTCTGAGCGCTGCTGGCTGTACTGCCTTTTTTTATTGGTGTTTGATAGTTTATTTTAATGGCTCATAGCCGATGCTTTGAATTTGTAGGATTTTAGTTGGGTTTTAAATAAGGGGCCTCCAGCCGTTTTAAAACTGGAAGTTCCTTACTTGTCAAGTCTTGCACTGTTTGGGCCTTCAGCATCATTTAAAAAAAAATTAAGGATAAAGCCTTGGGCTTTCTGCCTTGTAAAAATTTATTGTAGTCGTGTTTTAAATCATGGGCCTTCAGCCGATTTAAAAATTAAAGAAGTTGTGCCCTTACGCCATAAGATTGTGTGACATATTCAGTCGATAGTTAAGCTCGGAAATTTGTGCTGTAATGTTTGGGCAACCAAATAGTTATGTGTGTTCGGGTGTAACTGACAGCCGCTCATTTTTGGCCCCTCTCCACAATTCCAAGTACCTGTTCTGTCCTGCGGATTTAACCAGGCGTTTCAGTGATAAATCAAACGAAGGCAGTTCATCACTTCGACATTAAAAGTGTTGTAGCGTTGGCATAAGTGCACTTGCGGAAATGTCCTGAAGGGAAAACCTTTGGTTTCCTGGCCTATGTTTATTTTCGTATTATTATCCCCCTTCGCCTATGCCTATAACAGTCAAATACCCTGCAGAACCAAAGAGAGGAGATCCTCAAGGCTATAAAGGAGTAAAAAATATAAAAGGAATTCAAAAAGCAATTTACACATTATTTATTGAAAGCTGCACCACACTTTTTCAACGTAGTCACCAGGTCTCTGTAACCAACGGTCAAAAGCTTCTACCAGTCGTTCATTTCCTCGACGATGGATATCCTCTCCTCGATTACGGAGCTATGTGAGAACTTCTGTATGAACGTGCTCATCAGTGGAAAACCTTTTCCTGCCACATGATCTTTCAGCTTCCCGTAAAGCCGGAAATCGAATGGTATCATATCCTCCTCCCCTTCCCGATCAGCATCACCAACGTCTGGAAGTCGTTGCTCAAATTATTGGCACTATTTCGCTGCGGCAGGACACACCATTGCATCTGATCAATACACCTCCAAAACTGCATTGTGAGTCTGTGTGCAATTCAGACGTTTTGTGTACAAGAATCGCCCAGCCTCGAGTGCTTCAACTGTGGGGTACGTTTCCAGTTGCCACGCCATCTCACTCCCAAACTGTGACACAGCAGTTATTCGTACTGCCCCAGAACTGTCTCTGCAGGAAACGCAAAGCGTGTGTTCTCTTCTGACAATGTGGCACGCTTGTGGTCTTAGCATTGGGCGACGTGTGTAAATAACCTTATGAAGTCGTTACAGACACACTTTACAATGAGGTGAAGAGTCATGGGATAGCGATATGCAGTGGACGACAGCATTCACTTAATGACCGAGAGCAGCGGCGTTTGCGTAGAGTTGTCAGTGCTAACAGACAAGCAACACTTCGTGGAATAACCGCATAAATCAGTGTGGGACGTAGGACGAACGTATCTCTTAGGACAGTGTGGCGAAATTTGGCGTTAATGACCAGTGGCAGCAGAAGACCGAGGCCAGGGCCTTTGCTAACAGCACGGCATCGCCTGCAGAGCCTCTCTTGGGCTCGTGACAACATCGGCTGGAACCTAGATAATAGGGAAACTGTGGCCTGGTCAGATGAGACTCGATTGCAGTTGGTAAGAGCTAGTGGTGGGGTTCGATTGTGGAGCAGGCTCAATGAAGCCACACACCTAGATTGTCAACAAGGCACTGATAGCTGTTGGTGGCCCCACCATGGTGTGGGTTGTGTTTACATGGAATGGACTGAATCCTCCGGTGTAAATGAACCGATCATTGTCTGGAAATGGTTATGTTCGGCTATTTGGAAAACATTTGCAACCATTCATGGACATCGTGTCCCCAAACAACGATGGAATTTTGATGGACAACAATTCGCCATGTCTCTAGGGCACAACTGTGTTCGGCTGGTTTGAAGGACATTTTGGACAATTCGAGCTAATGATTTGGCCACCCAGATCTCCCGACATCAATCCCATCGAACGTTTATGGGACGTTATCCAGAAGCGTCCGCCCCCAGTAGCTGAGTGATCAGCGCGACAGAATGTCAATCCTAAGGGCCCGGGTTCGATTCCCGGCTGGGTTGGAGATTTTCTCCGCTCAGAGACTGGGTGTTGTGTTCTCCTGATCATCAATATTTCATCTCCAGCGGCGCATAAGTCGCCGAAGTGGCATCAAATCGAAAGACTTGCACCCGGCGAACGGTCTAACGGACGGGAGGCCCTAGTCACACGACATTAACATTTATTTACGAGGTGCATTCAAGTCCTAAGGCCATTTTTTTTCTCCAGACTGGAAAGAGATAGAAATATGTGCATTGTTTTAAAATGAGGCCGCAATCATTCTCAATACGTCCCAGAGATGGCAGCACCGTACGGCAGATGGAATTTTACCGCCAGCGGCGAGAATGAGAACTGTTTTAAATACTTAAAATTGCGACGTTTTCCTTACTTGAACAGCGTCCAATCATTCGTTTTCTGAATTTGCGTGATGTGAAACCAATTGATATTCATCGACAGTTGAAGGAGACATGTGGTGATGGAGTTATGGATGTGTCGAAAGTGCATTCGTGGGTGCAACAGTTCAATGAAGGCAGAACATCGTGTGACAACAAACCGAAACAACCTCAGGCTCGCACAAGCTGGTCTGACGACATGATCGAGAAAGTGGAGAGAATTGTTTTGGGGGATCGCCGAATGACTGTTGAACAGATCGCCTCCAGAGTTGGCATTTCTGTGGGTTCTGTGCACACAATCCTGCATGACGACCTGAAAATGCAAAAAGTGTCATCCAGGTGGGTGCCACTAATGCTGACGGACGACCACACGGCTGCCCGTGTGGTATGTTGCCAAGCAATGTTGACATGCAACGACAGCATGAATGGGACTTTCTTTTCGTCGGTTGTGACAATGGATGAGACGTGGATGCCATTTTTCAATCCAGAAACAAAACGCCAGTCAGCTCAATGGAAACATACTGATTCACCGCCACCAAAAAGTTTCGGGTAACCGCCAGTGCTGAAAAAATGATGGTGTCCATGTTCTGGGACAGCGAGGGCGTAATCCTTACCCATTGCGTTCCAAAGGGCACTACGGTAACAGGTGCATCCTACGAAAATGTGTTGAAGAACAAATTCCTTCCTGTACTGCAAGAAAAACGTCTGGGAAGGGCTGTGCGTGTGCTGTTTCACCAAGACAACGCACCCGCACATCGAGCTAACGTTACGCAACAGTTTCTTCGTGATAACAATTTTGAAGTGATTCCTCATGCTCCCTACTCACCTGACCTGGCTCCTAGTGACTTTTGGCTTTTTCCAACAATGAAAGACACTCACCGTGGCCGCACATTCACCAGCCGTGCTGCTATTGCCTCAGCGATTTTCCAGTGGTCAAAACAGACTCCTAAAGAAGCCTTCGCCGCTGCCATGGAATCATGGCGTCAGCGTTGTGAAAAATGTGTACGTCTGCAGGGCGATTACGTCGAGAAGTAACGCCACTTTCATCGATTTCGGGTGAGTAGTTAATTAGAAAAAAAATCGGAGGCCTTAGAACTTGAATGCACCTTGTACATCGAGAGGTCAGTTCGTGCACAACAGCCTGCAGCGGCATCACTTCCGCAATTGTGGACGGCTAAGGAGGCAGCGTGACTCAGTATTTCTGCAGGGGAGATCCAACGACTTGTTGAGCCCATGCTACGTCCAGCTGTTGCTCAACGCTAGCCAAAAAGAAGGTCCTACAAATTAGGTATCACATGACTTCTGTCACCACAGTGTGTATACGAGTACACGCGCTAAATTTAAGTTTTCTGATAAGCACCTCAGTTCTTTAGAATTCTGATTTCGACGCGCCCATGTAACTGCTTAACTGATTTTTGTTAGCTCTCTTTTCACTTGAAGTAGCCGTTAGGATCGCTCCTTTGGTCGTGTAAATTAAAATTTCCCACAAAGGTATAAGATACATTAATTGCGGACGCTGTGAGTGATTGCTCCAAGTTGAACTAGGTGTTAAAATTCTTGTCATTATAATAATTAGCTCTGTAGCTGTGTAAGGGCATAGGCACTAACAGAGGTGTGGCATTTCTTGAAGAATGCTGTCACTAATTGATTGTCCGGATTTTAACGAAAATCCGTGTGGGTTTCGGCTGCAGTGCCTGAAGATTAAACTCTCTCTGTTCTGTATGCCACCACTGCCACTTCATCATCATCATCATCAGCCAATTCAATCATTAAATGATGTGGCCTCTTCGAGTCGTGGATTCAGGTAGGCTTTCAGAAGTCTTCTCCAAGTGGGACGGTCTTGGGCAGTTCTCTGCCAGGTGTTACCAGCGATCTTCTTGATGTCTTTGTCCCATCTGTCTGGTGGCCTTCCTCTAGGCCTCCGGTGCTCTCTCGGACTCCACTCCAGTACTAGCTTCGTCCATCTGTTGTCTTTTCTTCTTGCGACGTGCCCAGCCCACTGCCATTTCAAGGAACCTACTCTCTCTAAGATGTCATTAACCTTCGTCACAGACCGGATGTCATCTGCCCTTTTCCTGTCCTTTCTTGTATAGCCCAGCATTGATCTCTCCATAGCTCTCTGTGCTGTCCTAAGTTTCCCTTTTGTGAATGAGTTCAGTGTCCATGTCTCGCATCCGTACGTCATCACAGGAAGAATGCATTGATCAAATACTGCTTTCTTCAGATTTACTGGCATTTTTGATCTGAATACTTCTGAATTCTTCCCAAATGCTTGCCAACCAAGCTTGATGCGTCGATAGATTTCTGGTCTTATGTCTCCCTTCATATTTATAATCTGGCCAAGGTAGACATATTCACTGACCTCTTCTAGTAGACTGTCCTTGACTTTCACATATCCAGCTGGGACCCATTTGTTGGATATTACTTTTGTTTTGGAAAGGTTCATGTTCAAGCCAACCAGCTGACATTCCGATGCAAGATCTGTAACTAAGTTTTGGAGCTCTGCGAAGTCTTTGGCCAGTAAGGCAATATCATCAGCAAATCTCAAGTTGGTAAGCCTTCTTCCATTAATTCTAATTCCCTTACCTTCCCAGCTCAGCTTTGACATAGCCATTTCCAATACAGCAGAGAACAGTTTTGGGGAGATGGGATCGCCTTGCTTGACACCCCTCATGATGCGGAATTCTTGAGTTGATTCGCCGATGTTAACATAAGCTGAAGACTTCTCGTAGATTTTCCTGAGCACTTCAATGTATGCTGCTCCCACTCCTTGCTCACTCAAAGCTTGGAGGACAGCTACATGGCTAACGGAGTCAAATGCCTTTTCAAAGTCAACAAAGGCAATGCAGAGAGGCAGTTGGTATTCATTCGCTCTGCTTATCACTTCACTAACGGTCAGAATGTGGTCAATAGTGCTAAAATTGTTTCGGAATCCAGCTTGTTCTATAGGTTGGGCTGAGTCTAGGGTGGAACTAATTCGGTTTAACAAGATCTTTGTAAAAATTTTGTACAAAATTGAGAGCAAGCTGATAGGACGGTAGTTTTTAATATTGTGAATACTTCCTTTCTTGTGTATCAAAATAATCTTAGCCTTGTTCCACGATTGTGGGATTGAAGCACAGTGCAGGCAGGAAGTAAATACTTTTGCCAAGTGATTTATTGTTACCTCTCCTGCCAGTTTGAGGATGTCAACGCTGAGCTCATCATCACCCGGCACTGTTCCCTTCTTCATGCTATCTAGAGCACACTTGACTTCCGATGGGAGTATATCTGGAACACTAGATATATCATTTAAATTAGATACACTCAAATTTTCCCCTGCATTGCTATACAAATTGCTATAAAAGTCTCTGATGAACTTCAAAACCGCCTCCTTTTCAGTGATTCGACTGTCATTTCCATCGAGTGCGATAATCTGCTTTTTACCGATTGTGAGTTTGCGTTTGGCTGACTTTAAACTTGTCTTGTTCTCCAAGCTTGCTCGTAAGGTGTCTTCAGTGAATTTCTGTATGTCAGTTTTCATTTCTCTTCGCACTGCCTTACATAGTTCGGAATACGCCACCATGTCACGATCGGTTTGGATCTTCATTTCTCTCCTCTGTTGTAAAAGGGTTTCAGTTTTGGCACTGAATTTCTTTGGTTGTTTATTTTTTTGGCATAGGCCACCGACTTCTTGTGCACTTGAAACAATCATTTCCGCCAAATCACAATCTTTAGTTACGTGGAACTTGCTTTGGAGGACTTCTTGGAATTTAGAGGAATGTTCTTCCAGGTTTTTGAGGTTGATTACCCTTCTCTTCCCTTTCATAAGTTTACTCCTTTCATTTCTTACATTGAGTTCGACCCTTGCTCTCACAAGACGGTGATCACTTCCAGTGTTGAACTGATTTAGCACTGATACGTCTTTTACAATCTGCGGAATATTTGACAGAATAAAGTCTATCTCATTTTTGACACTGAAATTTGGGCTCCTCCAAGTCCATTTTCGGTCAGGGTGCTTCTTAAAGAACGTATTCATGATGGACATACTGGTGTACTCAGCGAACTGGACTAATCTCTCACCTCTATCGTTTCGGTCGTCAATCCCATAGTTGCCCACCACTGTGTCGCCTTGTTTCTTGGTGCCAACTTTTGCATTGAAATCGCCAATGACCATCTGGAAGTGACAATCGCTACCTTTTTTACAGGTGTTATCCAGACTTTCATAAAAGGATTCAATTTCTTCGTCAGGGTGACTTGAGGTGGGAGCGTACACCTGAACAATCTGTATTTTATACCTATTCGACACCTTCAGGACCATTCGAGCTGTCCTGCTGGAAGTTCCTTCTAAGACAGATACTCTATCAGCAATATTCTTGTTGATTAAGAACCCAACTCCATTGAGTTTTCCTTCTGGGTCGCCACAAAAGTAAAACAAGTTGCCAGAGCGCAAACGGAGACAGTCTTCCCCTTTTCGGCGAACTTCGCTTAAACCAACAATACTCCAGTTGATTTTTGTAAACTCTTTCTCGATCTCTTCTAGTCTATCGTTGCCTATTAGAGAGCGACAGTTATATGTACAGACGTGAAGAGTCTGTATCTTCTTCTCAGCACCACTTGGTGTTTGGGACATCAAAGTTGCTCCCACCCGGAGATCCGACTGTGGGGCTATTACTCCGGAAAATTTAACATTAATGTCACACAACATAACTCGAAGGTGAGAAGCATAATCGCCACGCTTGCTTCAGAACGGATTGGCGATATAATTTCCAGGCCGCCCCTGACATGGGGTACAGACACCTTTGGTAGGCCGCTCCACTAGAGTACAGACGCCACCACACTGCTAGTTTTGGTCCACCCCGGGTATTTCATTTCCCCGGTGCCACCCATATCTGGGAGGCTTTCCCCTATCCGCCACCTGGGGAGGCGCCCGATGGGGGACTAGCAACCCCACACGGGGTTGCTGTATGATAATTCTGCAACCGGCGACTGTGGTCGAGCGGTTCTGGCACTTCAGTCCGGAACCGCGCTGCTGCTTCGGTCGCAGGTTCGAATCTTGCCTCGGGCATGGATGTATGTGAAGTCCTTAGGTTAGTTAGGTTTAAGTAGTTCTAAGTTCTAGGGGACTGATGACCTCAAATGTTAAGTTCCATAGTACTTAGAGCCATTTGAACCATTTGAATAATTCTGCAACTTTGGTATAACTGAATGGTACTTGTGCTTTAGGTTGTATGCACTTGTAAGTTTTTTTAATGGTCCTGAAACTATTTGTGGACTAAGAGTAATTATTTGGCGTACCTGTGGGCATTAAGGGCCACAAGTGCGTGATATTGGTTTCAAGTTGACAATTCAGTAATGATATGTGACTTTGTGTCTGTCTGCTGGTTTTCAAAGAAGAATAAAATTGATTATTGTCTCCAGATTACTAACTGTATTATTGTAAATTTAAGTAAAGAAATTATTTGTATTCATTATGACAGTATTACAAGTTCTGTTCGTGCCTTTTTACGGGCCGCTGGAAAAAAATTTGTTGTCACTAATTTTTTTATTTACAAATAAACTAATCGTTATTTGTGGACTTTCTATAATTGGGAACCAGTACCTTCCGCTCCAACCTAGCTCCATGCAGCCTCAATCCTATCTGAGATGGAGTAAAATGGTTCAAATGGCTCTGAGCACTATGGGACTTAACTTCTGACGTCATCAGTCCCCTAGAACTTAGAACTACTTAAACCTAACTAACCTAAGGACATCACACGCATCCATGCCCGAGGCAAGATTCGAACCTGCGACCGTAGCGGTCACGCGGATCCAGACTGTAGCGCCTAGAACCGCTCGGCCACTCCGGCCGGCGAGATGGAGTAAGTAAAAAATCTAAAATATACGTTCATTTACAATTAATACCAAACTTGACACAAACATGAACTATGTACGCACTACTGTGCACACATAAGGTAATTCTTAGACTCCTGTTCCCATACAACATCAAACAGAAAACTGTTTATAACTTTTACTTGCAGAGGTGGCATTACCACACTAAATACATGCAGAAGTCAGATTTCATGTACCATGTTATTTGACGTTATTAATGGCATATTGGCTATAGAAAAATTGTCAGTGCAGTGGGAGGAGCAGACCACCAACAAATCCTATATGTCCGAATTAAATCGTACTCGGTCAAAAAAAAATTTTCAGGCGATTGTCAACGGCATCGATATACATGGAGAAATGTATGGTAAACACTGTGCCATCGTACAATATGTTTATTCACAAACTGTTTCGATCATTGATCATCTTCACAGTAGTAAAGTATTGGGACAATTTCACATGTCGTACATGCTATTTAAGCACGGAAGATGCCGTAGCTGACGTGAAAAAAAAAAAAGTTTTAAAAATGAAATCATGTGACAGCAGTACGTGCGCAGCACCAATGTTCAGGCATAGCACCATTGTTGAGCCTGAACAAAGGTGCTGTGCACTCATTGTTGTCACAAAGTTTTATTTTTCAATACTTTCTATTTACTTAAGCCGGTATTACGACGCGAAGTATCTTTTTCTGGTGTTTGCACGCCAGTCATGGCATCTTCTCTGCTTAAACATAATGTATGACATGTGAAGTTGTCACGACATTTTTCTATTGCGAAGACGATCAATGATCGAAACCGGTTGTGGAAAAATATATTGTAAGACAGCATAGTCTTTACCATGCATTTCTCTACGTAAATTGTACTTGATTAGTAATTTAACTTTTCCTGGTTGCTGGAAAGGTACTGAAAATTTAGGGAGATCTGTTAAGAGCTAAAGATGTATGGTCAAACAGGTATTTGAGCGCATTATCCCTGAATATCAGTCCACTGTCTTACCACCGCTGTAGCCAACTCTCAGCATTCCCGACAATTTACTGCTCCAGCACTTACTGCACGGCATTTGGATAAAGAGGAAAGAACCTTAGCAACCGCTTGCTTCTATCGTTTTTATATAAGATTAATAAATTGCAAAACTCTAGTATTTGAAAAAAAAAATAATAATTTTGAAAGAGCAGTTCATTAACATATAAACTGGTATGATATTGCTACAAGAAATACGGAAAAAGAAAACACGCAGATCAAACAAACCAACTCAAGTGTTTTACTACAGAGAAATACAAAGTCCGCGAGAAAAATGTATACACTCATTGTCAGGCTCTATCGAGATATCGGTATTGTCGTCATATTTGAGTTAGGAGCATGGAGGTATAAGGAGAGGAGATGCCATGACGTCACAAACTTGAAGCCGACAGAAACCGAGCTCCGCCATTGCAGTTTGGTCAGAAGACTCGTTTCCGATTGTGCTACTGTGTAGAGCTGCTGAAGGTTTTTTCATTTTAAAATGCCGGTTTGCGTTGTTTACGGGTGTACTAACCGTTGGAATAGTGCTACCAAGTTAAAACGAATCACGTTCCATGCGTAAGTCGTTTATATT
Source organism: Schistocerca cancellata (assembly GCF_023864275.1). NCBI lineage: Eukaryota > Metazoa > Arthropoda > Insecta > Orthoptera > Acrididae > Schistocerca > Schistocerca cancellata. The sequence continues at coordinate 115,585,531 of NC_064632.1, forward strand.
CGTGAGATGTGCGGCCTTGTTTACGTTTCGTGAAACTGTTTTCTTCTTATTTTATTTCAGATTTCCGATCAATGAAGCTCGTAGGGCTCTGTGGGTTCATATGCTTATTTTTCTTGACAAAGCACAAACGACGTTTGTATTTACAAATGAAATTTTGTATAAGTGTGTAAACGAGTAAGAAATATCATCCGGTATGTAAACTAGCATAGCTTTCGGGTTCTGCTTTCAGTTTACATCGACACAAATACAGTAAAAGGTGATTTGAGTTTGAAAAGAGCTTTGTACACTGTTATTTTTCATCATTCGAAGTTCGTATCCAAAAGAAACACTTGAGTTAACGAGACCAAATCAGTTGTATTGCTGGGGCAAAAACGCATTAACAACAAAACGAAAACACCTGAAAAAGCTATTCTGACGTTGTGTTATGCAAGTAAACATTGTAACACTCATCATCTGAAATTATTTCGCAGACATAACGTTAAATATGAACACGCAATTCTAACAAGAGCTCTGTCACTGTTTTGACCAACCAAACATGGCGGCCCACCGGCTTCAAACAGACGTACAGCAGACGGCCATAGTGCCATCTCCCCTCCTTATACCTCCATGGTTAGGAGCGTGTTGTAGTACGGTCTTTGGCTCAACAGATGTTAGTATTTTCATCACGTTATTGAGAAAACAAGATGGCTGGAGCACACTTGACATTCGAGCAACGTAAATATATTGTGAAGTGGTTTTTCAAGTTTGATAATGCCGTTGAAGTGCAACGTCAGTGGAGGCGGGAGTTTGAAAAAGAACCGCCAACCTGCCTAACAATTAAATGCATCACTGAGAAGTAGGAATTGCAATGAACTATTTGTTATACTCACAAAGGAATATCAGGAAGACACCGTACAGCTACAAGTACTGCTTCGTCGGTTCCCGTGTTAGAGAAGTTTGTTAATTCTCCACAGAAGTCTGCTACGCAATGTGCACGTGAAGTGGGTGTTAGCAGTACATGTGTACGAAGAAGCCTGAAAGCTATAAAGTGGAAAATTTACATTCCACGATTACTGCACGCGATTATTGATGATGATCCTGGGCGCAGAGTGTGGTGTCACCGCCAGACACCACACTTGCTAGGTGGTAGCTTTAAATCGGCCGCGGTCCATTAGTACATGTCGGACCCGCGTGTCGCCACTGTCAGTAATTGCAGACCGAGCGCCACCACACGGCAGGTCTAGAGAGACGTACTAGGACTCGTCCCAGTTGTACGACGACTTTGCTAGCGACTACACTGACGAAGCCTTTCTCTCATTTGCCGAGAGATAGTTAGAATAGCCTTCAGCTAAGTCCATGGCTACGACCTAGCAAGGCGCCATTAACCATTTCTAGAGAGAGTCTCACTTGTATCATCCAGAATGCTGTATACAAATGATGGGTTAAAGTTAAGTATTCCAGCAGCTACGTACTTTTCTTTATAGCATTCATTACGTATCCTGTTTCAGACCTAACGCCAGCCGGCGTGTGTAAACGCGTGCCTTTCGGTTACCCGTCACTGTGGACTGGCTGTCTTGTCAGTCCACAACACAGAGTGCAATTTTGCGAATGGTGTTAGCAAATGGTCACAGTCTGTGACGAAGGCAGTGTGGAGTGACGAGGCACATTGAAATTTAATAGAACCGTGAATCGGTATATCAGTGTGTAGACCTACTGGGCACCGGAAAATTCGAATGTTTATTTGGATAAAGCGGTCGATCTACCAGGGGTTCATGTGTGGTGTGGACTATCATCTAGGGCTTAGTGGAATCTTTTTCTTTTATGTTACTGTCACTGGAGAAGTGTACTTGTAAATTTACGCTTATCAATTTTGCCAGTTATACATGCGCTTTATGGAGCTAATGAACAGATATTCCGCCAACAGGATGGGGCGCCACCACACTATCACCTAGCTGTACGAGCTTTCCTGGATGGCAATTTTTCGGGGCATTCGATTCGACGAAGAGAGCCAATTGAGTCGCCTCCACGGCCGCCAGATCTAACACCTGTAGACTTTTACTTGTGGGGAACTGTGAAAGATAACGCCTATAGACGTAAGCCACGCACACTGGAGGAACTTCGCCAAGTGATTACAGCGACATGTGCAGCGATCTCCACTATAACATTGACTGATGTAGTTGCGGCGACTGCTCGTCGTCCTGTTATGTGCATAGCCGCCAACGGTGAGCATTCTGAACATTTAAAGTAACCGTGTGCTAAACTGAAGGTTCTACAGCATGCATGATCAATTATTAAACATAAAATAAACACATAACTAACACTTTTCGTTCCTTAAAGTGTGTATACATTTTTCTGGCGGACTCTGTAGAGAGGGGTACAAATATTGGATATCCGTCTTTGATATACAAGAAATTGTTTTTAAAAAAAAACGATGTTGATGGAAGAGCCCAGCTTCTGTAAAAGGTAACCATACACTGTCTGGTCGAAAGTATCAGGAACCACGTTTAATACGGAATTGGCCATTAGATGTTACGAGAGGCGGACCCGCCAGTGAAAAAAAAAAAAAAAAAAAAAAGGCGGGAAGCATTGTGTTCTCAGTGGAGGATCTGGAAACGAGTAGTTTCGTTCGATGAATCACTCTACACCCTCTAGCAATCCGATGGAAAAGTTTGGGTTTGGTGAGTGCCTGGAGCAAGTTTTTTGCCGCCATTTGAAGTACCAACTCTGAAGTACGGATGAGGTGGTGTTACGGTATGACGGTGCTTTTCATGGTTATGGTGTATTCACCATATTGTGCTTAGGAAAACGCTTAATGCGGTAGGATATGAACACATTTTACCGCAGTGTGTACTGCAAAGAGGAACACTCCTTGAGCAGTGATTGCCTGTATCAGTATGACAATGCACCATGTCATAAAGCAGCATCTCTGAGGCAGAGCTTTGTGTACAATAATATTTCTGAAGTGTACTGGCCTGCCCATAGTTAGGAACTAAACCCGATCGAATACCTCTGAAATGAGTTAGAACAACGGCTCCAGACCCAAGCATATAACCTTACTACCTTCTCTGGTTTTGGGTCCTGAGGAGTAATGGGCTGTCATTCCTTCAGACATTCATACCTCTTACTGAATGTGTCCCCAACAGCGTTCAAGCCACCATAAAGGTGGACACGCTCCATGTTAATGTCCACTAACAGATGTCCGGATACCTTTGATCAGATAGTGCACTTTACTACTTCTTGTTCTGAAGAAAAAAGAATAACACGAAAAATAATTAATGTACGCTACTGGCCATTAAAATTGCTACACCAAGAAGAAATGCAGATGATAAACGGGTATTCATTGGACAAATATATTATACTAGAACTGACACTGATTACATTTTCACGCAATTTGGTTGCATAGACCCTGAGAAATCAGTACCCATGAGAGGCACCCACATGCCTTGCTCATACTGTGGCATCAAGCACTCAGGCCTGCAAGATGAGTGGTCTGCCAAGCGAGTGGACTCATTCTTATTTAGCGAGTAACATGAACTCTAGTACTCACAATTAAGATACAAATTTTTCTCCTATTTGAATATTACGCAACGGAAACGGAAACGCACATCTGACTATTAGCAATTTACACAACTCTGACTGTTCACTACGCACTGGCAATACCACATTTTCTTTCTTATTTAACGGCTTTGATCAACACGTGGCCATCGCACTGAATATGAATGGCGCACACATTATAAATTCTGGGTATCATGACAACATACTGTTCGAAGGAAAAGGTCACCAATCTTTTTCTTTTCACTATCTTATTTATTCCGATAAATTCGATAACCTAAACACACAAATTCGATAACCTACATACAACAATAACACATGAGAAATTCCGCCCAGTGGGCATGGCTTTACATTGGTGATTCTCTATCCTATGGTCTCTTAATTATTTAACGCTACAATGCACTTTCTTCGACACTCACACCCATCATCACGAAAATTTCCTCCAGACCGAGTGGTACAAAAAGGAACATGCATAACCCACTGCCTCTGAAACTATCTTGTTACTCTCCCATGCCAACCACACATACTTATATTACATGAAATACATCACACTGGCAACATGCAATACAAAGAATAGTTACAACGTTATAATCACATCACTTTCAGCTTTCCCACTTCAATTAGTATTTATCACTGTTTCACACGACACTGCGCCACTTCGTAACTTTTCTTTCCTACTATGAACTCTGGAGGATATATGCACGTCTTCCTGTGCAATGCAAGCCAAGTGGCGTTGCTGGATAGACGGCTGACTCAACTTGCTTCTCTCTCAGAGTATTATAGTTTGAATCAAGCGTCACACGGAAACATAACACGCAAAGTAGTATTAAGAACATATTCATCACACAGGCGAGTCCTCAACTGATACCATGGACGAGTACTTATCCTTTGTATCATACACAGATTGAGACTCACACAGTACTCACCACGTGGAAGTACTCGTCTCTAATTTCAAGTCCTGCACACGCCATTTCTTAAATATTTCCAACTTATAGTACACACGCCAGTAATTCAGCTTAACTTCTGCACTCGGAAGTATTTCAACTTATTGCTACACGTGGTTTCATCGTGACCGTTGGTCACTTCCGAAGATTACTACGATCCCCTTAATATTTGCTGCATGACATTTAATTCTCCCCACAAAAGTTCCTGAAATAGAGAAATTATTTCAAAATGGTTCAAATGGTTCTGAGCACTATGGGACTTAACTTCTGAGGTCATCAGTCGCCCAGAACGTAGAACTAATTAAACGTAACTAACCTAAGAACATCACACACGTCCATGCCCGAGGCAGGATTCGAACCTGCCACCGTAGCGGTCGCTCGTTTCCAGACTGCAGCGCCTAGAACCGTATGGCCACTCTGGCCGGCGAGAAATTATTATTCCAAACTACTCTTAAATATTCCACATGCATACCATTCTATCCACTCTTTTGTCTTTACAGGGCACACCGAAGACAGGTCTTAACAACACTAGATCCAGCGCCAGAATACGGAAAACATGGCCGTTCTTCAGGTCATCTCGCACCTCTGTCGAAGTGTGGGAGCACCTTGCTACCGTATTGGTCAGCCACATTTCATGCGCTCAAAGCTCAGGTAAATTTCATCTCTTTGGTTCCATCACAGGTGACCAAAGGACCGTCTCAAAGATGATCATATATTCACATTCACTATCTGCGGATACCAGACGACCATACATTCATTCATTTCGCAGATCTCACCAAAGTGGATATAGGGATTTATTTTGTGGGAGTGCACATGTGATCAATTAAATAAATAAATTGTCCTTTCCTACACTGGTACCCGGCTTCGGTGTATTAAGTAAAATTGAGTTATTATTACAAAAAATATGTTATGACAGGAATAACGAAGAATGATGTACCTATTTTCAATGTCGGGCGGTACTGTACCCTTTCACCCAGAACAACCACCTCCGGCCGTAATAACGGCCATGATACGCCTGGGCATTGAGTCAAACAGAGCTTGGATGGCGTTTACAGGTACAGCTCCCCATGCAGCTTCAACACGATACCACAGTTCATCAAGAGTAGTGAGTGGCGTATTGTGACGAGCCAGTTGCTCGGCCACCATTGACCAGACGTTTTCAAATGGCGCGAGATCTGGAGAATGTGCTGGCCAGGGCAGCAGTCGAACATTTTCTGTATCCAGAAAGGCCCGTACAGGACCTGCAACATGCGGTCGTGCATATTCCTGCTGAAATGTAGGGTTTCACAGGGATCGAATGAAGGGTAGAGCCACATGTCGTAACACATCTGAAATGTAACGTCCACTGTTCAAAGTGCCGTCAACGCGAACAAGAGGTGACCGAGACGTGTAACCAATGGCACCCCATACCATCACGCCGGGTGATACGCCAGTATGGCGATGACGAATACACGCTTCCAATGTGCGTTCACTGCGGTGTCGCCAAACACGGATGCGACCATCATGATGCTGTAAACAGAACCTGAAATGTTTTGCCATTCGTGCACCCAGGTTCGTCGCTGAGTACACCATTGCAAGCGCTCCTGTCTGTGATGCAGCGTCAAGGGTAATCGCAGCCACGGTCTCCGAGCTGATAGTCTATGCTGCTGCCGACGTCGTTGAAATGGGTTCAAATGGCTCTGAGCACTATGGGACTTAACATCTATGCTCATCAGTCCCCTAGAACTTAGAACTACTTAAACCTAACTAACATAAGGACAGCACACAACACCCAGCCATCACGAGGCAGAGAAAATCCCTGACCCCGCCGGTAATCGAACCCGGGAACCCGGGCGTGGGAAGCGAGAACGCTACCGCACGACCACGAGATGCGGGCGACGTCGTTGAACTGCAAGATCTCAAGTTAATGTAAGTGCGAGATAACCCATTGCAAATATGAAATGCTGGTACATTAATAGCCAGTGTAAGTGTCAGAATGTTGAATGCAAACGTGCAAATGTACATGTACTGTGTTGTACAGGTACTGGATGTCAGTTTGTGGGATGGATTTACATGCCTGTTGCACCTGATTGGTCAAGACAGGGATTTAATTCTGTTTGTGGATAATGCTGGAGTTGTCATCTGATGATGTCCCTATGTGCTCGATTGGAGACAGGGCAAGACAACTTGTCCACACTTTCTATAGCATGTTGAGTTACAACAGTGTTGTGTAGGCGAGTGTTATCCTGTTGGAAAATACTCCCTGGAATGCTGTCCATGAATGGCAGCTCAACATGTCGAATCTCCAGACTGACTGATAAATTTGTAGTCAGGATTCGTGGTATAACCACGAGAGTGCTCCAGCTGTCATACGAAAGTGCACCCCAGACCATAACTCGAGGCCAAACACGCATACGACCATCATTGGCACCAAGGCAGAAGCGACTCTCATCGCTGAAGACGACACGTCTCCATTCGTCCCTCCACTCACGCCTGTCGCGACACCACTGGAGGCGGGCTGCACGATGTTGGGGCGTGAGCGAAAGACGGCCTAACGGTGTGCGGACCGTAGCCCAGCTTCATGGAGACGGTTGCGAATGGTCCTCGCCGATACCCCCAGGAGCAACAGTGTCCCTAATTTGCTGGGAAGTGGCGGTGCGGTCCCCTACGGCACTGCGTAGGATCCTACGGTCTTGGCGTGCATCCGTGCGTCGCTGCGGTCCGGTCCCAGGTCGACGGGCACGTGCACCTTCCGCCGACCACTGGCGACAACATCGATGTACTGTGGAGACCTCACGCCCCACGTGTTGAGCAATTCGGCGGTACGTCCACCCGGCCTCCCGCATGCCCACTATACGCCCTCGCTCAAAGTCCGTCAACTGCACATACGGTTCACGTCCACGCTGTCGCGGCATGCTACCAGTGTTAAAGACTGCGATGGAGCTCCGTACGCCACGGCAAACTGGCTGACACTGACGGCGGCGGTGCACAAATGCTGCGCAGCTAGCGCCATTCGACGGCGGTTCCTGGTGTGTCCGCTATGCCGTGCGTGTGATCATTGCTTGTACAGCCCTCTCGCAGTGTCCGGAGCAAGTATGGTGGGTCTGACACACCGGTGTCAATGTGTTCTTTTTTCCAGGAGTGTATATTTGAAATGAACAATTTGGAACAGTTCGTTGTGTGACTGTGGTGGCAGCTGCTGCTGCTGCTGAGATTGTTGCTGCAGATGCAGTACGATGCACCAGAGTTATACATCGAACATGATGGTCTCGCCTTTCAGTATGGCGCTTGGCCGTCCGGAAGCCGATTTTCCCGCGCCTGTACATTCTTGTGAGCACTTTTGCCAGCAATCGTACAGTGGCTACATTCCTAGCAAGTGTTTATGCAATTTCGCAGAAGTAACATCCAGTTTTTCCTAGCCCTTTTACACTACCTCGTTCAAACTCTGTGAAGTGTTGATAATGACGTCTTTGACGCCTTGAAAGCATTCTTGACTAACATCAGTTCACCACGTCCACTCTCATACGTAACTTACGCTCACAACCGTTACAGCGTATATTTAAAGCAAACCTTATTCCCAACTTCATAGCCGGCTGAGGCGCTACAGTCTGGAACCGCGCGACCGCTACGTCGCAGCTTCGAATCCTGCGTCGGACATGGATGTGCGTGATGTCCTTAGGTTAGTTAGGTTTAAGTAGTTCTACGTTCTAGGGGACTGATGACCTCAGAAGTTGTCCCATAGTGCTCAGAGCCATTTGAACCATTTGAACCATTTGAACCCAACCTCATATTTGCGCTATTGCCTCCACCCTTATGCTATCACGTGAAATTTGAATAGTCATCGTCGTTCACACATAGAAACACGCCTACCAACATCCGTCATGTCGCATAAAATATATGCATGACGAAATGCATATATATATATCATGTTGAAAGTACATCGCCATTCTGTCATGCAGTGAAACATCTTGTAGTAGCATCGGTAGAACATTACGTAGGAAATCAGCACACATTGCACCATTTACATTGCCATCGATAAAATGGGTCAATTATCATTCCTCCCATAATGCCGCACCATATATTAACCAGCCAAGGTCGCTGATGTTCCACTTGTCGCAGCCATCGTGGATTTTCCGTTGACCAATAGTGCATATTATGCCGGTTTACGTTACCGCTGCTGGTGAATGACGCTTCGTCGCTAAATAGAACGCGTGCAAAAAATCTGTCATCGTCCTGTTATTTCTCTTGCGCCCAGTGGCAGAACTGTACACGATGTTCAAAGTCGTTGCCATGCAATTCCTGTGCATAGAAATATGGTACGGGTGCGGTCGATATTGATGTAGCATTCTCAACACTGACGTTTTTGAGATTCTCAATTCTCGCGCAATTTGTCTGCTACTGATGTGCGGATTAGCCGCGACAGCAGCCAAAACACCTACTTGGGCATCATCATTTTCTGCAGGTCGTGGTTGACGTTTCACATGTGGCTGAACACTTCCTGTTTCCTTAAATAACGTAACCATCCGGCGAACGGTCCGGACACTTGGATGATGTCGTCCAGGATACAGAGCAGCATGCATAGCACACACCCCTTGGGCATTTTGATCACAATAGCCATACATCAACACGATATCGACCTTTTCCGCAATTGGTAAACGGTCCATTTTAACACGGGTAATATATCACGAAGCAAATACCGTCCGCACTGGCGGAATGTTACGTGATACCACGTACTTATACGTTTGTGACAATTACAGCGCCATCTATCACAAAGCGAAAAAAGTGGTCCAACTAAAACATTGATATTTCTTTGCGTACTACACGAATATGTAAAAAAAAGCGCAGTTGATATCCGTTTGACCTATGGCAGCGCCATCTAGCGGGCCAACCATAGCACCATCTGGTTTCCCCCTTCAAGCCAGAGGAGTTTCGTTCTTTGTAGTTTTTTCGTTTGATGCTTATTTCGTGAGATATTTGGCCGGTCACTACCGATGGACCACCCTATATATATATATATATATAATCTCCTGACACTTCTGATATAATTTACACACCATCGACTTACGTCACACTTTGAGTGTACACTTCGCCACTTTTTTTATAAACACTGTCACTACTTTCTCCTTGATGTCGCCAATAAATTTAATAGCGTTAATATCAAGCCGTCACGGCTGCATACGTGGACATTCTCCACGATCATTTTCCATTTTTGGACAGCCGTACCACTATGAACTGGAACGTGGCTGTACCCAGTCTCGTGACACAGTTCCCGCTACAGTCTTGTGGACAGTTCGCTCTGTCTTGTAATACTGTCACCAGCAAAGCAGACAAGCCTAATGCTAAAATAAATTACTTTTCGAACGGCCGTCTTTGGAGCGTACAAGCGCACCACAAGAAAGAGCCGCCGTTGGAAGTCTTCACTACAGGAAGCTAGCTGCGGTCACAAATACTCTTCGCATTAGTGGCCGACTCGTTTACAGAAACAAACCGCCGGATGTTGTTTTTAACCTCGGCTAACCGACAGCAAATGAGCTATAATGAATTGTCCACAGGCAGCGCATGTTGCCACCGCCCACTCTCCCGGGAAGCTATCGGCGTCAGATCTACAAGCTGTCCCGGAGGCGTCGAAGACCGCCCCACAAATGCAATAATAATTACAAAGAGCGGAGCGCTTAAATATCGCTTAGCGGCCCTATCGGCTGATGCCATCTCGCATTTGCGGCATCTGTTGTTGCCTCTACTGGCCCTCGCGCTTTCACTGCGGGTCACCCAAACTACCGACCGACGAAAAGAAACAAACGCCATTCTGTTCTGCTTTCTGTAAATAAAGCTCCGTTGTCACAAAATGTCATCCATGAGGAGAGAGATTTGATCAGTAGGCAAACAGCCCTGTGGGATAATATGAAATGGAGGGAGCAGTTTCGGTTCATATTTAGCTGAGCTTGGATTACCTAGTGTAGAAATTATGACTGATGACATACTTTCCTTTGTATAGGCCTTTTCTATATTGACTGAATGTTTTTTGACTGTCAGTCAAGTTCACAATTCCACTTTTGACCTCAGCGTAATATTGTTTTCATATCCCCATTCACGAATGGCCTACATTCATTATCTCTCGAATATCTCATATTACAAAGCCAATGGCACCGGAAGATCATATACTGGGTGATCAAACAGTCAGTATAAATTTGAAAACTGAATAAATCACGGAATAATGTAGATAGAGAGGTAGAAATTGACACACATGCTTGGAAGGATATGGGGTTTTATTAGAACAAAAAAAACACAAAAGTTCAAAAAATGTCCGACAGATGGCGCTTCATCTGATCAGAATAGCAATAATTAGCATAACAAAGTAAGACAAAGCAAAGACGATGTTCTTTACAGGAAATGCTCAATATGTCCAACATCATTCCTCAACAATAGCTGTAGTCGAGGAATAATGTTGTGAACAGCACTGTGAAGCATGTCCGGAGTTATGGTGAGGCATTGGCGTCGGATGTTGTCTTTCAGGATCCCTAGAGATGTCGGTCGATCACGACACACTTGCGACTTCAGACAACCCCAAAGCCAATAATCGCACAGACTGAGGTCTGGGGACCTGGGAGGCCAAGCATGACGAAAGTGGCGGCTGAGCACACGAACATCACCAAACGACTCGCGCAATAGATCTTTCACGCGTCTAGCAATATGGTGTGGAGCGCCATCCTTCATAAACATCGTACGTTCCAGCAGGTGTTTATCAGCCAGGCTGGGGATGATGCGATTCTGTAACATATCGGCGTACCTCTCACCCGTCATGCGCAGTCACTGACGTTTTGCTGTCCAGCGCCATCTGTAGGACATTTTGTGAACTTTGTTTTTTCTTCCTGGTTCTAATAAAACTACAGCTGTTGTTGAGGAATAATGGTGGACATATTGAGCATTTCCTGTAAAGAACATCATCTTTGCTTTGTCTTACTTTGTTAAGCTAATTTTTGTTATTCTGATCAGATGAAGATCTGTCGGACATTTTTTGAACTTTTGCATTTTTTTGATTCTAATAAAACCCCATGTCATTCCAAGCATGTGTGTCAATTTTTACCTCTCTATCTACATTATTCCGTGGTTTATTAAGTTTTCAAATTTATACTGACTTTTTGATCACCCGGTACTATGTGATTCAATTAAATGTTCACCACAAATGATTCAGGAATTGTCGTATTTACTGCTTTCACACAGATAAATGGTAAGAAAGTCACCACTCAAAGACTTAAAGATCTGTCAGATCCATATAAATTAATGAGATACACTCTGAGACGAAAAAAGATGGAGCCCTGATGACCAGCGAGACGTCTGGAGACGCCCCAGGTAGCGTTGTGACGCCAACCTGAGTGTCGCCCGCCACACGACCCGACAACCACGCGTGATGGTCAGGGGTGCCATTGTATTTTATAGCATGACCCCTTTGGTCGTCACCCGCGGCAGCCTTATAGCACAGCGTTCCGTCGACGATATTCTACGACCCGTTTTGTTGCCCGTCATAGCAAGCCATCCTGGGTTTACATTTCAGCAAGATAATGTTCACCCGCGCTCGGCGAGGGTACCTACTGCTTGACTTCGTGTTTGCCAAAGCCTATCATGTCCCCGAATCTCTCCGCAACCGAAAACGTTTGGAGCATTATGGGCAGGGCCCTCCAACCAGCTCAAGATTTTCACGATGTCACGAGCCAGTTGGAAAGAATTTGCCACCATATCCCTCAGGACATCCAACAATTCCGTCAGTCAGTGCCAAGACGAATAGCTACCTGCATAATGGCCAGAAGTGGACCAACTTATTACTGCCTTTTTCAATTTTTGAAGCTCTTCCTCTTGAATAAATTATCCATTTTTTTCTGATATCATAATTTTGTTTGTCTGTGCTTGTACGTCACTGAAATGCCCTGCTTAACCCGCAGGACAGGACAGGTAGAATAAATTGTGGAAAGGGGCCAAAATAAGGGGCTGTCAGTTACACTCGAACATACAGCTTTATTATTTGATCAGACATTACAAGAGCCCGAAAAATTTTTTAAACACATAGCTTTAATCTATGGGACTTAATTACCGGCTGAAAGCCACTTTAATTTAGAAACGGCTGAAGGCCAATAACTTAAAACGCAAGCATAATCATAAATTTAAAAGGCAATCCTTATCTTAAAACAGTTCTTTACTTAGGCTGAAGTAAATAAGTTAAATTCAAATCGGGTGAAGGCCGTATACTTAAAAATCCAAAACATTAATTTTATTCAATACCAAAGCCCTTACATGTAACAGTTCTTTAATTTAGGCTGAAGGCTTTAAGAAAAAACAACAGAAACTCAAACCAGCTGAAGGCCGAATACTTAAAAATTCAATAGGTTGTAGTAAACAAGTTAAATTCAAATCGGCTGAAGGCCGAAGACTTAAAAATTCAAAACAAAATTTTAAATGCCAAAGGGCTTACCTGAAACAGTACTTTAAACTAGGCTGAAGGCCTTAAGAGTAAACCAACTCTAATTTAAAACACAAAACCGGCTAGAAGCCATGCAAGTACCAAGAACAAGAATTATTTTTAAAAAAATAGGTAGTCTACACAAGGGCACCCAAATGTTCGAGGATTTGCTATTGTACTGTTGGGCAGTTGGATGTGAAGAGCGCGTAGCGTTGCGCAGTTGGAGGTGAGCAGCCAGCAGTGGTGGATGTGGGGAGAGAGATGGGAGAGTTTTGAGAGCGGACGATCTGGACGTGTGTGCGCCAGAAAAAGGAAAATTGTAAAGATGGCTGTCAAGAATTGATAGATATATAAATGATGACTTTTGAACATTATTAAGGTAAATACATTGTTTGTTCTCTATCAAAATCTTTCATTTGCTAACTATGCCTATCAGTAGTTAAAATCTTTTATTTAGCTGGCAGTATTCGCGCTCGCTGTATTGCAGTAGTTCGAGTAACGAAGATTTTTGTGAGATGAGTGATCATGAAAGGTATAGGTAATTGTTAGTCAGGGACATTCTTTTGTGGGGTTATTGAAAGTCAGATTGCGTTGCACTAAAAAAATATTGTGTGTCAGTTTAGTGATCAGAATAAGTAAAGAGAGAAATGTCTGAGTACGTTCAGTTTTGCTCAGGTGTTTGAAAATCAAATAACGTAAGAGGTTTACCAGCACAGTAATTCATAAATTTTCGAAAGGGGACGTTCCAAATCCTGTACCGAATGCAAACAGTAAAGACGCACGCGTGAACGTTTTCTTAAAACCTTCCACACTGTCATCTTTGGCAGCTGAAGTTCAAGACCTGCTTTCCGAACAAGCTTATTAGGACTACGGAGGTGAGGTTCTCTACCATGGTCCGTATCAACTTCAGGTACTTTTGGTTGTCCGGTGCTTTCCTCTTTACGAACACATCCCTTCGTTTCGAATGACTATACAATAGGCGGAATTTTAAACCAAACGTACCTCGAGCTGAAATTATATATGCTCTCTTAATAAACAGCAGAACACAAAACGCTTTATGCTCGGGAGCTCCATTTTGTACATATGGAACTGCAACCGGAAAACAACAAAGCAGTACTTGCGCATGCACTTACACATAACTGTCTGAGGTATTATTTAATTGTGAACTCGACCCAACACTCTACAACGCTTACAGCTATTAAATTTTTTAGCTGTGAAATTCTTTTATGGACACACTGTATATGGTATATCTGTCCCTATCGTTTGTAAATGCTTCCCTCTCGCTCTCACCTACGTTTCCTGCTTCTGTCACTGACAGCCCTGCAGTCATATAACTGAGCGAAAACAATATAGTTTCGCCTTTGTTCTTAAGTTTGTGCCTATTCATAGAGCCACATGTTCAGCAGTTATTTGTTGTTGTGAGGTTCTTGTGTACAGCAACGGAGAAAATAACAAACAGGGGAACTATGAATTTTATAAACGCGGTTCATCTATGGCCAGAGTTATGGGACGTCGAACGTAAAGTAGCGTACCGGCAAACGCGTAGCCGAGCGGACGAGCTAGCGGAGGTTCCAGAGCAGCAGTCGTCTCATACAAAGTAATTTAGTTTACTTTTTTTCTCACGGGTTTCTGCAAACGAGTGAACTATAGATGCGAATTTTGCTGTGCAGACTAGTGGTTAGCAAATTACTGTAATTTTTGTTTTTGGGTAAATCTTGGTACATATCCTTGTGTAAGGCGGCCTCCTACTGTAATTTTCCCGCCCTCAGACCGCCTCCACGTCACGCCACTAAGTCTAAATCTCGTGCTGGTGCACAGCACATAGTTTAAATTAGTGCATTCTAGTCTGCGTACTTATCACTTGCAGTGGTTTTCGAGTGAGCAGAGTTTCTAGTAACAGGTAACTGTAGATACATCCACTTCTTTACAGAAATTTATTTCTGTTTAACAGTTTGCCCTCTCAGGGCACAGTGAGAAATATGCAGAGCAGTTTTTAATGTTTCTTTATTCTCCTCGTTATATTTTGCGTACGTTCCAAACTCAGAAGTACCATCTCATATCTTATATATATACGTTTACACACTACGATGTGGCTAGGGACTGTGCTTGTTGTGAGCGGACACAAGGAGAATTGTCTGCTGTCCGTAAATAGCGGGAAGCAGCGTCGGCTTCCGTCACCATGGTTTTGGTTAATGCTCAATGCTGGGAACGTGACCTGCGACACTTTTGGTGCCGTTGGAATCCCCTGGTGACCCGGGCGTCGCTGCATCTTCTGATACGCAACATCTCGCCGGTTCATCCTCACTCGAGAGAGGGTGGCAGACGGTGGTGGGTTCTCGTATCACTGGGCGGAAGGCGAAGGAGGGAGCAGGCCGCCGGATGGTTCCCTACGCCTTAAAAACAGGTATGAGGTTCTACCCAGTGTTGTTGATAACTCTGAGCCAGCACGGGATGCCTCTTCTCTTGAGCCAGCGGCCGAATTTTCTGCTCAGTCCGGACAAGGGCAGAGGGTGGGTATGCTTGTCATTGTGAGCTCCAATGTTAGGCAGGTGATGGAGCCCCTCAGGTAAACAGCCGGAATGGCGGGAAAAAATGCCAGTGTGCACTTGGTCTATCTGCTATCCAGTGCACTTGGTGCAACCGGCAGCGTGTAGTGGCACATTTCGGTACGAATGACGCCTGCCACTTCGGTTGTAAGGGCATCCTCGGTTCATTTCGGCGGATGGCTGATTTGGTGAAGGCAACTAGCATCGCACGTGGACTGCAGGCTAAGCTATTTCTAGAACTGTACCCAGGGTTGATCGCGGTCCTCTGGTTCGAAGCAGAGTGGAAGGTCTAAACTAGACGCTCAGACGGCTCTGCGACGGTATCGGATGAGAATTTCTCAACCTCCGCTATGGGGTACAGAATTGTAAAGGTCTCCTTCGTAGGTCAGGGGTGGCCTACACGCAGGAAGTAGCTACTAGGGTAGCAGGGTACGTGTGGCGTGCACGTGGGACTTTTTAAATAAGAGAAACCATTCCTTGGGATTAAACGCGATTTGACTGATAAATTAGCCACAATGTCCTCAGAGAACGTTCGTCGTCGCAGATCAGAGAAAGAAAAGATTAATATGATTTTAGTAAACTGCAGGAGCATCCAAGGAAAGGTCCCGGAATCAGTATCGCACTGAAGGTATAATGCACGTTAAAACCAGACGTTAATGACAATGAAATCCCAAGTTCAGATTGTAATATTTATCGTAAGATTAGGTTAGTCGCCAATGATAGCGGCGTGTTTGTTGCAGTAAAGAATTCGAAAAAATCTCGCGAGGTTGTCATGGATAATTTGGATGAAGTATCAAAGATCGATCAAAAATGGTAGTCGGATGCTTTTATAGACCGCCTGGGTCAGGAGCCCTAGTGGTAGAGCAATTCGGACAGAACTTGCAGAATATCATTAATAATTTTCCCGATCATGCTGTTGTAATAGGGGGTGACTTCAACTTGCCAGGTATAGATTGGGAGAATCATACTATCAAAACTGGTGAACTGGTACCAGACACAGGTATTCGTGTGACATTGTTCTGGACGTCTTGTTCAAAAATTACTTTGAGCAGATAGAGAACCAGCTCGTGAGGGTAACGTCTTGGACCTGATGGCAACAAACAAACCTTAACTTATCGAATCAGGTAACGGAGAGAAAGGTATCAGTGAGCATAAAGCTGTGATAGCATCTATGACAATGGGTCTGACAATGAATTTTAAGAAAGGTGGGAAGATATTTTCGCTTAGAAAGAGTGACAGGTTACAAATTTCAGAGTATGTGAGCACTCAGCATCAAATATTCGGTGATGAAGACGAAGATGTGGAAAAAAAAACGGATGGAAAAAATTCAAAGGAATCGTGCAATGTGCCCTAGACAAGTATGTCCAGGTGAGGTCTTAAGGGATGGGGAAGACCCACCATAGTTTCCCCCTGCGGATCCGGGGATTAGAATAGGCCCGAGGTATTCCTGCCTGTCGTAAGAGGCGACTAAAAGGAGTCCATCCCCCTCACGGGGGTAGTTAGCGCCTGCGTCCGGAGACGGACGGTTTCACGACCTATAATCGTGGTCTTTTTGGTTTTAAACTTCTCGTTTCTTCCTTCCTTTTGTTGGTCCCTTTCTTTGCTCTTCTCCACCTCACTGTCTTCCTTACTCTTTCCCTTGACTTCTCCTTGCCTTCTCATTGCCTTTTTCTCCTTGCCTTCTCATTGCCTTTTTCTCCTTGCCTTCTCATTGCCTTTTTCTCCTTGCCTTCTCATTGCCTTTTTCTCCTTGCCTTCTCATTGCCTTTTTCTCCTTGCCTTCTCATTGCCTTTTTCTCCTTGCCTTCTCATTGCCTTCTTCTCATTGCCTTCTTCTCATTGCCTTCTTCTCCTTGCCTTCTCTGGTCTCCGCCTCGGCGTTTGAGACAGTCTGTCCTCTTTCCCCCTCTCTCTCTTCTTTTTCCTCTTCTTCCTTCCTCCCTGTGCGTGTCTGAAGGCCGACCCACGCGTTCGCACGCGTAGCCGGTGACGGGGTAACGCGTAAGTCCCCGCCCTGGGTAGACATGTAAGGCACGCGCGTACCCCCTGGTAAAGGCCAGGCCCGGGGAGGGGTGATTGCCTGAGCTGATACCTTCTGACCATGCCGATTGGTCCCTCCGTCTGTTTCTCGGGAGGTGTGACCTGAGGTGTAAACATTCACCTAAGGCGGGAGTGCCCTCTGAGAGGGTCCCCACAAGGAAGGAGCGCGCCATCGGAGACGCTGGCAATCATGGGGGATTCCTCCGCAATGGATTCTACTCCATCGCTTTCGACTTCGACCCAAAAACGGAAACGTGACCAGCCAACAGTGACAAAAGTACTACCGCCTGCCCCACAGTTCCTCGTAGTTTCTCGCACTGAGGACGGAAAGGATTTTT
The DNA here is from genome assembly GCF_023864275.1 of Schistocerca cancellata. Lineage (NCBI taxonomy): Eukaryota > Metazoa > Arthropoda > Insecta > Orthoptera > Acrididae > Schistocerca > Schistocerca cancellata. The sequence goes on from NC_064632.1 coordinate 115,603,361, forward strand.
CCTCTGTCAACCCTTTTGTTATTCAGAAGGGCGTTGATGCCATAGCCGGATCTGTCAAATCTTGTACCAGGTTGCGTAACGGCACCTTATTACTAGAAACTGAGAGTGCCTTTCAGGCACAAAAACTGCTTCGGGCCACCCTCCTGTACACGTTCCCTGTCCGGGTGGAGGCCTACCGTACTTTGAATTCGTCTCGTGGTGTAGTGTATACTAGCTCCCTCGACGGATTGACTGACGAGGAGCTTCAATCTTTCCTCGCTGAGCAGGGCGTGACGGCTGTCCATCGGGTCATGAAAAAGGTCAACAACGACCTTGTACCGACCCGGACACTCTTCTTGACCTTCGATAGTGTTAAGCTGCCATCGCGCATCAAGGCGGGCTACGAGGTTATTTCTGTTCGCCCCTATGTCCCGACACCTACGCGCTGCTACCAGTGTCAGCGTTTCAATCACACTCGACAGTCTTGTTCCAATGCGGCTAAATGTGTCACTTGTGGCAGGGATGCCCATGAGGGTGACTGTCCACCTCCGTCTCCTCATTGTGTGAACTGTCAGGGTGACCATGCCGCATCCTCCCGCGACTGTCCTGTCTATAAGGACGAACGTTGCATCCAAGAAATTCGTGTCAAAGAGAAAGTGTCCACCTCGGCTGCTCGCAAGCTATTGGCTAGTAGGAAGCCCACGCTGCTCCCAGCGGGGAAATATAGTACTGTCCTCGCCTCTCCTCGGACTACCCAGGAGGTCGCAACCCAGACATGCGATCTGACCTTCAGCACCACGGTCGTCCGTTCGGCCAGTGCTAAGATCGCGCGGTCGACGTCTCCTCTTCCTCCCATCACACCACAGACACCAGCCACTTCCTCAGCTTCTGCTAAGTCGACGACCCCGAAGTCAGATGCACGGTCCTTCAAGAAGGAACCATCCCGTGCAGACTTCCTCCGTCCCTCGACCTCCCAGCCTTCGACCGGTACTTCCACCAAACGTCCTTCCAAAAAGGCGCATAGGAAGCACAGTTCTCCTTCTCCGCCACGGCGCATCTCTTCTCCTGCGCCACCCAGCGGTTGCCGCCCCAGGCCGTCATCCGTTTCGCCTGGCCGCACCGCCGGTAGCCGTACATCTGGCCGTTCACCGGCGGAGGAAGCTCCCCCTCCCGGCCATCCTCCCGAGATGGCCGATGACCCTATAGACCCCATGGACGATGACTGTCCGCCTACTGATAGCGGCGGCAGTGCTCGCTCGAAGCCAGGCCCTAAGCGGCCTTCGAGGTGACCCCTTCTCTCATCTTCCTTTTCTTACGATGGCACTTATTCACTGGAATATTCGCAGCATTCGCTCCAACCGAGAGGACTTGAAGTTGCTGCTCCGCTTGCATCGTCCGCTCGTCGTAGCCCTCCAGGAAACGAAGCTACGCCCATGCGATCACATTGCCTTGGCACACTACACCTCTGTGCGTTTTGACCTACCCCCTATGGTAGGAATCCCAGCTCATGGAGGGGTTATGTTGCTGGTCCGGAATGATATTTACTACGATCCCATCACATTGCACACCGGCTTGCAGGCAGTCGCCATCCGCATTACTCTCCCCACTTTTACGTTTTCCTTTTGTACCGTTTACACTCCCTCGTCATCTGCCGTTACCAGGGCAGACGTGATGCAACTTATTGCTCAGCTACCTGCACCGTTTTTGTTAACTGGAGACTTCAATGCCCACCATCCGCTTTGGGGTTCTCCAGCCTCCTGCCCGAGGGGCTCCTTGTTAGCAGACCTTTTCAACCAGCTCAATCTTGTCTGCCTTAATACTGGCGCCCCTACTTTTCTTTCGGACACATCTCATACCTATTCCCATTTAGACCTCTCTATCTGTACTCCCCAACTTGCACGCCAGTTTGAGTGGTATGCACTTGCTGATACATATTCGAGCGACCACTTCCCGTGTGTTATCCATCTCCTGCAGCATACTCCCTCTCCGTGCTCCTCTAGTTGGACCATCTCCAAGGCAGACTGGGGGCTCTTTTCTTCCAGGGCGACCTTTCAGGATCAAACCTTCACAAGCTGCGATCGTCAGGTCGCACACCTCACGGAAGTCATTCTCGCTGCTGCTGAATATTCCATCCCTCACCCTACTTCTTCTCCACGTCGCGTACCGGTCCCCTGGTGGACCGCAGCATGTAGAGACGCTTTACGTGCTCGTCGACGTGCTTTACGCACCTTTAAATGCCACCCTACAGTGGCGAATTGTATTAATTATAAACGATTACGTGCTCAGTGTCGTCGTATTATTAACGAAAGCAAGAAAGCCAGCTGGGCTGCTTTCACAAGCACCTTCAACAGTTTTACCCCTTCTTCTGTTGTCTGGGGTAGCCTGCGCCGGCTATCAGGCACTAAGGTCCACTCCCCAGTTTCTGGCTTGAAGGTCGCGAATGAAGTCCTTGTGGCCCCTGAGGCTGTCTCCAATGCCTTCGGCCGCTTTTTCGCCGAGGTTTCGAGCTCCGCTCATTACCACCCTGCCTTCCTCCCCCGCAAACAGGCAGAGGAGGCTAGGCCACCTGACTTTTGCTCCTCGAATTGTGAAAGTTATAATGCCCCATTCACCATGCGGGAACTCGAAACCGCACTTGGCCGATCACGGTCCTCCGCTCCAGGGCCTGATTCTATTCATGTTCAGATGCTGAAGAACCTTTCTCCTGCGGGTAAAGGTTTTCTTCTTCGTACATACAATCGCATCTGGATTGAGGGACATGTTCCCGCATGCTGGCGCGAGTCTATTGTTGTCCCGATTCCTAAGCCGGGGAAGGACAAGCACTTGCCTTCCAGTTATCGACCTATCTCACTTACCAGCTGTGTCTGTAAAGTGATGGAGCGAATGGTTAACTCTCGATTGGTTTGGCTGCTTGAGTCTCGACGCCTACTTACCAATGTCCAATGTGGATTTCGTAGGCGCCGCTCTGCTGTTGACCATCTGGTTACCTTGTCGACCTTCATTATGAATAACTTCTTGCGGAAGCGCCCGACCGCGGCTGTGTTCTTTGATTTGGAGAAGGCTTACGACACCTGTTTGAGGGCGGGCATTCTCCGCACCATGCATACATGGGGCCTTCGCGGTCGCCTCCCTCTTTTTATTCGTTCCTTTTTAATGGATCGACAGTTCAGGGTACGTGTGGGTTCTGTCCTGTCCGACACCTTTCGCCAGGAGAATGGGGTGCCACAGGGCTCAGTTTTGAGCGTCGCTCTGTTCGCCATCGCGATCAATCCAATAATGGATTGCCTCCCAGCTGATGTATCAGGCTCCCTTTTTGTGGACGATTTTACCATCTATTGCAGCGCGCAGCGTACACGTGTCCTGGAGCGCTGTCTTCAGCGTTCTCTTGACCGTCTTTACTCCTGGAGTGTCGCCAATGGCTTCCGTTTTTCTGCCGAGAAGACAGTCTGTATTAACTTCTGGCGCTACAAAGAGTTTCTCCCACCGTCCTTACGACTTGGTCCCGTTGCTCTCCCAATCGTGGAGACAACCAAATTTTTAGGTCTTACCTTTGACAGGAAACTTAGCTGGTCTCCACATGTGTCATATTTGGCCGCCCGTTGTACCCGTTCTTTAAATGTCCTCCGTGTTCTCAGTGGTATGTCGTGGGGTGCGGATCGACCCGTCCTACTTCGTCTATATCGGTCGATCGTCCGCTCCAAGCTGGATTATGGGAGCTTCGTATACTCCTCTGCACGGCCATCCATCTTACGCCGCCTCAACTCCATACAACATCGGGGTTTACGACTTGCGATCGGAGCATTTTATACCAGTCCCGTAGAGAGTCTTCATGCTGACGCTGGCGAATTGCCACTCACTTACCGGCGCGATATACTGCTTTGTCGGTATGCCTGTCGGCTACTGTCAATGCCCGACCATCCGTCTTATCGTTCCTTTTTTGACGACTCTCTTGACCGTCAATACGGGTTGTATGTCTCTGCCCTGCTACCCCCTGGAGTTCGCTTTCGTCGCCTCCTTCAACACCTTAATTTTTCACTCCCTGCAACCTTTCGAGTGGGCGAGAGCCACACGCCACCTTGGCTCCAGGCTCAGGTCCGCGTTCACCTTGACCTCAGCTCGCTCCCAAAAGAGGTCACCCCCAGTTCGGTCTACCACTCCCGTTTTTTGGAACTTCGTTCGAAGTTCATCAACATGACTTTCATTTATACAGATGGCTCTAAGACCAATGACGGGGTCGGGTGCTCCTTTATAGTCGGGGCACAAAGTTTCCAATACCGGCTCCATGATCATTGTTCGGTCTTCACAGCTGAGCTCTTTGCCCTCTACCAGGCTGTTCTTTACATCTGCCGCCACCGACATTCTGCTTATGTCATCTGCTCAGATTCCCTGAGCGCCATCCAGAGCCTCAGTGATCCGTACCCGGTTCACCCTTTCGTACACCGGATCCAACGCTCTCTTCAGCGGCTGGTGGACGTCGGTCCGCCGGTTAGCTTTATGTGGGTTCCTGGCCATGTCGGTATCCCTGGGAACGAAGCTGCAGATGCCGCGGCCAAGGCTGCGGTCCTCCAGCCTCGGACAGCTTCTTGTTGTGTCCCTTCGTCCGATTTTAGCAGGGTCATTTGTCGGCGCGTTGTGTCGCTGTGGCATGCCGATTGGGCTGCACTTACCGACAACAAGCTTCGGGCCTTAAAACCTCTTCCCGTGGCTTGGACGTCCTCCTCACGCCCTTCTCGGCGGGAGGAGGTCGTTTTAGCAAGGTTAAGGATTGGACACTGCCGGTTCAGCCATCGCCATCTGCTGACGGCTGCGCCGGCGCCGTTCTGCCCATGTGGGCACTTGCTGACAGTTAGACACATTTTAATGTCCTGTCCCGATCGTAACCAACTGCGCCTCGATCTTAACCTGCCTAATACTTTCGATGCCGTTTTAGCGGATGACCCACGAGCAGCTGCTCGTGTTCTTTGTTTTATCAATTTGACAAACCTCGCTAAGGACATTTGATGTTGTTTTTTAATCCTATGCCTGTCAGTCTCTTTTAGCGTGTTTTCCCTTTTAGTTGTCCACTTGTGCCTCGCGGTGCATTTTTAGAGTAGTCAGGGCGCTAATGACCATTGAAGTTGTGCGCCCTAAAACCACAAAAAAAAAAAACCACCATAGTTTAATAGCCGAATTAGAAAAGTGCTAAGTAAAGAAAGACAACTTCATCCCAGATTCAAGATAAGTAAAAGCCTAGCTGACAAACAAAAGATGAACGAAGCGAAAATGAGCGTAGAGAGAGCAATGAGAGAAGCATTCAATGACTTTGAAAGTAACATTTGGCAACCGATCTGAGTAAAAACACAAAGACGTTTTGGTCGTATGTGAAATCAGAAAGTGGGTCAAAATCAGTCTACTCATTCACTGAGTGACATTATTGGCACCGAAACGGAAGATAACAGGGAGAAGACCGAAATACTAAATGCGGTAATTTTTTTCACAATGTGGAGCCACAGTCATAATATATTTCTTTAGTCAGTACCGCCTTTAGACTGTTTTTTATTTGCAGTGCCATTATAAAGTGTTTTAAAGCCAAATTCATGATCGTGTAAATTTTAACATTGCAAATAAAAAACAGTTAATGGCAGCACTGACTTTAAAGAAACTAAATTCGGTCTTCCGAAATTGTTTCACTGCGGAAGACTGTAACACGGTCCCTCCTTTAAGTCGTCGTACGAATGTGAAAATAGCAGATATTGAGATAACCAATCGTGGAATAAAAAAAGAACTACAATCGCTTGGTAGCGGAAAGGCGTGAGGTTCAGATGAGATACCTGTAAGTTTCTACAAAGACTATGCGAAAAAACTTGCTCCCGTTCTAGCAGTAATTTATCGTAGAACGCTTGAGCAACGAGCGTTACCTAGCAACGGGAAGAAAGCGAAGCTCATTCCCGTTTCTAAGAAGGACCGTACGAAAGATACGAGCAATTATAGACCTATGTCGTTGACGTCAGTCTGTTGTAGAATTGTGGAACATGTTTTATGCTCAGTAACTACGACCTTCTTGAAGAAGGGAAAATCTCGTCTACAAAAATCAACGTGGATCCCACACACAGATCCTGCCAAACTCAGCTGTCTCTGCTCCTCCATGAGATCCAGGGCGCCGTAGAAATGCGGTTGAGGTTGATGCTGTGTTCCTCCACTTCAGGAAGACGATTGACACCTTCCCGCACTGCCACTTAGTGAAAAAAAAAATCGAGTATCGGAGCAAATTTGCGACTGGATTCAAGACTTCCTTGCAGACAGAACTGAACACGTCGCTCTTAATGTAACAAAATCGACAGATGTAAAGGTAATTTCCGGAGTATCCCAAGGACGTGTGACAGGACCGTTACGTAGATACACTACTGGCCATTAAAATTGCTACACCACGAAGATGACGTGCTACAGACGCGAAATTTAACCGACATGAAGAAAATGCTGTGATATGCAAATGATTAGCTTTTCATAGCATTCACACAAGGTTGGCGCCGGTGGCGACACCTAAAACGTGCTGACATGAGGAAAGTTTCCAACCAATGTCTCGTACACAAACAGCAGTTTGCCTGGTGAAACGTTATCGTGATGCCTCGTGTAAATAGGAGAAATGAGTACCATCACGTTTCCGACTTTGATAAAGGTCGGATTGTAGCCTATCGCGATTGCGGTTTATCGTATCGCGACATTGCTGCCCGCGTTGGTCGAGATCCAATGACTGTTAGCAGAATATGGAATCGGTGGGTTCAGGAGGGTAATACGGAACGCCGTGCTGGATCTCAACGACCTCTTATCACTAGCAGTCGCGATGACAGGCATCTTATCCGCATGGCTGTAACGGATAGTGCAGCCACGTCTCGATCCCTGAGTCAACAGATGGGGACAAAAACCATCTGCACGAACAGTTCGACGACGTTTGCAGCAGCATGAACTGATTTCTCAGGATCTATGCACCCAAATTGCGTGAAAATGTAATCACATGTCAGTTCTAGTGTAATATATTTGTCCAATGAATACCCGTTCATCATCTGCATTTCTTCTTGGTGTAGCAATTTTAATGGCTAGTAGTGTAAATGATCTAGTAGAAAGCGTCAGACGCTCTCTGAGGCTGTTCGTAGATGATGCGGTTTTCTATTTAAAAAAAATTAGCAACGGCAGAAGACAGTAACGATCTGCAGAATGATCTCCAGAGAATTGATGAATCGTGCAGTCTCTGGGAGTTGAACCTGAACGTAAATAGCTTAACATATTGCCCGTACACAGGAAAAGAAATCCACTACTGTATAGTTACACTATTGATGACAAACCGATGGAAACAGTACCTGCCGGAAAATATCTAGGAGTAACTATCCAGAGCGACCTTAAGTAAAATGACCACATAAAACAAATAGTGGGAAAAGCAGAGGCCAGACTCATAGTCACAAGAAGAATATTAAGGAAAAGTAATTCATCCACGAAGGAAGTGGCTTATAAGGCGCTTGGTCGACCGGGTCTTTTGTTCATCTATCTGGGATCCCTACCAGATAGACCTGACAGAAGAGATAGAGAAGATCCAACGAAGAGCGCCACGTTTCGTCACGGGATCATTTAATCGGCACTAGAGCGTTACGGAGATGTTGAAAAAACTCCACTGGCAGACGTCACAAGAGAGGCGTTGTGCATCACGGAGAGATTTTCTATCGAAATTTCGAGAGAGTACTTTCCGGGAAGAATCGAACAACGTATTGCTCCCCCCTCCCCCCCTCCCTGTCATATACGTCTGGCGCGTGACCACTAGAAAAAAAATTCGAAAAATTAGAGCCAATGCAAAGGCTTACAACAATCATTCTTTCCACGCGCTATTCTCAGATGGAACAGAGTTAGAGGGCTCTGTGGTACGAAAAATATCCCCCATCACACAGTATTACGTGGCTTGTGAAGTATGATGCAGATGTAGATGTTATAGAAGATTACGAAAATAACTTTGATGAATGGGATCTAGATGAATGTGTTGGATGTAGTGAAAAGAGCAAATAAAGGAGTCAATACGATGATGAAAACGATGAGGCAAAGTATTAGAAACAAAAACAAAAATCATTTAAACCAATTTAATTGACTAAAAATAATAAAGTCTTTCAATTACATTTAATAAAATAAATTTCGCTGTATTTGACGAGTTTCGAAACTATAATCTTCTAAACGGCAGGATTATACGCTAACAACAGTGTTACGCCACTACTCAATGGCAGGAACTTAATTTTTGACTCCAGTACTACAGCGCTGGCGATGAATTGCAGCCTTACGTAAGGCGATCTCCATGTTTATAATAACTGTATATGTGACGGTGAATCTTCCCTTGTGTGGAAGAATCCTGTAGTTTTTGGTTAGTGCTGTGTATGATACGTGTGCATTTCTTAGCACCCAATGTGCGTATGTATATGTGTGCTTATGTCGTTTTTGGCACGGTTATAATGTGTGATGAAATGCGAAATAAGAGGGCTAGGCCCAGGATTGGGGATCCAAACACATCTAGAAAGAAAGCTACACATGGAGTTGAAAGTGAATCAACCAATTGTTATGGCACTTTCCCATCGGCGATCGGTTCAAAGCGTGATGTTCAGCACTGTGATTACAGGAAACCAGCCTCAACATGTAGGTTTGATCTGACTATAGTGTATAGTAGGCAACAAAGAAGACTGCCTGCGGGAGGTGAGACGGGGAAATAGGATCACGGAGACGCTGAAGAAACAGAACGGGAAGACAGTTGAAGATAGACAGACATTATGCTGAGAAAGCTTAGTTTCGTGAACTAGCTTTAAATGGTGACTCTAGGAATGTACCCCCTACATATCGCTCCCATAAGCATCGTGAAGACAAGATTACGTTAATTACAGCATGCGCTGAGGCGTTTGCACAATCATTTTTCCCCAGCTCCACAAGGTATGGAACGGGAAAAATCACTGGTAACTGGTTCGCCGTTCATGAACACAGTGTTGTTTTCGTTTTTCATTTTCAGTGCCAAGTGAGAACATTCTAGTGGAAAGTGCATGCTGACATCATCTCTACACAATCAGCAACAAACAAACGAGGAAATCCTAAAATCAGTCATTTTCTTCTGAATAAAACAGTGACGGAAAAAGTCATTCCAATACAGGGCTATTACAAATGATTGAAGCGATTTCATAAATTCACTGTAGCTCCATTCATGGACATATGGTCACGACACACTACAGATACGTAGAAAAACTCATAAAGTTTTGTTCGGCTGAAGCCGCACTTCAGGTTTCTGCCGCCAGAGCGCTCGAGAGCGCAGTGAGACAAAATGGCGACAGGAGCCGAGAAAGCGTATGTCGTGCTCGAAATGCACTCACATCAGTCAGTCATAACAGTGCAACGACACTTCAGGACGAAGTTCAACAAAGATCCACCAACTGCTAACTCCATTCGGCGATTGTATGCGCAGTTTAAAGGTTCTGAATGCCTCTGTAAGGGGAAATCAACGGGTCGGCCTGCAGTGAGCGAAGAAACGGTTGAACACGTGTATCTGGACATGCTGGAAAATTGACTCATGCCACAACTGGAGACAGACAGCGCCAACTTCATCTTTCAACAGGATGGTGCTCCACCGCACTTCCATCATGATGTTCCGCAGTTCTTAAACAGGAGATTGGAAAACCGATGGATCGGTCGTGGTGGAGATCATGATCAGCAATTCATGTCATGGCCTCCACGCTCTCCCGACTTAACCCCATGCGATTTCTTTCTGTGGGGTTATGTGAAAGATTCAGTGTTTAAACCTCCTCTACCAAGAAACGTGCCAGAACTGCGAGCTCGCATCAACGATGCTTTCGAACTCATTGATGGGGATATGCTGCGCCGAGTGTGGGAGGAACTTGATTATCGGCTTGATGTCTGCCGAATCACTAAAGGGGCACATATCGAAAATTTGTGAATGCCTAAAAAACTTTGAGTTTTTGTGTGTGTGTGCAAAGCATTGTGAAAATATCTCAAATAATAAAGTTATTGTAGAGCTGTGAAATCGCTTCAATCATTTGTAGTAACCCTGTACTTCCATACGCAGTAGCAGTGTTAATAGTTGTCCAGTTGTTAGTGTCGCGGTCTCTGGATTGCGGCGTCTCGCAATAGTTTCCTGATCTCGCCGAAGATACCCTTCGCTTGAGGACTCGGTGTCTGTGTTGTACTCATCATGCCATCTCAACTTCATCGACGCGAAAGTCGCCGAAGTGATGTCAATAGTTATATCAGGCGGCCGAACAACCCTACAAACTCCAGACTGGGTCTACCGGCGAGTAATGCCATATGACCATTTCATTTGATTGATACAGCAGCTGCTGATAACATGCACACATAACAGGATAATTTTACTGTTATTATTTCGGAAGTATCAGGGCACTAAATATCTGAGACGATTTAGTTTATCTACATCTCCCCAATTTCTTAGTACTGACCTAACAGCATTTATTGAAACGTTTAAAACAGTGCGAACTATTCCGCACACAGTACATCACCCACCTCGCAGCCGCATTTCTGCCATGCTCATTGTTTCAGCGGCGGACGGGATGTTAATGTGTATTTTTTCGCGTATATACTGAGTAAATTTTATAATTTGTTTGACATGCAAAAAGTATCTGACCACAGCCGATGATCAACTTCACTGTTTCAATCAGGACTAAAGTAATTTCTGCTGCATCTTACTCTCAAAGAAACAAATAGAACCGCGTTTCACTCTCAGAAATCCGATAAGCAGTTTCGGCTAACATATTTTGAAATTTTGAAATTATGAATTATCTGTTTTGAATGCTAAATCGATTGGTGACTTATTTGGAAAACAAAAACAAATACGCAACGCCGGATAACGAGGAGAGCGTTGAACTGTCGCGCCATCGGTTTAAACGCGGCCCAGCGGAAAACGCCCCCGGTAGCTGAGTACTGGGTTCGATTCCCGGCCGGGTTGGAGATTTTCTCCGCTCGTGGACTGGGTGTTGTGTTGTCCTCATCATCATTTCAAAATGCCGGCACGGTAGCTCAGCGTGTTCGGTCAGAGGCCTGCTCGCCCTCTGTAATTGAAGAACTGAGTAAAGGAATCAACGATCAACTTGAACGGATGTCTTGCGACGTCCGCCCAGACCAAACGCAACGAACAATCCAGAACAAAATGGAAAAAAAAGTGCTCAGCGTGACAAAATGTCAATATTAAGGGCCCGGATTCGATTCCCGGCTGGGTGTTGTGTTGCTTTATCATTATCATTTCATCGTCATCGACGCGCAAGTCGGCGAAGTGGCCTCAGATCGAAAGACTTGCACCCGGCGAGAGGAAATGTAGTGTTCTATTCTATTGGAGTAATTCATGTGTGTAGAGCACTAGTTACTTTGAAAAAGAGTTCTTTCACAATGCGTAAAATATGAAAATTTGACTCGACTTTGTAATCACTGACATAACCCCCTCAACCCATCATGTTCCATTTCGTTTCCTCCTCTCCTTTTGTGAATTTGTTTCTTGGTCAGGAAATGTAGTCCTGTTTTAATTCTCAACTCCAAAAAATGCAGTAACGCTCGTGGTTTTTTTTTTTTTTTTTTTTTTTTTTTTTTTTTTTTTTTGCCGCTATAATAAGTTTTGATAAACACAGACACCAACAAGCCATAGTGCCGTAGCACGCCGATAGGGGAAAATAAAATGGAGCAGCCCATTGACAAAGCGGAGTATCGTGCGGTAATTCGTTTTCACCATTTGCAGGGCAACAAGGCTGCAGCAATCTATGTTGAATGGCGGGAGTGTACGCCAACGATGCAGAGTCATGCAGGGGTGATTCAAAAGTCATGTCCTATATCACAAAGTTTAGATGGCTTCAGTAGTCTTGCCCTGTAGACCAAAGTCGTATTGAAGGATGTGACAGGAACGATCACTCGAAGCAAAAAGAAAAAAAAATCCGTAAACATGGGCTCTGACAAGGATACATTAAGAGCTACGAGCAGTTGTACAATGCCACTGTTTCACAGCAGCGAAGATGAACACGTAGTCATAGCTCTGAAGGTACGCATTTTAGAGCCCGTGCTTATTAGAATTTTTTGCGTCAAATGAGCTTTCATGTCACATCCCTGATTACGACTTTATCCTGCGAGCCAAGACTAAAGAGTCACCAATGTAGACGTTATCCTATGGAACATGACTTTTGAGTCACACTGGACACTAGCTACGTGGTGCAGACAAGTCTTCATGACTGAAGAAGGCCAGAGTCAGAGAGGCGGTTTTGTGCTTTTCAAATTCCTTTATTAGGGTTCTCTGCTGTGATTCATCTCAAGCAGCGGCAGGGGGAGGCATCCAGATGCCTCCCGTGTGTGTGCACGACGTCTATCAATGCTGAGAGAGTGCAGTGTAGCCGAGCAGTGGCGTAATGCTACTGCTTCTGTAACTGATATCCCTGGAATTAGCAGCTACGGTTGCAGCGGCCAATGTGCAGATTGTATCTCCACCGCCGCCCAGCTGGTGTCAATGAGCAGTGCTGAGGGCGGGGCGGCACTCTGTCGCAGGGCTCGGCTGGCCCCGAGGTGACAGTGTCTCTCATGTTTTCTGGGCAGGTTGTGTTGACACAGGGTCGAACAGTCGACTCCATACATCATCCTGCATGACGCCCCAACTGTCACAGTCCTATGCGTGCTGCGAAACTAACACAAGATGATTTCTGTACAACAGTGGCTAGGTATTTATAGGCTGAAATCTTTGCTACATCTTGTGGAGTGTATACCAAAGCTTCACGGTTGCTGGTGTGGAAAGGATTCCACCTCCTTCCTCTAAGTTGGTACTGTGTCAGCTATTTCCACGCATCACCTGGCCGGCTCGCATCACAATGTGCGAGGGTTGTGTTCTGTTTTGTAAGCTATAACATCTGCGCCTGCCTGCAGCTGGCTCTGCTGTAATCTACTTCTTACTTTGTGCGTTTCCTGATCAGATATGGTCAGTGCACTACATTGCTCTCCCTCTTAACAAGACTTGGTCCTTGCGTCTTAAGTGGACTGTCCTTAAACACTAGAATTATACAGGGCTCTTACAAATGATTGGAGCGATTTCATAAATTCACTGTAGCTCCATTCATTGACATATGGTCACGACACACTACAGATACGTAGAAAAACTCATAAAGTTTTGTTCGGCTGAAGCCGCACTTCAGGTTTCTGCTGCCAGAGCGCTCGAGAGCGCAGTGAGACAAAATGGCGACAGGAGTCGAGAAGGCGTATGTCGTGCTTGAAATGCACTCACATCAGTCAGTGATAACAGCGCAACGACACTTCAGGACGAAGTTCAACAAAGATCCACCAACTGCTAACTCCATTCGGCGATGGTATGTGCAGTTTAAAGCTTCTGGATGCCTCTGTAAGGGGAAATCAACGGGTCGGCCTGCAGTGAGCGAAGAAACGGTTGAACGCGTGCGGGCAAGTTTCACGCGTAGCCCGCGGAAGTCGACGAATAAAGCAAGCAGGGAGCTAAACGTACCACAGCCGACGGTTTGGAAAATCTTACGGAAAAGGCTAAAGAAGAAGCCGTACCGTTTATGATTGCTACAAGCCCTGACACCCGATGACAAAGTCAAACGCTTTGAATTTTCGGCGCGGTTGCAACAGCTCATCGAAGAGGATGCGTTCAGTGCGAAACTTGTTTTCAGTGATGAAGCAACATTTTTTCTTAATGGTGAAGTGAACAGACACAATGTGCGAATCTGGGCGGTAGAGAATCCTCACGCATTCGTGAAGCAACTTCGCAATTCACCAAAAGTTAACGTGTTTTGTGCAATCTCACGGTTTCTGCGAAAAAAACGTTACAGGACACGTGTATCTGGACACGCTGGAAAATTGACTCATGCCACAACTGGAGACCGACAGCGCCGACTTCATCTTTCAACAGGATGGTGCTCCACCCCACTTCCATCATGATGTTCGGCATTTCTTAAACAGGAGATTGGAAAACCGATGGATCGGTCGTGGCGGAGATCATGATCAGCAATTCATGTCATGGCCTTCACGCTCTCCCGACTTAACCCCATGCGATTTCTTTCTGTGGGGTTATGTGAAAGATTCAGTGTTTAAACCTCCTCTACCAAGAAACGTGCCAGAACTGCGAGCTCGCATCAACGATGCTTTCGAACTCATTGATGGGCACATGCTGCGCCGAGTGTGGGAGGAACTTGATTATCGGCTTGATGTCTGCCGAATCACTAAAGGGGCACATATCGAACATTTGTGAATGCCTAAAAAAACTTTTTCAGCTTTTGTATGTGTGTGCAAAGCTTTGTGAAAATATCTCAAATAATAAAGTTATTGTAGAGCTGTGAAATCGCTTCAATCATTTGTAATAACCCTGTACATCCTGATGGCTGTCCCATTTGGCTCTGGTTCACTCTTTCAAGACTACTTTCACTTCCAAGTTTCGAGACTCTCAAGAGCTGTGGCCGGCTGGCATTGATGCCATTTGTTCTTTGGCAGTTTACCACAATCGAGTGGCGTCTTATTTCTCCCTGAGTTACTACCATAACGAGTTGCTGACTTGCCTCCATCAGTGGAAACAATTATCGATACTAGTACTGCTGTACCATCTTTGGTGTGCCCGCTATATTTCCCTGTGGTGGTGCGTGTGGCAGTCGGTCGGTTGGGACAGAGCAGTGAGGAAATCTCCGTGGCGCTAGGTCAGGCCGCGACCGCTGGCGGCGTGCACGCGCGGTCAGATTGTGAGGCGCTAGCTGCGAGAGCTACAAAGTTCGTTGCCTACCGAACCTGGAGTGATCAGTTAGCCTGTTATGAAACCTCAAGTGCTGTGCTATCTCTTCGTTTATTGTCGGCTGTTGCTTCCTGGGCCGTTCCAGCTAGCTGCAACGTATGGTGTGTTGGAGATGGCGAAATTTTGCAGCCGTCTTCCTGTGTGGTCTTTAACTATTAAATTGGTTGTTACTTATCAGTGAAGTGCACCAGCGGTGTTTTCTGCCTTTTGGCCGTTAACTGGCAGTGTGTTTTTCCTCGCTGTGTCGATGCTGCCTGGTACGACGTGTAGTTTGACAGCCTTTTAGTTATTTGTTCATATTTTTTCTTAACAGTGGTTATTGTGCGTAGGATGTTTTAAGGCGCCAATTTTGAAGTCTTAGTGCGGCTGGTATCTTTGTCCTCAGCTGATATTTTCCATTGTCGTACCATTGGTCGGCCGGAAGGGAATTGATTAGGTTGTTGGTCGGTCCTTCAGCCGTCCCTGGGTCTGGTTGCCATACGATTATTTAACGTTACTCTTGGCTGCCTGTCTCACCTCACCTTATGTTACAGCTACCTTCTCAGGCCGACCCTTGGAACACTTCTGAGCACCACTGTTATGTTGGTTTTAGATTGTGGTTTTCATTTTGGTCTGATGTACTGTGGTAAGCCTTCAGCTGTCTATTAATTTCGTTTGTTTTAATTTTAAGATAAGACCTTCAGCTGACTTAAAGTTTGGAGACTGATTTGTTTAATAACTAAAATTTTGAATGTTTGTTCTATCTGAAATTCTTGTTATCCAGGCCCTAAGTCCTGAGTCGTTCAATGTCCAGTGTGTGGCCTTCAGCCAAGCTTTTACGTGAAATATTTTTAATATAAGGCTTTCAGGCGACTTTAATTAAAGTTTGACGATTGATTTGTTTAATAACTAAAGTTTTGAAAGTTTGTTCTATCTGAAATTCTTGTTGTCCAGACCCTAAGCCCTGAGTTGCTGAATGTCTTGTGTGTGGCCTTCAACCGAGTATTTACGTGGAATATTTTTTTAAGAAAGGCCTTCAGCCGCGTGTATTCTTCAAAGCAGTTTTTATAACTTGTGTTCAGGCCTTCAGCCGATCTTGTTTTTTTGTGTGATTTTGGGCCTTCAGCCCAGGAGGTATCGCAAGTTCTCTTAACTATGCCTTCAGCCATATTTTAATTTGATCTTTTTAAAGCAATGTGTAATTAAGTGGTTCTTAGGAAAATAAAAGTTCGTGTGTTTTGTGCAACTAATACTAACTGATTACGGCCCGCTACAGAACCATAACCTGATCCTCTCTGTCCTGCGAAACCAGATTTCACCTTAGTTTTATGCCAGCTACTTATTGTTACAGTTCTTGCTGCTGCCTCCTAGGCAGTGGAAATCCAGTCCACCGGACTCTGAACAATGGCTGGGTCTGAACTTCGTCTGGTGCTCTGCGTTTTGTACCTGTAAACAAGCATTATGCTTAGCAGAGTATGTGTTGCTGCGGTAGTTATTAGACAATGGTCAATGTTGTTTACCCTTGTCCGTACACTGACTCAGATGCTGCATCAATGTCCCGGCCAAAATGCGACCTTCCTGCTCGCTAATGACTTTGTCTATGGACTGTCCCTGCAGATACTGTTCTAGTGACAACAAGTTCAGTCCTAGCTGGCATCAAACAGCTTGCTCGAGTCATCAATCTTCCGATTGGTTTTATATGGCCCACCACAAATTCCTATCCTATGCCAACTTTTTACATTCAGAGTAACACTTGCAATCTACATCCCCAGTTATTTGCTGTATTCCAATCTCTGTTCCTCTACAGTTTTTATTGTACGTATAATAGTCAAACACCTTGTCCTTTGGGGGCCTCCGAGTGAGAGTGAGACAATGCGGAGGTTAAAATAAAATATGACAGCACGTCACCAGTCTTCTGAGTGGTTTGACGCAGCCCATCATGAAGTCTTCTCCTCTGCCACCCTCTTCATTTCAGAGTAGTATTTGCAACCTACGTCATCAATTATTTGCTGGATATATTTATAGTTTTTACCGTCTACAGCTCCCTCTAGTACCATGGAAGTTATTGCCTGATGTATTAACAGTTGTCCTATTACCCTGTCCCTTCTTCTTGTCAGTGTTTTCCATATATTCCTTTTCTCGCTGGTTCTGCGGAGAATCTCATCATTCCTTACCCTATCAGTAACATTCAATATTCTTCTGTGGTACCACATCTCAAGTGCTTCTATTCTTTCCTGTTCTGGTTTTCCTACAGTCCAGATCTCACTGCCGTGCAGTTCGTTCCTCAAATTAAGATTTACGTTTGATACTAGTAGACTTCTCTTACCCAGGAATGTCCATTTTACCACGGCTAGCCTATTTTTTATGTCTTACTTGCCCTGTCCCTCATGGGTTATTTTGCTGCCTAGGTAGCAGAATTCTTTAACTTCATCTGCTTCATAACCATCAAAGCCGCCCGGAGTGGCTGCGCGGTTAGAGGCGCCTTGTCATGAAGGAGGTTCGAGTCCTCCCTCGGGCTTGAGTGTGTGTGTTGTCCTTAGCGTAAGTTACTTTAAGTAGTGTGTAAGTCTAGGGACTGACGACGTCAGCAGTTTCGTTCCTTAGGAATTCACACGCATTTTAACATTTGTGACAATCAATCCTGATGCTAAGTTTCTCGTTGTTCTCATTTCTGCTACTTCTCATTACTTCCGTCTTTCTTTGATTTGCTCTCAATCCAACTCTGTACTCATTAGACTGTTCATTCCATTCAACAGATCCTGTAATTCTTCTTCACTTTCTCTGAGGTTAGGAATGTTAGTAGCGATCTTATCACTGATATTCATTTTTTCACCTTGAGCTTTAATTCCACCCTTAAACATTACTTTTGTTTCCGTCATTGCTTCTCCTATGTACAAATGGAACAGTAGGGGTGAAAGATAGGGGTGAAAGTCTATATCCCTTCTTCTGTCTGTTCCGTCCTGATTCTTGTACATGTTGCAAATTACCCATTTTTCCCTATAGCTTCAGAATTTCGAACACTTTGCACATCTGACATTGTCAAACGATATTTTCAGGCCGATAAATCCTGTTAACGTGTCTTGATTTTTCTTCAGTCTTGCTTCCAGTATTAACACCAACGTCAGAATTGCCTCTCTGGTGCTTTAATCTTTCCTAAAGTCAAACTTATTGTCGTCTTATTCTCAATTTTCTTTGCCAGACTCAGTTTCCCACAACTCTACTATCTCTCCTCTGCTTCTCACACACTGTTCTCCAAAAGCTGTAACCTCTTTGGTAGCATTTCTTCCTTGTCTAATATTTCTACGTCAGTTTGCAACTTTTTCATGTTCTGGTTCACTGATTCTTCCGCAGTTTCGGCTTAGCTAATAACTTCCCCAGTGAGTTAGCTTAGTTACAGAATATTGTTCAACACGTCTTTCTCCAAACTTTCGTACTGCATAATTGCCACTCACTTGCTGCCTTGTTTCCTTCCACTGACTGTTTCTTTACTTTCACTGTGTCGTTCATCATCCTGATGTCTTGTTCCTCAGCTGTCCAAAACACAATTTTGAGAAGTTTACTCATCACATCGATCCCCTCTCCTTCTCGTGTGCGGTATAATCATCAGATCCTGCGTCGTAAGTCCAGTGTATTCTCCTGCATACTCCGATAACTCCTTTACACTCCGTGATTCTCTGTCCCCTATCGAAAATTATCGAAGGCTTCCACTAGTCTTCCCTCATTGTGCATCTCTTATGCTTTAAATACCACCTGCATCATCCAGCGATGACCGGTGATCGCCCCATCAACAGCACTCCCGCTACCGCATGCTGGTTCTGCAAAGCTTCCATTCCAATGACGACCACCAGCCCACGTACGTCCTGCATCGTCTTGTCTCCTGGCGTGTCTCACCTAAGGACAGGGATACCCATTACCTTTTCCTGTCGCTAAAGTCCCGTGTTAACCCACAGCAATTCATTTTACCTGTATTAAAAACTATCTACACCTGTATTTAACATACAGAAAACATAAATCTGTTCCTGTCTTCTGGTTTCAACCCATATGGACTTCCTATCGCTGCTTCGTCTACAATCTCTGGCTCGCTCCTTAATGCCTTCTTCTCTACTTTCCGTTTCCAGTCCGACCGTTCAGGTCCTGGGGTAACTCCCGGACTCCCTCGAAAAGGTTTCAGACGTCCCAGTTGTCGTTCTCGTCGGCAAATGAATCTTGACATTCACTGGTGACGTTTTGGTTCAAATGGCCCTGAGCGCTATGGGACTTAACTGCTGAGGTCATCAGTCCCCTAGAACTCAGAACTACTTAAACCTAACTAACCTAAGGACTTCACACACATCCATGCCCGAGGCAGGATTCGAACCTACGACCGTAGCAGTCGCGCAGTTTCAGACTGTAGCGCCTAGAACCACTCGGTCACTCCGGCCGGCGGTGACGTATTTTCCACAACTTGATATACTGCTGGTAATTCGTAAAAAATTTCTTCGTCTTCCCCTTTAGAATGTAAAAAGTCAACCCGTTGGCCAACCTTGTATGGCGGCATTCTTACTGTACGGCTCACAGCTTCCTCTTGCTTTTCCATTGCTCGCGTATTCAGTTTGCACACCCTGCGTTCTGTTCCATATTTCTCTTATCACCCTTCAATCTCCTTAACTGATTTTCCAGTCTTCCCCTTCTTGGTTTTCAACATGTTGAACGGTGACGGCATTTTACGACCATATTCTACCTCATATAGCGATAATCCCGTACTCATGTGCTGCTTCGAGTTGTACGCTGAGACCACATACCTAAATAGATTGCCCAGATGGTATGATGTGCATCCACATAGTGTCTTAGCATCTTCCCTATGGTTCTATGTACCCTTTCCATTATCCCATAAATGTCAGGATATGGAGTACTCGACCTCAATTTCTTCCCACACAACAGCTTACACAATTCCCTGAACAAAATCCGACGTAAAATTGGTTCCCTGATCCCTTATTATCCTTTCAGGTACCCCGAACTTCAGTATCCAACTGTTTACTAGCGCTTGTGCAGCTGCTGCCTGTTGGTTTGGCATTGCAACCACTTCCAGATGTCTCGAGAAATGAACTGTAATCATAAGCACGTGTTTATTTTCTTCTGGTGTTTTGTTGAATGGACCTATACCTCAATCCCGAAAAACTCAAAAAGTGCTGATGCTTCAGGTACTCTCTGCAATGGTATTCCACTGCGTGCAGTTGTGCATTTACTGGATCTCGTATGTGTTCCTGTTCTTCCACCAATACCTCTCCGCTACTCTCCTGTTGGTAGCTCTACAGCCTCCAAGACCTGCTTACATTTGTCATGTGTCTGCTGTAGCACTCTATTCCTCAGTTTCGCTGGTGCTGCTACTCGTGATTCCAGCTTGGCTTCTCTGCACAGAAAGCCATCCTGCATACGGAACTGTGGTTTTTTACTTCATTGCTTACACTCATCATCTGCCTTGTGCAGTGTCTGCCACTTCTTAGGCTCATTGCTACCTGTCTGGAACACTGCTACTTTCCTACTTAAGACGTCTGTGTTCCCATGTTTCTTTCAACCTCAAAATCGGGGAGTGCTGTGGTGATTGTCTTCAACACGCGGCGTAATCAAAATAGAACCACGTCCAGGCGTCGTGGAGTTGGGCGGCCACCCCTCGTTGCAGATGTTGGAAGTCATAGGCTGGGCAGATTGGTAAAACAGGACAGGCAGCTAACTGTGGCAGAACTAACATCAGACCGAAGTGCTGGGCAGGGTACAAGTGGAACAAACAGTGCGCCGAACACTCCTAACGATGCGCTCTGCAGCCGACGACCCATGCAAGTGCCAATGTTAACACAATGACATAGGCAACACTTTTGAAACGGGGGCTTGACCATCGGCACTGGACGTTGAGCAGTGGAAAAGCGTTGCATGATCTTGATAAATCCCGATACCTTCTTCATCACGCCGATGGCAGGGCGCGATCTGTAGTCTTCCAGGGGAACAGCTCCATAACGCCTGTACTGCAGGACGGAGACAAGCTGGCGGCATCTCCATTATGCTCTTGGGATCATTCACGTGTGCATCCATAGGTCCAGTGGAGCTCGTGCAAGGCACCATGACGGCCAAGAAGTATCGTGCACTGGTTGCAGAGCACGTTCATCCCTTCAGAGGCTGTAACACCATAGCTCTAATGCTGTACTGATTCATTTTGCTTTTGCTTTATTTAATGTTACATTGTTGATCTTCTGTAAATGTGTGTGAATCGATAGCAAAAAATTGTATACTGCTTTCTTTATACAAACTTTGATGTCATGGTTTGGTTCTATGCTGTGTAGCATATCTGTAATTTAAAATCTTTGTCCCATTTGGAAGGATCAAAGTTTACAATATATAATTGTAATTTCTGTGTGAATAATTTTTTGTAGAAATGTCAATATGTGCAAATGTTCTGTCTTATTTAATGTATTTGGTTGCTGTTATGTAAACTGCTGATCCTCACTTAGGGCTCTTAGTTAGTTTGCATGTAAAAGGTGTAGTGGTTCCCCTCGGGAACGGAACTGTGTAGCGCGCGCAAATTGTGGTTGGCCTAGGTGGAAAAGGTGGAACTGATAGTCAGTCGGAGACGAGCTACGAGTCGGAGACGAGCTACGAGTCCGTGCACTGCCATGTAAAAGATGCATATTGTGCTGATTCCGAGAGAGGCTTTTCCTGCTTCTTTCCAAGGCCTCAGATGGATGGATAAATAGCTGGAACTATTCTGGAGTTTGTATCTATCATCGCCACCAAGAAATGACAGAGTCCAGCAATTCTGCCTACAATTCCACCTACCAACATGCAGTTGCCACCACATTGCGCAATCATTGCAACGTAATACTATAATGATGTACAGTGAAGGATCAGCTTAATGGACGTGCTAATGTGCTGAAATATAAGGTAATTTGTATCTGAATTTATGTACCTACCTTGATTTTTCTCCTCATCATAACACCTCTCAGGTTCCTCTCCGTTTGAGCTAAAGTGATATCCGAGTGTCCTTACTAAAAGAAATTAAAGCCTAGAGTTTTGCTAATTAATGCCTCTTGAACTTAGTAAAAAGAAAGTTAAAGTTAATGTGGCAATAGAGTGAGTTAAAGTAAATGTTATTTGTTCAAAATAATTTTCCTATTATAACTGCTATTTAAAGTGCTGTTGCTAACTTCAATATTAAAAGTTCTTAAGACTGAGGCTTATAAGGCAAATGATCACATTATTGTCTGTAGTAAATTCTAAAAGGTGAGTCAGTTTCTTGCAATTTTGTCAACAGTGTGTTTCGCTGTAGTAAAAGTGGGAAACTGCAATAGTAGAAAACTATATGTTCATGATTGCTAAGTGTTTGTCTCTCGTGTGTATTAGAGGTGCATATTAATAGTAATGTTATAAAGACCATTCACTTTGTGTAAGCCCTGAAAGTAAAAGTGTGTTTCGCTATCTCTTATAATTTTGCAAATAGTTTGTGCTGCTCTAACTGTTAGCTTCAATCTTAAAACATGTGTGTGTCAGAGTTCATTGCACTCGCGTGAGGCTAAGTCTAGGTTGTGTTTGTCCGTTATAGTTACTTATACCTACTTTCTTAAACGAGAACGTTAATCTTTCTCTTGCCTAATTAGGCTGGCGACCGTTTCCCTTATTCTATAAACAGTATAGCTACGCAAAATTTTGTTTGTTACTATTCAAATATTTACGTAATTCTGACTTTCGTTTCTCCGTTAGGAACAACACGGTCAACATAACAAAATTCCTCTCAGAGGGTAACACTGCTCTGTTGCTTTGTGCCATAGTTGCTGTTACAAAATAGTTTTATGTCACAACCTGTTTCTAGCATTGAGGTTATGGTACAGTAGTAGCAGTTAGGAATGTTATAAGGCGATCACGTTTCCCGACGGCAGTGGTATTTTCGACAAGTAATGCACCATGTCATAAGCCTAGGAGACTGATCGAGTGGTTCGAGGAACACAGTGGCAAGTTCCAATTGATGTTTTGGCCTCCTAACTCGCCAGATCTGAACACTACGGAACACATCTGGAATGCGGTTGAACGTGGCGTCAGAACTCATCGCCCCCTCGCCGGAATTCGCGGGAATAAGATGACCTGTGTGTGCAGATGTGGTGCCAACTCTCTCCATCGACCTATCAAGGCCTCACACTGCTTCCACGCCACGATGCGTCGCCGCTGTTATCCGTGCCAAAGGTGGACATGCCGGCTATTAGGTAGGTGTCACAATTTTCTGGCTCATCAGTGTACTTAAAGTTCATTTAAATCGAGCAGTTCACACACGGATTCGTAAGCAGTAACAAACAGAGATGAGTCCACAGAACAGTATGATACGAAACAAGTTTCTGTTTTACATGAAACAAAAGAAGTCAGTGGATCGGACACAGAATTACAGGTTGTTTTTTTTTTTTTGTAATTATCGGCATCTGAATGCTAATACTGTAGCGGATACCTATCCTTTGTTGAACAATGCAGAAATCATAGACTATGTGGGCTAGTGGAATTACTGTTAAACGATTGATTTAAGGAGTGGTTACAGCTAGAAGTCGCTTTGGAAGATCGACCATAAACAGCATTTTCTTTTGTGTGGAGTCATTATCAGTACAGGAGGACGCTACTCTGATTAGAGAACCACCCGTGACCTTTTGGAGATTGTTAGGAGGAGTTCTCAGAAGACTGAACAACGCCAATGTTTGATGTATCTTTACGATGTAATCGTCTATGCGATTAATATGGAATAGCACATACAACATAGGTGGCGTACCTTGGTCACATAATTAGTAAGGATGAAGTTAAGTCAGACCTGACATTGATTAAAGCTACACGTAAATATTCCGTGCCTGAGTCAGTCAAGGAACTACAATTACTCCTTGGAGTCGAAAATTATTACGAAGATTTGTAAAGGGATTTGTGGATGTTGCCAGACTGTTGGCATTGATATTGAAGAAAGGTTCAAAGTTTGTTAGATCAGAGGATTCTCAACATGCTTTTGAAAACGTGAAAGACGCATTGATATCATGTTCTAATTTAAGAGTTTCCAGATTTCAGTAAGGTATTCATTCTGCCGTGCTATGCATCCAGCCATGCAATTGTTTATTTGTGGTCGTAAAAACTAGAGGGAATGAGGCATCCAGTAGTCTATGCATCAAGGCAAATGAACTCAGCAGAGAGGAAGTACTCTACGACAGAAAAATAGATGTTGAGCCTCATCTATGGAATCACCTATTTCAAGTTTTATCTGTAGGAGAAAAAGTTTCGACTGATAACGGACCATGTAGCGTTGAAGCGGTTGCTCCATCTAATAGATTGACAGGTTGTAATTTACAAAATTTTACATGGCTGTGAATCCCAGCTATTAAATTTCATCTGCTGCAGGTGTATCAGACCTATGCATATGCCTTCCTTAACCATTCGTATTTAGTGCTGGATGTATGACTGTGGCTATGAGACAAGGGGCAGTGGTAACATGGCAATTCACGACCGCCAAAAAAATTGAAGTAGCAGCCACTTCCCGTGGGGAATCCATTCCTTTCAATGGGGTGCACGAATGGCTGTGGAGGAATGGCAGCCCATTCTTGCTCAAGAGTATAGAAACCAGAGAAGGTAGTGATGTTGGACGCCGGGGTCTGGAGTGGACGTTCTAACTCAGCCCAAAGGTGTTCGATTATGTTCAGGTCGGGACCACACCCGAACCACGAAAAACATCCTCATACCGCAAGACCACCTCCTTTGTACTTCACCGTTAGCGCTATACATGACGGCACGTAACGTACTCAAAGCATCTGCCTAATGACAAATCTTCCATCGCATCTCCACAGGCTGCATCGCGAATCATCACTCTAAATCACTCGTTTCCAGACATCAACTTTCCAGCTCCTTACGCCACCTCAAGCGCTGCTTACCGTCGGATACAGAAATGTGTGGCTTATGCAGAGCTCCTCGACCACTGCACACCCCCATTCTTCTTAACATGCTAAGTACAGTCATTATGCTAGCTACACTGTTGATAGTACTTTGCGACTCACGAGTGATCCCTACCCCTGATTACAAGTAAGTTTTACAACCACGCTGTGCAGCACTCCGTCAGTATAGGAGTTCTGCTTCCTCTCGGCGTAGCTGCGGTTGTTCTTCCGAGTTTCCATTTTATGGTCACAACACCATAAGTCGTATGGGCAGCTTTAGAGGGTTGATTTGTTCCTAAACTCCTTCACCAAAGAAGACGAAGTAAATATTCCTGAATTCCAATCAAGAACAACAGCCAAGATGAGAAACATAGAAGTAGATATCCTCGGTGTAACGAAGCAGTTTAAATCATTTAATAAAGGCAAGGCCTCCAGTCCAGATTGTATGCCACTCAGATTCCTCTCAGAGTATGCCGATAAAATAGCTCCATATTTAGCAATTACATACAACCACTCGCTCACAGAAAGGTCCGTACCTAAAGACTGGGAAATTGCTCAAGTCACACCAATACCCAAAAAGGGAAGTAGGAGTAATCCGCAGAATTACAGGCTTATATCACTAACGTCGATTTGCAGTAGGGTTTTGAAACATATACTGTATTCGAACATTATGAACTACCTCGAAGAAAACGATTTATTGACACATAGTCAGCACGGTTTCAGAAAATATCGTTCTTGTGAAACACAACTACCTCTTTATACTCATGAAGTAATTAGTGATATCGACAGGGGATGTCAAATTGATTCCATATTTTTAGATTTCCAGAAGACTTTCGACACCGTTCCTCACAAGCGTCTTCTAACCAAACTGTGCGCCTACGAAGTATCGCCTCAGTTGTGCGTCTGGTTCGTCATTTCCTGTCAGAAAGGTCTCAGTTCGTAGTAATAGACGGAAATCATCGAGAGAAACAGAAGTTCAAATGGTTCAAATGGCTCTGAGCACTATGGGACTTAACATCTATGGTCATCACTCCCCTAGAACTTAGAACTACTTAAACCTAGCTAACATAAGGACATCACACAACACCCAGTCATAGAAACAGAAGTAATATTCGTCGTTCCCCAAGGAAGTGTTATAGGCCCTCTATTGTTCCTGATCTATATTAACGACATAGGAGACAATCTGAGTAGCCGTCTTAGATTGTTGCAGATGATGCTGTCATTTACCGTCTTGTAAAGTCATCAGATGATCAAAACGACTTGCGAAATGATTTAGATAAGATATCTTTATGGTGCGAGAAGTGGCAATTGACCCTGAATAATGAAAAGTGTGAAGTTATTCACATCACTACTAAAAGAAATCAGCTAAATTTCGATTACGCGATAAGTCACACAAATCTGAAGGCTGCAAATTGAGCCAAATACTTAGGGATTACAAGTAACCTAAATTGGAACGATCACATAGATAATATTGTGGGTAGAGCAAACCAAAGATTGCGATTCATTGGGAGAACGCTTAGAAGGTGCAACAGGTCTACTAAAGAGACTGCTTTCACCACGCTTGTCCGCCCTATTCTCGAATATTGCTATGCGGTGTCGGATCCGCATCAGGTGGGACTGACGGATGCCATCGAAAAAGTACAAAGAAGGGTAGCTCGTTTTGTATTATCGAGAAATCGGGGAGATAGTGTCACAGACATGATACGTGAACTGGAGTGGCAATCATTAAAACAAAGGCGTTTTTCGTTGCGACGGGATCTTCTCATGAAATTTCAATCACCAGTTTTCTCCTCCGATTGCGAAAAAATTCTGTTGGCACCCACCTACATAGGGAGAAATGATGATCACGGTAAAATAAGAGAAATCAGGGCTCAAACAGAAAATTTTAAGTGCTCGTTTTTCCCGCGTGTCGTTCGAGAGTGGAGCAGTAGAGAGACAGCATGAAGGTGGTTCATTGATTCCTCTGCCAGGCACTTCATTGTGAATAGCAGAGTAATGACGTAGATTTAAATGGATTTGTTAACTCTGGTGGTATCCAATGACTAGTCGACGTTTGAAGTCGTGGAGCTCTCCTGAGCGATCCAGTGTGCTGCCACTGCCTCTCTAGTGATACCACAATTCTTTTATACTGGCGGTTCGACTCCCTTGTGGCCAGTTCCACATTACATAAGAGTGTTCGTGTACTTTTGATCACAGTGTATTTTTAATCGATTTTAGCCGTTGACTCAGTTACTTCCCTTGTCAGTCGTTGCCAGATGTTTCGTTATCTCTACGTGATGAATTTAGTGTTATCCAGCATCTTTGTACATTACTGGCCATTAAAATTGCTACACCAAGAAGAAATGCAGATGATAAACGGGTATTCATTGGACGAATATATTATAGTAGAACTGACATGTGATTACATTTTCACGCAATTTAGGTGCATAGATCCTGAGAAATCAGTACCCAGAACAACCACCTCTGACCGTAATAACGGCCTTGATACGCATGGGCATTGAGTCAAACAGAGCTTGGATGGCGTGTACAGGCACAGCTGCCCATGCAGCTTCAACACGATACCACAGTTCATCAAGAGTAGTGAGTGGCGTATTGTGACGAGCCAGTTGCTCGGCCACCATTGACCAGACGTTTTCAATTGGTGAGAGATCTGGAGAATGTGCTGGCCAGGCCAGCCAGCAGTCGAACATTTTCTGTATCCAGAAAGGCCCGAACAGGACCTGCAACATGCGGTCGTGCATATTCCTGCTGAAACGTAGGGTTTCGCAGGGACCGAATGAAGGGTAGAGCCACGGGCCGTAACACATCTATGTAACGTCCACTGTTCAAAGTGCCGTCAATGCGAACAAGAGGTGACCGAGACGTGTAACTAATGGCACCCCATACCATCACGCCGGGTGATACGCCAGTATGGCGATGACGAATACACGCTCCCAATGTGCGTTCACCGCGATAATGCTGTAAACAGAACCTGGATTCATCCGAGAAAATAACGTTTTGCCATTCGTGCACCCAGGTTCGTCGTTGAGTGCACCATCGCAGGCGCTCCTGTCTGTGATGAAGCGTCAAGGGAAACCGCAGCCATGGTCTCCGAGCTGATAGTCCATGCTGCTGCAAACGTTGTCGAGCTGTTCGTGCGGATGATTGTTGTCTTGCAAACGTCCCCATCTGTTGACTCAGGGATCGAGACGTGGCTGCACGATCCGTTACAGCCATGCGGATAAGATGCCTGTCATTTCGGCTGCTAGTGATACTAGGACGTTGGGATCCAGCACGGCGTTCCGTATTACCCTCCTGACCCCACCGATTCCATATTCTGCTAACAGTCATTGGATCTCGACCAACGCCAGCATCAATGTCGCGATACGATAAACCGCAATAGGCTACAATCCGAGCTTTATCAAAGTCGGAAACGTGATGGTACGCATTTCTCCTCCTCACACGAGGCATCACAACAACGTTTCACCAGGCAATGCCGGTCAACTGCTGTTTGTGTATGAGAAATCGGTTGGAAACGTTCCTCATGTCAGCACGTTGTAGGTGTCGCCGCCGGCGCCAACCTTATGTGAATGCTCTGGAAAGCTAAACATTTCGCGTCTGTAGCACATCATCTTCTTGGTGTAGCAATTTTAATGGTCAGTAGTGTAAGTTTGTAGCGTCGCCACGGAGTGACCCTAGGGGGCGCAACTGCAGAGACATCATGGTGGTACAGTCAGATCCGACTCGCCTACTATCGGGACCGGGGAGGTGCGGGCTGCCGCGTCCAGGAAGACGCCCCTCCCGCCGTGGCGCACGTGTGCGCCGCACAATTAGCCCGAGGCGCGTATTAAGGCGTCGCGGGTCGCGTGCGTGCTAGTGCGTGCCCACGCATGCGCGCGCGGGCGCGCCGATCGCCCCCGATAGGCGGGCATTCACGCCCGGCGCGCGTGTGTTTGCGCATATTTAAGCTCTTTTGTCCGGCGGCGTGTCCTCGGGCGTCAGCCACCACGGCCGCTCCTCCACCCCGGACATGATTAGGCGGCGGCGGCCTCGCTGGCGTGGCGCCCTTGTGCCCAGTGGCTGATGGTCTTGATTACCGCCCAAGCACTCCAGCTGTCTCGTTATAACGGTCGCCCATTGACCTAGGGAATGCTTTTGATAGAGTGGACTGGAAGATGATGTTTGGAGAACTGAATAAAATTTGAATACACTGGAGGTACACAAACACTGATTTGTATGGTTTTTTCTTCCATTTTTTTTTTATTTCGAACAGTTTCTCTACTTAGTGGTCAATATTCAGAAAATATCTGACTAGCATTAACAAGAAACGCAAGTGTGTACCAAATCAAACATTAGAAATAAAGATGCTGCAACACACACAATCTAAGGTCGGGACGTCACGTGAGAAACGTAAAATGGAGCTCCCATCACACACTTTACACGCCAGTCACGTTAAATTATAGCCTTAAATTACAAGTTACAAGATGGATACTTTCAAACACTAAACATAAGCAAAACAGACAATGTGTATGAAGATAGTAACTGTTCTTGAAAGAACAGATACCACTGATGACCGTGCAGCTTCTCTAGAATAAATGATAATTAATTGAAACCCTCAGCTGCTTACAGCCCCTCTCATGACTTCTTTCCCGTTAAGAATGGTTTGACGATGTTTAGCAGCTCCGAAATGCATGTTTTATCCATTATCATCATCATCATCATCATCATCATCATTTAAGACTGATTATGCCTTTCAGCGTT